>NC_137457.1:79433890-80875787 GCF_964235325.1 Thermobia domestica
GAGGTTTACGTCCTAACTGAACGGCACATCTACCGAGTCAACTTTTGGAATATCCCATTAAGGTAGCTTTCAACGCAGCTAAGGGAAAGGTATGTGAACGAGTAATAGAATCCTTCGTAGCAGAATGGATAAAGTCATGGACCACAAGGTTCGTGGTTAGAAATCCGTCGCCGAAACCAGATTTTTTAAAATCTTAATTCCTCAGTTCTGAAGATCTTTCTCTCCTTTCGTAATCATCTGATGCTCTAAAAAGAGTTCTCCACATTATTTCGACAACTGCCTAATGTGATTCTCGCATTTCGAAAACTTCCCTTCTTATCTTTCACAAAATCAGAATTTTCGTCATAATAAAATGCTGTCCGATCATTTTTTCCCAATTCTAAATCTGTGTATACATATCATCTCTCTGTGTCTCCACGCTTGAATCCCCCCCCCCTCTCTCTCTCTCTCTCTCTCTCTGAATGTCATCTAGGAAATCATATACCTTGAGATCAAACCTTCGACTCTTGAAACCAAATGTAAGCTTTTTAGCAATGTGCTATCGTAACTCTTTAGGTTTGTTGTTAAAACCAGTGTCTTTTAGACTTTATTCGGGGGGGGGGGAAGAGATTCTCCGGCGACATAATATTTTCACTTTTTATTAGTGTATTACTATACATTTGATCAAAAATACGTATTTATGAAGCTCAAGAGAGGGGGAATTACACCCTCCTGTCCTGCCCAAATGACGCCCCTGAAACATTTGCTTGCACTTACTAAAAAGAAATTCAATGAATTATTGAATAAAACTCGTTTCTGTCCGTAGATATTTTAGAGCTATTGGCAATTTCCATAGATTCCTTAGGGACCATCTTACTAGCTTGCACTCTTTAAAGAAAGAAAAGAATGAAACGAAAGATATTTATGAAGCTCTTTCTTTAATTTTGGCTCTTAAAATTATTTCAGAACAAACGAATGGAAAAGACTGTTTTAAAGCTATAACGTTGTAAACTTGATTCTTGTTTCTTTTTCAGCTGAATGGAAAGAGTGTACTATGTCACACACACTGCTTTAGACAAGGAGAGGTGGAGGACGGAGAGGAGTTGGAATAAATACTAGTAGCAACTAATCGATTGAAACATGTATTGCGGGAATGCATAAGAAAATTGGGCAAGAGTTTGTTATTCATTTGGACTTATAATTTTTGTAACAAATTTTATGCTGCGGACTGTACAAAAATAGGTGAGCCACCCAAATGTATTTTTTCGTTTATTTGAGTAGCACAAAATGGGACAGAAATATTGAGCTAGTTAAAATGGACATTCTACTCTTTTTTCTTGGTTGGTACAAAACTAAATGAGACACGTAAATTTATTCCTTCGTTTAATTGGTTAGTATAAAATGGTAATTCCTTTCTTTTTCCGCTTGCTACAAAACTGAATAGATCACACAAATTTATTCCTTCGTTTATTCGAGTACTGCAAAAGTTATAAAATTGTCCTCCTTCGCTTTCTTCGTTTATTTAAATACCAAAAAAGTATAATGTGCTGAGTTACTTAAAATGGCATTTCTCGTTGGTATCAAATTCTTTCGTTTATTTGAGTAGCAGAAAATGGTACGTAAATATTAACTAGTTAAAATGGACCTTCTTCGCTTTTTTTAGTGGTTGTTACAAAACTAAGTGTGCCATCAAATTTACTCCTTCATTTATATGAGTAGTACAAAATGTCCATAAAAACAGTCCTTTTTCGCATTTTTTGCTTAGTACAAATTTAATCATTTGTTGATTTGTGTAGCACAAAAATACTCAACTAGATAAAATGGCCCTTCTTTGCTTTTCTTCTGATTGGTAGAAAATTGCGTAGACCACCCAAATGTACAAAACTAAATGAGACACCCATATTTATTCCTTCGTTTAATTGTTTATACAAAATGGACTAAAATTCTAAGCCAGTTAAAAATGGTTCTTCTTCGCTTTTTTGAGGTTAACACATAAAGGTACATAAATTCTGAGCTAGTTAAGAGGGCATTTCTCGTTGGTACCAATTGAATAGGTCACTCAAATTTATTCTTTTGTTTATTTGAGTAGCACAAAATGTACATAAAAATTGAGTTCTTTTTCGCTTTTTTGCTTAGTACAAATTTATTCATTTTTTGATTTGTGTAGCACAAAAATACTTAGCTAGTTGAAATGACCCTTCTTTGCTTTTCTTCTGAATGGTACAAAAATGAAATGATCACTCAAATTAGCTCCTTCGTTTACTTGAGGAGTACAAAATGTTATAAAATACTCAGCTAGTTAATATGGTCCTTCTTGACTCTGGTTGGTTTAAATTTACTCCTTCCTTTAATTGTGTAATACAAAAGTTATAAAATTCTCAGTTAAATGTCATTTTTTTGGTACAAAAGTAAATAAGCCACTCAAATTTATTGCTTCGTTTGTTTGAGTAGTACGAAAGTGTATAACATTCTGAGCTACTTAAAATGATCTTTCTTCGCTTCTGGTTAGTACATATTTATTCCTTTATTTATGTGTGTAGCATAAAAAATATTAGTTAGATAAATGGTATTTCTTTGCTTTTTTCGGTTTGGTACAAATTTTACAAAGATTCTAAGCCAATTAAAAATTGTTCTTCTTCGCTTTTTTCTCGTTGGTACAAAAGGAAATAGGGAACCCCTATCTAAATTGCACAAAAAGATATAAAATGCTGAGTTAGTTAAATTGAACCTTCTTCGACTTTGCTGGTAAGTAAAAATTTATTCCTTCGTTTATTTCAATAATCCAAAGCTATAATAGCCCTTCATTTTTTCCAGTTGGTACATAAGGAAATAGTCCACTCAAATTTTATTCATTCTTCACTTTTCTTCTGGTTCGTACAAAATGATATAAAATATGGCCCTTCTTCGCTTTCTTTTTGCTACAAAATTAAGAAGCTCACTCGAAAGTTATCTCTTTTTGTGTAAATAGTACAAAATGATATTGAACTTTTGAGCCAGTTATAATGTTCCTTTCTGGTTAGTACAAATTTATTTTTTTGTTTATTTAAATAGTACAAAATGGTATAAAATACTCAGCTAGTTAGAAGGGACTTCATTTTTTCTCGTTGGTATAAAAGTAGGACACCCAAATTTATGCGTTCGTTTATTTGAGTAGTACAAAAGTTATACATAAATTCTGAGTTCTTCGCTTTTCCTGGTTAGTACAAATTTATCCGTTTTTATTTAAATAGTACAAAATGCTAGTTAAAATGGTATTTCTTGTTATCACAAAATTGAATAGACCACTCAAATATATTCCTTCGTTTATAAATTCTGAGCTAGTTGAAAGGCCATTTCTCCTTGGTACAAAATGAAATAACTCACTTAAATTTATCCGTTCGTTTGTTTAAATAGTGCAAAATGATATAAAATTATCAGTTTTCTTTCTTGTTAGAAAAATAAATACTCCATTCAAATTAAATTTTGCGTTTATTTGAATAGTCCAAAATGTACAGAAACTCTCCGCTAGTTAAAATGGTGTGTCTTTGATTTCTTTCTCGTTAACACAAAAGTAAATAAGCCACTCAAATTTATTCTTTCTTCACTTTTTCTGCTTGGTACAAAATTGAATAGATCACACAAATTTATCCGTTGCTCTGTTACGAGTTATTTGACCTTTTGACCTCAGTAGTTAATATTTCCGTATATGTAGTTGATGATCTGTTACTAAATAAGGAAACGTCATCTCAATATGTAGCTTCGTTTACGAGTTATTAGGTTTCAAGTACTTTGACCTTTGACCTCGATGGTCATTATTTTTGGAACTTGTAGTAGTTGATGACCAATTACTAAATGTGGAAACACCATCTCAATATGTGGCTCCGTTTCCGAGTTATTAGTGTTTAAGTATTTTGCCCTTTGACCTCGATGGTCATTATTTTGGAAATTGTAGTAGTTGATGATCAATTACTAAATGTGAAAACACCATCTCAATATGTGGCTCCCTTTCCGAGTTTGATCTTTGACCACGATGATCAGTACTTTTGGGAACATGCAGTAATTGACGAATGCTATGTTACACAGGGGTTGATAAAAGGGAACGAGTACACCCCCTTATTAAATAGGAGTGCTGTTAAAATAGGTGTCTCTGTGTAATTTCTGCTATGTTCAAATAGGGGTTGGAAAATAAGCCATAGTCTTTTACTAGCTCTGCTATGTTACACAGTCTTATGTAATTTCTGCTATGTTAAAAAAAGGGGTTTGAAAAGAAGCCATACTCTTGTATTAGATCTGCTTTGTTACATAGTCTTATATAATATGTTCTTGGTTAAATAGGCCTATCGAAGATGTGTTCATTGTCTTTTATCAATCTGATATGTTAAAATAGGGGTTGAAAAAGTGCTCATAAAAGAGAACGAATACACCCCTAAAAAAGGCTCATAAAAGGGAACGAAGTGTTATATAATTTCTACTATGTTAATGTTGGTAGGCTTTGCTATAATGTGCTCATTGTTTGCTATTTCTGTTATGTTAAAATAGAGAACGAGTGAACCCCTAAAAATGTTCATAAAAGGAAACGAGTACACCCCCTATACTGGAGGTCGTAAAATACCATAACTAGACGGTTCAGGGTGTTCGTAGTCTTATGTTAAAATAAGGGTTGGAATGTATGTTACGTAGTCTTATGTATTATCTGCTATGTTCAAATAGGGGTGGAAAATTGATCATAAACGGGAACGAGTCCACCCCTTAAAATGTACTCATAAGAGATTATCTGCTCTACTATGTGTTCGTAGTCTCCATGTATTCTCTGCTATGGTAAAATAAGGGGTGGAAAATGTCCGTATTCTTATGTATTATCTGTTATGTTTAAATATGGGTGGAATAAGTGATCATAAAAGGGAATGAATCTTATGTATCCTCTGCTCTTCTATGTGTTCGTAGTCTTATGTAATTTCTTCTATGTTAAAATAGAGGTTGGAAAATATGCTCATAAAAGAGAACGAGTACACCCCTAAAAAGTGCTCATAAAAGGGAACGAATACATCCCTGCTATTTTACGTAGTCTTATGTATTATCTGCTCTGCTATGTGTTCGTAGTCTCCATGTATTCTCGGCTATGGTAAAATAAGGGTTGGAACTGCTATGTTACGTAGTCTTATGTATTATCTGATATGTTCAAATAGGGGTTGAAAAAGTGCTCATAAAAGGGAACGAGTCCACCCCTTAAAATGTACTCATAAAGGAGAACGAGTACACCCCCTAAAAAGTGTTCGTAAAAGGGAAAAATACACCCCGAATCTGGAGGTCGTAAAAGACCGTGGGTGGACGGTTCATGGTGCTCGATTTCTCGTATCCTCCCTGTGTCTTCCGGCATAGTTTGTCAGGCGGCACTGGGAAATTCATTGTCTGCTTCCGGCGGGACTGAGGAAGTGGGTAGAGGGTCAGTGGCGCAGAACGACCCTTTTTCTACTACCATTATTAAATGCCTGAATTGTCGATGTTCGCATATAAAAGATAATTGTCCAGCTTTTGGTAAGAGGTGTTACAAATGCACAGGATTGCATCACTTTTCTAGTGCCTATATCTCAGCAATTACATACAGAGATTAACGAATTACAAATACATGACCAAGTTACGGAAAAGGAACAAAGACTTAGTCACAGTATAAAGCAAGTATCAGACAAGCCTTCAGTATTGGATCAGAGGCAAGTACAAGATTTGTATACAGTACTAACTATGGAAACCCTACATTACAAATCTTCATATGAAGTCATAGAAGAATGCACAAATGTACTTAAGCGTGAATTAAGAAAGAAAAAGAAATCTAAGACAGATAAGTCGAAAAAGAAAAACAAGAAAAGGATTCAGTTAACCCGCCAGGTCTGAAGCAGATGATATATTCTATAATTATAGTGGACAATATAATTTACCCATGGTGATGGAACATGATAGTTACATCTTGCAAGGCTGCTTCAGAAAGAGTTGTCCATGTTGGTTCAAAGCTTCCAATTTCATTTCTGTGCCAATCCCAAAGGATTAGATCACGTAAGATATGATGTTTAACCAAACACTGTCTTCAACAATAACCGCAAGGAAATCAGCATCATTTTAATGTCTTGAGAACCTCTTATCAAGCTTATTTCTTAGTCGTGCTCTTTACATGATACGTCCTTTCTTTGTAAATAGTTATTTTCTATACTCATTAACTGTGTTATAACATTATGGCTTATTACACATCAAAACAACAAATTTTTCAACTTCGTCCATACACATCTCAATTTCTGCAGGCTGCTGGGATAAAATCTGGAATGTCTGTGTGATCTTCGGGATATTTCCTTATGCTTTTCAACCGTCTTGTTCATAAGCAGTAAACGAAAAAGTTGTGTGGCAACCTCAATCCATGGAAGAATGGAAGGGAAGTAGTTTTTCGACTCCAAGCTTGGTGAATAGTATTGGGTGTATTCTGAGTTCTTTCTAGTGAGAAATGCAATCCATTAGAAGTCTGTTTTGATTATTAAATTTTGACAAAGGAAGCATATAACATCAGTGGTGAAATTGAAATATATATCGGGGTAAAATGTGATACGACGCCGTCCCCCACCTCCAAAATATGCAAAACGCCCCCCAGTTAGTAAAAAATTAGAATGGCAGAGATTGGCAGGGGGACGGCGTGAAGTCATGACTTTACTTACCCTACCCCTACCTTTTCAGATACACTTTTACGCCTACAGGGCGCAAAATTTGCGTTCGATAGGTAGCAAATTTAGCGACTGCAAATTTAGAACTGGCTACCACTGTTCAGTAGGAATGGTTTCTGTTTAAATTCACTTAAGGGCTTTGATCCGAAAACTGCAATTCAATACTGGTGCTTTGGTCCAGAGAGAGAGAGTTACAAAAACATGAAGTCTTAAGGTAAGAATTTTTTTAACATGTAACATGTAACATGTAACATGAATTGTCCAATTCAAAACTGATTATCCAGAATCCAATTGTCTGGTTTATAAATTTTATGCCTTGATGTAATCTCTTTCTTTGTCAAACAAAATGTTATGGGATTGGAACTCTCATTTGTACGGGAGAGTGATACTGGCGACCATCAGTTTTGGATTGACGAGTACGTCTCACTTTGAAATTTTGTGCGTATATATATTTTGTGGGGGTGGCCCATTTTAATATTTCCACAAAAATATCTCGAAAATTGTTGAACATAAATGAACTGAACAGAAACTCAAATAGGAAATACCATAGTACAAATCGAACGGTGATGTCGCGGAGATCCGAAGAGTTGCTCTTCATGGGGGCTCGGGGCTCAACTCTAAAATTTTAAATAGAAACATGGAGCGAGTGGCATCTCGTTCGATAGATCTTTACAAACTAACAACCGATGTTGCAAAATATTTTTCATATGGGTCACCGTTTTCAAAATGGCCACCATGACATGGTACTTTTTTCAGATACAACATTCATTACCACTGGTATTAAAACGGTTGAAGTTAATAACGGATGAACAGAATAAAACTCTTTTAGAAATCACAGAGGGTATTTATCATTCCAACGCTAGAAAATGTTGCAACAGAGGAGATCATTAGAGTAGAAGTTCCATAATGGAGAGGAAGAAATCAAATTCCTTGAAAATCATCGTTCCAAAGTCCTCCGTAAGTGGATGAAGCGGGACGGGAATAAACGGTGAAATTGTAAATGAGAACCTTAGCTTAACAAATTGTATCTACACAACAAAATTATTTAAAATGTATTTTTACAAGAGACAGATGTCTGTGATGGAAAAAAAGGAGGTAAAATTCTTGTTAAATGGTACCTCTCATTTTGATTGCAGGCAATGATTTGTGCAAAAATGAATTAATTGAAATGCAAAACCAGTTTGTTGAACAATGCAATATGAGAACAACGTGTACAAACGTTGGTTTTGCTCAAAAGTCACTTGCACAATATCGGTTCAATACAGTACCAGTCACTTGTACACCCAACTATTTTAGACAAACAATACCTATTGCTAGCAAAAGTGGGGTTCTCATTTTGAGATTTTACCATTATTCGCGCTTCACCCACTTACGAAGGGAGATCGGAAAGATAATTTTCACATTTCACATAATTTAAACAACTAGATTTCCTCTTTAGCATTGTGTCTTATATATACTTTAATAATCTTTTTGTCCATTTTATTATTCTCGAGGCGTGGAATGATAAACATCCTCTGTGATTTCCTATACTAATTTTATCCTGTTAATTTATCTCCAAACGTTTTCATATTAGTGGTGCTGGATGTTTTATCCGATAAAAGCACCATGTCTTGACGCCCATTTTGAAAACGGTGACCCAAATGAACAATATTTTGCTACAACGCCCTTTAGTGTATGAAGATCTATTGAACAAGGTATCACTTAATCGATATTTTCGTTTAAAATTTTTAAATTGGTTCTGGGCTCCCATGAAAGGCGGCCTTGAAGCGCACCGTGACATCATACGATTTGCTCCATAGCTTTCCTATCTGAGTTTTTCTCTGGTTTATTTATGTTCATCCTTTTCATGTTAGTGGTACTGCACGTTTATCTGATATAGGTAACATATCTTGGCGACCGTTTTGAATACGGTGACCGATATGACTTTTTTTCCACACCGCTTTTTAGTTTTTGAAAATTAGACCAGACAGTTAGATTAACTAGGCAAAAAGTATGCAAAGCATCTTTCAAAGAAATTAATCTGCTGTGAAATAGACTCTGCTTGAAAATTTGCTACAATTTATATTCGTAGCATACTTACGTTTCTATAACTTAATATTTTATTTCATTGTTTATTTTTTAATCTTTTTCAGGTCTGTGAATATGGTTACTTAGTTCAGTTACTATCTTATTCAGCTTTTATTTATTGTCTCTGAAGTATTCTTCTTTATTTCATTCTTCTGAGCTTTTTTCATAACAGACTTGTACATTTTAATAACCAGAGCTACAATGAGAATTAGTAACACAAATCATACTAGTATAAATATAATTCCAATGCTTTAAGTAAAATGAGTATCAAAGTGAGCCCATATTGGCATAGTAGGATTCACTGTCATAGTAGGGAATGGGGAATGGCGGGAACTTCATAACGTGGAACTACATAATTTTTATGGTTTGCCCAACATTGTCAGGGTCGTCACGTCTAGGAGGCTTGGGTGGGCGGGTCATGTAGCTAGAATGGAAGAAAGTAGAAACGCTTTCAAAGCCTTGACTGGAAGATCAATCCGAAAACAACCATTAGGAGGACTTAGGCGCAGATGGGAGGACAATATTAAGATGGATCTCGCTGAGATTGGAATACAAGGCAGACATTGGATACAGTTAGCTAACAAGGGACATCGCCCAATTGCCCGGCTCCGATTTCAATGAAATTTTTCTAGCTGATAGAGGACATATATGTATTATTTGTGATGACAGAAATGTTTGTCATGGTGCATGTTCTCTATTTTTTTTATTTTTTTATTTTATAATTTTTAAGAGTTGTGATGTGGTTATTAGAGATTACTGCAGAAATCCGTTTCTAACCTTTGTAAATGGAGCGTTAATGAAAGAACAACCATGTAGATACATATAAGGCCTAGGGAAAAGTTGTACGGTAGGTATGACCTTGACGTCAGCCATCTTCAAATACACAATTTTGAATTAAGGTCAAGTTTTTGAAATGGGAATAGGGTAATATGATACATAATTGCGGGCTATAATTTAATCGAAAAGACAATGGTGAAGCTACTTTTGAGATACACCCATTTCGGAAAAAGTTACAGGCATTTAATTGTTCACTTACTACGTGCGAAAGTACCTTACCTCCGCTTCTAACCTGCGTAATAGTGATAATAAGTAGATAAAAGCTTCGGTAATACATATTATGCGTAGAGGGAATTGATACGGTAAGATTAACCTTGACGGCAGGCATCTCGATATCCGCCATTTTGAATTAACAATAGAACAAAAATAAGCATACCATTGGCTTTTTGGGGAGATTTACTATTAACCCTTTCCGGATCCTATGGTACAATTTGTACCATACGCGTTTATCATGGTACATTGCGTTATTTCTCTTCTATTTGAGCTTTTTCGTCCAGGATTTTTTTTCCAAGTCCAGAGGCCTTGTAGAAGACATTACGTATGGCTTCAGACCATCCTGCGTCCAGACATAGGAGGTGATGACGTCATAAGTCAAACATTTCTTTTCTCATTTTCTAAGCCTATGTTCAATATTTTTTGGCGGGCTTATTTTTACACGTAGAGGATTGGAATTTTGCACAAACATTCAGTCCACCAAGTCGTATTTACCAGATTTTTTGTTTTGATGTCAGTGCTAAAACAGGGGGGAACCAGAGGGGCAAAGTGGTAAAAAAATGGATTTTTTACCCCAAAAATTCCGTTTTTCGTCATTTTCCCGCCTCACATACATGATACGAGCACGTGAGTCATACCGCCTGAAAGGCAGTTCCATTCTGAAGAGAACGACGGTCGAATTATTATTCTAGGGTAATTAGGGCCGTCTCAGTGAATTTTTATCCAAATATACTTTTGTATAGGGTAAAAGTGGGGCATGGTAGGAATTTTTTCTGGCGGGCCTATTTTTTCACGTAGAAGATTGAAATTTTGCACAAACATTCAGTCCACCGAGTAGTATTTACCAGAAGTTTTTTTCGATTCCTGCGTAAAAACAGGGGGAGTCCAGAGGGGCAAAAGTTGAAAAAAGGGAAATTTTGCCCCAAAAAATCCTTTTTTCAGGAATTTCCCGCCTTAGATACATGATGGAGACATGTGAATGGCACCGCCTGAAAGACAGTTCTATTCTGAAGAGAATGATTGGCGGATTATAGTCCTATGGTAAGTTGGGATGTCACAGGATTTTTTCCCCCTGAGATCATAGTGTTTTATGGTAATTTGGGGCATTGTGCAAATTTTTGATAAAAATTCTCTCGCCGTTACTATTCAAGATAGAAACTTGAAATTTGGCACACACATTCAGTATGCCAAGTAGTATTTATCGGATTTTTTAGATGACTACGATCACACAGGGGGGTCTAGGGGGGCCAAAGTTCGAGAAAAATATTTTCTCTCTGAAATTTTCACTTTGACATTTTTTCCCGCTTCTGGTATATGGTATGAGCATACAAGTGGAAGCGTTTGAAAGCCAGCTCTATTCTGAAGAGAATGAGGTATGAACCACGCTCCTAGGATAAATAGTGACGATACAGTAGCTGTTTGACTGAAAGTCTAAAAAATAGCCCAAAAAGCCAGGATCCTTTAAGGGTTAAAATGAGGTGTCACGTGCTATGTTTTTCATTTTTCAAACTTCACTTTAATTCAAAATGGCGGTTTTCATGATGGCTGCCGTCAAGGATACCCTTACCGTTTCACTCCTCTCTAGGCATAATATGTATTACCAAAGCTTTTGTCCACTTATTATAATTAATACGCGGGTTAGAAGCGGAGTTAAGGGACTTGCGCACGTAGTAAGTGAACAATTAAATGCCTGTAACTTTTTTCAAAATGGGTGTATCTCAAAATTAGCTTCACCATTGTCTTTTTGATTAAATTATAGCGCGAAATTATGTATATTACCCTATTTCCATTTCAAAAACTTGACCTTAATTCAAAATGGCGGATTTCGAGATGGCTGCCGTCAAGGTCATACCTACGATACAATCTTCCCCTAGGCCTTATATGTATCTACATGGTTGTTCTTTCATTAACGCTCCGTTTACAAATGTTAGTAAGGGTCTTCTCCAGTAATCTCTAATAACCACATTACAACTCATAAAAATTATATATATAAAAAAATAGAAAACATGCGCCATGGCAACCATTTCTGTCATCACAAATAATACATATATCTCCTCTATCAGCTATAAAATTTCATTGAAATCGGAGCCGGGCAATTGGGTGAACTCCCTTGTAAGGTAGAAGTCAGTGGAGAGCTTTTGTGAACGCGACATTGAACCTCGGGGTTCCATAGGCCATAGAGTTAGTTAGTTAGTTAGTTAGGGTTCACTGTCAAATTCGATAGTTGAAAAGAAAGGTTCTGTAATTTATCCAAGTAAAATTGGTTTCCTACATCTCATTGTGAAAACTAAAGATTAATAAGTAACTTTATGTGATGAGAAGTAACTTCTACGGTATGTCTACTATATAAGATTATTTGATTTGCTATCTAATGCATTGTAAGTTAAGAAATAAATTGGTGTTGATCGTGTGAATAATTTGAATATATCGGTGTGTGGACATTCCTAGAGACAACATGAATAGTTGTTAATGCTGAAAACAAAATGCCTACTAGGGTTTGTAGATAAATAAATTTGGAGTTCGTTTGAGGTGCTTTTACGATACATGATTGCGGTGTGTTTCTATACACCAAATCAGTTATACATCTAGAAACTATTATAGTTGATATTTGAGGTGTATCACATAGGAAGAGATAGCTTTTCCAAATGCATTTTAATGAGAAATAGGATAAATTTGTTTTTCATTCATATAGGGCATTTCTGATAGTTCTAATTTAATATGTTTGGCCTGATGTAAATAACCTAGATTTGAATTCTGGAGTAAGATTCGTACACCTGTAGGTAAAATAATTGGTATATTTAAAAGTATTGTTAGACCTTGGAAATCCATATTATATTCTAGAAATGTCGTATGAGTAGTCAAATACACGAATGCTAGGTCCTTTTCGAAAATAGTGTATTTCAATAGAATATGCTGTTAAATTATTTTCTTTGCATGGGAGCTATCTAGATTATTTTGAATATTTTGATAAATATCTGCAAAAGTTTGAAAAATTGTCTCATGAAGCTGGTATGTAGTCATAAAAGCATTTACACTTTCTTCATGGGTAAGAAAATTACAATATTGTGTTGTCACTGCTAGTTTCAAAGATTCAAAAGATCTTTGAATGGAAAGAATGACGTCATGTTCAATTGAAAGAGCTTTATGAAAATTGCTTTTCATTTCTTGAAGTTCAAATTCCATGATTTTTTATGACGTTCCAGGTTATCTACTGGCGATACAATTGATAAGCGTTATAGGAAGAAAGGGACAAGCTTGGTAGTCCTAGTAAGGAAGCAAATAAAAATTGTTTGTTCTTTTAGACTGGCAAGTAACACAATTATTTTCCGAAATAATAAAATGACACGGGACTAAATTTAATATCTTTTGTCTAAATTCGGTATCTGCTTCTTTAGTCGATTGTACATATTGGTGGAATAGCGTGCATAAATTCTGTTTAACCGTGTCAAACTGTAAATCAAAGTGAATGCGCAACGGTTGAGAGGTATATTGGGAAATATGAATGTTAATTCCCCTCTGTGTTAATGCTATGACCAGACTTCCAATTGTGAATTGCGATTTCTGTGTCAAATGATTCCCTTGTGCTAGTGCATGTTGTACTGTCATGATAGTTATTAAAATTAGTAAATTCATATTTATGGACCTGCAACAAAAGGAGAGAAAAGGCTAAAGCAATTTATGTTCGTATAATACTTTAATACATAATAACTACTTATTAAAAGTAATATGAATAAATATTCAAGAAATTATTCTCTAATATCCTATATCGAGAAATAAAGTTTTCCGCCTAACTAGCTTATCAAAGAAACAGAATAGTCCCAGGAAAGAAAAATAAGTGTATTGATTCCTTTGTGTTCAAGAAAGAAAACCGTAAGGTATTTATGTTCACGGTGTCCGAAGAAGAAAGACTGGTATCGCGCAGTCAAACCAAATTCGCACTTCCTGAGTGAACAAAAGAAATCAATACGAAAGACTTTCACCAGAGTGACCTAGTATTCTAGACGAACATACGATCCTCTTCTTTTCCCATATACCATCTCGATATTCGTCCAGTTGTTCTTGATTTCGCTTCTATTGGTGGTCATCTTTCGTTTATTGAAAATTTGGTTGACTCTCAAAATTTCGCCATGGGAATATCTTAAGTTGATAGTTGAAACTTGTTTCATCTTTGGGCGTCGTCTCAGTCCACTGGCGTCTATGGGTATCATCTAGCGTCTTCGCTTGTCCTTTAGTGTTGATCACAAAATTCGTAATGTTTCTTAGCTGCAGACGTCTAAATATTTCATAGATCTTGGACAATTTTCTTCGTCCCATGTGATGTTGAGCAAATAGCCTACTTTTCATGCTAATGGATGTTGATGTCACAGCGTCTTCTTCTCTTACTGGTAAAATCTTCTTTAAAGATCTGATATCCACTTCACCAAGTTTGACGTTACTCTTCTTATTTTGATATTCTATGGTGATTTTGCTCGCACTGTTAGTGAAACATACAAGTGTATCTTTCTTGTTTTATTTGTGGCTGAACATTTCTGGGATCATTCTCTTTTTCTGATGATCGTTCACTAAGACATTGTTCCCAATCTGGAATTATGTCTGCTTTTTTCTGGAAGAAACTTCTCCAGTTTCTTTCAATAATTCTTGAACATATTTTGATAAGCCTCTTTTCTTAGAGGTTTCAAAACTTCAATGCGATGTGCATTGTCGATGTTTTGTACTGCAGTCTGTAACTCATTTTTCAACAATGACCTTGGCTGATGAGAACGCAGCATAAAGAAATTGCTGAATTTTGTTATTACGTTTGTAAGATTACTTAACGAAAAAAGTTAGTGCCTGTAAAAATAAGTCCAATGTGTGTCCTTTAGACGATACATAGTGTCCTAATGCTTGCTGAATGATGTCTGCTGTTTTCTCCACCAAACCTGAAGATTCGTGCTGATTGAAATGTGGCTAGCATTGTGGTTCGCAACCTTTCTGAAAGTTCGGCCATTATTTCACTATGGAGTCCGGGAAGTCTGTCCGAAATAATCTCTGCCAGAACATACTTGAAAAATACTTTTAGATATAACGAGTCAGGTATTGATTCTGCTGTTAAGACTATTTAACATATGTTAAAATATACCTAATAAAAAGATCACGTGTGATGACAATGTATCTGTTATGCTTTTCAGACATTGGGAAAGGCCTGGTCAATTTGGATAGATCAAAAAGCTGTGATTGAGCATATGCCTGTGATAACATTTTTGGAGGTTTAGGGTAACTTCTAACCTTGTTTCTAATGAGCGTTTTCATGTATGTAAAATAACTTATATGCAATGCATAGTTATATGTTTTCGTTTGACCTTGATGAGCAGAAGTTAATGGTGACTTATGAATCATATCAAAACTTTGTTTTGTAAGTTAAAGGGAATACATAGTAAACGTTTGGCTACGTTTGCGAAATTATGTATTCGGTAAAGTTTTCCATCTACTAATTCGTACCATTTCGACATTCGTACTGAATTTGTGTTTGATGAAACTTCTCACGTTTCAAAATATAACGGCCTATATCCTGTTGCTCTGCGAAAATCACTAAAGATTTGTCCTGATCGATATTTTCTACTGAAAGATCTCCCGGCTGTACCGGAAGTAGTTTGTAACGGCTAAGTCAGTTGCCTCTATTGAGCTCAGTTTTACATGTATTGGCGTACAAAGATAGTCTGATATATTAAAATACCATTTCAAAAGTTTTGGTGGCTAATTCCTACTACTCATAGAGTTCTTGAATCTGTTTTCAGATAAAACGTCTTCCAAGTAGAAAGTAACGTAATGCTCGAAATGAAGCTATAATTGCTAGCGGTTCAATTTCTAAAACACTCAATTTTTTTCTTTGAATTTGTTAATAAACGAGAGTAGTATGAGATATCATACGATTCACCTGAATTTTTATCATGTCTCTGAAGCCAAATTGAAGAAATGGCTGTCCGTGACCCGTCTGTATACAAGCACAAGGGTTTGTTTTGATCTACGGTGCCAGAGCGGCAGCTGCTAGAACTTTTGTGTTAATAGTTCAAAATGTTATTGATGCTGAGCGCTCCATTCAAATCTTTCTCGTTTACTAACAAGCTATGGAACCGGTTCCGTGATTTCTGCATAATTGGCCAAATATTTTCAAATATAATTTCAAAGCCCTAAGGCGGATCGTAATTATTTCACATTTTTAAGTGAAGGATAAGTTTCAATAGTTTTCAAAATTCTGTCTGAAACCTCAAATCCAAATTTTGGAATTTTCTGCCACAACGCTATGATTAATTTCATGAGAAGCTGTGATTTCTTTACCAATACTCTTACGCCATAAATTGTCAGTCTGTGCAACAGTTATTCTTGAACTTCTACAAATTGCTCTTCAGAATTTGAAAATAGAAATAGATCATCCACATACAAGGCTACAGTGTCCGGCTGTAAATTAGCTATTACAACATATAGCAACGTATTAAAAAAAGAACAATTTTCATAACCTTGTGCCATATGAAGGTATTCGAATTTTTCAAATTTCGAATGCTAAATGATGTAAATTTCATTGGTTGAGGCTCTAATTCAAATGTAATAAAGTCATTAGAAATATCCAAATATCCGTAAGAAGTGTCGTGATATAGTCAACAGTGTTTCAGTGGGAGGAGGTAAACTAACACTATGATACAAACTATTGAGTTCAATTTTCTCAGATCACTAATCTTGCCCAATTTTCCCGGCGGTTCCTTAAGAAACATAACTGGTGAATTATAAGCATAATTCGAACTTTCTATCACCCGTTGTTCCAATAACGTATTTATAAGTCGCGTAACGTTCGATTTCAGTGCATGCGCAATTGGAAATTGTTTGCGTGAAAATGGAATTTCTGTGTTAAGTTCAATTTTACATTGAAAATGTCTTGCTTTTCCAATACTGTTAGGATTCCACGTAAACACAAAGTAGTCGCAGAGGTCTATTACTTTTTCTCTATATTCAGGACTGGTATCTTAAAGAATATTTAATTTAGAAATTTGAAATAACTGTTGTCCTTCCAGTAATAATTCCTCATCCACATAATTTTCATCTATTTTTTGGCAACATTGATTTAACTCTTCAATTTGAACATTTTTCGCTTTTACGATTACACAATTCTTATGAAGAACGACTTTTGTGATTAAAGGGTTAATAATTTCTCAATTATAGACATGTCTGGTTTTAGAATCACTTCTTAACCTGATTTCGGGTTAATACATTTAATTTGAACAATTATTCTTGTTCTTGGCGGAAGAAACATCCTCTTATGAATAACAAGCTCGCTATCATATGTCTGCCAATAAACAAAATATTGGCCCTGAACCTGATAACCTGCATTTCCCTGTTGTGTCGTGTTACGAGGAGGCTTTCCATATCTAAACAAAGAAAGCATCTTATTGAGGTAATCGACATGGGCGTTATGAAAAATAAAGAAGTCACTTCCTAAAAAAGCTTTGGTACCAAAATTTTCCACTATTCTGAACCTACGATGAAAGGATCGTCCGTTGATTAGAAATTTGATTATGGCTGTGTGTTGAGTTCTATAGGTACACATGAAGCATCAACAACTTTCGTACTTTCCTGTTACAGTTTTGTTTTAGGAAATAACAATACTTTATCTGAAATTGATATTGTACTTGCCATATCTCCATTTTTTAATGGTTTCTTTCTCTCTCGTATTGTAAATCTGACCATGTCTCCTTCTATTTCTAACGGATTCTGTATCTCTTCTCCCTGAACACTTTTGTTTATATTGACGGTGTACACTAATATTATTAATCTCTACGGGTGGGCCCTTCTTCTTGTTATATGTACATCCACCGTCTTCATGTGCAGACGTTGTCAAATTAAGCGTCCCCTGTACCTGATTTATTTTCGGAAAGGGCTTTGTACAGGAACATAACGTGTCTTGTCATTACTTTACATGTGATGTACACCCTGCATTTGATTAAAACTAGGTACTTGTTGTACATGAGACATATCAGTATGGTGATAACGACACTGGTTGTTATGATAATTTGCGCTTCCTGACATCTAAAATTTCCACGACTACCACGCCCTCGAATATGGTTATTTTTCCCTCTAAAATTGAGTATTGTTTCTACCCTGATTATTCTTAAAATTGCCTCTCTTACTACCTCCAAAATTATTTATGTTATTCGGATGGGATTGCGAATTATTTTGCGCTAAATGGTTGTTTGACATTTGCGAATCTCAAGAACCATCTTCGATTGTCAGCGACAATTTTTCTATTTCTTTCTAAATTGGTTAATGGTTAACCTTACTACTTTGAGATGGTGATGAAGGTGTGTCTCTGTTCTGAGTTTGGGAGTTTTCAGCTCCGTGTTGTTGCTTCTCCACTAATTACCTAATTGCTTTTTTAGTTTTCCTGTGTCTATGTGACGTAATCTCATCCTCGGACTCGGACGAAGAACTGCCAGTAACCGTACATTCATATTCAGAATCATATGCAGAACACCTGAATTTCCCTTTTGTATTCTTCTTATACGGTTTCATAATACGTGAATCTATTTATGTCTTTCCCCATTTCTAGTTTTACATTCATTAGCCTGGATAAACGCACCTAAAGGTTCAAAAGACTCGTATCCTTCGTGTTGAATATATTACGGTTTCAACCCTGCTGTAATGATTGGAACTATCAGGTCTTCTACCAAAGTCGGAGCATGTTTTTGTACCATGGATAAAATATCATAATCGAAGGACTGAGTGTGTTCATGTTTTTTCTCAATCCTGTTCTGTACGGTAGAAAAAATCTACACTACCTCTAGCATTCCTGAAACACTTAATTATCTCAGCTTTACAATTCGCAGCGGTTGTTTCATCTGTAATGTTCTTCCTCTTTAACAAAGTTCGCATTTGTTCTTTTATTTTCCCTGGAAAGGCAGTGATTAACATTTGTTTTGCTATCTTATCAGTCCAATTATTTAACCGTACACAATCATCATATTCACCAAAGAACTGCTGTATCGTGATTTTGTGTGGTTTGAATTTTGGAGAAGGATAATAAGAATTGTACACATTGACAATAGGATTTTGAGCTCCCTGGCCTTCACTGTGTTGTTCCTCCATATTCTTAGACTTATTGTATTTGCATTTTCATAGGAGGAAATTTTATTTTTATTGAAACCCTTTTGTATCTTAAGGTTCCAAATTCTTTGTCTGAATGTTTTGTATCACTGCTGGAAGTATTATTGATATTCTACATACGAACAGAACATAAAACTTTGCATTGCGGCTAATTTTGTCACCTAAGCAAAGTACACTGATCATTATTTACAAATGCAGCAAATTCTTATATGACAACAAGAATCTTGGTGTATTGTCCGTTTGTTTAGTAACAAGAGGAAATGAATCTTACAAGACTATATAGCATTACAACAACTGTCTGTAATTTCAGCATACTATTCGGAAAAGAGACAGAAAGGAAGAAAAAAGTACATGAAACTTATTCCTCAACTAACAAAATGATGTTATTGTCTAAATAGTTTAAACTAGGTGTGATACGCTTCATTCCCGTATTTACGAGGCACGGGAATCAAGCATTGTGTATCTAATTTATGTAACTTGAATTGCCTATAAAATTATCTAGAGCTCCGAAATCGAAATATATGTGGTAAATGACCATAATCTAATTAATGTTGTCCGGAATCTTAATTTTACCTATTAATGCATAAAACCGGACGCTTCCACCGTAATGTGTCCTACAAATTTCTAAATGGAATGACTTAGTATCTTAGAAATTTTTATACTTGGAGGCAGAGCATAGGCCATCTGAAATTTGTAACACCGTGTATTTAGACAACTAAACGATGGATTTAACTCACTTTTTAAGACAAGAAATGAAATAATCAATTTCTATTGAATATTTTCAACATCACACTACAAGGCCTTCGACATGACGCTATCAGGACTCGAAATGGTTTTAACAATAAAAATCTGCTAAAGCGTAATATCACATAAACTTAACCAACGCCTATAAAATAAGCGAGAGCTCCGAAATCGAAACATCGAACTTAATATCGAACATCGAAAACAGATATAATACTCACAGATAGTTCAGCTTTGAAAATCTCCAATCGATGTATTTTCACCACTCGATCTTTATTCCAACCCGCCAGTCCATTCTATGTACTCAACCAGCACAACCCCTTTCTCGGTTTCAGATACTTCCTGGTTGTAGCGTACAGCCTACCTCAGGTCTCCTTACGAAATGCCTCACTTTGTTATTTCCGTATAGGAAAACTTCCTAAAATTGTGGTGTGATGCCTACGTTATCTGTTTTTATTTTCCTAAACAGTGGGAATATCGCTTCCCTGTTTTACAATAAAGAAAATAAATTTACAAAATAACGTGAGGATTTTGGTTACTTTACAATATACCACCTGATTTTGATCTCTCCTCATATTTGTTACAGTAGTTGGTACATTTGGATGTATTTAGAGAAAATTATTGATCTTACAAATACAATGTTTTTCTCTCAATTACATATTTTTGAGGTAACCATGTTTTAATATTTTTATACACCGGAGGTCATGCTGTAAGGCATATAATAAATTAAAGCCTGCTACCACCGAAGGGCATTTTCTATGATATGTCGTATGCAACGGGTACACTAATGTGCGAAAAGGGTTGAAAAGTGAAACTGAATTGTGATATGTTATATGATTACAGGGAATTATAATGTTACGATGAAACATATATAATAAATCATTACTAAATTTTTTAAATGAGTAAAGAAATGTAAACTTAAATCTATATTTTCCGATTCTAAATTATTTTCGTCGAGTCACTACCTACCAGTAGATTGTTCGAATTGAAAAATAGGGGTGCTAGCCATATTTTGTTTCAGTTATATATATTCATTTTAATACAATTCATAGTATAATGTTCGTTTGTTTGGACGTTTTATTATCAACCATACCTGGAATAGTATCGATCGTAATGCCATACTGCTAGTGCAGCTAAGAAACAAATTTTATTTTCTAGACATGCTTATTAAAATTTTACATACACGAACGCTATGAAACTTCCTAAAATATGTAATATATGTATGAATACTATTTTCATATGTTCGTATGTTTTAATAATTTGGTTAACAATTTATTAGATGCTTTGTTAATCTCAAATATAATACAATTTTCTTAAAATTCATTACTTAATTTTGTTTTGAAGTTTATTAATTTATTATATTCTGTTATACGAATATTTTTCCTCTTCCTTCCTACCACCTTCTGTATGTTCAAATGAAAATTTAATTTATTAAAATGTTTAGTGGAATTGAGATATATGATTAAACAAGTATTAGTAGTGGGTAGTACCTGACCTTTGTCTTTAGTGTTTAGTATAACTTACGATGATACTATAAAATAGTCTTGGTGCGATACTAGTCATATATGGAAATTCAACAGAATTATTTTAAACTCGGAAGTACACGAAGATCATATTCAATGTATGTAACTGAATACTAAGATTTATTTACACTCTTGCGATCGTTATAACAACAAACCATCATATTTATCAATATCTAACAGAGTTACCATCTAAAGTGTAATGAATAGAACATGAGATGTTGCATTATAGTAGTACTGGGGATACTCTACCGCACTCTCGATTATCCAAATCGGTGTCCCCATGGACCATAGTGAATGAATCAGGGATGCTTTGGCCCGGCATTGTGTCAGCTATTGAAATTTTGCTTATTCTTATTCAGGGGCCATGCATGATGGTGCAACTGAGTCAGAGGTACCTTGCCCCGGCTATGACGTCACTGAACTGGGCTTTTTAGCTTGGAGCTTATGATGGCTTGTTTCGTTCCCTTTTATGGGTATAAAATTACCAAAACAAGGTTTGATCTCTTTCTTGATGATCTATTACATTACGAATTAGTAGACCCCAGTAACAGTATAAATTAGTATTAGTATTAATATGAAACTCGAAAACTTTGGAGTTCCTTTGTGGTTAACCGGTTAGCGTATGCGCCTTTAACGTGGGAGACCAGAGTTTGATTCCCGGAAGGAGCTCATGTGGTTCGGATTTCACGTTAATTAGTAGGTTCTATTTTCGCTGCTGAATTTTGGAGGAATACTTGATTTTTGTTTGTTATCCCTTTGATGAGATGGAATAACAATAGTGCAAATGAAATCTTTAGTTTTATGTCCCACGATTATGCCGGTTAGGCTAAAGGAGACGGTGACGATGAAAAATGAATGAAAGTATGGGATAAAATTGGAGTATCACGATCATAATGTTGCCCACCAAAAAACTACTTTCGCGGTGTTTGAACCGGGGACACTATAGAGCAGAGATGAACGCTCTACCATTGAGCCACTGCGCTATCTATTGTTGAGACTGAAGTAGAGGTATTTGGTTTGAGCTAAAGTGCTTGTTTGACGTCGGGGTGATCCTATTTCACTCTTGGGACCCCACATGGACCATAGCGAATGATTTAGAGATTCTTTGGCCTGGGATTGCATTACCTATTGAAATTTTGCTTATGCTTCCTCAGGGATCAGTGTTCACTCAGGATACATAAGATCACCTTGATTTACGAGGATCATTCAATAAGTACAGAGACCAAATCTATATTTTTAACACTAATCATTTTTTTGTTTCAGGGCTGTTAGCTGGCAACCTTGGGATATGCTCTGATCTGCTGTTTCGTAATTTTATGTCAACATAACTTGAAAAATATCAATTCATCATGGCAAGTTCTCTAGAAGATTGCACCTTAGAAGAACAGCGCTCAGTCATTAGGTTTTTAGTCGCAGAAGGTGTAAAACCAAGTGAAATTTTTTCTCGAATGTTGAGACAGTACTGTAACAGTTGTATGTACCGTCCAAATGTGTACAAGTGAGTTGATCGGTTTAAAAATGGCCGAACAAGTGTAGGTGATGAACCCCGATGTGGACGTCCAGTAGAAGTTTCTGGTTCTTCGTTGAAATCGAGGATTGACGGACTTATTGGTGATAACAGAAGAATTACTGTTGAAATGATAGCTGAGGATGTTCAAGTCAGTGCTGTTCACAATCTCATTAGGAACATTTTAAAGTACAGAAAAACGTGTGCCAGATGGATTCCCAGACAGCTTACTGACGCTCATAAAGAATCAAGGCTTTCTATTTGTCAAGCCTTAACGCAACGAAGTTTGATTGAAGGAGACGCTTTTTTTGAAAGAATAGTGACTTGCGACGAAGCCTGGATCCATCACTACGACCCTGAGACCAAAAGGCAGAGTATGGAGTGGAAACACACTAGCTCTCCAGTTCGCAAAAAATTCAATGTTCAACCTTCCGCTGGTAAAGTGCTACTGACCATTTTTGTGACTCACAGGGTCTAATCTAATGGGATTTCCTTGAAGATCAGCGAACTATCAATAACCTATACTATTCTGAGATGCTAGAACTCAAAGCTAAACCAGCTATCAGGAGCAAACGCTGTGGACTCTTGTTAAAGGACTCATTCTTCAGCACGATAACGCCCGCCCTCTTACACCCCAGCTGACCCGAGTTAAGCTTCAAGAATTGGGTTGGGAGGTCTTACCTCATCCTGCCTACAACCCAGACCTCGCCCCCTCTGATTTTTACCTGTTTGGACCACTCAAAGACGCCCTACGTGGAAAAAGATTTGCTAACAATGAGGAAGTTAAGGCAGCGGTGCAAAGGTGGCTTCGGGGTAAATCGAAAGATTTCTTCGCCAAAAGAATTAGGAAGCTGCAAGAAAGATGGGACAAATGCATAACTGTAAAGGGTGATTATATTGAAAAATAGCCTTAGTTTTGAAAGATTGAAATAAATCTATTGAGCTATAGCAATTTGTCTCTTTACTTCTTGAATGCCCCTTGTACATCAGGAGCTGTTAGGTTATAGTACCTCGTTCCCTTTGATGAGTATAAAAATATTAAAATTAGGACTTTTTTATGCTTATCCTATTATTTTGATGAGACATTTTTGTTATATAATGGAGTACAATGGCTTACTTTTTTTAAATTTGTGAGTCACCGTTCCTTTTGGAGCCTTATTACGTTATATGGAGGCGTATTTTAAAATTATTTCCTTAAATTTGATAAGTACTTTGTGATCCATCTTGTTCCGCTTCAGGGGTGAACATGGATACCTTAGAATCGTCCCGAGTTCGATTCTTGGTGCTAGTTTCAGGAAATGTTGAATTTAACGTCCCCACGAAAACGATGGTGATGAGAAATGGGGGGAAACATGCACTTACTTGACTTAGGATTGAAGCAGGGACCTCACACATTAGAGACAAGTTCTGAGCCACCGTACTCGTGTGTTCATTACTACGTTACAGACAATGTAATGGTCCCGAGGTTGTTTCTTGGTGCTAACGTTAGAAAATTTTAACGCCCCCTTGAAATCATGATGAGAAATGATGAAATGAGAAAACATCATAAACTTACTTGCTTGCAGATTGAAGCAGAGACCTCACACATCAGAAATAAGAGCTGAGTCACCATGCCCCATTGAGAAGTTTTTAATTTTTTGTGCGATCATTTTCACGTATGAAAAGAACATGGACAGATTATGTTTCATTACACATTTCTGCTCGTTGTTACGCATAGAAGTTTGTTATTGTGAAATTGCAGAATCTGCTTTTACTACATCAGCATTTTTTTCTCAGCTGACGGACTTTTAAAGCTCAACTTCAGATTCATGTCAAAGACAGTTTCGTAACATATCGATGAGTGTTACATTTTTCAATCAAGTTTAAGGAAAATGAATCACATTTTTAGATGTATTAATTTGAATGTCGTAAGAAACTAACGAGTCAACGGTATGATGTCATGATCAAATTTGCGATACTAGATGTCGTAACTATTGATGTGTAGGGAGAAAAACGTGAATAATGTCTCAACCAATCAGATTGTTTGTTACATCGCGTTTCGGCTCATGATAGATGATGAAAGCTCTGTTTTCATTTTGTCTCCGTGATGTCATTTATTAATTTCCTCGTTTCTGATTGACTGATAGAGATGCCACTTTATTGTTGAACCCGTTTCAGAACTAAATAAAATTCTTCATTTCATTTTCAAGTCCTACTTCCACGAAGAACGAAGGTATACCTCTTGTGTCAGCGTGACTTTACTCCGTTCCTCGAATTTGAGGTAAGTATCAACCGCGTTACTCAATATGATTGGAGTGCTTTAAAAATGTATTACACATGAGGATAACATTGTTATCACTGTTTTAATTTAGCATGAAATATTTAGCAAATGGAAGAATAACACTCACTTACTTGACCGGGGATCGAATCAGGAATCCCACACATTGGAAGTAAGCGCGAGAAATTTGTTGATTTTGGTTTAGCGTCCCTTCAGTAGTGGTGCTAGGAATACCGCTTAATGTTGAATTTGAGCGCATACTGGGAGTTGAACCCGGGCCAGAGGTGCGTAACTCTTAGCTCAGTTTTGAAAGTTACCATTAACGTATACAAAATTTATTTTAAAAAAAAAACTGCCCACGAATTTGTTCCCCGAAAAAAAGTTTAACAGTGAGACCTGGACTTTCAGTTTAATGTGGGATCTGATCTCCCGCCGAGTTCGAGTCTTCCTTGCCTTAGCTCGAGAAAGGCAAGCGCATGAGATTTTGTTTTCGTTTCATGTTCGTCATACGTTTAAAGTTCAGTGTGAGGTAAAAAATGCTTACTAGTATGCACACTTAGAAAAACAATTTCATTCATTCTTTTTATCACTACACAATCTTAGGTCAATTACATGTTGATGTTGGTCCCGGGTTTGATTTCCAGTGTGACGACAATAAAAAATTTTAACAGTAGAACTATTTGAGACATAATAATTCTTTTAGGATTGATCGTGTAGTCGTTTTGATACAGTTAATCGTGTTAGCGATCTCTGAATTCAATTTTAATTCGTGCTTTTTTTCGTTTTAGATATTTGTTTTTTTTTTTTGCTATCCCTTTTTGCTTACCTTACCTTTTTCCTATATGAATATGGCTACATATGGCTTTACTGTCTTGCGAGAAATCAATAGACATTATCGGCGTTTTAATCTTGAAGGACGAATACTGGAAATTCAAGTTAATGCTCCGATCAGTGACACCGATATTGTCGAGTGGATTCAGACCTCTTTTCAACATATGTTGGATTAGTTATTGGAAAATGTCGACGAATTATCGATGGTTGGATTATCGATTTTATCTCATGATGAAAGGAACAAACCGTTTTATTTTTTTTCGGCGTGCAAGTAATCTGACACTGGAGACTTTATGGGCTTCCTTTGATCGCATCCTTCAAAGTAACGATAGTTTTGTCATGAACGAACTGTTCATTGTACATTTTCATCATGTGGATGTGCCCCGTGGATTTGGATTAGTGCGTCGAGGTCTTTTATCAAACGACGAGTTACTAAAACGCAAGAATGGCATTCTACGAGTGAAAAACACCGACAAAAAATGTTTGGCTTATGCAATTGTTATTGCTAATGGCCTAAAAAAGTAAAAGGATACGAACAAGAAACTGTACAGACAATATCAGGACCAAAGAAATTGTGTTGTTCTCCCTGGCGTAGATGAACTTTTGTCCAGATCCTCAGTGAATTTAGATCATGGGGGATCTGTGGAACAATTGCGACAATTGCAACGCTACTTGACCGATTATAAACTTACCGTATACACCAGCTTTTCCGGAGAAGATATTCTGTATGAAGGGCCGGGTTGCGAAGACAAAATTCCAATCAATTTAATGTGCATCAATTCTCATTATGACATCATCACGTCATTAACAGCCGTTTTTTTCTGCTGGATACTATTGTGTAGCATGCCACAAAAATACGTCAAGACATGTTCGGCCATGTGTGAGAAATGTTTGCAGAAACCGCCATGCAGTAAGACCAATACGGAGAAACAGTGTCCAGAATGCAATCGTGAATTTTATGGTGAAACATGCTATACAAATCATCTGACTGTACCATATCATAATGGACAGCCAGTATGCAAGATGTTAAAACAGTGTTCCAAATTTCTAAGCATTTATTCGTTTGTCCATACAGGAGAAAGAGAACATCATTGTACAGATTATTTTTGTAATGTGTGTCGTAAACACGTTATGTCTACCCACCAATGCTACATGAAGCCTGACACGACTCAATTAAAGCCTGGGGTTCCATCAGTGTTACATGCCAAGAAGGCTATGATTGTCTTCTATGATATCGAAGCCACACAGGATACTTTCTTCGATGAAGACACGTTCATTCATATGCCCAATTTACTGGTGGCCCAACAAGTATGTTACAACTGTGTTCAAGATGAAGATATACATCATCCGTGTGAAGTTTGTGGACAGCGGGAACATATTTTTCAAGATGATCCGATCAATGCCTTTCTTGAATATTTACGTCAACCACGACTCTACATCAAACTTATTGTATCTTTGGCACATAACTCTAAGGGATATGATGGTCATTTTATTCTTAAATCTTTAGTAGAAGAACATGAATTGAAACCTACTTTGATCTTAAACGGAGAAAAAATTTTAAGCATGAAACTGAATCACTTATCGCTTATTGACTCCTTAAATTTCATGCCAATGGCTTTAAGTAAATTATTACTTGTCATTTCATTTACCAGCGACAAGGGGTATTCTCCACACTTTTTTAATACTGCTGCAAATCAAACGTATGTGGGAAAATTACTGGACATCCATTATTATGGTGCAGATGAAATGAAAGTGGATGAAAGAGAGAAATTCATGACATGGTACAACAAACACCAGAACGATATGTTTATTTCCAAGAAGAATTGGTGAACTATTGTGTTCAGGACGTCAACGTACTTCGAATGGCTTGTATATCTTTCATGACCACTTTTGGACAAGAAACTAACGTTAATCCTTTCCTGGAGGCTATCACTTTGGCGAGGGCGTGCAATTTAGCATTTCGACGAAATTTCTTAAAAGCCAATACTATTAGCATTCTCCCTGCACGAGAATACCGTCACAGAAACAGTCACGGATTGCTTTGCAGTGGCTTGCCTACATGGAAGAAAAAGAGGGTCATTCAATTCTACATGCTGCAAGAGGGAAAGAAGTTTATGTTGCTGGTTTTCATCTGGACCTTTACTACAAAGATCTCGACACTAAAGAGGAACACGTGTATGAATTTGAAGGGTGCACAATTCATGCTTGTACTCTATGTGTCCCTACAGGCCGTGATCAGCCCATTTATGAGAACTCCGAAGAAACGTTGAACTATCGCTACGAGAGAACACAGCGTAAAATGAAGTTATTACGATCCATGGGATATGAAGTACATGAAATGTGGGAATGTGAATTTCGTCAAGTGTTAAAATCCAATCCAGCATTGGCCTCTTCTTTAAGCACACATCCTTATACTGATAAAACACCATTAAATTCAAGAGACAGTTTCTATGATGGTCGTGTTAATGCTGTTAAATTGTATCACGTCGCAAATGGAAATGAAGGTGAAGAAATAAAATTCTTGGATATCGTTTCCCTGTATCCTTATGTGAATAAATGTGGACGGTATCCAATAGGGCATCCACGAATATATCTACAGGGAGATCCAGAAATGCCCGCCATTCAAGATGTCAACGGATTAATCAAGTTAAAGATTTTGCCTAGTAGAAATGTGTTTCATCCAGTACTTCCATTTCGCTCAAATAAGAAGTTGATGTTTCCACTTTGTCCTGCCTGTGCCACAGCATTAAATCAAGATTCTGAATGTACACATACCGACAGTGAACGAAGTCTAACAGGAACGTGGGTATCCTATGAAATTCAAAGAGGCATTGAACTTGGGTATCAAGTCATTCAAATTTACGAAATTTGGGATTACGACATCACCGTATATGATCCTGAAATCAAGACTGGCGGATTATTCAGCGAATACATTAACATATTTTTGAAATCGAAGCTAGAAGCTTCTGGATGGCCCGCCAATTGGGTCACCGAAGAAGAAAAGCAGCAGTATATTCAAATGGTACAACAACGGGAAGGAACAACTTTGGATGCAGCAAATATAATGACAATTTCAGCGTCGTAGTCTTGCAAAACTCTGTTTGAATGCCTTCTGGGGACGACTCGCTATAAGAGACAATTTCAGCCAAACAACCATCATTAACGATCCCAAAGAACTGTATCAAAAATTAACTGCTCCAGACATAAAAGTCAACCAAATGTTACCTGTTAATGATATGTTGTTATACCTTTATTGGCAGTATGAAGATGATGCTCCAGTACAAAATCACAATGCTAATGTTGTCCTTGGAACATTTACAACGTGTCAAGCTCGTATGGAACTGTACAAATATTTAGAATTGCTGCAAGAAAGAGTACTATATTTCGATACAGATTCCGTGATATTCACGTAGTGACTATCAGAGCCCACAATAGAACCAGAAGTATTTCTTGGTTCAATGTCAAATGAACAGGAATCAATTGGACCAAAAGCATACATTAAAAAATTCGTGTCTGGTGACCCAAAACAATACGCCTTAGAAATCTACGATCCCGACACGAAATCAACCAGTTAGGTATGCAAAATTCGTGGATTCACACTCAATTATACTGCAAGTCAAAAGTTAAATTTCAATAGTCTGGAGCAAATGATCGTAAATCAATCGAGTGAAAAAATCTCCATTAGCACGCCACACAAAATTTACAGAACCCACGATCATTATCTTGTGACAAAACCTGAAGAAAAGAAGTACAGTTTCAACTATAAAAAACGCAGATTAATACCAGACACATACGAAACATTGCCCTATGGGTATAAAAAACCAAAAGAGAATAACAGCCATATTTTTCCCTAATCCCACCAACATCACCTCCCAAAGGCGGGCGAAGGAATCAAGAAAGACACGGAACATGATTCACCGATGCACGAGCGGAGACAAACTCAGATGACATCACCTTGCAGAAACCAGTGGAGATAAAAGGAATTCAGGCACGTCACATTTACTTTTCTTTTTCTCACCTCACTCTCACTTGATCAGTTAGTTTGATGTTAATAATCTGTTTTTCTTCCTTCACAGGAAACAAAATAAATATTACCATGTATATTCATATGTTTTATTTTCTCTTTACAGAATTTGTACCCATCACGAACACGTCTTCCTTTGGAGAAAAAGAAATTCTATATTCTATTTCACTTGCTAAAAATAAATGCACAGAAACATGATTCTGTGTTTTATTTCACATCCTAAATCAAATTCTCTTCCTGTACTGCGATTTCAATTTAAATCTTCTGAATCAGTTTACCGGTAAAATAAATTAATGTTTTGCGGAAAAAATCAAAAGTAAATTTTTGTTTCAAAACTTCTTTCGTTTACGAAATAAAAAAAAATGTGTACAAAATAAAATTCTGTTTCAGAATTTTTTTGTGTACGAAACAAAAACTGATTCAGAAAATTTTTTGTGTACAAAATAAAATTCTGTTTCAGAAAATTTTTTTGTGTTCGAAAGAAATTGGTTTTAGAAAAAAATTTGTGTACGAAACAAAATTGTCCTCAGAAAATTTTTTGTGTACGAAACAAAATTCTGTTTCAGATTTTTTTGTGTACAAAACAAAAACTGTTTCAGAAAAAAATTATGTACGAGCAAAATTCTGTTTCAGAAAAAAATTTCGTGTACAAAACAAAAATCACTTTTCGTCACAAAACTGCTCCTACTAAATGAATCGATTAATTCTGATAGTGTTGGCAACACTGGAAAATCTCGGTAAGTATCGCTCAGGCACTGAGTTACAGCGAACACAACTAGATTCGAACCAACAACCTTAAACGTCTGATTCATCTCTAAATACTGCCAACTAAACAATAAGATTATGTGTATACGTTTTAATGCCAATGCTTAACACTGAGTCAGCAAGGTTTTCTTCAAGGTCAAAGTCGCACACGAAGTAAAAAGGTGACAACACAGATCTTCTATCGTTCTATATGAAACATAAACCATGTGTAAACTGCTCGCACTGAAATGTGTAATGTAACATAACCTGTTTAAATCTGCTCGTCTTCTTTTCATACGCGAAACTGTTCGCACTGAATGGAGTACGGTAGCTCAGCGCTTGTCACTAATGTGTGAGGTTCCTGTTTCAATCCACAACGAAGTAAGTTCATGTTTCCTCCTATCACTTCTCATCATCGTTTCAAGGGGACGTTAAACTTAACATTTCCCGAAACTAACACCAAGAATCGAACTCGGGACTAGTAATCAACAAACTGAACTTCTCAATGGAGTACGGTGACTCAGCTCTTATTTCTGATGTGTGAGGTCTCTGCTTGAATCCGCAAGCAAGTAAGTTTATGATGTTTTCTCATTTCATCATTTCTCATCATCGTTTCAAGGGGGCGTTAAAATTTTCTAACGTTAGCACCAAGAATCAAACTCGAGACCATTGCATAGTAATCAACACACGTGTATGGTGGCTCAGCGCTTGTCTCTAATGTGTGAGGTCCTTGCTTCAATCCTCAGCCAAGGAAGTTCATCTTTTCCCTGTTTCGGTTTATCATTTCTCATTACCATCGTTTTCGCGGGGACGTTAAATTCAACATTTCCTGAAACTAAAACCAAAAATTGAACTCGGGACGATTGGAAGGTATCCATGTTCACCCCTGAAGCGGAACAAAATGGATCACAAAGTACTTATCAAATTTAAGGGAACAATTTTAAAATACGCCTCCATATAACGTAATAAGGCTCGAAAGGGAACGATGACTCCCAAATTTAAAAAAAGTAAACCATTGTACTCTATTATATAACGAAAATGTCTCATCAAAATAATAGGATAAGCTAAAAGAAAGTCCAAATTTTAATATTTTTATACTCATCTCAAGGGAACGGGGTCCTATTCCCCCCAACTCCTGATGTAAATCGAGGTGATCTTACGTATCCTGAGTGAACACTGATCCCTAAGGAAACATAAGCAAAATTTCAATAGGTAATGCAATCCCAGGCCAAAGCATCTCTAAATCATTCGCTATGGTCCATGTGGGAACTCAAGAGTGAAATAGGGTGACCCCGACGTCAAACAAACACATTAGCTCAAACCAAATACCTCTACTTCAGTCTCAACAATAGATAGCGCAGTGGCTCAATGGTAGAGCGTTCATCTCTGCTGTATGGTGTCCCCGGTTCAAACACAGCGAAAGTAGTTTTGTGGTGGGCAACATTATGATCGGGATACTGCAATTTTATCCTATACTTTCATTCATTTTTCATCGCCACCCTCTCCTCTAGCCTAACCGGCATAATCGTGGGACGTAAAACTAAAGATTTCATTTGCACCAGTGTTATTCCATCTCATCAAAGGGATAACAAACAAAAATCAAGTATTCCTCCCAAAGTTCAGCAGCGAAAATATAACCTACTAATTAACGTGAAATCCGAACAGCATGAGCTCGGGAATCGAACTCTGGTCTCCTACGTTAAAGGCGCATACGCTAACCGGTTAGCCACAAAGGAACTCCAAAGTTTTCGAGTTTCATATTAATACTCATACTAATTTATACTGTTACTGGGGTCTACTAATTCATAATATAATAGATCATCAAGAAAGAGATCAAACCTTGTTTTGGTAATTTTATACCCATAAAGGGCAACGAAACAAGCCATCATAAGCTCCAAGATAAAGGTCCCAGTTCAGTGACGTCATAGCCGGGGCCAAGGTACTCTGACTCATTTGCACCATCGTGCCTGGCCCATGAATAAACATAAGCAAAATTTCAATAGGTGACGCAATGCCGGGCCAAAGCATCCCTGATTCATTCACTATGATGGGGATACCGATTTGGATAATCGAGAGTGCGGTAGAGTATCCCCATTACTGCTATTGTCATGACGGAAAGAAATAACGAATATGGTAATTTAAGTTAACGGTACCATTTTACTGAAATATGATTAGTACATTCATATCAATTCTCAGTTTACAAAGATTGGTCCAGAGGCATATTCACTTATCTAACATAATTGAATATGAATCGGCCCAGTTCCATATTACTCTTATTTGAATTCCAGGTACTACATGCTAACAGTAGCATGATGTTACTTTAGAAAGGTAATTTCATGCCTTCCTTTTCATTGAAAACGAATATTTTCCATTCCTCAGTTCTGGTTAAGGTCATGTAACTAAAATAAAATACAATGCAATTTCGGAAGTCCATTACCATTACAACTTTAATACTTTTCATAAATCACTTAAGTACGTTAGGGATATTACAATTGCCTTGGCAATCAACCAAACAAATTACAATCAGAGTGTAGGAGAAGTGACGTTGTTCAATTTTTGGCGAGCGTCGCAATAGTAACCATGTTACTAAAAGTATAACGGTAATTTTTGGATAAGTTGGCAATTAGACAATGTATTTGAACTTTTGTCTACCGTGTTTTAGGTCTCGTTGCTAGTGATGAGACTATTATTAATCAAATATTATCTGCTTACGACAATTTACTGCATAACTTTAAAACAAACCGTGAAGTTGATAAAACCTATAGTAATACATCAGTGTTTTATTTCAAAGGTGGTTAGTAGGCTAAAATAATTGTAAAAGTGGAAGAGAGGAAAGTGAGTAAATAACGCCGAAGATTTATACTTAACTCGAAGGGCTTATTTAAAAATTAAGTTTATATTTGCTATAGTGTTTGTGTTTAGTTATAAGCTAATTTTATTCTATGTGTGTAAATCTTCAACGACAACATTTCTAATTCGAATAACTTAGTGGTAGGTGGAGACTCCTCGAATACTTTGTGTTGCGAGTGCAACCAAACATATTAAGAACGCGAAAGGTAAGTGGAATGTACCAATGTGACGATGAGGCAGGTCTCTATTATCATCCTGCTCGTTTATTTCCCTCATATTTGAAGAACTGCTCACGCTAATTCTTAGCGGTTGTTACAAAAGGAGATTAAACTAAAATGTATACCAAGAAATACTTGGTAATAATGAAAAGTTAATCTAGGGGAAGAATAAAGGCTCTTGTTAATATTAATTGAAATTTATTACATGATTAAGAAAGCAACATTCAACGTACAATCTGCTTTATAATTAGTAAGTAACATCTTAATTATTATCTCTATTTCCTTGAGGATAGAAGACGAAATGCAATTATACGACTTCTATTCTCAGTCGTGAAAGCTTTACTGTACGTAGACAAACCATTGTGAAATGTGACATGACATCCCTATAAATGAAAATGATTTTATAGTAATCTCTGTTACATACCTTGATTGAAGTCTTGTACAACTGTGTAACAAGTTGCTCTCCGATGAACTTCGCACTGTGAATTCGACAGCTTCGAGCACCCAATGACTGATCTCTCAATCGAAGCAGCTAACAGAATCCTCTACAAGAGGCCGTGAGCCTCTTTTTAAGTATTTTCAAGGAACACACCCAAACCTTGTGATAATCAGACCATACTTCGTGTCAGTCCCCTAAATATTGAAACCTATTGCCCTTTTTGCCTTCTCATTGGTTCTTAGCAAGTGCCGCACCCAGGATGCAAAGCATGATATATATATACACGTGTACGGATAATTCAATGTCATGTATCATAGAATTTTCCAAACATCCGTAATACTGATTAATGTTCCTCTCATTATTGTTTTGTTGAAGTTATGAACGAGTATTGGGTATCTTGTTTGATTACCATCAATAACCTTCACTGAGTAAACTTTCTATAAAAATTGCGCAGTAATGGCAATATCAGTTATCTTCATCGTTTTACGTATTTCCCTTCTTTTGTTGCTAACCTGAAAGCATCCAAGAGAAGAAAAATGTCTATTAATGCAAATTTTCAATTGCACTTAAATAAGGGCAAATATAACTACATTTCGAGTTCGAGTTCGGACCAAATGTCCAAATTTGTATATTTTCTAATGTTTTCAATATTCCGAAACGGAGGAAAGGGAGCAGCAATTGGCATAAGATTCCAACTGGACATGTCTCAAATGTAAGGTTGATCTCCCTGATCATAGTTCAGAAGTAATGAATATATCTCAACAAGTAAGTGCGAACTTGGCATTGGGTAAAGTGACTGCCCAATTCACTCGAAACGAAATTGAGATGCTAAACGCTAAAGACGGAAATGGGAATTCAGAAGACGATGACGCAGTCCGAAATTCAAACCAGTCACCTGTCACAATGGATACAATATCGGCAGGTATAAAGGAAATACTTAAAACTGAAATGAACAAAATGAATAAGGAAAAGAAGAAATCATTTGACGAAAACAAGGTAGAAATGATGGATTTGAGAAACGAGTTTGGTATTTCGATGAACCGATTGACTAAGAATATGAGAAACATGAAATTGAAAATGCACCGAGAACTTAATGGCGAGGTAAGAGACTAGATAATTTAATCACTGAAATTCCCAATCGGGAAAACGTGTAAAAGATATAGAAGTTTCATATTCGGTCCCGGGGAAGATACAAAAATTATATTTGCAGGTCAATTTGAATAAAGAGGCTCTTACAGAATTAACGGTAAAAATTCACTATGTAAAAATTGATCAACGAGAAAATACGAAGTCAATTGACTGCACTACAGAATAAACGTGTTGAACAATCAATCAGTAGTGTCAGTAGGGCACTAGATGCAGAGCCTACTGACACGGACACTTTCGTCAAGCAAGTTTTTCAACCTTCACATCCGCGTGTTACTTTGAGAAACATTTTGGAAGAGCCTACTTCTGAAGTTAGAATCAAATTACCAATGCCAGCAGTAAGCTCTTCCATAAAAAATATTTATAAATACACTTCCACAGTTTAATACTGTAACCAGCACTGTACACAGTTTAAATATTCCTCATTCGTCACTATTTAAGTTAAATTTTGCTCTGAGTGCTCTTTCTTCCTCATGGTCCGGAAATTCGGCCGTGGGTGATGTCGGATCAGATCGCGGGACGTACTCTTCTCGAGTTGTGTAGTTTCTGTCGGGTGTTCCTGGATGAGGACATTTAGTACTACTTGTTCGGCTCAGTATCTTAGTCCAACACCTATTTTCAATAATTACAGGTCACTATCCAATACACATACACCCATGCAAACGTACATGAGTACTAAAGTGAAAATGGGAAATATTGATCGACTTCCTAAGGTCGATGCCAATACTCCGTCTGGTATTCCAATCACTTAAATACTTTAGGCTTAATACAATTGTCTTGGCAACAAACCAAACAAATTACTACCCGAATGTAGGAGGAGTGACGTGGTGAGTGACGCGTGCTTCAAGCATATTCAATTCCGAATTTGAGTATTTTATACAGACTTCAATATTTAACTGTACAACTTCATGAACAATATTAACACATTTGTGTAATTCTTTTGAAATTATACATTTCTTTCCATTGATGAAACTGTTAAGTTTACTAATCCTGACAATTGTGATATGTCGTAACGTTACAGTAGACTACAATAGAACAGATATTTCTCACTTTCACGGTAGTAATCTAATGCCTAACCACTCCACGCTTAGCCTTTATTTTACCTTACATATAATATATAATGCAAGAATTGTGCTATCCTCACCATCTCCTCACCATCTACCTTGGCACCTCCAAAGCCAAACGATAATTTTCGTCAGTCGTTCATGTCTCGAATATAAAACGTTATTTCATAGATTTTGCTTGTTTTGTTTTAGAAATTAAGAGGAATTTCTTTTCTCGTAGGCGACACTAAAGTACACTGAAATATTCTAATATAAAAAATACTGGCCCTTCTTGGATCCGACCCGAGAAACTACAGATTACCGGGAAAACTCCTTGAACACTAAACAGCAATTACTACGCAGTAGTTGATTGTTCTTTAATTTGTTTACGAGTCCTATTTAAGTGCTGTATTTCATTTAAAATTAATCTGTTTTGAATTTCCTTTTTTAAAAACCTTTAACGTTGATAATGTAATGAATACAATCATAAAATGCCTAGGGGGTTTGGTGGCTCAATGGTAGAGCGTTCAGCTCCGGGCCTTTGGTTTGATCTCAGCTCGCGCCGTGTGTACTTTGTCGTAGACAACCACCATGCTCGTTGGTTTTCTCGGGGTCCTCCCGTTTCCTCCCACTCTTCATTCCATCATTTCATTCATTTCTCATAATCACCGTCTCCTTTAGCCTAACCGGCATAACCGTGGGACATAAAACTCAAAGATTTCATTTCATTTTCATTGATATAAGTTCTTACTTAAATGTTCCTGTGTTTTGCCAATCAATTTGACTATTAAGAAACTACTGTTGTGATGCGAACACAAAAGACTCTTCATTTAGAAGAGCCAGAATAAGTAACGTTTTAGTAGAGGGGTTGCCGTTGTATTTATTAATCCCTCAGCCCGCGTTCGATTGTGTTCGCCCTTTACACTTGTTAAAATGTTCTATTAACGTTTTGATATATTATTTCGATTATTTAAACTCCAAAATTCAGGAAATTAAAGAGCTCATCTGAAAACTTAATCATAAAGTCTTTAACCTAAAAGTCACAGTTAAAAAAACAAATTTGATTTTGCTAAACAAATCATGAATCCAGCACTAATGTGCAGGGCCGGATTTCCCAATAGGCCCGCTAGGCTCGGGCCTATGGGCGCAAGCTCCCAGGGGGCGCACGGCCGAGAGAAAAAAAATAAAAAATATCTAGAAATAAAAATAAATAGCCATAACTTAACACATTTTTTGAATTGATTTTTAAAAATAAGGCTAATAAAGCATTCTGATATTGAAGTTCATTGGAACAAATAATTGTTGGTAAAGTTGTCAATGCATTAACGGTATTTTGTTAAGCCCAAAACCAAGTAAATTCCTCAAAAAACTTGCAATGATAAAATTGCATCGTGGAGTGGTGTTCAAGCAATTAACATATAGGGCTGATATAATTTTTTAATAAAGGTTTTTAGGAAAGTAACTTTAACCAGACTAGGGGGCGGAAAAAATTATTGGGCCTAGGGGCGCCAAAATGCTAAATCCGGCCCTGCTAATGTGTACTATATAGATAAACAAACTTTTTCTAACAAACATATTAAACCATCAATTTATAGCACATGGCTTCGATTTAGCAAAATATATTGGATAATAACACAAATGATTGTTTAATTAGACCCGCTCTTTCCAGCCAAACTACACAGTGTAATCCTAAATTAAAAGGTATTTTAATGCATAATGATTCGAGTCAGTTTGTCCAATGTTCTGAAACTTCGTACCTTTCGACACTGTTACAGTAAATTTGGACATTAATGTACGAATTTCTATTATTCGTGATTTTATATCGAAATATTTAAATGGATTAATCACGGATGCATCATTATTTTATTACACAAACCAGAACTAAAAATTTGGAGCTGCTCAGAAGTTTTTCACTTCTACGTATCTCTCAGCTAGAAAAGCATCCAAACCTTCTTCTATTTTGTTTGTCTAATTATTTCATACAATTTAATTGCAGTGCATTTTTTAGTTCAATACTTTGGTTTTCTTTTATTTTCATTTTTACTCAGTATTGGTTGCACGCGACGTCAGTTTTTAATCTCAGATTCTTTACGAGACTCAATTTTGAAAAATGTTTCCTCTAAACGTTTTTCATCATTTCATGCTGTTTCAAAAGTGTATACTTATATTAGTGTAAGACTACTAGTGCTTGAGTTACAAGCGACTCAAAATTGATCACAGCTCGGCCCAAGAGTTCCCTTCCCACAAACAGTAGATATTAGGAGCTGATGTTGATTAACATATATATAATTTTGTCTGCAAGTATATAATCCTGATGATTAAATCTGTTTATAATCTAATTAAAATATCCATTTTTAGTATCAATTAAGGGTTTTTTGGGAAAAAAACCCTTGTCAGATATTTTTTATCTGAAGAATGAAAGCTTTCTCTAGTACACAGTATGAGAAACTCTGCAAATGTGTTTTTTGATACGTGTCTCCGATACCTTCTAAAACATGCTGAGACATGCACCTTTCTATTGATTCTTCTTTTAAAAGTCTTGCTTTGACATGAATTTATTTGCTACAATTCTTTAGACATATGTACTACAAATTTCCTGAACGAAATAGAGCAGGAACAGAGTTGAAAATTGCCTTCAATAGAGAAATCATGAACAATTTGTAATCCATGTTTTTTTTAATATATATATATATTATCACTATTCCGACTTAATACTTACTGTAACGATAAGAAAAATAAGCAAAAAGTAAGATATACCCAACATAATTTATAAATGATCTATTTTTAAACTGTTAAATATTATTTACAGAATAAGTACTTGTCCATTATTAGAATTGTGTACAGTTGCTATAATACAATAAATCTTTATTAAAAACCGTAATAGAATGAAACAGCATGCTTAACCTAGCCATGGGAATATCTTCGAGTGTTTTCAAAACTGGCTTAAGAATTTGTTCCTCCAGGTACCATCCAAAGTCATCTGGCAGATCTATCTCACACTTATTAGCATTTCCCAAATTGCTGTTTGGTAATGGGATCTCTTTATGTTTTGTTTCACAACATCACTAGTTGGATGTAATTCTCAAGACTGCATTTTCCTAAACGTAGGAGCCTAGCTTCATCACAGACCTTCGCGTTAACCTTAAGGAACTTTGTGATAAAGAGTTCTGCAGATTCTATAGCGCTTGCTGCTAAGGAATTTATCCTAGAGAATGTGAAAATAAAAGCTTTCTGGCATAAGTAAATATACAATACTTCATCTTTAACTTTCCAACCGGATATGACGTTATACCGAATCCAAGTGGAGCGTGATAAGCCATTACCTCTCTTCTCATTCTCAGATAACTGACGGCAACGCTGTCAAACTGTATAAACTTTCTTGTGTTTGAAATCCCACCATCACGTACAATTCTTTATAAGAAATTTGGGCATAATACTGTATCAACATTAGGAATATATCGTATTGTATCAAGACCTGGAACACATAGGTGTCTCAACTCATGGCAACAATTCTTTCTGAACTGTGATTCACAGCGCGAGGACCAAAGTATCATTCTAGAATCTGCTTCTTCATGCTTCCTGTCAAGATATTGAGCATCGATAACGAAGTTTGACTTAACAGTCTTCTGATCTTTAAGACAACTGAAAACAACTAAAAAATAGTTCTGAATGTGATAATTCCAGCAAATTATCTACTTATGGCCTACTTATTCAGAGAACTGTGACATTTTATTTTCCCCAGGATACAATCCTTTATCAGCAAACGATTTTGAGTCTGCAGAACTGTTTTTCACAAATCTCCTCAAGGTTAATATGAAGATGTGTGATGGATCCAGGCCCCTATTTTTACAAAAATGCAGCCTGGAGAGCTTACCCCAACTAGTGATGCTATGAAATAAATATAAAGAGATCCCATTACCAAACAGCAATTTGGGAAACTCTTTTAAGTGTTCGATTTATCTACTAAGGCCAGAATTCAGACGATACTTGGAGGACCAAAGTCTTAAGCCAGTTTTGTAAACAGTCAAAGATATTCCCAAGTCATTTTTAGAGATTACCATGTGTGTAGCTGTCAGGAACTTGAGTGTGTAAGTTTTAAATGCACATGTAGAAATCGTGGTTTCTTCTTCACTCCAATGTGTAGTTGTCCGAGCGAGTATAAAAATTTAATATCATTTAATGAACAGAGTGTTGAACGCCAAATAATGCACTAAAAACATTACAAATTTCTTTACAATTTAGGATATAAGAGCGACATAACATTAACGAGAACTAATTCAAAAAATTAAATAATTTGTATTCTTCTGTACAGATTTCTTAAGTATAGGGTTTCCTTTTTTACGTTTATTACCTTAGATTTATTGTATTATAGCTACTTTACTCCATCTTAACAATAGGTAAGTGGTTCTCCTATAAATAAGATTCAATAATTTAAAAAATTGATCATTTTAAAATGTGTTAGGTATATCTTATTTTTTTCTTTTTTTTTACTTATCGTTACATTAAGTATTAAGGTGGAATGGTTATAATATGTATACAAAACGTGAATGGCAATTGTTCATGATTCTCTCTGAAGGCAATTCTCAAATCTGTCCCTACTCCACTTCATTCAGTACTATTGTAGTACATAAATAGAAGGACTTGTAGCAAAAAGAACTCTTGTCGAAACAAGATTCTTTTAAAAGAAAAATCAATAGCAAGCTCCATGTTTGTGCATGTTTCAGAAGGTATCAGAACCACGTATGAAGAAACAGCTTTGCAGAGTTTCTCATACTGTGTACTAGAGGAAACTTTCTTTTCATTCTCCAGAGAGAAGTGTGTTTTGACAAGGATTATTTTCCGAGAACCCCACGATTGATATTTAAATGTGTATTTTTAATTAGATTATAGACAGATATAAGGCATTCAATCATCAGGAGAGTATATTTGCAGGCAGACAGGATTGTATATATAATAACCATCATCAGCTCCTAATATCTACCGTTTGTGTGAAGGGAACTTTTGCGCCGCGACGTGGTCAATTTTGCACACGACAGAATAAAGTCACTTATAACTCAAGCACTATTAGACCAACACTAATATAAGTATAGATTTTTTGAAACAGCAGAAAATGACGAAAAACGTTTACAGGAAACATTCTTCAAAATTCGATCTTGGAAAGAATCTGTGAGTAAAAGATTGACGTCACGCGTAAATACTGAGTAAAAATGAAAATAACAAGAAAGTCATTATATTTCACTAAAAAAAATGCACTAGAATTAAATTATAGAAAACACTTAGGTAAACAAAACGGAAAACGTTTGGATACACTAGCTCCAACGATTATATACACTAACTAGCTCCAACGAGTTATAGTAAATAATAGGCACTGCCAAACTTTCGGCTTCATCCTCCTCTCTTCCATAAGGTTTTTTGTGCCACTCTGCATTTTTGTGATCAGTGATGGTTATATTCAAAAATATCGGATGACAAGTTGTTACATGATTTGCACTTAAACTCGAAAAGGATAGCACTTTTGTCAAGTTGATGAATAGACTATATAGCCCAAAGCAAACTCTAGCCCTGTAATCAACGGCGCTAACTAGCGAGCTAGTAATGGAAATGTGCCTTCTTCACCATCTATTAGAGTTTTATGATAGCCCTTATAAACAATGAGGTTATAAATCAAGAGGAGAATACAAAACGGTATTCTCGTGAATCGAGGGGTTGTAGTGGGTAGTTGCGAGATAGAGAGGGGAGGTGCCGCAGGTACCAGGACGCCAAAGATTTTGCACACACAACTTTATTGATAAAAAGTGATTTACTTACGTTATAAAAATAGCTGAGCGAGAGATTTTTTAGAGGCGTCGCTGAAATTGTTTTGTTCCACCTTGACTCACATGATAATACCTCATACTCGAATGGTGTAACTTTGAGGCAACTTCCTAGTCACCAACTTAAAGCAGTTGATTGAGGTAACGAGGGAAAAATATGCTTTTCGATCTGAGAGATACGTAGAAGTGAAAAATTTCTGAGCAGCTCCAAATTTTTAGTTCTGCTGTGTGTAATAAAATAATGCTGCATCCGTGATTAAACCATTTAAATATTTCGATATAAATCACGAATAATAGAAATCCGTATATTAATGTCCAAATTTGCTGTAACAGTGTCGAAAGGTACGAAATAAGGTTCAGAACATTGGAGAAACGGACTCGAACCATTATGCATTAAAATACCTCTTAATTTAGGATTACACTGTGTAGTTTGGCTGGAAAGAGCCGGTCTAATTAAACAATCATTAATATTATTATCCAATATATTTTGCATGACTAAATCGAAGCCATGTGCTATAAATTGAAAGTTTAATATGTTTGTTAGAAAAACGTTAGAAAAAACGTTTGTTTATCTATATAGTACACATTAGTGCTGGATTCAGTTACAGACTACATGATTAAGTTTGCAGATGAGCTCTTTAAATTTCTGAATTTATGAGTTTAAATAATCGAAATAATATAATAAGACGTTAAAAGAACTCTTTAAATTATTTCATTCATATACACGCTTAAGCCCATGTTTTTAAAGTTCCATTAAAAGACTAAAGGCCATTCAGTTGTGTATGCTGGAATTTCCTTCTTGAAGGCCACTTTCAATTAAACTTTTAATTTATTGAATAAAATGTGCTTCCTTATCGCGTAATAATTGGATCGAATTACTATAGCAAGAGAAAGATTCGCAATTATGTTTAACAGCTGTAAATTTTAGTGTAATTGACAAGGTATATAATTTTGTATCACCATAATTTGTTGTCAGCTAAAAGCAAGCTGCTGCCAGTCAAATCTGTTGCAAGACAAGTTCAATAGCATAGGTTGTACAACTTAGTAGTAAAAGGATGAGACTAATATGGTTATTTTAGTCTTGGTGTAAGAGAAAGGGAAACATGTTTAACTATAAATGTTTACTACAACTGTATATACCAAAAAATAGTTTTAGAAAAATGGTGACTGCTGAAAGACGAATTGTTAATAAAATGTATACCTTTTTCTTTTTAAAAAATCAGGTTTAATGTAAATCGTTTTAAATTTGCGAAAGGATTACGATATATTCGGAAATACTTAAAAAACGAAAATGAGTGTTGTTTGAATTCATCCAAGAACACAAATGGTTATCATAAAATAGAGAGTGGCTTTTATTGACGGTTTGGTTAAATAAGTGCTAGTGGATCAAGTAAAGGGAATTTTCTTTAGTATCTACTAGCATGAATTACTAAAGCGCTCTCTCATATCGGTCGTATTCGATGATTTTTATACATCTTCAATGATTTTTATGCCCTACCTTGCCTTATACATCATCGGAAGTGTCATTGTTGAATTTCGCGATTCTGAAAACCAGAATTCGGCATTACTATCGGTCATGTTCAATAGTTATCTATCTATCTATCTATCTATCTATCTATCTATCTATCTATCTATCTATCTATCTATCTATCTATCTATCTATCTATCTATCTATAGCACCAAGAGGTCTCTGTGTAACGAGCTGTAGGCAATAACTATTCGCATTTTTTGACATTTTTCTTGGTCTCTAAAGTTACTACAATGGTTACCTACATCAGTTTAATGCGTTTCACAACTCCAAATTATATATTCAATGTATATAGTAATTTTTTGGCCAAATAGAAGATGCATCTTTTTTTACTTTGAATTACATATGTATTATTGTTTTGTCTTTTTATACTTAAATAAGTTCATTTTATATTGTTATAATTATAATGAGTCCTATCTACTACGTTATCAACCCACAAACAAAAAAGTTGGTTATTCTGAAGACAAAAAGTGGAGGTGTTTCATTATGTTCTATCTGGACTTCTTTTTCCCAAAACAGAAAAATGTATTTTATATTTTAAACCATTGTTATGTCTAAAGTATTTAGAATTTTCCTGTGAAATTCCAGGGTTTCATAGCTCTTTGTGTGGGAAACCTTCACAATAATTGACTTTTCCCCTGATCTAAAATTGTATGTTTTATATTTAAAAAACTACATATTCGGCAATTATCAAGGGTTCTTTGTAACCAAAATAGCTATATTACATGTTAAGTTCTTTTTGTGTGTATGGACTTTATGAATACATTTATATATAGGCTAAACGTTTCTTCTAATTACTTTGACAAAATAAGAAAATATGACAAAATACTTTGACAAAGGTGACCTAATAATTTTCGAAGGTATTTAGATATCTATATTGTTTTTCCAAGTGGCTTCTAAGTAACGTCTTGAAGTTGCCAACCTTATGTGTTTTCGACCTACGATACTGACGAATCAGATAATTCTCCCATCTCGCGTGACCACTAGTGCGTTGTTGTTTGACTGTGAACTTCTCATTCAAGACATGGAAACATTGAGTAGATAGTATTTTTTGAAGCGCAGCCAACATTACGGATTTATCTTAACCAATCAAAAGCGGAATGTTCAGTGGGGAGAGGGAAACTAGTTTCAGTTGTATTTTGATGACTAAGATTAGCGGCGCTGGCGCGCGGTGAAGGGAAGAGGGGTTGGCGGAGTGGGATGGATTTTTAAGAGCTTTTAGAAGGTAGGAATTAAACGATTGAATGAACCTTTTGATGCTCATTATTCATAAATTTTTCAGGGACAAGCTTTTTAAAAATATTCTCTTTATGCTGTTGAATATACAGTAATACTGAAAGTGAATGTATTTGATAGTAATATAATAATAGCGTTAACATAATGACATCAAAAATTCAACAATAGGATGCTTATGTAAAATCGAAAGATTGCATATTTATATACGTATATATCGTCTGTGTATTTCAGAATAACTGAAAAAAAAACATTGAAGATTAAATGGAGGAGAATGTAAGAAAACACACGGACACAAATAAATGTATGTTATACAGCGTATATGAGAGCACCTGTGCATTGCTTTTAAAGTGAATCGGGTAATCTCTATAGAATTGTGGTATTTCCAAATTCTGGTATTAATTGGAAGTGGTACAATCGAACCGAATATTCATTTTTTTCTGAACATTGTATATTTAGGTCAGATTAGGGTTGTACTTTAAAAATTTAAAACACACTTATGGTGAACATTTTTGTAGAAAAATCTTCGATCTTCCTTAAAGGTATTTTAAACGTTTGTCGAACAGATTAATTATAACTAATGTTTCAACTGCCAAAGATTAATCTTAGCCATCTGTGCTTTCATTTCAAGAAGAAGAGAGTTGGTTTCTTATAAAATTACGAAAATTAAATAAATAAATCTGGTAGTCCCAGTAACTTTGTGTATCCATGTAAACGAGATTATTGATCCATGGATCAATTTGACACACGACTAGTGTTCCAAGGTTCTTCTAATATAGCATAATATATGACTGAAAATTCCAAAGTTTCACGTATTCTCGTGGGCCACCACACTTTGACAGACTTAGCTGTTTTGAACAGAGTTGACAGCTGTTTTCATTGCTGACCTTTTTTGCCTTTTCTGCCATGACATAATAAAACTGAAAACGAAGAAGGACTCTGTCTAGTTGTACTTTCGAGAGTAAACTGTTTGTCTGGTGTAGCAGAGTTTCTGTGACTCTCATTCTCTCTTTCTCTATTTGTATGTATGTGAGTCTGTATCTTGTTTGAAAGCTTCCATCCATCATCATTGTTATTTTTGTTATGGATTGCTTGACACAAGTGTAATGAAAGCGATTAAAGATAATTTCAATGGTTAATAAGTTTTAGTTAAACCATATAAGAAAAATTAAATCCAGATAATTCATATGTGTTATTTCTCGGAATTTTTGGAAGGGGAAATTCATTAATATACCTTAGGAGACAATAAGAGGAAAATACATACGTACCTGGAGTCAGACTTCAGTTCATTCAAGCGCTAGCTACGGAAACGTATCAAACTTGGTACTAAAAAGATTATTGTTTGCGAAAAATAAGTAGCGTTGATTAAAGCAACAGAGAGATGAAAATGAAACCATCGAATGAGATTGGTGAAGGAATACAGTTATTGTGAACTGAATAAATTGATAACGGAAGAAAAATGAAATAAAAATTATCAACGTAAGTAACAGATATCCAGCAATAGCTAAAATAGACTATACGAATTATTTCATAACTCACCATAGAATAAATTAAATTGATCAAGTCTCAATCTCTTATTGTTTTACTTATAAACCCATTTCCTCTTTGATAGTCTGTTTTCTTATGACTAGAGTCCCGGATGTTTATTTGCTTAGAATACAAAAAATCATGTATTTATTTATGTACTTGAAATGTTTAAATGTTAGGGATGGTATCGAAACGAGACTTCATACAGTCTCTGTCTCGTCTAGGTTGATAAATAGCGGTCTCGGTCTCCATCTCGTCTCGAGTCAAAAATCGCCGTCTCGATCTCGATCTCGTCTTGGTTAACACAGAGATGGTATCGAAACGAGACGAGACGAGACTTCATACAGTCTCGGTCTCGTCTTGGTTGATAAATAGCGGGCTAAGTAACTTTCACCTGTAATTGTTTGTTCCTGAAAGAAGAACGGACCATGCACCCGACGCTCTGATACTGCACAAAAAACATTGATTTTCAGTGAGTCACGTTCCACATTTACAGTTGCATGAGGATTCTGTGTTCCCCATATCCTTACATTGTGTCTATCCACCTTTCCACTTAAGTGAAATGTCGCCTCATCGCTGAAAATGATCTTCGTCAGAAAGTTTTCGTCGTGATCCATGAAATTTTGCATAGTCATACAGAACTCATTGCGTTTTACTCTGTCTTGTGGGTATAACTTCTGAACCAACTGCCGTCGGTACGGGTAACACCGCAAACGCTTGCGTAAGATCTTGCTTACTGTTGTTTGTGGCATCTGCAACTCTCTACTAGCTTTACCTGTAGACTTCTGTGGGCTGTGCACGAAGGCTGCTCTTACGAGCTCCACAGTTTCCTCGGAGACTGGACGTCGCCCTGAATGTCATTTTCTTTGATCACAAATGCATCCGGTCTCAAGAAACGTTCTATGCCACTTCACAATGGATTTGTGTGTGGGTGGATCAGCATTAAATTGTCGTTTGAAATCACGCTGCATTCTCACAAAACTGCTTGCTTTTGCAAATTGTAAAACGCACCAGCTTCGTTGCTGTGGGGTAAACGCCATTTTCGATGTTACTGCCCTCTAGCTACCCTGATCAGAACTAGGATTCTGAAAAGATATATGGAAAAATGCTTCGAGTTTACTGAGCTCTGTACAAATTTCATGTAAAAATTCAATTAAATGTTAATTATGTGGCACTTTAAAATCAGGTACTGTTTCTGTGCTCACGCTGTACAGTAGAATATTGTAGTATACCAGTATTGACAGAATGACAATATATCGTTCATTATCTGAACAAATAAGGTAAATTATTATATATTTTGTTTCAAATTGATCAAATCCTTTAATACCGTTTCACATCTCTGTGTTTAATTGACACTTTATAACACGAAATTCCCGAACCTGTGTTGGGAGATACGGCACTCATCTTTGCTATGTGTGTTCTTGGGTTGGATCACCAAACAAGTTAGATTCAAAGTCCAATGTTTCGCATAGTTCGCGTCTCACTTTAAGTACAATATTTCTTATAAAAGTCCATAAGGTCGTTTTGCATTACATAAGCATATATCCAGTGCCGTAACTAGGCAAGAGCAACTGGGGCAGTGCCCCGAGGCCCTCACCCATAAGGGTCTAGGAAAAACCAGGCACACCTACAAAATTTCTACTCTGAGAATTGAATAAAGGATAATAATGTAATAATATAAGTCTAAAAGCATCCTACTACTTTGTAACTACTTAGTATAGTTTGAAAAACAGAACTATAGGTCCTAGTTAAGGAACCGGTCTTTCGCTTCTCCTGTAAAATTACTAAATTATGACTTAGTTTAGTTTACCTCTGAGGCCCAGATATAATAAATAATCACCATAATCATAATCAACCATTGTCAATCCACTACTGGATGAAGGTCTTTCCAGGTTTACTCCACAACTATCTATCTTGGGCAATTATTTTTCAGGTTACTCCCCAGTGGTTCTTGGGCGTTTTCTAGGCTGTTTTTATCTCTTGGGATCCAGTCTAGAATTGTTTTCGTCCATTGATCATAATTTATTCTTGCAATACGTCCAGCACATTTTCCAGCTCATGTTAAAATTGTTTCATTAGTACCAGTCATTATTTGCCAAATAATTTATTTCTATATATCTGTGCTACAAATAGTTCAAGTCCGTTACTTTCGGAGCAGAGACACGCTACTTTTTGATCTTCGGATGTTCAAACACTGACTGAATGATTTAAATCAACACAATGTGAGGACCACCATTTCGTCTAGCGGCTAGTATGCTTGACTTCGGTTCGTGTGGTCCCGAGTTCGATTCGTAGTGGGGGTAATTTGAACGACCGAAGTGGTTCGGGTTCCAATATAATCAGTAGTTGCACGTCTCCTTTTGTTGCCCTGGCATAATCATGGATACTTGAAACTAAAACAAAACAAAAAAAATGAACACAATGTGTATTACTAACTGTAAGTCCTTGAAGAATTGCATACAGTTATATGGTATGGACAAGGCGACCAGACGTCCCGTTTTAGCCGGGACAGTCCCTTATTTTCAACCCTTATGCCGTTTTTTTGTGATTCTCAAACGGGACGCCTAAATGTCCCGTTTTTAAGCAAACATGACCCAGGTGTCTCGTAATTACTATTCAAAATACAAATGGTCAATGCAAATTCTGCACTCTTCCGTACCAACACTCATTGGGAAGGTCCAACCATGCCTAAAACTTCTGAATATTCAAATGAAAATTGAGTGTTCTGTGGTTCAAGTGGGGACTGAGTGAGAATTCTGAGTGTTCAAGTAGTTAAAAGTATTGTTTGGTAGTACTTAAGTTAGAAATGCTGTGTTATCATTCTTACTTGTGTATTTTGTAAATTGAAAATATTGCTGAGTCCCAAAATCCAATGTGGAAGTCACCCTCCCCCCTCGTCGCCGATTCGTATGCGTCCCGTTTTTGAAAGTAAAAGTTCTGGTCACCTTGGGTATTGATCGATTTTCAGGTGGTCGCTGGTCAAACAAAAGCAATTGAAATGTAATTAGGGTGTAATTAGAACTTTTAATTAAGCACGATTTTAATCTAAAGTGTACACTAGGCCTAAGGCTTAAGGGGAACAACTAGTATTACTGAAAATTTATGACATATTTAATTTCAGTTACAATTTGTATTTACATGTATTGCTGGAACCCAAAGACTATGAAAACCGTCTTCTTTTGAAAGCACTATAGAATACACTATTGCACTATAAAACAAATAAAGAGTAATTTTAAAATATTTTGTGCTTAGCTACGTTATTTGCACTATATTTAGAATAATATTTAGCAATTTATTTCTGTGGGCAACACTGCTTAAAATAATGTAACTACGACTTGTAATTAAAACCAGAGATTCGCGTCTATGCGTAAAAAACGATAGTTTACGTTTACGTGTCAACTATGCGTAGACAATGTAAACAACGTAGACTATGTAGAATATGTCAACAACACCTAATTTAATATGGCATCGTGGACAATAAAGGAGCTTTATTTTGTCGTTACCTTGCGAAATTGCGTACAAAATAAAATGCCTAGGCCAGCAAATAGTAACTTTAGAATACTTAGTTTCGTCTTGATGAAGGAAAATGAAAAATATTATGCATTTTAAAAATATGCAAGAGAAAATTGACAAATACAGCAGATTCAAGACTAAAACCCCACAGGTGAGAACTAGTTTTGTAATTTTCATTATAAAAGCAGTGCTCGAAGTGGAAAATCTAAGGAACTGGTATGTGTAGAGCAGATTAGACATACAGATTAGATAATTCCCTCTACCTTTTATATGTTAGTCGTTTCTCTAATATTTCGCTGCACCGACGCAAAACAACTGAATGAGGCAATATGGACAAACGAGCAACGAATTGTTCCTTACATTTGATAGTGGTTGTCTACATAGTCTACACGGGTCTAGATTACGTATAGATTACAGTAGACAATCGCGTATACGTAAAATTATAGTTTACGGCACATCACTGATTAAAACCACCAAAAACTATTCTTGTAATGTCATAGAAGCAAAGGAAAGCAACAATCATTATAAAAATTTAACACAAATACGCCATTTTAAGCAGTATAACAATCACTACGCATGTGTTTGGTATCTCTGAAACGGTTTGAAATAAAAAGTGTTGTAAATGGCATTATGATCATCCAAGTCTTTTGGAAGCATCTACATGATGAGACATGATATGCCAGCACGGTTCCGACGTAAAGTCTAGATAAAATTAAATTTTCCATTTTTTGTAACTTTGTTCCTTCATTCATTCCAAATACATTACACCATAATAATAGTATTTGACGCTAAGATACAATTGATGCGCATTGCAGCGTCCACGCCATTTGAGTTATTAGAGATCTCCAAAATGTTGATGTTAGTGATACTGTATTGTAGAAATATGCAATACCTTACACAGTGCAATTTGAGAAAATACAATTTTGCTGCGTTAACAACATTGCTAGGTTATCTACTAGTATTGCAGCGTATCTAGAAGAATTTCCCTTGAATATTTCACCCAACTTATTGCAATATTTCATCATTATATATATATATATATATATATATATATATATATATATATATCCCGGATCCAAAGGGAGGACTAAAGTGGCCATAAACCGTTTGACGCTCAGATATACACTCGATAAAGTGGGCTTCAATACTACTTTCTTTACACTGGATAAAACGTCAAACTATGGTATATATATAGACTGTTCCATAATTCATAATTCGTGTGTAATTTTCTACAGCATTCGGAGAAGATGAAGTTTTCACACTATTAATGTACAATTTGGCACTCTTATTGAAAAATATCTGAATTTTTTGAATTTTCAAAGGAAATAAGAGATAATTGCTGTTTAGCTTGCCTTTTGGGGGTGTAAACACTGAAGTTCACTTTCCTTATGTATTTGCTACAAAATGCAAAAACACTCATTAACAAAGCTAATAAAGCCGTCTCGAACATTATTTTGGGAAGGCCCCTTTTTGGGGATTAAGGGGCGTAAAAAGTGTGGGTGATATGTTAGCAAAATCTCAAAATTTATTTTCGGAATGCAAGCAAGCGTCAGATTAATCATGAATGTCACAGTATTAATGCTCCAGTGCTCCTTACATATAAAAATGACTTATAATGGACCGCCTTCTTTCAAAAATAATAAAAAAAAACACCATAAATGTCCTTAGTAAGGACAACGGAAAGAAGGTATTTTTTGTTAATTAATGTGAAATTTGGAGTCATTTTAGCAAAAAGTTATGAGTTTACACATCCGGAATGTTATTTTGGTAACGCATCGCCTTAAAGGGGCATAGGGGGCTGAATAAAAGTAAGTTCATGTTATCTGTCTTACACTTAGATTAATGAAATCTTTAAACAATTTAGTTAATGACGACTGAGCCAAAAAATTGTTGTTCTAAAAAAGGAATAATATGTTTTCTTGGGTTTATGGTATAGCCTTAGTCAACCTGATCCTTATTCCTCGCAAGACATTTGTCTTTTTACAACCATGTGTCCATAGTAAACGATTTCCTGACGTGCTTACATGTGCAGTATATGAGTAAGCTACTGCGTAGAAAGTGGGATCACACAGTTATTGTGTAAGAAGTAGGGAAAATATACCGTACGCTTTTTTTATGAATAAAGAAAACAATATTGAAACTTAAAGGTCGTCTATTAGACTTATAATTTTTAAAATTTTACTTCTCATTAAGACTTTTTCGTTTGTGGTACCTGGGGCATTTTCCATATTCATTGTGTGTTCTATTTCGACCTGGTTTGCTTAAGTGTGCAGAAATATGTTGGTGACTTGTTAGTGTAATTTTATGCTATAAGAAAAGTCCAATTTGTTTTTTTTGAACCACAAAAGTCTTTGATTATATTCCAGTGATGCCAAAACAACGAAGCTATATTCTCAATCTGGTACATTGAAAGACGATATTCATTTACACTAGATTCGAGATGTTTAAAAAATCAAAACATTCTTCTACAATGTCAAATTGCACATTAATTGTAAAGCATGTTTATTTATCTTCTTCCCGTACATCCCTGCTAAGGATATCTATCGTAAACTATATGATTTTTGGAAGGGTGGCTGTAGCCCTATAGAGTCTATCACACATTGGCACATGCAAGGAGCATCGTAATATTAATTTTATATCATTTGTTATTAATCTAATGCTCTCTGGAATTTCCAAAATAACATTTGAAATTTTTATAAAGATCCACCAAATTATGTTTCGCCCCCTGTGACCAAATAAGGCGGTGTGTTATAAAAATAACATTCGAGATTTCATAAATGCATATTGTTTGCTACAATGGTGCCAAATTTCACATTAATTAACAAAAAACTACCTTGTCCTTGCATGTCAGTAATAATTATCTTTATGGTGATTTCTTTTTCTTTTTATAGAAGCGGGCTCTAGCCCCATATAAGTCACTGACCATGCAGGCCTTTGTAAAATCATGTATGATCTGTTTATTATTATAGGCAATATTATAATATTGTAACTGGTATTATAATGTGTATTTTTTCCATATCTTAAGTACTCTGTATACTGCACACTTTCGGTTGTAACAATTTGTGTAATATGTAGGGCTAATCAATATCGGCCTAATGCACATGTTTGTAAATTTACATTCGTTCGGAAAGAAAATTGAAAAAAAGAAAGAAGCGGAAGAGAACAAGGCCAAATATTGGAAGTGTAGAGGCTATGGTTCTTTTCTTTTTTCTATATTTTTAAGTTATTCAGGGGTCAGGGAAGTCTGGAACTTTCGTCATGGAAAGTCAGGGAAAAATCAGTTTTTTTTTCTCCAAATTGTGTGAACACCCTGTTTACATTTCCAAATAAAACTATATAAATTAGTGCGTCAATTCAAAAAAGTGGGGGGAAACTGCCCCCTCTTGCCCACCCTAATCGCCGCCCATGCTTTTCAATATCAATAAAACATGCATACTTAACATTCAAATATAATTACTATAAAGTGTGTATATCCAAATTGGAAACAAAAAATAAAATGGGATACTTACAAGAAAATTATCTCTTACATAAAGATTAATATTTCTTATACAGACTTATTCTTTATTAAGTCTTTTATCCTTTGTGGCATCCCATGTACAAGTTTAGCACATTTAGTCTTCAAGTCAGATACCACAAATTTTTGATCTCCTTGATCAGTTGAAGTTTGGTTCTAATGTGCTTCTTCTCTAGCTTTTCTTTCATGAAGCTCCAAACGTTTTCAATCGGGCTCATATCAGAACTAATGCATGGCCACAGAAGAGCACTAATTTCGTTTTCTTCGAAAAATTTGCTTTGGCCCGGTGGCATGGGGCTGCATAACGTCCACATAAAGGTGAATTGTACGTCAGTAAACGAGAGTGCAGTCTGGGGAAGCAGTTCTTTTTGAAGAACTTGTAGATATTGGTCGTGCTTCATTATTTCCTCTACTATATACAGTCTTCCAGGCCCGAAGACAGAGATCACACCCCAGACCATGACTGAAGTGGGATGCTTCACGGTTTATTAAAGACATTCTAACTTGAATTCTTCCCAGGTCAACGTCGCACATATTGTGAAGATTCATCAGACACAAAGATACATGATTCATCACTGAAACACACTATTCTCCAATCGTCTGCAGTCCAATATAAGTTAAATTCAAAATCAAGCCAACTCAATCAACTATAGGCCTCGTACCCATTCGAGGTGCTTCTTTGCCATGATTGGAGTAGACTATATTTTTTTTCTTTCTTGACCGTGTGCTTTTATTCCCTTGGCACAAAGAATCGTTTGAACACTTTCAGGCCAAATGTCGGCGCCATTCTCAGCCATTTGTATGCTTAAGTCTATTAGAAGTTGCACTTCTGTTGCCCAGCGCCAATCTTTTTAGTTTTCTGATACCTCGTAGCGATAGCTTTGGTTTTCGCCCACACTTTCCAATCCTATTTTGGCTCTTGTTCCTTTCAACAGAGATTCTACTCACATATTTTTGTTCTATCCCAACTCTACTAGCAATGTATTGCCGCGTATATATTATTTGCAACAGAAGTATTTTGTTAACTTCCATTTTACGCAGAGAAAGATCTTTTGCTTTTCCCATAAAGCTGCAATTACTGGACTACACAGAATAAAAGATTGATATACGGAACACGTCACGATCAGGTTAAACGGGCCCATTCGAACTGTTGAACGCTTTGAATGTTGTTAATTTCTTACGACAGTAACCACAACACTTCACACTGTAACTTGTTGATAGGAACCACAAAAACTATCTACAACTGAAACGCCACTTGCAGTATCCTCCCTCTCACTAATAACATCTGCTGTTCAACGGTGATATCACCACTTCAACTGTACAGTAAACAAATGAAAGATCCTATATTGCTTGTTTAACCATTAAATTAAATATTCTAGAACTCTGAAATTAGGACTCCTACATCAATTTTCATTTTTTCGCATGTGTGTCTAATAATTTGAACACGTCTGTAAATACTGGCGAAATAAGAGTTCTTTTTACGGGGACAATACATTTCATTTTGGACATAAAGGGTACCAAAACTGTCACCAATGAACTGGGATCCCAAAAACTATGAATTCGACATTACTATCAGTCATTTTTAATTACTTTTTATATATTTCCCTTTTCCGAATTTGCGGGGATGAATTGGATTCAAACGGCATCGAAAGTGTCACTGTTCATCCCAGCAACCTTGAAAACTATGGATTCGACAATAATATCGATCATTTTCAATATATATCCCCCTTCCTTCCTCCAAGTTGCACCTTCAAAGTGAAATGATAAAAAACATCTTAGGTCCGAAACCCATCTATGTTGAAAATTTTATCGAGATCGGTCTGGTGGTTCAAAAGTTAAGTTACAAATATAGTCACTTTCATTTTTATATAATTTGTCACATTAGAAAACAGGAAAATTTTGTGCATAAAGTTTATAAAAAAGTGTATATTGAAATATTAAATAATAGTAATTGTATATTCTAGCACATAAATATTAGTGAAATTTGCCTACTGCTGTGTTCTTTAAGAAATATTTTGGTTAAAATTAATAATATTTCACCAGATCAAGAGCACATTAAGAACTCAGTTTCATTCAAGAGCACTATTTGTTGCAACAGAATCGCTTCATGATGGTAGATGTGTATGCAGGTGTTAGAGTCCAGCAATTAATGCACAACCACGAATAAATGACTAAAAAGCATATAAAGGAAATAAGTGCAGACTATTAATTTTCAAGAATAATTACGACAGTTTTATTTTCGATTACTTACTTTTTTTTTTTAATATTTACAATATAGAAGTTTCTCAAGTTATACTTTCACACATTTGAAAAAAAACGGTTCCATTACTAGTAACCTAATACAAAGATTTTTGTTATTTTTTCAATTTTTCCGGAAAGAAACCGAAAAACACGTTCTTTTTACCAATGGCTTCAAAATTTCCTGAAATTTTACAACATTAGTCAGGAGGCGGCCTGATGAACGTTTGCTGCCAAACTGTATTAGTCGTCATCATACCGGTCCCACGCCGGGCAGTATGGTATGGGGAGGGATTTCGTATGATCACAGGACTCCGCTAGTGATTATTCCTAACACTATAAGAGCGCACGTCTATATTACAATGGTGATCGAACCCGTTGTTCTCCCATTCATGAACGACGTGGAAGGTGTGCTATTTTATCAAAATAACACTCGTCCCCATACCTCAGCTGCAACTCTACGTGCTTTTCAAGATGTTAACGTATTACCTTGGCCGGCAAGATCTCTAGATTTATCTCCAATAGAACATGTGTAGGGAGTATACTTCTCTTCTTAGTATCTTCAATACTATGCTTTAATATTAAGCTACATAAATATACAAACATAAAGAAACAAAGAAATCGGACGACGCCTCCAGACCCATCCTCAACCAGCAATGACCATTGCCGATCTGACCTTGCAGGTGGAGCAGGTGTGGAACGCAATCCCACAGGATGACATCCCACACCTCTATGATCGATTTCCTGCTCGTGTGGACAAATACATTCAACAAGGCGGTGACTACACTGAATACTAACGACGAATATCGTCCTCTTACGTCTTTCGGTGCACCTGCATGCTGTAAGTTTTGTATTTCAAACTTGAAAAAAATGAATTGAAATCTTTAAGTTTTACGTCCCACGATTATGCCGGTTAGGCCAAAGGAGACGGTGATGATGACAGATGAGTGGAATGTTGGAATGAAGAGAGTGGAAGGAAACCCAGGAGCATGGTGTTTGTCCACCCCAAAGTCTACACGGCTAGAGCTGAGATCGAACCAGGGACCCCAAGCATCGAAGGTGAACGCTCTACCACTGAGCCACCGCGCCCCCAACTACTTCAAACTTGAATAAATGTAATAACATATATACATGATTATTCTATGCAAGTTTCATCCACCTATCATAACTCCTTCTTGGTGTTAGGATTTCCATTTCCGTCAGTGTACATTGATTTGGTAATTTGGAATTTGTTTAATATAAAGAGTAGGCAATAGCATTAACTTTCTGAAGCAATGGGCGAGATTATTCAACGATATCGGTTACCAGAAAAAGACCAAAAAAAAAAAAAAAAAACATTAAACAGTTTTGATCAGTATTACCCCTATTTGCGGACAATTACACAAAGTAAACTTAATGAGAAAGAACACAAATTAATGACGCGAGTTAATATTTAGAGGAAGTTTATTTACTTTTACATATTTTTGCACATGCTTATACGACCCTACTTTTCAATAGTAGTTATGAAATAAAGTTAATTACCGACAATGTTAGTATTACAATAATAAACATTATAGATTGAACATTAAAAATATCAAGTATGTGAACTGCCTAATGAGAAAATACATTATACATACAATGATTTGGTTTGGTTTGATTGAGCTTAGCGTTCCACGCATATGCCATGCCCGCTAAAAGAGACGTGGACCTGCTGATTATACTGGAATCCGAACCACTGTTTTGTTCAACAGTACCTCCATCGGGAATCGAATCCGGTACCATGCCCACCGAAGGCAAGCGTGCTAGCCACTAGAGCAAACTTTTCTTTGTATTATTTTATTTTCGTCCCAACCGGGACAATCGACCCAAAGACCACAACTCGCCTACACGGCGTAATACAGATACGACAGGGATATGAACACAGAAAGAAGGAGGACAGTTAAAATGGCACAAAGGAACTCCCACCGGGATACGCACCCGGGACCCCGTGCACCAAAGGCGCACTTACTGGCTACTAGGGCTGTGCGATATTTTGATATATAATCGATATCGAAAATGAAATCTTTAAGTTTTACGTCCACTGTTATGCCGGTTAGGCTAAAGGTGACGATGATAATTAGAAATGAATGAAATGGTGGAATGCAGAAAGTGGGAAACGGAAGAACCCCGATAAAACACACGAGCACGGTGTTTGTCCGGCACAAAATCCACATTGCGCGAGCTGGGATCGAACCAACGACCCCGAGCACCGGAGGAGGCACTACCACTGAGCCACAGCGCCCACCAATATTGATGTCAAAAGAATTTTTCAGATCGATATATCGATTTTCGATATTTTTCGATATTTTTATATTTCTCGATATTTCGATATTTTCGATATATTTTGATATTTTCGTTATTTAAATATATCGATCGAGTTTCAATATGTTGTCGATATCGTTTTTCGATATCCATACATTGGTATCCCACAGCCTTACTGGCTACTAAACCAGCGGGGAGTCGTAGTGGGGGCCCTATACATACAATGAGTTATAATTGTCATTGATATATGGTGTTCATTGGAAAACACACTCCATCATTATAGGTTCATCTTAAACTGGAGAAATGGTCATTGGCCATGAAACAAACGCCGGAGAGATATACTAACCCCGTATACAAAATATCGTTGTTGGAATGTATAGTTCATTGGATATGATCCTTTGTGAACTGGAATTAAATTAAGTATCTAGTTTAATGCCCCACGATTATGCATCGACCTAAGGGAGACGGTTATGATTAGAAAGGAATGAAATGATGGAATAAAGAAAGTGTGAGGAAACAGGAGAAATCCGAGAAAACCCACGCACACGCTCTATGTCTACTACAAAGTTCACTTGACTCGAACCAGGGACCGCACGCACCACGCTCTTCCACTGAGCCATCGCGGTCCCTATGACGCTCTGTGTTTTCAAATTTCAAAACTTCCAGTATAACCCTAAAAATGTGGAATAGGGATTCCCTCTTTTGACGTCCCTCTTTTAAAATACTTAAAGATAACAGACAAATCTACACAAAAGTTGCAATCGACCGGCAGAAACGACACGTTTTAGGAGGTTGTACACCGTATTTCCCGAGATCTCATTGTCAATAGTAATTCGAGACAAACATGTAACTCTAGCGTTTGAGACAATCATATAAACCTATCATTAGGGACAAACATATAAGCCAAACATTTTAATATGTAGATAAATATATAAGATATATAAAAGTTAGAATAGAATATTGCATTGTCTTCCGACTTACTGTTTATTATTGAGTATGCAATGATCTTTTGTGAGCTAAGGAAAATAATGTAATTAAGAATAAACTGTTACTGGTATTTACATTAAGCTGACCATATGGTTTCATTCTTCTTTTTTGAGGACACATTATGCAAACCAGAATTGAATAGCTGAGTAATGAGAGTTCGAAAGTAGGAATTAATTTAAGGAAAACAGAAGGTAATGTACGATCAACATTTTGAAATAATTAATAATTAAATTAAAGGAAAGCGAAATATTTGGTGACCTAGGGCAGCCGAAAACATCTAATGCTAAAATGACTGATGAAATAAAGATGCCAAATTGCATGACGCTTGTTAGGAAGAATAATTAATAACTTTATTCATAAAAGCAAACTACCAACACATCTGAAGCATAAAGTTTATAATGCGTGTGTCTTATCTGAGTTGATGTACGGTTGTGAAGCCTGGACATTTAATGTGCAAACGATTAAAATTTACACAAGTAGCAATGGAAATATGTGTGTTAGGACTAACTAGAACACAGATGAATACTATCGAATGGATTAGCTCCAAATGAAGGTGGAAGATGTAATCAAGACTGCGAAGAAGATAATGTTGAGATTAACCGTTCACATAGCTAGACAAACAGATGGAAGGTGGACATTAAACGGATTTTTACACTGGATTCCCAAAGAAAAGAACGACCAGACGTCCGAATGTAAAGTGAGGACTGACTGGATGAAATCAGTTATTTTTCTGAGTTGCATGGATGAGGAAACCTCTAACCGAGATATGCGGAAAGGAATGGGAGAGGCCTTCTTCTAACATGTGGATTTTAAAAAAAATCATATAATGGTGATGAAGTTTGTTTGAACTACTAACTTCACCTGAATTGATTCAATTTTCTTATGCCCATAGTATGTAACTCATGAGAGAAAATAATCTCTAAGTAGGGTCATTGTGCTGGGAGACACAAGAATAGTGCAACAACGATTTATGGGAAACGTTTCATTTAGATATGGCGGCTGGTAGTTGTTAGGTATGTGTCTTCCTCCCTGGAACTGGGTTTTGTTGGTATAATATTTTTATTGGTTCAACCATTATTATTAATATTGCAATTTACATTATTTTAATTCAAGACACAGACAATGAAGTGTTATTTTAGAGACTGTGTCCCATATCCATGGACGAATAGTCATCTTAACTTACATACTCATGTGTTTCGGCTTGTTATTATGTATTTTGTTTTCTTTCTGTTTACCTGTAAACCTATCTCATCGCGCTAGTACAGTAACACAGACACTCGAAGGTCCCGCGTTCAGTATCTCAGCGGTGGCATGGATGTTTGTGATTATGTTAAATAGAACATGACGAATAATAACCACGGCCCGAAGTGAAAATGTTACTAGAATGGCCCATTCAAATAGTTTACCAAAGTTTTTTTTTTTTTTTTTACCTATTTCATTGCAAGCTTCTACTAAGAAGTCGGTGTTACTTTATAGAGTTTGCGCGTATACAAGAAATTGATTCAAGCCATTAATGAATAAACACTGGTACAATGAAAAAATCGATCACAAAGAATTTACAGCACTTTCTTATATTAACCAATGATTCAAAGGTTGTGAGCAGCCAGGATGGCGTCATTCCTGCCCCAACACAATTACAGTATTTCTCTTTTCACATCCTAAAACGTTTAAAGAAGAGTCTTTGATACTATAGAACAAATTAAAACAAATTGTTCACAAACTATTTAAGCTAATTTTGTATATTTACCGACGATTTAAAGGTTGTTGGGGACCAGGAGAAAGTCGTTCCAGCCTCTTACGCCGCATTTTAAAAATAATGAAGGACAACAGATTTTAGTTTCGAATCAAGCACGTATCCAGGTTTTCTTTTCGGAGAAGACCCAACGCGAAGCCTCGTAAGCAAGTAATTCTAATGTTTTAACATATCAATTTGTTTTCAAAATAATAATAATAATAATAATAATAATAATAATAATAATAATAATAATAATAATAATAATAATAATAATGATAATAATACACGGTAATAATGTAAGAGTTTTACTCTTCTTAAATTTTTCTTACCTTTCATTTTAAGAACCGGTTTACATTGAACAAACTACATTGTGATACGAACAAAATCAAATAAATATTTTCGAGAAATGTGTAAATAAGGAAAACTGCTGTAACACATAACAAAAGTAGCTAGCAAGAAAACGATGAGTGTAGTTCTATTAAATTAAAGTTATAAACAGAACAGAAAGGAAATTTCAATCATTATTATTATTATTATTATTATTATTATTATTATTATTATTATTATTATTATTATTATTACTTTAAATTACGCCAAGGATCAATATCATCACAGTATATTCTTCGATTTGAAAGAAGCGTCCACACATTACCCAAGATTTTAACGTAATTTGAAACGAAAGAACCTCTAAAGGGTAAAAGTAAGTTTGTTAAAAGCATGCTTAAATTTCGGAGGAGACCCGAGCCCCCAGTCACCTCTCTCTGGACACGTGCCGAATTCATAATTTTCGAGCTGAATGAGGTCAACGGTAACACTTTAGATGCCCTTAAGGTTCAAGTTAAGTCCCCATCTTTGAGATAGGGTGAGGAGGGGTGACATTTTAAAAATAATCGAAAAAAAAAACGATATTAGTGTCGAATTGATAGTTTTCGAGGTCATTGAGTTAAACGGCAACACTTTTGATGATGTTCAAGTTCATCCCTACCCCATGGCATGGGAAAGGGGTTCTTTTAAAAAATAACCAAAGACGACCGATATTAGTGTAGAATTAATAGTTTTCTCTGTAGATGTGCGAAGAGCTGCTAGTCATATATACAGTTAGCTCAAAACTTATTGATACACTTACAAATTCTACACACACACACACACACAGACACACAAAAAGAAAAAAGATACTTAACGTGTCCTAGAAATGTAAATAATTTACAGGAAACGCTTTCTCTTCAAATTTGACTTACAAATTAAGTAATAGAAACGTTGTCCGTTTCTCCAAAAAAGCAAATATGAAAAATTTGACTATGTGCTGAAACACTTCAAGTTTCGGATATAACAGTACATCTCAGGGTCAGGGTCTGCAACAAGGATTGCTACTAAATTGTCCCTGTTGTCACAGTGGTTGCATTTAAAAAGACTGGAACTCAAAATTGTATGGCAAACCAGGAATATACTACGCACTCTGTTCGCTGTTAACCTGTATTTCTTATGTCCAATCCGTATAGGGTTTCCGGCAACTTCTTTCCCAAGATGGATCTGATTCATATGCTGATCTTTCTTAAGTAAATAGATGAACGTGAAGATAGTACTACGATGAGTTCCAATCATGAAACTAAATCTTCCGAGCCATTTCTCTATGTTGTTGTTTATCTTTGCGATTTGACCTCTATTTTAGGAAAAATATGACTAGTTGGAAGGTTATTAACTTCCTTTTTTTCATGAAACTATACATGAAAGAATGAACAGGTATACTTTTTCTAAGTGTATAAGTACTTTGTACACTAACTACTTTGTATAAAATTTGCACTTTCGTTACTTAAACTTAGACATATTAGTGATAGTAGGCCTACCTATGAAGGTTATTGTTAAAGATATTTGTTTTTAGAACAGTCCTCCGTAGAGATATACTAAAGAGTTGCAGAACACCTAGACCCTTTAGAACAGTAATTACCAACCCGGAGTTTCTTGGAATATTTTGTCTTCGAGCTATTGCGAGGTCAGTTTTGGTTTGCCTTTGTCATTTTTGACCAGGGCTCTTTGACTTGAGCCTTTTTGATCCTGGGTCTTTCGGCCTCGAACCCTTGTGATCCGGGCCTTTTGGCATCAGGCCATTTTGACCGGGTTCGTTTTAGCATCAGGCCCTTTTGACTGAGACCTTTCTGTCAGGGTTCTTTTTGCCGGTTCCTCCTGACATAGACTGTTTCGAAGATGGACATTTTCTGAGCAAGAACGTCAAGCAAGTAATTTCTTGCGATATATTGCTTCATTTGTATTCTGGAACGTAAACGAAAAAAGAAAGAAAGAAAGAAAAAGAAAAAAAAAGACAAAGAAAGAAAAAGTAAAGCCTACCTATTATAGGTTTTACTTTACTTTTATAATACGAAGTTGGAAAATCTAGAGTTACAACTCTGGGATGAGCTTATTTTTTTTAATATATAAAAGTATCCTATTCCGCGATCTCTCCGGTCGCCCTGCCCTAGATTCGCCCCTAACTTTACATTATATCACTGTACATAATGAGATTAGAAATCAGTGTGTGTGCAGACCTATCTGCTAAGTTCAAAATGTGAATATGTATCCATTTATGTAATCAGTGAGATGTTTTTTGTTGTTATTATTATATTATATTATTTTATTTTTAAACATATGACATCTTTTGTATCATAATTGTACTTTATTGTATAATCTATGATCTACAAGACAAAGAAAGTATGATGCTGAATAATGTTTTTTTTCTTTTGCCTCGAGCAAATACGTTCATTTCGGTAAAACAAAATACTTAGGAATGTATAATGTGTAATAACTATTCCTTAGTTGTGGAACTTCCCCTGCTGGGTTCTTTTTTTTTTTTTTCACTACAGTTCGGAACTAGCGATATTTTTCCGGTACCACTTTTTTATATAGATATTTTTCATCAGGGTCATTTTGTCCTGTCTAGTTTTCACTATTTTACAAAATGCTACTTGACGCTGTCTCTGATCGTTTTTGTCCTATGGAGATCAGTGCTGAAACGGGAACTGATAGTGAATTTTTGGTTTATTCCTCTTTCGCCGAATGATCTAAGCCCCAATTATTGCACACCTGAACAGTTTTCCGTCTTCGATAAAAATTTGTTTAAAGAATTTATGCTTAGAAAGGGGTTTTGCCTATCTCGCTTCCCACTTTTTGTAATCTGATTTTTGTGGTGGTACTAAGTATCAATTTCCATGGATCGCTATCATGATTGTCTATCAAATATTCCACTTAGATTTTTCAGTACGATACATTTTATCCTTTTCACAAAATTTATAAATTGAAAGTTTACTACTTTCTTGATTGGTTGTCACCTTTCACTATCTTTTGTTACTTCATTATGTTTTAACTTTTTAATTTCCTAATTTCCTCGTTCAAAGCAATTTCTGTAATTATGAGACGACAAATACAGTTGAAAAACAAACAATGATGATAGTGCTTCTTATACATTCATGAGGTGTCTCCATTTTAGACGGCCATTGATGGGAAAGGAGCGATTACGGCCTTATTATTTGGTTCCATTTCGGTATTCCCTGTAGTAAAAGTGAAGGAATGGCATGGTAAAAATATCTATTCAGTTTTGCCGGTCACGTGATATTAGTGGCGTGCGCGTCGCTTTTTTAACCTTGAGCAAAATATTATTTTAGAAAATAAACCTTTACTATATTATATACTGCGTACGCCACTTCCAAATACGATGTTCCCACGTTATTCACTACATCACATTCCACGTGCCAATTTTCATAAAGATAACTATTTAAGACACACAAGATGATTAGAAAAATGGTCTGTGCACCTTTCATTTGAGAAATGAAAAATGGTACGCACAAGATCATGTCAGGCAAATATTTGATTGGCGATTTTTGCAGTTTTGAGTGTTCTTCCCCATTGCTACTTGTACGTATTAGATGTGAACTTACGCAGTTTTACTTTGCTTTCCTTTTAAAGTTAGCAAGAGAATGAGAGAATGGTGCTAAATATTAACGCCCTGGCCAGTTCCTTTCCATCTCTGGCCGTCCCAAGTATATACAGAGACAACTAGTAAATTAACCATATGTAAAATACACTTTCACTTTTCATCCTCGTTTGACTATCAACTGCATCTCTTAAATCCTAAAAGTAGCTTTGGAAGGAAAATGTGAAGGAAATTAAAACGTTACTATATAGAGACGACCAAAGTTAATGAGAGGCGATAATTGAAAAAAAGTAGTTTTTTTTTTTTAATTTTCAAATTTTGTGGGAACGAGAAATATTCTATACTTAAACATCCAAGAGGACTGTTTTGTTCCATAATCAGCATAAAGCTCCACGAATACTGAAGTCATCACAAAAATTAAACTACAAACAGTGGAAAGTTAGGTGGGATAGATCACTTTGGCAGTATAAATTTACTTGAAATGTTTGCCGAAGATTAGACACTTCACAGGTGTGCGACAGTTCGGTAGATTAAGCCATTCGGTGAAGCAGGAATCTGCAATACAGGAGGACACGAAATTTGTCACTTCTGGTGTTAGTAGAGATAAGATTTCAGACTAAATCTATTCTTGGGACTAAATCAATTGAAAAAGATCATATTACCGTTTTTACTGTACGTTGATCTATTTCTATTACTTTCGGTTTGAATAGAGGATTATGGAAGAAGGATCCTATTTTCGGGACACTGACCAACTTAAAAAAAAAAAAAAAAACTCTTCTCGCTATCTGTTACAATTCTCGTTCTGATATCTGTCAACGGATAAATGAACGGATGGACATAGTCGTTCTATTCGATTTCTTACACTTGTGCATATCACCAGTGGCATAGCATCATACGGAAAGGACACCGGGGGCACGTGCCGAATTTTCTCTCTTGAAATATACATTTCTAGGTTTCTGGACCAATCGTCGCAAGATAAACATGTGTGTGAAACTGTTTTCTCACCTCGTCCGTAGAATGTATATACATATATATTCTCAATTTATTCAAAAGTAACAATGCTGTGGTTATTTTTCGAAACGAAGAGAATTACAAATAAAGAAAAGTGCCAAACAGATTACTTAAAAAATGGAAGATGGCTTACATCTTGGCACAGACGTATGCTCACTTGTTAAGAAAATGAAAAGCATTGGTTCCTATATTTATCTCACTTCTGAATCTGAGCTCAATTTTAAGAACTAGATGACTCAGTGTAGCATTTTCAACAGCGTACTCCAGCCTTTCAGATTTGTATTAAATTAAAATGAGCATTTTTTTTTTATTCTTCAAATATGAATTAATGTTACTTTCTTTTGTGATAAATATTCTACAGAAATAGTGCCCACTCCTACCATCGAAAGTTTTGATCACCCTATGTCTGTGTATAAAACGCGACTCATTTTGTGTTTTGAGTCAATTCAAAGATGCAAGATAATCCTTTGTCCAAAACATTTTGCAGTGTAGTGAAATACAGTGTAAGTTTTACAAGCACTCTTTTGCTCTTCTATGGTTTTACAGGGACGTCCCATGCTAAATAGACACACATATTTATTTTTACGTAGATAACAATGCAAGACAAATTAATGCCAAACAAAAATGAAAATAAAAAAATGAAATGAAATCTTTGAGTTTTACGTCCCACGGTTATGCCGGTTAGCCTAAAGGAGACGGTGATGATGAGAAATGAATGAAATGGTGGGATGAAGAAAGTGGGAGGAAAGGGGAGAACCCCGAGAAAACCCACGAGCCCGGTTTTTATCCACGACAAAGTCCACACGGAGCGAGCTGGAATCGAAGCAGGGACCCCAAGCACCGGAGGTGAACGCTCCTAAAAATGAAAATAGAGTGTAAATGCTTAAGTCTATATATTAGGCAGACTACACATGTTAGATTACATATTAGATTAGTTTATACTATTTCCCCTCTTTTTCTAGCTACGAGGTAGAATCCGAACTACCATAATGCATTCAAATTTCAAGGCTCTCATATTGGCATTCGAACCCGGGACTCCGTGCACGATCTAAAATTAGAAATTTCGATTTGTTCCACTTCTAAATACATGTGTTCTTCGAAATACATGTCAAAATATTTAGATTATTTACACATTACAATATAATTATATTAAAAATGTATGTGGCTAACAAAGTTATGCTATGCCGGTAAAAAATATTATTTTACTTTTTTTTTACGTCCAACGTTTATGCCCCAGGGCTAAGCGAGACTGTGGTGATGAGAAGAATGGTTATGATGCAGTTCGATAACTCACGTTCGCTCAACTACAATCGTATGAAGTGAGTGTGGGAAAAATGAAATGAAATCTTTAAGTTTTACGTCCCACGCTTATGACGGTTAGGCTAAAGGAGACGCTGATGATGAGAAATGAATGAAATGGTGGGATGAAGAAAGTGGGAGGAAACGGGAGTGCCCCGGGAAAACCCACGAGCACGGTGTTTATCCACGACAAAGTCCACACGGCCCGAGCTGGAATCAAAAAAGGAACCCAAAGCACCGGAGTTGAACGCTCTACCAGTGAGCCACCGCTGAAGTGAGTGTGGGGTCGAGAGAGCGTGATGTCAAAATGATGTGAACGTGAGGTCAGACTGGTAATGTGAGCATGAGGTCAAGTTAGAGTGAGGTCAGAGTAGCGATGTCAGCATGAAATCGAGTGATCGTGATGTCGAAATGATGCAGTCTAACTCCTCGTAACTAAATTTAACTAAACTTTCAACATTCATTCTTGTCAGATCAATCGGATTTTATTCTCTTCTTTAATGTTTGCCCTCCAAAATTGACTTCCATTCTACATTTGAGAGGTCAATGCCCCCCGTGCCTCCTCCTTTGACTCTGAAACTGAATCAGTGTTTATTACCTTTATTCCCTGGATGAATAGTGAAAGCATCACATATGAGATGTGTGCATTTGGTTTACTACTAGTTCAGCGGTTAGTTATTATATTGCCTGATGTCATTGAAAATATTATCTTGTCATATCATTTTGTTGTAATGTATTGGCGTGTTTTGTCTCAAGTAGAATTATCTGCTATGTGTTATTATGTTATTACATAATACAGCATATATTCTATACATACTTATGATACACATTATGATGTATATTTATGATTGAATGGAAGGAAAGATCTAGCAACCTTAACTCCACGATAACAAATAAGAAAAAATACTTCACTTTTGTTACTACACCAGTGACTTTGGTTTGAGATCAAACTCTATACGTATTCTATTATTTGTAGGAGAATTATTTGTAAAATAGTACGAAATCAGTATTGCTTCCGTAAGTCATATTTATGTATGTATGCATGCATTTGTTTATTGTATCCTTTATGGAGGATTCTGGCAATGCGCCAAGTTTCGGAGGGAGAATGGAGTTCGAACTGTCATTCCAGTAGGCCTAAAGACACATGCTTATCTTATTTTTCATTAACAAAATTTAAAAAAAGTTAGATAAGAAATTAAGCCAATCCTTGGCAACTCAGGATTGTCGTCTACAGCTTTGCACGTACCTAGCTAGACATGCTTCTAGAACAGTGGTGTACAATTATAATGTGCCTGAGGGCCATAACCCTTTTTACTAGTAAAATGGAAGGCCGCAGCAGCTGCAGCTGCTGCTGCTGGGAATAATAATAATAATAATAATAATAATAATAATAATAATAATAATAATAATAATGACATTATTATTATTATTATTATTATTATTATTATTACGCTAGAAAAGAAAAATAAAAAAAAAGGATTTGAAATATATATATAATCAATTCAATGTGAGAAATGAAGGTGACTAGCAGCGTTTCCAAGGGCCGGGATATCTATATTCATTCCTGTCGTTGTGAGCCGCAGGAAATGTAAAACAGAAGAATGTCCAAGGCAGCTTCTAAAGCGATTCTTCACAATTTTCATGGTGGAAAATGCACTTTCACACAAATAAGTACTTTCAAACACTGACACTCTTTCCCGACTAAGCTTCAATATTTAGGGAAGGTCTTGCCGTGGATTCTTGCACCTTTTTGTTCTACGTAATCGCTAAATGGATGCCTTATTTCGAAAGAAGAGTGGAAACATTAAAAGAATGAATAAATATAAATGAAAATAGTATCAGTAATAAGAATTGTAAATCGTGAAATCTTTGTGAGCCACGCAAAATGGTTTGGCGGGCCGCCATTTGGGCAGCACTGGTCTAGAAGTTAACTTTTAGAATGGTTCATAGGCTTCCAGTTCCATAGTTCCATGAGTAAAATATAAGGTATGAAATGAATATGTGTTAAATATATTTACGAATAAATTTATTAATTCTTCATAAAACAAGAGTTTTAAGGGAGATCCGGGTTTACCCTTAAATACACCTTTGTTCACAGAGTTCACTTTGAACTTTAAGTTACTAGCCTACGAACTGAATAAGAACTTAGTCACAATTCCAACAAAGAATGCCCATTTGTCTAACACTTTCCACATTTTCTTATCCCTCACATACTTCCGTATTTTGTGTTTTCAACTGACAACCATTGAAGCACACTATTCTACAAAGAAGTGTCCGCACACGCCGATATTTTCTGACACTTCGTTTGATGTTACTAGCGCAAAAGGCAAATCAAAGACTTCTGATACACCCACCTGCTGAAGCAAATCTTTCCACAGAAGGAAAGGCGAACAATGCACCCGTCAATCAACCCACCCAAAGCAGATAGCAATCAGATTTTTTTTCGAGAATGCAAACAAAGAATTAGCTGAATCTGTGCGTTCAACACTTGATACCCAAGAAGAAAAAATTTGTCCAATACATGTATAATTCCTGGAAAATATTTCGCAGTTTATAACATCACGAAACCTCTAAATACTGCGTGGGAAGAGAGAGATCGCCGGACAAACAAAATATTGAGTACGAGTGGATTAAATGAAGTGATTGCTTTCATGAGCCACATACTGATTATACGAACTATAACTTCACTAGCTGCATAGACTATGTTCGATTGTTCAACTAAAAACATAATAATATGGAATGTTCGGGATAGGGTAGGGAAAAGTGTTGGTCATTGTCTAAGTTGAAGGTACCATTCCGGAATTTGTCTGGTGTAACAGAGGGAAAAAAGCACGTGAATAAAATTAACCGTGCCCACTTCTCAGAAATTACTGAAACTTTGCACATGGTTAGTGCATGGTTAGTGCCCGTTAGTGCACCGAAGACTAACGTTAGTGTTATCATAGTTAAGAGAGTTATTTGTGAAATACTTGGGCTGGGCTAACTTTAGATTTTTCAGCTTTTTTGTAACTTTTATATGACTTATGCCGCGAAAATGGGACAAATGCCAAAGTTTAGTTCATCGTTAGCACATCCCAAAATCACTAAGCACTAATGTAAGTGCTATCAAATTATTGGGTTAATAACGAAATACCCAAGCAGAGCCAAACGTAAATTTTCAAACTTGTTCCAGGAAGATATGACAAACGCAAAAGGTTAGTGCCTCCCAAAACACTAAACACTAATGTTTGTGGTATCATAATTAAGGAGTTATTTGCGAAATACAAGGCTAACTTTAAAATTTTCAACTCTTAGTACCTTTTAGATTAATCATCCCACGAAGATGGGGCAGATGTCAAAAGTTAATCGTTAGTAATTTCCAAAACACTAAACACTACCGTTAGAGCTTGAGATTGACAGTTAATTGTCATATAGTTTAAGGGTTATTTCCGAAATACCTGGATGGGCTAACTTTATACTTTTCAACCTTTACTAACTTTTACATTAATCATCTCAGGAGGATTGGACCAAAGCCATGCGTTAGTAAATCATTACTATTTTATAGAGAGCAATTACGTTAATGCTAGGGATGGGCGAGTTGGAGCGAACTCTCATTGAAACTCGACTCGACTCGAAAATGATATTTTTGAGCTCGACTTGAAAAATTTCCTCCAACTCGACTCGACTCGAAACTCGACTCGAATTTGACTCGAGTTTCGAGGCGAGTTGAGCCAAAAGGAATCAAATTGAGCCAAATGCTGTGTGTAATTTCAAGTATTTTTTCAAGTATGCTACATAGGCAATATAATTATTATCAGTGATACTTACTACTACTACAACTTATAATAATACGTAATAATAATAATAATAATAATAATAATAATAATAATAATAATAATAATATTTATTATTATTATTATTATTATTATTATTATTATTATTATTATTATTATTATTATTATTATTATTATTATTATAACACCGTGTATTAGAGGTCTGCACGGGCTCAAGCCCGACCCGGCCCACGGGCCAGACTCATGTCTACTAAGCATATATCACTTCGGGCCCGGGTCGTAAATTTTAAAATATAAACCATATTCATCGGGTCTTCTTGGGCCAAACTGTAAATATACTGTACAAGGATATTTATTGGACCGTTCTTTCTGGAGAACTTTTAAAGCACAACTTCAAAATTAAACTTCTAATTACTTTAAATAGACATGTAATTTTGCTTTCATTATTACGTTTCTGTAATTTGGGCTCATTTTATTAACACGCGAGCTCGGGCCGGGCTCGGGATTAAATGCTCAAACATATTTCGGACTCGGGTAGGGCATAACATTACAAATTCACGGACCGGGCCCGGGCTAAAAATTCCAGCCGGTGCAGACAGGACCGGGTGTATTAAATTTTGCGCCCGGAGCAAAGACGTATATCTGTCCTAATTTCTCCCAATTTTGCATCGAAATGGCGCCCCCTACATACTCACAACCAGCTGCGCCAGGGGCAAATGCCCCGAATTGACCACCCTATACCCGGCCGTGCTTGCAGGCCTCTACCGTGCAGAGGTAAAAGTGGATCTGAAAAGGTAGGGGGAAGCTTCACATCAAGCCGTTCTCCATGACTATCTTTCGGCATTGTATTTTTTTAGAAAGTGGGGGGACGTTATCCAACTGCGTTCCCTCGCACTTTTACCCCTGCTATCGTGTATAAACATGAAAGATAGGCGGTTTCTATCTGAATACTAAAACCTAGTTGATTGCTCACGTTGGTAGTCGTGAAGTTTGGGAAGCAAGGACATCATTCACGAGGTTCTGGGTTTGAGTTCCGAGGGGCAAGTATCGTTAAGCGTTAGAGAGCGCCGGCGAAACATGTTCAAAACTGCTCGGCCCGAGTTTAGGATTTTCAACGGCTCGAGCGGCTCGGCTCACAACTCATTCACTATTGAGCCGAGCCAACAGCTTACCCAACCGAGCCGAAACAAACCGAAATGATCGCACACCCCAAACGAGCCGATTGCTCACCTGAGCCGAATCGGTGCCTCATCTCAACCGAGCCGGCTTGAACTGTTCACTCAGTTGAACCGAGCTGAGCCGCTTAACATCACTACCCGAGTTGGGCTTCTGCTTCGGCTTCAAACTTCGAAAGTACAGGTCTCAGATTTGGTGGTAAGAACTACAGTTTATACTTATATTGGTGCCCGCGAGATTTGAGACTGTCTCGTTATCAAAATCCATTGTCGTCTTGTTAATCGAGATGAGACGAGATGCGAGCACTGTTCCATCACATGAGCAACAATAAAAGTATTCCACATTATTGCTTACATTTCTCATAGCTTTCGCTTTACAGTCTAATCAGGCCGTGATTTCAAAACGAGTTAAATCGAGCTATACGAGTGAGCCATTTATCAAACTCGACTCGACTCGATACTCGACTTCAAAACAGTGACTCAGCTCGGAACTCCACTCGAGAAAATTACCTTTGACTCAACTCGAAACTCGACTCGAATTCACTTCGAGTTTCGAGTCTAGTCGAGTTTTAGCTCAACCTATGCCCATACATATGATAGCATTAGCTCGGCTCACAACTCATTCACTATTGAGCCGTGCCAACAGCTCATACAACCAAGCCGAAACAAACCGAGATGATAGCACACCCTAAACGAACCGATAAATGCTAGTTAATGCTATCATAGTATAAGAGTTGTTAGTGAAATATCCAACCGGAGCCATCGTATTTTTTAAAATTTTACGCTTCTTGTCCCATGAAGATGAGACAAACGGCAAAAGGTAGTGAATCATTAGTGCTATGAAAGTTTAGCAGTAATTACTGAAATATCTACATGGGCGAGGTTAGCTTTAGATATTACAACTTTTAGTAAGTTTTACATTAACTAGCTTGAACAGTAGATTACCCATAAGTGATGGACAATAAATGATTCAAAAATCAACTCCTAAAATCAGAATTAACCTCACATTTTCTGTAAAGGGTACACATTTCAAAAGAGAAGAACACCAACATTTAGTAAAGAATTAAGAATTTTAGAAAAAGAACTTTAATGTAGTTCAATGTACGTGCAGTGATAACGAAAGTTTTCTAGCTGTGAAAACAAGTTCTTTCGTTCAATTCTTCATCAGGCTTATACAACATTAATATTTACAATCGCTCGCATTAAGCTTTGGTGTTTCTCTCTCTTCTCTCGGACAGTTAGTAAAACGACTGAAAAGTGTAAACTTAGCTCAGCCGGAGTACTTTGGGCCCAAGTATTTATTGCTTCGTGAAGCACTAAAGATACACTGATCTTTACTGACCATCTTCTCGCTATCTATTACCATTATTGCTGTATGGCGATCAATGGTAAAACCGGAAAAGGTTTATTTGAATCACTTCCAGTTTGAGTAAATGATTCTAATAACCAATTAGTTTCATAACTTTTGATCCTCTATGGTTTGGACAACATCGATGATGATCCATCAAGTAGTTCTTGAGTGATTTTGTCTCCCGGATGAACACACACACGGACATCGTAAATATATAGATATAACGGAGTTTTGGTAAACCAAACTCCTTAATAACAAACAGTAATGCCTCGTGTACACCACTTGAAAGAGTTTGGTTTGTATGGTGCAATATTTTCTCAATACTGAAACCGGAAATTTTAGTATATTTCTACCATTTCCGCTTTTAGTAGAGAGTTACAGATGGTGGTCAGAAGAATGGAAACACCTGTAGTTGGCAACACGTCATATATATGGGTTGGCAGTGGCGTCGTGGCGCCCGCAGGGCCGGACCGCTGGTGGAGGTGTGTTAGGTCGGACTCCATACTATGTCAGGCGCAGTGGAACAGCAGTGTCCAGTGGCTGCAGCAGTTGGAGGTAGTGTAAAATGGGAGACCTTTCAGATTTTCAAAGAGGGCAAATTGTTGGTGCGCGGTTATGTGGAGTGAGTGTGACGGCAGTAGGGTGGTGATACCTGACACCCGGTAGCTGAAAATACGCCTTTTTTTCAGGGTCTCCTGAGAGCAAGGACTCAATTTTCCAGTGTCTCACGATACGCCATGACCCACGTACCGTCCACCCATGGTCTTTTACGACCTCCATTTTAGGGGTATATTTGTTCCCTTTCATGAGCACTTTTTAAGGGGGTGTACTCGTTCTCTAGGGGTGGACTAGTTCCCTTTTATGAGCATATTTTCCAACCCCTATTTTAACATAGCAGAACTTACATATGACTACGAACACATAGCACACGGTCTTTTACGACCTCCATTTTAGGGGTGTACTCGTTCCTTTTTATGAGTACATTTTTAGGGGTGTACTCATTCTCTTTTATGAGTACATTTTTAGGGGTGGACTCGTTCTCTTTTATGAGCATATTTTCTAACCCCTATTTTAAAATAGCAGAAATTACATAAGAGTACGAACATAGCAGTAGGGATGTACTCGTTCTCTTTTATGAGCATATATTCCAACCCCTATTTTAACATAGCAGAGCAGAGAGTACATAAGACTACGAAACATAGCAAGGGTGTATTCATTCCCTTTTATCAGCATTTTGTTTCAACCCCTATTTTAGCAGACAATGAATACATAAGACTACGAAAAACTAATGACCATCGTGAACAAAGGTCAAATTCGGAAACGAAGCCATATTTAGTAATTGATCATCAAAGAGCACATGTCCCTAAAGTGTTGACCATCGAGCTCAAAGCTACAAGTTCCAAAAATAATGACCATCGAGGTCACAGGTCAAAATCGAAAACGGAGCCATGTATTGAGGTGCTGTTCCTACCCTCGGAGCAGACTACGAGCAACAGGTAGGTCGTAAAAGACTATGATCTATTTTTCATTCCATAAATAACATACTATACACACTTGTTACCCCAACTTCCGGTTCTGATTAAACACACATACCACTCACACACATATATATATACTTGGTTGCGTACGCCAAATCAAATTTAGTAGAAATAACACTCATGCGCAGAAACATTTATATTTCCGATTCGATATGCCCTTTGAACCGATTTGGATAAAACTAGACATATGGAAGTTTTCGGACATGCTAATTACGAATATCATATTTATTTTTACTTGATCTTATAGTTTATGTGGGATTGGCCTTTTCTATGACAATTTTAACCGATTTGGATGAAACTCGGCATATGGGGCTTTCCGGACACGCTGATTACGAATATCATATTTATTTTTACCTGGGTCTTACAGTTTATGTGGTATGACACTTAAAACTCAATCTCTTGTAAATGAAGCAACATATTGAGGCAGTGTTTCCACATTTAGTAAATGGTCACCAGCAACTACATGTTTCAAAAATACTGACCATTGAGGTGAAAGGTCAAAATACTTGAAACCTAATAACTCGAAAACGAAGCCACATATTGAGGGGTTGTTTCCACATTTTGTAATTGGTCATCAACTACTACAATTTCCAAAAATAATGACCATCAAGGTCAAAGGCCAAACTCAAAACGAACACACATATTGAGATGACGTTTCCTCATTTAGTAACAGATCATCAAGTACTACAAGTTACAAAAATAATGACCATAGAGGTCAAAAGGTCAAATAACTAGTAACAGAGCAACGGAAAAATTTGTGTGATCTATTCAATTTTGTACCAAGCAGAAAAAAAGTGAAGAAGGAAAAAATTTGAGTGGCTTTAAATTTTACTTTTGTATTCATGAGAAAGAAATCAAAGAAACAGAATATTAACTAGCGCAGAATTTCTGAACCCTTTGGGCTATTCAAATAAACGCAAAATTTTATTTGGATGGAGTATTCATTTTCCTACTAACAAGAAAGAAAGCAAAGATATGCCATATTAACTAGCTGAGAATTTTATATCATCTTGAACTATTTAAACAAAAGAAGGGAAAAAATTAAGTGATCTATTCCATTTTGTACGAAGGAGAAATATCCTTTTAACTAGCTCAGAATTTATGTACTTTTATGTGCTAAACTAAGAAAAGCGAAGAAGGTCCATTTTAACTAACTAAAATTTTTATATCTTGTACTATTTAAATAAACGAAGGAATATATTTGAGTGCTCTATTCAATTTCATACCAATGAGGAAAGCCATTTTTATCTTGTTCAGAATTACTAGTGCCTGTTGTATTATTTAAACAAACGAAGGAATAAATTTGTACTAACCAGAAAAATCGAAAACGGACAGATTTTATGTATAACCTTTGTACTGCTCAAATAAACGAAAGAATAAAAACGAAAAGTGCCAGTATAACTAACTCAGCATTCTATACCATTTTGAAATTTTTAATAAACAAAGAAGGTCCATTTTAACAAGCTCAATATTTTATAACTTTTGTGCCATTTAAAAATGAATAAATATATTGGAGTGTCCTATTTCTTTTCTACCAACGAAGAAGAACCATTTTTAACTGGCTTAGAATCTTATACCTTTTGTAAAATTTATACCAAACTGAAAAAAACAAAGAAATGCCATTTAACTAACTAATATTTTTTGTGCTACTCAAATAAACAAAGGAATAAAAAGCGAAAAAGACCATTTTAAACAGCTCAGCATGTTATACATTTTCGTACTACTCAAACAAACGAAGTTATAAATTTGAGTGGCTTATTCACTTTTGTACCAACGAGAAATGACATTTTAACTATATGAGACTTTTATAACTTTTGTATTACGCAATTAAAGGAAGGAATAAATTTATACCAACCAGAAAAAGTGAAGAAGGACCATTTTAACTAGCTGAGTATTTTATACCATTTTGTACTCCTCAAAAAAACAAAGGAGCTAATTCGAGTGATATTTTCAATTTTGTACCAATCAGAAGAAAAGCAAAGAAGGACCATTTTAACTAGCAGAGTATTTTTGTGCTACACAAATCAAACAATGAATAAATTTGTACTAAGCAAAAAAGGACACAGTTTTTATGTACATTTTGTACTACTCAAATAAACGAAGGTGTAAATTTGGGTGGCACATTTAGTTTTGTACTAACCACGAAAAAAAGCGAAGAAGGTCAATTTTAACTAGCTAAATATTCCTGTGCTACTCAAATAAACGAAAGAATAAATTTGAGTGACCTATTTAATTTTGTACCAACGCAAAATGCCATTTTAACGAACACAGCATTTTATACCTTTTTGTGGTATTTAAATAAACGAAGAATGCGAAGAAGGATCATTTTTAATTGGCTTAGAATTTCATACCTTTTTGTAATATTTAATCAAACGTAGGGTTAAATTTCTTTGACCTATTTCGTTTTGTACCAAACAGAAGAAAGCTACATAAGTAAACAAAAGAATCAATTTGAACTAACCAGAAAAACCGAAGAAATGCAATTTTTAACTAGCTCAGAATTTCTAGACCATGTTGTACTATTTAGACAAACAAAGGGATAATTTTGAGTGGTTATTCAATTTTGTAGCAAGAAGAAGAAAACGAAGAAGGACCATTTTAACTAACTTAGAATTTTATATAATTTTTGTAATACTCAAATAAACGAAGAAATAAATTTGGATAGAGTATTAGGTTTTGTGCCAAGTAGAAAAAGGAAAGAATTAATCAAGTAAACAAAGAAATACATTTGTACTGACCAGAAAAGGCGAAGAAAGATTATTTTAACTAAATCAACATTTTATACCTTTTTCTGCTATTCAAATAATCGAAGGAATAAATTTGAGTGATCTATTCAATTTTTTACCAATCAGAAGAAAAGCAAAGAAGGGCCATTTTAACTAGCTGAGTATTTTTGTGCTACACAAATCAACAAATGAATAAATTTGTACTTAGCAAAAAAGCGAATTTAGTTTTGTGACAACCACGGAAAAAAAGCGAAGATGGTCAATTTTAATTAGCTCAATATTTCTGTACCATTTTGTGCTACTCAGATAAACGAAAGAATAAATTTGAGTGACCTATTCAATTTGGTACCAACGAGAAATGCCATTTTAACTAACTCAGCATTTTATACCTTTCTGTGCTATTTAAATAAACGAAGAAAGCGAACGAGGATCATTTTAGTTAACGCAGAATTTTATACCTTTTGTAATAAACGAAGGAATAAATATATGCGAACTATTCAGTTTTGTAGCAAACAGAAGAAGGAAGGTAGTATCAGTTTCTACTAATCAATCAAACGAAGGAATAAATTTGGGTGTCTGATTTAGTTTTGTACCAACCAAGAAAAAAAGCCTAGACGGTCCACTTGTATACTATTTTGTGCTACTCAAATAAACGATGAAATAAATTTGTGTGGCTCATTTATTTTTGTATCAATCAGAAGAAAAGCAAAGAAGTTCCATTTAACTAGCACAGCGAGTTTCTTCTTTTCTCTGGCTTGATAGGAAGGCGAAAACATTTATTCTGGCATATGGATACGAGTTTCTTCTTTTTCTGTCTTGAGAGCAAAGCGAAAACACTTATTCTGGCATTAGTCTTATATACTTATCTACTTGAGACATTTTACAAGTAAGCAACGTTGAATAGCTAATGATTGAAAAATGTTGAATATGAAGAAAGTAGTAGGAAATGGAGAACCCTGAGAAAATTCACAGGGTGTTGTTAATCACAAATTGTCATGGTCTGGGTTTGAACTAAGGGATCCTCGTGCCAAATGTGTGCACTCTAGTAATGGATCAAACTGTTTCCCTTCAAAAAAGTATCCCGTTCAGTGATAATTAAGAATTTTGCCTAATATTTTTCTCGTATTTTTTGTGATCATCGTTGTTAAATAAAACATTTTTTCCATTAACATCACAATGGACAAATGATGAAAGTGAATATGTATAAAAAAAATAAATATTCAATGGTTGTATAAAATAATCTCTAATATTAAATGTTAAATAAAATTGAATTAGTTGCACACATCTCGTGTTCAAAAAATGAACACATAAACGTTTTATCAATACCTGTATCGCCCACCTATAATGGAACTAGATAGTTCGTTCGTTTATTATAGTAACAATAAGACAAATATATATTTTTGCATTTATGTATTTTATTATAATGGAATATAAGTTTATGGAGTATATTTGGAAAATAATAGAACATACATCACGATGCTATGTTAACGAATTGTTTCTTGGAAAAGATTTATTTTGTGTTGCCTTGAAACATATTATTAAATAGAGAATTCGAATAAAATATTATTTGATTGTAATATAAAACGGAGAATGCATAGAACACTTTATTAAATGTAGGGGAAAAATGTGCTTTACACATGCTTTTATTGGAGGTAGATAAATAAATATATCACACTTGAAAAATAATATTTATTTGATTATTTTTTTGCTGAGGAGCAGAAAAATTATTTGCATGGAGATTGTTTATGTTTCACCTAGAGAAAAAGAAATTCAGCGTGAAAACGAAAAACCTATACTGTTATTCACCCGTTTGACCCCGATTTGCCAAATCAATTACGTGATAAAATGAAAATCATATATCCATCAAAAGAAATAGAAATGTATTATATTAGACGCTATAATAGATATAATGATGAAATACTCCCGGAAAGTGATGATTACAGTGTTTCAAATATTAACTGTTTGAAGTGGAAGCTAATGAGTGCGAATGTACTAGTAAAAGTATTAGTGATACATGTGTTATACAATTATATAATAAGTACACACCAAATTCAGTATTATTATGTGAAGCATGCTCCAAAGATAACGAAAATGAAAAAGATCACAACTGTTTGCTGCAGTATGATTACGAGTTATTACAAAAGGTGTGGACGATCTTAATTAAACGTCAAAAGAGAGAGAAAATCTATAAACTCTATTTAAAGAAGCATTTTAAAGGTTGTAATATTAAGAACACTTATACTTTGGAGAAAAAAGTTAATCTGATATATGAATACATTACAGAGTGTGATTGTTATATCAAAAAAAGTAGAAATATTTTTAGAGAAAGATAAACAATTATTTACTTCTGCAAATGAACACTGAGAAACTGTAGCATGTGCATTTGATTGTATATGAATAGAAGAACATATTTATCCTCATATATATATATATATATTAGGGCTAAGTACTTTAAGTTGAGAAATTACAAATGGTTACAGAGAATTGAACTGTTAACTATATTATTTTTTAAATGAATTTATTTTTGTGCCAATCAGAAAAAGAAGAAATTTGTATCCATATGCCAGAATAAATGTTTTTGCTTTCCTATCTAGCCAAAAAAGAAGAAACTCGCTGAGCTAGTTAAAATGGAACTTCTTTGCTTTTCTTCTGATTGGTACAAAAATCAATGAGCCACCCTAATTTATTCCATCGTTTATTTGAGTAGCACAAATTGGTATAGAAATGGACCTTCTACGCTTTTTTCTTGGTTGGTACAAAACTAAATGAGACGCCCAAATTTATTCCTTCGTTTAATTGATTAGTACAAAATGGTACTTCCTTCCTTTTTCTGCTTGCTACAAAACTGAATAGATCACACGAATTTAGTCCTTCGTTTACTTGAGCACTACAAAACATATAAAATTCTGAGTTAGTTAAAATTGTCCTAATTTGCTTTCTTCGTTTATTTAAATAAAAAAGGTATAAAATGCTGAGTTAGTTAAAATGGCATTTCTCGTTGGTACCAAACTGATTAAGTCACTCAAATTTAATTTTTTGTTTATTTGAGTAGCACAAAATGGTATAGAATTATTGAGCTAGGTAAAACGGATCTTCTTCGCTTTTTTCGTGGTTGGTACATAACTAAATTCGCTTTTTTTGCTTAGTAAAATTTATTCATTTGTTGATTTGTGTATGACAAAAATACTTAGCTAATTAAAATGGCCCTTCTACGCCTTTTCTGGTTTGTACAAATTTATACCTTTGTTTACTTGATTAATTCTCTCCTTTTTCTGCTTGGCACAAAACCTAATACTGTATCTAAATTTATTTCTTCGTTTATTTGCGTATTACAAAATTTATATAAAATTCTGAGTTAGTTAAAATGGTCCTTCTTCGTTTTTTTCTTCTTGCTACAAAATTGAATAACCACTCAAAACTATCCCTTCGTTTGTTTAAATAGTACAACATGGTCTAAAAATTCTGAGCTAGTTAAAAATGGCATTTCTTCGGTTTTCTGGTTAGTACAAATTGATTCTTTTGTTTACTTGTGTAGCATTTTTCTTTTTGGTACGAAACGAAATAGGTCAAAGAAATTTAACCCTACGTTTGATTAAATATTACAAAAAGGTATAAAATTCTAAGCCAATTAAAAATGATCCTTTTTCGCATTCTTCGTTTATTTAAAAAGCACAAAAAGGTATAAAATGCTGTGTTCGTTAAAATGGCATTTCGCGTTGGTACCAAATTGAATAGGTCACTCAAATTTATTCTTAAGTTTGTTAGAGTAGCTCAGAAATATTTAGCTAGTTAAAATGGACCTTCTTTGCTTTTTTTCGTGGTTGGTACAAAACTAAATGTGCCACCAAATTTTACTCCTTCGTTTATTTGAGTAGTACAAAATGTACATAAAAACTTTGTCCTTTTTTTGCTTAGTACAAATTTATTCATTGTCTGATTTGTGTAGCACAAAAATACTCAGGTAGTTAAAATGGCCCTTCTTCACTTTTTCTGGTTGGTATAAATTTATTCCTTCCTTTAATTGCGTAATACAAAAGTTATAAAATTCTCATATAGTTAAAATGTCATTTCTCGTTGGTACAAAAGTAAATAAGCCACTCAAATTTATTGCTTCGTTTGTTTGAGTAGTACGAAAATTTATAACATGCCAGTTAAAATAGTCTTTTTCGCTTTTTATTCCGTTGTTTATTTGTGAAGCACAAAAAATATTAGTTAGTTAGATGGTTTTTCTTTGTTTTTTTCGATTTGGTACAAATTTTACAAAAGGTATAAAATTCTAAGTCAGCTAAAAATGGTTCTTCTTCGTTGGTAGAAAAGAAATAGGACACTCCAATATATTTATTCATTTTTTAAATGGCACAAAAGGTATAAAATAATTGAGCTTGTTAAAATGGACCTTCTTTGTTTATTAAAAATTTCAAAATGGTATAAAATGCTGAGTTAGTTAAACTGGCACTTTTCGTTTTTATTCGTTAGTTTATTTGAGCAGTACAAAGGTTATACATAAATTCTGAGTCTATTTTCGCTTTTTCTAGTTAGTACAAATTTATTCCTTCGTTTGTGTAAATAATACAACAGGCACTAGAAATTCTGAACAAGATAAAAATGGCTTTTCTCACTCGTATAAAATTGAATAGACCACTCAAATATGTTCCTTCGTTTATTTAAATAGTACAAGATATAAAATTTTCGGTTAGTTAAAATGGACCTTCTTCGCTATTTTTAAGTTAGCACATAAAAGTACATAAATTCTGAGCTAGTTAAAAGGACGTTTCTCCTTGGCACAAAATGGATAAGATCACTTAAATTTTTCCCATCGTTTCTTTAAATAGTACAAGATGATATAAAATTCTCAGCTAGTTAATATGACATATCTTTGCTTTTTTTCTTGTTAGTAGGAAAATAAATACTACATAGAAATTATTTTTGCGTTTATTTGAATAGCTCAAAAAGGTTCAGAAATTCTGCGCTAGTTAAAATTCTGTTTCTTTGATTTCCTTCTCATTAATACAAAAGTAAAATTTAGAGCCACTCAAATTTATTCCTTCTTCACTTTTTTCTGCTTGGTACAAAATTGAATAGATCACACAAATTTATCAGTTGCTCTGTTACGAATTATTTGACCTTTTACCTCGATGGTCATTATTTTTGGAACTTGAAGTAGTTGATGATTAAGTACTAAATGTGGAAACAGCATCTCAATATGTGGCTCCGTTTTCGAGTTATTATCTTTTAAGTTTTTTGACCTTTGACCTTGATGGTCAGTATTTTTGTAACTTGTAGTTGCTGGTGACCAATTACTAAATGTGGAAACACCACCTCATATGTTGCTTCGTTTACGAGTGATTGGGTTTTAAGTGTCACACAAAGGTCGTATCCCACATAAACTATAAGACCCGGGTAGGAAAAAAATATAATATTCGTAATCAGGATGTCCGAAAACCTCGATATGCCGAGTTCATCCAAATCGTCATCGAAAATTGTCATCGAAAGGGCGTATCTCACATAAACTATAAGACCAGGTAAAAATAAATATGATATTCGTAATCAGCATGTCTGAAAACTCTCATATGTCTAGTTTTATCCAAATCGGTTCAAAGGGCATATCGAATCGGAAAAGTAAATGTTTTTGCGCATGAGTGTTATTTCTACTAAATTGGATTTGGCATACGCAACCAAGTATATATATATGTGTGTGTGTGTATGTGTGTGTTTAATCAGAACCGGAAGTCTGGGTAACAAGTGTGTATAGTATGTTATTTAGGAAATGAAAAATAGGTCATAGTCTATTACGACCTACTCGTTGCACGTAGTCTGCTCCGAGGGTGGAAACAGCACCTGAATACGTGGCTCCGTTTTCGATTTTGACCTTTGACCTCGATGGTCATTAGTTTTGGAACTTGTAACTTTGAGCTCGATGGTCAACACTTTTGGGACATGTGCTCTTTGATGATCAATTACTAAATGCGGCTTCGCTTCCGAGGTCACGATGGTCAGTAGTTTTGGGACATGTTTGTGTCATTTCTGCTATGTTAAATTAGGTGTTGGGAACGAAATCTGTGCAACGTTTAAATAGGGGTGGAGATTGTGTAATTTCTGCTATGTTAAAATAGGGGGTTGAACGAATACAGTGTGTGTTCATAATCTTTTGTACACCCCGTTTGCTATGTTACATAGGTATTCATTGTCCGCTAAAATGGAGGTTGAAAAAAATGCTCATAAAATTGAATGAATACACCCCTGTTATACTTCGTAGTCTTATGTAATTTCTGCTATGTTAAAATAGGGGTTGGAAACTATGCTCATAAATGGGAACGAGTCTTTGCTATGTTTAAATAGTGGTGGAACGAATACAGCTCTACTATGTTAAATAGATGTGTTTTCGTAGTCTTATGTATTCATTGTCTGCTAAAATAGGGGTTGAAAAAATGCTCATAAAAGGGAATGAACACACGTATGCTATGTTTCGTAGTTTTTTGTATTCTCTGCTCTGCTGTGTGTAATTTCTGCTATTTTAAAATAGGGGATGGAAAATATGCTCATAAAAGACAACGAGTACACCCCTACTGCTATGTTCGTAGTTTATGTAATTTCTGCTATGTTAAAATAGGGGTTAGAAAATATGCTCATAAAAGAAAACGAGTCCACCCCTAAAAATGTACTTATGAAAGAGAACGAGTACACCCCTAAAATGGAGGTCGTAAAAGACCGTCTGCTATGTGTTCGTAGTCTTATGTAATTTCTGCTATGTTAAAATAGGGGTTTGAAAATATGCTCATAAAAGAGAGTAAATACACCCCTAAAATGGAGGTCATAAAAGACGGTGCGTGGGTCTCGTGCGACACTGGAAAATTGAGTCCCTGGAGACCCTGCTATCAGGAAACCCGGAAAGAAAGGCGATTTTCCAGCTACCGGGTGTCAGGTATCGCCACCGTACTGACGGCAGTGGCTACTTTGTTAGGTGTGTCGCGTTGGACAGCGTCGAAGGTGATTACGGTCTACACAACACACGGGAAAACCACATCGGGGAAGCGGAACAGTGGGCGGAAGAAAATCATGAGTGACAGGTCACACCGAGTATTAAAGCGCATTGTCACGCAGAACCGTCGTGCCACTGCGGAGGAAGTGACGGAGGAACTCAATTAGCACCTCCCCCACCCTGTTTCGACAATCACAGTTCGCCGCGAATTACATGACATGAACTTAGGGGGTCGTGTTGCACGGGCCATACCACTCATCAGGGACCATAAGGTTTTCGCACGCCGCAAATGGTGCCGCGACCATGCAACTTGGACCGTTGAGGACTGGAAACGTGTGATATGGTCGGATGAATCATCGTTCACCCTATTCCCAACCATAGGCCGTGTGTATATGTGGACAACGCCCAAAGAAGCTTATGATCTTCAGTGTCTTCGCCCAACTGTGAAACATGGCGGCGGCTCGGTGGTGCTGTGGGCTGCCATATCATGGTTTTCATTGGGTCCTTTGGTCACACTTAGCGGACGAATTACTGCCAACGATTATGTCGCAATTTTAGGAGACCACTTACATCATATGGTCCGGATATTGTTCCTGGACAATGACGCCATCTTCCAGGATGATAATGCACCCATTCATACAGCTGGCGTTGTTGCAGCGTAGTTTGAGGAACATCGGGATGAAGTACAACAAATCATCTGGCCCGCCCAATCCCCAGATCTCAACATAATTGAACATCTGTGGTCCGTCTTGGAAAGACGACTCCGGCGACGATTTTCACCTCCATCCTCTCTCACAGAACTGTCCGATGCCCCGCATGAGGAATGGTGTAAAATGTCACTTACTACCATTCACGACCTCTATGCCTCCATCCCACGTCGCATCAAGGCTGTTCTGAAGGCGAAAGGTGCAACGACACCATATTAATCTGGTAAGTTGCAATTTCGTTCACGTGTTTCCATTTTTCTGATCACCATCTGTAGATTAGGGAGAGAATGTATTCTTGAGACGCTTAATCGATTATAAAGAAACATTTTTCTGTATCTGTTACCATTCCTGCTGTATGGAGATTAATACTAAAACCGGAAGTGGTTAATTTCTAGAGTACTAACAAAACAAATTGAAACTTTTATTGAAAAACTGAATCAATCCTTTAAAAAAAACTACTTTTCGCTATATGTTACCATTTCTATTCTGTTGAGGTAAGTATTGAAACTGGAAGGGGTTAATTTCTGCCACTTCCGGTTCATTTGAAGAATAACGAAGAAGATTGAAGTTATTCTTGGGGCGCTGAATCGACTGGAATAACTCTCTTTTTCTATATTTTAGCGTTTGTGCTCTATGTAGATCAATGTTTATTGAAACCGGAAGTTATAGCGAATATAAACCACTTTCGGTTTTAATAAAGAATTGCCGATAAAATTGAAATATGTTCTTGAGGCTCTTAATCGATTGCAGAAAACTGCTTCTCGCTGTCTATTACCATTATTGCTATATGTTGATCAATAGTAAAACCGGAAAAGGTTTATGAACCACATCCAGTTTGAGCAGATGGTTCTAATAACCAACTAGTTTCATAACTTTTGATCCTCTATATTTTGGACAAAATTGATGATGATCCATCAAGTAGTTCTTGAATCTTTTTTGTCTCCCGGATGGACGCACACACAAGAACATGGTAAATATATAATGGAGTTTTGGTAAACCAAACTCCTTAACAATAGTAGAAAGACTGACTACGGTGACTTCATACAAGGAAAGATGTTAAGAATTTTGCGCCGGGAAATTTGCGCCCTACCCTAGAAAGAGGGGGAAATGCGCCCGCGATATACTTGCACCGGGAAGTTTGCGCCCTGCGAGAGATGAAAGAACCTGTTCGAGCTCACGCATTGCCGGAGGGGCGGATATTACAGAGTAAAGAATTCTCCCCCACGGACGTGCCACCTGTGATTTATTTTCATTAGCTGATTGTGATTTCTTGGGACTATATAAGAGGAGAATAAACCTCAATTGTAAGACCAATGAACACAACGGATCAATGCAACGGTGTGTTTGAAGTGAGTAACTCCAGCAAGTAAACATATTCTATATAAGTCGATTTTCTTGATAATATTACTGAAATAATTTTACATTCACTTTACACTTACTTTTCTATATTTTGTGTCTTAAAAGGCCCAATAATTCGCAAGGATTGTGGACAGAGATATCTGAGAAAAGCCAAACAGCCTTCTGTAGATTAAATTACACTCACATGGTTACTTTAGTTAATTATATTAATATACGTATATTAATTAAGTTATATAGTCCTATATGTACAGTGACGGATCCAGGATATGGTCAAGGAAGAGGCTAAACCATAGTTTGCCATTTTATTCAATGTAAAGCACGATTGAAGCCCATTTTATCCAGTGTATATCTAAACGTCAAGTGGGGCTATAGCCCCTATAGTCCCCCTTGGATCCGCCCTTATATATATACTCTCTCTCTCTCTCTATTTATATATATATATATATATATATATATATATATATATATATATATATATATATATATATATATATATATATATATATATATATATAAAATTAACTTACACTTTTATTGTAGGTATTGTAATATAATGAAAAACTGTATTCGTATGGACTGCCCTTTAGTGTACTAAGATTGAAATTAATTATCAATTAATATTATTATTTTCGTTTAGTTCGGGATTTTATAATGGATGAAGTTACAACTTCTGAGACAACGAAAGGCAAGCCCAGTGCGTTCTATCATGTAACGATTCAGAGTACTGAGACAATAATTTGGCTGCGTGTTAGAGAGAAGGAAGACAAGTGCAGGAAACAGTTAGTAACAAAGGGAAAAATAAGAAGTCAACGGAACATAAATGTCAACCAGACGTCGCTAAAACAGAAGTTCGAGTTCAACGGATGGCACCAAAGAAGAGAGCCAGAGAAAGTGACGAGCCTCTATCGAAGATCTACCACGAAGAAATGAAATGAAATACTTAAGTTTAACGTCCCACCTCGTAACAGATTTTTCGGGCCAGCCATCTCGAGTGAGGTGTTTCCTGGGGTTTCTTCATTTACACCAGACAAATGCCGGGATGGTACCTAACATAATGGTCCCCTGGCCGTTTCCTTCCTTCCCTTTCATCGGGTAGTGTGCTCGCCGAGGGACATCATCCCTCATGCACGTGACGGGCTTAGTGGCCTCAGATGCCGACAGCCCAGAAATCTAATTCTTAATCATAATTCCGGATTCAAGACTTAATCGAGAAAAACCTGAGGATGGACGATAACTCAAGCTTTCTTTTGCTGGATGAAGGACACGAATAGAGAATGCTTGTTTTCTCGAGTAGGAAAGGTCAGGAAATATTACATGAAAAAAAAAAAACTTCTTTTTTGATGGAACTTTCAAATTGTGCAGCAAGCAGTTAGCTCAACTGCATAAGTTATACGCAGATGGTGACAGTATGGAGAATGAAATAAATATCATATCATCTCCGTAGCTTTTGTCTTCCTGTTGAACAATAAAAGAGAACTTACGACTTCCTTTTCAATAAATTAAAGGAGTGTTTACAGGGTTGAAGTGCTCAAAAGATCATGCTTGACTTGGAAGAGACGTGTATTTTTGCTCTTGTTTCCAACTTTCCGGATTGTACGATTAATTGTTGCAATTATCATTTGAGTCAATGCTTGTAGCGTAAAGTGCAAGAACTAGATTTGGTATCTATGTACCACGAAAATGAAAATGAAGAGTTATCTGCATGTAAAACACTTTAGTTATTATTTCCTGGCAATACATTGAAGATGATTGGCTAGCAATATCGACTACTATGCCAATAGAATATTAAGTTACACTATTTTGTGAACGAATGGATGCAAAATGTGAATGTGCTGATCGATGTCTGGAACTGCGAAGGTAAACGGCATCGAGCAAATCATGCAAAGGATGGAACAATAAGCTCAACAGCACGGTTAACTTGCATCCAAATTTCTTTGTCCTTTTAAAAACACTGAAACAGGAAGCTAAACACAGTGCTTCGCATTAAGCTAGGATTTTTCTCGGTTTGGAGGGGAGGGAGAGAAAAAAATATATGTAGGAAAAGAATACTTAGTTGAAAAAAAAAAAACAGCAAAGATATAAAACAAGTTAGCTGAAAGATATTGTTCAATGTCTGAGAAGTCTGTCCTACATCCAAAAAATTGGAGTGAAAACGAGGAAGCAATATAAACAAGCAGTAACAAGGATGAAAAGGGAAATAATTTTTTGTTAAAGAATCACAAACGATGATAAAGGACAGAATTTCTTACATAATTTTATCAAGGCTTAATAAAAATAAATGACAAAGGGGAGAGTTCCCTGAATAATGTTATCAAGGCATATTATTATTATTATTATTAATTATTATTATAAATAAATAAATAAATGATAAAGGAAGAAGTTACCTCTTTGAGCTTCTAAACACTCCAGAAAAAAGAACAACAGGTTTGGTTCACTTTTCTGATAGACCCAAGTCTGGTTCAAGTGTGAGCGGAAGCTACTTTACTCGATATAAAAACGAATTGTAATTCGCAAACATCCTGATGCAAATATATAGCGGGTGCACTTTTCCCGCTTCTTGGGATAGGGAGCAAATTTCCCGGGCGCAAGGTTTCCATAACCCAAGGAAACACTTATTCGAAACATCTCTTTTACCATTGTCGGTTTGATATGCCATTCATACTTTGCATACCGACGAATGATGTTGATAAACTTGTGACATTTTTTCAAATGAGAATGGTCTTTAATGGTTTTAAGTCAACATTACGATTTTTTTAAATATCAGTTGTTTGACCTTTGTGGAGAAATTCCAATTAGTGTTACTAATCGTGTGGATACTTTGTCATATAATGTAAGTGGTGATGCAATGTTTGAAATTATAAGCATTTTTGCCAAAGATGTTTCTAGCAATAATATTTGTTTTGTGTGCTCAATATTGATAAATCCGCCCGAATCGAGCTACTAGCATGTAAAATATTTGTTTTTCGCCGATTTTCAGAAATCTGGCAACTTCTTTGATTTATAATTTAATAGGTACAACCTGTGCAGATGACATACTGTGTCATTATTTTCTCTCTGTGATATTCATTATTAACTTCCTTGAGCATTTCAATTTTTTTTTGGGGGGGGGGCTGGTGATTTTTTGTGTCTTGGATGTGTTTGTGCACTGCAGTAACAACTATAGTTATTAGTGTTGCTCATAGGGATTGAGGGGTCCAAGGGTTTGCTGGCACCACTATCAAGGATTCTTTCCACGGGTGTTTGTCTTGCCACGCCTGTCCACGTAGCATCATGATGCAATTGTGGAGCTCCTATGAATAAAATACAGTGGCAATCACAGTGAGAGCTTCGGCTGGCCTCTCCCACTTGTCTAGCAAAATTACTACTCATTAATAACACTCTCATAATTGAACATTGGATTATTCACTAAGGATGAAGTCTGCTATACGGAAACATAAGCTTTTGAGAATTTATTTATAATTAAAAGCACAAAATTTCCTGCAGAAACTCTGGGTACATTTCGCCGAATCCTGTCGAGGGGAAGAGGTTGACAGCACGTCAGGAATTCAACAATATTCCTCTAAAAATATGTGTTTTAGATTACAAATAAAACTAGACAAAACATCTCAGCTTCACTATGGTGTTCGCACTGTGCACTAAAAGTGTTGACGAAGACGATAGCATCGAACAGTATTCACTGCCTGTACTACAATGTGACATAAGCGCAATTTGACTGAACGGATTTTAAAATCCATGCTGAAATCACTTTCAAAAGTGTCACTGCTCCAAACAACCCTAAACGGACATAGATTTTAGGTGAGAGAACAATTATAACAAAAATAGTGATAACAATAACTCTGAGAAAAACTATCCTAACACCATTCTGTTGTAAGACAACAGACTGAAACAAAACATAAGCAGCAGCAATTACCAAGAATGAATATAACAACTTCGTATATGACATAGGCACAGTTTTGTCTTTGGACGCCTTTTGAGCACTGTTTACGTAAGAAGTACCTCGAAATATTTTAGTGCAATAGGAACTCGATAAAGGTCTGTACCCCAATTGAATTTATGTATGGTATTTTGGTATCTTTGCCCCAGGCGATGTGTGCTAGGAGCACGACACCAATCACATAAAGATTTTTTGAAGATACAGTGTCCTAAATGCTAAATGTTGATACGATAATTCTTTGAACAAATTTCTTATTACGAATGGTATTGGGGTGATGCGAGACTAGAAAGCCAAAAACCAAGTTCTTACCTTGCATTTTTTAGGATGTCTTGGTCTTTGTCTCGTCTCGATCTAAAAAAAATCGGTCTTGATCTTCGTTTCGGTCTCGATTGTAAACCCCTATCAAGACGTTAGTCTCGATAGTAGACCCCTCGAAATAAATTTGTCAGTTTTCGCATTCCAATAATGTTTTCAACGTTCCTAAGAGTTTCAATAACTTTCAATTTTCGGAGGCTTTTTGTTCAGAAATGATACTGTATTTGTCAAAAATCGTTTTCATGTAAGACTCCGTTTATATTTGTGTATCTTTAGTCCATTCTATTCTTCTATTTCTATTTCTTACTAGTTACTTTCTTTCGTTTCTCCTAACATATTTTCGATCATTGTTAGTTGTGTTTCAAGTCTTCCGTCATCAGTAACACCAAAATTAAGAGCTGCTATAAGTTAACCACACTAACATGCACGGGTATCATCATAACAAGAGTTTAGTGGTTATAAACAAATGGTTAATTACATCGTTTAGTTATAAAGAAAGGTAATTCTTTGAATTTTAAATAAAAATCAAGAGGGGTAATAAATAGCCCGGAAAGTTTGATAGGCTAAGACAATGCTTCCGTTTTGTTCTACGAATAGAATAAAATGTAAGATTCCGTGTTAATTTTTTGTGTGAATCATATCTCATAATATTCTCCAGTTTGTAATTCCCGCATTAAATCTAGAATCAGTGTATTTCAGCTTCAACTTGTCTCAGCATTCTCTTTCAGGTAAACTTGCACAAGCAAAATTGAATATTACCATCTTTAAAAAAAAATGAAACCAGTTAAGGTAAAATGAATTACGAATATTCAACGTGTGTTTGCAAGAACGTTATTTAGATTTGACTGAGGGGTAAGTTCATGGATCATAAAAAAATCATATTTTATCCTAGTATATCAGTATACAATCAATTAAAATATATCTATTTCTCAAACCCAGTTGGGCAACTGTCCTCTGCTTCACCGTGTTGTGCATAGTCACACCGAAACAAAATCCTTAAAACGTCAATAGTAAGGGTGTTTGACTGAGGGTTCTGAAAACAGGATTTCCCAATTGCAGGTCCCCCACACCAAGAACTCACTTAACAGTTTCCTAGGTGTCTCATTGCTTCTCTTCCTTAATACTCAGCATTTTTGTTATTGTATTTATTTATTTTAACGTTTCTTAACGATATAACGTAAACATACAAAACAATGAAAATATTTACAAAATGTTCTTAAGGGAGACTTAAACCCTTCCCTCGTTAGCGTTACCGAGAAATGCAAGACTGAATGCCACTTGTTCATGCTTGATGACTACCACTCACCTGTATATTTGTTCAGTTATTTTAAGATATTCCTAAAGTACTAAAATTATAGGGATAAACACACTTCTTTTTTCCTCGGATACTTTTTATCTAGCAATAAAATTCTACAAAAATCAGTTGTGTTCCCTAATAGATTTACCATATCCATAGCCTATCTTCTTGTACTAATGATTAATTCAGAAGAATAAGCTCTACCCAAAAAATCAATAGCAAAATTACTATAGCCGCGTAATTTATATTCAATAGTGTAACGCACTTTGTCTCAGAGTCCACAGGGGTCTTCTTCCAGCACAACGCTCCCCATCCCTCTCCGCCTATCCAACCGGTGTTGATGAAGCTTACCGCGCTGTGCCTGTTAAGTTCTTTCTAATTCAGTTACGCCATTTAAATACTATCTACGAAAATTGTATAATCTCACTGTAGATACTAATTTTAGAACAGCTTCAATATTTCCATATCCATTGTGCAATATTCTCAAATTCACTAATGTCACCTGACAGAAAACAATTTTCTGATTGGAGAAAAACTAATATATTAATCTCCAAAATTTTTAAAAGTTTTTTTTCCGCTTTTCAAAGTTACTTCTACAGTATATTCTTTGGGGTATTAACGTTTTTTGCATTATTTCCTTAGAAATAATTATTAAAACATTAAGCATGTAAATGCAGCAAGAAAATTGTTTTAATTATGTTTTTACAAACCATGCGATAGAAATTCAGAAGCGAACAATTGTATGGACCTCTGTTGGGAGCAAAACTATTAAAGGTTGGTAATTTGGTTGTATAAAAAGAGAGTAGTGATATTTCACAAAAAGAAAACCTGTAACAAACAAAGAAACGCTATGTGTATCTGCAACTGAAATGATTTCAGTGTATTTTTAATATGGTGTTTTTTTTAATAACACTGAATACACCTTCCATTATATGTATTGTATTACCTTATAATATTTTATTATACTTACTGTATAATATTTTATAATATCTTATACAATATACATTTTTATGATGCTTTCATCTCCTATTTTCAGTTGTATCTGATCGTAAGTGCAACGTTTTTTTGACATGCAATATGCAATAACAGTGTGTGATTCTAAAAAATAATTATTTTATTTGAGAAAAAAATAACGAATATATAAAATGAACCAGAGTAAAGATTATTACCACGAAATAAATGTTTCATAGAGATTTACCTACGTGACTTCCCTTGGTATCTATGTTTATGCGACGCACCAAATCATTACACAGAATAACATAATTCATATACAGTACTTTATGTTCCGGTGAAGCATGTGATCGTAGCTGATGTTGAATAATATAGTAAATATTTCTAATTACTTCTAAGTGCTGATTTGGTGATAGTTATAGAAATTAAAACCTAGTACTGTTCTTCAGTAAACAAAGAAAGCTAGAATTGGTTTCCTCTCAATATGTATTTTAGTGCTGAAAATGAATGATGGAAGCAATGAACTGCAGAAGATAAGTGACAATGGTCTGCTCAGGAATCTTATTGTTCAATCTGCACATACCACTAATCCATGATTTTTCAGTTGAAGGTTCTCCGAGTCACTCTCGAATCTCCAGGACTATCATTGTCCAAAATTTTGTAATACTAACACAGAAATTAACATTGATATTTCTAAATTTTGTAATACTAACACAGAAATTAACATTGATATTTCTAAGTTCATCTTCATTAAACGTTTCCTTAAAATGGACTTGTATAATGTAAAGTGGTCTTTCCAATCGTAGACCGTTGTCCAGAAGAAATAGCTGTTTTATATCATAAATTTAAATTTTACTTGTAGTTTGAAGCGATAAGAATTTCAGACAATAATTATGCGTCTACCACAAAAAGTTATAACGGCATTATCTCTTTTCTTTAGTTTATATATATAAGGTGTGTCTGGAAAGAGAGTTGTAAAAAAAAGTATCCACCAATGGTTAAGCACTTGTCATAGCAGGTGAGCAACTTGTCCATTCATTCCCCACAGAAACTTCCGCCAGAGAAGAAACCTGTAACTCAACAGAGTTCTATACGTTGTCATCAATTTCAAGGCTCTGATCATCAAGCTCAGACTGCAGGTGCAAGTACAAATCATAGTTATGCAACACCAAACCCGAGTAGTACAGCAGGTGGTCAAACTGCTCCCAACTGAACTGTCGGACTAACGTTCAGGTATCACCAGCAGAATGGTTACAACCATTATCTTTGACGAACACAACTCATTTACTAAACACTCCTCTTCTTTTATTTTGTTGGGGCGCGGTGGCTCAGTGGTAGAGGATTAAATTCCGGTGCTTGAGGTCCCTGGTTCGATCCGAACTCGCGCCTTGTAGACTTTGTGGAGGACAAACACCTTGCTCGTGGGTTTTTCAGGGTTCTCCAGTTTCCTCCCACTTCCTTCATTCCACCATTTTCATTCATTTGTCATTATCACAGTCTTCCTTAACCTAACCGACATAAAACATAAAGACTTAATTTCCTTTTCTTATTCTTTCTATTTTGAATAGTAAAAAGATTTCTCACAGTCTCGCAGTATTGTTTCTCATTGATAGTTTCACCCGTGGGTACGAAATCAATCAGCAAAATGCCTTTCATGTAAAAGAAAACACTGTTCATATGACCTTTTTTGTGACTTCTCGTTTCAAACTTTTGCTTTGAGAGATATAATGTGTGCCTCCACTCCCTTGATTGTTGCTTCGATTCCAAGGAGACATGGCGAACACATGTTTTCCACGATTTGGTATGAAAAGTTCTCTGACCTCATTATAGACGTAAGGAATGTCAAATAACTGCAAAGTCGTTTGACTTTCTGAACATCTGGGAGTATTTTCGGAAACCAGTGGAAACCCAGTTTCCGATAACCTAAGCAATCGGCAACGATCTCATGTTAAACCGTTATGGAAGCTTATATGAACTGATGTTATAAGATTATCATTCTGCAAAGTGAATTCAAAGTAATATTCTCTTCCACTTTCATCACAAATTCATCAGTCACAACACAGGACAATTACTTCATGGTTAGAAGTTAATATTTGTCAGTTCCTTATTCAACAGCTTCATCAATGTCCGCAGCATTCCGTTGTTAATTGGACTTTCATATTACGTCTGTACAATCTGGTGATGAATTTCGCGCAATGTAGCGTTTCTTTCCGATGAAAAACGCCTAACAGAATGTTGAATGATGCATCTGAACGGAGGTAGAATTAAAAATAATAAAATAAAAAAGAAACACTCAATTAATATATTGCTTTATTAATAAGATCGGTTTTGTCAAATCTGCCCCTAGCTTCCTGGCTATTTCCACGAGGCATTCAACAGGGAATAATAATATGTATATTGCGTGTATCAAAGTGATTATAATTTGCGCTGCAATTTCTGTGGCATAAAGCAAGAAAAATACAAACAAAAAATGTTTAGCATTCCACAAAGTATGTAAACGTATTGTTTTAAAAAGTTGTTATTCTCTTAATATAGAAGTTATTCTCTTTCAATTAAATGAAGACCGACGATATATCTTCATTCATCTGTCCATCGTTTACACTGTAACACCTCTGTTACTAATATGGGCTCCCAGTGTTTTTCATCAATGCTTGGAGTAGCTACTAAGCAAGAAGAATAATCTACATATGTTTCCTAACATAACCCTGTGCTATATCTGTTGTGTATCGCACTCAGCGCATCATGTTCATCAACCTTCAGTTTTACTTCATGTCCTACCTACACATGAGTGTAATAAATAAATAAATAAATAAATGTACAACAAAACTGTCAATCTCAAATTTTCATTTCCTACTTTATTACTTCTTTATTACAGTCAGTATTAAAATTTTCCATAGACCAACCCTAATTATTTTCTTCCCCTGTTCTTCTGACACCTATCTTCCCATAAAGGGCGCAACTCTCTAGCGGTTAGATAGCCTCCGGCTAGCAAAAAATTCAACTATTCAATTTTAAATCATTTTTTGACCAGCAACTTGTAGTATAATTATGCCAACTTTACAGTTTTGTCTAAAATAAATATGTTTAACTGCGAATGGATTTTATTATTTCACTCAATTCACATTCCAGATAGTACACGTTCAAATATAGGAAAGAATAATCAAATAGGTACTGCTACCGAATTCCAAGTAAGCGTATCTATGATGCTTACAGTCTCCCGATATTTCTTTTCATTTGAGGTACCAGATATATTAGGTCAATTTCAAATCCTACAATATGAAGGCTTTCTTGCTTGGTTCTAATACGAGTTTATCCAGACACCTCAGCTTGAAAGAAAACAAAGAAATCACCGTACCAGCATTCCTAGTACAAACGTATGTAAGAGTATGTAAGACATAAAACAATAGATGTCTGAATTCACGTTGAATTCATTTATAGACTAAGCCTGAAATTCTGATAAAGGTATGGCTATGATGTTATTATTATTATTATTATTATTATTATTATTATTATTATTATTATTATTATTATTATTATTATTATTATTATTAAAGTACGAAGTTTCAAATGAGGCGATGCAGTATTCACATAAACAAAATGATAATTTATTTGATAATATTCACTAGTGCACTATACATTTGCGAGGTTTTGCTTTGGGAAACATAGTGTATACAACATTGAATTGTAAAAGTATTACAATAAAAATGTATTATTAAAAATATTGATTACGTAATTGGACTTAAACATACTTTCCAGTAAGAATTATATATAGAGAGGATTTACTTTAAGGTGTGATCCAAACGAATATTTCAGTTTTAATCTGATTAGAAATCGATAAGTTACATAAGAATATTTACTGCATTAGTTCTACAAATCTTTATACTTATCGTATTATAATTGACTTTAAAATTATGATTTTTCCATTTCAAAACGTAGAACGAGAAATAAATGTAATATCCTATTTGTTAAAGAAACCTTTCAAACACTGATGATTTCAGGGTCTGATCTATTGGAGAATTTCAGACTCTGTCGACATAAATTTCCCCCTTCGAGCCCATAAGTTACCTTCGATCATGCTCAAAGTGGACTAATAATGTTTTATCAGTTTTCTCTCATTCATATATTGACCATTACCGGGGGAGAATCTTCTGAAATCGTCAATGCTTATAATTAGTTTTTCATTACAAATCAAAGGATTATAATGAAATATTGAACATAATATTTTGTTCTCAGCTGTGGATTTTAGATTTGCAATTCATATAATGTTCATTTCTAATGGAATTTGAAAGAAAAGAAGTTGCCAAAGATTTATTTAAAGAAATGTTCTCAGTCCTCTGATGAAAATAGGAACACACTTAAAAAAACAAAAAAAACGAATTCTAAATTCAGGGTTTGAACACATAAACTTCTAATTGATAGACAAGTAACTCAAACAGTTCGACCAGTTCGTATGCTATCAGTGCGTCTCTCTTGACTTTGGGTAAAGTAGCTTCTTGCTCCACACTTCTTTTTGTTTATGTCGATACGACTATAAGTTTGTGGTAAATATTTGGCAGTTACAGCTCTTGCAATGCATAAAAGTCTTTTTTCGTATAAATTATATTCAATTTTACGTCCTAATAACTTATATGCAAAAGGTTGAATCTGTGAAATGATTGGGGTTGAAGTGGTCGTAAATGTTTTCATAGTTAGGAGCCTGGATATGCAAACCCGCTCAACATGGGGATTTACTTTTGAGAAATTTGGTACATTCCAACAATAATAAGTTTTCACTGTTCTCCAACTCTTTTTATCTTTGCCCTTTATAAATAACATACTTTAAATCATTCGCAACAATTTAAAACTTTGGTTAAACACACGTAGAAACCAATCTCTCTTAATGCCTGCGAAGAGTGACTTTAATCTAACTACTTATTATTGTCCTTAAAAATTAACTCGCCTATTCGTAAGCTAACAACTTTTGTGACATTATATCCTTTAAAAGTCTCCCAGCCATCTGTCTTAATAATTGTAAAGATTCTCTCACTTGGAAAAATACAACCTCCACTGTACATCCCTGCGCATACATCTTAACGTACTGATCTAAAGATATTCTACTCGTTCATGCATACCACGCTACAAGTTCTAAATACTTTTAGTTCTTGAGAAAAAAATTGCATGGGTAACGCCCCTCCACATGCTATATCATCTACGAGTCGCCAGGTAGTATTTAATTTATATAGCTTTTTCTTTTTATATAAATGTCGTAATGTACATCCTTCCACGCATAATATTGTATTTATGTTTAGAGAGACAATTTGTATTTGTCTAAGCAAGAAAGTGTTTTTTCTTTGTATTTAATAAACGAATAATCTTGTGGAAGAGTTAAATTCTTGTTCTGTTTCTAATTACATTACTTTGAACGATGTTCCTTTGGCGAAAAGACATAGAGTAAAGGATATAAGCGTTTTTGCTACTCAGAATAAGGATTAAAGATACTAAGATTAGTTCTCTATACATCTGGCTTCTCTGTGTTCCTGCAAGATAGATACAAGAGGATATTGAGTCCTTCTACTTTAGAGTCACTAAAAATTCTAGCAAAAGGTTTATTTTGTTTATAAGGGAAAAGCATCACCATCTAAGAACAGATCACAGCATAGTCTTACTTTTTTATACAAGTACTATACTAAGTGAAGAACAGCAATTGGATTCGGATCATTCTTCTACAGAAGTTGCTTCAGTGTCCGGACCGAAGAAGAACATACTGAAAAAGAAGAAGAATAAGAAATTTAGTCTTATTCGACAACATTCTGAACCTTCTGGTGTGGCTGTTAAGAAATAGAAGGCTTCTTCTAAGAGGAACAAAGAATAGTATTCTAACGCTTTTGTATTAGAGATAGAGAGAGATAGCGATTGTCGTTTTCTATTACATAAATGTCGATTCCCTAAGATACAAAGTTCTTAAGAAATCGGCATATATATACCTAGGTATACAATATGGGGCGCTGACAAAATCCAAGAGGACAAAATCCAAGGGGACAAAATCCAAGCGGAGAAAATCTAAGAGGACAAAATCCAAGCTAAATTCTGGCAAGGCGGACAAAATCCAAGCGGATAAAATCCAAGGAACAATATAATGTGCGTAGCTGTGGTATGTGCCTGTTAACACTCTAATTAAATTGTATGTTTTTTTCCTTTCTTCAATTGTCATGCATTCTAAAGTTTTATGTGTAATTCTTCAATTTATTGAAATAAAATCTCATTTACTTTTAAAGAAAATCCAATAGAACATGTAAGATTGTCATAGTAAGAGTGCAGAAGAGCTTTATTTACTTATCACATCCATATTAAAGTACGTAAAAGTATTATACAGAGTGTTTTGAAACAAATAATTTTGATATACTGATCAAATTTTCGTCAGAAATGATCAATATATGAAATATGTACGGTAGTTGTAGAATGCTGAGTTTTTCTTTTTGTATTCTCTTGTTTCGTCTATATATTCTAAATAAGTGAAATATAGATGTATCTATCAAGATCAAAATGTGAATATGGTAATGGTAGAATGCTGAGTATTTTTTTACTCGTTGCCATCTACCATTTATTATGTTTGAATGGTATTGAAGTGTGTATTTTTAATAATGTAATAATGTGTGTGAATTAAATAATGTAAAAGTGTTTTCTAGAAAATCGAAATGTGAAAATGTCTCTAGACCAACTAAATGAAAATGTATATATTATTGGTTATTTTCAAAAGTGTAACTGATGTAAATACTTTGAGGGTAGAGAAGCATTTATTTAAATCTAAATTATTTCTTTTTAATTTTATTACTACTTTAATTCTCAATGAATAGAATAGAATTACGTAAGTGTATTCTTTTTAAGACTGGGCTGCTGTGCTTTTATTTGTTATCTCTGATTTAGCAAGTCATTGCTTTTATTTTCTGGTTATTTGTGTGAATATACTCTTTTCAATCAAAATATTTCTGATCACCCTAAATTGGATCCACCTTGTCCTAGCAGTAGCCAGAATATTTTATGAATAATCTGCATCTGCACTCTTACTGTGTCAATCTTACATATTTTATTGGATTTTCAGTTGCTTAAAAGTAAATGAAATGTTATTTCAATAAATTGAAGAATTACAGATAAAACTTTAGAATGCATGAAAATTGAAGAAAAAAACAAACACACAATTTAATTAGGGTGTTCACAGGCACATACTACAGTTACGCACATGATACTGTTACTTGGATTTTATCCGCCTGGATTTTGTCCGTCTTACTAGAATTTAGCTTGGATTTTGTCCTCTTGGATTTTGTCGGCTTGGATTTTGTCCTCTTGGATTTTTTCCTACACTCATACAATATGGCGCTTAATTCGTTGTACGAAATCAGAGGAGTGGTTCTTTGGAGTAAAACAAACATAAAAGTTCCAATAAACATAGGGCAAAAACCCTATCGTTTACGTGTTATAGGCTGCCGAAATCATGAAAAAATGAATTTTAAAGGTTCATAGCTTCAAAGCTGTGGGACCTAACTTGGTCGGTTCAAGATTTCAGTTAGGAATTACTATGTGCCCTATTAAAAAACGCATGTTTTAGAGTCCTGATTTACTTCCACAACAATTTTTATAGAGGGAGTTCGACTACAGGCATATGATATAAATTACTCTCCAACTTCCTCCATAAAAATTGTTGCGTGAATACCTTATGATTAGCGTCAGTCTAGCGTTCCCAAGTAATTGGCCAAAAGTCGAATTTTGGGAGATTTAAGTAGCCATATCTCGGGAACCGTAAGTCATAGATTAAATTTTGCGTATTTTTTTTTAATTTTGAGCACTCTATTTTGAGCACATGTCTGCGTAAAACATATCGTAGAACGTGTTAACAGGTACCCTCCTTGGTATAAACTAAACACTTTCTTATCACATTCGATCAGGTGTTAATTCAAGGGTAGCCCAGGGAAATCTCTACCTCGAAGAAAATTCGGTGACCCCCAGAGAAACTCAAAATTTCAATAACAAAAATGTAGAAATTACTTCACACAAACTCCCCTCCTCTCAGGAGTTCATATCCCCCCGGGAGAAGATGTCTGAATTGAACATTGTTCCCGATTACGTGCTTCTTGTGGCTTGTTGATGTGTGTCCTTGCGAACTCTAAGTCAGCATGTATATGTGCACCAGTTAGTTTGGCCTGCAAAGCAGAGCAAATAAAATGAGTAGAAATACAGTTCTCAGCACTGCATTCCAGACCTAAAGCTTTTTTCAGGTTTGTTGGAGCAGTGAACGGGCTTGAGGAGTTGGCTTCAATAATAGTGGAAACATTTTGATATTCCGCTATCACTCGCGGTCCACTCAGCTTTTGTTTTGTATGTAATCCCTCTTCCCCTTCTACTTCGAATGTTTCAATTGAATATCTGGCGGTTTTAGTATCCAGCTTCATGGCTCAAGCAATATGCGTTTTAGGTATTCTAGCATTCCAAATGCAATTAGTCTCCCTCTACTTACAAGAGACAAATAGCCTACCATATTTTAATAAAGCAATTAGCCATGGTCAGCAAACATTTCTTTTTAAATTTCATTCTGGCAATGCTCTTTGAGAACTGTTTTTCTTTCTTCTATGTACTGTGAGGTACAAGTGTAAACTTTCAAGAGTTTTCTTTCCCTCCCGATATCTCTTTCTGCTCTGGTCCCACGAAAGCACCTACCACCTCATCTCCAGTGGTATTTCCCGGTCTCCCCTCTTACGCGAACATGGCATGAACTTATTTTAAAAGCATTATATTCTAATCGTAAAGAATTCTTAATTTTGAAAAGCGGTTCTTACAAATAGCCTCAAATACCATTGTCACGTCCCAGTGAAAGGATTGAGCATATAAGCTCAATGGTGTAAGCTAATTACGATAATGGTTACTGATAACTAATAATAATATGTAATAATTAGAGACAGCTCTATAGCGGGTTCCTTAAAATCTTTTCTGAAGGGAAATCTTTCGTAGGAGCTAAATTACCAGCAGCAATTTTATCTAGAATGCGGCTTTCAGTCTTCCAATATCCCAAGTTTTATACACCCAAGAACGCTTCTGCACTTGAATTATCTACCCGGAGTGTTAGAAGAATCCTTCATAGAGCTCTAAAAATGCATCCTTATAAGATGTAGGTGGTGCAAAAGTCAAGAAAGAGGGAGAGTCTGAAATATGATTAAATTTATGTAGCGATATTTTGCACAATATCTCTTCCACTTCTATTTTAATCTGAAGTGATGGTGCCTATTTTCAATTTTCCAATAATGTAAATAAACAAAATTTCCTCTACTGAGCTGCGGATAACCTTCATAATTTTCATCTGCAGTTCTCGAGTGGCGCTGTGGTTCGCTATTTTCCGATTGTGGTGTTCGAGGTCTTCTTCTTCTTCTTTGAAAAACATGAAATCATGACAGTGACTTTTGTTCTATATTATCGCGAACCTGAACTTATCTCCTACCGAAGTTGAATTACTTATTGTAAGATCATGACCTACAAAATATCTGCTTCCAACGAGATGGTACACTTCGCGGCAAAGAAATTGTTACAAAAATTCTAAGCCCAAATTACTAACATACTCGTGCCCCGTTTTTTATCTATACAAAAATACATGTCTCAATCGATTAGTTGCTTCTGGTATTCAACACAACCCCTCCCCCTCCTCATCCTCTCCTTGTTTAAAGCAGTGAGTGTGAGGTAGTACACTCTTTCCATTCAGCTGGAAAAGAAACAGGAATCAGGTTTACAACATTATAGCTTTAAAACTGTCTTTTCCATTCGTTTATTCTGAAATATTTTTAAGAGCCCGAATTTAAGAAAAAAAAGTCTCACAATGTTCCCATAGCTTAATAAAGACCTTAAATTTCATTTTTTACCTTCTTTAAAGACTGCAAGCTAGCAAGATGCTCCCTAAGAGATATATGGATATTGCCAATAACGGCAGTAAGTTTTGTGCTTCCCAAGGTCTGTAAGGCACGCACAGAGCTCGAGAATATGTACCGACAGAAATGAATGTTATTCAATGATTCATTTCATTTCATTTTCAGTAATTGCAAGCAAATGTTCCAAAAGCGCCATTTGGGCAGAACAGGAGGGTATAATATCTCCTCCACTTGAGCTTCATAAATACATATTGTTTCATCAAATTAAAGTAATAAACTAATAAAAAATGAATTTTTGCCGGCGGAGACTCTCCACCTCCCTCGAATAAAATGTAAAATGGCATTGCTAGAGAGCTTACATTTGGTTCCAAGAGTCGAATGTTTGATCTCAAGCCACATGACTTCCTGGTCGACATTGAGAGAGACGAAGAGAGAGAGAGAGAGAGGTTGAGAGATGGAGACCGAGAAGTGTGATTTATATATACAAATTTAGAACTGGAAAAAATGAGCGGACAGCATTCGTATTGTGACGAAAATTGTGATTTTGTGAAACAGAGGAAGGGAAGGTTGCGAACATCGAGGATCACATTAGGCAGTTGTCGAATTAACATGGAGAACACTTTTTAGTGCATTAGACGATTACGAATGGAGAGAAAGATCTTGAGAACTGAGGAATTAAGAATTTTTTTTAAAAAAAAACTGCAGCTTCCTAGATGGGTTTCGAACCGCGAACGTTGTAGTTATCGACCCACGACTTTACCCATTCTGCTACGGAGAACTCTGTACTCATTCACATACGTTTTCTTTAACTACGTTGAAAGCTAACTTAATGGGATATTCCAAAAGTTGACTCGGTGGATGCGCCGTTCTGATAGGATTTAAAACTCTTGTAACCTAGTTACAATGTGCATAATGAACGTCTTATTGTTCAGAACACATTTTAGGGCAGGAGCATTTTTTACTATTGTGTTAATTAGGTGCATTTGATAGAACCGCCAGATATAGTAGTACCAAACCCTTCTGCGTCATTGTCTGTTAGGTGAAAGGTTAATGTAAGTTACCCCTACGTTTATGGTCCGAGATTATAACCAAGACCATTCTTATTGGTTATTTTCTTTGAGCTATGCTCATACTGTTCATTCCACAAGTTCAGTTTGGAAGTAATGTAGTCACAGCTACTTCAAATCGAAATTATTTTGAAATATAATATTTATCATTACATGCGTTGCTTTAACTTGCGATGTTTCAAACTTGATATGAAATTTTACGACCTTAAAGTAACTCATTTCCCTACGGCATATCATCATGAATGTTTGCACAACGATGACAGTTAACACAAAATTCAGTTTTTGCTGTAATGTATATATATATATATATATATATATATATATATATATATATATATATATATATATATATATATATACAGTGCGTTCCGCGAATAACACTAAGGTCCAACTCCTGAAAAAACCAAGGAAGATAGAAACATGAAACCTTTTGGAACGTTCAAAGGACGTAAAAGGCAACATTATGCTGAGAAGGAGAATCCCCCACAAGGGGGGCTAAAGGGGGTTACTGGGGATAATTCAAAAATTTTCATTAACGACCCCCATCGTGTGGTACCTCGTTTGAAAGTTAATCACTAGTAAAGGCCACTTGTGAAAATTGTAAGTCGTTAGCATGTACGTAGCAACATGGCGGCCATCCGTAAAGGACAGTCGAAGTGCGTTCAACGAATAACACTAAAGCTCGTGTCAAGAAGAAACGAAGGCAGACAGAAACATGAAATATTTTGGAATCTTCAGGGAACTTAAAAGGCAACATTATACTGAGATAGAGAATACCCCACAAGGAGGGCTACAGGGGGTTATTGGAGGTAACTCAAAAATTTTAAATAGCAACCCCCGTCGTGTGGTACCTAGCTGGAAAAGTAATCGCGTATAGAGACCAGACCGTGTCCACAACAAACTCTAAAGTCTAGTTCGGAACGAATGCACAGTACACATACCACACAACTAACACTATAACAGTATTGCAAATACAAAACATGCAAATTGAACTGAAACCGATAGAAAAGAGAGTACCATAATATTATTGAAAAATCTGAACCCTGCGACGCTCGAACCCCGGACCGCACGTGTACTGAATCAACACTTTGCCATTGCGCTACTGTCGAACTGCTACTCTAACGGACGAGGAGATGTAGTTCATGTCGACGAGTTGCCCGTGGTGGCGCTTTCGTGTTGGACACACGTACTTTATCAAAGCTACTCTGTTTACTCGTGCACCACTATCAGATGCGCTTTTCCGACCAACAGTGCGCTACATTACAACCCGGAATAGTAGGTCTGATGGACGTAGACGTGTGTTTGTGCTGGTACGTTTGACTATCCTACATTGCATACATAATGTGGTCTCTTGAACAGAGAATTGAAATTGTGTTGCTCTTTGGTGCCTCGAATCGTTCGTACAGTGCAACAGCACGGTTGTTCAATGAACAAAATGTGCGCAACCCAATTAACGTTTCTTCTGTACGCCATTTATTAATCAAATTCTTTACGACAGGCAGTGTGACCAATGCCCCGAAGCCTCGAAACCCTAGTGTTGCTACGGAAGAAACACAGATACAAGTATTGGCGGAGCTGAATGTGCATCCGCAACAGTCCATAACAACTGTAGCTCAAACATGTGGTGTGTCACGCACAACGACATACAGAATTTTAAAAAAAGACCTTCCAACCATACAAACTACATATGGTTTAGGAGTTAAGTGAACATGATCCCGATATGCGTATCGAGTTATGTGAGCAGATGTGTGAGGCATTGGCACATGGGACCATTGTGCTGACAAACGTGTGTTTCAGCGATTAGAGTACGTTCTACTTGAATGGCAAGGTCAACAGCCATAACTGCCGATATTGGTGTGACACAAACCCTCATGTATTACGTGAAGGCAACACTCAACACCCGGAGTCGCTGAATGTCTGGGCGGGTATCTTAGGTAATCACATAATCGGGCCCCTCTTCATCGATGGAATATTAACGGGTGAGAAGTACCTGGCGCTGCTGCAAGACTTTATTGCACCGTTGATTGCCGAGGCAATGAAAGAGAATCCGCAAGAATTTGGAGAGATTCCGCCCGTTTTTCAGCATGACGGCTGTCCTGCCCATTTTCACTGCCTTGTACGTGACTATTTAGATAGTGAGTTTCCGCGACGATGGATTGGTCGTCGCGGCACAATTGAATGGCCAGCCTTACTTCACCCGACTTTTTTCTCTGGAGTATCTGAAGACTATAGTGTTCCGCACGCAGCCGAACAGCATTGCGCATTTGCGCCAACGCATAGTTGATGCCTGTCATTCTATACCGGTAATGGTATTTACTCGTGTTCGCGAGGAGTTCGTCCAGCGTTTACATTACTGCCAGGAAGTCGGCGGTGAACACTTCGAGCATCTCCTGCATTAATGAGGTGTGTTCCAAAAGATTCTATGTTACTCTCTGCTTACAGGTTTGCAATGTTTCTTCGATCATAGTTTACGGATGGCAGCCATGTTAGCTACGGAGACGCAATCAACATGCACTTTCCAGAACAGGTCAATACAAGTGATACCTTTCAAACGAGGTACCACACGATGGGGGTTGCTATTTAAAATTTTTGAGTTACTCCCAGTAACCCCCTTTTGCCCCCCTTGTGGGGGATTCTCCTTCTCAGCATAATGTTGCATTTTACGTCCTTTGAAGGTTCCAAAAGGTTTCATGCTTCTATCTGCCTTGGTTTCTTCAGGAGGTAGACCTTAGTGTTATTCGTGGGGAAACATAACTAACTGCTCACTCTCTATTATTTTCACTGCTTTGCAGGGGAGTAGACAAGGCTTTTTGAGGGCATGTTTACTAAAATGTCAATCATGAACTCTAAAATTAGATATAATGTACAGAAATGTAGTGATTTCGTGGGTTAGGGGCTCTGGATTGCCAAGGCCTGCATTCTGTGTATGTCCCAGCTGTTCAGATTTGTCATAAGCTACTCTTCAAATGTGAAACGTAAGATGCAAACAAGATAAGTATAACAGAAAATACAATGAATATAGAAAATATATAAATATTATAAATAAGAAATACAGTAAAAAATAATTATAAAACATAATGCTGAAAGATAAGCTTTTTTTAAAAACAATCACATGTGAATGTAAAATACATTTTTAAAACAATTTTCCACTTATGCAAGACTACAAATAAGTGAGGAGTGCCATCTGGTAGCCACTATTAATCTCATCGAACCAGAAAGCCATGAATTTGACACCAATATTTTCGCATTTTATTACTTTTTTACTTGTAACCCCTCTCCCTACCAGGAATAGATTCAGTGTCTTAGCCCCCACAGTAAATTGTTGAGATAGTAGTGTATAACCATAGTAAATTCATTTGAAATTCCTGCAAGAGTCAATGTTGCACTGTACGTCTTTTTTTCTGAGTCAAACTCTCTGCATATATATGAAAGAACTGAATTTTGTATTGTCGCCGGACTCTCGTCAATGTGCAAACATTCATGATGATATGCCGTAGGGAAACAAGTTACTTTAAGGTCGTAAGATTTAATAACAAATTTGAAACATCGCAAGTTAAAGAAACGCTTGTAATAGCAAATATCATATTTGAAAATAGTTTCCAATTGAAGTAGCTGTAACAACATTACTTGAACATTGAACTTGTGGAATACGCAGTATGAGCGTAGCGTCACAGAATATAATCAATGGGAATGGTCTTGATTCGAAGCTTGGACCATACACGTAGGAGTAAATTACTTTAATCATGCACCTAACAGACAATGACGCAAAGGGTTTGGTACTACTTTATCTGACGATTCTATCAAATGTCACCTAATTAACGCAATAGTAACAAATGTTCCTGCCCTAAAATGTGTTCTCAACAACGAGACGTTCATTATGCACATTGTAACTAAGATACAACAGTTTTATATCCTATCAGAACGGCGCATCCACCGAGTCACCTTTTGAAATATCCCATTAAGTTAGCTTTGAACGTAGTTAAAGGAAACGTGTGTGAATGAGTACAGAGTTCTCCGTAGCAGAATGGATAAAGCTATTCGTGCTCGTGCCTTCGAGCAGCTCAGGGCGCAAGCCTGCTGGGAGCATAATTCATACGATTTTCACACATTGGTAGTGTGGTGAACTTAGTGGCATCTTTTTTGCCTATTTAGGCTAGTACGTTTGATATTTGTGGTGATTCCAATTCCTGTGTCCAAAAATTTGTCATGTCTTATAAGAAATAATATGATGGTCAGCCAATTACTTGTTTTTTTTGCCAGAACACGTCACATACCGTGTCTAATTGTCATTTAAAGAAGAAGAATAATGCTATGGGGGGAACCGCTTACCCCGCCAGTGAGGATGACTGAATTGGGGAAGGTATGGCGCTCTAATACACTTCCGGCTTCTTCCAATCACGTAAGTGACGAACCAAGTTTATCTAAGACTGGGTTTGCAAAGGATAACTGTGTTCCCGACGAATCTCAGTTTCCTGCTTTACCAACGGGATTCGTCGCGCCTTTACCATTACCAGCCATGTCGTCAGTATGGGAGGAGAAAAAATCTTGGTGTCTCAGCAACAGCCCTCAGATTCGCCTCTGATCTCTACGATATATTCGGAGAATCTGAAGAATGCAGATGTGACAATGTGTCCGAGTGAACCCCCCTCCCAGGGTCTTGGTCCTCTTAGCAATTCTGTTATATCACCCAGTGCTACGATGATTGCCGTTGACCTGGCTTCACAACAAAAACGCCGAAGGGTATCTAGATCGACAATAAAAAAGAAAGAACATACAGCTTTTGTTGGTGGTTCTCAAGGTGCGATACAGTCCAAGTCACTTGACCACAGCCTCAAAGGCCGTGCTACGTCCGATTCCGAGATATAGCGTGCCTGCATAGTTTGTTTGTTTTTTTCTTTTTTGCGCCTTCAGTTCGCGAGTGTTTTTCAGTTTCATTGAGTTGTGTTTTTAGCAAAAGTGAAGATTTCTCTTTCAAGTTTTTTTGTGTCATACATTTATTGTCTACTGCAATGTTTTTCCATTGGCGCTACAAGTAAGTTTTTGTTTGTACTGCTGTTAATGTTTTTGTGTGGGAGTATGTCGCAGATCAATGCTTTTACTTTAATTACTCTCAACATTAATAGAATTAGTTTTGCACAGAATTTAGCGTTATTACAACAATTTATTGAACGGAATCGTGCATATGCTTATTATTTAACTGAAGTCACTTTTCATACATTTGACTTTCTCACTGACTATAATCCTATAGTTAATTCTATTAAGTACCACCACTGGTGTACCGTTGTTAGTACGAAAGGGTCTACATTATGATAAGGTTATGCTGTCTCCGGATGGGAGAGCCATCCGTTGCTATATTCACGGTATATGTATTATATGCTTATATGCCCCTAGTGGATTTCTTAAAACACGAGAGAGGGAAGATTTTTTCCCAGTGTCATTACATCGTTATTACCCCCAGGTCTTACTTATTGTTTATTAGCCGGCGATTATAATGCGGTGCTAGACGCCCGTGATTCGCTCACACCATCACCTCCCTGTCGTGCCTTAGTTGAGTTGGTGAGAGTTCTTCAGCTCTATGATGCTCTTCTAGCATCTAACTCTAAGCATGCAATGGCGTACACCTGCACTACGACACAGAGTCGCTTGGATAGGATTTACGTCGATGCTAGCTTAAGTAAGGCTGTCCTCGCTGTCCATACACGGATTTATCGTTCTCAAATCATGCAGCTGTATTAGTTCATTTTAAGCTGCCTTTTCTTCTTCCGACGGGAAGGGGACGTTCCTTCTGGAAGATCAACAACGCAGTTATGTTAAGAGACGACACTGTTGGAGAGTTTACCGAGCGTTTTAAGTACTGGCGTAAAATGCAACGTTATTTTCCAACGGATGTTGCGTGGTGGACTACTTATTGTAAACCCAAATTCCGTAGTTTTTTTCAATGGAGGGGAAATTGTCCCAACACACGATCGTCAGCTATATGAGTTCTATTAAAGGGCACTATGTGACCTCTGGGCTGCATAGCCTTCTCTACTTAATCTGGCTTGTATTAACGATATTAAACGTAGAATGCGTCAAATCGATTCTCGAGTATCGCTGCAGGCGTATTTTTCAGAAGATCTGTATCATTGTTTTCCGGAAGAATCGTCTTCCTTGTATCATGTGGATCTCTTGTTTCGACAGCGACGAGCTACATGTATTGAATCGTTAGAATTGGACAACGGAGATTCCATTTCTGACCCTTTACAGATCTTACAAGAATTTACGCAACACTATATCGCATCGAATTCGGATTTTCTTCTTGCTCCCGAGTTTCTATCAGCCCTTTACCAGCTGCCTGCAGACGCTTGTCAGTCTTTATTATCCACCGCGATTAGAGGTCATAGTCTCAGGCACTGTCGAGGCAAACTGTTCATAATCTTTGAGTGATTTAAACTTAATATAAATACTAACAGTTTCTTCATGAAGTTGAAGAGCACAAATCTGATCAGACAGGCGAGGAAAGTTCTCCAACAGCCATTGGTATACTTGACTTAAATTAGGTCGAGAACTTCGATTACGGTTATCAAACATGAATTTGTATTGTAATTATTTCTTATAAGACATGACACTCAAATATTTAGACACAGGAATTGGAATCACCACAAATATCAAACGTACTAGCCTAAATAGGCAAAAAAGATGCCACTAAGTTCACCACACTACCAATGTGTGAAAATCGTATGAATTATGCTCCCAGCAGGCTTGCGCCCTGAGCTGCTCGAAGGCACGAGCACGAATAGCTTTATCCATTCTGCTACGGAGAACTCTGTACTCATTCACACACGTTTCCTTTAACTACGTTCAAAGCTAACTTAATGGGATATTTCAAAAGGTGACTCGGTGGATGCGCCGTTCTGATAGGATATAAAACTGTTGTATCTTAGTTGCAATGTGCATAATGAACGTCTCGTTGTTGAGAACACATTTTAGGGCAGGAACATTTGTTACTATTGCGTTAATTAGGGGACATTTGATAGAACCGTCAGATAAAGTAGTACCAAACCCTCTGCGTCATTGTCTGTTAGGTGCATGGTTAATGTAATTTACTCCTACGTGTATGGTCCAAGCTTCGAATCAAGACCATTCCCATTGATTATGTTCTGTGAGCTACGCTCATACTGCGTATTCCACAAGTTCAATGTTCAAGTAATGTTGTTACAGCTACTTCAATTGGAAATTATTTTCAAATATGATATTTGTTATTACATGCGTTTCTTTAACTTGCGATGTTTCAAATTTGTTATTAAATCTTACGACCTTAAAGTAACTCGTTTCCCTACGGCATATCATCATGAATGTTTGCACAACGACGAGAGTCCGGCGTCAATACAAAATTCAGTTCTTTCATATATATGCAGAAAGTTTGACTCAGAAAAAAAGACGTACAGTGCAACATTGACTCTTGCAGGAATTTCAAATGAATTTACTATGTTTATAAACTACTATCTCAATAATTTACTGTTGGGGCTAAGACACTGAATCTATTCCTGGAAGGGAGAGGGGTTACAAGTAAAAAAGTAATAAAATACGAAAATATTGGTGTAAATTCATGGCTTTCTGGTTCGATGAGATTAATAGTGGCTACCAGATGGCACTCCTTACTTATTTGTAGTCTTGCATAAGTGGAAAATTGTTTTAAAAATGTATTTTACATTCACATGTGATTGTTTTTAAAAAAAGCTTATCCTTCGGCATTATGTTTTATAATTATTTTTTACGGTATTTCTTATTTATAATATTTATATGTTTTCTATATTCATTGTGTTTTCTGTTATACTTATCTTGTTTGCATCTTACGCACTGAAAATGAATTGTTTTGAAGTATTCACTGGTTCCCCCTGTGAGCTCATGCCAATAGGGTCAGGTTCGGACATATCCACACCTGAAATATCACCTATTATGTTCGTGATTCCGAAAACTATCCATTCGCCACAAATATAGAATATTTTCGATTATTTTTGCCTTTCACTCTCCCACTGTCAACTCCATGTTAAGCAAGGCTTAATTTGGAATTACGCTTCTCCTACAGTGTCACTATTCATCTTTGTACATGAACTTGACACTAATATCGCTCATGTTTACCGTCTTTTACATGTCATCTTCACCTCTTGGTAGGTTTCAGCATCTCGCCTCCATAACTATGGAGAAATTTCAACCAACGTAAGTATAATTATAAATTACGATTTCAAAAATAACTGTTCAGGTGATCTTTCTCGGAGAGGAATTCGTTAACTACATTTACGATATCGATGTATTGCCCTTTTTTTCTTTCCATGCTAAAAATTGCCAAAGGGTTCAACTTCATCTGAACAATTGTGTTACGAATATAAGGTTTAGTGGCTTAATTCACTGAATGCTCGCTTCAAAAGATTGATACAGTTATAGAAGAAAAAGGAAATGAAATATTTATGTTTTACGTCTCATTCTTATACCGATTACGCTAATGGATACATTGATGCTGAGAAATGAATGGAATTATGGAATGAAGAAGTGAGAGGAAACGGGAAAAACTCGAGAAAACTCATGCAGACGGTGTTTGTCCATAATAAACTTTATTCGTTGCGAGCGGGGAACGAACCAAAGACCCCATGCACCACAGGTAAAGTTATAAGACAATAAGCGTCTAAACAAATACGGAACACTACTATTAATGAGAGTTATATAAGATTAGATCTTTAGTTATTTCATTCTAAGTTAAAATTTCAATCAATCTTGTTGTTCATTATAGGTTGAAAACTTAAGGCTGTTGCTGTAAGGACGTGATAAATCTTTTCAGTAGACTTCACAGTCTATAGCTCCTTCAAAACTTCTGTTACATCGAAGGCTAAAGTAGGCGCATTTTAGACATTGAGGAAAAAGTGTGAAAATACATAAAAAACCTCCAAAGTGGAATTACGAAACTTTAGTGGCTGTAGGCCTCTTTCACCACACTCCCGTTAGTTCCGCCGGGTGCATGATACACTTTCGCCATTTTAGGAATGTTTTCTAAGGCAGTACGAATTCTTTTACTGCTGTGTGAATTGAGTTGTATTTGCTAAAACTGTATTTTAGAGGAGACGTAAGATCCTATACTCAAAAACAGAAATCATGTCTTTCAAAGCTCTAATGGAAAACGAAATGAATCATCGTATACGTATTACATTTTTGAAGAGTAAAAGAGCAAAACATTGATTGCACAAACGTATAATGGTATCATTTGAATGCAAATGTATAACTTTTAAAAAGTGTTGGCTTCATAGATGGAGGAGAGGGGTGTTAGTGAACGAGTTTTTTGCTGGTGGCCGAGTGAACGAGTTCGAATCTCGTCCATTCTTGTAGCGTTTTTCTTTTAGGTACATTGAGTTTGTGCATTCCAGATCATAAAGCTTGAACCAAATCTAATACCAGTTAGTGGACTAAAGGTACCTGACATTATTTTCATTATTTTCAATACGAGTAGTTAGTACATGCTTTTCATTAGCTTACAGTACTCAACTTTAATATCAACTCTTCCATCCTTCATTTAACTCATTCCTTGACGTGTTTTGTTACAAATTTCATGAATTGTGGCGGAAAAATTGCTTTACTAGTTAACGGTGACTGCTTTGAAGGCAAGTGCAAGGTATGAGAATTAAATTTGTCATATCTGTAGTTCGTGTGAAGAAGAAACAAACTTCTGAACCAAAGGTTTAAGAAGAACTCAAGTTATTAATATAAACTTTGCCGAAGATTATTCACTTATATCATCACAAAAGACATACGAAAAATGTTCTGAAACGAAGAAATATAACATAAAACTAGATAAGGCGTTTTGAGTGCATGTTTACTGAAATGTCTATTTTCTCTAAAATTAGATATAATGTACATAAAAGTAGTAATTTCGTGAGGCTGGAGCTCTGGATTCTCAATACCTGCATTTTGAGTATGTTCCTGCTGCTCTGATTTGTCATAAGCTCCTCTTTAAATGTAAGACGTAAAATGTAAATAAGAAACGTATGACATAGAATACAATATATATGGAAAGTATGTTATTATAAATAAGAAATACGATAGAAAGTAAAATATAAAACATAATGTTGAAGGACATGCTTTTTAAAAAAACAACCATACTTGTTTGTAAACTATGATTTAAAAACAATTTTCTACTTATTCAAGGTTACAAAGAAGTGAGGAGTGCCACTATTCATCTCTTCGAACCAGAAAACTATGAATTTAACACCAATATTTTCGAATTTTATACTTTTTTTACTTGTAACCCATTTCCCTCCCAGGAATGGTGACATTGTCTTAGCCCCCACAGTAGATTATTGAGATAGTAATTTATACGCATAGTAAATTCATTTGAAATTCCTTCAAGAGTCAATGTTCCATTCTACGTTTTTTCTAACTCAAACTTTATATATATATATATATATATATATATATATATATATATATATATGTATATATATACAGTGAGTTCCACGAATAACACCAATGTCTACCTCCTAAAGATACCAAGGCAGATAGAAGCATGAAACTTTTGGAACCTTCAAAGGACGTAAAAGGCAACATTATACTGAGAAGGAGAATCCCCCACAAGGGGGGCAAAAGGTTGTTACTGGGGTTAACTCAAAAATTTTAAATAGCAACCCCCATAGTGTGGTACCTCGTTTGAAAGGTAATCACGAGTAAAGTCCACTTGTGATAATTGTAAGTCGCTAGCATGTCCGTAGTCTTCAAATAGCCCCAGAGAAAAAAGTCGGGTGAAGCAAGGTCTGGCAAACGGGCTGGCCATTCAATTGTGCCGCGACGACCAATCCATCGTCGTGGAAACTCACTATCTAAATAGTCACGTACAAGGCAGTGAAAATGGGCAGGACAGCCGTCATGCTGAAAAACGGGCGGAATCTCTCCAAATTCTTGCGGATTCTCTTCCATTGCCTCGGCAATCAACGGTGCAATAAAGTCTTGCAGCAGCGCCAGGTACTTCTCACCCGTTAATATTCCATCGATGAAGAGGGGCCCGATTATGTGATTACCTAATATACCCGCCCAGACATTCAGCGACTCCGGGTGTTGAGTGTTGCCTTCACGTAATACATGAGGGTTTGTGTCACACCAATATCGGCAGTTATGGCTGTTGACCTTACCATTCAAGTAGAACGTACTCTAATCGCTGAAACACACGTTTGTCAACACAATGGTCCCACGTGCCAATGCCTCACACATCTGCTCACATAACTCGATACGCATATCGGGATCATGTTCACTTAACTCCTGGACCATATGTAGTTTGTACGAATGGAAGGTATGTTTTTTTAAGATTCTGTACGTCGTTGTGCGTGACACACCACACGTTTGAGCTACAGTTGTTATGAACTGTTGCGGATTCACATTCAGCTCCGCCAACACTTGTATATGTGTTTCTTCCGTAGCAACACTAGGGTTTCGAGGCTTCGGGACATTGGTCACACTGCCTGTCGTAAAAAATTTGATTAATAAATGGCGTACAGAAGAAACGTTAATTGGGTTGCGCACATTTTGTTCATTGAACAACCGTGCTGTTGCACTGTACGAACGATTCGAGGCACCAAAGAGCAACACAATTTCAATTCTCTGTTCTAGAGACCACATTATGTATGCAATGTAGGATGGTCAAACGTACCAGCACAAACACACGTCTACGTCCATCAGACCTACTATTCCGGGTTGTAATGTAGCGCACTCTTGGTCGGAAAAGCACATCTGATAGTGGTGCACGAGTAAACAGAGTAGCTTTGATAAAGTACGTGTGTCCAATACGAAAGCGCCACCACGGGCAACTCGTCGTCATGAACTACATCTCCTCGTCCGTAAGAGTAGCAGTTCGACAGTAGCGCAATGGCAAAGTGTTGATTCAGTACACGTGCGGTCCGGGGTTCGAGCGTCGCAGGGTTCAGATTTTTCAATAATATTATGGTACTCTCTTTTCTATCGGTTTCAGTTCAATTTGCATGTTTTGTATTTGCAATACTGTTATAGTGTTAGTTGTGTGGTATGTGTACTACGCATTCGTTCCGAACTAGACTTTAGAGTTTGTTGTGGACACGGTCTGGTCTCTATACGCGATTACTTTTCCAGCTAGGTACCACACGAATGGGGTTGCTATTTAAAATTTTTGAGTTACCTCCAGTAACCCCCTTTAGCCCTCCTTGTGGGGGATTCTCCTTCTCAGTGTAATGTTGCCTTTTAAGTTCCTTGAAGGTTCCAAAATATTTCATGTTTCTGTCTGTCTTCGTTTCTTCTGGAGACTAGCTTTAGTATTATTCATTGAACGCACTTCGACCGTCCTTTACGGATGGCCGCCATGTTGCTACGTACATGCTAGCGACTTACAATTTTCACAAGTGGCCTTTACTAGTGATTAACTTTGGAACGAGGTACCACACGATGGAAGTTGCTAATGAAAATTTTTGAGTTATCCCCAGTAACCCCCTTTAGCTCCCCTTGTGGGGGATTCTCCTTCTCAGCATAATGTTGCCTTTTACGTCCTTTGAACGTTCCAAAAGGTTTCATGTTTCTATCTTCCTTGGTTTCTTCAGGAGTTGGAGCTTAGTGTTATTCGCGGAACGCACTGTATATATATATATATATATATATATATATATATATATATATATATATATATATATATATATATATATATATATACATACATTATAGTAAGAACTGAATTTTGTATTAACTGTCATCGTTGTGCAAACATTCATGATGATATGCCGTAGGGAAATGAGTTACTTTAAGGTCGTAAAATTTAATATCAAGTTAAAAACATCGCAAGTTAAAGCAACGTATGTAATTATAAATATCATATTTCAAAATAATTTCGATTTGAAGTAGCTGTGACTACATTACTTCCAAACTGAACTTGTGGAATGAACAGTATGAGCATAGCTCAAAGAAAATAACCAATAAGAATGGTCTTGGTTATAAGCTCGGACCATACACGTACGAGTAACTTACTTAACCTTTCACCAAACAGACAAAGATGCAGAAGGGTTTGGTACTACTATATCTGACGGTTCTATCAAATGCATCTAATTAACAGAATACTAACAAATGTTCCTGCCCTAAAATGTGTTCTGAACAATAAGACGTTCATTATGCACATTGTAACTAGGTTACAAGAGTTTTAAATCCCATCAGAACGGCGCATCCACCGAGTCAACTTTTGGAATATCCCATTAAGTTAGCTTTCAACGTAGTTAAAGGAAACGTATGTGAATGAGTACAGAGTTCTCCGTAGCAGAATGTATAAAGTCATGGGTCGGTAACTACAACGTTCGCGGTTCGAAACCCATCTCGGAAGTTGCAGATTTTTTTTAAATTCTTAATTCTTCAGTTCTCAAGATCTTTCTCTCCATTCGTAATCATCTAGTTCACTAAAAAGTGTTCTCCATCTTAATTCGACAACTGCCTAATGTGATCCTCGATGTTCGCAACCTTCCCTTATTCTGTTTCACAAAATCACAATTTTCGTCACAATACGAATGCTGTCCGCTCATTTTTTCCAGTTCTAAATTTGTGTATATAAATCATTCTTCTCTGTCTCCATCTCTGAACCTCTCTCTCTCTCTCTCTCTCTCTCTCTCCGTCTCTCTCAATGTCGACCAGGAAGTCATGTGGCTTGAGATCAAACATTCGACTCTTGGAACCAAATGTAAGCTCTCTAGCAATGTCATTTTAGATTTTATTCGAGGGAGGTGGAGAGTCTCCGCCGGCAAAAAATTCACTTTTTTATTAGTTTATTACTTTAATTTGATGAAACAATATGTATTTATGAAGCTCAAGTGGAGGAGATATTATACCCTCCTGTTCTGCCCAAATGGCGCTTTTGGAACATTTGCTTGCAATTACTGAAAATGAAATGATATGAATCATTGAATAACACTCATTTCTGTCGGTACATATTCTCGAGCTCTGTGCGTGTCTTACAGACTTTGGGAAGCACAAAACTTACTGCCGTTATTGGCAATATCCATATATTTCTTAGGGAGCATCTTGCTAGCTTGCAGTCTTTAAAAAGGTAAAAAATGAAACTTAAGGTCTTTAGGAAGCTATGGGAACATTGTGAGACTTTTTTTTAATTCAGGCTCTTGAAAATATTTCAGAATAAACGAATGGAAAAGACAGTTTTAAAGCTATAATGTTGTAAACCTGATTCCTGTTTCTTTTCTAGCTGAATGGAAAGAGTGTACTATCTCACACTCACTGATTTAAACAAGGAGAGGTGGAGGAGGGGGAGGGGTTGTGTTGAATACCAGAAGCAACTAATCGATTGAGACATGTATTTCTGGATATATAAGAAAACGGGGCACGAGTTTGTTAGTAATTTTTGTAACAATTTCTTTGCCGCGAAGTGTACCATCTCGTTGGAAACAGATATTTTGTAGGTCATGATCTTACAATAAGTAATTCAACTTCGGTAGGAGATAAGTTCAGCTTGGCGATAATATTGAACAAAAGTCACTGTCATGATTTCATGTTTTTCAAAGAAGAAGAAGAAGACCTCGAACACCACAATCGGAAAATAGCGAACCACAGCGCCACTCGAGAACTGCAGATGAAAATTATGAAGGTTATCCGCAGCTCAGTAGAGGAAATTTTGTTTATTTACATTATTGGACAATTGATAATAGGCACCATCATTTCAGATTAAAATAGAAGTGGAAGAGATATTGTGCAAAATATCGCTACATAAATTTAATCATATTTCAGACTCTCCCTTTTTCTTGACTTTTGCACCACCTACATCTTATAAGGATGCATTTTTAGAGCTCTATGAAGGATTCTTCTAACACTCCGGGTAGATAATTCAAGTGCAGAAGCGTTCTTGGGTGTATAAAACTTGGGATATTGGAAGACTGAAAGCCGCATTCTAGATAAAATTGCTGCTGGTAATTTAGCTCCTACGAAAGATTTCCCTTCAGAAAAGATTTTAAGGAACCCGCTATAGAGCTGTCTCTAATTATTACATATTATTATTAGTTATCAGTAACCATTATCGTAATTAGCTTACACCATTGAGCTTATATGCTCAATCCTTTCACTGGGACGTGACAATGGTATTTGAGGCTATTTGTAAGAACCGCTTTTCAAAATTAAGAATTCTTTACGATTAGAATATAATGCTTTTAAAATAAGTTCATGCCATGTTCGCGTAAGAGGGGAGACCGGGAAATACCACTGGAGATGAGGTGGTAGGTGCTTTCGTGGGACCAGAGCAGAAAGAGATATCGGGAGGGAAAGAAAACTCTTGAAAGTTTACACTTGTACCTCACAGTACATAGAAGAAAGAAAAACAGTTCTCAAAGAGCATTCCCAGAATGAAATTTAAAAAGAAATGTTTGCTGTCCATGGCTAATTGCCTTATTAAAATATGGTAGGCTATTTGTCTCTTGTAAGTAGAGGGATACTAATTGCATTTGGAAAGCTAGAATACCTAAAACGCATATTGCTTAAGCCATGAAGCTGGATACTAAAACCGCCATATATTCAATTGAAAGATTCGAAGTAGAAGGGGAAGAGGGATTACATATAAAACAAAAGCTGAGTGGGCCGCGAGTGATAGCGGAATATCAAAATGTTTCCACTATTATTGAAGCCAACTCCTCAATAACGTTCGCTGCTCCAACAAACCTGAAAAAAGCCTTAGGTCTGGAATGCAGTGCTGAGAACTGTATTTCTACTCATATTATTTGCTCTGCTTTGCAGGCCAAACTAACTGGTGCACATATACATGCTGACTTAGACTTCGCAAGGACGCACATCAACAAGCCACAAGAAGCACGTAATCGGGAACAATGTTGAATTCAGACATTTTCACCCGGGGGGATATGAACTCCTGAGAGGAGGGGAGTTTGTGTGAAGTAATTTCTACATTTTTGTTATTGAAATTTTGAGTTTCTCTGGGGGTCAACGAATTTTCTTCGGGGTAGAGATTTCCCTGGGCTACCCTTGAATTAACACCTGATCGGAAGTGATAAGACAGTGTTTAGTTTATACCAAGGAGGGTACCTGTTAACACGTTCTACGATATGTTTTACGCAGACATGTGCTCAAAATAGAGTGCTCAAAATTAAAAAAAATACGCAAAATTTAATCTATGACTTACGGTTCCCGAGATATGGCTACTTAAATCTCCCAAAATTCGACTTTTGGCCAATAACTTGGGAACGCTAGACTGACGCTAATCATAAGGTATTCACGCAACAATTTTTATGGAGGTAGTTGGAGAGTAATTTATATCATATGCCTGTAGTCAAACTCCCTCTATAAAAATTGTTGTGGAAGTATATCAGGACTCTAAAACATGCATTTTTTAATAGGGCACATAGTAATTCCTAAGTGAAATCTTGAACCGACCAAGGTAGGTCCCACAGCTTTGAAGCTATGAACCTTTAAAATTCATTTTTTCATGATTTCGGCAGCCTATAACACGTAAACGATGGGGTTTTTGCCCTATGTTTATTGGAACTTTTATGTTTGTTTTACTCCATAGAACCACTCCTCTGATTTCGTACAACGAATTAAGCGCCATATTGTATGAGTGTAGGACAAAATCCAAAAGGACAAAATCCAAGCCGACAAAATCCAAGAGGACAAAATCCAAGCTAAATTCTAGTAAGACGGACAAAATCCAAGCGGATAAAATCCAAGTAACAGTATCATGTGCGTAACTGTGGTATGTGCCTGTGAACACCCTAATTAAATTGTGTGTTTGTTTCTTTCTTTAATTGTCATGCATTCTAAAGTTTTATCTGTAATTCTTCAATTTATTGAAATAACATTTCATTTACTTTTAAACAACTGAAAATCCAATAAAATATGAAACATTGACACAGTAAGAGTGCAGATGCAGATTATTCATAAAATGTTCTGGCTACTGCTAGGACATGCCAAGGTGGATCCAATTTAGAGTGATCAGAAATATTTCGACTGAAAAGAGTATCTTCACATAAATAACCAGAAAATAAAAGCAATGACTTGCTAAATCAGAGATAACAAATAACAGCACAGCAGCCCAGTCTTAAAAAGAATACACTTACGTAATTCTATTCTATTCATTGAGAATTAAAGTAGAAATAAAATTAAAAAGATATAATTTAGATTTAAAAAAATACTTCTCTACCCTCAAAGTATTTACATCAGTTACACTTTTGAAAATAACCAATAATATATACATTTCGATTTAGTTGGTCTAGAGACATTTTCACATTTCGATTTCTAGATAACACCTTAAATTATTTAATTCACACACATTATTACATTATTAAAAAATACACACTTCAATACCATTCAAACATAATAAATGGTAGATGGCAACGAGTAAAAAAATACTCAGCATTCTACCATTACCATATTCACATTTTGATCTTGATAGATACATCTATATTTCACTTATTTAGAATATATAGGCTAAACAGGAGAATAAAAAAGAAAAACTCAGCATTCTACAACTACCGTACATATTTTATATATTGATCATTTCTAACGAAAATTTGATCAGTATATCAAAATTATTTGTTTCAAAACACTCTGTATAATACTTTTAAATACTTTCATATGGATGTGATAAGTAATTAAAGCTCATCTGCACTCTTACTGTGACAATCTTACATGTTCTATTGGATTTTCTTTAAAAGTAAATGAGATGTTATTTTAATAAATTGAAGAATTACACATAAAACTTTAGAATGCATGACAATTGAAGAAAGGAAAAAAACATACAATTTAATTAGAGTGTTTACAGACACATACCACAGCTACGCACATTATATTGTTCCTTGGATTTTTCCGCTTGGATTTTGCCCACCTTGCCAGAATTTAGCTTGGATTTTGTCCTCTTAGATTTTCTCCGCTTGGATTTTGTCCCCTTGGATTTTGTCCTCTTGGATTTTGTCCGCGCCCCATATTGTATACCTAGGTATATATATGCCGATTTCTTAAGAACTTTGTATCTTAGGGAATCGACATTTATGTAATAGAAAACGACAATCTCTATCTCTCTCTATCTCTAATAGAAAAGCGTTAGAATACTATTCTTTGTTCCTCTTAGAAGAAGCCTTCTATTTCTTAACAGCCACACCAGAAGGTTCAGAATGTTGTCGAATAAGACTCTAAATTTCTTCTTCTTCTTCTTTTTCAGTATGTTCTTCTTCGGTCCGGACACTGAAGCAACTTCTGTAGAAGAGTGATCCGAATCCAATTGCTGTTCTTCACTTAGTATAGTACTTGTATAAAAAAGTAAGACTATGCTGTGTCTGTTCTTAGATGGTGATGCTTCTCCTTTATAAACAAAATAAACCTTTTGCTAGAATTTTTAGTGACTCCATAGTAGAAGGACTCAATATCCTCTTGTATCTTTCTTGCAGGAACACAGAGAAGCCAGATGTATAGAGAACCAATCTTAGTATCTTTAATCCCTATTCTGAGTAGCAAAAACGTTTATATCCTTTACTCTATGTCTTTTCGCCAAAGGAACATCGTTCAAAGTAATGTAATTAGAAACAGAACAAGAATTTAACTCTTCCACAAGATTATTCGTTTATTAAATACAAAGAAAAAAACACTTTCTTGCTTAGACAAATACAAATTGTCTCTCTAAACATAAATACAATATTATGCGTGGAAGGATGTACATTACGATATTTATATAAAAAGAAAAAGAGCTATATAAATCAAATACTACCTGGCGACTCGTAGATGATATAGCATGTGGAGGGGCGTTACCCATGCAATTTTTTCTCAAGAACTAAAAGTATTTAGAACTTGTAGCGTGGTATGCGTGAACGAGTAGAATATCTTTAGATCAGCACGTTAAGATGTATGCGCAGGGATGTACAGTAGAGGTTGTATTTTTCCAAGTGAGAGAATCTTTACAATTCTTAAGTCAGATGGCTGGGAGACTTTTAAAGGATATACTATCACAAAAGTTGTTAGCTTACGAATAGGCGAGTTAATTTTTAAGGACAATGATAAGTAGTTAGATTAAAGTCACTCTTCGCAGGCATTAAGAGAGATTGGTTTTCTACGTGTGTTTAACCAAAGTTTTAAATTGTATGCGAATGATTTATAGTATGTTATTTATAAAGGGCAAAGGTAAAAGGAATTGGAGAACAGTAAAACTTATTATGGTTGGAATGTACCAAATTTCTCAAAAGTAAATCCCCACGTTGAGCGGGTTTGCATATCCGGGCTCCTAACTATGAAAACATTTACGACCGCTTCAACCCCAATCATTTCACAGATTCAACCTTTTGCATATAAGTTATTAGGACGTAAAATTGAATATAATTTATACGAAAAAGACTTATGCATTGCAAGACCTGTAACTGCCAAATATTCACCACAAACTTATAGTCGTATCGACATAAACAAAAAGAAGTGTGGAGCAGGAAACTACTTTACCCAAACACAAAAAAGAGACGCACTGAAGACATACGAACTGGTCGAGCGGTTTGGGTTACTAGTCTATCAATTAGAAGTTTATGTGTTCAAACCCTGAATGGAATATTCGTTGTTTGGTTTTTTTTAAGTGTGTTCCTATTTTCATCAGAGGACTGAGAACATTTCTTTAAATAAATCTTTGGCAACTTCTTTTCTTTCAAATTCCATTAGAAATGAACATTATATGAATTGCAAATCTAAAATCCACAGCTGAGAACAAAATATTATGTTCAATATTTCATTATAATCCTTTGATTTGTAATGAAAAACTAATTATAAGCATTGACGATTTCAGAAGATTCTCCCCCGGTAATGGTCAATATATGAATGAGAGAAAACTGATAAAACATTATTAGTCCACTTTGAGCATGATCGAAGGTAACTTATGGGCTCGAAGGGGGAAATTTATGTCGACAGAGTCTGAAATTCTCCAATAGATCAGACCCTGAAATCATCAGTGTTTGAAAGGTTTCTTTAACAAATAGGATATTACATTTATTTCTCGTTCTACGTTTTGAAATGGAAAAATCATAATTTTAAAGTCAATTATAATACGATAAGTATAAAGATTTGTAGAACTAATGCAGTAAATATTCTTATGTAACTTATCGATTTCTAATCAGATTAAAACTGAAATATTCGTTTGGATCACACCTTAAAGTAAATCCTCTCTATATATAATTCTTACTGGAAAGTATGTTTAAGTCCAATTACTTAATCAATATTTTTAATAATACATTTTTATTGTAATACTTTTACAATTCAATGTTGTATACACTATGTTTCCCAAAGCAAAACCTCGCAAATGTATAGTGCACTAGTGAATATTATCAAATAAATTATCATTTTGTTTATGTGAATACTGCATCGCCTCATTTGAAACTTCGTACTTTAATAATAATAATAATAATAATAATAATAATAATAATAATAATAATAATAATAATAATAATAATAATAATAACATAGCCATACCTTTATCAGAATTTCAGGCTTAGTCTATAAATGAATTCAACGTGAATTCAGACATCTATTGTTTTATGTCTTACATACTCTTACATACGTTTGTACTAGGAATGCTGGTACGGTGATTTCTTTGTTTTCTTTCAAGCTGAGGTGTCTGGATAAACTCGTATTAGAACCAAGCAAGAAAGCCTTCATATTGTAGGATTTGAAATTGACCTAATATATCTGGTACCTCAAATGAAAAGAAATATCGGGAGACTGTAAGCATCATAGATACGCTTACTTGGAATTCGGTAGCAGTACCTATTTGATTATTCTTTCCTATATTTGAACGTGTACTATCTGGAATGTGAATTGAGTGAAATAATAAAATCCATTCGCAGTTAAACATATTTATTTTAGACAAAACTGTAAAGTTGGCATAATTATACTACAAGTTGCTGGTCAAAAAATGATTTAAAATTGAATAGTTGAATTTTTTTGCTAGCCGGAGGCTATCTAACCGCTAGAGAGTTGCGCCCTTTATGGGAAGATAGGTGTCAGAAGAACAGGGGAAGAAAATAATTAGGGTTGATCTATGGAAAATTTTAATACTGACTGTAATAAAGAAGTAATAAAGTAGGAAATGAAAATTTGAGATTGACAGTTTTGTTGTACATTTATTTATTTGTTTATTTATTACACTCATGTGTAGGTAGGACATGAAGTAAAACTGAAGGTTGATGAACATGATGCGCTGAGTGCGATACACAACAGATATAGCACAGGGTTATGTTAGGAAACATATGTAGATTATTCTTCTTGCTTAGTAGCTACTCCAAGCATTGATGAAAAACACTGGGAGCCCATATTAGTAACAGAGGTGTTACAGTGTAAACGATGGACAGATGAATGATGATATATCGTCGGTCTTCATTTAATTGAAAGATAATAACTTCTATATTAATACTGAGAAAACTTACTAGCAGACTGCTAGGGAAAACACAAGTTACGATATGCATTGATAAATATTAAAAAGAAGCTCGAGCATAACACTGGACCTTAATTCGTATAGGTAATAATTCATATCTGCGATTAGTCCAGAAAACTTTCTAAGTCCCCTTTTACTTCTACTTTTGCCTGTGCCTCTGTTTGACTGCCTTCTTGGTCATTTGTGCTGAAATTGCCGAGGTACGAAGAACAGCTATTCTCGAGTAAGAATTCAGCATCATTTATACTATGCTTCCTATCACGTCCCAGAAAAGGGAAAGGTGGTGAAGGAGGTCCAGAGACTATTTTGCATTACTAGCTTCCAATAACTAACAACTTTTTAAAACAATACGTTTACATACTTTGTGGAATGCTAAACATTTTTGTCTGGATTTTTCTTGCTTTATGCCACAGAAATTGCAGCGCAAATTATATTCACTTTGATACGCGCAATAATCATGTTATTATTCCCTGTTGAATGACTCGTGGAAATAGCCAGGAAGCTAGGGGCAGATTTGACCAAACCGATCTTATTAATAAAGCAATATATTAATTGAGTGTTTCTTTTTTATTTTATTATTTTTAATTCTACCTCCGTTCAGATGCATCATTCAACATTCTGTTAGGCGTTTTTCATCGGAAAGAAACGCTACATTGCGCGAAATTCATCACCAGATTGTACAGACGTAATATGAAAGTCCAATTAACAACGGAATGCTGCGAACATTGATGAAGCTGTTGAATAAGGAACTGACAAATATTAACTTCTAACCATGAAGTAATTGTCCTGTGTTGTGACTGATGAATTTGTGATGAAAGTGGAAGAGAATATTACTTTGAATTCACGTTGCAGAATGATAATCTTATAACATGAGTTCATATAAGCTTCCATAACGGTTTAACATGAGATCGTTGCCGATTGCTTAGGTTATCGGAAACTGGGTTTCCACTGGTTTCCGAAAATACTCCCAGATGTTCAGAAAGTCAAACGACTTGGCAGTTATTTGACAATCCTTACGTCTATAATGAGGTCAGAGAACTTTTCATACCAAATAGTGGAAAACATGTGTTCGCCATGTCTCCTTGGAATCGAAGCAACAATCAAGGGAGTGGAGGCACACATTATATCTCTCAAAGCAAAAGTTTGAAACGAGAAGTCACAAAAAAGGTCATATGAACAGTGTTTTTTTTTTACATGAAAGTCATTTTGCTGATTGATTTCGTACCCACGGGTGAAACTATCAATGAGAAACAATACTGCGAGACTGTGAGAAATCTTTTTACTATTCAAAATAGAAAGAATAAGAAAAGGAAATTAAGTCTTTATGTTTTATGTCGGTTAGGTTAAGGAAGACTGTGATAATGACAAATGAATGAAAATGGTGGAATGAAGGAAGTGGGAGGAAACTGGAGAACCCTGAAAAACCCACGAGCAAGGTGTTTGTCCTCCACAAAGTCTACAAGGCGCGAGTTCGCGAGTATTACAAAATTTAGAAATATCAATGTTAATTTCTGTGTTAGTATTACAAAATTTTGGACAATGATAGTCCTGGAGATTCGAGAGTGACTCGGAGAACCTTCAGCTGAAAAATCATGGATTAGTGGTATGTGCAGATTGAACAATAAGATTCCTGAGCAGACCATTGTCACTTATCTTCTGCAGTTCATTGCTTCCATCATTCATTTTCAGCACTAAAATACATATTGAGAGGAAACCAATTCTAGCTTTCTTTGTTTACTGAAGAACAGTACTAGGTTTTAATTTCTATAACTATCACCAAATCAGCATTTAGAAATAATCAGAAATATTTATTATATTATTCAACATCAGCTACGATCACATGCTTCACCGGATCATAAAGTACTGTATATGAATTATGTTATTCTGTGTAATGATGATGATCAATTCTGTGTAGTGATCAATGTCCTTCTTTTACTTTATTCGCTGACGTCCCAAACTTGCTAGCCTGGATGGTTAATTAAGGTAGGTTGTTACGTTACTTTTTAACTCTCTTAAAAAATACTCCAAATATTCTTATAAAATGTTTGGCTTTTCGAAAAATGTGTGTTGTTTAGTTAATAATATAGCTTTTTAAATCTTTATGCTTTCTTTCAGGAAAATAGTAATGAAATTATAGATTACTGTCAATCATTTCAATACGTAAACCTAATAATACGTAAATAAATAAATATGATAATCAGGTTAAATTTTAGTTAGTGAATTATCACACTGCGTCTAAGTTATTCAGTGAGAGAAGCTAGAGATAACAGCATCTAGTTTAGCAATTTTTATCCGTCTACGAAGAAAGTAACAGAGGAAACTGAAACCATAATATTAAATCACACAATATTTATACTTACAAGACAAGGCTGTTCTTATTTCCATAATTTAAAAATCATTAATGAAAAATAATTTTGAACGTAAACTGATGTAATAGTATCTATAGTGTCACGTAAAGAATGCTTAATTTTCAGAAATATAGTAATTTCGGGAGTTGTAAAAATTCTTCACGGTTGTTAAAAACCGAAAAACGCAAATTTTAATAAGAACATAATAATTCGTATTATCCGTAGGGGATATATAGAAACAGAATACTATTTTTAACGAGTTAGGGATTGTAAAACATTACCATTCATCACGTAATTTGAATCAAACCGAAACTAAGAAAGGTAAGAAAAAGTTGAAAATCACAATCTCAATCAGATTTTATATAAACAGTTTTCGTTCCCTTTTATTACATGAACACATATTTATTTTATAATAGTTATATGTGTAAGTCATCCCCTCAGTGGTAATGATGTGTTTGTTTCTTTGATTTGTTTTAATTATCATTTAGCTTCCCATTTCAGCAGCGAGGTTATATGAGACGTATACCTAAAGTTTAACGAGAAACCCGAACCGCTATCGTTCAATGCTCTTCCACCGAAAATCAAATCCGGCACACCATGCCCCAAAGGCACACGTGCTAGCCATTAGACCAATGGGAGGGCTAAAGTGCGTGGGGTATGTGCTTGGTGGTGAACAAATACGTTCTGCGTGGGTTTTCTCCCACTTTTTTCATTCATGCATTTGGTTATTATTGCTATCACTTGTCTCTTTTAACCTAAAACAAGAATTTTATTTTTTAGTTGAACGTCTCACGATTACGACTTTTAGGCTAAAGGAGTGATGATGAATGAATGTGAATAATTGTAAAATTAGTTATTTTCACTTCCTCTGGAAATGTAACCGAGCACCACGTACATACATGGCGCACGCGCTTGATACTAGACTTGCGGGAAGGGTTCTTTAGCCTACAGGATATAAGCGTGGAACGTTAAAAGTGTAAGCCAATCCTAGGTGGTATTATTGAGTTCAAAAATTAAATAGCAAGAGTTTTATTAATCCTTTACTTTAGGAATATTGTTAAAAATTGAATGAGTTAAGGAGAAATTTGTGTTACTTTTACTTACGGTTAATGTGAAACACAATTCTGAAAGTGTGATTTATATCTTTATTCGTTTTAAACCAGATATTATGTTGATCTATTAACTTAAAAAAAATTAATTGACGTGATTATAACTTCTCACATGATTACGCATTCACATTAACTTATTATTATGTCTGTCGTATAATAATTGTATAATTTTCAACGTGAACTGCCATCTTCCTCAGCGACAATTTCTTATACATTAACAGCAAATTCTTTACATGTAGTGTGATCTAAAAAAATATTTATTTCTTTATTTATTGAACAAATTCCCAGATGCAGCATAATTGTGCCATTTTACACAGTGAAATGTCAACAAGCAGGGAAAAAGGAAAAAAGAAAAAGAATTAAAAAGTAAACAACAACAGTATCATCAATAGTATTAACAAAGAGTGCACAAGTAATATTATTTAGCCAGCACGCATTTTATTGCTCTTTCAAAGACCCGGTAGCTCGAAAAAATGTCCACCTCACTTGTTAAATTTTTATAATAGTTGGGTACTCGGTGAAAAAGAGACCACTGTATAATTGTCAACCTAGGGCGTGCAAGATGGAATAGGTGGGTATTCCGGGTTTTTAGGGAAGGGACATGTAAGGATACTTGTTGAGTTAGGGTTTCTGATCTTAGGTTCCCATTTACAATCTTATGAAGAAACTTCAAATCAGAGTTATTTCTGCGTATTTCCGGCGTCTGGATATTAATATATCGCAAAATTTCCTCCTGAGGTAATATTCGAAGTGCAGGAACACGAAAACTTACTATTGCAATAAAGAAATTGAGAACAGACTCAAATCTAGAGAGATGTGTAGGTGCGGTCATGGCCCATATGGGAGAGCAGTATTCGATCTTGGGTGCTATTAGAGTTTTATAGAATGTTGTTAATGATGCCACAGTATGTAGTTCAGTGAATCGGTAAAAAAAGCCCCAAGCATACGCATTGATTTCTTAACTATTGAGAAGATGTGGTGAGAGAATGAGAGTTTCGAATCAAAGATGACACCAAGATCATTATGAATGGCAGAATGTGTTATAGGGGAATCGTTAATATGGTATTTGAAGGGAACAGGCGACTTTTTCAGAGTAATTGTAATACCGTCACATTTCTTACTGTTAAGTTTCAATTGCCACATTTCACACCAGTCTACAAGATAATTTATGTCTTCCTGTAGGGCAATTGTGTCATGCAAACATGATATTTCTCTATATAATTTGCAATCGTCAGCAAAAAGCAAAAGGCCACTAGGATTAAAAGAAAGGTGAGAGTAGAGATCGTCCATATACAGGACAAATATCAGGAGCTCTTTCCTGGGACACCTCCGAGATCACAGGTTGGGGGTTAGAATTCGCACCTGAAACAACAACTTTCTGTTTACTGCCCTTTAGATAGCTGGTGATTAAAGAGAGAAATTTACCATGTACATTAAACCTATTGGAAAGAAGAAGAATGTGACTGGCAGAATCAAAGGCCTTTGAGAGATCAAAATAAACGACATCTAATTGAGTATTGTTATTTATACATTGAACTACACAGGAAAGAAGAGTACTTAAGTTTGTGAGACTAGCTTTTCGGTAGAAAGCCATCCTGAGAGATGTGAATGTAAGACGACGTGAATTTGAGACGCCTGTCTTTGATTATTTTTTCGCAGATAATAGATATTACAGAAAGAAGAGATATTGGCATATAGGAGGATACTTGATCTTTAAGTCCTGATTTAATTAATGTTGATGTTGGAACTGGCTGCTGAAGAAGATACAAGATAACATTGGAAGTTTCGGTAACTTCTGTATAACAGACATATACCAAGACTAGTTATGGTATACCAAGATTGCTCATATAAAGTATTATGATTTTGTTTTCGTAAGATTTACTATCAATCATAAAATGTAATTTGAGAATAATTACTCTTGATAATTGGAAAAGGTTTCAAAAATACGGTGGGTGTATAAAATTTATGATGTGATTGCGTTTTCTTTCGATTCAGATTCTGAAGCTTACTTGATAGTGGAAAATCTACCATCAGATGATTACCAGACTGCAGAAGAAAGCAAACACTGATTGAAGTATAATTGTGGACCAAATGAAGAAATTACAGTCCATTGGAGGAATCCTTCGAAACGGGAGAATACAGTTCAGTTCAGAATGGAAGCTAATGTTATTATGTAACATTACGTGTACGGTTCGTGCATGATATATATAGCTTCGATGATAAAAGGTACGTTGAACTTGAATCCAGTTAATCAACCAAGAGGAATGTCTATAAGTAGACTTGTATTATGATATGTTCCACTGAATTGAAGACTTTTGTTCTATTATTGTTGTAAGAAAATTGAAATGAAAGGAAGTTTTTAAGTTTTACGTCCCATGCATGGGCGGCGATTAGGGGGGGCAAAGGGGGGCAGTTGCCCCCCCACTTTTCTGAAATGGCCTATTAATGTATATAGTTTCAACCAGAGAAATTCGTATATTAACATTGATATATAAATATTCAGATCATGTCTTGCCCCCCCCACTTTTAACGTCCAATCGCCGCCACTGGTCCCATGGTTATACTGGGTAGACTAAAGGAGACTGTGATGATGAAAATAAATGAAATGGTGGGATGAAATCCTTGAGTTTTACGTCCCACGGTTATGCCGGTTAGGCTAAAGGAGACGGTGATGATGAGTAATGAATGAAATGGTGGAATGAAGAAAGTGGGCGGAAAAGGGAGAACCCCGAGAAAACCCACACACACGGTATTTGTCCACCACAAAGTTCACTTGGCGGGGGCTGGGATTGAACCCGGGACCCCAAGCACCAGAGGTGAACGCTGTACCACTGAGCCACCGCGGCCTCCAAATGGTGGGATGAAAAAAGTGGGAGGAAACTGAAGAACCACGAGCAAACCACTCAAACGGTGCTTTTCTTCCACAATAACCATTTGGTGTGAGCTGCGATCGATCCAGAAGTGAACGCTCTACCATTGAGCCACTGCTGTCCCCAGCATTTACATAATTTCATAAATGATGTTAGGAACTTCTCATTATCATATTAAGGACAAAGAGATAGAATGACTATTGTCTTCAATATTAATTGTCAAAATTTTATACGAGAAATACTTGGAATCACAGCAGACTGAGGGATGTGCTAGAAGAGTTTGATAAACAAATACTTGCATGAATAAGCTATTGAGACAAAGTTCATATGTAAAATCGCATCTTCCAACCATCTGCTAAAATTCCCTTTTTAATATTTTTGAATGATTTTTTTTTCTTTTTTATTATTATTAAGGGGCCGCAGTGGGGCAATGGTAGAGCGCTCACCTTTTGTACTTGCAGTTCCGTGTTCGATCCCAGCTCCCGCCACGTGAACTTTGTCGTGTACAAATACTGTCTGCGTGAGTTTCCTCGGGGTTCTTCCGTTTGCTCCCACTGTCTTCATTCCACCATTTCATTCATTTCTCATCATCACCGTCTCAGCCTACACGGTATAATCGTGGATCGTAAACCTCAAAGATTTAATTTCATTTTTTATTAAATTGTTAGTAATTGTTATGATGATTTAATTATTTTGTGGAAAGTGCAACTGGTATATAGAAGATCGCAATGAAAGTAACCACGTCTTTTCGACAACTGCGTAAATTCTCTTTCATTGTGTTTGGTATTATCTACCTATTATTTACGAAACAGAATTTCGAACTTTTATTAAGAAAATGCGTTTCACTTACACAAAGGCTTCCATCTTCAAAAGATGTCTTCAACAAAGGATATGGAGATACAAGTTTACTCATTTCTATAAACAAATAGCTTTTGTCTTCCGTAATGATTTAAATATGATTCTGCCTATTAAAATATTCGGTAGTATCCTTTTTGATTAGGAGATATAAAATATCAGAACATAGTGGCACATATGTTATCGAAAACAGGGCACATACCTTCAACTGAAAAACACATCATCAAACACTTTTTGTATAAAGTTTCACTAACTTTGACCCATGGCGTTACATAACACTCTTTATTCATTATTGAGATGTATTCTTGAAACTTGTATTTACGTTGCAAGTCAAGATATGTTTTCTTCTCTCCAGGTCCAAGTATGATTTCACGGATTAAAGATCTCAAAGTCAATTGTTTCAGATTTTAAAGTTGAATTTTGAGTGATAAGGTGTAGGTAATATTTTTCTACAAGAGAGATAACAGTAGCAAAAGTTTTCAGTAATTTATGTTTTGACTCAAACCGCATAGACTACAGGAGGTGTGGACCAGCCATTTTCATGATCAAGGGATAATTTAACACGTGATGGTGCTTAGGATTCAATGAGTGTCCATACAGCTCTATATATAGTTCGCTGTGCTCTACTATTAGGATTTCCAAAAGCAATTCACAACCATTTGAATAACCACTACACGCTATTATGTCATTGATTTGCCTCAGAAGGAAGTATAGTTCCCACACTTCATTTTTACAAGGAATTAAGTCACAAATAAACAAACCAAGGTAACGCACCAAGCACAGCATCTGCTAAGCATTCATATGTAGAAAGTCTTTTTTTAAACTGTTCTGCTGATATTTTTGGAGGTTTATTGCTGCTTTCTATATCCCCATAATCAAAGAACTGTATTCTGCTATTTAAAAATCCAATGTAAATAAATGTCTATTCGTTACGTAGTATCTTAACATGTAAGATAATTCATAATTACATACGCCCTCTAGGACATCGTGCATTATATCTACCGCATAATTTTCAACAACGTGGAAATTTGGTATTTGATTCCAATTCACTTTTTACACCTGTTTCACTTACATTATTCAGCAAAACAACACTCCCATAATCATTCTTGGTTCTGCGCATGACAATAGTAATATTTGTACTACAAATGAAATCATTACGCTGACTTTTACAAAACTTGCACGGATAATTAGGAGAAAATGATTCTGTGAAGCCTAGAACAGAATCCAGACCTAAATTATCTCCAAGGATAGCACCCAAAATGAAGTACACTTTTTATTATGTGTCAGTTAATACAATATCGGTTCCATTTTCATGTAGTTCAATTGTATCCTTAATTAAACTCTGGAAAACCGCCTCATTTCCAAATTTTATTCTATCATTTGACGAAAATAATAATGCCAACAAACCATTTTCCGTCAAAGAACGTAATTCTGAGGGTAAAGAAGGAAAAGCAACGTATACAGCAGCCAACTTATGTACACCGGCACGTGCGCAAAGAGGATTTCCTGTATCAAAGTCATCAAAATAAAAAAAGGAACGCAATTTTATCCTTGAAACGTTCCTTCTTCCCTTGCCAAAAGTCACCTCGAATAAAGTTTTTTATGAGTGACAATTTGGTTTCCAGTTCGTTCATATATTGCGAACAAGTTTGGAAAGCATGTTCTCAGAAAACATGTTCATAGTGTCTTTTAAAGAATTATGGTGAGCAGAGATAACCTCAGGCACTAGAGTGGCATTGCCATTAACTTTTCTGCTTGCATTTACTGTACCTCAAATAACTAAACTAACTAACTAACTCTATGGCCTATGCAACCCGGAGGTACAATGCCGCGTTCACAAAAGCTCTCTACTGACTTCTATCCTTAGCTAACTGCATCCAGTTTCTACTTTGTATTACCTGAAATAACTAGATTTTCAAACTATCCAGTTTCTTTCAATATCGAAAAACGCATATTCTCTATGGAATATATTGAAAATGAACTTTCTAAGGACTCTAACATTGCCAACACATTGTCACTGTTTCTGTCTCTTCCATTGTCTGTTTCAATATTTAAGATTTCCCTTTTCAAATCTGAATTCATAATGTTATGAAGAAATTCACTAAATAAAAGAAAAGTTCTTGAACACCAGACTGTGTAAGCAAGTCCGCTTTCTTTCCACTTTCAAAGTTACTTACCTCCACTTTCTTTCGTATGAAATTTTTGAAATTACTATAAACTATTTCCTCATTTAACGGCATGTTATCACTAGTACAAGTGCGATTTTAACTTATTTCGGTATTTGAGGTAGTAACATCACTATTGTCATTCGTAGTGCAAAGAGGATCACGTGCTGTGGTTAGGGTACTTCTTTCAAGGATATACTTTTCTATACATTTATGTTTGTTTCGTAAATGACGACTAAAAACACCAGAAGACTGAAATGACCTACAGCGTTCATTCTCTGTATATTTGAAAATACAATATTCTAATCTGTGATGGTGATATTTTAAGTGTAGAATAAGATTTCTGATCCCTAGTTTATCTTTCTTGCAAATTGGCATTTTGAAATACAAAAATAAAGTAACAGAATAATTGTAAAACGTTATTCCACGTTGAGGATCAGTATTCCATACGTCTAAACTAAATACACCTTATTGTAGGTTAATGAATTATGTTACAAATTACAAAACTTAAATAATACCTTCTATGTACATATTAAGAAAGGTCATTCATAAGTGTGGAAACCAACATTATTTTCTTGTTATGTCAGTATTGTAATTTTGTACAGAAGTTTCTGGATTAGGAGATAAACTTGCTCACACACTACAGGATATTTAATCTGTATTACAAAAAAAGCACTTAAAGCAAACATCCACGGCCTTTACAATAATGTTGAAATGATACTACACCTGATCTATCAGCACATAATAGTACCTTATATCTACCATTATGTTTCCAACCGCGACAACAAATGGCAACAATTCCTTTGCAACTCATATCTCACATTTCAAAATTCTCGATTTGCTGAAGAAGGTTCCAGGGGATATTGAAATTGTAAAGTTGTTAACATGTTACAGAAACTGTGAATAAACGAGTAGGTGTATAAACAAGCGTTAATTTTTATCCATTAATAACTGCTTTACAGGTTACGCGTTATTGTGTTAAGTAAATGAGTACGTATATAAACAAGTGTTAATTTTTATCCATCAATAAATGCTTCGTATGCTACTTTCGGTTGTATTAAAAGAAGCGAAGAAAATAAGATTAAGTAATTTTATAAAACTTCAAATACAAAAAGAATGTCACATTACTGTAACTGATATTTTGAGTGTTGTAATAAAGTTCTTGAAATGAATCACTTTCACATTTTTATATTTAGTATTTGCTACCAGATTTCATATTGTAAATTGTTAAATTTCTGTAATGAATATTCAGAAAGTTACATGTATTTTCAATCTACTCAAACTGGTTGACATACAGTTATATATACATTTTTAAAACTTTGACTCAGTATCTGAATAATCTGCTCTATAAGTTAAAAAAAACACTTGGTTTGATACAAACCTGCTATTATGTTTGCTAGCACGTAGTTAAAGAAGCGTTATCTATTTATCTTCTATTCATTAGCGATAACGTGGTTATTTTTTTTAACTTAAGAAGTAAAATACATTTTGTGATATGAAAATATATTAATATAAAAATTCAATAGGAACTCACTTTCCTCTGAACTTCAATATTTTAAGATTTATAAGTGCTATGAAATTTATTTTAAATTATTTTGTGCTTTGCGAGTGCTTAAAAATTACGGTAAGTTCTATGTGTTATCTTCATGTTCCACAGATAAGAAAGTTAAACTGACTTAAGAAGTTAATACTGGAAGTGCTTTTTTTAACGGCCAACGATTATGCACTGAAGCCAAAGGAAACGGCTATGATGAAATGGATAAAAAAGATGACGTGAAGGAAGTAAAAACTGGAGGACCCAGAAAACTCACGCACACGGTGTTCGAGTATCATAAAACTCTCATCCATTGTATTTCATAATAGAGTATTTTGATTGTATAGAAGGTATACATCGAGAAATATTTAGGTCTGAACTTGGTGAACTCTCGATCGTGCTTATCTGATGAAGACAAAACACAAGAGAAAATATTTTATAAGATTTACGAAGGAGTTTGGAGCCGTTGGTCTCTGCAAGCAAAAAAAATCTACTACGAAGCAACGTATGCTTGTAACTGATCGATGTTGATGACTATCAGGGGGCAAATTCCTTCTACAATAGAACAAATTGTATTATGTAACAAATAATGGCAAAAGCACAAAAAGTTCTTAATTATTATGTCACGCAGATTCTACTTTAAGTGATGATTTTCTTCAATACGTTACTGATTATTTATTTTCTATAAGTAATATAAAGAAAGGTATAACCAAATATTACAATTAATGTATAGATTTCCTTAAGAAATGTATCATTTACGGAAAATGGCAATCAGTAATATATTGAAGTAATTTATCACTTAAAGTAGAATCTGCGGCGATTCCAGTGATTTTCGATTCATTTTGTTCTGACAAACACATCACAGAAGTCACTTTTAAACAAACATGTTTAAATGACATTTGGTGTCCCATCACAAACGTTTGTTACCTACAAACAAACAGCAGTTTGTTAAATACATACAAAGTCCGACGTTTGCATACAGTAAACAAACCGATTTTTAGGTTCAGTAAACAACTTTCCCATTGCTGGTAAACACGAAATTTTTATACAAATTGATATGGGTGTCAGAAATAATCATTTGTTTGGTCTCTATTTAAATAAACTTGTTTGTTTACCAACAATTGTTTTCTGTTATGTGCAAACAAGGCTCATTTTTCTTTGAAGAGTCCTTATCGTTTAAACTTGAAGATCCATTTTTCATAAATGTGACAATCAAATGCAACAAACTTTCCCGGTTATTCCATATACTCAGAGAATCGCATACCTTTTTTATTGGCAACACTCATTAACCGATATAATTTCACATAGCATGAGTCAAACTTTTCCTGCCAATTGCGTGGAGCCGTGAACGATAACCATGACATGTATCAAATTTGTCTGGAATTCCAGGAACACGTTTTCAAGGGACACTTTCACACTGTTTCTAACGAGTTCATCAGAACTGCTGTTGGTCAGTGTTCCCGGGCTTATTTTTCAATGTTGTCACTGGAACGAAATTTTACAAACATACAGTGCGTTTAGTCACCAAACTTGGACCAAATTCTCAGTTTGCTTTTTGCAGCAAGATGTGAAAAATGTTTCTCCTTAAACTCTTAAAAAGAAAACACCAGGCGCATTTATGATCTCTCCATGGCGTGCCTTCATGCATTCCGGTTCAAAGACAAGGGTCCTGGTTTTTATTTCACGATCATTCAATTAAAATCAACCAAAAGCGAGAGATTGAAGTTATTTTTCATACAAGTTTAACATCTTACATAAAAACGTGTTAAAATCAATTTAATTTTGACACAATATGAAGCTTTCCCAAATTCGCAATGCTAGGAGTGAGGGGTCAGTCAAAAGTGAGGACTTAGTTTATCACCTCTGAGCAATTCTAATTCCAGGAGCAATTCCAGGACTGAGGAATTCCAACCATTTCTTCTGCTTAGATTTGAAATAGGTCAGTAATGTAATAAAGCAAGCCATTTTAAATAAAACACGTCTCTGAAATTTTCTTTAAAAGCGAAAAGCTTCGAGTTTTAAAAAACATAGTATTTGTTTTTGTTCCAGCTTAAAGATTTACTCCTATAGTTTCCGGTTCTAATGAGATGAAGGAAAAGTATCACTTCTACTTCAAGCATAGCATTACAGGTTGTAATAATGATAATAATAATAATAATAATTATTATTATTATTATAACTCTAATTAACCACTTCTAGAACAACAATAACATTATTTTTTTATTATGCAAAGTTGTAAAAATATGCCTTCTGTCTTCATCTGGTGTTGGCTATCTTTCTAAAACAATTTATTTTTGCTAGTCCTGAAAGAATTCCAGTGGTTAGAAGGATAGCTGACCTTGTAACTTGTCAATCAATCAACTATACAACTGGTTTCAACCCTCCTTATGAATAACTACAGAGCTCCCTTCAAATATTTTTACTTCTGATGCTGATGTCTGGGGGTATCACACTAAACAATTCTTCCATCTCAAAAACTTACTTCAGTTTAGCTTCACAGAGACAATTATTTCTTATTCACGAAGTTCCTCAGCTTGAACTATCTTGCTCGCTTCAAAAAATCCTGCCTACTTTACGCACTCTCTTCCCGCTCGTTGTTCGTAAGTGTTTATGTTTGACTCATTTTACGATTTCCGTTGGAACATGAATTCTCGAACTTTTTGTAATAATAATAATAATAATAATAATAATAATAATAATAATAATAATAATAATAATAATAAATAATAATAATACAATTTTCGACAATTTATTTTTATTTCTAAAAGACTTCAGCATACCACTGTAGTATAGTATTATTATTATTAGTGTTAGTAATATTATTATTATTATTATTATTATTATTATTATTATTATTATTACGACACACCAGCTTTGTTGAAATTAGAGTTCTTACTCAGTAGTTACTTTGTGTTTGGTATTTAAAACCTCTTTGTCCCAACATTCGTAATATTTATCAGTTGAATAATCATAGGAAACAGCTTAATTTTAATTTCCATTCTTGGCTCTTGGTAAATCAGTAATAAGTTGTTTAAATTTTGCTTAGTTATTTTTTCAGTATATATTTTTAAATACAGTATTTTGAAAGATATTTTTTGTCAATAGCTTGCTTGCATACCCTTGATCGATTTTCACGTTCCTGTCCTCCAGGTAAGAAATCACTCTTCTGGAATGTTTGTAACCATTTAGTTTTTTTACGTGGACAGTTTATCTAACTATGCGAATCTTGAGGAAGGCTACATTGTGGTAAAATAGCTAGTATTCAAACTATGATACACGAGTTAGGTTTCCGTAATTTTGATACCACATTAAGCTGTAAATCATGTTTGATATATCGACAGTATTGTTAAGATCTTTGCTAGCAAGCAAATGAACAAGCAAATGAAAAGCCTTTCCCGCTTGTCAAGTGACTGGTGCGTATGCGTTTGCTGTATGTCGTTCCGGATTCGATACTTGGTGTTAAGTCAGCTCAAGCCTTATCGGCACTATCATCAGAAGGAAATGAAAGTCCTATCAACAAGTTTGAATTAAACATTTCACTATTGACCTGTTTGATATTCTTTTCTATTTTAACAATTAAAATAATTCTATTCTAGAAAGTACCTTGGTCCTAGTGTGCTTATTCAACATTCAGTATGAAAAAAAGCAGACTGGAAAATTAGGAGTTTACCAGCATAACGCAGATTCTTTCGTTTTTAACATCACTAGCGCAACTCCCAGGTGTCGAGGGATGTATCGTCCAATATTGGACCTGGGGGGAATGTCCCCCGAATAATCTGACATGAAAATTGCTTTTTAGGATTAGTGTGATGATTTGTGTCCGACTGCCACAAAGAAATTTAAGATGAAATGGATCTCTCTCCAGGCTTTTCTTTTTTTAAAAAAGAATCGTAATCTGTAATATTTCAAACTGAACTTCGTGCAGTAGTGCATTTAGTACTATTGTCTATATGTATTAATTCTACTTCCGCTACTTGAGCACAAATTGCAATAAATGCCAAAGGAGGATATGCCGCTCTTCTCATGCTGGAAATGTCCCCTCAACCTTTGAACTGGAACCTACCCTAATAATTCTCTTTGAAGAGTGCTTTTTGCAGATAAGTGCGATGATTTGTATCCGAGTGCCACAAGAGAAAGTGAGATGAAATTGGTTTATCTTGGCTTTTCCATTTTTAATGAAAATGAAGGTGTGCGACTGTGCGTGACGTAACCTGATGAAAAATCTTATCTCCTCCTCTCATCTAGGCCCTACCATACGAAGATTATATACACTATCCAATGTCAGTAGAACCCATCTTTTTAGTAAATGAGCATTCTATCTATTTGTAGTATCAGCCTAGGAATCTACTCATGCTTCGTAAGCCAACTAACTCTACGGACCATGGAACCCAGATGTTCAATGCCGCATACACAAAAGCTCACCACTGACTTTATCCTCAGCCAAATGGATCCAGTTTCTACTTTGTATTCCTATCTCTGCGAGATTCATCTTAATACATGTAGACGACTTAGCTTCAACGTCCTTTCCTTGGTCTTCCTAATGGTCGTTTTTCGATTAGTCTTCCAGTCAAGACTTTGAAAGCGTTTCTATTTTCTTCCATCCTAGCTACATAACCTGCCCACCTAAGCCTAATAGGCTAGATGACCCTAACAATGTTTGGTAATACGTATAAATGATGTAGTTCCTTGCGAAATTCCGTTAATCTTGGGTCCGAATAACCGTCTCAGGTTCTTGTTCTCAAATACTTTCCGTCTATATTCTACCCTCAGAGTAAGCAACCATGTTTAGAAACCATAAATATAACGGGCATGATTATCGTTTCTTACATTTTAAGTTTCAAATTCCTTGACAGTATTCGCGAGGACGAGTTATTTTGAACTGAATAGTAACACGAATTCCCTGTTTTTAGTCAGCGCTTAATTTCTTCGTGAATATTATTTTCGTTTATTAATATTGTTCCTAGATATTTGAAAGTATCCACTTTATCAAAAGTATTATTTATTATTTTAACCCATTCACAGTTTGCCGTATTACGGTCCCGACGCACTACCATGCATTTAGTTTTCTCTGCATTTACTTCTAAACTGCATATCATGAGGGACGTCCTAGATGGTATGGTGGCGGGGAAGAGATTGAGGGGGCGAAAAAGACTACAATTAATGGATGATATTAAAACAGAAAGATGGTACGCGAAGACGAAAAGGTTAGTGGAGGGCCGTAGAGTATGGAGGCTTCTCAGCTGCGACATATGACCTGCCAATAAAGGCAGGATACCTATGATGATGATGATGATGATGATGACTTCTAAACCCATGTCTCAGCAAGGGTCAAATGAGACCAATGCATTTCTTTCTATTGTTATCCTATCATCTCCTATTAAATTTACTTCATCAGCGTACGCCATAACCTGGTGAACACCGTTCAACTCTAGGTTTGTTGCAATCTTGGATTTTCTTTATAGCGTATTCCAGGACAAAGTTGAATAATAATGTCGACAACGCATCTCCTTGTTTCAGGCCATTCTCGACGTGAATACTCGTGGTCAAGAGTGTTCCTGCCCGGACTTTAGTTTGGGATTTATTTAAACATGCCTTAATTAACCTCATTAACTTTTTTTTTTGTATTCCAAATTCTGTAAGAAGGTTGTACAATGTTATTCTAGTAACCGAGTCGTAAGCCTTTCTAAAATCAATAAATAGTTGATGTACTGGGATATTGTATTCCAACTTCTTTTCGAGTATTTGGCGAATGGTAAATATCTTGTCGATAGTTGTTCGATTTTGTCTAAATCTGCACTGATAATCCCTAATAATTTCATCTGCGTATGGGGTCAATCTTGCTAATATAATGTTTGAAAATATTTTATAGGATGTTGACAAAAGAGAGATGCCTAGACAATTATTACAGTCAGTTTTGTAGCCTTTCTTGTGGATTGGAGCAATGATTGATTTTTTCCACTCTAGTGCCAAGTGTTCCTTGTTCCTGATAAGGAGGATGAGTTTGCGGATCTTGTTCCACAATTTTTCGCCTCCAGCTAAAATTAACTCCAGGATATTTGTGTTCCTTGCATTTCTTTTCAGCGATTTCTAGTTTTATTTCATTGGGTTCTGGAATATACGGTTCGGTGGTGTGTATCTCCGTTTTCCCACGCACATTAGTATTTGGCTGTGTGTTGAGCAAATTGTCAAAAAAAAAAATCTTTCCATCTATTTAAGATGCTATCCGAATCAGTGAGAAATGTTCCGTGAACTTTCTTTAATATATAAGAAAGAGGTTCATAGCCTTTTTTTAAATTAGTTGATTCCTTATACATGCCCCGAATGTTTTTATTTTTACTATTATCTTCAAGTTCCTCAATTTTAGGTTTAAAAAAATCGCGTTTCTTTCTTCTAAAAGTTTTGGAAGTTTTACGCCTGATGTCTAAGAAATTTTGTGTAGTTATTTCATTCGGATTTTGTAGCGAACGTAATATCATTCTATAACCATTCTTGTAATGCTATTGAGATTGCCATCGCTTTGCTCAAATAAGAGTATTACTGCGTCATAGAGAATTGATTTCTATCATTATAGTTTTGGGTAAATCATTATTTATATCATTATAAAATAATTTTAACGTGGATTTTTGTGAATGCCTAATTAGAAACATACCAAATATAGAGTTTGAGAATTAAAGATATTTTAATTCATGGATAAATTAAAGTTATAATGGACAGTATTGCTGACAGATAAATCCTATATGATATGACACAAAAATTTAGGAGTGAATCTAACCCTTTATTCTATTCATACAAGAAAAAGCAAGCATCCTCTTTTCCTACCTATAAAAATTTTAAGCCTATAAAAATTTAAATCAACTGAATAAAATAAGTAAAATAGTTCCTCCTCGCAACTACACAGCCATTAAAACATTAAAATCATCTACAGGAGGCAAAGCACGTCAATCCGGTAAATTTGAAAATGCACTCCGAAACCCTTGTTGGGTTGATTAAAATATATGGTTTATTCAAACTCAGAAGGATGCAAATGCCCTCTTCCCTCCCCCAAATGACGCCCCTGTGTCCAAACCTATATTCTTTTCGGCTCTGGAGTCTAAACGCGATTCGTTCTTTTTAACCATTTCAATAGTGCATTTTTAAACATTACATATAACGTTGCTCCTATAGCAATTATTTTAATTAGTTACGTTGTAAGTCAGAAAACAATATTACGTATAGATTGGAGCTATCATTTCTTATAACTCCAACCTATACTTAATATTGCTTCTGGTTGTACATACCTCACACATAGAAAGTGGTAAAAGTCAATGAACACTTCTGGTTTAAATGGTAATCTTAATATAGCAAAAGTAGTAAGAAATACCTAGCAATGGCATTTCCATATAGATTCAGATTTCGAGGAACAGATTCTAAGTTTGATCTTATCCCTCTATTACAGTCAGTAGCGCATTGCCCTGCGTAGAGTGGCAGTAAAGTTAATATTAGGTACATTTAGCCAGCCCGCCCCCACCACTTTTTAGTTTCTGTACAAAGGCTATGGCAATCGTCTCTGTCGGAATGTAAAAAAAATATTTTCGTTTGTGCCACTTCCGGTACAAAGATATGAGTTTTAAAGTGGCGGCTGGGGAAGTGACGGGCCCCAGCTTGGAATTTCGAAACAAAACCTTTGCCAATTGTTTGTGCTACGTTTGTGCCGCAATGTACAAATGTATTCTAGTTTTAAAGTGGGGAGCTGTGGAGACTGCAACTTCCTAGTTTAAAACTTTTATATATTTACACCGGAAATGGTACAAACGAAAATTTTGCAACCAAACTTTCTCCAGCCATATGAGTTTCTTGGCGACATTGAGAGAGAGAGAGAGAGAGAGAGAGAGAGAGATTGAAACATGGAGACAGAGATGAAAGATTTATATACACAGATTTAGAAATCTGGAAAATGATCGGACAGCATTCGTATTATGACGAAAATTGTGATTTTGTGAAACAGAAGACGGGAAGGTTTCGAAATGCGAGGATCCCATTAGGCAGTTGTCGAATTAAGGTCGAGTACACTGTTTAGAGCATCAGATGATTATGAATGGAGAGAAAGATCATGGGAACTCAGTAATTAAGAATTTAAAAAATCTTCTGTTTCAGAGACGGGTTTCAAAACGCGAACGTTGTAGTTATAAAATCATGACTTTATCCTTTCTGCTACGGAGAACTATGTAGTCATTCACATACGTTTCCATTAGCTGCGTTGAAAGCTAACTTAATGGGATATTCCAAAGGTTGACTTGGTGGATGCGCCGTTCTGATAGGATAAAAAACCTCTTTTATCTGAGTTACAATGGCTATAATAAACTTCTTCTTGTTCAGAACGTTTTTTAGGACAGTAAAATTTCTTACTATTTTGTTAATTAGGTTACATTTGATAGAACCATCAGATAAAGTAGTGCAAACCTCATGTTATTGTCTGTGCGTCATTGTCTGTTAGGTGCATGGTTAATGTAATTTACTCCCACGTGTATGGTCCAAGCTTCGAATCAAGACCATTCCCATTGATTATATTCTGTGAGCTATGCTCATACTGCGTATTCCACAAGTTCAATGTTCAAGTTACAGCTACTTCAATTCGAAATTATTTTCAAATATGATATTTATTATTACACGCGTTACTTTAACTTGCGATGTTTCAAATTTGATATGAAATCTTATGACCTTAAAGTAACTCATTTCCCTACGGCATATCATCATGAATGTTTGCACAACGACGACAATCAGGCGTTAATAAAAAATCAGTTTTTACTGTAATGTATGTATATATACAGTATTTAGAAAGTTTGACTCAGTAAAAAACGTACAGTGCAACATTGACTCTTGGAGGAATTTCAAATGAATCTGCTATACGTATAAATTACCATCTCAATAATCTACTGTGCGGGCTAAGACACTCAAACATTCCAGGGAGGGAAAGGCGTTACAAGTAAAAAAAAAAGTAATGAAATGCGAAAAATATTGGTTTCAAATTCATAGTTTTTTGGTTGAAAGAGATGAGTAGTGGCTACCAGATAGCACTCCTCACTTGCATGTTGCCTTGCATAAACGGAAAATTGTTTTAAAAGTATATTTTACATTCAAGTATGATTATTTAAAAAAGCTTGTCCTTCAGCATTATATTTTATAATTATTTTCTAATTTATTTCTTATTTATAATAACATATTTTCTATATGCATTTTATTCTATGTTATACGTTTCTTATTAACATTTTACGTCTTATATTTGAAGAGGAGCTTATGACAATTCAGAGCAGGAAGGACATTCACAGAATGCAGGCCTTGGCAATCCAGAGCCCGTGCCCCACGAAATCAATATTTTTCAGTAAATTATATCTAAGTTGAGAGATGATGATAGAAATTTTAATAAAACATGCGATCAAAAAGCCTTGTCTACGCCCCTACAAAGAAGTGCAAATTAGGAGAATGAGAAGTTAGTAATGTTTCCCAGAAGTTATATTTCCGATAATTCCGAGTATGATATCAGTATTAGTGTATTATGACTTTTCATCTGCAATGTATTGAAACGCACTAAAAAGGAACTTTTCTCAAGTCTTCACCGGTTCCCCCTATGAACTCATGTCAATAGGGTCAATGCACATCTGAAATATCACCTTTTACGTCAGTGACTCCGAAAACTATCCATTCGACACCAATATAGCATATTTTCGATTATTTTTGCCTGTCACTCTCCATTGTCAACTGCATGGTAACTAGGGTTTAATTTGGACTTGCACGGCATCCACAGTGTCACTATTGATCTTTCAACGTGAATTCGACACTAATATTGTTCGTATTTGACGTTTTTTACATGTTGACTTCACCTCTTGGTAGGGGTGGCTTCAGTGTCTCGCTCCCATAATTATGGAGAAATTTCAAACAACATAAGTATAATTATAAATTACCATTGCCTTTTTTTTTTTTTTTTTTTGCTTTCCATGGTGAAAATTGCCAAGGGACTCAACTTCATCTGCACAATTCTGCTATGAATATAGGTTTTAGTGCTTTAATTCACTGAATACTCGCTTAGATGTTGCTGTTGCCACAGAAAAAGTGACAGTTATAAAAAAGAATGAAATGAAATATTTGAGTTTTACGTCCTGCGATTACACTGATTACGCTAATGGAGACGTTGATGCTGAGAAATGAATGAAATCGTTGAATGAAGAAGTTGGAAGAAACGTTAGAAACCCGAGAAAACTCATGGTGTTTGTCCATAATAAAATTCATTCTTCGCCAGCGGGGATCGAATCAAGGACCTCATGCACCATAGGTAAAGATATAAAAGAATATGCGTGTAAACAAATACGGAACACTACTATCATAGAGATTTATATAGGATTAAATCTTCAGTTATTTCATTCTAAATTAAAATTTCAATCAATCTTGTTTCTTCATTACTGTTTGAAAACAAATTTGTTGTTGCAAGTACGTGATAAATATATTTAGTAGACTTCACAGTCTATAGCTCTTTCACAACTTCTGTTTCATCTAAAGCTAAAGTTGTTGCATTTTAGACATTGAGGAAAAAATGTGAAATTATATAAAAACCTCCAAATTGGAATTACGAAACTGAGTTGGCCCCTCTTTGCTGTAGGCCTCCGACACCATACTCCCGTTAGTTATGCCGGGTGCATGATATAGTTTCGTCCTTTTAGGAATATTTTCTGAGGCAGTTTGAGGTTTTTTTACTGCTGTGTGAATTGATTTGTATTTGTTAGAACGGTTTTTTAAAGGAGAAGAAAGCTCCTATACTCAAACACAAATCATGCCTTTGAAGGCTCTAATGGAAAACGAAACGAATCGTCGTAACAAGTTACGTTTGTGAAGAGAAAAAGAACAAAACATTGATTACTCAAACGTATAATATTATCATTTGCATGAAAATTTATAACTTATAAAATGAGTTGGCTTGATAGATGTGGGGTTAGTTAACGGATTTTCTGCTGGTGGCCCTACGTTCGAATCTGGTCCATTCTTGTAGTTTTTTCATTTAGCTGCACTGAGTTTTTGCATTCCAGATCTTCAAGCTTGAACCAAATCTAATACCACTTAGTGAATTAAAAGTAGCTGACATTATGTTAAAATACGAGACGTTATTACATGCTTTTCATTAGCTTACAGTACTCAACCTTAAAATCGACTCTTTTATCCTTCATTTAACTTATTTCTTGACGTGTTTTATTATAAAATTCATACATCGTGACAGAAAAATTGCTTTACCAGTTAACGGTGATTGCTTTGAAAGCAAGTGGAAAATATGAGAATTAAATTTGTCAATCTGCAGTTTCGTGTGGAGAAGGAACAAACTTGTGAACTAAAGGTTTAGCAACAAATCGAATTATTAATATAAACTTTGGCGAAGATTATTTACTTATATCGTTATAAAAGAAATACGAAAGACGTTCTGAAACGGAGAAACGTAACATACACCTTTGCAAGCGGAGGCAACGAAACCTAACGTAACAAGACTAAAGACGAATCATTTACGGCGTAGTGATCGTGCTTGAGTGCTCAAGGCGCTGCACCAGTAATGTGGAGGTTCGTGGTTTGAATCCGCGTCGGACATTTTTCCTACTTTAGGATTTTTGATGGCAATTGATCGACGATAACACACGTTTTATCATATTCAGATCTATGAATACTCAGATGTTTCAATACTTTAAGTATCAAATCTTCACGAATAATATTATTAAAAATAATAATTATTATCTCGTTGAGATTAAAACCTAGGAGCTAATTATCGCTTGTCATACCGTTACAAGCAGAAATGTGACATTTGGCAAGAATATTTCGTTTTTTTAATGCTGACCACGAAAAGAGAAATTTCTCATCTTGTTTCTAAAACAAACAAACTAAGATGAGAATTGACATTTTACATTCCAGATGGGACAAGGCTAACTCAAATTATCATGACGCTTTTGGAGATGAGAATCGACAGGAGACGAAAAGTGTCGTAAACATTTCTCGTTTTGTTACGTTTCTAGAAATAGTGTATGTCCATTCTTTAAGTAACCATTGCTCTGTAGACTGAATCTTATAAGCTTTTTGTTACTTTGTATTATACAGTTCATTGAATTATGTTCTGTGTAGGTGTTTTTAGCAAAGTTTTTATAATTACCTGTGCATATCATAAACGTAATTTCATTATATGCCATACTGTCTATTACAGTTATTTTTTTAAAAACATACAGTAGAATACTTTCTACATGGAACGTTAGTGGAAAGCTTTTGTTTAAAATAAGGGTAGTTGCAGAGGTATATCTTGGAGGTATATCCGCAAATTTTTGTATGTCAGTATCCCTACTTTCTACTTGAAATTTTCCTGGAAACTTTCCGTTTAACATTTAGCTAGTTGTAGGGACGCTGGCAGAGGACGCTTGCCTGATGGACCTGACAATTGCCTCCAATCCCGAGTATTTTGTAACTTTTGCCTAACGCTAGGGGTGATTTTACAGATTTTAATATAATCTGTAATCATACGGAATTAGTCTTCCAGATTATTAATATTATTATTATTATTATTATTATTATTATTATTATTATTATTATTATTATTATTATTACTGTAATTTAATACCCAGATATTACGTCCTATTCAAATGCAAATAAGCATACTAAAGTTAAGAAAAATCAAAAGAAATTTTTTTGGCCCTCTATAAAGATTAATTGGCTTATAAGAGATACTTTGGAAGGAAAAGAGGGGGGAAATGAAGGTGTCAGCAATATGAACATCGACAATATGAAAATAGAACCTTCATATGTCATAACAGAAACTAAGTAGTATGTGTCGTCATGACGATATATAGTAACGCCCTTTCTTTGGGTAAAAGACATAGGATTACTTTTGCATTATATTGATGTTTTAACAAAATATATATTCAAAAAAAGAATAGTACGTATTTACCAATTTTTGTTGAACGAATATATGGAACGTGTTGAAAATCACGAACGGAAATATTATTATTACTTTTAGTAAGAGTGGATGAACTTAGAAACTATTCCGCAATGTCGTTTCAGACAAATTTATGACTCATACGAGACATTAAGGATGACCGTTTTGTATTCATGAATTGTTTGCAAAACAAGCGAAATTTTCAGACAGTAGGAATCGAGAGTGTAGACTGTGAGGTCACGTTGTTAGTTTTCATCTTGTGAAGAAAATCGTTTCAACTCTAACTTCTAAGAACGAGAGAAATTGACTATGTTTTATGTTATTATACATTAGAAATATCAACTGTGTAAATTATAAAATATTTCTGAATTTCGTCGGAAGGACTCGAACCGCGGATCTCTGACTCACGAAACGAGTGCTCAAGCCACTGCCTTAAGGCAGCTGTTTTAGGTAAGAGTCAAGAAACACTCGTGTAAAAAGCAAATTGCGAACGTTCACGATTGCAATATTTTATTAAAGATGAAACACTGATTTCGGTAATGATAAAATATTATAGTCCAGAGAATTCAATTTTAAATTGTAAAAAAAGACCGAATGTATCTCCGTAACTTATCTCTATTATATTCGGTTATTCTCGTTTTACATTTATTTCCAGTATACTTGAACGACAGGGACACGAACACAGATGCATCTAGGACATTTAATATTTCAAAGGCTCTACCACCGGGAATCTAAACTGAGACCCTGCCTACTGAACTATCTAATGGGTGGGTTGCCTGGTTCGTTCCCAAGGCAAATAAGCTTGCGAGGGACAACATCCAGTGCTCGTGGGTTTTCTCTGGATTCCCCAGTTTTTAATTTCACCAAATCGTCCATCATAATTCACTTGCTTTTATCATAGTTTTCCTGAACGTAACAGGCATAATCGTCGGACATTAAAGGTGAAGAATTCATTTTCAAGCTCTAAACCCAAACCAATCTGAATAAAAAAAACAGTTCCATATTATTGCTCATTCAAATGTTATCACAAAAAATGTAGAAAAGAAACAAGGAATACTAATTCCATTCAAAAGTTAAATGGCAGAATCATAATACCTTACCCTAAAACGAAACACGATTACGATGATCGTCATCCCTTCTAAGTGACGAGTTTAAGGCCATAGATATCGGCAATACCCAGAAATATGTATAAATAAAATATAGATAAACAACCAGTAGTTATAGTATAGTTGTACTACTTCAAGTTAATATTAAATTGCATAAAATGAAATTTGGAAGTTTTGAAATCTGAAATCTGGAAGTTCTGAAACGAAACATGTTATTATTATTATTATTATTATTATTATTATTATTATTATTATTATTATTATTATTATTATTATTATTACATTTGAAAAATACATGAAATTTTCTAAGAAGATAGAATGAATAGAATACTAAAACAAAGACTAAGAAAATCTAACTGGAACTGCATTGTGGTTAACTGATAAGTATTCTTGTCTTTCGTGGGAGTTAATAAGATTATGATTTTACATCTATGCTTAGAATCAAATCTCATATAGTTTCGTGTGAAATGCTAGACTAAGATTGGCATTGGTTTCTTTGGAGTTGAGCGTCCCTTTCAGCACTGAACCTATATCAGATGAAGAAATACAGCTTATCATGTGGCCTAACTACATCAGCACCAGGTCTCCATGCTAACCATATAACTATATGTACGCTTTGTATTGAACTCTTCTGTTAACAACAGTTGGTGCTAGGAATGACTGGGTATTGGGGATATGGTGACTCAGAGATAGGATGTTCATACAAGGGTCCTTCCTAGCTGAATCTTAATTTATGTGAATTTATGAATTACAAAATCTTGTCTTTGGATTTTATCCCTTTTGTTGCTTTTTCTCCAATATTGCCATTCCACTAATTCTTATGCAATCATTCGTTTCATTAGTCATCCGTATCATTTAACTTACAGGACATAAACTGAAATTGAGACGTAAAACTGAAAGAGTATTTTGACATAGCTTTACGATCTTGTCTTATAACACAGATAAAGGTTGATCATATGATAAAACATTTAATTTGAGGAATGTTACTCGATATAAGTTTAAGAAAATGCACAACTATAAGAATACGGTTTGTAACATACAGGTCTTAGCACACTGTGAACTTGTCTGCGAAATGCAATACTGTGATACAAAGAATATTTAAAATAAGCATGGAAAATTCTTTTGCGCATGATTAATCAGCTTGAAGCAATGAAGATGGTAGTTAAACCTCAGAGACTATGTTACATCACAATTAAAAAATACCAAACCGATTAGAAAAGTGATATGTTCCCACATTATATGTGGAAACTGCAAAGTTGGGATTGAACCCCTTTTCTTTGGCTCAGTAATGATTTCAGAGGTACCGCTATTCTCGAAGTAAAATTTCTCTAGTTTTCAAAGAATTCATGTGTTTGATCGAAAACAGCATTGCATTTATAGTGTTAACTTGACCGTTCTCCAATGTTTTCTTTCCTTTCATGAGGTTTCCAGACGCTTTTGTCTTTCACAGGCAGCAATTCTTTATATTCAATGTAAGATTTACAGATTTATGTCGTAATAAATTTACAATTTTCAGAAGCTGTTAAAAATTGAAAAAAAAATCTCAGCTAATTGTCCGAAGCATCTCAAACTCTTCAGTTTCTGCGTGGCTCATTAAGGAAAATCGTATTTCATAATAATCGCGTTTATATATTAATAAACTATGAATAAGGGGGTTTTTAGGCTACGCACCCACTTTTATTTTTAGTACGAAGCACTTGTTTCGATATATGCACTACAAATGACCACGAATCTCTGTTTTTATGTATTTTCAAGAAATATTTAAATATAGTCAAGAGCAAATGCGTTTTCTTCGTTTCTGCTAGAAATTTACGGCTTGAGGAAATGTATCTCCCTGGAGAAGAAAATTTTCATCTGTGGTAGCTATAACTTTCCTCTTCTACGTTATTCTTGAATGGTTACGAACATAGATACTACTTATTTTGGCTAGCCAAACTGAATTTATACAGAATTTATACATCACGCTTCTCAGATGTTTGTAGCCGTTAGAAACTCACACATTTTTGTTTCATGACATATTTATCTATTAATGCGGAAAGTACAATTTTATGCAATTTGAAGAAGGGTGAAGGGGTATCAAAGTTAAAAAATGTTTAGGTCTGTATTCCTGGAAAACTATCAGCGTCAATTTCACGTTATTCACTCAAACAGGTCATATTGTAAACTTGCCTGCGGTGCTAGCTATTACCAGCGAGAACTTAGTGTTCCTTCTATAAAGGGGAACGAGAATTGTTATTGTTAATACAATTATCATTCAACATCGTTCTACAAATACTTTGCAACTCTGGTCAACAGAGCAGCATAAATAGGATGAAGTAAGCCGATGTGTTGAATACACTCCTCAACAAAAAGCTGTGGCCACCGATGGTCCTTTCGTTATCTAAAGCCAGGGATTTACGTTAGTTGGTCCTTTCAATGTGTAAAGCCACTCCACCTCCATTGTTTTGAAAATATAACCTCAAAACGGAATGCTTTGTTTTCCTTTTAATGCTCCTTGAATGACACCTAAAGTTTGATTTCTGCGAATTTATAGAAACCTCACAAATATTTTATTTGGTAACCTGTGTGTTAATTTGATGATAAGGTGTCCCCGCAAGTTGCTACTCTTGTTAACTATTCAACATTCGATCTGTGACTCTTGTCATTCAATCTGGCCTACATCCGATGTTATCAGAAATGATGTTATTTTTAAAACAATAAAATATCATGTAATTCTAATCAGTGGTAGATGTCCAAGTATTTACAGAGTGCTAGTACAATCTGAAGCTTTGTGAAACGTGGGAGACTGTATCAACAGATGGAATCAGAATTCTTCCTATCTATCTCATACATTTTTGCACCCCTAAAAATCTTCAGTGCACGCATAAATGTTTTTAACATTTATGTCAACAATGAGATTGTCTTATTTATATGTTGAAAGGAACAAAATCAGAACTTAGCAAATGTTGGACTCTTCAAAGCGTTATGAAACCTTTGGAAATGAAAAATGAAATTTGGAAGTTTTATATTCAAGGTTATGCCGGCTACGCTAAAGGAGACGGTGATGGTGAGAAATGATGAAATGGTGGACTGAAGAAAGTGGGAGGAAACGGCAGAACCACAAGAAAACCTACGCACACGGTTTTTCAGCACCACTGTTTTTCTTCTACAAGTTCATTTGGAGCGAGCTGAGATCGAACCAGGGACCCGAAGCACCAGTAGTAAGGCGATGAACCACCGCGATCCCTATGAATGAAACCTTTGTGTCCGAAAGTTTCTCTTCCTTAGTTGAAATTTGTAAGAGTAAGTTTTTGTGAATAAAATTCTGCTATGTTTTATTTAAGCCAACGTATTTCAAGCTCCACTTTCATTGTACGTGTTTACCTTCCCACTTTAATTTAATTAAAGGTAAAATGTTTGCATCTGTCTTGTTTTCAACTATAATAAAAAGAAATTTTGCGATTTTTACGAAGACAATAGTGATGCACATAACATCTACAAAGTTGTCGAAAGAAAATCACTCTGCTCAGCTCGGTCATTCCATCTTCAGAAAATAAGTAAAGCGTTCAGAACTAGAACGGCATCCAATAGTGTTACGAAGTCGTACTCTTTAGTGTATTATTATTATTATTATTATTATTATTATTATTATTATTATTAGTAGTAGTAGTAGTAGTAGTAGTAGTAGTGTGACGATGTGCAAACTTTTTTTTAATTATTTAGCCCGTTTTATTCCACCATAATATAGAGATCTGCTCACGCTAATTCTGTAGCGGATGTCACAAAGAAATATACTTGAATTACACCATGATTTTCATGGGAAAAGTGGTTTAATCTAGGGGAATGACAACATTATTTATAAAAAGTAAGTTTATTACATAGCTAAAATGGTAATATATAACAACATTTAATTTAGTGATTCAACAAAAGTAATGGAATATCTGATAGTTCATAAACGGAAGATGAAATACAAGTATGTGACAACAGTTCTTAATCTTGAAAGTTTTATGGTAGGTACACAATTCATTTTGAAGTACCGCATGACATCTCTAAACTTGAATTTTATGATGCAACAAGGGATTATACATACCTTATGGTAGTATTCTTGTAACTCTTAGAAACTTTGACGATGATTCTGTCTGTTCACAACCGACGTCTCGAACCTCTGCACCTTTGCACCGGAACTTCTGAACTTCTCAACTTATCAATCGTTTGAGACCTTGAGGTTCTTTTATATTATTCTCGAGGGTCACACCCAAGCCTCACATCCGTCAGTACATCCGTTTTATCATCTCCACAAATATGGAAACTTATTGCTCTTTTGCATTCTGATTGGCTCTTAGAGACTGCCTCACCCAAAATACGTGGCGTGACACACATGTACATACGTGTACTGTCACAGCCGGAAGAATTAAATAGCGTGATCTCTAGACTTATCTATAGATTCATATCTATATAACCAATTTCAACATATTAATGCGGTGTCACGTTGCCAAAATCATGATTATGTATCCTGTAGGATGACTATGAGTAATCTTCGACAAGTAAACTTCCTACAAAATTGCGCAGCAAAAGCAACATTAGTCACCTTCAGAAAGTTTTACGTATTTCCTGTTTCTGTTGCTAGCTTGTAGCAAGTCAAGAGAGAGAAAATGTCTTTTATAATGCATATTAATCCAAAATAGCCTTCTCAATTCCTTCAATAAAGAGCAATGTAACCATATTTTTGGATTCAGCGTCACATTCTCACTGCTTCATAATTTTCGACCTCGAAAATCATCAAGAAGCGAGGTTAAAGCTGGAACATGGGTAATTTACTTTCCGAGTGCCCCTCGTAAAAAAAATATATTGAAAAAAAAGTTTTCGCAAAGTGAAGAAAGCATAGGTTATGTATACTTATGAGTCTGTTGTCAGCATAGTCGCATTTCGTCTTTTCTTAACAATAATACAGAGAACGTTTAAAGCAAAATGGTGTCTCTGTTCCTTCACATAACTCAGCTAAATGGAGATACAGGTGATTATGAATGAGTAACTTCTACTAACAAGAATATTTTAGTTTGACACATCATATAACTAATGTACTATAACAAAGTTAAAGATGAACAACATTTCAATGTGCTAAAATTTGCAAGAAGTCACTCGAATGAAATACTACACTAAGGTTGAAAAGTCAATGACATACTGAACATGCTACATTAAGATAAAAGTCAATTTTCTCAATTATCATAAATGCTACGATTGCAGGAATGCAACAGGAGAACAACCTACATAATGTTCATTAACAACTAACAGTTCTCAGTTCTAAAGATTCATTATTTAAAAAAATCTTGCATAAAAACCTTACCGACAAGCATCCACAATTCATTGGAATTGTAATATATGCAAAAGGAATGCATTGGAATTGTAATATATACAGAGAATAAAGTAATGACAGAGAGTGAATTAGACTACTGAACAATAACAGAGAACCGTTCGGTTTATCATTCTAATGGTGATTTTGTAATGTTCAGCACACTATCTTAAATTCAATTCAGTTCCTTTAGTACAGTAGATTCACTAATGGCAAATTCTGAGCTTTAATAAAAGTAAGTATTAATATACGGTTACGTACGTTAAATACTACAATCTAGTGAAATGTGTACCATCTCATATTCAACGAAATAGGGTTTCATTAGAAATTTAACGCTACACAAGTAATAAGTAGTATTGTTATAATTAGTAACAATGTAATATACTCAGCAGCAAAATAATTTGCATTATTTCATTACATTACACACATATTTTAATTTCAATATTGTGCTTATGAAGTGATTGAATGAAATAAGAGAACATAAACCATTGATGAAGAGATTGGCACCTAAGATGAATGGAAAAGAAGATATGCCAATACATAAATTGTGGTAATTACATAGCAAGACAGCCTGGTTTCGTTGTTTACAAAGATAAATGAATGATTACAATTTAGTCACCCCAAGTAATTAGTAATGAGTAATTAGTAACGTCAACTAGTAATGGGGTTTAAATAGAGATCTCTACAGTTACATAGCTCGTAGAGATTTGGTTACATAAGGATTCGAGATATCAACAAGGGTTGAATTACAATGTTTGACTACCATTGATTTGTTAATTTATTATAATGAATTTCCTATATTTAAGTTCATGTAGATTCAAGGGGTAACTACCGTGAAACTGTTGATATTATGATCTTAAATTTTAATTTATCTCTTTACTATAGGTTATATTATCTTAAGCGTGACAAAACAAACAAATAATAGTTCAATATTGAATTTACTCGTAGCCGTTGCCTTGAGTCTACATGTCATGAATTTAAAATTTATTGGAACCCTGTTTCGTTTTAAGTAATCCTCCAAAATATTGAATAATCCTCTTTCCCTTCTCCTCTTTTGTGCGTTTTAAAAGTTTACAGGTGTATTCAAAAGGAGCGAGGAAGGAAAAGGATCCCTTGTTGTTTATTAGTCGGTGACTTCGGAGAATCGAACCAATACTTAGTTAGATTTGGAACCTCCACACCTAATGGTTCTTGCTTCCGCTAGAGGTTGTGGGCGTTTATTAGGTATACCGAATTTAGCCAATTAGAGAATTTTAATCATCCACATTTTATTAACTTCTCGCTGGCATTAAAGTATATTGCCACAGGCGATTATTCGCAATCTTAGATTAGGTAAAACCGCAGGCATTTCCTGTTTACTGTCTACAATTTGCATATACAGGAAGCGTGTGCCAATTCAGCTAGGAAAACGTTTATAAAATTTCCAACTGAATAAGAAGTAATGCTATATTCCTTTTTGTTTTTACTGTTGGAACCCACAAGAATCAGGGGCTTAATTGTGAGTGTTATTGAGTGTTCATAATTCACAAATAAAGTGTCGGGTTGGGTACTCCTTATTCGAGTTAATGTTCTAAGGATGACGCCATACATCATATAAGGAAAGTAATAGGTGTCTCAATTCTTTTTGGTCTATTAATTATTTCCAATAGCGGATGGGTGGATGCCGGATATTTTGTATTATGCAAAGCTTGTGACCACGTAGTCAAACGTTGGTAATTCGCGGATTGACATGCACATCGTAGTTACTCTTATTCTTGAGAGTCGCGAAGTGATCGTAATGTAGGTGTTTGTGTGAGTGTTGTTTAAGTAAGAAATGCATATTGAATGCAAGTACAACAATTCTTACTAAAATATAAAAGTGCGTTTAATACTACGGGTAGTTAGGGACTTAAATCATTTTGGAAATATTATAATCGCGTCGGCGTGATTTACTTCAGCATCCTACCTATGGATTACCATGGGAAAAGTGTCCAGTGGTAAGTAGAAACTTAGAAACTATATTCTGACATAGTATAATACTCTAACACTTGAATGTAATGCCACGTTTTGAATTAAATACACCACTATACACCATTAAAGACAATTACTTCCTGAAGTTGTAGTCTGATGTCCGAAGTACAGTAAGGATTTCCAAATTATTTCCAATTTTACAAATTACAAATTTTACTCTTCTTAGGCATTCTTACATTTTTCAAGGAACAGAACTCACACTCAGAAGTCAATTAGATCCATGAAAATAGAATAGAACACGATTAATTTATAATTTACCATTTTCAATTAAAAGATTTAAATAACTAATAAATAAATAATAAGGTAATTCTTCATTTAACTAAAAGACTGATATGATACACCATAGTATAAGCAGAATTTCCTAACGCAATGTTGATAAAAATTTATATAGATACAGCAAGTAGTAAAAAAATGAACTTATAGTAAGGAAACAAAATTAAAAGAAAAAAGTATTTGGAGCAAACAAAAATAAAATTCTTGTAGTAAATGGTAGTTACAATGATTAGAAAGTCTCACTAATGTAAGGAGGGAGCGTATCCAATATTGGGAGCACAAGAAATACGCACAGGAAGCTATGCAAGTAGTCACAATGGAAGTAGTGGTATTAGAAGAAGGTATTCAAATAATATTTGTTATAGGAAGTAATACTTGTTTTATACAATAATTGTTATAGGAAGAGTAATGAGGACAATTGTTATGTAACATGTACATTCTTCAATTGAACGTAACGAATTTAAGTAAGTGGGGATCGATGGTAATTTAGACGGGGAATCGAAAAGTGAATAGCTTATATATGCTCATTAGTATTACTATTTAACTTAGATGACAATACAAATCACTGTTATTATTATTATTATTATTAGTATTAGAATTATTAGTATTGCATGAAAACTTATGGGCAAGGTTGCTGCTATTCAACTTCACCTAATTCCAATAGTAGAACTAAGAGTGTGTGCTGATAACAGTTGAGTAAGGAAGTAGATAACTTACTTCCGGAATGCAGAAACTATGCAAAAGAACATTACATAATAGCAGATAATACTGTCATGAAGTAAGATCGTTGAGAAAAGAAACAATATTTGATTTAACAAATATGAAGTATATAACAATATTTTATTTAATAAATATGAAATACATAACAAAACATATACTTGATTGGAGAGGGAGACCTTTAAAAAGGGTACAGAACGTTGCAGGATCAGGCCGGAAATAGACCGGAAAAAAAGTAAAGGGGAAAGAAGTCGTCCTAGCTTCGTAACAGAATACTATACCTACATTCATGCCAATGAAAAAAAATAAAGAGGGGGTACACAGGTATTTCGGGGCTACCTATAGTGCTTACGCAAACGGTGAATTGTGAATCGTCATCCATCTGCAATATTTGTAATACAATAATATATGTAACTATAATACTTTATATAGAATATACTATAATGTTGCATTGCAATAATACAAACAAAACAAGACGTAATTACTTACGACCAATGGCAATTAATAGAGACTTTTATCTGTAAAAGGAAGCAAAACATGATTATACATAATTAAGATTGTTGTCGCTCGTGTTCTTTTCTTGTCTTTGTTTTTGTTTTCAAATGACAACTACGTTTTCACTGCTTCATTATATAATGTTCTAGAGTAAAATAATACTAATAGAATTATGGAATTGGTTACTAATAGAATACTAATAATGAATTGCATCTGCTTATAAAGGTAGTAGGCTACTACTTGAATAAGATAGGTAGTCAGTGTATATGAAATTTATAACCTATATTTGCACATATCATAAAAATGAGAGTTCCTAATATAACTAAGGAACAACTTATACTAAGCTAACGAAAACTAATAAGGGTACATACAATGCCATGCAATAATATTATATACATAATATTCTATTCCTTTATTGAATTTATACTGACTTCATTTACTTTTGAAGAACATGAGAACACTTAAAGCGAATAAGTACGCAAAAAAATCTTATTTCCTGTCGCATAAAATAGAAAAGAGAGAGAACAACTTAGCTAATCTCGCATTGTTGAGATAGAGACATATGGTATAATAAGGAAGTGCGTTTCTAATTTACAAGCAATTAATATTTACCGTTGTAACAGATAACATTAACATATTAATTCCAATATATAGTTCTATACTCTAACAACGGGTGTCTACAAATAACACATTGTCGAGTTGAGTCTGCACAGTAGGTGCACAGGCTAAATGATTACAATGATTTACGTATAGTAAATGTATATTGACATATACATACATTTATTTACAGCAAGCCTACTATATACATAGTGAAGACTATACTGTTGCCACTTGAATTAATCATAATTGAATTAAACATTCGCATTACACTAGCTTTTGTGCACGGATGTCTTTTGAATAGTACTCTCGAATCATACGTTCCAGATTCTGTTATAGATTGGTGGCGGGGAGTAATATCCCGTAATCGAAGGCAACTTAACCTAACTTATGAACTTATTCATGCTTCTTCATATATTCTAAATGAATATAATATATGTTTTGTGTTGTTTTGTTTTCGTGTGCATTGTTTTTCAGATTATGGAGGTTATCTGGTGGATCGAATTCCTTCTAAAGATATGTCCTGCGTGAATTTTATTTACAAAATTCAAATTTGTCGAATTCTTGAAAGTGAGGAGAGGGGGTACCAATACGCACTTTAGATTTGGGCATTATTAGGAATTTCTACATTTTAAGTTCTACCTACATTATTGTTCTGTCTCTCCCTATTAATGCGTCTTCTAGAATGTCGTCCCTCTATTATGCGGCTGACCTCTATTATTATAATAACCTCTTTTACCACGACCCTTATTATTATAGTATCATTGTTCTCCACGATTTACCAATACACTCTGTCGATTGATTTTAACTTTGGTTGACTACATTCCACATTATGGAGCTCCAAGGGAGCATCAGAGAGGGCACGTAAACCTGCTTGAACCTTAGCAGATTCATACAATTTAAGTAGTCTCTTAACTTCATTTACACACGACCTGGCTCACGAGTAAAGATAATTTCCAAAGCACGGGGGTTCAAACCATTTTTAATATGTAATGTGTACTCATAATTAACTCTAGTTTGTTACATGCTCTTAGAACTGCATACTTAATTCGAAAACGTTCATTCCGTCTTGCCAATAAGGCAATGGTTTACTAAGCTCAGATGAGGTTGCGTGGGCAAAAGCCTATCTGGACCTACAAAGTACAAAGGCGTATCCTGGTTTTAATTATTATTCTCTCCTTGTATTAAAATATCCTTTTTTTTTAAATTATATTCTCATCAATGCGATTTTCAATCCTTCTAACGGAAGTTTTACCTTTAGCAAATAAAAATAACTTTTGTTTTTCTAACCACTTCTCTTTTTTCTTTCTCTTGGTGTTTTTCTTTTTGTTTGTCTGTCTGTCTGTCTGGCCATCGGTCTGTCTGTCAACACCAGGAATATAATACCTACGCAAGGAATCAAGTTGGTTCCTTAGTTGTATATATATATATATATATATATATATATATATATATATATATATATATATATATATATATTCTTATTATTCTCTTTTCTCTCCTTTTTTTAGCAGGGTTTCCGACCATGCATGGATTTAAAACCATTTTGTACTTCTCTAAACTACTCTTTTCTCTATTTATTCCTTCTATACATATAAATATTTGATTGGGTACCCATTTACTTACTTAATTATTTATTTAGGTATTAATATAACATTTCTTTCAGAAAGCCTGCATCAACATTGAATTTCACGTTAGAAGTTCCTACGCCTATCGCGATAACTTATTAAAATAACATTTTTAATTTGACTATGCAGTGTGGGATGATCTAACAAAACCGATCAGGTTTGGAACTAGAGAACTTCGATAATATAATTTCATTCGTTCAACATTAACTTTCTTTGGCTGATCTTCCTCGTTTACATTTAAGAAATAACCCCGGCTTAGTTGCCAAATTTCTAATGAAGACTAAATCATTTTAATTTTACGTATGGGCTTTCCTACACTTATCATTTTTTTTGGCTTTTGTTTTTACTGCTGACTAATTAAGGTCTTTTGAGCTAGTTTTCTTATACGACTAAGATTCTTTGTCACGAGTTTCCCATACAGGGTTCGACATGGTGTCTCGACTTCGATACCTAATACAGCCTTTCTACCAAACACCAATTCAAAAGGAGAATAAGGATGGTGTTCGTGTCTCGCAGTATTATAAGCGTAACAAGCAGTTCTAACAAATAGAGGCCAACCTTCTGGAGAAGTAGACACATATTTCTTCAATTAGTTTGCCAAATTATGATCATATTTCTCGACTATGGTCTGATATTCATCAAGGAATCTAGTAATAGATTCTTTAGGACTTCCTTTAAATTTCGGCAATTTCAATATCGGTACACTGGCTACTCGATCTCCATTTTCTTCTCTTGCACTTGATTCATCAAGGTTTTGTCTATTTTCTACTTGGGGTTCTTTCGGAGGGGGTGAATTAACTTCTATTGCCTTATTCTCGTCTAAGGGTAATGAATCCTCTGAGGGAGTTTCACTTCATGATTATTTAAAATTTCTTGCCTAATATTATTATATAACAAAAATTCAAGTGCGTTATCGACAGTGGGGGAATATTTCATTTGAGGAAGGTGAGAAGCAACTTGCGGATATGTAGGAAAACTTAGATCCTCAATACAAGGTTCTTCATTTATAAACTCTTTAAGTTCTTCGCCTGAGTCATATGAGAAAGAACTTGGTGTTAGTACGTCACGTGCAGTCTTTTCCTGATAGAGCACCTTCTTTGCCAATTGTTTAATTTCGTCATTGGAATCATATTTTCTTGATTCTGGTGGTGAATTTTCTGGGAGTTGACCATCCAAGGTTTTTTTTTTCACGTGAGGTGGTATATCAAATGGAAAATAAACTTCATCCTCAACTATTTGCTGCTGTTCTTCTTTCTTTAAAAGTGTTGACGCTAATGTAGGGTCAAACTCAAAATCACTCGTCATAATGCCAGGAGACTCTTCGGATGAGCTATCTGCACCTTCATTAGAAGGGTTAGTAAGTTGTTCTGGCTTAAGGAAAATTGTGCGTTTCGCGACCACTGGTTTATACTGTGTACTGTCCAAAGGAGTCAAGGATGGCATTCTATTACAAGTTTCTTCAAACTTAGCTAAATTTTCTTTATAACGCTGCGTTTGTGTTATCGGTTGCCTATCCACAGGATCCGGTAAACTATACTGATGTGGATGGTTTATACGCGGTTCAAGTAAAGTAGGCGAACTGGCTACTGGGAAACTGGCTTGCTGCACGGGCAGATCTGTTGCTTCTTTTGCCAGGGGACATACTTCGGAGCGCAAAGCCTGCGTAAGCGCGGCGTTCTGAGCAAGAGTTTTTCTGCAATATTTGCAACTTGCTTCCCCCGATTTTACAATATAACAAACATGAAATTTTGGTGCGGATTTCTTAGGTTTGAAAACGGGGAACCAATGGAAAGACATTTTGAATTACTGTTTTCACAATTTTTTTTAACTCAAATCAAAAAAATAATGTGGGGGGGTATTTCACTATGAGCAATATAATCAGATCATTAATTTCCATTAGAATCCAAAATAACACAATTGCAGTAATGCGACAATTTACATAATTCACTTAAATTAACATGCACTATGAACATAATATCAAAACCTAAACATTAGACACAAAATAGAAAAGGAAAGATGTCATAGCAGCACCACAAAATTTTTCGTCCCGAAAAATGAAAAAGAAAGAAGAAAAGCTTTGGACGAGCTCCCATTTGTGACGATGTGCAGACTTTTTTTAATTATTTAGCTCGGTTTATTCCACCATAATATAGAGATCTGCTCACGCTAATTCTGTAGCGGATGTCACAAAGAAATATACTTGAATTACACCATGATTTTCATGGGAAAAGTGGTTTAATCTAGGGGAATGACAACATTATTTATAAAAAGTAAGTTTATTACATAGCTAAAATGGTAATATATAACAACATTTAATTTAGTGATTCAACAAAAGTAATGGAATATCTGATAGTTCATTTGATAGATTGATACCTTAACTTATATATATATATATATATATATATATATATATATATATATATATATATATATATATATATATATATATATTGATTGACAGGCTAGAGATTGAAATATTTAAGTTAGAAGAAACGGAAGATGAAATACAAGTATGTGACAACAGTTCTTAATCTTGAAAGTTTTATGGTAGGTACACAATTCATTTTGAAGTACCGCATGACATCTCTAAGCTTGAATTTTATGATGCAACAAGGGATTATACATACCTTATGGTAGTATTCTTGTAACTCTTAGAAACTTTGACGATGATTCTGTCTGGTCACAACCGACGTCTCGAACCTCTGCACCTTTGCACCGGAACTTCTGAACTTCTCAACTTATCAATCGTTTGAGACCTTGAGGTTCTTTTATATTATTCTCGAGGGTCACACCCAAGCCTCACATCCGTCAGTACATCCGTTTTATCATCTCCACAAATATGGAAACTTATTGCTCTTTTGCATTCTGATTGGCTCTTAGAGACTGCCTCACCCAAAATACGTGGCGTGACACACATGTACATACGTGTACTGTCACAGCCGGAAGAATTAAATAGCGTGATCTCTAGACTTATCTATAGATTCATATCTATATAACCAATTTCAACATATTAATGCGGTGTCACGTTGCCAAAATCATGATTATGTATCCTGTAGGATGACTATGAGTAATCTTCGACAAATAAACTTCCTACAAAATTGCGCAGCAAAAGCAACATTAGTCACTTTCAGAAAGTTTTACGTATTTCCTGTTTCTGTTGCTAGCTTGTAGCAAGTCAAGAGAGAGAAAATGTCTTTTATAATGCATATTAATCCAAAATAGCCTTCTCAATTCCTTCAATAAAGAGCAATGTAACCATATTTTTGGATTCAGCGTCACAGTAGTAGCAGCAGTAGTAGTGATAGTAGTAGTTGTGGTAGTACTAATAAAGGAACAAATTAATGTTTTATATAAATGGCCCTGGTTTACGTTTGTCCAAGATGATTTTTCGAAGATGCTTTCACAATATAAATAGCTCATTTTCTGCAAAAATAATACAATTTTAAATGAACCAATATTTTTTTCATGTTTCTTTGTATCTCAGGACATTTTGAGGTTACAGTGAATACTTTATTGAACTTTAACATACACAATAAGTTATTACATTGCTCAGTACAAAGTGTATTTTATGTAAGAAAAGTATAAAGAAATCCGCTGTTCGAAGAAAAGAATAACAGAAAATATTAACGCTTAGTGTACTTGTTTTCTTTAGTAAAATGTATAAGCTGTTGTTTGCTTATCGTGCTCCTTGCGTGTGTATTTTAAGATCACAACAGTGTATCATGATTATAGCACCCAAAATGTCTTGATCCTTATCAGTCACCTAGGGTTTAGCACCTGTGTCCTTCCTCCCTCTCTTTAATCTCTAAATAACAAATGTTTCAGTTGAGATATTCTGATATGCTTGATTACACAATAGTCATGACCTCCAGTACCTCGGCCAATTTCAAAGAAACAAGTTCCTTTCTTCCACCCCCATTGACCATCCTCAGCTCTGATTAACACGTTTAATTTCCATATTCATGTGTGAATTATTTATAATTTATCACGAGTTGAGAGCATCAAAGACGGATTATATAACACACTAACTTATTTTTATCTTAATCTCTGATTTTATGTAGTGCTTACACTTTTTTCATATTAATTAAAATGTATGAGATTTGAATCTATGAGCAAATTTATAGACAAATACATGTTTGAGATTGCCCCACGGCTTTGCCTATTATGCTAAGTGAGACGATGATTAAACAAGTGAATGATGATGGAAGAATTGGTAGAATGAAGAAGTGGGAGGAAACAGGAATACTGCGAGAAAACCCAAGAGCATGATGTTGTCCACCAAAAATTTACTTGGTCAGAAGACGAACCAAGGACCCCCAGAGATAAGCATGCTTTCCTCGAAAAGTTTAGAAATCTAGTTGTAGAATGGGTCATTAATATATTCAATAAGTATTTTATTAAACTAAGATTCGTGTGGAACTAATTCCTTGAATCCACAAAGTAATGATTTCCTCAATGTAGCTCACTAGTGATCTTATTCATTTTAAACTTAAATTGTTGTGATTAATGTCAAATTTTTGTTATGATGGATGATGTAAAATAGTTGTTGTGCGGCATTTGAAGAAAATGGCAAATATCGAACCCGAGAAAATAGCAACGGAATTCAACGGATCAATGATTTTAATTCATACAGCAAATGATAAGCTGACTCGACACCTAAAACTACAATATTCCGATTGGTATAAGAAGTGGTTTTATTTTGTTGCTTGCTGGCATGTGATGGCTTCATACCGATCCGTCTTCTGTTTAGATAACCAAAAAAAAAAAAAAAAAAGCAACAAATATTTAATGGGCGAGACGTTAATCATTTCTTGTCTCGTCTCCTGGGCCTCTATTCTTTTTCAAATCTCAAGGTTTTACCTGGCTTTAGTAATGATAAACTATCACGAAAATGATAAAAAATCTAAGTAATTAAAGTTTTTAAAGTATAACCAGAAACCAAGGCCAGTAAAGCATTTGCTGTTAATAGGTTTCTGTTCTGAAGTCTGTCTTTCAGTTACTCTAAAGATAAAGACTTTTTCATTGCCTGTTTGTACAACAAGAATTTGTATTCGAAGTATATCAGAGTAACTTACTATATCTTCGGAAAGGCATTGAATAAGTAGGCTAACTTCGTAAAAGTTTAATTAAAATACTTTTTAGTAGGTGCAGAAGATAGGATTTTAATTTTTCAGAAAAAACATTTCGAATGGTAACTTCTCTTCACTATTAGAAGATTGCGATGTCTTTCCATTAGGTGAATAAAAATACAGAAGCTGTTTACCCAACTCACTCTCGAAGTATCGGATCCAGCTGATGTTGCACAAATATTAGACGAAAACATCCCATAATATATAAACAAACAAACTTGAGAACATATTGGTTTCGTTTGAGATTGTAGTTTTGTCATAATCTGTTTTCTCTCGCCAGTTTAACAGTATATTTTATGTCCAAAATATTTATTCTTCTACTATTTGATTTTTTTTGTTTAAGTTAATTTGTTTGTCATCAAGCTTTCTAAGAAACAGTTTTACTCATTTCCATGAAACCAATTTTGCTTAAAGTTTACACAAGGTCATTGTCAATGAGTTAAGTTGATTTGAGTTTAACGTCCGTTTAACAACGAGGTTATATGAGACGTGGATCTAAGGATTAAAGTGGAATATGAACCACATGAGCTTCCGTTGGGGATAGAACCCAAGTCTCCCACGCCAAAGACACCATTGTCCGGGACAGTACAATAATAAAATTAATTCTGGTTCGCGCTTCATGAGGGATAGACTTCACAGAGTATAACTTATTTTTCTTGAAATCGATTTCACATATCCATCAATTAGATTTTGTTCAAAGTGTACAAATACATTGACAGTGTCTCTGCACTGGATATTAGGTGACAAAGACTACAAGAAAACTAAGTGACAGAAAATTAGATGACGAAACATAGGTGAAATGGTAATTACATTCACATTTCATCAGTCTTCAGGAGTAACACAGTAATTTTATTTCCAAAGAATTAGAATTTATAAAAATAACTAGTTAGTTTTATTTTAAGTAAGGCATTGCCTTAACGTTTTACTCATAAATACTAGTATTCAACTTTATTTTTTCTAACGTAAATTCAGGAAAATAATGAGATGAAATTAGACAGCCAAGCGCCAAAGGGATATTGTGAGCAGAAAACAGGAAGTAACCGCAGTGCGTGGATTAACCACATGGCTTCTCAGAATACAAGATGTGAAAAGAATTGAATTCCGCCCCTCTGGGGAATCTTCCAAGCGTTGTAAGCGATTTTACTCTGAAGTTTCGAGGTACGAGTTGTGCATTAAACTGTGTTTCCCTGTGAACTTTGTCAATCAGTGACCTTGTAATTTAGAAATGATGGAAGAAACCCTTCTTTGGCTTGGATATCTCAAGAATTATTTCCACGAAAAGAAATATATGAGAAACTATTCAAAGGGTGATGTTTATTATGAATTAGAAATAAATACTTATCAACTGTTAAGAATTCTGCACATTTAAGAGAACTAATTTGACGACAAGTTATTTTTATGATGTTAATAGTGTAAACGACATAAAATAATCATTTTGTACTTGCCTATAACCCTAATAATAAAGCTTACTGTAAACAAGGATGTAGTTAATGATATCCATTAACTTTTATTAACAAGGAAAAAAGGTATAACAAATGCAAAGTTTGGCTTGTCATTCGTATTGGGTTTAAGAATTTTGGTTTGCACAAGGTTTTGTTGTTCAAATCAAAGAAAATAGTGGGATAGCTTAGCGAACAAATATTTCACTTCCGGATACCAGTCTGTCCTTTTCAGCGCAGTAAGTATAGGTCATAAGAAATCGAAGAAGACCGGGACACAGATTTCCCTGGTCTAGGGTGGTCGTTTCTGCCATTTTCCAAAATGGCCTCCCTGTACCACAAAGTGTAGGTGTAAGTCAGGTGCAAGTATCTCAAATGAGCAATATCGGTGTCTATTTATTGGCTTTTGATGACGCTGAGTCTATTAGAATAGTTTCTTAATATGTAAAATACATAATGAATGACAAAGCCGCCATTTTTAAAGATGGCGGACCTATTATGCTATTTATGGAAGTAAATCGGGGAGTAAAATTCCTACAAGTGTACATTTGGTGTCCATTTATAGGTTTTCGAGGTCGCTGAGTTGATTGGAACAGTTTTTGGGAATGGTGAGACAATGCTCTATTGCCGGAAGCCGCAATTTTCAAAAATGGCCGACGTATAAGGCTCAAGTTGAGCATAAATCAGGAAGGAAAAGCGCTACATGTGTAAAGTTCATGTCTATTTATAGGTTTCAGTGGTGACTCAGTTTATTAGAATATTTTAAAGTTGTTTAATACTGAAACAAATACATTTACTTTATTAAGTGCACTTACAATAGTTAATAAAGGAAAAAGTTGTGAACAATTTGAACTTAATTAATCATCTGTAGAGCAGTGTCCTTCGCATGTGCACCGTTGGGAGCATGGTAAACTCTTTTTCACACACTTGCATGTAGAGCAGCGCTTTTTGCAAAAGCATACAACGAGTTGCTTACAACTTTTTTTAAGTATATAATTGTTGCCCAAATAGGTGTATACTGATCACTTCGTTTCCATCCATAGCTGTCTGGATCTGGTGTCATATATTCATGATTTGTACAATTGTGCCATAGTTTTGCTTGCAAAGCAGTACGGTTTATATGCTGATTAAGTGCATTCTTCGTAGGTGGTGTTTTCTATTGCGTGGTTTTTCTTCGTGTACAGTATCCGTCTACACTCGTTTACATCATTCAAGTGAGACGTTCTATCATATAAGAGGACGACTTACCGCTCAATAACAGCAAGCACCTCTTCCTCTACCTCAAAACCCATTTCGTACATATATTGAAATGCTGAATTCATTTCTCTGTACTCCATCCATGCTTTCCACGCCGTTCGTTTGCCTATTCCAAAGAATGCTGACACAGTGTCACACCTACTAAAATCATGAAATTCAGGTAGATTTTTCTGGATCTGGGGACATAGGCGGGAGTAGATATCATGAACTGCGATATAGTGCCTGAACTTTCCACATCCATAATCAATCCATAGTTCATCAAGGTGCTGTATCTTGCTAAACGCACCGATCGCAATTACTACAACATCTGTGTCTACTGTTCGAATACATACTTTTCTTTGACCATGCTCAGCTGCGTGTTTGACGTGTAACATAAGTCGTCCATCTGCTTCCTCGTGCCATGATGGTGAAATACCACTCACATCTAGCACTAAGAATGAAGTCACAACATTCTCGCCAACAGTACATACAACTTCTTTACCATCATATATTTCTTGGATGAGCAGCTCCGCTAGAAGCGTAAATAACTGTTCTTTGTTACTGCCTTCTTTCAGAAAGTCACTAAAATTTCTAGGAACTTGAGTAAATGGCCGAACACGTAGGCAAACGCCTCTATTGCATTTTCTTCTCTGCCTGGTATCGCTCTTAATAGAAGTGGACTTGTACGTATCAAAGACGACATCTACTCGAGTTTCGGTCTTCAACACACAATTTATATATTGTTTAAAAACATGGTGGAAGTAGTCTTGAAACGTCTTAGATTTACCGACCTTAAGAATGTGCACTATAGCCGCACCATCTAGAACAGTAGCACTGAAGTCAGGTGCGTCAAATCTCTCCTTCTCTTCGATGTTACACTCCAGTACGTCTTGCTTGTTAGCAGATTGACGTAGTCTTCCGTTGTCAAAGAGAGAGGGGGGACATGGTTGGTTCTCGTGAGCAAAGAACTGATAAATATCACTTTCGCGTGATTGCGATGCGATGAACAATTTACAAAAGAGATTTGAATCTCTTCGCAAATTCACTATTTTCTCGTTTGTGGCACATTTCTTCTTCACGGGTGTGTTGAATATTGAAATATTGTTTTTCGAAATGGCATCGTGTATTGAGAGTTTAACATAATCGAGACGATTTGTTACGTATTCCTCATTATGCTGAAGTACCTTCTCATGCAATTCTTTAATTCTCTGTATCATTTCATCTTTTGGCATTATCTGCCGATGTCAACTGATACCAACACATCGCCTTCAAATAGATTTCCATGTACATTTAGAGCAGCAATAACATTTCTCACGTGTTTCGGAAATCTTTCATTATGAGCATTAGTATCTTCGTGATAATCCAGTGGTCGCGATGATGTTGATTGCGCTTGGAAAAATATACTCTCCTTGGATTTGGATAACATTGCAGAAAGTGTAGGACCTGCCAACACCCACTTCAATAAAGCGTCTTGGTTATCCAGAATTCCTATGGCACCTCCATTTCTTTTCACAAGCTTATTGTTTTGTTCGTGGTATTGGTTTCGTGGAGAGATTAAAACAATGCTCCAGTTCTAGAACTAATAAAATGGGCGTTGCAGAATTCCGCATAAATCTCTGGATGTTTGGTTGGTAACTCCTTCAGAGTGCGAATAAATACAGGCAACCACCGAGAAAAATGAACAACGTCCAGGGCAAGTGTCCATGGGCATATAAGTTCTAATGTCTCCAAAAACATGTGATAATTAGATGTTAGGATGCTAAAAATGAAGCATAGAAGCAAACTTTCCAGCTGCATGACTTGATTCCAGAAATTTTAACACTGAGAAATGTCATTGTCATTGTATATATTTGGGAGGGAGCAATGTGCAGTTATAAAACATTTCTTGAAAAACGCTGATAAATAATAAACATACACCAGGGAAATACGGTCATGCCACACGATATTAATTTTCTTGACATTTTATTACCAAAAATAGATGTGAAGCGATTTTACTACTGAGACGATATTGATAAATTATAAATGACAGATTGTAAGGAATTTATCTGGCCATTCCAAAAAACTGTTCCAATCAACTCAGCGACCTCGAAAACCTATAAATGGACACCAAATTTACACTTGTAGGACTTTTACTCCCTAGGTCCGCCATCTTCAAAAATGGCGGCTTTGACATCCATTATGTATTTTACATGTTAAGAAACTATTCCAATAGACTCAGCGTCACCAAAAGCCAATAAATAGACACCGATATTGCTTATTTGAGATACTTGCACCTGACTTACACCTACACTTTGTGGAACAGGGCGGCCATTTTGGAAAATTGCAGAAACGACCACCCTAGACCAGGGAAAACATGTGTCCCGGTCTTTTTCGATTTCTTATGACCTATACTTACTGCGCTGAAAAGGACAGACTGGTATCCGGAAGTGAAATATTTTCCCGACTTCGGAGGTTTAGCTATCCCACTAAAAACTTACGCAATTTAGAATAAAACCAAAAGTACAATGTTCCCTTAAACCTGGCTGTGATTTTAAAGACTTGCATTATTTCGAAAACCAACTTCAGAAATTCCGTGTTTAATAATCATCTTCTAACGTTCGCATTAAATTTGAGGGCAATTGAAACTATCATAATTCATTGAACGTATGTTATTCATGTGGCTATGTTGAATATTAATAGGTTTATTTATTTACGCGGGTTGATCAAATGTAGCCGAAAGTTCTTTCAGATATGATATAGTAATAGGAATGGAAACTATTAACAAAACAGGGGCATGCGTTAAGGGCACAATTACTATATGTATATGTGTAGACTTACAAGTTTACTTTGGTCTATTTTGAAGAATCATAATGAAGACTATGTCGCAGACATCGAATCCTTAACATTCCGAACGTAATTCTAGGATTTGCTCAATCCGAATTCTACTCATATCTATGGTGCAATGACTGTTACAAAAATTTACTTATAAACAGGTCAGAGGGAATAACTAATGGGTGCGTTCTTTTCAGTTATTATTATTATTATTATTATTATTATTATTATTATTATTATTATTATTATTATTAAAGTATTGTGTCTTTCAGCAGGTCCTGAGACTAACGAAAATATCTTTTTAAGTTTTAGATTTGGGCCTGAAATGTTTCTTCCACGTTACTCGATCTTCAGTTTATTCTTTTAACTCCCAATATCTTTTCCTTTTTTTCAAATCATCGATCAGCTGTGTTCTTCCCATTATTACTCGCTTTTCTTCCATCTTTCCTTCGCAAGATGTGTCCAATCCAATTGGTCTTCCTATGAAGGATGCTTGGTAGGAGTGTCCTCTTCTCTCCTATACGTTTTAAAACGTCTTTGTTTGTTACTCTCTTTGTCCATTTAATCTTCTCCATTTCCCTCCAACACCACATTTCGAAGATCTCCAAATATTTTTCTCTAACTTCCTTAATGTCCGGGTCTCTATGCCATACAATTCAATCCTCCATAAAGAGCACATTACCAACTTTTTCTTGAGTCCAATATTGAGCTTGCTAGTTAAAAGTGATATTTTTGTTGAATGCTTCTATAGCTATGGCAGTTTTAGATCTGATCTCTTTGTCGCTGCACGCGCCTCTTGTCAAAATGCTTCCCAGATACTAGAAATTATCAACATCTTGAAGTTCTCTTTCTTCTACTCTGATCATTAAGAGATTGTTTGAACTGTATATTCTTATGACATTCGATTTCTCGATATTGATTTCCATTCCAAATAGTTTTTCAGTGTCAACTATATTGTCAATTACCTCCTGTAGTCCGCCATCGGTTTCAGCTATTACGACCATATCTTCTGCATACCTAATCTTGTGAATGATCTGTCCTCCAATCTTGAAATCTCCAATTCCCATTAATGCTTCCCTCATTAACCATTCACTGTAAATGTTGAACAATTGGGATGATATTCTATATCCTTGTCCGATTCCTCTTCCAATATACACACTATTGGTTTCTTCTTCATTCAGGCCCAACTTTACTCCTATGTACAGGTTTAGAATGAGTCGTCGATTTCTCGAGTTGACTCCGATTTGTTTAATTATTTTCAGAAGTTTCGTCCAATTGCACCGGTAGAAACACAATCACAGCTCTTCCTTTTCATCAAGAATTCTTTCTCATATAATTCTCTTCGATCCAGTAACATCACTTATTTTTTTCCTTTCCGCAATCCAAATTGATGTTCTAATTTCTCATCTATCTTACTTTCCGCCCGCCTGTTCAGTATGTGTGCAATAATCTTTCCAGTGTGCGAAATCAGAGTAATGGTTCTATGATCACTGCACTTTTTTGCTCCCTTCTTCTTGGCCAATGTGATCACCGTAACATCAAGAAAACCTACTAGCCATTCTCCACTCAGGTAAATCTTGTTAATAAGAAAAGTCAACAATTTATTCCTTTGTCTCCTAATCCCTTGAGCAAATCTACTGGTATGTCGTCGTCTCCAGTGGCCTTTCTCCTTCGTACATCTTTGATTGCTCGTACTGTTTCATATATGGTTTAAATTTGGATTAACATTTGTTTTAGAAACAAATAAAACAACTGCACCAATTTAAAAAATCTTCATTAAATAAACGTACAAACGTCTACATACATCGTGATTTCTTTTAACACTGGTCTATTATAGAAATAGTGTCCGCTATTTTCTTTATTGCAGCGAATACTAATATTACTAAAGTTCTTGTCTGTGTAATTATATATTTTAAAATTTTATTATTCAACCATTATTGTCAGAGTTACTGGGCATAAAGTATTGAATATCTGCCCAATTATATTGCCGCAATTTTCGTTCTGGAGTTCCTTAATAATGATGAATATACTTATAAATAGGTTTGCGCTCGAATCGAGTCGAGTCGAGATTGATTTCTCGACTCGTCTCGAGAAAATGTTATCTCGATTCGTGCCTCGACTCGAAAATACGATTCGGTCTCGACTCGACTCGAATTCGAGACGTCTCGAAATTTGAGTTCAGACAAAATGTACGAGTCAACCTACAAGCATGCACCAACCAGAAAATTATGATTACCTATTTAATAGTCAGTATGTCCACCTTTGGCACGGATGACAGCTGCACGCTTATTGGCATGGAAGCAATGATCCTAGGTAGGTTGCTAGAGAGAGTTGGCACCACATGTGCACACACAGGTCACGTAAATTCCGGGGAAGGGAGCCCTCTGACGTCACGTTCCATCACATCCTAAATGTGTTCGATTGGGTTCAGCTGCGGCGAGTTGGGGGAGCAGCACATCATTTGGAAGTTGTCTCTGTGTTAGGCGAGCCACTCCATCACACTCCTGGCCTTGTAACAGGTGCATTATCATTTCGAAAATTGGCACTACTGTTGGGGAACATGGTCGTCATTAAAGGTTATTCCTAGACTTCAAGCAGTGTGTGATACTCCACGGCCGTCATGCTGCCTTGCTCGATCTCGATTATACTATGGATGCGCACGAATGGAGATATTTCTCGAATTTCGACTCGACTCGACTCGAATTCGAGTTTAGATTCCAGTCGAGACACACTTTGAAAAATTAGAGACGAGTGTAGACAAACGTATTTCACGACTTGAATTTTGGAGTCGAGATACGAGTTGAGTTGAAACTGCTCATAAAAACCTCGACTAGACTCGTATGTCTCGAAAATCTTTCTACAATTCACACTTTAATGCTGGGCAAAGTACAAGTGTGCCTAAACACACAGTGCACCGAACCATCCTAAAGATGGGCCTACGCAGGCGAAGACCCATCCATGTGCGAATGTTAACATCACGACATCCGCAACTACGACTGAAATGAACACGTGACCATCCCCAATTAACCTTGACGCTGTGTCGGAGTGCTGGATTGTTTGATGAATCCCGATACTTTGTTCATGAAGAAGATGGTAGGGTGCGAATCCGTCGTGTTCCATGGGAACAGCACTTCGATACCTGTAGCGCGGGACCAAGACAACCTGGTTGCGGATTAATTATGACCTTAGGAATCTTCACGTAAACATGATGACTATGTTTCCCAACGGTAGTGGCATTCTTCGACAAAATAATGCACCATTTCACAAGGCCAGGAGTGTGAATGAGTGGTTCGAAAACACAGGGACGAGTTCCAAGTGATATGCTGGGCCCCTAACTTGCTGGATATGAACTCATTTGAACACATCTGTTTTGTAGTTGAACGTGACGTCAGAGCACATCGCCCCGTTCTCGGAATTTACAGGAATTAGGTGATCTGTGTGTGCACATGTGGTGAAAACTCTCTCCAGGGACCTACCAAGGATCATTGCATTTCTGCTAAGACACGTAGCCGTTGTTATCCCTGCCAAAGGTAGACATACTGACAATTAGGTAGGTAGTCATAAAATTATGGCTATGTATGTATATTTTAACTCATATATTTTGTCTCGACTTGAATTTCGGAGTCTCGAATTCGAGTCGAGTCGAAATAAACTGTCGAGTCAAGAGAGAAACATATCTTCGAGTCGAGACACGAGTCGAGACATTTTCTCGAGAAAAGTCGAGACCGGCTTAAATCACAACTCGACTCGACTCGCATGCATCCCTACACTGCACACAAGGATACTCATATGAATTTTCCCCAGAGCATAAATAAGCAGTTGTCAGCTTGTCTTCGTCCCGCATGAAGCTGTTCCCTTGAAAAACGACGGATTTGCACCTTTCCATCGTCATAATGAAGAAGGTATCGAAACTCATCAGACAAGCTATGCTCTGCCACTGCACCAAGGTCCGGTGGCGATGGTAACGTGTAGATTTCAGTCGTAGATTCCAATGGGTGGTGTTGACATTTGTACATGATGTGTAGTCGGCTGCGGAGGCAAATCATTAGGAATGTTCGGTGCACTCTGTGTTCAGAAACACTTGTACTTTGGCCAGGATTAAAGTCTGATGTTAGTTCCGCCACAGTTCGCTGCCTGTCCTGTTTTACCATTCTGCCCAACCAACGACGTCAGACATCTGTATTAAAGTGGGGGCGCCCAACTCCTGGACGTTTGGACGTTGTTTCCCCCTTGGTATCGCCACTTGTTGAAGGCAGTCACCACAGCGCTCCTCGAACACCCGACAAATCCTGCAGTTTACAAAATTCTCGTGACGAGTCTCCGGGCCATTACAACCTGCTCTCGGTCAAACTAAGACGGATTACGCGTCTTTCCCATTCTACACACAGCCAGCACTCTCACGGATACTGCATGTACCGTGGGGACGCGGTAGGGCATTGATAGAGCGTTCACCTCTGGTGTTTGGGGTGCCTGGTTCGATTCCAGCTAGCGGCATGTGGAGTTTATGGTGGACAAACACTGTGCTCGTGGGGTTTCTCGGGGTTCTCCCGTTTCCTCCCACTTTCTTCATTCCACCATTTCACTCATCTATCATCATCACCGTCTCCTTTAGCCTAACCGTCATAACCATGCGACGTAAAATTTAAAGATTTCATTTCATTTTTTGCATGCACAGTATGTGTGTCTGAGTAGCAGGCATTCCTCCGCAGGTGACGCTGCTATCGCATGAAAGAGTTTATATCGGTATTAGGTAGTTGGCAATAATGTTTAGGCTGGTGTATAAGAAATACATTTTAAATATTTTCAATAATCTGACTAACTTCCAAGAAAATTCACAAGTTATGGGAAGAAACAACTGAGTTGGGCAGGACAAGAACAGTTGATGAGGCAAACTTTTCTCTGTTTTTTTCTGATGTGCGGCTTTGACGTCAACAAATATTTAATGCATTCTTTGGTGATAATCAGTCACGCTTCCATTTTCTTTTCTAACTTTTCATTTCACGATAATTAACAATACATGGCGCAGTTCGAATACATATTCACTTTTTCATTCAACCCAACTCAAGCCATTTCAGATACTATAGAGTTGTATTTATTTACGAAGAATTAATTGCGTCTCTACTCGAAATTCGAGTCAAGGAATAAATTTGTCTCGACTCGTCTCGAATTTTACAAAGTGTTCCTCGATTCGAATCAAAGTGTGCCTCAGTCGATTTGAGTCAAAATTCGAGACATGTCTCGACTCGTCCGCATGAATACTTATAAAACTTAGAAAGAAATGGTGCACATGTGCTAAAATGCTTATTTCAACTTGATCGTAATCACTAATCAATTATGATAGAAAATAATGTTTACCAGTTTTAATCAAAATGACGAACAACACTGATGTTACTATAGATTATTTCATCTATCAGTATACGTTCTGCAATTTGATTTCCATATAACAATTATTATCAGAGTTACGGGATATATGATAGTGAATATTTATTACATTATGATGCCCACCATTTTGGATTAAGAACACACGGAGAATGATAATTGTCACAATGACATAAATAGGCCCAGCACGGAACCCAGCAGAAGTTGAACTGAGCACCCAAACACATTGAACTGTAGATTATATAATTATGATTTGTGTTTATTCGGGACTCAACCAGTGAGCTCCGGGACACGACCCCGGTTGCCCCAGCTTAGTCACACCTCTGTTATGTACCTGTGCATATTATGTTATTTTCCTAAGTTTTGTACACATACTAAACATTTAATTGAATTCGCAGAGTAGACCTGAATTATGTTAGAAAATACTGCTCACGATTTTTAATCAGTATAGTGAACAACACGTCTGCCATTTGAATTCCAAACAAACTTTGAGTATTTATGAGAAATATAGATTTACATATAATCTGAACGATTTGTTTCCGTACGAAATTAGTCCGGTAGGAAAATTAATTTCTGCAGGACAATTATTAACATTTTAATTTTACAACAATTGTCATTCTGTTTCAAAGTCATAATAATGGGACCACATTCATACAAAAGTATTTTAATTGAATGTGGAAGTTTCGATAGAATTGATTGAGATGCAAAGGAGTTACCCGAGGAGAAAGGAAACTGTGTTAGTTAATTTGTAAGTTTTCAAGGTCGTCACTTTGTTTTCAGGTACTAAAGTAAAAAAAAATACAAAACGACAAGCCTATATCGTTCCATCCATCTGATCTGACATACCAAAATTGCTTGATAAGTATAGGAGAAAATCGTGGGGGACGAAATAAGAAACACGAGTCATGGGCGGTGAAATCATAAACTTGTTTCCTATTTTCTACCATAAATTATCAAAGCATTATATATTTACGAAAAACAAATTTTAAGGTCTTGTTTATTGCAATTAAAAGAAATATTACAAACGCAACACAAGACAGTTGTCCGAATGGCTGCCCGACGTTTAAACTGTCACTTCCACTCCCAAGCTACGAAGCGTTACAAAAGAATGCATGTAAACGCAGGAGAAACAAGTGTCTGGTCTCCTTGCGCAGTTTCCACACTTCGGACGCCACATAGTCAGCAATTCCAAAGGAAGTATACAAAGAAAGTATACAAACTTTGTGACCCGAGCATCAAGGTGTTAAACGCCCGAACTAAAAGCAGAATATACGTTTCCAATATGCTATCCATTCAACGTCCGACGAACTTTACATATCTAACTTATTACTCGTCGGTAAACATTTTCGGTAAATAAAATACATTGTTTATTTCCAACCAGCAATCAGAAAAAAAACATCACTTTCAGTGAAACACACAGCAAGAAAAATATTGAATATTGTCATTTGGCGTCCGGTATACGGAATTCGCCAAATTAAATGCAATCTTCGTAATATATGGACACACAATCGTAGCAAAATTATATATATATATATATATACAGGCGGTAGACAAAAATCTAAAAACACTTCATACAGGACAATAGTTTGGCCCTCCACTGTAAAACACGTGTAGCGGTCACTGATTTTTTTTTTGTTTTCAATGTGTCATGTAGATTTCGTTTTCCGTCAGCAGTATCTAGTTCACCTGTGAGTGTCGTGGTGTTAAACTGGTGCGGTAAAATGGGCGACCTGAGAGACTTCCAAAGAGGCATGATCGTTTGTGCCCCACTGGTTGGAGCTTCAGTGGCAACAGTGGCGAACATGGTAGGGATATCGAGATGGACTGTGTCCAATGTCACGAGGGCATACACAACTCACGGGCAAATGACGTCTGCAAAGCACAGCAATGGTCGAAAGGCTATCCTGTCTAGCGTTCCCATCCGCCGTCAAAGCCAGAGTTATTGCCAAGAGGCCAACATACATGGATAATGTGGTCGCAAGATATGTTGATCCGTCAGCAACACCCTCAACCAACTACAGAGGGATCTACGAGAGCGGACGTCTCCCGACTATATTCAGAGCAGGATTCAGACAGTGAAAAATAATTCAGCATTTATCTAATGATCCAATAAATACCACACAAATAACAAAATGTACTTATGTCAAATAAATGAGAACAAACACAATGCAGTTTAACAATTTTATTAACAATATATTTACAATTGATATCTGATTTATCAGATATCTCATAGCAATCGTTTATTCTCCGTCGATAAATATGTAATATGAAGTAACTTCCAATCTCAAATTAAATCCTTCAATATTCAGTAAAAAGACAATAATCATTAATGCATTTAATCTTAAGTTTTACCAAAATACCTAAAAGTTTCAATATTTAGTGGTATTTAATATCCTAATAAGGAGAGAGAACAATTCTTTGTAATGCCTCTGTATCTCGAGAAATAATAATCATTCACGTACTAATAATTCAAAGGAGTCAAAAATTCTGGGGGGAATTGAATTCTAAATTCAATTTAGACAAAGTAAGAAATTCAAATATTAAAGTTAAAGTGAAGAATAACTCTAATTAGAATTCAATAATGACAACGCTATAGCAGTGTCTCACCCCGTACGTCTAATGCATCCAAAGATCGTCCTAAATCTTTCAATAACATTCCAAAACTCCTAATGTTCAATATTTAATATTCGAGATACGACAAAGTTATAGTTAAGCCAATAATGTACGAATATAAATATATATATGATAAATGATAATAATGGGTCTCAGCCGTAACACTAAATGCTGAATTATCACGCGTTTAAATCACTACGGAAAAATCGAAAACGCATTAGACCTCAACGAGCTATAATGGAAACGAATACACAACCCACAAACAAATAACACACACCATGGACAATCAACTAATAATTAAATAATTTGACACTCACCTCACTTTCTTCAATTCTATAGTTACCTCCTCATATGCTTGTCCTGGGACTGCATTTCGACTTGACCAAGTTGAAAGATGGAAACGAGAATAATTGGTTGTTGCTGTGCTGTTATATTAGTCTGTCTCGAAGTTCTGACCAATCTTAGTCAATTCGTACAGAGAGGAATGTTCCGAATTTTCAGTCAACATGCAAGCACTGCACCACACAATTCTCCCTTGCAACTGTTGCAACTGAATCCTGAACAATTTCAGTAATTAAGCCCAAGGAAAATATAACCAAGATTAATATTACTGCCGTTACCAGTTCGAACTATATTCTGCCTATCAACATCCCACATTCGCATTCCACTGTTTGACCAAAAGATAGTCTTCACGAATATAGGGAACAAGCCGTTTTTGATCTGAACCAAAGTTATACTCCACTCAGTCTTCTACATCCCCATTCCACCATTTAGCTGAATTCCCAAAGTAGCACACAAAAAGTACTACGCAATTGGGCATACAACCACCAATACTTTCTAATGCAGAAGATGGATATTTCAACCAGTGCATTCACGAATTTCCCCCGTTCTTATTTCACCAAACTGAGAACTGAAATTTACCAATATCAATTAGATTTTTCCTTGAATAATGAAACTCAATAATCATGCCAGACTTAGGCTAATGTGTCTTATATGACTTTTCTCGCACTCAAGGCACAAGCACGGTAGTAAAACAAGAGTCAGAAAAAAATTAAATTAAACATAAAGAGTGGCAAAAGCAAAGAAACTCGCTCACTGGAAAACACAATTGGGCTCAATCTGCAATCCACTATTACTTTCAACAAGAAGTAACACTATTCTTTCCACAGCACTTCTTTTTTTTTCTTTTTTTTTTGAAAATTTCCCTGCACAAATGCACAGCGAAAACTTTTTATTCTCATTTCTATTCTTATTCCACACCGTCATGAAGCTTCACAAAAACTTTGGAATGAAACGAAATTGAATCCAACGTCCTATTAAGTAAAGTACTCTTCCGACTATATAGAACGCGAACAAGACATAGTCTTTCTACTCCTCCGAACTACAAATCCAAGACATCCTCCTTCTCTTAACACTCAACGGTCAGTTCGCTGCCACGAGTGACGAGCCAACCCACGAAACCAATCGGCGCTACCGTCGCGTCAGGTGAGACACACGTAACACGTGATCTGTCTTGAGGCAATACAACCAGAATTCCTCCTCTCTCTCTCTTTATCTACAAAACTCAACTGATTGAAACTTCTTCCATTCTTTCACTCTTTTTTTCTTTTTTTAAAACAAACAATGACAAGTAAGGAAAACTGATACATAATCTTTAACCATTCTCTTTTCATGAAGAGAGTATATTTTACATTAATAATAGATCATTTTATTCTCTCAGATACGGACCGAAGGGCACTAAAACGGATTGTAGCAACTCAAAGGAAAACCACTGCATTGACAATTACGTCTGAGTTCAATTCCGTCCTACAGAACCCAGTTTCGTAGAAAACAGTGCGACGGGAGCTTCATAAAATGAATATTCATAGCAGACCACTATCGCCAAACCCCTGGTCACAGCAGTAAAAGGCATATCTAGTGGTACAAGGACTACAAGGCGGCGTGGGCTCATGAGTAGTGGAAACATGTTATGTGGTTCGATGATTAGACCTTCGCCTTGTTTCCAACAACCTGTCGTGTTTACGTATGGAGAACACTGTCCCACGCCTATGATACAGACTGTCTGCTCCCAACTGTAAGCAATGGGGGGTCTGTTACAGTATGGACAGTGATATCGTGGTTTTCTGCAGGTCTCATCATAGCCCTGCACGGAATGATGAATGCTAAGGCGTATAAAGCCATTTTGGGGGACCAGGTACTACCCGTTTCCCAAATATTCTTTCCTGATTCTAATGGCATCTACCAAGACGATTTGGTACTCTGTCATGCTGCAAAAAGGTGAAATCATGCTTTGGGGAGCATGATCAGGAGCTATCACACTTACCCTGAGTGCCACAATCACCAGATCTGAACATCATTGAGCCATTGTGTTATGAGTTAGAAAGGTGCATTCGGTCTCATTCCCCTCTAGCAGCATTCCTTAAGGAACTGGAGCATGTTTTGGAGGAGCAGTGATACAAAATTCCACACACTACGATTCAGGAGGTGTATACGTCCAATCCACGTCGGAACCAAGTTTTTGGATGCAAAAGGTGGAACCACACTGTACTAGGTACGATTTTTGTACTTTTGCAGGTTTTAAATTTTTTGTCCAACCCCTGCATATATATTAGCTTGATATGGGTGTGTATAGAGACGAAGATTTTTCCCTTTTCCGAATATAAATTTGCTTCCCACCAACGAGCGGATGAAAACTATTGATATTTTACAAAGTAGGGTAAAGCATACAGTCATTGCCCATCAAATAGTGATTGGCCACATTGCGAGTAAATGTACAATAATAACGACGTGCTTCGAATTTTCTCTTAATTATGTTGCTGAAGCGGATGACAATTGTCTTTTCTTTGTTTGTAAATCGTTATTCTTACGCATGATTGCGAATTTGTAATGCTAGAGTTTCGGAAGTGAAGACATGTGCGGATCAATCTGAAATTTGTTTTTCTTGTGGTAGTTGGTGACACTGGATTTTTTAAGCTTTTAAGCACTATAACAGAATTTCTGATAAATATATATATATATATATATATATATATATATATATATATATATATATATATATATATATATATATTTGTTTTCTTCATTTTCGAGGGGTGGCAAATACTATAACATCATTACTCTTCATTTACAGTCATTGGCCACGTATGTCAATTACTATGTATTTGCGCAGTTAATAAATGTGGAAATTTAAAAATATTCTTAGTCTTTATTATGCACTTTATGAAACATATCTTTTTCTCACGTTAATCTGAATGTAGTTACCAGTTGTTAGCATCGTGGAAAATAACTAAATATATCGGGTGGCCAATCACAGTAGGAATAATGTATTTGGGTCGAGCGTGGGAAAATTTTCTAAATTTTACCATGGGAACTTTACCTGGACGCTGTTGCTAAGCTCGTTTACGTATGGTCATAGTCTTGGATTCCTACCAGATGTAGAAACAAGATGAAACATGCCTTTTTCGTGTTCTTGTCGTGTATTGTCTAGTTATTTGAAGCCCCCGTTCCTCCTGGAAAGCCGAAGAGCATAAGCGATTTAGTTCCTTAGCCCTCCCGTTCCTAGAATTCGGAGGCAAGTTTCAACAAGCCTTTAGTTGCTATGCTCATATCCATTTAGGGCTACCACCAGGAGCCCCGTGGGAAACCGCTGTTTCTATGCTCATAGTCATCGACGCCTACCAGATGTAGAAAGAAGATAAAACATGCTTTTTTCGCGTTCTTGTCGTGTATTGGCTAGTGATTTGAACCCCCAAATCCCTCCACTCACTCCTGCGAAGAACGTAAGCTGATCTTGTTGCTATGCTCATACTCTTGGACGGCTATCGGATCTTCATCAGAGTCCTTTCAGTTATCACGATCGAAGCTTCCCAATTGATTGATTGATTTTTTTCTTTTCGTTATGTATTGAATAGCTATTTTGCATAGCATAGGTTAGTTATTCTAGACCTTTACCCCCAATTCCTTGATATTTAGTAATCGAAGCACTCCAATTTGATTGGTCTTCGTCTTTCTCCGACTCGTTCCTCCTGGGAAACCGAAGAGCATACTTAATGTCTTAAAATATTCAATGCTTTCTCATCAAGAATCGAACCTGAACACTAAATATGCTTTCATTTTGAAAGCTCTCTCATCGGAATCGAACGCAAGACCAGTACTTCACGATTTAGATTTGAATTAATCCTTGCATGAAAAAAAATTCACGTATTGATTTTAGCGTAGCATATGATATACATTGTTCGAAGCTCTTCATTTCGAAGCACTATAATGCTTTCAAGTGTTCAACGCTCCCTTTCTCTCTCTCTCTCTATCATTGAGAATCGAACCCGGATCAAAGTGGTATTAAACCATAAATAACAAACATAAAAATAAATTTAAAAAATACATCATCATCATCATCATATTATTATTATTATTATTATTATTATTATTATTATATTGGAGGAGTGAAAGTGAAGCAGAAAACTAACCTTGATTGTAAAAAAATCTACTTTGGTAGGGAGCTGGGATCGAATTTGATACTTCATGAGTTTAGAGTTGAACTAGTCCTTGCATGAAAAAAAAAGAATTTCACCTATATAGCACATCGTTTTCACGGCAGAAAGGAACGAATGAACTTAATGTCTTAAAATATTCAATGCTTTCTCACCGAGAATCGAACCTGACCCCCTAAATATGCTTTCATTTTGAAAGGTCTCTAATCGGAATCGAAAGCAATACCAGTACTGCACGGAAAGGAACGAATTAACTTAATGTCTTAAACGCTGAGAGATTTCTTGCTTCTCTGAACGACAACCAAAAAGGGCGATGTCCTTCTCTCTCATTTGTGATTGTTATTCCTACGTAATTATGCTAGGTCTTGGTATTCTCACGAATTCAGTTGTATGTGTTCATGGGATTAGGATTTGTTTGCAGACTGTTCTTTTCCTTTTTCACTAAGAGTTCACATGATTTAAACTTCAATGCTCTCCTCTCCGGAAATCGAACTCAGAATCACGTTCACGGAAATTCACGTACACGGTGTTTGTCCACCACAAAGTTCATTTGATTGGAACAGGATTTCGAACCTGCAACCTTCCATGTATACGGTGTTCGTCCACCACAAAGTTCACTTGATGGGAACAGGATTTTGAACCTGTGACCCCATACACCAGAGATGAACGCTCTACCAATGAACCACCGACACCCTCAACCCCCAAGTTAAGATCGAACGAGAGAGAAACAATGAAATGAAACTGAGTTTACGTCCCACTCTTATGACGATTATGCTAATGGGAAATCTTTAAGTTTTACGTCCCACAGTTATGTTGGCTATGCTGATAGAGATGGTGATGATGAGAAATGGCGTTTTGTTTATATTTTCCAAATAAATATTTCATTAACAACCCTACAATATGATGTATGTTATTACTTATTAAAACAGTGGTTTCCAACCTGATGCGTGTTTCCGAAGGTTCGATTTTCATATTGACCAGTAGCTCACATCTTCTTTTTCCTCCTCTTTTCCTTCCAAAGTATCTCTTATAAGGCAACTCATTCTTATAAACGGTCCAAAAATTTTCTTTTCATTTTCCTTAACTTCAGTATGCTTGTTTTCATTGGAATAGGACGTAATATTGAGGTATCAAATATTCAGTAATAATAATAATAATAAAAATAATAATAGTAATAATAATAATAATAATAATAATAATAATAATAATAATAATAATATAACAATAATAATAATAATAATAACCATATAGTAGACAAATTTCATATGAGGACACATTGTATTAAAATCTGTAAAATCGCCCCTAGCCTTAGGCAAAAGTTACAAAATAGTCGGGATTGGAGAGAAGTGTCAGGATCATCAGGACATACAATCTGCATACGTACCTACAACTACCTAATGTTAAACGGAAAGTTTCCAGGCAAATTTCATGTAGAAAGCAGGGATACTGAACTCATAAGAGCCCTAAGTAAATTTGTTTTTAAGTAATCGTTAAGCCGACTAAGCTACAGAAGACGTCGATGATGAGAATGAAAGAAATTTTGGAATGAAGAAAGTGGGAGGAAGCGAAACCCGGAGAAAACCTGGACACACGGTGTTTGTTCAGCACAATGCCCACTAGGAGGGACCTGGGTGGAACAAGGTGAACCATTAAATTAACAATACTTCAGTAATAATAATAATAATAATAATAATAATAATAATAATAATAATAATAATAATAATAATAATAATGGATATTAACAACGGTATTAAAAGTTTTAAACTAATAATAAATTAACTTGTAGAATATGCTGATGTAATTATAAAAGCTTTGCTACAACAATATATACACAGATAATAATTCGGTGAGCTCTGAAATACAAAGTAATAAAAGAACGTGTAAGAATCAGTCTACAGAGCAATTGTTACTTAAAGAATGGCATACACTATTTCGAGAATCGAAATAAGACGAGAAATATTTACGATATTTTTCGCCTCGTCTCGATTCTCATCTCCAAAGCGAGACGATAATTTTAGTTAACCTAGTCCCGTCTCGAATGTAAAATGTTAAGTTTCATCCCCCATTTGGTTTGGTTTATTTTAGAATCGAGATGAGAAATTCCTCTTCTCATTTTCAACATTAAACTAAACCAAAATATTTTTTGGCTAATATCACGTTTCTGCTTGTAATGGTATGAACTGAGCGATAATAAGTTTCTAATTTTTAATCTTCTACGAGATAATTATTATCTTTATTACTATTATTCCTGAAGATTTGATGGTTCAAGTACTGAAACATTCTAGTATTCAAATATGTGAGTGTAATAAAACGTATGTCATTGCTGATTAATCATCATCAAAATTACTTCAGTAAATAAAAGAAAATGACCGACGTGGATTCAACCTAAGAACCTCGAGATTACTGGTTAAGTGCCTTGCCCACTGAGTCACGATTATTACAGTGTAAATGATTTGTCTTTAGTCTGGTTACTTTAGGTTTCTTTGCCTCCGTTTGCAAAGTTGTTATTTTTCTTCCTTTCAAAAATCTCTCGTATTTCTTTTATGATGATGATATAAGTTAATAATCTTTGGCAAAGTTTATATTAATAACATGAGTTGTTCTTAAACCTCTGCTTCACAAGTTTGTTTCTTCTCCACACGAAACTACACATATGGCAGATTTAATTCTCATACTCTGCATTTGTTTCAAAGCACTCACCATTACCTGGTCAAAGATATGTCCGCCACGAGTCATTTGCTTTTTTACTATGAGGTACACTTGCAAACAAAAATGAAAACGATATATGTTGTTAGGGACCCTCTCAAGAAAAAACTGGCAAGCGTGGGATCCATGATTCGATCTCCATCCAAGTAAGTTTATAGTGTACATAATCATGTCCGTGGGCTTTCTTGGAGTACTCCGTTTCTTTCCACTTTCTCATTCCACTAATTCTTCCGTCATCATTTACTTGCCTTAATCATTTGTCTTCCTTAGGCTAAAGGGCATAATCCTGGGACGTTAAACTGAAACAGACTATTTCATTCAGTTTTTTTTCATACTGGCTCTCCTCTTCATGAACCGTAAATACTGCAGCCCTATTAAAGTGATATATTTTATACATTTCTGAAAAATGTATCATTCGTTAGTTCAGTAATATTTTACGTTGTATGAAAAAAATCGTATTTGAATTCATTATTATGAAAAGAAAAAAAATTGTTTTCATTGCAGTGATTTTAGTGAAAGTGATATATTTTATACATTTCTGAATACGTATCATTCATTAGTTCAGTAATATTTTACGTTGTATGAAAAATCGTATTTGAAGTCATTATTAGTAGTATCTAATTTAAGTATACGCTTTTCTTGAATTTGAAAACTAAAAGATTTAAATTAATTAATGAAATGCTTATTACGTTTACATAATCATCGTACTTTACTATTCATGCTCATCATTGAAAAAATACATCCCATAACTTCTGATTCGATTGTGTTGATTTGTGTTTTAACGTCCTATACAACAGCGATGCTATATGAGACGTAGGTCTACTATTGTTAATTAACGTTGAATTCAAATCACAGAAGTTCTCAGACGAAATCGAACCCTGGATCTCCTACGCTAAAGGAACTTGCGCTAACCGCTTATTCACGAGGGATATCTCCTTTAAATTTTATATAAGTAGACTCAGTGGTAAATCACTTTGTAGACTTCTATTCGTATGATATCAAATAAAATTGATGTCACCAATAAAAATCTAATTGAAGAGAGAGAGAGAAAGAGTGAGAGAGCGATAGAGAGAGCTATTAGGTTTGGATTTGATCTTGTACATTTGTTTGGAATTTTCACACTTTTAATAAAAGTAAAAGAAACGAAAAATCGTCTTAGACGTTCCTTAAGTAGAATCACTTCGGTCAGGAAATCTTAATTTTGTGAAAAGTTAGGTACCACCCCCTAGGCATTTGCATGGTATGTATGAGGAAGACTCAAAAAATCCTCATTCAAGGTGACTGGCCTAAAAAGAGTGCCACCACAGGGAATCGAACTCGGTACCATTCGCACTGAAGGCACATCGTGCTTAAAGTTGTTATAGGAAATTGTTATTTATTATGGATGTTCTCACTGCGATACTCTACAGTGCCTAGTTTCGAATTTATTGTTATACTGTGTTGAAGACAAGCAATGAAAGGGGGAGCGAAACGTATCATTCTCAAGCTCACGTAATCGTAAGCAAATGAAACACTGACCTTTCCTATGTACAAAACAATAATATCCAAGAGTTTTGTTCTCGAAAAGATGTTAAAGTTATCACTATAATTCACAGGAGTCTCCACCCACTGGTGTTTTGTTTCCTGTACTGAAAGTTATTTTGTTCAAGTGTCTAGTTATTTACAAATAATATAAATACTAATAGTAGCATCGTATAGAATTAAAAGATTCTTATTTGATCACGGTGGGATGAAAGCATAAATTTCACAATAAGCTGTAGGTCTTTTCATCACAGCAAAAGAACGAACAACAGGAATGAACATGAATTGTACGTCAACTCTTCTGTAAGGACTAGGGGTTCAATCACAGCTCCCGTCAAGTGAACATTGCGATGTACAAACATCGTGTGTGCATGGGTAACGTTTATGTTTCTATTCCATTAATTTTTTTCTTCTTATTCAAAGATCCACAAGATAGGTTATTTCTTATTTTAGAAAAATAACAAACATAAAAATAAAAATACAGGAATGAACAAAGTAGAAGTAAACAGGAGAACTAATGCTCACAGTTTTTATGTTTACCACAATTCCCTATTAACATGAACTCGGATTGAGGCAGGACCCCAAGCACCAGAAGTAATCAGTCTACCCAGGCCCTTATCCATAGGGATGACGAGCGCCCCTAAAATTATCACGGTAGGCTTGTAAATGAACTAAAATATGGTGATGAGCTGTAATATGATTGAATTGGGTCTCTCCTAAATTCTACTACCCATCTCCCTACATTTGGGGCTGACTGTTGCCAATCTACCATTGGGACTCAATCATTGATCCATCATGACCGTTAAAAAATTAAATTGTGATTACTCATCACTCTTTTACAAAAAGTTACGAATACTGTCAGCGAACTTTCCATTGTGATAATACCAAGGAGACAGTAGCCAGTATGGCTAATGAGGTAATGCTTAGAATTACTAATATTTGGCGAACATGGGCCCATGATTAGCAACCAAAATTGGTATGTCCATGCTCCCTTTTAGAAAATTTTGTCCCAACTGGACCTGATTCAAAACGTTAGTAGCTTACATTAGATGGTATTTGCAAAAATGTTATCTGCACAAGAGTAACATGTAATCGTTTCTTAGAAAATTAATTACTTTCAAAACGAAAGTCTAACATTAAAAATGAATCGAATGACTCCATTAAAAGATTGAAATCTATTGTACACGTTCACCATCATCATCTTTAAACATCACAAGTTTACTTTTTTTAAAATGAATGAACTACATACGTGTGAAGATAGATATTAAACCCAGACATTCATCAACAAAAGTGAAAAGTGTTAAACGTGGTATTCTGACGTAATGCTGAACAACAAAAGAAAGCATATATCTAAAGAAACACTGATCTATCCTATATACAGAACGAGTAGCAATGTAATATTCTACGATAAAATACATGATGCATTTTATATAACTCTGCACATGTCGACATCAGGTCCACAATTTGAATTACACTAGTGACAAAAGGTTGCATCACGTAATGGGCAATAAGTTTTGATCTATATTTGTTGGAGATACAGTAGCATCATTATTACGTATAGCCATATAATCTCCTTGTACACACTAAAAAGAGAGTATTCTACAGTTGACAATTTTTTTCGCATTAACTCGTGAACAAATGAATTAATCTCTTTTTCACGTTATCTTTGGAATAGTTATAATTTGATAACCTGTCAAGTCGGTACTGTAATAGGAAAAGAAATTTTCTCAACTGAAGAATATTTTTCATAGCTGTATGTGCGCTAAATGATTATCCGCGAAGATGTATTGCTTTATAAGACAAACAAGAAATGGTAATTCAGATGACGAATTACAATAGTCTTGTATTACGTTTTTTGAACAAATCTGAGAAAGCGGATAAATCTAGCAATGTAGTATTTTGTGATATAATACATGATTCATTTTTACATAGTTCTTCACATGTTGACAACGGGTCAACAATTTGAATTACACTATTAAAGATGTACCTACACTTATATCCAGCTAATCGATTCTGTAGCTCTATCTGACTACCCAAACTTTGAAAAATTCCACAAATCTGACATTTTTCAGATGTACCTTTAATGCGAAAAAAAGTTGCATCACATAATGATCAACAAGTTTTGATAAGTGGTGTCACTACGGATAAAAATATAAATGTCCTTCTAACTCTAAAGGAACATAAGACTTCATAATTCCCTTGGTAATACTTAGATTTTGTAAACAAAGTAGCTGGAATTCCATCCGTTTGTAGTTTAGGAAAATGAACTGAATAGTTATGTAAGACGAACTTCATTTCAAATTCTATTTTAAAACTAACAAGAAAAGCGTAATTCAAATGATAATACATATACGAATTTAAATAACCACTATCTATAAGTAGTATTCATAAAACCAGTTTGGGACCACTTCCTCAAACCAGGCTTTTTTAATATATGAAATCCTCCAGCATAGAATCTAATTATACACATCGAAAATTACATCTTCCCCACATTGACCCCATACAGGATACATCTTCAATCTACTTTTATGATATATAACCATATAAGAATTTTACACCTAAACTTACATCTAAAACTTATATATAAACTTTTCTTAAACTTTCTATTCTTCGCTTTTCTTTTTCTTGTCTCCCTTTGATATAGCTATCCATGAGTTCTTTTAGTTTTGATAGTAAATCTTCTTTCCTTAAATATATCGAATAATGGCCCCAAGCTAGAGTATGTATCCCATCTTCTAATATGTATCTTTTATCATCGTAAGAGCTTAATGCTAGCTTCTTCTCTTCTACTGAATATACATTATGTCTTTTACTCCTAATAGTATTTTGCATTTTATATAATTCATAATCTTTTAAGACACAATCTTCGTAATCTTTGAAAGTTATTTCTGATTTAACAATATTCGATTTTATTCTTTTTGCCTTTTTACAACATTTGTCTTTATCAAATTTACTTTTAAAGTCTTTATCTTCGAGGTCTATTTGAGGTGCTTGTATTGAATACATCTTTGATTTGAGACCTACGACTTTTCCTATGATTTCACCTTTCAGTTCATCTTTGAATTTTCCTAATACTTTCTTGTTAACTTGTTTTATCCCATATTTGTTATTATCTTTGTAATCAGATGTATCTAGATGCTCATACATAGCTTTCATATCCTCATATACATCTTCTGTTTTTATATGTGCTATAACCGAGTCTGTGTCACTCATTAATAGTTTGACTTTATCTCCATATTTATTCTTCAACACATTGTAATAGAAATCATATAGACAAATTTTAGATATATCCAGAACAGACATCCCAACATAGATAGGCTTGTTAAAAGTCATTGTTGTCTTATACATATGAATAGCAGCTAGATCTTCGGAAAATATAGTTCTATCTTTAAAAGTAGGTTTAGCTATTAGTTTCTCTGCTAATTCTACATTATGTGCTAGTCTTATATCTACTCTCTTTCTTATGTTTTCCATAGTCTTTCCAAATACTGCATTATTCGCTAGTTTATAGAAGTCTTTTTCAAAATCATTCCTTGCATGTGATCTAAGTTTTGTGTTTAATTCTATATATTTCTTTAACCAGCCTGATTGTTTAAATTCTAATATTTTATATATCTTTTTAATTTTGAGACCTTGTGACACGTAGAATTTTAAATTTTGATAATGCAATATATAGTTTTCTTTATCGTAAAGTGTTGTTAATAATTTTGGAAGTTTCTTGTTGTTTATATAATTTTCAGGAGCTAATGGCAAATCTGAATATTTATTATGAAGTTCTTTTGGATACTCTAAATCGACTTCTAGTATATATCCAGTATTAGACTCATCGTCTGTTTCTAATATTTTATTTATCCAGTATTTATCATTTACACCATTAATAACCTTTTTCCATTCGAATTCTCCATAAGGCATATGATGATTCTTAGCCCATCCATATTCGTTATTTGCATCCATGTACATTCTGTAAGAACTTTTCTCTTTAGGATTATAATTTTCTAGATACTTATTATTAGCTACTGCATATTTATTTGAACATTGGGAAATTCCAGCTCTTATACCTTTTTCTATAAAGAGCAGTTTATCATAATCAGTTAACAATTCTAATTTTTGTTGTGTCATCTTTAACATTGCATCCCAGAAGAAGCCTGGACTTGTGAAATACCATGCAGGAACTAATTTATATGTATTAAGAGCTGTATCTCTGAAGTTTTCAATAATGTCTGTTAATTGAAGTACATCTGTTTTGTTGTAGAATTGAGTATATTCTCTTAAGGTTTTTAAATTGAATATCTTACAGATTAATAGATGATGGTTATAATCCTCGTCACTTATATCTTCTCCTGTTAATCTATTCCTAAACTTGTCTCTAGATAGTGGAACAGGTTCATCTAGTTTTTCAGGTGAATCAGCATAATCATATGGATATATACCTTTTCTTTTTACTAAATCAATTACATTTTTAGGAAAGAATTTTAATGTTTCTCTAAATTGTTCTGGTTTTAAATTTTTTGCTAATTCAGCTAGACTTATTGATAAAAATCTAAACGAATATACTAATCTTAATTGGATTCATCGTTCTTCATTTTCTTTATTCTTGTATCTTATCGTTTTTGAGAATGTAATATACTTTTCTTCTGTGTTAGGTATTATGGTTATCTTTTCTTCTAATTCTCCGCCTCCTAAACTTTTTATAAATAGATGTGCATCGTATCCAGATAAGTTATGAATGAACACAGGAATAAATCTTGGGATTGTATATTTTATGTTACAATAAGAATGAGCAGCTCCTCTAAATTTTCCAGTTAAATGATCATGATCAGCAACTTTGGTTATACATGATTTTATATTGTTTATAGTCTTTTTCAATTCTTTAGTACATTCATCAAGTATAACTTCTATATCCTCCTTTTGCTCTTTTATATCCATTAATGTGTCATCTATATCATCAATATCATCATCATCTTTTTTCATATACAATTCCTCTTCTAGATGTTTATAACCTTCTTCGATTTTCTTTTTTAAATAACTAGTTAAATATTTAACCTCTCTATTTTCTTTTCTAATAAGCGTGTAAGTTCTTCAAAAGTTCTTTCACAAATATGACATTTTTCAGATGACTCAAATATATTTCTTTCTTCCTCTGTAAGGCGATTCATAGGTTTATAAGTATCATAAATCTTTGCAATTTTAATGGCTTGTTCGTTTAATTTTTCTACAAATACATCTGATACATTATCTCCTATATATTCTACTGGTTTGCTTTTATAAGAATCTAAAGTGCTTTTGACATAGTATGTAAAACTTTTTGGTTTATGTTCTTGATATGCGTTTGAATAAGATCTTTCTGGATCAGGTTGGCATGTAAAAATTTCCTTTAATAGTGATTCAAAGTCAGCAATAATAGTAAATGGAATTCTCAAAGATGGTTTATGATTAATAAATTCAAGTACCTTATTCCATTCTTTTGGTAAAACGATTTTTGCAGCTGAATATAATCCACAGTATTTTTCATGCTCTTTTAATAACTCTTCTGATTTAAAATACTTAGCTAAACATCTTTCACATAGGAATCTTTTATGACCATCTTTAGTTATTTGACTGCCTACAAGCTTCCACAAGTCTTTAATTCAACAAAAATGAGTTTTCTTTTCACTTTTAAGATATAACAGATGAATATGTTTTTCTTTCTTTTCTTGTGCGATTCGAAGTGGAAAAATTGAATAGTTATCATCAAAACTAAATACACTAATGGAAATATAAGTTCTCTTTTCAAACTTGGCTATATCAGTAATTTGTACAGGAAATGAGATATCTTTAAAAACATCTTTAAACTTATCTTCATGTTTTTTATATGTAGAGACCCTGTCTCCATGTTGCCCATGTTTAACTGGATATAATGCAGATATGACTGAGTATAGGAAACACTTTTGATCATTATTCTTTATATTAACACATGCTCTTCTCTTCTTAATCATGTATGGAAGTTCTATGTAAGAGGAACCTCTCATTGATACATACTTATTAATTCTTAATTCTAAAAGGTCTATAGAATGTAACATCCATCCAGATCCTTTACTTTGAAACTCTTCATTTCTCTTATGAGTTTGTATGAAGCTTTTTGACAAAAGTCATCTAAATCTGTAAATTCGAGTATTATTTCATTTGAAGTTTTAAAATTACGTTCTTGTATCGTATTTTCTCTTTAAATTTACAAATAAATGACATATTAACTTTAAGCGCATTGAAAAGTTTAAAACTGTACTTGATTTTATTTTTAACAATCCTACTAGTTGCATTTAACAATTTCAAAGGATCTTTATATCCATCAATGTTTTCTATTCTAAATGTCTGTAATCTATATTTCAATGATGTTTCTTTCAATTCAACTTTTAGCTTAGGTCTTTTCGGTTTCGATCTTTCAAATACTTCTTCTTTAAATGGGAATATATTTCTAATCTGTCTCCTGCCATGTTCATCGTCATATTGTTTAAGAAGGTCTATCAGTTCTGCTTTTCTTAAGCGGGAATATCTTCTGATTCCCCTCTCTTTACATTGTCGTCTTAACTCTATTACAGTAAACTTGCTATAATTACTCATCTTATTTATACTATAGAAAATCTTTATACTCTTCAATTTTTACCTACACCAAAATTTTTTACTTCATTTTCGTCCATTTTTTTTAACACATCGTTCAAACATCTGCATGTGCCTACATATGTTTAAACTGCGTGTTAGTCTAGAACTTTCATGGAAAGACCCATCAAAGTTACTTATACACATTTAAAACTGAATCATTTTTGTAAACTTACTCAACATCATCATAATCATCACTACCATATTTATATTCATCATCACTATTCAAATCAGATGTTTTTATTGCATTATTAATAATTCTTTTTCCTTCAACAGTATTTGCTTCTCTAGTAGTGCTGCTAAGAGTTTAAGATCATGATGAATTAGTTTAAGTCTATCATGTAATAAATCAAAATCTTTATTCATATTTGTCATATAGAAAACCAACAAAAATGAAATAAATTTAAAAATCTAAGAATAAAAACGAACATGACTAGTGCTAAGGAAATATTATCTTACAAACCTATATTTGATTGTGTATGTAAATATTTAGATATTGGTGGTTATAATGATGAAGACAAAATAAACTTTAGCATCTCAATAGGTATGTTAGATAATTTGTTCAAGAAAGCCACTAAAGAAAAGAACTCATTTCTTATACAAAACATTCTCTATGCAAACGTTATGAATTTGTCTGATGAGATATTAAATTCACTGACTGATGAGCAATGGTTATCTATAGGTTATGATGATTATGAGGGGCAATATAAGTATGATCACATTACAGAAGACTTCATACGTAAATATATGCAGAAAGTTAATTTGAGAGAAATATGTTTATGGAAAAAGTTATCGGAAGAGTTTATAAGAGAATTAGCTGATAAAGTTGATTGGGAGATTATTTCAGTAAGCCAAGACTTATCAGAAGACTTTATAAGAGAATTTGCAGATAGAGTTGATTGGAAAGAAGTATCGTATAATCAAAACCTATCTGAAGAACTTATTAATGAGTTTATAGATAAAGTTGATTTTGATGCTATATCTTATAAAAACGAACTCTCTGAAGCCTTTATATGAGAACATGCAGAGAGTGGTACTTATCTGGAACTCATCAATTATCAGAAAACCTTATAACAGATTACGATGACAAAGTAGATTGGGAAATGATTTCAATGTCTCAAAATTTAACAGGAGAATTTATTGCAGAGTTCGAAAGCAGAGTTATTTGGGTTAACATTTCAATTTATCAAAACCTATCTATAGAGTTTATATATGTATATAGACATTACGTAGATTGGAGAGCTATAATAAGAAAATATCATAATAATCCCGATTTAGGTGATATGCTGAATTTAGCATTAGATGTTGTAGCAGATGTTGGTTTTTAATGTTTAACTAATTAACTTTTATGGCTATTATACCATAAAAGTCGTAATAAGAATGGGTAGAGACCGGACTCGTTGATGAAAATTAAGAGGTCTGATGGATTTGTACCTTTAGATGCGAGAAAATACTTAACAGATAGGGAGCTGCGATTGGTGCTACTAAAAATATACATGTTGAAGAATTGTATGAGTTTGTATGTTTGAAAGGGGGCCAGTGCTGGTGGATCCCAGCTGTAACTTTAAATATCTAATATTAACCTATCATATAAACAATCAATTTCTTTAACCACTTCTTCTTCTAATAAGGACGTCCGAAACTCATTACCCTTACCTTTACGAATATCTAGTTCTTGCTGCATTAGGTTGAATAGCTTAATACTGTTGGGATCTCTAAACTTTTCGTACATTATTACACGATTCGGATATTTTTCTTCTGCTTCATTAAGAGGTTTATATAGACTTCTCTTTTGACATCTGATAGCATAATAAGAGAAAGGATCATTAGGTTTGTTCTTCATATGTATTATTAGACAATTATCTTTTGAAACATCATCTGTATATGGTGCTGCGATTTCCTTTAAGCTCTCGTTTTGAATCTTTAATCTTTCCATTGTTTGTTCTATTTCTTCTACTTTTCTTTGCAACTCTTCTTGGTATTCTTGAACCTGTTTAAAACTAGAAACGAAATAGTCTTCGATAATATCATAGCATTTGTCATAGAAGTCTTGTGATACCCATAAAGCAATAGCGGGAAATATCTTTTTATACATATATGTTCCTGAGATTAGATTGTTTATTTCGTTACCAGCTAGTTTTACTGTGTAAGACGATTTTCTGAAATTCCTAGCTTCGGAGGAATTTCGACGTTTGTTGTAGTAATCTAATAACTCTTTTGATTCTTTATTTTTCAGCCAGTTGTCAAATCTCTTATCACCACTCTGACACAGATTAGTAGCATTGAAATAGCCTGTGTTCTTATCTATAATCAGTTTAAAATCACCAAAGATACCATACCAATAGTTATCTTTGATCTGTTCATAGCAAATATAATTTAAACTAAGAGAATTATCCATAGTACTCATATTTATTATATAAAAATGTTTATTTAATCATTTTCGAAATCGTTACACCCTTACATAACTATTCAACCTTTAACTCCAATCCTTTTAATTTTTCGATTACTTCATCATCTTGAATTTCTTCTATAACTTCTTTGATCGTGTTGAGTTCACACTTGAAAAATTCACCTTTATATTTAAATTCATCTAATTGTTTATGCACAAGTGACTCTAACTTTTTAGCATCATTTGTTTTATAGGTTTCTTCATAATAAAATAATTCGAAGTCAAGTCTAAACTCATTAAACTGACCTAGGCGTTGTTCAGGGTTTTTTGTATAACCCACTTTATATATATTCTTCTCTTGGTGCTGTTTGGTAGTTGCTATATAAACAAAACCTGACTTATCATTATCTTTTTTCAATTGAGACCATCTTTTTATTTCTTGGAACAAGTCTGGATGTACCCGTGATTATCCTTGGTCTTCCTCCTAAAATCATGTAATATATTTTTTTAGACTGATACTTTTCTTCTAATTTTTTATTAGTTCTTTTGATCCTTTATTTTCTAACCAGTGATCAAGCCTTCTACCTCCGCTCTGACACAGTTTAGTAGCATTAAAGTAACCAGTCTTCTTATCTATAATCAGTCTAAAGTCACCAAACAAACCATACCAGTAATCATCTTTAATCTGTTCATAGCAAATATCGTTTAAACTAGGAGAAATATCCATAGTACTCATATTTATTATATAGAAAATGTTTATTTAATCATTTTTGACATTTGTTGTTCTATCTCTTGCACTCTTGTTTCTAGTTTATCTTTGTCGTCAAGGTATTATTTGGCATCTTGTGTGAAGTAGTCTTCTATAATATCATAACACCTGTCATAGAAGTCCTGTGAAATCCAAAAAGCAACAGTAAGAAATATTTTCCTATAGACGTATGTTCCAGATATAATAACATTTGTTTCTGTATCTCCTCCACCTTTTACTAGAGACTTAGAGCGACCCCTCGTATTTTTTTATCGGCTATTTTTTTATCTTTAGATTAGATTTGAAGACCTGGAAACTACGAGTGTCCTAAATACTGACACATTATTATCAACCGTCATTCCATATTTCTCCTTTACCACCTGCTACTTTTTTGGTAATTTCATCGGCTCGTATTCGAGCGCTGGAAATGTATGCTATAAGAGTAACGTCTCGCTATCCTTTTATGGAATAATAGCCATAAAAGACAAACATTTATATTTACATTACAACATTACTTTTATGTATCCTACTATTATGTGAATCATCAAAACCTAGCCATTTAACGTATACTTTATCACCTTTCTTTCTTAACACCTTTTCCACCAAGTATTCATCTTTATGTTTCGTCTTTAATAGTTCTGGTTCGTAAAATCTACCTTGCACATCCTCTTCTTCATCCATTAGATGGAATAGCTTCACTAATAACAAATACTTCTGTTGACCAATTAGGTGTATATCCTTTCTCAAATAACCCTTTCGACTTACTTATACGACCATAATTACCTAACTTGTATTTGGGTTTAACACGCTTATATTCTTGTTGATACACTTTCTCCAATATTGTTCGCTCATTTTTCTTATTAACTTCTACAGGCTTTAAACCAATTGCTATATGAATTTGATGATTATACTCTTTAACTAGTGTTGGTAATGTATCTACCCACTTATAATTTCCTTGTGTTGTGAACCTTTTCCACATATTTTGTTTAAGTGTTCTATTGAATCTCTCAACAACAGAAGCTTTCTTACCACTATAGGTTGAGTAGTGATTAATCTTATTTTCATCCATTAACTTCTTAAATTCTTTATTGTAAAACTCTTTACCTTGATCTGTTTGTAAGTTACTAGGTTTTCTTGTTCTTAATATGGATTCCAATTCTACTGTAACATTCTTACCACTCTTATCTTTAACAGGAACAGCAAACGCATATTTCGAGAACACATCTATAATCGTTAGCAGATACTTATAACCTTTATTTAATTTGGAAACACCTTTTAATACTTCACTATACATTTCTACAAGATCAGCTTGCCAAAGCTCATCGATACCTTTTATAACTACACTTAATCTGTCAAAGTTTTTTCTAGATGGTTTGTGAATTTCTTCTATAATGTCTTCTCTAACACCTTTACCTTCTTCTAGTCAATCGGGCTTTTTAACGAATTGAGTTTTAGTAACACCACATACAGAACAAATACTTTTCTTTAGATATCTTCCATTCTTTGTTTGTTCAATTCCAATGGTATCTTTCTTAGTATCTGTCAAATTCTTATACTAAACCCAATACATCCTGTTTATTATATAGAAAATCAATAACTATCGCTGTTTAATATTATGCTATCAACATTCTCATCATCATCATCACTATCTTCATCTTCTCTTTCAAGATGCATAATAAGCAATAATAATTTACCATGTTTCAGATCAGAATCTTTAGATGGTCTAACTGCTAATAGATCATTTATATTAAAGTGTAATGGAAAAGTTTCAACTAGAGAACCATTTAAATATATATCTATAAAATACGTATTATAAGATGATTCTATATGCATTATCCTACCTTTATAAAGAAATTTGTATGCGGTAGATAGATTATGTATCAAAAAGAACGGTATTTCAACATTTTCTGATATCAATCGCCCTGGAAGCTCTATAACATAACTCCGTTTGATGAAGTTAAGCTCTTCTTTTAACATGACCATATCTTTTCCCACAGCTGTATTATCTAACTCTGATATCATTTTAACAGTACCAAAGATATCAATATTTATTGTATAGCAAATGTTTTTATGAAAGCTCTCTTTCTATGAACATTACAACAAACAATAATTGCCCTTCTTCCACAGCAGAATTTTTATTTGGTTTAATCGTAATTATATCGTTCTTATTAAAGGCAAAAGGTATCTCTTTAATCAAAGTATCACTCAAATATATATCTAGAAAGTATTTATCCAAACTTAATTCCATGTGCACTATTTTCCCATTATAGAGAAATTTGTAGCCATTAGAGAGATTAAATATTCTAAAGATTGGTTCCTTAACATTTTTAGCTCTCAATCGACATATTAAGGGTATAGTTTCTTTCTGCATAATCAATTTAGTAGTATCCATCCTAACCTTTTCAAAATCTTCTTTCTTGATGTACGTGTCTTGTAACGTTTCTAATGCATCTTCAAATCGTTTTCTATGGTCCTCTAATTGAGCTTCTATTGACCTAAGTTGACTTACGCTAACAACATCATTTAAATTCTCCAACAATTTTAATTTTTCTTCACTAATATCAACATCACCTTTTCTATCTACAACATTACCAAATATATCCATACTCATTTATTATACAGAAAATGCCCATCCTAATTTTTCAAAACATTTCTTTAATATCTCTATTTGTTTAGATGAGTGTTTAAAATCAATATCAACATGAATATCGTGCTTTTTCAACAGATGGTACAATACACATTTTAAGTTAGTAAACAATACTCTTTTTGGGTACAGTTTTTTAAAGGTTTTGTATAAGTTTTCGAAGTCGTTTATAAGTGTTTCTTCCATATGTCGTAAGTTTAATGGTTTTTGATCAGTAACGTGATGGTGTATTAAATAGACATCATCATAATATTTTGTGTATTTGTTTTTCTTTAGTACTTCTAGAACATCTTTTGTTGATATTAAATGTTTTGTCATATCTCCAAATTCATCATTTAACACCTTGAACACCTCTTCGCTAATAAATCTATCCTGTAAAGCTTGCAAACGAGATAACTGTAACTTAAATCTTTTTGTAGTATCTTACCATGGTTTTCTCGCACAAGCAGCTCTCATTCCTTCATTAGTATCGTAAACCCAACCACTCTCTACAGAACAATCATCACAAATGTATCTACTCATACCTTTTGTTAATGACTTACTACCACAATTACTGCATTGTAATGGTCTAGAACTATAATTTGTCAACAACTCCTTTAAGGTAATTATTGGACGTAACTTTTCCAACTCTTCTTCCGTGTACAAAAATTTAGGTATTAGCATTTTCCATAAATCAATAACATTGTATACGTTGTATCTATCTTTTAAGTCTATCTCATTAACATCCTGAAAATACTGATAAAAATTAAATCTATCTAGTGCATCTAGTTCATCCTCATGCTTCTCAAAATAATCTAAAAATCTATTGTGTAAAGCTTCCATATTTATCTTAAACAAAACTTTTATGGATACAAACCATAAAAGCACTTAATCATTTTTAATCATATACATAACATCACTAAAAGAATACCCTTGATTTAGAAGATTTAAAACCTTAACACAAAGATGACCACATATAACTGAATTAAAGTCTTGTATTCGTTCGTCATTGTAAAATAAGTTTTCGGTACCAAGATATTGTACTAGTTGTTTAGGAGGAACACCACCATAAGAATCGAACACGTACTTTATGTTGTTATATTTCCAATAGCATATCCAATGGGTACCAAATATTTCTGATTTATCAAGGTTAACTACACCACACTCATTTACATAAGGTTTTTGTGGAAGTTCATCACTCATAAATACAGCTCTAAATCGTTTTATCTTTAATTCTTTAACCAACCTCTCTATATCGAAGTTGGTTAATGGTTTTAGTTTTTTGACTTCTTTGGTTTACCTGTCCCCTGCTTTTCTTCCGTAGCCATATTGTGTCTTTTTTGTTCTTCAAGTTCTTGTTTATTCTTCTTAGCATCCAATACAGTTTTAGTAATCGCTGCTGCACCACCTGCTAATGAGTCAACTGCTCCTAAAGCTGCTAAAACGGCCGGAATTGTAAAGATAAAACCGCCCATATGCTCTTTCTTAAACTTTTTCATTTGTGCAGTAGTTAAAGTTAAATCCATTCCTTTACCTTCTTTAATTTTCTTAGATTTATCACTAAGTTGTTTCTTTGTTAATACATGATCGATATTTAAATCCCTTAGTTCACTGTAAGGAACACTAAACATACAACCTTTAATAGAACACATCTTCCTATTTATTTAAGAGAAAATCTTGGTTTGTAAAAGTACAGTTGTTGTTGCTCCACCAAAATCAATTAAGGAATCATTCTCATCTGTTATCCTTATCTCAAAATTGTCAACCTTGTCTTTAGATATAGGAAAAAAATGGATAAGTAGGCTCGTAAATAATACTATGTTTGAACTCGGCATCTGATTTAAATGATGCTATGACCCCTGTTTCTCTATGTGTGTATTCTGTATCTTTAACAAACATGCCATCTGCTATATTACAGTGAACATGTATAGTATCGAATGGGTGAAACTTTGGCAACCTACTTCCAATATGTGCTTTGTTCTTTTCTAAAACTTCAAAAACATTAAACCCGAGGACAGTACCTATACCCCCAATTGTAACATCATTACTATCAGTTTTTATTTTCACTCTGTTTCTTAAATGATCTTTTGATAATGTTATGTTGATGGATTGAGATTTTAAATACTCATTAAGTGATTTCAAATTGTATTGCTCTTCTGGTACAAAAACTTGTCTACCACCATATGAGAAACTGTTTTTTTCTGTTGTTATGTTTGGAGTTAATTATGTTGTGTAAAACCCAACTAGTCCTATACTTAAATAGTTGCTACTGTTGTCTAATTCGTAATGGAGTTTCTTCTTTAAAACAGAAGTATCACTCGTTAACTTAAATACCTTAGCCATTTATTATATAATAAATGAATGAGTTTGATTTACCTAGAGATATTCCAAGAGAGAAAGTAATCATGTTAATAGAAGACATCATTCAAAAGTTAGAATACAGCTTAAAGAAGAAAAAGAGAAAACTACGAATTGTTAGATATGCATACTACACTTTGATCACGTTGTCGGTTATACTTTCTGCAACAACTGGGTTTATTAATATTTTTATACCTGTAACAATTTACTCAATATTAACAAAGTCTCTTGCAACTGGCTGTGTTTTTATAACAGGTCTGTCTTCTAAGTTAAACATAAGCAAAAGAAAAGACGAATATTAAACCATTGTCGCTTGTATTAACTCATTTAAAGAATAGTTAGAGATGATAATAACATTAAATGGTGAAATGGATAACGAATATATAAAAGATACGTTGCTTAAGATCAGAGAACAACTTAAAGATATAATATCATAAAAGGTGTCCCGCTGTATTCGGAGGTCCAAAATGTTAAGTATTTTCTCGCATCAAAAGGTACAAGTTCATCCTCAAACTGTTTGAAAGGGGTCCAGTGCTGGTGGACCCCAACGTGGGGTATTGAATCAATGCCCTTAACTTCTGAAAAATTTTCTTCTTCGTCTACATGATCTTGGATGGCGTTTCAAGGTTGTGAATATTCTAAGACAAATAAGATCATAAAAGGTGATGATTTTCTCTATAATAAATGAGTAAGAAAACTATTAATTGGGATGTAAAAGAGATGATAAAAGAAAAAAACAGCTAAGAAAAGAAATGGGGAGCTTATACCTGATGATGTTCGATGCCTTATCGTGGGTCCATCTGAGTGTGGTAAAACATTTCTATTGTTTAACTTCTTATTACAGCCAGGTGGGTTAAACAATAATTACTTCTATATATATTCTAAAAGCATGAATCAGCCAAAGTATGAGCAATTAAAACATCTATTTGAAAAAGCAGAACTAAAGTTTAAGAAATAAATAGCAACGTTCTTAAGCGGTAATGACTCTATTGTACCTATTGATGAATGTGAAAAATACTCTGTCGTTGTGTTTGATGATTACATTTTGGAGAATCAAGATACTGTTAGAAATTACTTTACAAGAGGTAGGCATAGACATTTAGACTGTTTCTATCTTGCACAAACATATTCAAAAGTACCTAAACAGCTTATAAGAGATAACGTTAACTTCCTATGCATATTCAGACCTGATGGTACTAATCTTAAACATGTGTATAATGAGTTTGTTGGAGGAGATATGTCTTATGATAAATTTAAAGAGATATGTTCAAAATGTTGGCAAGAAGATTATGGTTTTATAGTAATTGATATGACAAGGAAGGTAAACAATGGTAAGTATAGGAACAAGATAAAACACTTTATAAACGTTTGACGTTTTTTCACGTTTTACGTTTTAACGTTTGACGTTTTTTCACGTTTATTGACGCTCTTTGACGTTTATTAACGTTTGTTCGTTTTCTATATAATAAATGGATGAGAAAAATAATAATAAGAATATCAAGTTAAAGGAGTTCTTCATAAAGGGCTTCAAATCTTGGAAGAAAGAAAGAGCAGGTATATATGATAAATTTAACACACAAGAACAACCTGTAATTGATGCTATTCAAAACTTGGGAAGTGAGATCAAAGAAGTAGCAGAACAAAATAAAAATCTAATAACTGAACTTGTGCCAGTTGTAGATAAGACGGCTTCAATAGATCCTAGTCTGCTAGAAACACCTAAAAAGATAACTTATGATAGTTCTCCAAGTAGTAGTGATACACCTATAACGGGAGAAATAAAACAAATGAGAAAACAAATTAAAGACAAAGTGGAAGGAGTAGAACCTTTAACAGCAGCACAATCATTTGGTAAGATTGCAACGAAATATACTAAAAGAAATGATAGTGTATTTGGAATAAGAACTGTAGAAGAAGATGGAAAAATAATAAATAAGATAGGAAATTCTGAAGTTAAAGTGAATGGTGATGATTTGGTAATTAATGGTAAAACTTATAAAGGAACAGAAGGTCTATGGGAATTGTTAACGACCAATACTAATAAAACCATTGAAGATTATGATGATGGCGATTTTGAACAGTACAAGGAAATAATAATAGAATCAGATACTGCCTTCCAAAAATATAATCGTGATAAAAAGGTAGCATCTAGTAGAGGTTCTAAGTACATTAATATTATCAAGCCTATTTGGGATAATTATATTAAACCATCTTTACCTCCAACACCACCAAGAAAGAAAACACCAGAGTCTGGGAAAGGAATTAAACAATATACCGAAATACCTAAAGAATATGTATGGATGGATGACGTGAGAGAGCTTATAGATAGGTTAATAGTTATAGATGGAGAAGAAAAGGCTGGAAATGATAACTTTTATAATGAGAAAGTAGGTATAGTGAATATGATTAATAACAAGCTTTCACAATTTATTCCTAATGATCCAAAAGGTATAGGTTATTTGATTAAGATCTTAAATACATTACCACCACGATTCTGGAATGATGAGAAGCTTGGAAAAGGATTAGTAAATGATTTGATTAATAAACTTCCAGTTGAATTACATATTCCAGGTTTTAGATTTTGCGGTCCGGGAACTAAGCTTCAAGAAAGATTAGAAAGAGGTGATGAGGGTATTAACCCATTAGATGAGGCTTGTAAAGAACACGATATATACTATAGAGACAATAAAGATACAGAGTCAAGAAAAATTGCAGATAAGGAACTAGAAACTAAAGCATGGAAAAGAGCATTTAGTAGTGATGCGTCAATTAGTGAACGACTAGCTGCTTTTGGGGTTGGTACTGCTGGATGGGGATTATAAGTTAGGATAAGTTTTTAAATGTTTATTATGTATGATTCTTTTATGGGTACATCCCATAAAAGTGTTGTTTTTACACTTAGTCTAAAGCTTGATGGGTAAAGCCATGAAGCCACAAAAATGAACACAACAACTTAAAACAAAAAACCAATATGTCACAATGGACTCACTTATTAAAGACATCACAGCCATAGACATCACACACACAGCGTTTCAATTCATCAAGTCAAAGGACGGCATAGAGTTCCACAAGGCTCTTTACGGTGACTTTGTCGTTATCATGAATAAGAGCGACGACTACCGCAACGGGTTCATGAACGCAACTAAACTTTGTAAAGATGGCGGTAAGGAGTTAAGAGATTGCAACCGTCTTGAAAATTCAAAAGATCTTCTGACTATGTTTAACAAGATTTCCCCATGTGCAAAATCTCACATAGCGAAACCAAACTTCTTTATACAAACACAAAACAAAACACCATCCGACAAGCTTGTTTCAGGTACATTCTTTCATTTAGACATCATAGTTCACATTGCTTCTTGTGTTTCAAATATGTTTGCTGTTAAAGTCTCTAAGATTGTCAACAGATACATAGTCAACCACTTCAAACAAGAGTACAAAGAAAAGATAGAACGCCTTAAAGAAGCTGAAGCACGCTACGAAGACCAATTAGAACACCTAACTACTCAAGTCGCATCACTCAAACTCATTGCAGCGCCATACACAGAAGACCCAGGCAAGATCCACAGACTCATCGTAATCAAAAAGAACCTAACCGAACACCAACTTGAACTGATACTTGACCCCTATGATGAAGAAACTAGAGAAAGGAAAATTGTTTACGAGTCTTATTCTTATTGGGTTGGTAGGATTCAACAATGCAACGTTAGTTCAAGACTTAAACAGCTCAAAACAAAGTACCCACATCTCAAAGTCATTCTAAACACCGACGACCCAAACTCAATCAACTTGTACAACAGACTAAAGGAATCAAAGCTGGAGTCAAAGACAATCAAATGGTACGGTTCACATCTTGAAGCATATAGCGATGAAGATGACGACGATGAAAAGATTGTTAGTATGTTTGTTGGTTTACGCGAAGATTTTTAGATCCCCTTACAGTTATACACAAAGCTTGATGGTAAACGTCATAAAGCAACTAACTTTAACATGCCCCAAGACTTGATGGTGTTTACCATAAAAGCGTTGTTTCAAGATTTTCTGTATAATAAATGGATAGTGTTGAGAGTTACGAGTTACAAAGTTTTGAAACTAACACAAGAACATTTAATAATTTGAATGAAGCTAACAAAGATATTGAGTTTGATTTCAATGTGGGGGATGGCTTCATACATCCACACAAAGCAGATTGTCATATGACTTTTGAAGTTGTTGGTGCATCAGTTGGAGGAACATTTGGTGCAAATGATACTATAAAACTTGTAGATAACTTCTTTTCATTCTTCTTTTCTCAAATTGAGGTTAGAAAGCATGGATTTGTTATAGATAAGTTTGAACTACCTAGAATAACATCTACACCTATAGGAACATTAAAGATTTCCAAACCAGAAGTTGAATATCTAAAACAAGCAGGATTTGAAACAGATGATAAACTTGGTCTAAGAAAGGACTTTAGCGTTTTGTATCCATTAAGATTAATTCCAGGCTTTTTAAGTGATTATAAAGAGGTTATGTGGAAAGGTGGATTGAGAATAACATTTACAAAAGCTAACAACAATAACGATGTCTTGTACAAATGGGCTGGATCAGGAGCAGCTCCTCATGATGGAAACATAACAATAAAAAGTATGGAGATAAGAATGCCTATTGTTGAATACGAATCTAATTATGAAAACAAGTTAAAGTTGAATATTCTTAAAGAACCTAAAGTCATGTTTTCATTCCATACTTATCAATGTGTTCAAAAGACTGTTGCAGGTTCTTTCTTGGAGTTCGATGTTACTACTCAATTTAATTCTAGACAATTTGATATGCCTGATTTTGTAGTTGTAATGTTCCAAACTGATAGAAGTGGCAAACAAACAGCAGATGCCAGTAAGTTTGATCATTGTAAGGTAAAGAATATCTATCTTAAGAATGGGAGGAATGAGGTATTTAAAAAAGAATCAAGAAACTTAGATATTGCTAACAAGGATTATTTTAAGATGTACGAAGATTACACTGCATTTAAGAGAATAACATGTAGCAATACCGAAATGTACTATGATCCAAAAGAGTTTATAGATAACAGACCAATGTATGTGATTAATTGTAGTAAGAGGAAGAATGTATTGGTAAATGAGAGAACAAACATAAAGATTGTTGTAGACTTTGCAGAAGCTGTGGCTGCTAATACTATATGCTATGCGATTTTAATTGGACAAAAGAACTTTACATATGACTCTAAGAATGAGAAAGTAGTAGAGGAGTATTAGATAGTTACATGTATGTTTGTATTGTTTTATTGAAGTTTTTAAATAAAACTAAATTGATAAAAATGATTAAGTATTTTTTGGTGAAGATAAAAATTGAAGAGTGTTAAATACGATGTTGCGTCATATTAAACTTTTAAATAAGCTTGGAAGTCTTGAGGAAAAACAAGTTATTGGATTAAGAGAATTAGAATTAAATACAGAATGTAAGATTGTGAAAATGGAAAGGATTAAAGCTAAGTTTGGAAAGAGCATTTTAGTTGAATGTGAACAGTTTAAGGTATTTCCTCCACCTAGATTTACAAAACACTTAACAGATAAAACGATTGATGAGATCGTTAAAGATGGAATAAAAATTAAATATACTGGTTTAAAAGATAACTATCCAACTGTTGAGTTCTGTATGTAAAATTTGTGTTTTAAGTGTATAAGGGTTTTAAGTGTATAAGTATCAAGACTATAAAAACTAAGACCTTTGGATATACAGAACATAATGTCATTTAAATTTTAAAGATACTTGTATAAATAAGGGATTTATTTGAATTTTTTAATAATTATATCCTTAGAGTTATGCAATTTATAAGACATTCGATAGATTGGAAATTTATATGTCTATTGATTGCCGTTTGAATTTTGAAAATCGGTTAATATTTGATAAAGTTATAGCCAATTCGAAATTTCGGGAATTTTTTACGGGTTTATTTTTGCGTTTTCGAGGAAATGTTATTCTTTTAAAAAGTCTTAGAATTTTATTGTGATTATGGTAGTATTTTTTCTATTTGATGGAATTTTTTAGAGATATTGAAATAGGGAAACATATCCTGTGGGTTATGCAACCATTTATGCATTTTAGAAAATTGGATATGTTATTAGTATTCATTTGCCGTTTGAATTTTTGAAATCGGTTAATTAGGGACTGAGTTATTGAATGCTAGCGTTATTTAGGGATAAGACTGCCAGTGTTGCCAACTCATTATTAACAATTATCATATTTATTAGTAATCGGGTGAATTCATCCCGATATGTTATAAAGCGATATCTTGAAAAATTTAAATCCTGGAACGTTCCGAAAAATATTGAGTTGGATACACTGACCTTTTTCTTTTTTGTCTTGCAACTTAGGATTTAGTTCTAATATTCTGGTATTGCTGAGTGTCGATGGAAAGGAAAGAGAGAAGGAGAACCAAGAGATACTTCGTCACGGATTCAATGAAGCCATGTATGATGTATTCTCCCCGAAGGAGACTACGTCAGGGATTCAATGATGTCATGTATGATGTATTCTCTCCGAAGGAGACTACGTCATTGATATACAGATGTAATCTGTATGGGGTCAATGTGGGGAAGATGTAATTTTCGATGTGTATAATTAGATTCTATGCTGGAGGATTTCATATATAAAAAAGCCTGGTTTGAGGAAGTGGCCCCAAACTGGTTTTATGAATACTACTTCTATAGCAATTAGGTACCACATTAGAGATGATTTAATTCACCATTCATTATCAATTCTTTGAAAAACTTAGTCTAAGAGGACTAGGTTTGATTATATAAGACGTAAATCTACAGCCTAACGTGGAATTCGAACTACATTATCTATCGTCAAGAGTCGAAATCAGGTTTCCTATAATATAGGTACGTATATCCACGAAAAACAATGAAATAATTAATTTCAATACTATAACTATCTATGTTACGAAAATATCATTTAAATAAGCACTGAAATAATCAAATCCACTACTATTAAACTATATAAATACTATACTTATAAAATGATTTCTTTCCGTAATGTTAAAGAGCAAGAAATAAAGCCCTACATATACTAGCAGTAATAGTAACTAAATAACTAGCGACGGAATATGTAATACAATGCTAATCACTATATTAAGGTAGATAATACAATTAAATTTCATTCTATTCTATAAGAGTCAGAATATCTCGAGGCTATACGAAACATGAATCTACAGATTAACTTGGAATCCGTCAAGAGTCGAACTCAAGTTTTCTACACAGAAAGTACGTGCACTAAGTGATTGGACGCGAATATGTATTGCTTTCTGCAAGTAGCAAGAGATGCATTCGGAAAACTAATGTCCTGATCAATTTATTGATGGTAAATTTTTTACACGAACAAAAGAGACCAAACTATATGCTGAACATAGTGATGGACAAACACCGCGCACATGGTTTTCCTCAGGTTTCTTAAGCAGGCATAACAGTGGGACGTAAAACTCAAAGATTTCAAAGAACTTTAATCAATCAAGATTTCAAAGAACCTTAATCAAGAACCTTTTTATCGCTAAGTGCCTCAAAGCATTGAGTGATAACAGCCGGTATATCAGAGCATGCATGAAGTTTTCTTATATATATATATATATATATATATATATATATATATATATATATATATATATATATATATATATATATATATATATATATATGTGTGTGTGTGTGTGTTTATGTGCGTTTTCAGTTAACGTTTATTTACGGAAATTATACCAAATACGATATATGGTACATAACTAAACAGATCATACAAATACCATTATTAGAACACTCAACTGTTATGCTTGAGTACAGATAATTGCTATTTTGTAATTTCGGTCTACCTGTGCTAGTTTGTTACACGTGTTTGACTTTGATTCAAGGTTTATTTTTCTCTGCCTTCGTTGTATTTCACGAAACACTTTCAGCCAAAATGTGACATTACACTTTTCAAAGTACGATGATGGTTTTGAAGTGCATTCATTATTATGACATCTTTATGTCTTCCTTTCCGTAATGAAGTAATCCCTTATAGCGAAGCGTACATCATTGAATACATTTGAAAATGAAATGAAATCTTTAAGTTTTACGTCCTTGAATACATTTGAACAGGTGACAACCAAGTTTGATATATTTGACAGAAAAGTTGCTCCTGAATGTCACCTGTTCAAGATCCACATTGGACTGAGTTGGTTTCGTAAACGTAATCATGAATGTACGATCATTATGTTAATAATTCGTGTAAATATCACCCTATACCACTTCTTGCCTCTTATATTAATTCTAATTTTCTGATCCAGCAAATCGAGATGGTCGACACCTCCCGTGTGACTATTGTAGGATGTTATAACGTGAGGATGCTCAATTCTAATATGTTCATCATGTAGTCGGCTCCACCTCTTCGTTCGTGAAACAGGATGTACGGTTTTAAAATTTGTGCCAACTACAACACGTCGATTGTCATGCCTCCTAGTCGAATCTGTATTCATGTGAACTTCATACATATTTATTCAACTCGTTTGAATCAGTCAATGGATACAATGAGACACACGATTGCTTTGGAGAGTACGGGTTGTTCTGAATTCCAATTCACGAAGATGAATTAGCAGATCTCTTTTTGCGAAGAAATCTCAAATATGGAACATGAGTTTTCGGATCTCTGGTATATTGAGAACTACTCTGGAATCTAAAGAAAAATATCCTCTATCATTATGTATATTGTCTCTAGCACTCTTCTTTATCTTCATATCATTTCATATCATATCAAATTTTTATAACAAGTTTTATAATCACACAAGAGAAAATGACCATTCTTTATCTCCGCACCATACCGACCTGTCTGTCTCCATTGAGTCACTGTTGAAAATTCAATAGAATATGTCTGTAGGTGATTTGTTTACAAGATTTCTCTTTCAGTTCGCTCAAGTTTCTGTCAGTTTGTACACCAACTTGGGCAAGCTTTGTGTATGATGCGTCCATTTCTCTATAAATTTGAACATTACTATAAACCAATCTTCTGTCTCTTCTATTTACTTCCCTACTGTAACTATACTAAAGCTTAGATATAAATTTCATTCAATTGAAAAAAGCAAAAAATGATGTTATCAAGCGATGAACAATGAATGATAAGCGTAAGAACTCGAAAAAATCAAGGGCGTTGGTCTATATATACAATCCCTTTTATTACTTGGTAATATATTGCTTTGGACCAGCGTCATATTTATATGACACTAATGTTTCAACATCTATAGCACTGAAAGTTGTAACAAAACTAGAATAACTTTCCTATAGCGTGATTGCCGCATACCTATTGCTACCTAATACATATAAACCAAATGCATTGTTTCCATTAAAAACAAAAAAAAATAACGTTATCCGAATCATACCCAAATAAAGAAACTTACACGGGTAAATTTAAGTGTCCCTTTTTTACAGAGGGAAAGGAAAAATGTATAAAAAAATACAGTGCATTAGGACAGGTCTTCAATTGTTCCCTGTAATTAGCAGAACTCGAAAACTTTATTCTTGTTTCTTATAAAAATAAAATATCAAGTGTCCTAACAATAGGACACTGGCTCCAAATGGGTTAAAACAGTGTCTGAGGACTAAAACTTGAGTGAACTGGTATTGTTTATGAGTTTCGGATGTTTCTGTTTCATTTCGAATTTGAAAAATGTACTTGTCGATTTGCGACTTATCTCTTTTCGTACCGAAAAAGTTTCTCGATTAGTTGGCAATACTAGTTTACTCAAGTAATAGTATTTTGAGGTTTCAGCACCTTGATAAATATTATTTATTGCGTTCGTACAGTTATTTGTATCAATTTATAGTTTTTATACATGACACATGTAACATTAAAACAGTATTTGAGATCTAAAACTTGGGTGAACTAGTGTTTGAAAATGTACTTGTCGATTCTAGACTTGTCTCTTCTCGTGCCGAGAGTTTCTCGTTTCGTTGACAATAATAGTTCAACGTTTAACAGAGACAAACATTTTAAGTATTTGTGCTTTAAATAGTCTAAATTACTTAACTATATCTTTTTCATAACGTTTATGATATAAAATTAGTGCTTAAAGTCTTAGTAATTTAATAAGTCTTCTCTAAAATCAATGCATGTGAATTGTGCTTCCACCTTTAGAGTTCTTTGAAACTATATGTTGAGGACGTTTATATGTTTGTGGCCAATCTTTTCGACAATGAGATCTCGGAAACTACAGGCTTTAGAAAGATGTTTTCACTGGTCGATTGAAAATTCTGCGTAGAGGGCTTGTATATGTCTCAGACGTTTGTTTCATGGCCAAATAATAATGAAAAAAGGAAGGAAGGATAACCATTTCTCAAGGCTAAAATAAATCTTCGTAACTGATAATATAGATATTCTAAGCTTGGTCGTCCTCTTCCTGGTTTTTATTCTGCCTTTCTCTCTATCAACACGGATTTAATAAGGAAAGTCGTGAGAAACTCTAAAAGTATTTCACATTATTGCTTATATTTCTCTTGGCTTTCCTTTTCAGTCTAATAAGGCTATGATTCCAAAACGAGTTAAAATAAGCTGAACGAGCAAACCATCTATCAAACTCGACTCTACTCGAAACTCGACCTGAAAACAGTGACTCGACTCAAAACTCAACACGAGAAAATTACATTTGACTCGACTCGCGCCTATCCCTAAGATTTACGCATGTAACCTACGATTTTACGAACGCTACATAGTTTTTTCTTTGTGTCATCAAGTCTGTATATAATTGGTTCATACTGAGCCTAAAGTCTTCAAAATCTTCAACTTCAGTCCATATAATGGAAATTTAAACCATTTTGAGAAATGTTGGATAATGTTGCGTGTTGTGTGTCATCTTCTTTTTTATCCATTGACTTATAGAGGATTTATTTTTCTTTCTCCTTTGAAATGAACTGGAATGTTAATAATTTATTCTACTAATATCTTCTTAAAATATTCCTTACTTAATAAAAACTAAATTTTGTTAGATCTATATCAGTCGTCTGAAAAGCATTGGTCCTTTGAAGTTCAAAATTGAGAATACACTTGTGATTTGAAAATAACGCAATGAAACTTCAAATACAAATGACCTGCCATTTTTCCGGTAACACAATTAATGCGTAACTGTAGAACAAGTATTTCAAACTTGTGAGTTGCATGTGGCCCTTGAATCATTTGTTTGTGACCCTCGGTTCACCTCCAGAAAACAACAAAGAAGTACTCGTATATATAGTGCCCCAAAAGTAGATATACATCCCCGTACTGATCATCTCATGGGATTTTCATTTACTTATTGCAATTCATACATACAAAATATTGACTTAGTTTCTTCATTATTTGCTCTTAATTCCTTTTCACTTATGCCTAAACTCGGAATAGACCGAAACATATAAATTCATTATCTTATTAAATTAAAATGTCATACTTGATCAATGCAGGTGTGTATACCTACTTTGGGTCACTCTGTGATACGTTCAAAGATAGTTCACATAGCCAATGTTCTTAAATCAACTTCATATGGCTTACACCAGCGACAATTTGCTGTTTTCTTGAAAGATTGTGCATAAATGTGCTGGATATCCTGTGCTCCACGGGTCTGAAAAGTTCCTGGAACTTGAGAGATGAAATTAGCAATTTTTTTCAAATCAAAAAACAAAGCACAAACTTACTCACAGATTCTTTGTTGTTACAATATGTTTCTTCCATGACAGTGTTACGGAATATTTGTCACATTTTAATTTGAAACTTTAAGAAAAAACATAATTACTGCAAACGTTACGTAAATAAAAACGTTAGAACACAAGTTGCAGCTTTGGGAGAAACTGTTACAAAACGAAGGCTTGATACATTTACCAATTTGTGTTAAGTATGGAACAAGTACAAGGCATTTACTTTGTACAGGATGCATACCAAGAAGCTTCGGCATTTGAAAAATTAATTCAAAGAAAGATTCCGCGATATCAAAGATTAGCTCTCCCTGTATTCTGCTTCTTTCTGAACTAACATTAAGGAATGAGCAATTCGTTTCCACATGGAATTAACATAAATTCAGCCCGATATAACTCGAAACAAAAATTCCATGAAGAGGGTTTACCAGAATTTTACAAACTAAAAAATAGGAGTAACTAAAAACAATAGGAGAAACTAAAAACTAAAAAAATGAATCATACATTATTTCCATGTTCGGTAGTTTGTATCACTCTGAAGAAATTTTCTCACTTATGAAAAGAACAAGTCCGTAGCGAGATTCACGTTAAAACATTATCTGACCATTGTTATAAAAAATATTTATGTGAGCATCATGTCTCTATTATTATTATTATTATTATTATTATTATTATTATTATTATTATTAACTATTCTGGCTTTCGGTAGGCCCTGGGACTAAGGAGGATTTTTTTTTAATTTTAGATTTGGGACTGGAAAAGTTTCTTCCACTTTTGTCGACCTTCAACTTCCTCTTTTGACTTTCAACATTTTCTCCTATCTTTTAAATCAACGATCAGCTGTGTTCTTCTTCTTCCTATTCCTCGCTTGATTTCCATCTTTCCTTCTATGGCTGTGTGAAGAAGACATTTTTTTCGCAAGATGTTTCCAAATCAATTGGCCTTTCTACGAAGGATGGTGGCTAGAAGTGTCCTCTTGATAGTTTTAAACTGTGTTTTTTCATTCTGGCAATATGTCTCCAAGAATAAGAGTTGCTAAATCTAACGTTCTCGCAAATAATAGGAGAGACATAATGAGGAAGAGAAGAAGACAAGAAGATGCGTTCTACGAAACTGAGCTTTCATACAGCTTCAAAATATATATATTGTTGAATTTATTGTTCATTCAGGCCATTTTCGACGCGAGAGCTCGTGGACAAAAATTTTCCTACCCGGACTTTACTTTGGGATTCACAAAAGTTACAGGAATTTCAAATTGCTAATTTTACCTGTCACGCATCGGAAGAGAGAGGTGTTTCTGTACCTTAAAGAAGAAAAGGAAAATATTTGCAGTAGTGATGCTTTCTATTCAGAAAAACTTGACGAGTAGCATTTCAGATTTTAATGAAGTCATAGAGAAACTTGAAGCTCGAAAAGAACGAAGAAAGACCATAAACAAACTCTTTATTTTATTAGCGCCGTATCAAATGAAAAACCTTTATGTTCCATCATTTTGACGTTTATGTTGGATCCCTTATCAAGTTGGATATGGTATTGGAAGATATCAAAGATTTTAAATTGCGACAATGGGCCAACAGTAGATTGTGTACAGTGGGCCAATCAACCAATAGACAACAGTGTGCTACGTTGAACCACTGTTTTGTTTTCGCTTGTTGTCATCCATGGTTGTTGGATTATCGAATTTGCCGTTGGCATTTTGATAGTGGCTTTGTCATCGATGTCTACAAAAAGACAACGCTTGGCACACCATTTGACAACGAAAATGTTACTTGGACATCCCTGGGGGGCCTTCACTTCAACCCCTTAGATGATATTTACTGATTTCGGACATTTTATATTATTTTTTATCTCTTCGGTTCACTTCTCTGATTCCCAAGACCACATACACACAGACATACAGATAGATAGACAGAAAGATATACACTTAGATATATTTACATTTATATTTCACACGTATAGGAACGAATGTTCATGGGGTGTCAAACAATCATTGCACGAGTAATATAGTTTAATCTTTCGTACCAGGGGACACGGATGCTCAATGATAGAACGTTCACCTGTGATGCATGAGGCCCCATCCGTGTTCAAAACATGTCCCCAAAAAAGTGAATTTTATGTTGGATAAAATCATTGAATGAGTGCTGTGCTTTGACCTAGGGGCTCGGTGGTTCAGTGGTATAGCGTTCACCTCTGACGCATGAGGCCCCACGTGTTCAAATCATGACCCCCGAAAAGTGAAATTTATGTTGGGTAAAATCATTGCATGAGTGCTGTGCTTTGACCTATGTGGAAGTCCTCAGTGGTTCAGTGGTAGAGCGTTCACCTGTGATGCATGAAACCCCGTGTTCAAATTCTGCTCCCGACAAGTGAACTTTCTGGTGGGCAAACACCGTATGAATGGATTTCCTTGGAATTCTCTCGTTTCCCCCACTTTCTTAACTTAATCATTTCTCATCATCACCTTCCATCCATTAGCCTAGTAGGCATAAAGGTGGGACGTAAAACCCATTTTGTTTGATAGCTTTTCGGCTCCCTTCCTACATTATCATCGTAGCCATAAACGTGGGACGTAAAACTCAAAGATTTCATTTCTTTTTTCCTTGTTCCACAGTTTTTATTCTATTATCATTACTTAAGATAAAGTGACTCGATGTTCCAGGGCTCTCCCAAGCACATACCGCAGACAGACAGGTAGACGTATTACTATAAACTTTAAGACACATAATATTATTTAACACACAATTAAAAGTACTCTACCTTTTATCGTCCGATGTTTACTAACGTTTCTCACGTCAGTTGTTATCATTCGTTTAGAAGGCCTGTAGGTCAGTCTGTTGTCTAGTTGCAAAATGTATCATGAAAACAATTGGAAACGTTATCTTATCTGTTGCTCTTGAAACTAAACACTTTTAAGACGGAATTCAATGTGCTAACAAACAGAGAGAGAAAGAGATACTAGCAGACATCCACATATATGTATGTATGTGTTCAGCGTTTAAGACATTAAGTTAATTCGTTCCTTTCCATGCAGTACTGGTCTTTCGTTCGATTCCGATGAGAGACCTTTCAAAATGAAAGCATATTTAGGGGGTCAGGTTCGATTCTCGGTGAGAAAGCATTGAATATTTTAAGACATTAAGTTCATTTATTCCTTTCTGCCGTGAAAACGATGTGAAATTCTTTTTTTAATGCAAGGACTAGTTCAATTCTAAACTCATGAAGTACCAAACTCGATCCCAGAACCCTACTAAAGTAGATATTTTTACAATCAAGGTTAGTTTTCTGCTTCACTTTCAACCCTCCAATACAATAATAATAATAATAATAATAATAATAATAATAATAATAATAATAATAATAATAATAATAATAATAATAATAATAATAATAATAATAATAATGTGATGATATATTTTTTAAATTTATTTTTATGTTTGTTATTTATGTTTTAATACCACTTTGATCCGGGTTCGATTCTCGATGATAGAGAGAGAGAGAGAGAAAGGGAGCACTGAACACTTGAAAGCATTATAGTGCTTCGAAATGAAGAGCTTCGAACAATGTATATCATATGCTACGCTAAAATCAATACGTGAATTTTTTTTCATGCAAGGATTAATTCAACTCTAAATCGTGAAGTACTGGTCTTGCGTTTGATTCCGATGAGAGAGCTTTCAAAATGAAAGCAAATTTAGTGTTCCGGTTCGATTCTCGATGAGAAAGCATTGAATATTTTAAGACATTAAGTATGCTCTTCGGTTTCCCAGGAGGAACGAGTCGAGGAAAGACGAAGACCAATCAAATTGGAGTGCTTCGATCACTAAATATCAAAGAATTGGGGGTAAAGGTCTAAAATAACTAACCTATGCTATGCAAAATAGCTATTCAATACATAACGAAAAGACGAAATTCAATCAATCAATTGGGAAGCTTCGATCGTGATAACTGAAAGGACTCTGATGAAGATCCGATAGCCGCCCAAGAGTATGAACATAGCAACAACGTCAGCTTACGTTCTTCGCAGGAGTGAGTGGAGGAATTTGGGGGTTCAAATCACTAGCCAATACACGACAACAACACGAAAAATACATGTTTTAACTTCTTTCTACATCTGGTAGGCGTCCAAGACTATGAGCATAAAAACAGCGGGTTCCCACGGGGCTCCTGGTGGTAGCTCTAAAAGGCTATGGGCATAACAACTAAAGGCTTGTTGAAACTTGCCTCCGTATTCTAGGAACGGAAAGACCAAGGGGCTAAATCGCTTATGCTCTTCGGCTTTCCAGGAGGAACGGGGGGTTCAAATAACTAGACAATACACGACAAGAACACGAAAAAGGCATGTTTCATCTTGTTTCTACAACTGGTAGGCATCCAAGACTATGACCATACGTATACCAGCTTAGCATCAGCGTCCAGGGAACGTTCCCATGGTGAAATTTTGAAAATTTTCCCACGCCCGACCCAAGTACATTATTCCTACTATCACTATGTACAGTTCTGATTTCTAGATTTTCTGTTTCACGCTTTGCAGTCGTAATCGCAAGAATGCCAAAAGTTGCTAAAATACCTTACGATAAGAATGTTATAGAGAAGGCTCTCAGTGAGTTACATGAAATGAAAGGAAATGAGAGATCCATAGCAAAGAAATATGTAATTCCAAGAGCTACGTTACAATATAAGATCAAGAACCCCGATTGCAAGAACACGTTTGGTCCTTCCCCTATTTCATCTAAAGAGGAAGAAGAGACTATTGTTCGGTAAGCCGAATTGATATCTGCATCAATACTTATGTTTCTACTTAGGTAGTTTCTAGTAGACTAATCTATGTATTCACTTACAAAAACGGAAAATATAGAAAACTGAAATAATATTTCGATATATTATTAATAGCATTCACTCTTTCATATAATTCTTCTCAAGTAACTAATTGGAATCATTAGCTACTTTTTAATTGAATATTTTTTTTATATTCCAGGGTTTATATTTAATAAAAGTTGAATTTTAGAGTTATTGAAAATGCTATGATAATTTCTTCTACCAGAAAGTTACGTCTATTTTGATATATTTGTGTGATGTTTCAATTTGTTAAATTACACTGATATTTAAAAAAAAATTTGGAACTACTGAAAAATGTGAATAATATGTTAATTTAAATTATTTTTGATTAAAAATTATTGATAAGTTAATGAGGTTTTTTAAATGAAAAACAAAGATTTGATAGCAACTACAAATAAGCTTTCAACAATTACAGATGGATAACTGAGGCATCCAGGAAGGACTTCCCACGTAAGACGTATGAGATTCTGCATAGTGTAAGCGAAATTCTAACAGAGAATCCCCGTCCGAACCCATATAAGGATAATTTACCTGGGAGTATATCGTTTAAGCTAGTTATAATTTATTGTGTTTTTGAAATGAATTTTGGCTCAAATGGTAGGCCCTAGATAAATTTCAAAATAGTTTTTTTCTAATCTTGAATATTGTTGTTACATACAATACAAGAGATTTCCCAAATGAAAGAATAGGAGTGTTTTCTGTTAATTTTGTGTTCACTTTTGAACCAGAACTCGCTAGACATTTAGAATAATCAACGTCATTAGGATCCTAAGGTATCCTAAAGCCGTTCATTGATTACTGTAGGTCTAGTTTCGAGTTTGGGTAAAGTGCAATAAGTTCTATTCCTAGTTCTCTGCAAAGTTGGCTTAGCTGATACGTCAAGTGAGTTGGGAATGAGAGGGATATCATCGAAGGGAATGAGAGGCAATTCAATCCGTTCTTTTACAATATGAGGATAAAATGTATTCAATTCATATCTGTAAATCACTTCAGATTTCACCCATCCGTTTCACTTCTGCCAAAGCCCTAACTTTCAGGAAGAGAGTTTAGTATTACAATTGAAAGTCGATCATATAGATAAACAATCATGTTTACATGTTTTTCTTGACAGTATTATACAATAATACCAACATATTGTCTACAATGTTTCGGTTGATATTTTTAATATAGTTGATAAAGTTGTCACATTTCTGCTAACTGAAAATTACATTTTTAAATTTTAGCGTGCATTAGGGGGCGCGGTGGTTCAATAGAGAGTTCACTTCTGGTGCATGGGGCCCCTGGTTCGATGCCAGCTCGCGCCAAGTGAACGTTGTAGTAGACAAACACCATGCGCGTGGGTTTTCTTGGGTTTTCCATTTTCTCCCACTGTCTTCACTTCACAATTTCAATAATTTCTCATTATCACCGTCTCATTTAGCCTAACCGGAATATCCGTGGAACGTAAAACTCGAAGATTTAATTTTCATTTAGCATGTCTTAGTACAAATCTAATTCAAATTGCATGGAATCAAACATTAGTCGACCACTAAGAGATGGCAATAATAGTATTGGTGACATTCATAGCATTATTAAACGTGATTCCTTATGGTGTTGTTGTCAGTGTAGAAATTTATATCGGAAACCTAAAATTGAAAGATAGGGCCTATATTTCTAAACTTTATTTCTAGTTTATTAGAGCGACTAATTTATTTTCTTTTTACAATATTGCAGGCTTTTCTAAAGAGACATCCGGAACTGACTCAACGCACTGAAAAAGATGTAACGTACGCCAGCGCTTGTATAAGTGAGAAAGACATTCGCAGTTGCTTTCAGAAAATATACTGTTATTCAAAGAAATCAGGACTGCAAGACATCCTATCACAGCCATGGAGAGTGTTCAACGGATATGAAACTAATTTTCATGTCTGCCCTTCGAGCGGTAAAATTCTTGCATTTAAAGGTGATAAAAACATTTACGACGTAAAAACGTCCTCTTCCAAAGAAAATCTGGGAGTGGTGTTCTGCTTCGCTGCCAGTGATAAGTTGTGTCCGCTGATGATTGTTTATCCATATAAAAGAATTCCAAGTGTAATAATAAACTCTGTTCCTGAAGGTTGGGGAATTGGTAGAAGTATCAGTATCAATTAACGTATCAGTTTCACTTGACGTATCAGTTAAACCAGCTTTGCAGAGAACTAGCAATAGAACTTACTGCCCTTTACCCAAATTCGACACGTATTTTGCAACCAGCTAATGTAGCTGCTTTTAAACCAATAAAATCTGGTTGAAAGAAAGCTGTTAGCGATTGGTACAGGAAAAATCCTAATTGTGTACTCATAAAAGTGAACTTTGCCGAAGTGTTACAGAATGTAATACAAACTTATTTAAGACCTGCAGTAATGATTAACGGTTTTAGAGCATGTGGGTTGATACCTTGGGATCCTAATGCCGTTGATTATTCTAAATATCTAACAACTTCAGGAACAAGAGTGAGCACAAAGTTAACAGAAATCACTCCCGTTCTTTCATTTGAGGAAATTTGCAGTAGTGTAGCTAACAATAAAATTCAAAAATTTGAAGAAAACGGTACAAATGGCCTTCAACAGAAAGATGCAAATGAAGACAACAATTTTGTCATCTTGTACATTATATTGATATTTTTCAATCAAAACCATTTGAGTGTAACTAATAGTGCCGATGTGGAAAGGAGCCCGAATGTAACACAACAAATAGAGAGGAATATTGAGAACGATGGTTATGTGCAAGATGAAAGTGTTCACAAACAGAGTGAAAAGATTGGAATAATGGATCCTTTACCAAGCACTAGCAGTGCAGTTTGACCTAAAGAAACAGAAAGCCCTCTTTTGGAAACCCAGCATTCCCAAATAATTGAATACCTGGCCTGGCCCGAAACCCCTAAAAGAAAAGGAAAGAGGAAAATAGAAAGAATGCCTTATGCAATAACGTCAGAAAAATACAGGACGATATGTAAAAACAAGCTAACAGAAAAGGCTAAATTAAATGAACTAGAACGCAAAAAGAGAGAACGAGAGGAAACTATAAAATCCAAACAACGATGAAATCACTAGCCCCAAAAAAGAGAACAAAAACAAAATTAGATCTCAGTAACACTTTCAAAGTGGTGAGAAATCTTTTGTTTGTAAAGTTAGCGATTCTAAGCCTCCCTTAATCTGCAGCGAATGTGATAATGCGACTCATGAATCATATGTCCCCAAAAATCATCAGCCAAACATTCCACTCTCACCAGATGTTGATATTTATGTATGCCACAAGTGTTTCCACATTAATGATGAAAGTGATGTACCTAGCAACTTTGAGATTGGTGACAGTGATACAGAGTCATTGGCTGAATTGCAAAAGCTAGTTGAAAGAGTAATAGTATTAAAAGGGTGATGTTAAGCTGAACGTTGTTACAAAAAGTATGATATGAAAGAACGACCAACTCTAAGAACTGTTTACTATTTTTATATTATACAGGCCTACTTTATATAATATTCAAATATTTTTCAAGTAAAGTTATTTTTGTATTTCTCATAATTTTTACATTGTAAACTTTTAAAACTGTAAAAAAGAACATAATACATTGAAATTAATAATTTGTTAACTAGAAATTAATAGATTTTTTAAAAAATAACCACTAAATGCATTGTTTCATTTTCACAATCCTAAACTGCTTTTGTCAATATAATAGTGACCTTGGTGTTTAATTTCCATCCTGTAGAACAAAATATTAAGCTCAAAAATTTTGATTGCGTTTAGTGGCAATTCACTAGTACAGAAGGTCGATCCGCGTACATGTGTCCAATTTTGAAATAGCACTCACCTTATGAAAATCCATGGGACCACAATCGGTTAGCCTCAATGTGATGGCCATGTTTACTGGCAATAGCCCTGCACCGTAACTTCCACTGTAGAAGACTACGACGAAGTACAGGAAGTGGAATCTTCTCCCATTTCTCCCGGCAGGCTTTTCATAGGCCCCTGAGAGTAGTGGCACGACGAGAAGAAAGTTCCCTTTTCACTAGACCAAACCCGCGGAAATCCATGGGACTGTCATCTGGTGATTTCACTGGTATATCATGAAATGGAATAGCACGAATTTCGGTGTCTGTTTCAATGTCCTTCAGAAAGTTCTGGGTAGAACGAGATGTATGTGAGGAGGCCTTATTCATATGCAGAGACATTTGCTTTATGACATGCCAATACATACGAGGCAGATCTTCTGTATAAATTGGGGTCATTATATGTTGCTGAAAGAATGCAAAGTTGATTTTACAGTTTTCAGGGGCATTACGAATTGTTAACTTGCCCTGATAAGAGTAACCGGCGACAACCATAAATCCTTTCGAGAAAGTTGCTTTGCAATGACGGATGCACGCAGGACGGCTTTTTGCATCTCGCGAAGTGTAAGTTATCGAGCGAATTTTGCCACAATCAGATAGATACACCCATGGTTATCTAGTGTGGCCACAAACTTCCCCTTTTTTCCAGATAGATGGCGTTCATAGAGGCGCCTGCTGTTGGTCTTTCTCTCAGGGCGATGGGCCGCACTTAGGTAATCGAGTCGAGATAATATGGAGTCCAGCTGCCATGACACGTTGCGTAGGGGGATCTTCTTGTAAGGCCATTCGCCGCAACTTCTGAGGTACTTGTGGAGTCACTGTGGTACACGCTCGCTTCCTCGACCCCTTAGTGGGTGAATGGTTACCTGGTAAGTCTTTTTTATACTGCTTGATTATGTTCCTCATAGTCGTCGAACCCAATGCACAACCATTTTCTTTGCACTGCTTTGGAATTTTAGAAACCGAATATTTGCCTTGAAAAAGTCCAATTATGTAGCCCTTCCAAAAACAGTTCAGCTTTGGAGCCATGACGCACACGATACACATTTTCGCTTGGCAGACGATAGAATGGACCTCCAGGTATAGCACACGCGTTTAACCACTTCGTTCTTTCGCTTCAGTGGTCAGGGGTACGGGTGTAAAATTGGACATATAACTGCGGATCCTAATATAATCTAATATATATGCGAAAGCTAATATCCCTAGAAGTACACTTTAAAAATATTAGTTTTAAATTGCAAGAAATAAGGGCACCACTAAACAACAAAGTCAAAATTTTCCTTAAGTGGCCAATAACTGTGCATTTCACCCTAGTCCAAGCCCAGGAACAGGGAACGTAGTAACAAGGTCTGCAAAGTTAAAGGACCACCCATCTCTCTTACAAGCGGATGAAATCTGGTGAAATTCTACAAGGTGCAAAACAATTCCAGAAACAGATACAATGAGTTTCCTTGTATTAAGGTTATGCAAGTACCGTCCATTTCCCTTACCAGCGGATCTATAATTGCCTATCGCTCTGAGTGTTATCGAGGCAAAGTTACTGTACTTGGTCTTGAGCTTTGTAGCAAGGGCAGCTTAGGAATGCATTGTTCTTAGAGACCGAGCGCTGTCACAGAGAAGTCACACACAGGTGTGGGAGGTGAAAGTATGTTTATATCGTTACAACCAAACACTCTCTACTATTTCAATTCCCTTTCATTGACCACACAAAGTAATATCCTGTTGAATTTTCTGCTCTTCTCTTACGAAAAAATAATTAGTTTCTAAGTGGTATCTTCGAAAGGTTTCCATATATTGCATCATCCACTTGCATGTTCGGATGGGGTTGTTCTTATAAAAACGCAAAGTGCAAGCCGAAAGACAAGCAGAAGAAGAGAAGTTAGTAGAGGAAAGTCCCATCGATAAACAACTATGAACATTGCTTTTGTTATCTAACTTTATATGAAGAACCTATCGAGGGAGAGCGAGAAAGAGATTTAGTAGTTCTTTCGAAAAGACAGTCTTCGCAAGAGTTATTTAGTAATAGTGTTTTAAGAAAATAAGTTCGTAACAAGAACCAGAAGGAGTGAGAGAAAGGAGTAGCAGGAAGAAGAAAGAGCATCCTACGAACCGAGCTATCATATAATAGGAAATCGACGGAAGAAATGATTTGGGAGTTAGGGTACTAGGATTTTGACTGAAAATTTAAAATCGAACCAAACTAGAACATGGATGAGATTCTATGAACAATTGGCGATGAACTATACGAAAACGTATACAAAATTACGGATCCGAAAAGACCTACGATGAGTTTTACAAAATCTTAAAAACAAATCTTCTCTGAAAATTACTGTAAAATTCCTTACGGCATATACAATTCCTGATGAATAAACGAATTATTACCTCGATCAAAATTCCCAATAAGTTAAGAGAAAGGGAGCCTTAGACACACAACAACGAGAAAGGTTCTACAAATCCAAAATTTGGCATTATATAAACGTTCTAACACAGAAACACTTTCCACGCAATCTACAATGCAGACAATAGTTCTATGTAGAAATTAATAGAGCAATACACAAAGGAAAACAGTTCCTTCTTCCGGAGAATATTATAGGATAAATGTGCCAAAATCTAACAATTGCCCTTGGACTGGAAACATGGAAGACTTGAATACGTTTTTGTAAATGTTGGATTGGGATTGCAGTAGAATATGCCGGAAACAGTATAAGAACAGAGGATCGATCTATATCCAAAAACTTCAAACTGGAACCCATCACTGGCAAAAAAACAACAGGAGAAGATTGAATTTCGGTTTCTTTTGTTAAAAACTTTAGTGGTCTTGTTATAAATGTGTTGTGCTAGATTTAAAATTTGTGTCTACAGAAAGGATATTTTACAGGTATAACAAAAAAGTATACTAACTCCACTGTACAAAGCAGGAGAGGTTAATTTGCCTAGTAATTATTCTTTCTAACGTATTCAAGTTATTAGAGAAACTTTCGCATGAGACATTGGTCAACTTTTTAGAAGGGATAGCGAAGGGAACTTTTACAAACACCAATATGGGCTTAGAAAAGATAAAAGCACAAAAAGGGCAATCTCATAATTACTAAAATAATTATAAAACAACTAAAACCCTAAGATAATAACCTATTTAGATGTAGAGAAAGCATTTGATTCAGTACCAATCGAAAAACTTTAGTTCAAACCAGAAAGAATATGAATCCCAGGTAACGCTCTAAAATTAATTAAATCATCTAACATATATTATAAAACGGTGGTAAAGATATGTGTTCTAATTAAGCAGATTGCAGTGTGTTGTACTCCAAGGTTCTTGTTTGTCCACTTTATTCTTTGCTACTTCTGCAAACATTATTGCCAAGTGACTGGTGACTATATGGCTCTTGTAGAACAACAAAGTACAGTACAGGAAGCTTTTGAAAAGAATAACGAACACGTAGGGAAAATTAGATCATGTTTAATTGGAAACAAACTTTGCATTAACACCAGTAAAACAGAGTACACGATTCTTAATGTAGAGAAACTAGACAAAGAAATTAACATCCATAGCTATATTTGTAACAAAGTCAGTAAGTTTACTTGCATTTCCCTAACACAAGTAAATGTATCTGAGTACTCAGGCATGTATATCGAAAAGGATTTTCCTTTTAAAACTCACATAGAACATTATTTAGAAGTTAGGAAAAATCGTAAAGTCTTCAATGTTGTAAGGAAACCGTCACACATTTCTGTATGTTGGTTGCCTTAGTGGATTTCCACATAAGCTATGCTCTTCTACTCTAAAGCAAACAGATACACCTTATTTAGGTTACGTAATTACTTAGCGAAAAGCACAAAGCTTCAAAGATTAAGCTTATAGGCAAATTAGTTTTACTATTACCATGTTATTAGAAGATAAGGCAAAAGACAAGGCCTTTTAACAGACAAGGAAAAAGTCTATTTGAACAAATAACAGAATCAGTACTATGAATATAAAGAAGGTAGGAAATAGATAAAAAAATATTGCCACTATGAATATAAAGAAGGTAGGAAATAGATAAAAAAATATTGCCACAAAATCAATATTGGCAAAAAACGCTGTACAAATTAACATAAAAGTAAACACACAAATAAAGAAATTTCTCCGTATATAAAATAAGTGCTAATGACAAGAATAACTCAACACTAGAAGGATAATAACAGTCTTCCATTCTCTTTTTTTGTAAATTCAATGTCAAGGCAATGGTAGGAATGATATGACACACCTGTACGTGACTTCTCTACGACAGCGCTCGGTTTCTAAGAACAATCCATTCACTATCGGCCCTTGCTATAAAGCTCAAGACCAAATACAGAAACTTTGCCTCGATAAGACTCAGAGTGATAGGCAATTATAGATCCGCTTGTAAGGCAGATAGGTAGTCTGTGCATCACCTTAATACGAGGAAACTCCCTCTCTCTGTGTCTGGAATTGTTTAGCACCTTGTAAAATTCCAGCACATTGCATCCGCTTTTAAGAGAGATGGGTGGTCATTTAACTTTGCAGACCTTGTTACTAGGCTCCCTCCTCCTGGTCTTGCACTAGTTTGTAAAATATCAATATATTTCATCCACTTGTTGGTGCGAAGCGAATTTGTATCCGAAAAGGAAAAATCTTCACAAAAGATATATATATATATATATATATATATATATATATATATATATATATATATATATATATATATATATATATATATATATATATATCTTAAGAACTTTGTATGTTAGGGAATCGACATTTAACAGAAAACGACAATCTCTATCTCTATCTGTAATAGAAAAAATAGCATACTATTTCTTATTCTTCTTACAATAAGCATTCTTATTCTAAACGGCCACAACCAGAAGATTCATAATGTTGTCGAACGAGACCCTAAACATCTTCTTCCTTTTTGGTATGTTCTTCTCCGGTCGGAGACTAATGCAACTTCTGTAGAAGAGTGATCTGAATCCAATTGTTCTTCTTCGCTTCCTGTAGTAGTTGTACAAAAAGTAAGACTTGCCGTGATCTGTTCCTAGATCGAGATTCTTTTCCCTTATAAATAAAATAAAAACTATAGCTAGAATTCTTATTAACTCTAAAGCAGAATGACTCAATATCCTCTTGTATCTATAGGGCAGGAACACAAAGAAGTCAGATGTATAGAGAACCATTTTGTCTCCAATCTTTGTAGCAAAAACGCTTACATCCTTTACTCTTTGTCTTTTCACCAAACGAACATCGTTCAAGGTAATGTAATTAGAAACAGAACAAGAAAATAACTCTTCCACAAGATTATTCGTTTATTAAATACAAAGAAAATCCGTCTCCTGGTTAGACAAATAGAAATTGTCTCTATAAATATAAAGATAACAAGTACCTTGGGAATGCATGGGGTGTACAATTTATTGACGTTGTGCATACAAATTGTTCCTCTAGATCTAAAAGTATTTACAACATGTATCGTGGTATGCGTGTGGAAGGAGAGGGCATTCTATTGGATAAGTATGTTAAGATCTTGCATGGGGATGTACAATGGAGGTTGTATATTTCCAAGTGAGAGACCCTTTACTATTTTAAGACAGATGGCTTGGAGACGAATAATGGGTATACTTTCATAAAAGTTGTTAGCTTATGAGTAGGTGAGTTAATTTTTAAAGACAATGATAAGTGCTTAGATTAAGTTCACTCCCCGTAGGCATTAAGACAAATTAGTTTCCTATGTGTGCTCACCCTATATTCTAGCTTTAAATTGTATGTGAGTTCTTTATAGTACGTTATCTATTAGGACTAAGGTAAAAAAAAGAATTGGAAAACATTGTAAACTAGTTCTCCGTACAATGTGTTATTTTTAAACAGAGAATACTAGCATATCTTTTTCTTGCTGGGTTGCCTAAAATTATGGAACATTATATACTAGAGAATACAACTCGTTAAATATTTCTCCTAGAAGAAGTGTTAATTCTCGTGACATAAATTTGATGTTGAAGTGGGTCGTTCAGCTTTGATGCATGGAGTCAAGGATTCAATCTCTGCCCCGGCTAAGTGCACTTTGTGATGGACAAAGTCATTGTGAATGGGTTCCCACGATGTTCTCCTGTTTCCTCCCTCTTTCTGCATTACACCACTTCATTCATTCCTCATCATTAAGGTCTCCTTTAGCCTAGCCGGCACAATCGTGGGAAGTTAAGCTCAAAAATGTCATTTTTGATTTGATGTTGAGGTCTGGCTGTCTATTACTTAACACTTTAACGCTCAAAACTTTTTATTCATTTTTGGGGGGTCTAGTGCGCTACTGTAGCTGTACACGGCTACTTTCCACATTACCTTTAACATGTTGTGGTCGATTAAGCAACCTCTGCCTTTAAAACTTATTATAAAGTCCATTTTCATTAATAATTCAACCATACTGCATAGGGATGTTTTCCGATATGTCCTATGATTTAGAAAATAACCACTATAGGTCGGCACTGTTTACGTAACAGATGGTACTGCCTGCTTACAAAGTAACTGTTCTGGTGGTTACAAATCAGAGCAGCATAAAAACCAGCATACGTTTGAGGTTATGAGAATGTAAAGATTAACTAACAGTTGGATTTATATCCCAGTTACTCTGTGAGTGTTTATATTACCTAAGTATGCATATATTAACCACTTCTATTCTCTGCTAAAAGACAGCAACTACGAATCTATTAACTTACAAAAACAGTGTAGAGAATGGAACTTTATAAAATGGAGTTAGCACTAAAATCCTCTTATTCTGTTCCAAAACATCTAAGCAACACCCGACAGAATAAAACTTGGTACAAGATGCGTAAGTGAGATTATAGTAGTAATATATGGTAGCCTTCATACAGGTGACACCACTATTTTTACCAATATCACTATTAAAAACTCCATGTAGACGAGAATCTGGAAGCAAGCAAGGTCCACGATGGTATTGCCAATTCTACGAGTAACACCTGAGTTTGACATATACACTTACTGTAGATTTTAACAGAGAAGTTGTATGTAGTTTTTGTATGTATACCTCAAACAATCAATGCCTACAGTCTGATCATTGTCACATGTTACTTTCGTTCTCTCATCCACATCTTCGTCGAACTTAATATCTCGTTCAATATAAAAGTTGTAATTACTCATAAAATACTTCTCCATCTTTCGTTTATTAAAACTACCTGCAACGTCCTGTGTTATATCCAAGTTCTCTAAGTAATAATGTTTGGTTTGCATTTTTTAATATCAGGCAATCTTCTAAGTAACTTATCTAAAGAGACATTGGAGAGTTCCACCTTAAATGGAACAGAATAGGACATTTATACTTTTGTCTTGGTAGATCTTCTGGAATAACGTGACTAATACCTTTTGCTCTTCCACTGTTAGTGTCTAGGAAATACGGTAACTTTGCTTAACACCACTAAAGAATAGACGAAACTTGGAGAAGCAAGATAACACAAAAAATTAAAGAACTGCACTCTTCCTTTATCACTAGAAACTTGTTAATCTGTTTGCTTTCGTAGCATGATTCCCAACTAGATATCTTTGAAAATATTGTCACAAAATTGTTCGGTTATTGATTCAGGTTTCGTAAGTCGCTTAACATCAGAAGTATACACTATATTTTCATTATCACAAAGAAGATTTTTAGCATGCGAATTCTCAATTAAGAGTTACTGCAAAAGTCTCTCCATAGTACTGCGGTCACGACCTAGTAATTGTCTAACGCTAAGAGTATTCGTATATATATTATTTTCAATTCCCATATAGTACATATATATGAATAACATACTACTGTAACTGATAAGAACGTGTTGATAATTTGTTTTATTTCGCAAACGATATGTATCTCGAAGGTTCTGCAACTGGCCGTCTCAAGGGCGGTCTAGGGGGCCTGCCCCCCTAAATTTTGGTTTTACCTCCTAACATTTTCACGGTAGGCTGGCAAATAAAACTATAACATGGTGATGAACTATACTATGGTTGGACAGGGCCCCACTAACTTCAGCCCCTACATATTTGGGCTGACTACAGACCTGTTTGTAACAATTAAGAGTATTAAATATATATATGAATACTATAAAATATATATGAATACTATCTTCTAATTGGCAAACAATATATATATATATATATATATATATATATACATACATACATATATATATATATATATATATATATATATATATATATATATATATATATATAATGTGCTTGTAATGTACTGTAAAATTTGCGATTGTCTATAAAATATGTGTCAGTAAAAATGTATGTCTCACTTGTGCTCCTAATCTGTTACAAAATTTGAGAACTCCATATAAGTTTTGTAAAGTGTTCCAAGAATATGCATTAATAGGTGGCGTTTCTTTCAATGTGTGTGTGTGTGTTTGTGTGTGCCAAAACAAGTGGTAGACTTTTCGCTTAAACTGACTCGTGGAAAGTATAAAAAAGTACCAATTTTACCTACATGATTAGAACAAAAGTGACTTTCAATTAACAAATATATGTTGGAATGAGTAACTTAGATCTATCAAAGTATTTTGTGTACGACTTCCATTATATGCAATCAAGCCAAAATACCAATACAAAATAGAAGTATGTAGTACAGATACAGATAGGTATATATACCATATTCAAGCAGAAGATGTGTACAGGGACATGAGAAACTATATTGATTACTTTGACACAAGTGATTACCTTAAGGATAACAGATACAATATAACACAGATCAATAAGAAAATACTTGGTAAGATGAAGGATGAGCTTCAAGGTACCACTGTAGTGGATCTTGTAGTTTTAAGAACTAAGTTGTTCTCAACAAAAGCGCCTCAAATGGATCTAACAGATAAAGACTAATTGTAAATTCGATAAGGAAGTATTCAGTATACTTTTTATATAAAGAACTTCAATTTAACCAATACAAAGATTATTTTCTCAATCAAGATACTTCTCTAAGAAGATGAATTTGATTAGAAGTTATAAGCATGATACATATAGTATAAAACTAAATAAGTTAGCTTTCATTTGTGTACGTAGCAAGAGATGTATTTTAAGAGATGGGATAACTACCCTACCATGGAAACATTATAACATAGAAGAGTTGTAGTTGTAACTTGTATATATAAGTTAGTTGAGTTTTAGTTTAAATATTCTTTACGGATGTAACTATAAATTTTGCGCTATAACTTACGTAAAGTAATGTGGTCACTTGCGGCGCTGGATAACTTAACTAAAGTACTTCGGTAAATAATATAGGTTAGTGAGAGGTAATAGCGGCGCTATGATTCGAAAGTGTGCTCGTAGTGATGCACCTTAACCACTGATGCACTAATCTTTAACATTGATTACATCTTTGTTGGACAATTATTGTAAAATTCGATATAACTAAATTAGCCCGAGTGAGTTATTCACTTATAACTTCTAAACTATATTAACACAAACATCAGTGCTTAGTGCTTGGTGTTTCTCCAAGAAATGACGATGTACTAACTTTTGACATTTATACACTTATGTAGAACAACTATTGTAGAGTTAAATAAACTTCAGTTTAGTCGTACGAGAGCTATTCATTAATAACTCCTAAACTATCATAGCACTAGTGTTAGTGTTTGGTGAACTAATGTGCACTAATGAAGCAATAATCACTCTAAATGTTTTGGTAATAATTCAGATGGGTACCGGGCTTAACTTTAGACAAGTACCATTGTCTATTTTATAAAATTCTCGATCAATATAAAAGCACTTTTCAAGATACTATAGAGTGTAAACGTAAGTATTACATTAGTGGTTCTTATTGAAGAATTCCTAATATTAGTTTTCCAATTGTATGAGAGCTAAAACATGAAACTTAGGAAAGCTAACTACACACTAACACTCATCACAAATACAGTCACGTCAAGAAACACTAATGTTGGGAGTTGGTGCATTAGCAGACACTAACGATTGTAGTAGAAGTGGTCATTAGCAGTTTTAAATTTTGTGGGAATTTGACTCTATGGAAAATTTCTGATGTGTTTCTTATGAGTGTTTCTTCATACTACTTGCAATATCTACATTACTTGTGAAGCCCTACCAAAAATATTAGTGTTCTCCAGAAGCACTACCGATGCACCAGGTTTCATTATTAGTGCTTTCTCGGAGACTAATATGTAGTTAGACGCCTCAAAGTTTTTTTCCTTCTGGCACTCAAACTATTGAACCATTAATGTGGGGAGCTAGTGCTCGAAGATGACTGTGCTTTCGAATTTGTCCAAACTTGAGCCAATGAAAAATTCCCAATGTATTTTTACGGGTATTTCGTGGCATGTGTTTGGTCACATCTATATTAACAGTGTTTTCTAGAAGCACCAACAATACACTAACGTATAGCACTACATTTTCGTTAGTGCTAAAATTAGGAGCATTGTTTTGGCAATAGAGCCTATTTTATAAGCACTTAGGTTAGTGTTTGTTTATTAAGAAGTACTAACAATGTACTAATAAACGGCTGTAGTTTTGGTTACTGCTTGAAGTGGGGCAGCGTGAACGTAATAACAAAAAGAATTTTTTGACTTGGAGCACCAACTTGACAACAAAAATATTTTTTACTTGTACACTAATGAAGCATTAACGTTAGAGGTTGTTGTATTAAGAAGACATTGCACTATTGATTCCGCTAGAAGAGATAATTAACGCTCTTAAATTTGTCATGAATTTAGCGCAATAAGAAATTACCCTTTATTAAACGAATAATAATAAAACTGTCAATGACTACTAACGAAATAACCAGGGTTGATATGTTTAAAACAAAATGTTTAAAACAAGTGTTTAAAACATGTTTAAAACGAGGGCTGTTGTTTTATTCTGTTTGTTTTAAACGTTTTAAACAAAATGTTTTAAACGTGTTTTTTTTTTCGATGGTGGTTGAACGTGTTTTAAACAACTAAAATATCAGATTGAGTAAGTTAATTTAATTTTCTAACAAACAACCCATCCTCCGCAGGATTTATGCATGGAGTAAATTACAAGCAGAGTTATATTCTTATTATAACAGCAATTACTGAATGAATTTCTGCACATCAATGTGCGTATAACTAAACCAACAGAAATTCAAATGAAGTATTTCAACATTTCTTAATTTCCAAGAATAACGGAGGTTAAACACACTATACACTATTCTAAGATCCAAATTCACAAATTCAAAATATGGTATTTTTTGATCACTATCATTTCCATAATAATGAAGAGTCCTCACATCATAAGCTAGAAGAAATGCTCTGACAAATACAATACAACTCATTGAAAAGAGCAGTGACTAGCCTACAAGGAGCAAATGACATATTTTAACTAAACGGTTTTCAAGATACATCTCTATCTGCAACATGGGTAGCTAATAATGATTAATGTCTACGGCATAACAACACAATTAACTCTAGACGCCCGCCAGGGATTTTAACAAAATGGTAGACTCTCACGTTCGAGGCTCTGGTAACCTCCCTAATTATTAGACTCATGAGTTATACACTATTCGAAAGCTTATAGACCACAAATTCCAATTAGGTAACATTCGTGAAATTCCCGCCGTATTCGTAGAAAAAGAACAGACAAAAAAATCATTAAACATATGAAAATATTGACTTTGCGGGGACCTGTCAAACCTTGCAGCCACCCTACGCTGACAAAATGATGAATGTGTAGGCCACATACTTGTGACAATAATGTAAGAAACGGTAGTCATTGCTGCCATTGTGTAATGAATTCGTTTTATGTAGAAAATATTTTCAAAGAAGAGATATGCGCAGAAACCACTCATTGAATTAGACATTCTCTCCCCTCCCCCACTAGTACCACGTCCATATGCAAATCATTTTTGCTGCACACATCATGCATACGAACAAGAATTATGCTTCTAGACCACTTGAGTGAAATATATCTTGTGTTATATGGGACCATCCCGAAAATAAATGTGAATTACCCAAATTTGACCTCCTCGTCCTCTATAAACAGCAAGTACACATACAGGTTACTATCATGTAGGGGACTACCTCATTGTTTCACATACCAATTTTTATGGATGTACCACAAAGGGGGATGGAATACCCGCCAAAACCTGATGAACCAATTTGATGAAATAAAAAAACGAACTTATTCCACCGTAATTTGAACAGCATTAATGCTCAAATTGGAGCACTAACGTAGCACAAACACTTGACATTAGAAAATCAGTTCTGTCTTAACTAGGGAAGAGATCAGTGCCAACTTGATGGTATATAATCAATTTTTATATACCTTCGCTATTTTGAAGGAAACGATCAAAATACTACACTAACTTATCACATATGTTGGGATAGAAACTCAACTCTATCTCAATTAGGGAAGAAAGACGGGTCAACTTGACGAAAATTTATTTCCATACACTGGTGCTATTTGAGCAGTACTAACACGCAAATTTTGGCACTAACCATCATATACGTAGCAGAAACATTTGGCATTACAAGTTCAATTGTATCTGAATTAGGCGAAGATGCAGGGCCAAAATAATATCCATAACATAATCCAAAATAATAAAATAATATCCTAAACAAAAAATAATATCTTTATATTGGGGTTATTTGAGCAGGACGAACACGCAAATTGGAGCACTAACGTAGCAGAAACGTTTGGCTCTTGAAAATCAATTAACTATCAGTTAGGGAAATAACGGTACCAAGTTAACATACATTAATTTTCTTATACCAGTGTTGTTTGAACAGTATTAACGGTTAAATTTGAGCATTGACCAGCACTAATGTATGCAAAACGTTTAGCATTAGAAATTCAATTCTATCTCAATTTAGAAATTATGCGGATCGAACTTGATGGATATTAAATCCGGTGTACGTGTGTGATTTGAAAAACACAAACGCTAAGTTTTTGGCACTAACCAAAAAAACTGTATTAGCATAAATGTATCGGAACAGAAAGTCATTTGTCTCTTTAATTAGGGAAGGCAAGAGTCAAACTTAATGGAAATTCATTGTTATACCGGCGTTATTTGAACAACAATAACGCCCCAATTTGGGAAATAACCTTCGGTGACATATCGCAAATGTTTGGCATTAGAAAATCAATTTTATCCCAATTAGTAGAAAAAAAGTAGGATAAACTTACCGGAAATTAATTTCGTTATACCGGCGTAATTTGGACCGCGCTAACACTGAAATTTATACATTAGCAAGGACTAACGTAGCAGCACAAACGTTTGATATTGGATATTTAATTCAATATCAATTAGAAAAAATCGTCATCTTGAAATTAATTAATTTATTTTTACCGGTGTTATTCGAACGGCACTAACGCTCAAAATTGAGCAGTAATGTAGAACAAACCTTTGGCAGTAGAAAACCAATTGTATCTCCATCAGGAAAATATGTGAGACAAGCCTAACGGAAATTAAATTCGTTATACCGGCGTTAGTTGAACAGCGCTTACGCCTAATTTTGGCCATTGGAGAGTACAAACATAGCACTGACGTTTGAGATAAGAAATCAATTACATCTCAATTACGGAAGAATTGGGTACAACTTGAAGAAAATTGATCTCGTTATACCTGCGTTATTTCAACAGGGCAAACGCTGAAGTTTGACACTGACCAACACTACCGTATCGCAAATGTTTGGAATTAGAAATCATATTCTATCTTAATTATAGAAAAAGCTGCTCTAACTTAATGAAAATTAATTTCGTTATAGCAGCGTTACTTAAAAAATATTAACGCTCAAAATTTAGCAATAACGTAGCACAAACACTTGTTACTATAGAATCAACCTGTCTCAATTAGTAAAACAATTTATGTATTTATTGAAACAGAACACAACAAGTATTATACCCAATTACAGTGCTCATCTTTCATGAAATAATATATTTCCAATTTCCCTTCTACACCTTGTGAGGCAATATCTATATTATTTGCAATTTTTAAGAGTCTGTTGTAGGTTGCACTAATCCTCCATGTTGGTGACTTATTTAGGATATTCGTCCTTGGTTTTGCACAATGAAAGAAGTTATAGCTTTCTGGACGTGTCTTTCTACCTGGTACGTTTATTTGAAAACTCCTAGCTTATTATTAAGTATCTTGTATAAAAATATCGTCAGATAAAGTTTTTCTATGTTTGAGTGTTAGAGTTTCAAAATAACTATTTAATGAATTACAGTTTTCAGTTCTTGGGAAACTGTTTGTTTCCTTATATACATAATATCTAAGAAATTTTTATTGAATTTTTCTATTTTTAGTAACTTAATTTTTGTAAGTAATTCGAAACTCCCTATTAAGAATTACAATAAACCCAAGATTTCTGTTGGCTTCATTTATTATGTTATCAATATGAGGTTCAAATGTAAATTTCGTATCATACATTACTCCTAAATCATTGACAGTACTTACAACTGGTCTCATTAATTGAATATTTAAATTGCACTGTTTTTTAGGTTTTGTAATATTCATGATTTTACATTTACCAATATTTACATTCAACAAATTACTTTGACACCATTTCAGTACTGAATGTGTATCTTGTTGAAGTTGATTACAGTCATTTATGGAATATATACATCTGAAAATTTGAGATCATCGGCATACAACAATTTGTGGGAACACGTTATACATCTGGGAAGATCATTTATAAATATTACAAATTTGACCATTGCAGAACACCAGATAGTTGCAAGTATTCGGTTGATTTATATGCCTTGTATGCCTTCGGTCTCTGAAATATGATTCGAACAGCCCAATTAATTATGTGGAGAAGTTAAATTGACGAAGTTTTTCTATTAGAAAAAAATGCGGGGAAAACTTGACTCAAATAAATTCGTTATACCGGTGTGATTTGAAGTGTGAAAGTAAATCACTAAAGTCTTCTAACAATGAAGTAGTAATTCAAGGAGTTCCTGAAGACTTCTGAGAAAAAGAACATAGACTTTAGGAATAGCATGGATTCCATCAACAGATAAAATCATCATTTCGAACAAAATCTTTAAACATGTTGCAATGACAAAAAGAAAAGTAATCAGCATAGTGTCATCTATCTTGATTCATTACGTCTAATTGATCCAATTACCATCAAATACAAGAATTTCTCACAGAAGTTGTGGAATAAGGGAATGGATTGATACGACCCATTAAATACAGTTCTACAAGTTTAGTTTAATCAGTTAATATCTTGGTTACCTGCTATGCCGAAGATACAAATTAATAGAACGTTGAGGAAATTAAATCACACGATTTCTACAATGAAAGTGAAGAAAAGTTTGGAGCAGTAGCGAACGTCAAGGTTACAGACAATCAAGGAAACATTGAAATCAATTTACTTTGTTCAAAGTCCAAGATTGCACCACTGAAGAAACAAACGTTGCCTGGGTTCGTATTATGTGGGTCAGTGTTGCTTGCAAAGCTAGTAGACAAAACATTATCCATATTCAATATAGAGGTCAGTGCTATACAGTTGTGGAGAGACACAACGATAGTTTTATCATTTGTTAAATCACCTCCCAATACTGGAAGACTTGTATCCAGCAGGGTATCTGAAATTCAGAGAATCACATGAATCAGTAAAGGACACCACGTGCCTAGTAAAGAAAATGCGGGAAACATAGTTAGTCGGGGATCAGGTCCCAACATTCTCATTCAGTCTCAAAAGTGGTGGCATGGTCCGGAGTTTCTTCACACAGCAGAATGGCCAAGTCAAGACGAAAATGAGCCAGCTAACATCCCAGAAGATAAGAAAGACATGATAAGTTGGATGGCAGTTCATGAAACGTTTTATGGAAAGTTTTTCATCGTTAAACAAAATGTTAAGAAGAGTAGCATATTACACTGAGAAAAAAAATGTAGGTGGCATACTTAAAAACGTAGGTTACATTCGTAATTCCTGTAGTTTCTGGACTTAACGTACAACCGTATATAACATCCTGCAGCAAACGTATAGCTGAAAAAGTATGTATTATACGTACTGTCTGCACAAGTGCAATGACGTCATTCGTGTGACGTTATCTGCAGTAACAAGTATATACGGAGGTAATATCTAGCTTTGTGACGTCAGGGTCGTATGTAGCATGTGGGTTAATAATGACGACATACACTGACTATCAGGACGGAGCATGATTTCAAGAAGTATGCAATATACGTTCTGAACGTATGTTTCTTGCGTTCAACCCCGAGACAGCATCTATATTGTACTTGTGCCCCATACGTACGACTAGATACAGTATACGTATTGTACGTATGTATTATACAGATTTTCCTTATGTCGCACACAGCTTGTCCAGATACAGCATACAGAATATCCGTATGCACCATACAGAGTGCATATATGTAGCTTACAGACTGTCTGCATGCAGCATATAGATTATACGTATGTCGCGTACAGGTTGGCCATATGTAATGTATAGATTGGATGTATATAGCTAATAGGTTGTCCATATGAAATATACAGATTTTACCTGTATCGAATACGTATTGCCTTCTTGTAATGTATGGATCGGACATATGCAGGATATAGAGTGTACGTATAGTGCACCATTATTAAAGTGCTGCAACATACTGCAAAGTGCATGATACATTCTTACTGTAATGTTGTCAAATATTGTTTTACTCTGTATGAAAACAAAAATAGCTTAAAATATGGTTGATCTCCTTTGTGCCAATAATAATAAAATTAACAATACTACACTTTTCAAATCTTAGTTTGGAGCAGTGAAACTGTCCAAAGAAATGTATTTACCTGCAGGGTGTCCTATAAGTTTGGGCTTCCTGCTAATTCGTTGGAAAGCTACAGCAAAGTCAAGTGTTGAAAAGTGACACAAGCGTTAATTTTAAAATTATGGGCACAAAGCAGGGGCGGATCCAGGACGGACTTCTGGGGGGGCGGTCGGCGGTAATACTGCTACTTTTAAGAGCTCCAAACTTGTTATGGATGGGTTTATTTATATATAAAATAAGAAAGTTTCCTCTTGTGGGGGGGGGGCGATCGCCCCGATCGCCCCCTCTGGATCCGCCCCTGGCACAAAGGAGGTTAACCATATATTAAACTATTTTCGTTTCCATACAGAGTAAATCAATATGTGATATATTACTGTAAGAATTTATCATATGGTTTGCAGTTAGTTAGTTGCAGCACCTCAATAATAATGCAAAATGCACAGCCTTATACAATCCTATATTCAAACTCAAACAAGATTTACGTACAATCATTTATTAAGCTGTTATCATCCATTGCTTGTACGATATAAAGATTATTTTACCTCATTCTTTTCCTTAATAGTATCTTCTACTAAAGTGCAGTTGTTACCACAAGAGGCCTGAATAGAATTTTCCAGAAATAACTTCTCTGCACATTTTAATTAACAGGTATGTCTTTTTTTTTTTGAATGTCGCAATAATTAAAAGTGTGGTGTCAGCCGGAAACGTATTCGCTTACAATATGATTCCTACTCAGTACTCGCCATTAAAAATGAAACACCAAGAAGGAGACTGGGTAGATGCGCCAAAGTTCCCAGGCCGATACCTAATAGTAAGTGCAGAATACTCTTAAACGTTCGCTGTATTCGCTGTGTGACAACGTGGTGACAGCGGAGGCGTTGTGCAGCCATCGAATAAACATATTTATTCTTCCCTGCTATAGACATTCTGCAAATTTGGACTTTCCTGGATGCATCCTTCTTAGTGCAACATTTTAAGCAACGAGCAATTTAACAGTCTCATACATTGCTTAAAGAAAGAGCAATGATTCTCAGAATTACTCGGAAGATATATATACACAATTTAAAACGGTTATTTCAAACTTTGCAATTCAAAGCACGAAAAGAACTATAGATAAAGGAACACTGATTTTAGCCAAATAGTAATTAGTAAACTCAATCACACTCAGTACCATTAGTTGCTTGGTGTTATCCGTAAGTCAGAGATCACGGTATCTCATTTCGTGTAGATTTTTGCATTTGTTTAACGCTAAAAATGTATTTTATCGCTAATTGAACCCAGTACCATATATATACCGACAGGACGTACCTTAGTCACAAGGTGACATGAGTGAAACACTAAACTATTCGATTGACACCTGCGGCCTTGTCAACACTAGAGAAAGTTACAAAGTGATTAAGTAAATACGGAACATAGTTCATACAAAGTATAGCGATGTATGAAGTCTCCGTTTCATACGACTTGGATAAAGGATACACCTGAAATAGCAATAAAGAAATATATAATGATTTCTCTGGATAATTTGGATTAGTCCAGAATTCGAACACACACGCTGGTAAGTCCAACATTTTTTTTTTAACTTCTTTCTTCAAGTTACCAATAAAGTTGACTACTGAAAAGCTGAGTTATAGATTCTGTATTAACACAACACCTTCGCTAGACATGTTCAGTATACACATTGTCTTACATACAGAACAATACATTAGTTATTAATGCATGTGTGAAATAATAGTGCTTCGTATAGAATTTTACTTCATCAAATCGCAATAGCACAAAGATAAAAAATATTGCTAGGGATAATGTTCTTATTACAGAGAAAAAGAATTAAAATGACTTAACATTAACAATCATTTTCTTTAAACAGAGACAATATTTTATTATAATTTATGGAAGAAAGAAATAATTTGTAGTACAGTATCTTTATTAGGGTTATATATTCGTACAAAATAATGTAAGTACAACTGAGTCTGTCTTCAGAAAGGGCGTACTTTTAGCCACAACCTACACTGCTTCTTTTGACTGTCTTTCAACCAGAATCCTGGTTTGATGCACGAAATACCTGCAACAAAATTCAGAAAATATTTAAAATGTTATATTCAGTGTGCTTAATTTGGTTGTACTTAACAATACAAAGTATCTTAACATTTTTGAGATTAAATGGACAAAATCTGTTCGGTCAGGTATGGACTTTTGGGTTGCACGTAGAAAAACTACGAAGTGTTTATTGATGCTGAACAACAACTCAAAATGTATTACCATTCAAAAGTAAGTGGGTACCTCAATGGTGTTCGGGCTACCATGGGGTACCTAATGTCTGTATTTTTTAGATATATGAAAATATATGTCTCTAAAATGTAAGGAACTGACATCTGTTTACCGAAAACCTCAACTCGGTAAGCCTTATGGATATCGAGATATGGGAAAATAAAGAGCGACACTACAGAACTGTGGAGTTTGCGTACTAGATGGTGCAGCTTCGGAAACGTAATTACGAGGGCTTACAACAACCTCAAAAGTAGTTTCAATTAAATACACTACACACACGCCCTGATGGGGGTTTTCGGGTACCATGATATTCCCAGAACTCTCATTTCTAAATATTCTAAAATATGTCTTAATAACGTTTTAAAGAACGTTAGAGGTGTGTGTTTACCGAAACCGCAAGTCGGTACGCCTAACAGTTACCGAAATATGGTGAAATAAAAAGCGACACCATAGGTACGTGGAGCTTGCATATTAGACAGTACAATTTAGAAAATTAATTAAAATATGACTATCAACATATTGTCAAATAAAGGGAGGATCCATATAGTTATGGGGTTTTCGTGTTAGGTGGTAAAATTTCCGAAACCGGTCATATAAAGTTAATAAGCATCAGTAGCAATTTCATCTTAAAATAATTAGTTATTTCCATGGAGTTTAAGAACATCATGGGGTCTACCAAGATTAAATTTTAAAAGTTTTGTAAAATATATTTTGACATTTGTAAAGAGTATTAGAAATATGTATTTACCTAAAAGTTCCAGCTAGTACATCTAGCAGCTAGAGAGACACCATACAATAAAAGCGTATTAGATCTTGAAATTTCAGAAAACAATTATTGATCCTAACAAAAGTTAAATAAGATGGTACTTATATGGATTAAGTGAGTACCTCAGACTCGTCAGTACAATTTCGATCGAAAGATTAATTCAGCTCTAAATTTTCTTTGGACAATTCCAAGCGTTCATCGGGCTCTGAAATAAAGTGAAATTTTTTTGTCAATATCTAATATAGCAAGCGAGATATAAGGAATTATGCATTTTATGACGTCGTAAAAATAGAGACCCACATGGATTTGTACTTTTGAGTATTTGCTGTAAGAAGAAGAAATTTCAGAAAACAACCGTATATACCTTAATAGACAATTAAATGGGCGAGGGCACGATGGCTTAGGGGTAGAGTGCTTACCTCTAGTGTATTGGGTTCTTTGTTCGATCCACGGTCAAGTCAGTTTGTAGTGCACATCGTATTCGTGGGTTTTCTCAGGGTACTCTCTTTCCTCCCACCTTTGCATTCCATCAATTCTGTCAACAACATTCACTTGCTTTAATTATAATCTCCCTGAGACTAAAATGCATAATCGTGGGTCGCTACACTGAAATATTTCCTTTTATTTAATTTTAAAATTAAATAGGGAGTTAAGTATGATCGTATCTCTACAGGTTAAGTGAATACTCCAATAGTTTCTGCAAAAAAAGATTAGTTAAATACCCTACCACTAAGCTACTGTGTCCCCGCCCACTGAATTGTCTATTAAGGTATATACAGTAGTTTTCTGAATTTTTTTTTCTTATAGGAAAGAGCCAAAAGTACAAATCCGTAAAGATCTCTATTTTTGCGTCATAAAATATATAATTCCTTATATCTTGGTTACTATCTTAGATATTGACAGCGAATTTTCATTCTTTTGCACAACTCGATGAACCCTTGGAATTGCCTGAAGAAAACCTAGGACTGAACTAATCTTTCGATCGAAATTGTACTGAGGTACTCATTTAACCCATAGAAGTACCATCTTATTTAATTTTGTTGCCACCAATAATTGTTTCCGAAATTTCAAGATCTCGTACGCTTTTATTTCACAGTGTTTCTCCAGATGTTAGATGTACTAGCTGGAAGTTTTGGGTAAACACATTTTTCAAATACTGTTTACAAATGTCAGATTATATTTTCAAAAGCTTTTAAAATTTAATTTTGGTAGACTCCATGATGTTCTAACACTCCATGAAGATATCTAATTACTTTAAGATGAAATTGCTACTGGTGTTTATTAACTTTCCATGACCGATTTCGGAAATTTTAGCATCTAACACGAAAACCCCTTAACTGTGTTGGTCCTCCCTTTATTTGACAACATCTTGATAGCCGTTAGTCATATTTTAATTCAATTTCCGAATTGTAGCGTCAAGTATGCAAGCCCCACATACCTATAATTTATTCCCCCCCAAAAAAATCAGTTCTTTACATTTTAGAGACATGTATTTCCATATATCTAAAATGCAGAAATTAGGTACCGCATTGGAACCCCATTGGAGTACTCACTTACTTTTGCATAGCAAGATAAAAACGCCAGTGGTTCTCACTTTAAGTTTGAAAACATACTATTTTGTCTCTTCTCTGAGCATCGTGAATCTGTCGGAGCTGTACCATAGTTGGAAAGACTCACTGATCCTTCCTATAGTGACCATGTAGTCAGAATTCAAAAAGGAGTAGCCCTTGAAGGAAAAACAATATTTTAAAATCCTTGCACCAGTAGTCGTCACCTTAAAATCAAAATGTTCCAGTAGTAGTCAGGATTTTCTACCAGTGTTCATCACTCAAATAACTTGACAATTTATTAAAAAACGCACTGTGTATCAGTTTAGGGTTGAGAATACAATATAAAGTAGTAAGCTTAATAACTTTGCATCAATTTTAGCACACAAGAAAGAAAACAAAAACGTTTTTACATACTTTTTAAAGCAATTTCAGAAAGAAAAATGTTAACTGAATTCAAAAGTTACTCTATATCACTTCCACGTTAAGAGTACAATATTAAATACTATGTTTAATAACTATACGTCACTTTAAACTCTCGAGAATGAACATAAACGTTTGTACATACATTTTAAAAACAATCTGAGAAACAAAATAAGTTAACTGAATTCAAAATTTAATTATACATCACCTTAAGCTTAAGAATACACTATAAAATGCTGAGATTAATAAAAAATAAAATCTTTAAGTTTAACGTCCCACGGTTATGCCGGTTAGGATAAGGAGACGGTGATAATGAGAAATGAGTGAAATGGTGGAATGAAGAAAGTGGGAGGAAACGGGAGAACCCCGAGAAAACCCACGAACAAGGTGTTTGTCCACCACAAAGTCCACACGGCGCGAGTTGGGATCGAACCAGGGACCCCAAGCACCGGAGGTGAACGCTCTACCACTGAGCCACCGCCCCCCCTGAGATTAATAACAATGCATTACTGAAGAATGAAAACAAAAATGTTTTAGCTACCTATATTGTATTTACATGTTATTTCTCATTAACATTTTTTTGATAACTCATGATCAAGTCTAGGGATGCGCAAGAGAAAAGATTTGATGTTCTCTCCTCTCGAAAAGGTGCCGCGAAAGTTGTCTCGTCTCGAAAACTGGATCCGTTTCTATTGGAAAAGCTCTATCTTGTCTCGAATTTCGTAACAAAAATTGTCTCGTCTTGTCTCGTGCGCATCCCTAATCAGGTCCATAGCCAAAAACTTCATTTCGGAGGGTGCTCGATAGGGCTTTGGGATATCCGAATTTAGATATAGATAATCGATGTCGACAAACTATCGAAACTTGTTCGAAATATCGAAAAATACAGCAATATCGAAATATAAACAATATCAAAAATCGAAAATATAGAAATATGAAAGAGATAAAAAATATGGATATATCGAACAAAAATGGATATATGATCTTGGAATACGATTTGGTGGAATAATGAGGGAGAAAAATAATCATTGATTAAATATTAAATTGAAAAGAAATAAGAGCCTGACGCTCAAATACTTATCTATCCGGCACCCATCTTGATCCCCATAAAATATCATGAAGTGCTTCATTGATTCTAAACCCAATAATAGTAATTTAACAATAAACACAATATATTATTTACTACGCACCTTGAAATGTAGAAATTAATGATTGTAATCCCCAGCTTTCCAATAGACCTTTGATTTCTCCAAATGAAGATTCGGATATCTTGTTTCTTCTCAAGCAATAATGGGTTACAATAATCAGTTGCAGTCCAAAGCCAAGTCACTAAGTTAAGCATAAATATAAAAGAGTTCATTAGTTAGATGCATACAAAATCCTACGCATGTAAATCCGAATCCACTTGTATTAAATTGTAAATTTAAACAAACTAAATTATACTACAGTTATAGTGACATCAAACATACATTAAATAAGGTATACAGGGTGTCTCAAAAGTCCCCTGACATAGGGTAACTCTGTTATTATCAGAGTTACAACAGAATGTAGGAGGGAAAAGCATATCCAATTATGATGTTTTCAATCTAAAGTGAAGGAATTTTTAAAATCGGATGACCCGTTTGCGCTGTACACTCTCTATGCGCCCAATGTGAAATGAAAATGCAACGTTGCCATTTACCTGGACCCACAACAGAAGTGAGTGAAGTTACTGTCTTTTACGCTAACATGTCGATGGCCAACCCCCGTTTCAAACAGTAACTTCATTCACTTATGTCGTGGGTCCAGGTAAATGACAACGTTGCATTTTCATTTAAAATTGGGTGCATAAAGAGTATACAGCACATTCATCTTGTCCGATTTTTTAAAAAAGTGTTCACTTTAGATTGAAAACGTCATATTTCGAGATGTTTTTCCTCTTACATTTTGTCGTAACTCTGATAATAACAGAGTTACCCTATGTCAGGGAACGTTTGAGACATCCTGTATACATCATAAGAGGTTCCTTTCCTAATTCTACACGGATGTGGTTTCATTGAATGTGAGGTGGGTGATACACATTAGGCCTTTTGGGAGTACGTCACACGGACGACCGTAATTTTGTGTTCAAAATTTTTATGAACTGGTGGGATATGTGATACATATGGCCACGGGCTAGAAAAAATGAAATGAAATCTTTGATTTTTACGTCCCACGGTTATGCCGGTTAGGCTAAAGGAGACGGTGATGATGAGTAATGAATGAAATGGTGGAATGAAGAAGGTGGGAGGAAACGGGAGAACCCCGAGAAAACCCATGCACACGGTGTTTGTCCACCACAAAGTTCACTTGGCGGGGCTGGGATCGAACCCGGGACCCCAAGCACCAGAGGTGAACGCTCTACCACTGAGCCACCGCGGCCCCCGGCCACGGGCTAGAATTTTCTCAGTATGTCAAATATGCAATCAGATTTCATGCAGCTTAATTTGGTGAAAAGCTATTGCCAATTGAACGTTACATTTACCTCTTTCTTGCAGATGTTGAACCATGTCGTTAGCACGTGAGGAATGGATCGAAATAATCAAACTGTGGGGCGGGAGGAGTATATGTGCAGTGGTTGCCGATTGCAGAGTCATCCACAATGTGACTCTGTGTCACATGTTTCAGTGTCACAGTAATTAACTAAATTTGAGAAGACGGGCACATTCGTGAACATACAACGTAGCGGTTCAAACTCGCGGACCTTGTTCCTTCCCCATTTTGAACCGGTACATGAAAATGCCATTTACTCCATGTTTGATTGCGCCGATTTTGAAAATTCCTTCACTAATCGATTTCTCCCGTTGAGTACTACAAGAACCAGTTAAAATCTCGCGGGCCCTTTATTCTTCTCCATTTTGAACCGGTACATGAAAGTGCGATTTTTTTTTCATGCTTGCCTGCGCCGATTTTGAAAATTCCTTCACTAGTCGATTTCTCTCGACGAGTACTACAAGAATCAGTTAAAATCTCGCGGTCCTTTTTTCTTCCCATTTTGAACCGGTACCTGAAAATGCGATTTTCTTCATGTTTGCCTGTGCCGATTTTGAAAATTCTTTCAGTAATCTATTTCTGTCGTCGAGTACTACAAGAATCAGTTAAAATCTCGCGGGCCCTTTTTTCTTCACCATTTTGAACCGGTACATGAAAGTGGGATTTTTTTTTCATGCTTGCCTGTGCCGATTTTGAACATTCCTTCACTAATCGATTTCTCTCGTCGAGTACTACAAGAATCAGTTAAAATCTTGCGGTCCTTTTTTCTTCTCATTTTTAACCGGTACCTGAAAATGCGATTTTCTTCATGTTTGCCTGTGCCGATTTTGAAAATTCTTTCAGTAATCTATTTCTGTCGTCGAGTACTACAAGAATCAGTTAAAATCTCGCGGGCACTTTTTTCTTCCCCAAGCCAATATTTTTTGTATATTTTGAATGTATTCAAGTATGGAACAAAAGTATTATATAATTCCCTTAGTAGGCTTCTCAACTTAATATTTTTCAACTTAAATTTTATTTATTTTAATTATTTATTTTCTTGTGACTCAATATTTAATTGCAATCGTTCATTGGGGAGAAGGGTGGCCATTCTCAAATATATAAATATAGTATTCTTAAAATGTATGTGTTCTCGTACTATTAGTTTCTTCCACTAGACCTGGAAATTGCAAAATTAATACCTGGAAAACCTGCAAAATTCAGGGAAATTGAGTTCCATATTTATGTATGAACACTGCTATTTACAATTTTTTTTTCGAATAGGGAGAACTGTACGAAAGGGTGGTTTCAGAATAGTATAACAGTAGGTTTCTGGGAGTGTTGTTCGAAATGAAATCTTTACGTTTTACGTCCCACTATTATGCTGGCTAGGCTCAAGATGACGGGGTGTTGTTCGGTGGGGGTCAATGTTGCCAATTTTGGGTAAAGTCGCTAAATAAGGGGAATTCGACCTCAACGATAGCGTAGGGTGACAATAAAATTTTCATTTAAAAACGGGACAGGTTCTTGCAACACTAGACTTAGATCTACCTTTGTTCTTATCAGTGCCTTGATATCAGAGTTCCCCCTCTCTCTCTTCGTTACAGAGCGGGTACTTATGAAAAAGGAAAGACACGTTGAAGTTTGTTTAACACACAACCAACTGCTAAAACCTCTGCTGCCTTTCGAGCAGTACTGCGAACTATAGAGTATGTTTAATATAGGGATTTTCAGTTCAATTTTTGCCGCTTTGTTATTATTAATACTTTTAAAAGGAGTAAAGGTACTGGGTTTGTCATTTACTTCTTTCATTTACATAAAACGGGACGAATACTACTTTTTTCCATCTACTGACGGGACGGCCGCGACACGCCCCTAAAACGGGACTGTCCCGGTCAAAACAGGACGTATGGTCGCCCTACGATAACGACAAAAAAATTCCGATTGGAGACTTTTTTGGGTGATTTTTAAATGACGATTTACCTACTTACACATTTAGCGACTTTTTGCTGCAAACAAAATGTTCATCTGTAGAGAAGCATTATTAGTTCAAAACAGTTTTTACGTTCTTTTTTTCTGTTTGTTTGTTTTAATCAGCGCAAGTGATGAAGAGTTTGGAAATACAGCGTACTCACTACTCCACAATCCTGCATTGTTATGTTACCCTTGCCCTCTAACGAAGAATAACTACAAACTTGATGTCCTTTAGTTCGCAGAGTTTCCGTTGAGAGACACACGTAATACATCATTACCGATAGCAACAAGATTAGCTATAGATGCGTGAAAAAAGGCGAAGAAGGTGTTTGTTATATTTGTCCTCTGGGGTCTTTTAATTATTCTGCACTTTTTCTTTTACAAAAAATTGCTTAACGTAAGTACTGTAGTGTTAATTATTTCGGAACTATTTTGACCACAACATGAACAAAAGTACCCGAAACAACCTGAAATGATCCCTGAATTAAAGGATTGGTTGCGCCCTGTTTACAAAAATGTGAATAGAACCAGCGGCGCAAATCTGTCTTCAACATTGGGGGGGGAGGGGGGGTAAGACCGTTACCATACTTTTTTTGGCGATGTCCAAAATACTTATGAAGTTGAAAAACAATGTTGTGGAGGATCAGAGTTGTCTTTAGCGTTAGGAGGCTGCAGATTTTAGGCTTATTCTGTGGGACATCTCACGTTCCTTTGTAGCAATCGGAAAAAAATCATCAAATTTCTCCCAAAAAACACATTTCAAATCGGATTATTTGGGAGAAGTCCCCCTCAGTTCCAAGATTGGAGGGGACATGTATCCGTCATCCCCCCCCGGGATTTGCGCCAGTGAGTAGAACATATTGTTTAGTTTACATCTACAACTTTTACAATGCTTATAGACAATGAATTTCTCGATTATTTCTTATAGCGACTTTTCACCCAAAATTAGAGTCGTCACCTCTCGTTTCGCAAACTTATTGCCAACATTTTAGAAACTGGTTGCGGGGAGAGCTACAATGGATGATCCAAGTTATTTCGTCGCTTCCGCTGTGAACCTAAGTACAAGATTCCAAAAGTCACATTTTTTTGGTTCGAAACAATATGTCTGCTGGGTGAAAGCATAGACTGGAATGTGTTGCCTTTCCTACCTTATCTTTAATCCCATAGTAGCTCCTTTCCCAAAGTTAAAAAAATGCAATTCTTCCTTTCTTAATAGTACTTATGACCCAAAGTATTACGTAAGCATTGTATGTTACTTATGTAGCTGACAGAGCCGCAGCTATGGGCGAGCAAGCAAAGCACGTGTCCCGGGCGCGTGGTTGGAGGGGCGCCTAAAAGAGTTTATATATTAGTACTTTTCCTGGCGGTATTTAATACTTTTCATCAGAGTGCGAAATCATGAAATCAAAGTGAGAGGAAAAAATGAAATGAAATCTTTGAGTTTTACGTCCCACGGTTATGCCGGTTAGGCTAAAGGAGACGGTGATTATGAGTAATGAATGAAATGTTGGAATGAAGTAAGTGGGAGGAAATGGGAGAACCCCGAGAAAACCCACGCACACGGTGTTTGTCCAACACAAGGTTCACTTGGCGGGGCTAGGATCGAATCCGTGACCCCAAGCACCAGAGGTGAACGCTCTACCACTGAGCCACCGCGGCCCTAAAATTGAGAGGAGACTGGAGGAGTAAAGAGAGAGAGAGAGACAGATAGAGAGAGAGAGAGAGAGAGAAGAAAACGCTCGCACTTTTACACTTCAAAGTAAATTAAGTCATTTATTTTTTCTGTCCCCCTCCTCCCCCTCCCCTAAGTTCTACTGTCAAAGTAAATAGCTAAAAACACTCCCAGGCCAGAACCGCATATACGTTGGAAATTTGATCGAGATCGGTCGGTCGGTGCAAGAGATTAAGAAAAAATGAAATGAAACCTTTGAGTTTTACGTCCCACAGTTATGCCGGTTAGGCTAAGGGAGACGCTGATGATGAGCAATGAATTAAATGGTGGAATGAAGTAAGTGGGAGGAAATGGGAGAACCCCGAGAAAACCCACGCACACGGTGTTTGTCCACCACAAGGTTCACTTGGCGGGGCTAGGATCGAATCCGGGACCCCAAGCACCAGAGGTGAACGCTCTACCACTGAGCCACCGCGGCCCCCGGCCGGGAATCGAACCCAGGTGTCCCACGCCAAAGGCGTGTTCATTAACCACTTAGCCACGAGGGAGCTCATCTGTGAGGCAGTGTAAACCCCCCAAAAAAGAAAGAAAATAAACGCACACTGGATGTTTGCGCAACTGAGGATCAAAACATTCTCAATGGAGTATGAGAAATAGTAAACGTCAATCAATGTGTGGTTTTGCTTATTCATTACTTCGTTAATACTTAATTCCTTCTAGAAATAGTGAAACAATACTATGAAGAAACACTAATTAAACTAATAACAATTATGTTGTATTTCTTACCATACCGTTTTTACCACCCATAGAATTTCAATCTAGCACTATACTGCATTAGTCACGCCGTAACGAAAGCTGAAATTCAAAGACCTGGCACTCGTTAACTGTTGAAGCTGTGTTGTAGCTACCTGTATATCACGCGGCCTGCGTTGGTACTCCTCAACATAAATACGTCACAGCCCAAAGCCAGGAAACATCGCAAACAGAAGACAGGGGCACAAGCAGTGCCTGACACTTCACGAACTCAAACCCACCAAGACTCAACTCAACATGACCTTCAATTACGTTCTAGAAACCAAACCAGTGCTAAGGCACAAACTCACCAACTTCCTATATGAAAACACAAGAAAAAATCTAACGTTTTGGTTCCAAAGTGATGACATAACAATAATACTAAAAAGGTTTTAATTTTCAGTAACCCAAACATTAATTAACTAGGGAACATAACAAAGCAAAAATAAATAAATAAAAATAAATTAAATTAAAAAATAAAAACCTGACAAGTAAGCTCTCCCTGACTACTTTTTTTTTAAAAAATTTCAGTGAGGCTGTAAAATATGTCAATATCTTCGTTATATATATATATATATATATATATATATATATTTCATTGTAAACAAGTTCTTTAAACAAAAGAAAGCTCTGAGAGCGCTTACCTCTGACGCGGTAGGTCCCTGGTTCGATTCCTGCTCCCGACAAATAGGCTTTTGGTGAACAATGTAGTTGTGGTTATTCTTAAGACTTTCCAGTTTCCTTACATTTTCTTGATTCCACCATTATCATGTATCTCATCGTCACCTTCTCTCTTACATTGATGTACAATCATGGGGCGTTAAACTAAAAGAAAAAAAAATCTTGGAAATATCCTAGTAAAAATGAGTTTTCTAAACTACACTAGTGGCCCCGCGTAGCGTATTCGCTAACGCTCTCGCCTTCGGTGCGAACGGTCCCGGGTTCGATCCCGGTGGGGGAACTCGGTCGAAAAAGTATCAAAAGATTTTAAGTCCAGCCATTATGAATGAGGTTTCCTTGGCTTTTCCTCATTCACAGCAGGCAAATGCCGGAGTGGTACCTAACATATAGGTCCCAGGCCGTTTTCTTCCTTCCCAAATCCAAAAATGAAAATGAAATCTTTGAGTTTTACGTCCCACGGTTATGCCGGTTAGGCTAAAGGAGACGGTGATGATGAGTAATGTATGAAATGGTGGAATGAAGAAAGTGGGAGGAAACGGGAGAACCCCGAGAAAACCCACGCACACGGTGTTTGTCCACCACAAAGTTCACTTGGCGGGAGCTGGGATCGAACCCGGGACCCCAAACACCAGAGGTGAACGCTCTACCACTGAGCCACCGCGGCCCCATTTTTCCCCAATCCATTCTTCCCTTCCTTTCCCCGGATAGTGTGATCACCGAGGGAAGTCATCCCTCATATGCGATGGGCTAACAAGGCCATTGATGCCGAAAGCCCAGAAATCTAAATCCTAAATCTTCACTACACAAGGGAATTTTCGCGCTGAAAACGTTTTATTAGCAATTATGTTAAGCAGCCCTGTAGCAAAACTGCTCCAAGTAATAAATCGTCACATATAAAACGGAATGAATAAACACATAACATTCATTTTGCTACCTTGAAATGTAAAATGTTTCAAAACATTAATATTCAAAGATTTCTCAAAATTCAGATTCACCCATTCCATTGTCCTCAATCATTAACGAGTTTTACAATAGTAAGAATTGTATTCATAAACTACATTACTTACTTAGTACTATATTAAAGCAAGTTACACTAAAAGAATATATAATTAATGGAATATTTAAATAAAGTAATAGTTAACTAGTGTACTTACCCAAGCATTTGTTTCCTTCCTCTCTTCTTTTCCGTTTGTAAACAACCTCGTTTCGCAAGCAAAAGACGGTAGTTCAATGACGTCAGCCATGGCGAAAGAAAGAGGTGTCTATAGGCGGCCTGGATCTCACACACAGATGGACGTATTTAACATATAGCTGAAGTATTTAACATACGTATACGTATGTAAAATACGGAAGATTCTTAGATGTCAGACATCCTGCAGCGACATGATGTAATATCTAAGCGGGTAAAAGGCAGTACCTATGTAGTATATGGATAAAGTACGCTCCGTACAGATTTTCTTAGTAAACATAACGAATCCTTGTATTTGTACAATATACCGCTGTCCGGATAATGGATTTTTCTCAGTGTACTTGCGATTCAAACATAATTTTCACGGCAAGCATCCCGAAGTAAAACCGAGTGTCTTGGCTCTTTAAAACTTTGTTTGGCATTACACAGATGTATCAAGATAGTACAACATACCACCTATTATTAAGAAATACTGAACTTGCAGCAAGAACTGGAAGTTTCTACGAAAAGCTCAATCAGAGATCTTTTTCCATTTCTGGACACGGACGGAACGCTAAGAGTAGAAGGAAGATTGGAACATTCAAACTTGGGAAACGACAAGTGTCACACCCACCTGATACTCAAAGAAGAACGGTTCCTTTTACAGGACAACCACTTATTATTGCATGTTTGCGTACAAGATATTCGATTCCAAGAGCTAAGAACACGGTCAAGGCAATAGTACACAATTGTTTGGTTTGTTTCAGGTGGAGAAAAACAATGGGACACTTACCAAAGGGATGAGTAAATGAAGCACGGCCATTTGTAGACGTGGAAGTGGACTGTGCTGGATTATTTTATGTCAAGCCCTCAATTTACAGTAAAATTCAAATAAAAGTCTATGCTGTACTGTTCATCTCTTTAGTCGCTAGGGCAGTTCATATAGAAATAGTTTCAGACTTTACTTCAAAAATATTCATCGAAGAATGGAAGAGATTTATTGCCAGAAGATGAAAATGCTTATCTATGTCTAGCGACAGTGGTTATAACTTTGTTGGTTCTAATCGAAAAATGAAACATTTTTTTGAATACAAGAGTAACAGAAAGGACATCCTGGAATACTCAGCTAAAGAAGGTTCAGACTGGAAATTCATTCCTGCTAGATCTCTTCAAATGGGGTCATGGGAAATTTAATAAGATCCATGAAGAACCACCTAGGGTGTGTAGCACTTAACTTATTCAAATTGAAGCCATTCTAAATTCAAGATCATTAAAGCTATTACCAACGATCCTACAGATCCAATGAATCTCAGTCCAGGACATTTTCTGATGGGAACTACAGATCTCGGCATTCTGGAACTAGATCAATTAGACGTACGTATCAACAGACTAGGCAGAAGGCAACGGCTTCAGCAAGTAAACCAGCAAGTTTGGATACGTTTGTCACAGGATTACCTCAAGCAGTTACAACAAAGAAGAAGATAGAAGTCAGCGCAGCCTAATCTACAACAAGGTATAGTCGTATTGTTAAAAGAAGACAATTTTCTCCTGAAGAGTGGAAGGTAGGTGTGATTGAAGACGTTCCTCCTGGCAGTGATAGTTAAGTGGGAGTGGCAACTATGAAGTGTAAACATGGCATTTTGGTCAATGTTGCTAAATTAATTCCTTTTTCCATAGAACATTAATTGATTTTGTCCAATGAAAAAGGGGGAGAATGGATAAGCTTGGGAATGTGCATTATATTTTATTCATATTAGTTTCATTTTATATATATAGATTAGTGGCTTTAGTGAATTCTTTTCTGATACTTTTTAGTGATTTTTGGTGAGTTTTAGTGAATTGTCTTTGTATTGACTGGCATCAGTGCGTCCAGACTACTAGTCAAGTTGTGTTTGTCATTCGTACAATGTGTTGTGAAGAGCAACTAGACAAGTATAGTCATTCACAATTTTTTAAACAAAGCATATTTATTCATAGTTTTTTAGAAAAACACTCATGTTAATTAATATACAAGAATTACATGTTCTTAACAGTGTTTTAGAGTGCTACTCAGTTTATGTGTGAAGACAAAGATCTGTGATGGTTTAGCAAGCAACCATGTGGACAAGTAACATTTACTGCAGAAACAAGTTAAGATAAGTAATACATTTTACTAAATTTTAAGTATTGTATCTTTTATTAACATTTCAACAAAACATGAACATATCACACCTTTATTCATAATCAGATAGAAAAAGCAAACTTCTATATCATATAGTTGAAGACTCGCAACAAGTATTTCTATAGAAAGGATAAACGCAACACAATAAAACTAGAACTAGGAAGATAATCGTAACCTAAAAAAATGGATTTTTTTACAATATCGGGAAACAACACGGAAAGATTTCAATTATAGTAAAAATCAGAAATGGGTGTATTGCAGTGTTCAGCGTAAAACTTCATACTCCATCAGTTGGCAATAGTGCGAGAGAACGCTGTTTAAAAATTGCAGAAAACCCAATAGCTGCTCGTGTAAGCCAATCTGATACCGCACAACTTAACTACTTTGAGGGAGGCCTGACAATCATGGATCTGATGTTTCAAAAAAATATATTAGACTACCGTAAAATAGTTTACCAACACCCTATTCAAGAAACATTTCTTCGCCATGACCGCAACAGAAAGATTAGACCTGTGTTGCATTAACAGACGTCAAGCAGGAATTAAGTGAAATAAGTATCGATCACAGACATTAATTAGAATTTGACAAATTTTGCTAGAATAAAAGAAGTGTTAACTAACTCACTAACTAACTCTATGGCCTATGGAACACAGAGGTTCAATGCCGCGTTCACAAAAGCAATCCACTGACTCCTATCCTTAGTTATCTGCATCCAGTTTCTACTTTGTATTCCAATCTCTGCGAGATCCATGTTAATATTGTTCTCCCATCTGAGCCTAGGTCTTGCTAATTGTCGTTTTCCGATTGGTCAAGACCTTGGAAGCGTTTCTACTTTCTTCCATTCTAGCTACATGACCCGCCCACCTAAGTCTCCTAGACTTGACGACCCTAACAATGTTGGGTAAACCGTATAATTTATGTAGTTCCTCGTTATGAAGTTTCCACCATTCTCCATTCCCTTTCCTCTTGGGTCCGAATATTCGTCTCAGGATCTTGTTCTCAAATACTTTCAGTCTGTGTTCTTCCCTCAGAGTTGGTAACTATGTTTCGCAACCATACAAAACAATAGGCATGATTATCGTTTTGTATATTTTAAGCTTCAAATTCCTCGACTTAACTTCTTGTTTAGTTTGTTAACTTCCTCTTATCTCTCTAAATCATTAGTGCCACTCTGTCCGCCAGTAGATTTTGAAAGTGTAATTAAACGAAGACATGATGTTAGACTTGTCGTATAAGTCAAAAATTTATGTCGTGTACGTCACTTTATATTGTAGCATACATTTTAAAATAAATACACAGAATATAATAATTTTCTTTTGGTCTTTTGGTCTTGGTATGTAGTTAATATACGCAAAAGGTTTTAGTTTCCTTGTAGCAATAAAGGAACATAATTTTTAAATGGTTAACTGTTGTTCAAAACACGATGTCTCCTACTGTCGTGTGAGTAATGTATATCTTTAGAGACTTGTTTCAGCCATTTTGTTTACATATTTAAAGGCTGCAAATACAAATGAATGAAGGACTTACTGCTCCTTATTTATAACATAAAATTTGCCGAAGAAAATATCTTATAATTTTTCTAATACATACTATTTACTGCCGTCCGGCGTCTGTTGTCGTGTAAGTCACAAATCGAATTAGCCTATATCAGTTTTGTTTTGTCTTTTTATTTCCAGCCGTTTCTGATTTATAAGCGCTGGACGCGCAGAGCAGAGCCCAATTTTTAGCAGCCATTCTGAAAACAATGTCCCAAATAGAAAATTGTTTCCTACAGAAGTTGTTTCGTTATCCACGAAATACCGCTTGAGGTATGATTGAAAACATGTTCCATTTCAACATTTTACGTAGGGCTTTGGGCTTCCTAATTGGAGGACCCTGGGATCATCACAAAACCACCATGTTATGTGCCCTATGACAATTTCCTATCTCAGTTTTTGTTTCATCTTTTTATTCTCTGGCGTTACTGATTTATAAAACGTTGTTTCGTTGTTCAAGAAGTACCGAACGAGATATGATTGAATACATGTTCCCATTTGAAAATTTGAAGTTGGCCCCACATCCCAGTTCAGGGAAGTCTTTGCGGGTCACCAAAACAATACCATGTGATATGCCTTGTGACATTTTATTATCTCAGTTTTTGTTTCGTCTTTTTATTCCGAGTGGTTTCTGATTATAAACACTGAACAACTGATCTTTTCTGTTTTATCTGATACACGACCACTTTTTCGAAAGCATTTTGAAAGCGGTTGCCCAGAACGAAAATTGTTTCCTACATAAGTTGTTTCGTTTTGCAGGATCTACATAATGAGGTATGATTCAGTACATATACTCATTCAATTATTTGACGTTGGCCCCTCGGCTTCCTTCAAGGATTGCCCTGGTAGTAATCCCAACAATACCATGGGATGTGCTCTTTTTACGTTTTCCTATGCCAGTTTTATTTCACCTTTTCTTTTCAGCCGTTCCTCACTTATAAGCACTGGACGTTTTATCTGGTACACACTGAGAAAAATCCATTATCCGAACAGCGTTATATTGTTCAAATAAAAGGATTCGTTATGTTTACTGAGGAAATCCATATAATACACAGGTACTGCCTTTTACCCGCTTAGATGTTATATCATGTCGCTGCACGATGTCTGACATCTAACAATCTTCTATATTTTACATACGTATACGTATGTTAAATACTTCAGCTATATGTTATATACGTACATCTGTGTGTGAGATCCAGACCTACTATAAACACTCTTTCTTTCGCCATGGCATTGAACTACCGTCTTTTGCTAGCGAGTTGACTTATAAACGAGGTTGTTTACAAACGGAAAAAGAGAGGAAGGGAACAAAAGCCTGGGTAAGTACAACAGCAAATCATTACATTAGTTAAATATTCCATTAATTATATATTCTTTTAGTGTAAGTTGCTTTAATACAGTAACAACTAAGTAAAGTAGTTTATAACTAAAATTCTTACTGTTGTAACTCATTAATGGTTGAGAAGAAAGGAATGGGTGATTTTGAATTTTGAAAAATCTTTGAATATTAATGTTTTTAAACAGTTTATGTTTCAAGGTAGCAAAATGAATGTTATGTGTTTATTCGTTCCGTTTTCTGTGTGACGATTTATTACTTGGTGCAGATTTACTACAGGACTGTTTAACATAATTGCTAAGACATCGTTTTCAGCACGAACATTTTTTTGTGTGTGTTTAGTGAAGATTTAGGATTTAGCTTTCTGGGCTATCGGCATCAGTGGCCTTCTTACCCTGTCACATATGAGGGATGACGTCCTTCGGTGAGCATACTTTCCGGGAAAAACAAGAGAAGAAAGTATTGGGTAAGGACGAAAATGGCCTGGGACCACTCGGGCATTTGCTGGTGAGAATGAGGAAAACCCAAGGAAACCACATTCAGGATGGCTGCACTTAAAATCTTTTGATGCTTTTTCGACTGAGTTCCCGAGCTCCTTCGTGGCTAAGCGGTTAGCGTACTCGCCTTTGGCGTGGGAGACCCGTTTTCGATTCCCGGCGGGAGCTCATGTGGTTCGGATTCCACGTTAATCAGTAGGTCCACGTCTCATATAGCCTCGCTGCTGAAAGGGACGCTAAACTAAAATCAACTCAACTCAACTCGACTGAGTTCCCTTACCGAGATCGAGCCCGGGATCGTTCGCACCGAAGGCGAGAGCGTTGGTCTCAACGCTACGTGGGGCATTTGTGTAGTCTAGAAAACCCATTTTTACTAGGATATTTGCAAGATTTTTTCTTTTAATTTTACAACCCATAATTGCACATCAATGTAAGTGAGAAGGTGACGATGAAATACATGATAATGGTGGAATCAAGAAAATGTAAGAAAATGGTAGAGTCTTAAGAATAACCACACCTACTGTGTTCAACAAAAGCCTATTTGTCCGGAGCATGATTTGAAACAGGGACCTTACGGGTCACAGGAAAGGGTTCTAATACAGAGCTTTCTTTTGTTTAAAGAACTTACTTACATTGTAAGATATATATTTTTTTACAAAGATATTGACGTATTTTACAGCGTCTCTGAAATTTTTTTTAAAAAAAAAGTACTGAGGAAGAGCTTACTTGTCAGGTTTTTATTTTTTATTTTATTTTTATTTATTCATTTATTTATTTGTTTTTCGCTTGTTATGTTCCCTAGTTAATTAATTTTTGGGTTACTGAGAATTAAAACCTTTTTTATTATTATAATTGTTATTTCATCACTTTGGAAACAAAAAGTTAGAATTGTTTCTAGGTGTTGTATTCCACGTTAATCAGTAGGTCCACGCCTCATGCAGCCTTGCTACTGAAAGGAACGTTAAAATCAAGTCAGCACTGCTTTACAGACGCAATTGTTCGATTGCTAGTTCGATGCAATTCTTCCTATAAGAAATGAGGGAAAATATTTTCCCGGTAAGAGAGAATTGTTTGGCGAATTGGGGAAATTATATGACGAGAGAGGAAATCCTCATCCGCCCATTGATTCAAATCTCGGTGGAAGGTCATATGATTAGGAACCATGTTAAGGTGTAGGTGGAAGTCGCACACAGTCTTGGAGCTGAATAGGAGGATAAACTTCAAGCCAATCAGACATCTGTAATAACCTGCACTGCGATTGAATTGTAATGTAACGCAAAGTACGATATACATTTTCTATATTATATAAAATTATAATCCTATTATGTACACGATTATGTACTTCAGGTTAAAGGAGATTGATGATTAATTGAAGTGAATAATCGAGGCAGTGATTCTCAATCTTCTTGACCTACAACACACTTTACTAAAACCCAACGGCACCAACATATTTGTTTATTTTTTGGAGTATTTTCCGAGAAGTTCAGTCGCGCCTAACATGTGTAGGCTTACTAAGCTAACTCTAGCGAATCTAACCTGAACTAACCAAAGCTATTTGCTATTCACTATTTCCATGTTGAAACGCTGGGAGGGTGAATCTAATAAATATGTTTCATTAATAATATAAATTATACTATGTGTGGCTTTATAAATTAGTATGATATTGCTTAAGGCGTTAACTGGTAATCTGCATCAAAATCAATTTTAACTAATTATTATTAAAAAATACATGATTTCTAAAATCTAAAATTTCGCGTCAGAACGATTTTAAACCATTGACTAAACGAACTACGTAAATTTAGAGGTTTACACGTATTCTGATTGCACTATGTATAGATGAAGCTGAGGGGAACCACACCAGATATGGCTATAAACTTTTATCAGCACCCCTCATTTATCTACCTATCCATGGTAAATAAAAATTAAAGTTACTATGTTTGTGGCAATGACTCTTGAACCATCCGACCGATCGTGATCAAATTTTTAGCATAGATGAGGTTTTTACCTCGGATGACTTTTATTATTTCACTTTGGCGGCTCATCTTAGAGGACGAGGAGGGGCAGTGGAAATATTTAAAAATATTCGAAAATGATCTCTAATAGTGTCGAATCCATTGTTTTTGGGATCGCTGATCAGTGACATTTCCGATCTATTTAAATAAAAATTCTGCCCTGCAACTTGCAGATACATATAAAAATGATCGAGAATAAACGATGTCAAAGAGCAAAAGGTGAATGACAAACGGAGCATATTACTAATTTTCTTATTTTAACCCAGTAAAGCAGGTAATTAACGCTAGTACTAGGTATGTGTAGACTAATGAGGTGATTTGCTTCGTGTCCCTTCGAACACTGTATGAAGCGGATGCAAGAAGTTAGTATATGGATTTAGTTTACGTAAATTTAGGTTTCGCTTTCCGAACTCTTAATGGATGTATTAAGTGATTTCGTTACTTACACCCTCAATCTAAATGGAAGGATTCGAAACACACATTTGCGATTGCAAAATATGACTCTGCTAGACAAATAATCATAGGCCAATTACTTCATTCATTTTCATGTACCTGCTTGTGGATTTTCTCTGGGTATTTCCGTTTCCTCCCACTTTTTCATTCTACCAATTATTCAATAATCATTAACTTGTTTTAATCATCGTTTCCCTGAGCGTAATCGTGGGACGTTGACCTCAAAGATTTCATTTTTATATTCCTATAATTACTTTTCTCTCCCGTATATATGTTTGATTTAATTGCTCTTTCAACTTCCCTCTTTCAGAAATATGAACATAATTTGATATTCTTTCTCATTATAATAAAAATATTATAAGTCCCACATGCAGCTCACCACATTAGGACCCAGTATAAACAATCGAACAACAAATATTGGCGGAAATATATCTTGCCTACAGCGGCGTAGCGTGCAAAACAAGATAGAGGTGGGGTGAAACTTGAAATTGCCAAGTCTTGATTTTAAAAAATGCCGAGTGTTTGGAAAACCTTAGTATCACTTTTACCAACCCTGTGGAAAACTATTACAACAACCTTATTTTCATATTCGTCTCATTCCATGCCCATTCTGACACACGAATAAAAACTGCCCTTATTCCGCCTTCGAGTCCAGTTTAACATATAAACTCAGGATCATTATCATCACCCACGATGCACAACTTGTTATGTGATAACTCTTGGCTAGGTTAGGTAACCCCCGCCAGCTAATCTTCACGAGAACCTTTAAAGCTACAATCAGTTGTAGAAATGCGTTAAAAACGTAGAATAGGGTACACTATATTTGCTGCTTGTGATGTAGGGATATCTAATTTACATAAACATTCAATTGAGGGGTATGGTGAGTGACTATGCTAACCTTCTCCCTGCTCCAGATTGAGATTCTGACTTAGCAGCATACCATTGTCATTAATTGACCTTTGCCTGAACCAATCTTGGGTGTGGCTTGTCCTGATACAGATGCTGATCCTGGGAGAGGCGATCGCCCCCCAAGAAGAGGAAAGTTTTTGTATTTTAAATATAAAATAAAACATATCCAAAGTTGGAGCTCTTAGAAGTAGCTCTAACTTGAAAGTAGCTGTATTACAACCCATCGTTCCCAGGAGTCCGTCTTGGATCCGCCCTGTTACAAAGTATGAAGATGAGTCGAATCCTTTGTGACTTGTTTTCATTTTTTTACTTTCATCTCAGAAAGTTAAAATTGTCAGTTAGCCTAGTCTCTTGGTGAACTGGTCAATTGTTAAAAAACAAACCAATAACTGTTCATGCCACCTAAAACATACCTATCCAAAGTCTACAAAATATATTACATTATTTAAGCCTTTTTCTCAAAATTTCGTGCGATATTTTTCTTCTTGCCAAGCATCCGAAGTCATCTTAATTTCTGACCTCATTTCGCTTCAATTCTTTGAATTATAAAAGTGCGACAATTTTTCTGTCTTTCTCTCTATCGCTCTTCACTCCTAAAGTGTGCTCCGACTCTGATTTCATGATTTCGCACTCTGATGAATACGGCCTGGAATATTAAATACGGCCTGGAAAAGTATTAATATTTAACCTCTTCTTTAGGCGCCCCTCAAACAACGCACACGGGGCAGGTGCCTTGCTTGCTCGCCCATAGCTGCAGTTCTGTGAGCTATGTAAGGAACATACAATGTTACGTAATACTTTGACTTATAAATACACACAAGAAAGGAAGAATTACATTTTTCTATCTTTCGGAAAGAAGCTACTACGAGATTAAGATAAGAAAGGAAAGGCAACACATTTGTATGCGAACGAAGTGAAAATCATTCCAGTTTATGCTTTCACCCGCCAGACATATTGTTTGGAACAAAAAATGTGACTTTTGGAATGTTGTGCTTAGGTTCACAGAGGAAGCGACGAAATAATTTGCCTCATCCATTGTAGCCTCCCCCCCCCCCATCAGTATTGCCAAAATGATTGATAATAAAGTTGCTAAACCAGAGGTGACGACTGCTATTTTGAGTCAAAAGTCACTATGAAAAAGTAATCGTGAAATCCATTGTCTATAAACATTGTTTTAAAGTTGTAGATGTAAACTAAACAATATGTTCTACTCACTGGCGCAAGTCAAAGGGGATTAGGGTTACTTGTCACCTCCAATCTTAGAACTGAGAGGGACTTCCCCGGAATAATCCGATTAGAGGTATGTTTTTTCGGGAGAAATTCCACGATTCTTCCCCGATTGCTACAAAGGAAGGTGAGATGAAATAGACGTCCCCCAGAATACGACTCAAATTTGCCAGCCTCGCAACGTTAAAGACAACTTTGATCCTCCACAACATTTTTTCAAAATCATAATTAGTTTTGAACATCGCAAAAAAGTATGGGAACGGTTTTACCCGTCCCCCCAATGCTGAAGAGAGATTTGAGCTGCTGGTTCTACTCACATCTTTGTAAACAGGGTGCAACCAATCCTTGAATTCATTGATGATATCGGATATTTTCGGTTCTTTTCTTCGTATTGTGGAATCAAAATAGCTCCGAAATAATTAACACTACAGTACCTACGTTCTGTATTTTTTTTTGTAAAAGAAAAAGTGCAGTATAATTCAAAGATTCCAAATTATAAATATAGCAAACTCCCATTTCGCCTTTATTCACGTATCTAAAACTAATCTTGTTGCTATCGTCAATGGTGTATTACGTGTGTTAAATTCCACAGATTTAACAAGTTTTCCCAAAATTGGAAACACTGACCCCCATCGAACAACTCTCCGTCACCTTTAGCCTAGCCAGCCTAATAGTGGGACGTAAAACTTAAAGATTTCATTTCGTTTCGATCAACACCCACAGAAACCTACTGATATACCATCCCCAAAACATTATTTTGTACAGTTCTCTCTACTAGAAAAAAAACCTGTAAAACGAAGGGTTCATACAAGATGTTGAACTCAATTTCGCTGAAGTTTCGAGGTTTTCCAGTAATTATTTTGCAATTTCTAGGTCTAGTGGAACAAACTAACAATAAGATAACACATAGATTTTAAGAATAAAATATTTATATATTTGAGAATGGTGACCCTTCTACCCAATGAACGATTGCAATTAAATATTGAGTCAGAAGAAAATAAATAATTAAAATAAATCAAAATTAAGTTGCAAATATTAACTTGAGAAGCTATTAAGGGAATTAGCTATATGCTTTTGTTCCATACATGAATACATTCAAAATATTCAAAAAAGTTGGGTTGGGGAGAAGAAAAAAGGGGCCCGCGAGATATTAACTGATTCTTGTAGTAGTCGGCAAAAGAAATAGATTATGGAAGGAATTTTTAAAATTGGTGAAAAAAACATGGAGAAAATCGCATTTTTATGTTTCGGTTCAAAATGGGGGAGGAAGAGGGGCCCGCGAGTTTGTAACTGATACTTTTAAGTACTAGGCAAGGTAAATCGATTAGTGAAGGAGTTTTGAAAATCGGCGCAGGCAAACATGGAGAAACTCGCATTTTGTACTGGTACAAGAAAATGCGATTTTATCTATATTTGTCCTCGCCGATTTTGAAAATTCCTCTAATAATTGATAGAGTACTACAACAGTGAGTTCTGACGACGCCACGTGCCCACCGTTAAGACATTTTTGGATAACTTTTGATATTATGAATATCACCTCTATCCTTGCGTGGATGGTAAAAAGCTCGGCAAATAGAGTGCTTCCTCAATCTCACAATTTATTATGAGGTTCATAAGACAACAAAAATGCAACAAACATAATAAACATGATTTAGATAATTTCTCTTTGAATCACACCGATAGCAGGGGCCTGAATAAGGAGCGGTGTGGTTTATGATTCTAAGGCCTCAACGAAAGATCGTTTGTTCAATCTGAGTGCGGCACAATAAAGCGTTGAGCCCGGCAGAAATAATAACACATGACTACAAAAAGGATACTTAGAAATTACTTGCCCGCCATATTGTCATATTATATACTTTTATATTAAGTTAAACACACAATAAATTTTTATTAGCAAGGAGGCCCACATGGGTGGCGAAACGAGACACTTCCACATCTCGTACAATACAAGATAGGGAGTTCAAACACATCCCGGTACCATTAGTTACGTCAAAAAAAGGCTGACGAATTCAATGTATTAGTGCGCCTCGCTAGAAGTGAGAAAGGTTTAAGCAAATGGGCAATTAATGATGGAAGGTAGTTGAAAGACCAAAAAGTTAGGACCAACGATCATTGTAACGTAATTAAGTAAATTACGAAGGCTTAAAGACTATTCATTTACACATCAAATAATAGGCCAATTGAGGAAGCGACTCCCCTTGGTCTACTGAAATATTAGGTCACAAACACAAACACAACGCACTTTATCGTTGAGATAAAAATGAGGATGACGAACACATGGTGTAAACTAAGAGGCACTTTCCTACCAAGGTCCACCTAAGCTGTTAACAGGTTTAACACACAACACAAACTACGAATCGAATCACAACACTTTGTCATAGTTGACAAAATTACTTAACAAACTAACGGTAGATTCTTGAAGAAGGAAACTGGAAGCAATTATTAATAGCCAGAGCGGTTGGCAAAAATATGTTTAGTTCTTACCTGTAGATGGGCGTAGAGGAGACGTCAACTGCATGTGTCTTTAGTCGAGCCAGAATGTTAGTGAAACTCACAAGGAGACGTCCCTCGACGATGAAAGATTCCCCTGAAGTCAACCGGACACTAAAGCACCAGACAACTTGCAGAAACAACTCCCACGGCGGCCCACGGTGGCTTGTCAATAAATTCACAGCGTGCGGTACCCAGCGGAGGAGTTACCTAGTTTCCCAGTTACAATGAGGTTTGGGATTTTGATACAAAGATCCGTCGGATCAACGAGGATATTAACAAAGAGAGACTGCGTTGAGAGAAGATTTACTAAAGAGTTCAATTTCACAGGTTTCCACAAATCCATGATTTTAAACGTAGGTGTGGCATTCATGCAGATATTAATGTCGACATAATGAAAATTGTTCAATGTTTAGAAAGAGTAGGTGTGGAGACACATAACTTAATTTGCTATAGATATCAAAGTCGGCATAATGAAAATTGTTCATTGTTCAGAAAGGGTAGGTGAGGAGACACATAACTTACACATAGTTCAGAATACTTAGGGCGATAGTGAATAAATGTAAAATAGCCCACTGTGTGGACCCGAGAGATTCGTGCAACAGAAGTCAAATTGTCAGAGATGGACGTAGTAGCGGTCATCTTGCACTTAAGGAGTACGCACACACAATTCACGGTTCGCACAATTAAGCAAACATCGCGGAAGATGTCCAGGAGTGGATATATCACCCCCAATACATACTTGCTCAGATAAGAGGCCAGTGTCTTCTCTAAGTAAAATATAAAATCTTTGAAGTTTTCGGGAGTTGCAAAGTTCTACCTCCCGGAGAGGAAGAGTTAAGACGCGAGTTACACGCATATCTTGTGTGTCGACAGTAATGGCTGTGAGAGATCTCAATTATCAAGTTTTATTTCGATTCAGTTTGGAAGTGTCAGTATTGCATCAAATTATGCAATAGTTCTATATGATTCTTTAAAAGTTTGTTGGCCATCGGTGAGGTATGGGTTTGGTCCACTTGGTGATTTCTAATTGGCTAGGAGTGATCTCATACAAGTTATGATAGGCTCACGACTATTCTATTGACTGATAGTTTTCAATACACAGACTCTCACAAAGATTACACTTGCTATATAAAAAAAAGAATACAGACATGGGTTGTAACTACAACCAGTTAATAGTACACAATATTATATCAAAATGGGTGACATATAGTCCTGGCCAGTGTTCGGTTCTAGGATCTTTTAGCAGTTGTAAAAGGGTACGAAATCAGCGCTAAATATTGAATCTTTGTGAACACTCTAAGAAGGTTTGGTAACTTTAATATCAGATACGGTGTGTAATGACGATATATAGAGAATGTACTAACACAAGTTTTAAGGTCAGGAGGTCGTACCTTCGGTTCTATATGGCAAAATGACCCACCGTAAAATAGAGAAGTTAATTAAAAGGGAGAAAAGAGACAGAATGTAAGAAATAATCTTATCATATGATAGTTGGTTGTAAGGGTTGGGAAGAATTTCTGTAAAGGAAGAGAGGCAGACATGTTTTCTTTAAGGGTGTTTAAGAAATAAAGTTATTCCACAGAATTCGCAAAGAGAGAAAATTAAGAATAAATCTTGATTAGACTCGTATAACAACTGATTTAAGTAAATTTTTGTAACGAATGTAGACAAGAACTTGTCGTGACTGTACAGGGTGTTCGCAAAAACGACGCTAAAACTTTTGTCGAAATTTTAGCCACGACATACAACGCCCCTTGGGAAAGAAAGAGTATAAGTATACTCTTGTACTTGATGTCCCAATGTAGTCAACAAAATTTAGTTCCGGGATCATATTTAGATTCAAAGACAAAAATTGTAAGGGTAGTTGGAAACACTGATAACTACTATTAAATTTAACGTACAAATTTTAAGCAGGGTTGGCAACCCTGCCTTGAAATAATCATTGATGTCAAAATAGTAAGAAATTGATAAAGGGGGCTTGCAATACTGCTGCGAACAGAATTATTTAAGGTATGATTGTAATTAAAATTCTAAGTAAAACACTTACGTATCTAATATTTAAACATACCGATAGGAATAACCTTTTAAACCCTTATCTAAGGTACTTTATATTCAAACTTATACTACATAAGAAACATAAATGTCAGAGTGAACTCATAATATTACATTAACGATACACACATATCACCAACATCAATTAAAGCATAAGATATATATGCGTAGGTGAAACCACTCACTAAAAGAACACATACGTAGTAAAACTTAAATATTAAAGATTACTTAAAATGACAAATATATATCAAAATGGCCAGAAAAATGTAGTACCAAATATTATAAATCATACGATTGATATTGAGTATACGTTATACTTAATCCTTCATATAATCAATTTACATATAAAACTTCGATTGTAAGTTAATCACATTATAAACAAGAAATAACTACGTGGCTTAATCAAATGTTATATAATATAGTAAATGAATGACCTAAATAATATCGCTTGTCCCCTTCAAATTTACAAAAGCAAACCCTGTCTATAGAGATATGCAATGCTTATTAAGGTCAATAAAACATGCTTTCATATATCTACACAATACATATTAAAACAATATATCGATGAATAACGTGATAAATAATCTCAAGTATATACAAATGTACAGTACGCACGCAAAATAGTTCTTCTTCCTCTAACTCATTTTTATAATTATTATTATTATGATACGAATTCATATATATACACAAATATATATATATATATATATAGATCGATAGATAGATATACTTAGAGTTTTTTACTCTGCAATCACTCAAAGGTATTCGTGTCCTTAACCTAATTAAACCTTCAAGGAACTTCACGTTTCCTCAACGAATATACATAGTTACTAAATTAGCAAACGATTTGATTAACGTCCAATTTAGTATAAATACAAAATCAACTATGAAAACTCTAGAGGTTATACTACCACTACCTATAATCGCAAGACTATATATATAGAATATACTTACATTAGATAATTAAGTAATTTACTTTTCTTGATTTATGTATTTGATATTGTTATTATTAATAATATTATTATTTTGTACCAACTACGTTTTTTTGCTATATCAGCTAAAAATACACCCAATATAACAGACCCCGAAAATATTCAAAACTAACCATTAAATATATGATAAAAAAGGGAGCCAGTTTGTATACTATTCTTTATTTATCTTTTTTTTAACTGCAGACAGGAAGCATTTACACAATTTAGGTTACTAAAACTCCTTTTGTTGGAAAGAGTCGTAAGATTACCCACTCTGTATGGGTAGTAGAAAACTGACACTCAGATGTTTTTTTTTTTGGGGGGGGGGGTGCGTGTCTACTCGCTACTACACCCGACGCTGAGGTCAGAGTGCTGTGAAGGAAAAATATATATTATACGACAGTCCTGTCTGGGAAGAGTCTTTCTTTCCTTTAAATAGTAAATGGCCAAAAGAAAAGTTTCTACTCTTTCAACTAAGGCTGCAATTTCTTCAGCGCAAAATGCATATGTTAGCGTGTACTTTTGAAAAACTTTATAACATACATTCTTCAAACAATTATAAGTCAGTACGAAACGGATTAGGATGTTTTCAAAAATGAACTCTTTTGCATAGAACTTATATTTAACACGACTTAATACACAGTGTTCAAAAACTAGGCGACAATTTTACAGATACCACTAAAGATACTTGAAATACGAGATGTTGTAAATCATCAATATACAAGAACAATTATCATATAGGCTTTCAACATTTCAATACTTCAATTAATCCTTCACAGTTGGCGTCACTGTTTTAAAGACCCTGCTGAAGAATTATGTTGCACAGATTACAGGTCACTGCCACCATCTACCTTTCCCTTTCTGTAGCTTTATGTGAACTTGTCCCCTACATATATAAAACTATTGTTTTCCTCTAGCTTTAATAAGTTCCTCTTTTCAAAGCTTTTGCTCACCAACTGGTCTTTTCGACCTTGCGCGACTCCTTGAGGTAAAGTATTCCGGTCAGAAGCAACGTGTGCGAACTCTCGCTTTACCTAAAATATTATAACAATCCTTGGTAAATGTTTTTCCTTAATTTTAATATGTTACTGCCTTCTTTGTGAATTTCTATGTGAATAAACATGCTGGTTCAAAAGAACAAAATTCTGAATTTTCTGTAAGTTACAGAGGCGTGCAGAGATTTGAAGGATATTATTATTATTATTATTATTATTATTATTATTATTATTATTATTATTATTATTATTATTATTATTATTATTATTATTATTATTATTATTATTCAAATAATCTGTCTGAAATAGAACTCAAGCACTGTGTTAGATTCTGAGGATGATAAAGATATTGTAGAAGATACCACGACTCTGAATTAGTTAGTGACAACACAAGTATGGAAATATATTACCGAAGTTTATCTCTTCTAATTCAAAGGAAAAAAAAGATTGCAAGACGTTATGGAAGGTACGTTGTCCTACCCTAACAAACAGGACGAGCGGAAGTGATTTAGCATGGCGTTTATGTGTAGTCAAAAAGAGAGAAGATGCAGCAAATACATTATTTGAGGCATGTACTGTATTTCTTACGAACTCTATGCTGTATGATATACATCCATATACTAATCAACCAATTTATAATATAGTATTGCTATTGTCTATCGAGAAAATCGACCCACATTCAGAAGAGCAGAGAAAACACTTTGTTGTTATATTTTATATTTCTACTATAGGAGGAATGGACACTGTAGACGAGGTCAAAGACGTTTCCAGAGATTAGAACATCGAAACGATGGACAATGCAATTTTTAGCCTACTAAACACTGGACTGAATAGTTTTATTGTGCTTGGACGGAATAGTGAATTGGAATATAAATAGATTGTGAAAAAGCTCTCAAAGTTTTTTCGACAATACAACTTCTAAATAAAATAGATAACATGAGCACAAAACATAAGCTACACAAAATAACAGAGAGTTCAGAAATTAACACTGCTCCATCACCCACTAATGACGGAAATGCTCCTGGAGAATGGTAGTGTTGTGACTGGAAGAAAAACTGAAAATCGAAGACAAATTGTCATCAGAGTAAGAACTATGTCTGTAGAAAGCACACAACCTCCACGTGCAATTGTAATTTTAAAATATTTACGCAGATAGTAACTTTCACAAGGTTGAAAGAACTGAATAAACAAAGGTTGAAAGTAGCACTTGAAAAGTACTGGAGGCCTATTTTCAATCCGATCGTAAATATATCTTGGACAAATTTCACTCCTTCTGGGGACTTTTGTCCCCAGTGCCAACGCCCGAAATCATCATTTCGAATTAGTAAAAAGTTTAAAAATCTTGATTGTTAAGTTGAAACTGACCACTAGTGAAATAAGATCAAATTCAAGATGTTAAGTTTCTGATCAAAATGTAGTGAATATATATTCACTACTACCAACTGTCTTTTGTGCTTACTATTACTTTCTTTTAATTATTTATTTATTTATTTATTTTCTGATTTTAACATGTTACAATTATGCATCGAGATTTAGGACATTTGTGATGATCAGATATATGATAATTGTGAAACAACGGAAGCGGGAGAAAACGAGAAAAAACTCGAGATAACACAAGTAAAAAGTTTTTCAAACCACAAAGCTTTTTCGCCAGGAGCTGGGATCGAACCATGCAGCCTACTTGCCAGATCTAAATACTCTACTGTTGAGCCACCGAGATTATCATTCCCCTTTAGTTGATGTTGGTTTATTGAGGGAACAGTAATAATGATTCATTAAATCATTAATTTTTTTCAAATAATCTAATAAATTTTTAATGTGTGTATTTTGAAATATATTCTCATTATTAATAAGAATATTGGTCTCTAAAATTTTCAACACGGTGACGAATATTAATACAATACTAGCATACAAACTTTTCATAAGTACTGAATTTTATTTTTTACTCCAAACTACAAATGATAGAAAATACCCGTGATTTCCTTTATGTATTTTTGGATATCGTAATTACTATTTTTTATTGTATGAAAGGAAAATAGTTAATTTAATAAACGTCGAAAACATTAGAAATAATGCAATACATACAATTATTAATATATTTTTTCATTTAACTTGTACTTCTAGCAGCACGGTCCAAAAGACCGTGCGCGACCTCTCAGTTACGAAACTACGACGCGATTTCTCAAGTTTTAAATAGATGCCAATTAATGTGAGTTTCAATATTATTGTTTAGTGACTAATGTCACGCAGTTGAACAAACTCTTAGAAATAAACTTATCAAATAAATAATCTGAATTTAGGAATGAATTACCATAACTAATTAATTGACAAAGGAGGTGGAATTACAATATAGAATTTTAAATCAACATATATTTAATTATACACATTTGTACAGATGTAGTTTTTTTTTACTTCATTTTACCAACAAAAGAGAATCAAGCTAACTGAAGCGAAGATGTTTAGGAATTGACCATCTGCAAATACAACGTTAGGTTATATACATATCATTACCATTTCAAAAATCACGTAATTATGACTTTAACACCGCAGTGAATCTTTTGAACAAAATACTTGGCTTTCTACGGAAAGAACACATTCTCAAGTTTCGTTAGTAAATGAATGATAACTACGCAGTTTCGGGACCTAGGGGTTCACAACGATCTAGAATGTAATAAGAGGGTCCAGCATATACAAGAAGTAAACCTTCTCGAGATCCGGCTTAACATTCTTCCATATAAACAGACGAATTATTATACTACAGGGCCGATGGAACAGATGATAAATATCAGATTGGCGGTTCGCAGCTAATACAAGCTACAGAAAGAGGCGAGAATTCTCTGGAACGACCAATATAGGATTTGGAACTGATAATCATCACACTTAATTATCAAGTCTGAAGCCATTGGTACACTTTTTAGGAAAGGGAATTCACGCATCGTATTCTAATGAATGACGACGGGACTCTATGAATTATGACGGAAACAAGGGAGAAGTATATTCACCGTCTCAACCTAATCCGACAGGGTGTCTGTCAACGACACTTCCACTATAAATAGCTGGCTAAAATTAACGAGGTAAACACACAACTCGAGATATTAGCGCTTGGTAAAGATTAGCAAAAATGTTAACGATATTACAGAGCACGATTTTACGTCCTGAGCAAGTGAAGCTATACATAACAAAAATGATTACGGTCGAATTTTTCATGACCTGAAAACAATAGATTTATAGATAACACAACTCACAACTAAAGGTTTATCGGTTAACATGACTAATAAAGAATTATTAAAAAGTCTCCTTAATTAATAACAATAGTTAAGCATAAACGGGAATGCTAGGGATTAATCTGTTTCCTGAATTAAATTCACGAATTTCCTCCCTACAAGAATAGCCTTACATTGGTAATTAAAATTTATAAATAACTTTATTTGAATTACAGAACGTTAATGCCATGGACTTGAAAAGCATAACACGTAAATCAATACTTTGCACTCTTACAATTCAATCAAAATACAAGGGATATAGCGGTCTTAAAATAATACAGGGGGCAGATATACGGGTCTTAAAATAAGTAAGGGGTGTCCAAACATAATTGTTGTCTCTATTAAAACATGACTTAAAATAACAAATAAACGAGTTAGGCATTAAGTTACGACAACTTATTAAGAATGGACTCTATTTATAACAAATTATTAGACTAAATTTGTTGCCTTTCAATTTTCAAAATTGGTATCCTTAATTTTGTCATAATTAACAAAAGGCACGTTCATTCAGAAACAACAAAATAGATTTGACCTCCAGGATTTTTTCATTTAAACTTTGAAACTCCAAACTCACAATGATTAATCTCGCTAGGAACTTTTACATAGAAACAAAATATATTAAGGCTTTAGTTCGTGTAAGGAATCTCTTTAGCTCATAATATATAACAATATTTAATAATATTTATAAATCATTTAATAACATTTAACTTACCACTAACTCTAAGAAGTCAGGTGGAGAAAGATCGAGAATTCATTCACAACCAAAAGAACTAACAACGTTTGAGTAAAAGGACCCACTGAATCAAAATTTCAAAATAAATCTCAAATTATAATAAAATTTATTTTGACTGACTTATTCATTAATTGCATAAGCAGAATTTCAATATTGGGGTTCCATGAACTCGCCTCACAACTAGTGATTCAAGAAATGAACCTCGCGAAAATTCATTTCAAGAATCGAACTCAGTGTATTTTTATTTATTCCTACAGTTTTAAGAATACTAACGCATTGCAACAAACCGGAAACTCTAATCAACACACAACAACCTTTTTCTTGCTCTTCTTTTGGTTCCGCCCAGCTGGGGGACATGGCAGATGACAGATTGTTTTTATGAGCGGAAGAAGAAGAAACAAGCTTTTCTTTTGATATATGGACTGTTTCTTTTTTCCTTCTCTTTTGACGTCTCCAGAACAAGCAAAAAGATAGCTAATCTTCAGGTTAGAAGGGTGCATTTGCCCAGCGCAACACATAAACGTAAACATCACTTTTAAATTTAAATACCAAACAACTTAATGGGAAGCCTGTCATTTTAAATCATACATTTTAACATTAAATTTTACAAAACTCATTTAGAATAAAATGTGACTAAACAAATAACACAAATGAAAGCAATAATATTAATAAGTCCTCCTTTTTCGTTTACTAAAATAACACAGGATTATATCAAGCAATACCAAATAACACATTTTTAGATGACGAGCTAATAATCTGATCCCACCGCTGAAACCATTTCTGTAGTGACGCCACGCCCAAGAAGGCGGGCTGGAGCGAAGCCACCGGCAATATTTTTTGTTAACTTTTGGTATTAAGAATATTACCTCTATCGTGTAATGTAAATTCTTTGAACTCTGCGGGAGTTGCAGAGTTCTGCCTCAGGAGGGGCTAGTGAAGACGCGAGTTAAACGCACGCGAGTTGCAGGTTTTCCAGGGAGTGTATGAACCCTAAATAGAAAGTCTTACTGCAAAACACAACTGAAATAAGGTATTGTTGTTCTCCGTATTAATATGATTACCTTTTTTTTTTTTTATAGCGAAAGGTCTATGCACACACAGAGAGATACGGTTACACAATACTATATTCACTCTGGTATCAAAATCTACTTCCCTTTGGCATGTTACTACTAAGAAAAACTCAATTTGTCCAATTTAATATTATGTACAATAAAAAGTTTATACTAACCAGTCACTATATTCTTGTTTTTTTTTTTTTTTACTAATATCAATTCTTAATATTCTCTTATTAATTCGCACAGTCCGCCTTCGTCTTGTATATCTCTTATATCACATGCTTTTCGGTCTAATGCTTTACCTGCCACCGAAATGCCCCTTCTGACTGTCTTTGTTTTAATTTTCTGCTATTATCAGTGGTACAATTTCCCGATTGCCGTGAAAGATTCTCCAAATGTTTAAAAATATTAAATGAACAAAAGTAAAGTGTGATTACTTGTAACAAGTAGAGGTTTTCACGAATATATGACTTTATTTGAAGATAGGAAACTACACAAAATTTAATACTTATATTTCTTTGCTTTCGGCATGTATGTCTATTTAGCCCGTCACGTATGAGGGATGACGCTCCTAGTGAGCACACAACCCGTGGAAAGGGGAAGAAAGCAAACTGTTTGGGAACTACACGTTAGTTACCACCCCATCATTTGCCTGGTGTCAATGAAGAATATCCAGGAAAATATCCTTGAGGATATCTTGCCTGAAAAACATTTTACACTTTTTCGGCCGAGTTCTTCCACAGTGAATCGAACCCGAGACCACCCTCCCCTAAAGCGAGAGTGCTAGCCACTACGATACATGGGCCTCTACACAAAATTTATGCAAAGTCTATAAAAGATGATAATTTAGAGCAATTGGGTACCTAAGAAAATCTTAAACCAAATAAGTCAATTGAACAAAACGAAATTCTTGTAATTGCCAACTGGGTATTTTAATTAGGCAACTTGTTAAGAAATTGCTAACTTGCAAGGGGAAGGTTCTCTCTTACCCCCCTTAGCAAAATCAGTGCTTGCTTAACTTGATTATTGTTGTGCCCTAAAGTGAAAATATACATCTTGAAATTCATGCTCAATTTCATTCAAATGTATTTATTTGTAGTCAAGCAATCCATGTTCCTGTCTACTTCATCTATACCTTTTTTGAAAAGGGAATTTGCTCATAGAATAAAAGTTCGAAGGAATTGGTAAGACATTCGAAGAGTTATAAACCTTTTAGCCTGTATGGTGTGGGGGGCCCCGATCCAGGATCGTGCGAGGTTGTCGTTTAGTAGCCGATGATTTCTTTTCCCTTGAGCAATACTCCTGAAAGTAACTGTGAATCACTACTTGGATTTTCATCATCGGATTGATATCTCACATACCACTGGTTTAGTGATTATTGCGCACATACGTACATTTGGTGACAGCTTTGACTCTTGCTGAGAGAGTATACGTATAGTGTTGGTTTGAAATACATATGTGTAACCACTGTATTGAAGAAGAAACTAAACTTCTACAAATATGCATTTTCGGCAGGATATTAGGTGAAATTGGTTACAACAAAATGCATTACGTGTTTCCGACTTCATTATTCATACAACTATTTTACAGTGTTTATCGAAAGTTCATTTTCCCTTTTTTTGAAAATTACAGGGAAGTAGTTTCATCGAATGCGACATGAGAGAAATAAATTTTGCCCAGAGTGAAACTTTCGTAGTATGTCACGCGGACGGTCGCCATCTTAGATTTGAAATAGTAATTACGGACGATAAGTGGGTAGTATGATATATGGCCTGCACTAGAATTTGGTATGGTCGAAGTGAGACTATATGCGATGGTATGCAATACCGCCTCCGCTTTTTTCAGTGATGAAGGTATACCGCTTCTGGCTTTTCAGTGATCAAGACATACCGTCACGGAAGAGTAAATGCTAGATTCCTTTAATAAATCCGTTTATATAAATATTGACGAATACCTTTGTACACAAAAAGTCTTTATTTCTTATGTAGAAATAGTTTCTAAGTTGTCAATACCGATATTCTTACTTTTTCTACCTTTTGTTTTTAAAGTGAAGTGTTTTCAAAGAAGCTCATCTAGTTTATATTTTGATATGCCATGTTGAATTATTTCTTTCGTATATATGTATGTGTCGTCTTGTCTTAGTTCTTATAAGCGCCGTGTTTTGAGAGTGGGCGAATTTAGAGGTTGTCTGCTGTAGGTGTGGATCTTATAAGGTTTGAAATATCCTACATTCGAGTGGGGGTCCTGGAGTTTTAACGGTGGGAATGGCTGATATAAAAGTTCGTTTTTTGTGCATGTTCGTGTATATTAGTCTATGATACAACGTAAGGGGCTATTTTTTTCAGGAAAGTGTTCAGGATGTTCACCATGTTCTCCCTGTAACAAAAAAGAAGCTTTCCAGTGGTTTTCTCTCATTATGTAAATAGAAATGGCATCTTTTGGCTATATACCTCATTGCATTTCAACATTTAGGTAGCCGGTATGGCAAGTCAAAATTGTAATAAAACATATAGCCTCTGAATTTAGCTACTTCGAACACATTTTCCTATTATAGAATATGTTCCACATGTTCTTATTGAGCAATGCACATTTGTAGAAGCGTCTTCCAATTACTATGGACAGGAACTAGGGTATATGATCAAATTTTGCACATTTGGTTGCGATACTTTGTTCTAGATGATGAAAATTATGTTCTCTTTTGTGCACAAATCAAAGCCTTAACATGCCCACAAAGCTATAAAAAATTGCGTTAGGTCTCGTGATCAGGCGGGCTATTCAATTGTTTCTTGCTGATCAATCCATGTACTAAGGAATCGTTCAAGTAATGACGCACCACGAATTCATAAGGACGAAAGCGCCATGGTGTTCGAAAACTGCGGGAATATACCATCATCGGGCTTCGTAGCTCGTAGTATCTAATCCTGTGAGAGCGTGAGTTATCGTTCTTCAGTTAAATTTATGGAATGAAAAAGTTGTCGATTATAGTGTTCCTCATATGCCTGGCAACAGTATATTTTTTACGTTGGCCACGTTGCAGGGATCTTTCCACGCCGGGTTATCAGGTGACCAATAGGCATGTTTTGCCAATTAACATCCTCATTTAGGTAGAGGTCAGATTGAACTGAAAAGAGTATCTGCATAAAAATGTTATAGAGTCTAACCGTATTTACTCGATATCTAAGTCACAAAACTGCACTTGTCTATCAAATTGTTCTCGTAGATATCTTGCTTCATTTGAAGCTTATACGGATGCACTTATACATGCGCATCACCCTATGACTCAACCCACATTGCATTAATAAACCACGTGTGCTTCTCTGCGGCCACATCGAGAAGGAAACCAGCACTGCCGTAGATGTTGCTTCATCCGTGGCTCTCGTGATCGTCCGCTACGACATATGTCCACGAATGTGCCCGTCTCCTCAAATTTAGTTAATTATTTTGACATACTGAGAAAACTCTAGGTCGCGGTCATATAAATCACGTACCCCACCAGTTTCTAACAAAACTTTTGAAAACAAAATTACGATTGTTTGTGTGACGTACTCCCAAACGGTCTAATGTGCATCACCCATCTCACTTTCAATGAAACTAAATCGTTGTAGAATTTAGAAAGGAACTTCTTATGATGTATACATTGTGTCTCAAAGGTTCCCTGACATAGGTTAACTCTGTTATTATTATCTTTATTCACCCAATTTTCAATAAAAATGCAACGTTGCCATTTACATGGATCCACAACATAAGCCAATGAAGTTGCTGTTTAAAACGTGGGCTGACAATTGACATGTTAGCGTAAAAGACAGTAACTTCACTTACTTATGTTGTGGGTCCAGGTAAATCGCAACGTTGCGTTTTCATTTAACATTTCGCGCATAAAAAGTATACAGCGCAAATGGCTCATCCGATTTTTAATATTCCTTCCCTTTAGATTGAAAACATATTTGGAGACGATTTCCCTTCTACATTATGTTGTATTACTGATAATAACAGAGTTACCCTATGTCAGGTGTCTTTTTAGATACCCTGTATAACTTATTTAATGCATGTGCTATGTCCCTATAACTTGGCGCCAAGTCCCTATATATAGGACAGTGACAAAATACGTTGGTTTATAACACTGATTAATCAAGCAAATATTGTTCGGTCTTTCGCATACTCAGAGAAGTACATACTTTCATTGTTCGACGTGTGTGGAAGATTGGTACATTATGGAAGGAAATATGGTATCGTCAAGTATTTGGAATTTGGATTGTTAATGAACATTTATCTTTTCTTCGAAACAAAACATGGAAAAGGCCGAGAAATCGACGGTAAGCATTTGTTTCATATTCTTCAATATAACTCTTTTGGATACGTGTGTTGTTTAAGCTCAGAAAAAAAAATAATGTGATAAAAATACATTTTTTCTTTAGTGTCCTATATATAGAATGTCGGCCATTTAGCCTACTGGTTTCAAGGAATTTCAATTCCCGGGTAATATAGCAAGTAAACTCTATGTAGAGATAACTTTGAAACGGATTTGCCATTTATTTACGGTGAATGTAATATAAATAAACGTACAACATGAATCTGCATCATGTGGACTTTCAGAATGTAGACACTGCTGGAAGAATTTAGATAGCTGTTTTACTATATATATATATATATATATATATATATATATATATATATATATATATATATATATATATATATATTTCTTGACTTTAGGTAAGTTAATTTAGATTTATGTGCTTCAAATTACTGATAATGCAACAATGTTATTTTAAAAAACTTTGACCCTTGTACTGAATAAAATGGTAGAATTTCTGGCTTTATACAAATAGGTACGGAGTATTAGGGGTTAGGTGAGGTTAGATCGCACACAGCGCCTCTTGTGGCTCACTCGCTCAACAACCAACACAGGCTCTCCAGGCATATCCTCGAGGTTTAACCTTCCATGCCACGCCCCCCAGATCCCATTTCCTGTGGGTTTTGTGTGGCACATCACGGTGGCATTGTTGCGAGGGACCATCTGCTTTATTTAAATTTTTTGTTATATGTTAGGTTAGGCTCTATCTACAGTGCAGATCTGCAGCTACATATCTTTTCTTCTTATTTCAGGTCTTCACAGGAACAGGAAAAATACTACAATAGTTAGAAAACTTGCCGTCCGACTCGGAAGAAGATGATGTCTTTATTGTAATGCTTCCACCAAAGCCTGATTTGGTAAGTGACGAATTCCTAGAAAACGAAGATCTTCGCATTGAAGATGTTTGGGGAAGAGGACATTCATGAGGTGTGCGGGACCGTGACACTAATTGAAAGTAAAAAAAGATGATGTGTTGTTAGTTGAAGAAAGTGGTAAAGGACCAAAATGGAGTAAAGGCAAGTGTCCATATTCAAAGTCTCCGGTGGAAATGGACAATTCTCACCTAGAAAATTTGAAAAAAAATAGCAAATCGAACGTCAAGTCTGATGTTCGAACTTTTCATTTAAAAGATTACTGCACACATCGTTACTGAGACAAACCGATATGCTGCTCAACATAATACAGACTTTTCCGTATGTGAAAATGACATTAGGTAATTTTTAGGAATTTTGTTGTATAGTGGTTACGTTTCTGCTCCACGTCAGTCGACGTATTGGGAGACTCCAGATGACTTGTAATTTCCAGTAGCGAACTATGTCACGCAACATTTTAAAAATTAATGACGTACAATTAAAAAGGTTCATTCACTTCAAGAATAACGACGTTATATATAAATCTGGCCGTTATTTCAAAGTCAGACCCTTGTATAATCTAACAAATGATGCTATTCAACAATTTGGAGTGTTTGTCGTGAACTATCTATAGATGAAGGAATGATACGATATTATGGTAGAAATTGTTTGAAAATGTATATGTTAGTTAAATCGGTGAAATTTGGTTACAAAGTATGGATGTTAGCCACACACAATAGTTATCCACTGCATATAATGCCCTACCAACCTGAATCTAAAGGGGTTACCAGATTATCCGATTACGCTGTAGAATCTTTGCGGTGCGTTGTCGAAACCCAAGAATGGCATTCCACATATATGGACAGGTTCTTTTCGTCATACAATCTTGCTTCCAATCTGAGACAAGCCAACATTTTCATGACTGAAACAGTCAGGTAAAATAGAACCGGAAAACGTGCTTTGATGTCGTCAAAAGAACTAACCAAAAGGAAAGAAGATTTGTGGACACAATGTTTGATCGTAACTTAGAAATTAGTATGGTTAAATGGAATGATAACAAGGCTGTGACTGGTGTAATGAATTTTGAATCCGTTGAATTTGTGGAAACAGTAACACGAAATTACAAAGGGCGTAAAGAAAACATCAAAATAACTTCATATATTGCTTCATATAAAAATTCAAGAATGGAGTTTATTTATTTGACAAATTGATGAGCTTATACCTAATGAAGATCAAGGGCAAGAAGTGGTATTGTAAGTTATTTACGAAAGTTGTTGAAACTCTTATAGTTGCTGGATGGAAACTCTATCAGGTCTTTGGCTTTGGTAATTTGGATCTTCTAGAATTTTACAGAAGTGCTCTACCACTGATATACTGCGCCCAATGATTGAAGCAAGTCAATGATAATAAAAGAATTGTTGGAATGAAATTCACTCACGAATTTTCTTCCCCACAAACTTACTTGGCAAACCAGAGGAAGCGCTGTACCAGTGAGCTAGTATGCCTAATCATTGAAGCAAGTCAATGGTAATAGAAGAATTGGTGGAATGAAATTTGAGAGGAAACGGGAGTACTCTGACGAAACGCACAGATACGATCTTGTCCACCAATTACGTACTTGGCCCACCAGAGGTAGCGCTCTACCACTGATATACTGCATCCAATGATTGAACCAGGTCAATGATAATAGAAGAATTGGTAGAATGAAATTTAGGAGGAAGCGGGAGTACCCTGACAAAACCCACGGATACGATTTTATCCACCAGAAACTTAATTGTCCCACCATGGAAGCGCTCTGCCACTGATAAACTGCGCCTAATGATTGAAGCAAGGCAATAATAATAGAAGAATTGGTGAAATGAAATGTGGGAGGAAGCGGGAGTAGCCTGACAAAACCCACGTATACGATCCTGTCCACCAGAAACTTATTTGGCCAACCAGGCGAAGCGCTCTACCACTGATACACTGCGCCCAATGATTGAAGCAAGTCAATGATATAGAAGAATTGATGGAATGAAAATTAGGAAAAGCTGGAGCACCCTTAGAAAACCCACGGATACGATCTTATCCACCGGAAACTTACTTGGCCCACCAGAGGAAGCGCTCTACCACTGAGGCACTGCGCCCAATGATTGACGAGAGTCAATGATAATAGAAGAATTGAAGTAATTAAATGTCTGAACAAGCGGGAGTACCCTGGGAGAACCCCGGACACGATACTGTCCAACACACAACTTACTTGGCTAGGGAACGGAACAATAAGGACTCTAAGGACAAGAGGAAGCGCTCTACCACTGAGCCTCCGTGCCCAATGAATAAAGTAAGTCAGTGATAATACAGGATTGGTGGAATGAAAAGGAGGAAGAAGTGGGAGTGCCGCGAAAAAAACCAAGGATACGATCTTGTCACCACATACTTACTTGGCCAGAGATCGAAACAATAAGTACCCCACGCACCAGACGAAGAACTCTGCCACTGAACCACCGCGCCCAATGATTACAGCAAGTCAACGATAATAGAAGAATTGATGGAATGAAAGTGGCAAGAAGCCGGAGCACCCTGAGAGAAGCTACGGATACGATATTGTCCACCCCAAACCTACTTGGCCGGGGATCGAAACAATTAGGACCCCGCGCAACAGAGTAAGCTTTCTACCATTGAGCCAACGCTTGCTACAACAAGAAAAAGGAAATTGGAAGTTACTAGAAAATATTTTAAGAAGCAATATCTTTCAGTAGTAAAGACCACTGCCCGATGATCGTCTTTTAATAATTCCATGAGCAGAAAAGACTGATACGTCCTCTCCTATTAAGTCTTTCTGATACCATACACGTTATCCGGATATTATCCTTTATTCGTCATCCGGATGTAATCAGTTATCCGAATGTTCTATTATCCGGATATTATCCGTTATCCTAATTTTATAAATTATCCGTTTAAATCCATTATCCGGATATTATCCGACATCCAGATATTATCCGTTATCCGTCACCCGGACATCATCAGTTATCCGGATCTTATCCGTAATCCCTTATCCGGATATTATCCGTTATCCATCACCCATTTTGTTATTTATCAACCGGATAAGTTTCTATCCGATATCAGAATAAACAATTATCCAGATGTAGCCATCCCTAATCAGCATACACGAAATAATTGTCTTCAAAGTCTGCTACACAAGAGCAGGGGAAGATCTAGGGGGCGATCATGGTGATTTCCCCCAAAAAGGGAATCTTTCTTCTTTTATATATAAATAAAACCCATTCCAGAGTTTGTAGCTCTTTAAAGTAGCTCTAAGTAGGAGTATTATCAACCACCGAGCCCCCAGAAGTCCATCGTAAATCCCCCTCTGGACAACAGAATGGGAAACACTTATTATTCAAATTCAGTTTGCACGTCTCAACAAATAAACAATATTTTCATTCACTTCCATCTACTATTGCATTCTACTGAACTGTAACGACCTTTTATGTTTTAAAAAATTAATCACGTTTTCAATATTTGTAAATGTTGAAAGTTGACACTCGTTGACACTCGAAGAGTCAACTACAAATTTTTTGTAACGAAGAAATAACAATATGAACTATGAAATATCTTCTCACAAAGTGTCGAGAGTTGAGAGTCGACAAGCTTTACTTTTTCGTCTACCGATTACCTCGAAACCGCGGTACCCAGAATTAGCCCAGGATAGGGGACTTATATTAAGAAAATGAAAATCTCAGGAATATGTAGAAGTTTTTTAGTCTGAGGGAAAAAAAGAATGAAATATCTAATTTCTAGTTCTGTTAGTCTTGTAGCTCTTAGTCCGTAGCAAAGTACTCATAGAAATTTGTCCAATTAATTATGACTATTTTGTAGAACATTCCACTTTAATATCACAGGAAATTCTTCTTCGGGCTTGCGTGGTTGTGGAAAGTTATAGAGTGTATTGGTATACTATGTAAAGTATGTGTACTGTCGCTGATTTGTGATAACAATCAGAAACAGAAGTAGAAGGTAAATTACAGTCATAGTTTTCTGTTAATTTTTGTATTCAAGCGGAGACGGAACGCCTACTTATATCTTAACATTAGTTTTTCTTAAATTTTCTATTCGGGTTCATACCTTTCCCCCTCAACATTGAATACGGAAGGCTTATTTACAATTTGATTGTTGATTCCAGTATATTTCAAGCATCTCTTCCTGGACAAAGGTCTGTGATATGTCGATACATCGCTATCGAGGATATCTATTTTATCATATATCAACATTCGATATCGCGAATATATGGACATGAAAATATCATTCTAAATTTTCGATATCGATATTCGGGGGACGACGAGGTATAAGGGATCCCTGAGTCTTGCGATAGATGAAGAAATTAAACTTAATTTTTACAATATGGTTTTCTAATCATAATATCTTTATTAGCACAAATTGCAATGTAAATACATCCATTTGCAAATTTGCAATATTATATGGTATAATTTCTTAGGTGCCAGAACTTTTCTGTTCCCTGAAAAAAGAAACAAATACTCAGGTGTAAAAGCAAGTGTTTCGAACTTTGAACTAGATTTTACCATAAGAAAGTTTTTTTTATTTCTCTCTCTTGGAGATTTCCACACCTTTTGGCCTTTGGGATCGCTCATTGACAAAACGTGCACACGTTATCGCTATATGCATTCGTGCTGTTATGCAGAGTCAGAGATTTTGAAAAGGAAACGAATTTTTAATAATAATAATAATAATAATAATAATAATAATAATAATAATAATAATAACAATTATTATTATTATTATTATTATTATTATTATTATTATTATTATTATTATTATTATTATTATTGAGTTTTACAACAAGGGTCCCATTTCTTTATCTTGCATGGGAGGACCGCAATTCTGCTACGCCACTGGTGTCCCCTAATCTGTGTTTGTTTCTTTTTCGTTTCGTTTAGCTATTTGTTTTTGTGCTGTTAGGCTTTTATATGAAACCTTTATATTATATATCTTTTTCTTTTTATGAGTTTCTTTTTTGGGTGGGGAAGGGTGAAAGAGAGAAATGCTTTCTTCTTTTATCTGTTTCTTAGCATTCATTTTGTTTGAACTGCTTAAGTAAGTCATTTGTAACTTTTGATGTCATCCTACTCCGTCAGAATAATAAAATTGTCATTCTTAATAATTCTTTATTCTCTTATTTGCAGTTTGCAACACTGGTATATTTGAGACGAAATTGAGGTTTAGTCCAACGCCTTTCGAATTTGCAACCAACCCAACCGCCGAGATTTTTGTGTTGCCTGGTATTGCAGGAAAAGAAGAATTGCACTTTTGGAGTTGTGTATACATAGAAAGAGAGCTTTCGTAAAGACGTTTGCTATATAATTAATGTGGATATTTTTGGTAACATTAAAATTATAAAAGTAGATTCTAGAGAAAATTTTACGTCAAGTTACACATCCTGGGTTGATTTTAAGAACAAAAGATTGGTTAATGTATCTAATGCTATTGATAAACAAGATGTTATAACATTAGAACAGCTTGAATCAGCGAAAGAAGAGTTTAATTTACTTTCACGAAAAGAAATTGTTGAATTTCCATGTCGATTGCCAGAAGATGATCTTGGGAAATAAGCCTTTTTGTATATAATTTAGCTGCTGCCTACAAATTTCTTTATAGAGGTAGGTTAATGCATATAGAATCGAGTCTTAATAAACATCTTATAGACTTATTTTTAAATGACGCTTTAGTTGAAAGTTTTCCATTACACTTTATATGCATGATCAGTTAAAATTAGACCATATAAAGATTGTAATTTGAAAGAAGGTAAATTATTATTGATTATTATGTATATAGAAACAGAAGATGAAGGTGAAAACGAATCAAGTGATCATCACGATGATGTTAAAAGTATAGATTTAGGTAATGATAAATTTTAAATGTTTTCGTTGATTTTCTATACAATAAATAATGACAATGTATTGTGTTGAATGTAAGAAATTATCAGATACGAAGAAAGACACCATTAGAATTGAACAAACAAAGAATGGAAGATATCTAAAGAAATGTATTTGTTCTGTATACGATGTTACTAAATCTCAATTCGTTAAAAAGAATGATTGACTATATGATGGAAAAGGTGTTAGAGAAGACATTATAGAAGAAATTCACAAACCATCTAGAAAAACTTTGACAGACTAAGTGTGGTTATGAAAGGTATGGATGATCTTTGACAAGCTGATCTTGTAGAAACGGATAATGGTGTGTTAAAAGGTGTATCCAAGTTATATAAAGGCTATAAGTATCTGCTAACGATTATAGATGTGTTTTCGAAATATGCGTTTGCTGTTCTTGTTAAAGATAAGAGTGGTAAGAACGTTACAGAACAATTTCTGGTAACTTACAAACTGATCAAGGTAAAGAGTTTAAAATAAAGAATTTAAGAAGTTGATGGAGGAAAATGATATTAATCATTACTCAACCTTTAGTGGTAAGAAAGCTTCTGTTGTTGAGAGATTTAATAGAACACTTAAACAAAACATGTGGAAAAGGTTCACAAGACAAGGGAATTACAAATGGATAGAGATATTACCAACATTGGTTAGTGAGTATAATAATAGAGTACATAGAACAATTGGTTTAAAGCCTATATAAGTTAATAAGAAGAATGAGCGAACAATATTGGAGAAGGTGGATAAGAAAGAATATAAGCGTGTTAAACCCAAATACAAGTTAGGTGATCATGTTCGTATAAGTAAATCGAAAGGGTTATTTCAGAAAGGATATACACCTAATTGGTCAACAGAAGTATTTGTTATTAGCGAAGTTATTCAATCTAACCCGCCTACATATAGAATTAAAGATTTAAAAGAGGGGAATATTCAAGGTAGATTTTACGAACCAGAACTATTAAAGACGAAACTTAAAGATGAATACTTGGTAGAAAAGGTGTTGAGAAAGAAAGGTGACAAATTATATGTTAAGTGGTTAGGATTTGATGACTCACATAATAGCTGAATAGTAATGTTGTAATGTAATGTTGTAATGTTGTAATTTAAACATGTGTAGTAATGTTGTAATGTAAATATAAATGTTGTCTTTTATGGAATAATAACCATAAAAGGCTAGTTTGAATGAGATAAGGATTACGAAACGTTACCCCTTAAACAAAGGGTGTAACGAAACGTTACTCTTCACCATAGATGTTTAAATTTGTACCCGTTAGAACGACGGGTCAAGAAAAAATGAGACCCGTTAAAACCACAGGATAAAATCTATCTAAAGAAACAGATTGTGATCCAGACAAATTCTGAGGATTGAGTCGTCGAAGTTATGTGCAATTGGTGGTAAGACGTTTGATAACTGGTTGAAAAATAAAGAAACTAATAGAATACTATAACAGAAAAACCAACCTCTGTAATCATAAGAATTGCTCCACATATCTAATAAAAGGAGGAGATAAAGAAACAACGAGGAAAGAAATTTTATAAATGTTTAGGAAATAAACAATCTAAAGAGTAAATTTCTTATATAAATTCATTGCACCGATTTCGTGTGGATGACTCTAAGATTAGTAAGAAGTAAGAAACTACTTGAATATTATGATAAAATTATCTGGAGCAGATATGCTCCGGCAGAAATCATGATTTTCTACATAATAAATATGAGTACTATGGATAGATCTCTTAGTTTAAACAATATTTGCTACGAACAGGTTAAAGACAATTATTGGTATGGTATTTTTGGCGATTTCAAATTGATTATAGATAAGAATACGGGATACTTTAATGCTACTAAGTTGTGTCAAAGAGGTGGTAAAAGGATTGATCACTGGTTAGAAAATAAACAATCAAAAGAGTTATTAGATTACTATAACAAACGTCGAAGTTCCTAGGATTCTGGGAACTTCAGAAACTCATCTTACACAGTAAAACTAGCTGGTAACGACATAAACAATCTAATCTCAGGAACATATATGTATAAAAATATATTTATTGCTATTGCTTTGTGGGTATCACAAGACTTCTATGACAAATGCTATGATATTATCGAAGACTATTTCGTTTCTAATTTTAAACAAATTCAAGAATACCAAGAAGAGTTGCAAAGAAGAGTAGAGGAGATAGAACAAACAGTGGAGAGATTGAGAATTCAAAACGAGGGCTTAAAAGAAATTGCAGCACCACATACAGATGATGTTTCAAAAGATGATTGCCTAATCATATATAAGAAGAACAAACCTAATGATCCTTTCCCTTATTATGCTATTCGTTGTTAGAAGAGAAGCCTATATAAGCCTCTTAATGAAGCAGAAGAAAATTATCCAAATCATGTAATAATAAACCTAACAGTATTAATCTATTCAGCCTAATGCAGCAAGAACTAGATATTCGTAAAGGAAAGGGTAATGAGTTTTGGACATCAATATCAGAAGAAGAATTGATTAACAGTATAGATTGTTTATATGATCAGTTAATATCTATCTAATCCTATGTAAAACTTAATTTGTATTGATTAAAGATTTTCTATATAATAAATATGGAGAAACATTTTGATTTATTACATGATACACTTAAACTAATTCATCAAGATCTTAAACTCTTAGCAGCACTACTAGAGAAGCAAGCTCTCTTAATACTGAAGCAAATAATGTTAAATGGAAAGGAATTATTAATAACACAACAAAAAGCATCTGATTTGAGTAGTGATGATGAATATAAATATGGTAGTGATGATTATGACGATGAATAAGTTTACAAAAATGATTTAATTTTAATATGTGTATATGTAACTTTGATGGGTTATTCCCATGAAAGCCATGGTACAATACAACGGGTAATATGTAAACAATGGCAGGAATGTACAATGTTAAGTGTTGTATTAGGACATATGGAAGTAAAAATAGTACAAAAATGATTAGAAATTATCTAGTGAGAAATAAAACGATAGAGTGAACGAAGATTTTCTATATAATAAGAGATGAGTAATTATAGTAGATATACAGTAATATAGTTAAGACGACAATGTAAAGAGAAGAGAATCAAAAGATATTCCCGATTACGGAAAGCAGAACTGATAGACCTTCTTAAACAATATGACGATGAACAAAGCAGGAGACAGATTAGAAATATATTCCCATTTAAACAAGGAGTAATTGATGAACCAAGAATCAAAGTTCAATCAGTACCAATTGATGTAAAGCTCAAAGAAACGACAATGAAATCAAGATTAGATACATGGAGATTTAAAATCGATTATAAGCCAGAAGATCCACTCAAACAATATATTACTGCAACAACTAAAGCTATATTAAACAGATTACAAGTTCGCTTAAGTAAACATTGTTCATTGAAAGCTAATCTTTATATAAGTTGTATACACGACTCCAAAAGTGCATTACCACCTGCTATTTTCCTTTCTTGCAATAGCAGGCAACCCAAAAAGCTCGGCGGTTTGGTTGGTTGTGAATTCGAAAGGCGTTGGACCAAACCTCAATTTTGTAACAAATATATCAGTGTGGCAAACTGCAAATAGAAGAATAAAACAAATTGTTAATAATGACAATTTTATTATCGTGACGGAATTAAATGACATCAAAAGTTACAAAATTATCTTACTTAAGCAGTTCAAAAAGATGAATGGCAAGAAAGAGATACCAGAGGAAAGCATTTCTCTACTACCCCCAAACAAGAATCTCATAAAAAAGAAAAAGTTACATAATGTAAACGTTCAATATAAAAACCCCACCCAAAATTTATAAAGTTGACACCCGAAAGGCAAGAACAACTGAACCGAAGTAAATGAAATTCTGCAAAGATATTGCAGCCGTAAAATGAGGAAATACGGTTTCGTATTTTCCTAAAAAAAACGGTTCGAGGGGCACGGACCCCTCCAAAAATTTGATCACGAAATATCAAAATTGCTAGTAACAGTATGTCAGGCGTATGTAAAGGACATGAAGAATTGCAACATAACTTTACGTGTGGACAATACACAAAAATTAACAAATACGTTTTTTAAAATTTTCTGCGGAAAGACGGTTTTAGGGGGCAAACCTCCCACCCAAATTTTTGAATGTTGTTGATCGAAAGGCAAGAAGAAGTGAACCGAAGTGAATGAAATTGCGCTCAGATATTGTAGATGTAAAATGAGGATATACGGGTTTCGAATTTTCCTGAAAAAAAAAAACGGCTGGATGGGGCACAGACCCATCCAAACTTTTCGTCATGAAATATCAAAAGTGCTAGTAACAATGTGTCAGATGTGTGTAAAGGACACGAAGAATTGCGACCTATCTTGGACCTATCGGACAATACGCAAAAAATAAAGGAATACTTTTTTTCTGCGGAAGAACGGTTTTAGGGAGCAATAGAACCCACACAAAATTTTCAAAGTTCGAGCCCGAAAGGTAAGAAGATGTGAACCGAAGTGAATGAAATTTTGCACAGATATTGTAAACATAAAATGACGGAATACAGGGTTCGTATTTCCCTGAAAAAAGGGTTGGGTGGGGCACGGACCTCTCCAAATCTTTGATCACGAAATATCAAAAGTGCTGGTAAGAGTATGTCAGATGTGTCTAGAGGACATGAAAAATTGTAACGAAACTTTCTATAAATAATAGTATAAAAATAAACGAATACGTTTTTAAATTTTCGGGGGAAAATGTTTTTTGTGGTCAAGAGCCCCCGTCCAAAATTTTGGAATTTGACGGAAAAGACAAGAAGAAGTGGACCGAAGTGAATGAAATGTGCACAAATATTATAGAGGTAAGACGAGAGAATACGTGTTTCGCATTTTCTTGAGAGAATAAAAAAAAACTGTTGAATGGACCATGGCGTTGAGTAGCGAGAGGAGTGGACCGAAGCGAACAAAATTGTATGTAGATATTGGATATGTAATATATGGCTTTCATGTTTCACAAGTGTCTTGCCTCCATCCGATTTTTTCAATTTGGCAGATCGAGTACAATCAAAAATACTATAGCGTATTTCAGGAAGCAGCTTTAACGCTTACAAAGTTTTTGCGCATAAACAAGAACACGTAATGATTTATGTTCAGTTTGCTGTTGATCAGCCAAATTTGAAGCAAAACGGATAGAGGCACTTGAGAAACACGAAATGCCCTATTTTACATAGGGACTATATAATATCTACACACAATTTCACTTGCTTCAGTCCACTCCTTCTTGCGCTATTACGGTAATATTTACTTTTTTCGGATGGGGAAAGGCCCCAACATTGTTTCTCCGCAAATATTAAAACACTTTTAACTTATTGCTTTGCAAATTGTCCCTATACGAAGCTTCGTTGCTATTCTCCATATTCTTTACGAACTTCTGACGTCTGCTTATTTGCACTTTTGATATCAACGGTTCAAAAGGTTCGTGACTCACTCAACGGTTTTTAATAGGAAAATACGAAACCTAATTGTCTCATTTTATGTCTACAATATCTGTGCACAATTTCATTCACTTCTGTTCACTTCTTGTTGCCTTTTGGGCCTCAAATTTCAAAAATTTTTGGAGGGGTCTTTTGCCCCCTAAAACCGCTTTTCCGCACAAAATAAAAAACATATTCGTTTATTTTTTGCGTATTGTCCCTACAAAATATATCGTTCAAATTCTTCGTGTCCTTCAAGTACTCTGATATTCTGTTATTAGCACTTTTGATATTTCACGATCTAAGTTTTGGAGGGGTCTGGGTCCCATCTATGAGTTTTTTCTTCTTCAGGAAAGTAAGAAACTCGTATTCCCTCATTTTATGTGTACAATATTTGTGCACAATTTAAATCGCTTCGGATTATTTCCTCTGGCCTTTCGGGCCTCAACTTCCAAAATTTTTGGTGGTTGCGTTTGCCCCCTAAAACCGTATTTCTGCAGAAAATAAAAAAAAATTGTTTCGCCAAATTTTAGGCTCCACTTTGATCCACTTCCAGTGACTCACAAAACGTGAGAATAGGCGTCCAAAATGACACAAAACTATGCAAAAAACATCCCGAAATTCGTTGGTTGCGGAACAAGTTAATGACACCGGTGCTCACGGCATTTGACGCTGTCTCGTTATAAAAATCTATAGTCGTTTCGCTATCGAGACGAGACGAGATGCACTAAAAGTACCCCTCGAGATGCACTAAAAGTACGAGACCAACCTTGTCATGAGCAACACTAAAAGTATTCCACATTACTGTTTACATTTTTCATGGTTGCTCTTTCCAGCATAATCAGGTCATGATTTCAAAACGAGTTAAAACGAGCTGAACGAGGGAGCTATTTGACAAACTCGGCTCGACACGAAACTCGACATCAATTTATGGAGCTAAAAATAAACAGAACGTGTCCTTTCATTTTTTAAATCTCTTTTATGGAAGGAAGGACTTTCTACATATGGGAAATTGGTAGTGGGTTAATTTGTAAAAAAATAATCGAAAACGATCGATGTTATTTGAGAAACAAATTGAGAAAAATAAAATACAGTGCTTCGCATTATATATCCACTGCTTTCTATTATAATAATTGCTGAAGCTTGTGTTTAGCGTTCAGAGCACAAGGAAATTAAATTATGTGAAAAAGAGGTATACAATTTGTACAGTAAGCTTAATTACATGGAAATTTCAAGTTTCGGTACGCTTAATTATATGAAATTTTTTTTACTTTTTTCATTTACGTTGGTCTCCTTTACCTTGATTTTGGATTTCAAATCTTAATCCTTTTTCCACTGAAGAGTATCTATAATTCAACAAGGTAATAATTATCAATGATAGTTATAATTATTATTTATGTAATTGAATTCATTGTAATTTGGTCCATGAGAAACACTTTACCATTTCGTACTAGCTGTTATGCCCGATCTTCGCACTGATCAGATAAAGCATTAATGTAAACAAACTGAATAACGGAAGAACAATTAAGAAACATTTCTAAAATTGGATATATTTTGCGTGAATATACACCCAACAACGTACATGTGTTTTCATTGGGAAGGCCGATGGGGACTGAATTTGAACGTAAACACTATCGGGGATGTCACTATACATCTGAGAAATCCCGATAAATATGGACTCGACACAAATATTGGTCATTTTCTACTACTTTTACATGTCCCGGTAAACGCCCCATCAGACCCCCTTGGTTCCAATTGTGAAAAAATCCTCTCTGGCATCCAGCCGATACCGCAAAATCTATGAATGTAACCCTATCATCTGCCATTTTCTACTACTTTTACATATCCCGGTGAAAGCCCATATGATCCTCTGGTTCCAATTTTGAAAAAAAAAACAACGCCTCTGGCCCGCAGCCGATGGCGGCTGTATTTGGTAGTCAACGCCTGTGGGAGTATCGCCATTTATCTCAGCGACCGCAAAAACTATGGATTTTACACTAATATCGGTCATTTTAGATTACTTTTACGTTTCGGTATCCCTTAACCTCAGTTGACCACCGGCCCGCAGCCGAATAGGGTGAATTTGGAAGTTAATGCGATCGGAGTTTCACCATTGATCTCAGCGAACGCGAAAACTATCAAAACGACACTCTTTCGGTCATTTTGTACTATTTTTACTTGTCCCGGTAAACACCCCCTGAGACCCCCTGGTTTGAATTTAATCAAAAAAGCTTCGCCTTGGTCTGGGTCCTGAACCAAGATATTCGTGGCCAAAATTTGGTTACTTTCGGCCAAATTGTCCGGTCCCGGTTAAAAAAAAACACTTTTCGTCTTGATCTGGGCCTAGACCAAGCTACCCGTGACCAAATTTATAAAACTTTCGTTCACTCGTCTGGTTCACACGCCGCACACAGATAGACAGTCAAACACTCAAACAAACTCTATTTTTTTATATTAGAAAGGTCAGATCCACCGTTGTTGTAATAGAGCGGTGCTTGAGTGATTGATCGTAGAAATTCAAACTCCAATGAGTGATAATTTCATAGCGTTGTTTTATTACAAGTTTAAACTCTTTAGTCAGTAGAGAAGAGGGCATGAATTATGGGTCAGAGTTGATGATAATGGGCTTCTACGGGTCTGTGGGCCACAGTGGTTGAGAGTGGTTCATGGTGGGAGGTTTGTCAGAGTGGGTCACGATGGGTGGTAGGTCAACTGGTCGTGGCTAAAGTTTTCATTGCCCCACACCCTCTCTGAACTACAGTGTTGAAAATTAATCAGTGAAAATCAATTGTAATTGATCGATCAATTGAAAGTAATTGCTGTGGAAATCAATTGCAATTGAATTAATTGCCAATTAATTACAATTGCAATTTAATGACTGAATTTTATTGCAATTACTTTCCACTGCAATTACTTTCAATCGATTTCAATTTGATTCTCCTTTATTAATGGCCAACTGCAATTAACAATTAACTATTACTTACTTCAGTTGTTAATTGCAATTAACAATTAAATTTACAGATTAATTGTTAATTCAATTGAAATTTGCCTAACACTGTGAATCTTCTCTTCCCCTACCCCGATTCGGCCCTTCTAACTTTTTTTTCTCCTTCTATCGAAGTCAGTACTGCCTATTTGGGAAAAGTTTCAATGTAGAGGATTGCTAGTTTTAAAAGCGATGCAGCCGCCGTTCTGTTGGAAAGGGGGGATGGGCTGGTGGAAAGTGCCGTAAAATTTTACCTTACCCCCATAGGAAAATATTTAGGTTTGACACTACTAATTTATATATATATATATATATATATATATATATATATATATATATATCAGCGACCGCGAAAACTATTGATTTTACACTAATTTCAATATATATAAAATTGAAAAACACTATGTTTTTAACTCTAAATCTCCCGAACCGCATAACAGATCTTTATCAAGTTTGTAACATGGAGGAGTTTCACGGCTGGGCTGGTTAGGCTATTCACTTTGATGGTAGAACTGAGAGGGAGGAATGTAAAAATAAATAAAACTTAATAACTCCTGAACCACTCGACCGATCTTGATCAAATTTTCCACATAGATGAGCCTCTACCCTGGGATCGTTTTTGTAATTTAAGTTTGACGGAGCAAAGTGGGGGCGGAGAAGGAGTGGAGATATATAAATACCAATTTATATAAGACTGAAAGTGAATATTTTTGTAACTTAATAACTATTGAACTATCTGACCGATCGCAATCAAATTTTCAAAATATATAAGGTTCGGATCTGGAAACGTTTTCCTAGTTTCACTTTAACGGTACATCCTAGGAGGAGGGGACGGGGACGTATAAATAAAAACTAGTAAAACCTAATAACTTTTGAACCACTCAACTAATCTCGATCTAATTTTTTATATACATGAAGGTCGAGCCTTGTGTGTTTTTTTTACCGTTTCACTTTGACGAGCCAACGTAGGGGAGGGGGAAGAGGAAATATATGTAAAAAATAAAATATAAATAACTGCCTTTGTGACTTCGATCTTGAACCACCTGACCGATCTAAATCAAATTTTCAGCATACATGAGTTTAGAGGCAGGGATTACTTTAGGCTATTAACTTTGACGAAGCAACGTAGGGGAGGAGGACGGAGAGAAATTTAAAAATGATCGAAATTCACCGATATTATTGTTGAATCTCCATAGTTTTCGGGGTCGATGAGAGAAACAGTGACACTTCTGATGCTGCTTCAATCTACGTTCAGCTAATAATTGGGGAGGGGGTAATGGAGGAGAGAGGATAAACATTTAAATCTGATCGAAAATGACTAATATTAGTGTCGAATCAATAGTTTTAGGAGTAGCAGAGATTAGCAGTGAATATTCTGATGCCGTGTGACGCAGCACAGGGGTAGGGGAGCTATATATAATAATAATCGAAAATGCCAAATATTAGTGTCTAATTCATAGTTTTCGGGATCATTCTCATGAACTGTGTCATTTTCGTTACGGTTTAAATGCAAGATCAGCTCCGCCACTTGCGGGAAGGCGAGAAAGTGATATATATATATATATATATATATATATATATAAAATGATCGATAATGGCCGCTATCAGTGTCGAATTTATAGTTTTCTGGGTCGCTTAGATGAACAGTGGTACTTTCTATCTCGTTTAAATTCAAATTCAACCCCACAATTTGGGAGAGATGGAGAAAGAGATATTTAAAAATGATGGAAAATGGCCGTTAATTAGTGCTTAATCCACATTTGTGGGGGGGTCGCTGAGCTAAACAGTGACACTTTCGATACCATGGCCCACAACATGGGGAACTAGAAAATATACATATAAATGACCGAAAATCACCATTATTGGTGTCGAATCCATGATTTTTGGGGTCCTCGAGATGATCAATGATCGTTCCGATGCTGTTTAAATCGATGCCATTAAAAACGAAAACAGCATATTTCACGGGTACTAAACACTTGAAATACGGAGTTGTGCATTTAAATTTGCATTTCAACTCAGCAAAGCGGGTAATATATGCTAGTAATATTAATAAAGCTCAGGCACTGTTCTTTCTCTATTTCAAAACCAGCTACAAATCTCTTTCCTAGAATATATGTTACTGGAACTATCGTTATACTTTTGTTTTTCGTCCTTATACAACACCAAGGTTATAAAAGAAGGTCTTTTTGATGTGAGTTCGCAGCTTAAATCTGATCGACCGTTCCCAACCATACTATCTCGCCTACAGAAAAACTGGATTACAGGGCAGAGTCTAAAGCAAGAAATGTATATCTCTTTTGCTAAAAAAAACTTTAGTTTGCATACTAGTCACAGCACATGTTTAGAGGTTTTTCAAGGAATCTGTATGAGACGAGACCTGCAAATGACACAGGACTGAAAGTTGAGCTTACACCAGAAGTCGAATCTGGTATCATTGAAAGACAAAAGAAAACTAATGGTTGACTACTTTAATGCTCATAATTCATTCTCATGTAAAAATTTAGGGTGAGCCCGGCCCCCTAAACTGCCCGTGGATTCGGGCCTGTGTAACCCCCCACCCTAGAACACAATTTTCTGGAAGAAAGCCTCTATTCTTCCGTTTGTCTGTCTAGTTTACTGAAAACATGAAAAGCAAACTAGGTCACAGAGCATAGAGTTGGAAATGATTGACATGTTGCATTGCAGACATATTTCGTACCATTGATGATTTTGGGAGGTTTCCCAGGGACAAATTTCCCTTCGGAATTATATCTCCTATGGTGCTCAATATGCGTTGAGTTGATTGTATCGTCCCTTTCAGCAGCGAGGCTATATGAGACGGGACCTACTGATTAATCGTGAATTCCGAACTACATGAGCTCTCGTCGGAATCGAACCCGGGTTTCTCACGCCAAAATCGCGTGCGCTAACCAATTAGACACGATGAAGCTCGGTGATCATATTAGAAAAGAAGAAAGCACATTGTGAAAATTTCAGTTCAGACAACTAAGTATGACGACTGTTAAATGAATATTTTTCATCTTGAATATATTGTGATAGTGGTCTATCTTATTCGATAATGTCATTCTCTCTTTAAAAAATATCATTCTCTCTTCTGTACATTACTACAGTATACAAGTTAAATTTCACACAGTGCGAAAAAGAGGGGAAGTGAATACAACGTATGATGGACTTCGCTTCCTATCCGCTGAACTAAACCTTTCTTGTAAAATTCAGCGTTGCAAAGAACCTGTGTGATTGTCTGATAGCTACACATAAATTGACAGAATGAAAGTCTTATTTTTAGTACTGAATCTGCCCTCAGGGAAAAAAGGAAGCTCCTCGCACTCGTGGCTTCTGTGTCTTGTAAGATTAAAAAAAACAGACACAAGGTCAGTTGTGAAACAACTGATGAGGCTTTTTTTCTTTTATACAAATCATATTTGTTGTTTGAAGTCTCTTTATTCCTTATAAAAGCAATATAACCAGATTCACGGAAACCCACAGGAATTGTAAAGAAATTCAGATCCTTTATTGTTATTCTTATTATTCTTATTATTATTAGTAGTAGTAGTAGTAATAGTAGTAGTAGTAATAGTAGCATTAGTGTTATTATTATTATTATTATTATTATTATCATGAATATTTTTCGTTAGTCCTCATAGCCACTAATATTTAGCATTAGGGGTAAAAGTGCGTGGGAAAGCGGGGGACCGCATCCTCACCTCCAAAAAACTGTGTATGTCGTCCACCCAGTTCCTAAGCAATTACAATGGGCAAAGGTACGCATTGGAGACATCGTGACTCATGCCGCTACCTACTGTCCCCCTACATTTTCAGATGATTCCAACCCATCTAGCCTAATCCCACTTCGCCTAACGATTTATCAGCCACTTACTGTTACTAGCACTATTGACATTTCGTGATCAAATGTTTGGACGGGTCCGTGCCCCTCCTACCGTTGTTTTAACAAAATACGAACCTCGTGTCCCTCATTTTATGTTTTAAATATGTGTGTACAATTTCGTTCACTGCGGTTCAGTTGTTCTTGCTTTCGGGTGTCAACTTTTTAAATTTTTGTGTGGGTTTTATATTAAAACTTTACATTATGTAACTTTTTCGTTTTTATGAGATTATTTTTTGGGGGAAAGAGAAATGATTTCCTCTGGTATCTGTTTGTTGTCATTCATTTTGTTTGAACTGCTTAAGTAAGATCATTTTGTAATATTTGATGTCATCCAACTCCGTCACGATAATAAAATTGTCATTCTTAACAATTTGTTTTATTCTCTTATTTGGAGTTTTTCACACTAATATATTTGTTACAAAATTCGGGTTTGGTCCAACGCCTTTCGAAGTCGCAACCAACCTGACAGCCGAGCTTTCTGGGTTGCCTACTTTTGCACGAAAAGGAGGATAGCAAGTGGTAATGCACGTTTGGAGTCGTGTATACATATAAGAAAGGTGAAGAAACTCAAAACTTCTATTTTAACACTGAAAACCAAGAAATATATCAATCAAATAATTTAAAAGAAGAAATAACTAAGATGAAACAAAGATTAAGAACAAGAATGGATGAGTTCCAAGGTAGAGGATCTGGCTTGGGCTCTTATAAACATTAACTTTTTACAACTAGCAATCGTCAAATATACACCATGTAGAGGATCGACATACATAGATTTACCTGATAAAATTAAAAATAAAGAAGCAGTCATAAATGTAAAGAACGAAGATGAAAAATGTTTCTTATATTCAATTTGTTCTGCACTATACCCAGTTAATAAAGATCCACAACCACCTTACAAGTACAAGCAATCTGTTAAATACTTATAAGAAAAATTAAAAAATATTCATTTTAATGTAAAACAATGCGATATTCCAAAAGCTGAAAAGTTACTTAATATTTCTATAAATGTCTATGCGTATGATAAAGACAATTCAGTCTATATACTATATAACACGCAAAACAAGAAAGAAAATCATATAAATTTATTATATATAAAAGAACAAAATGAAGACCAAATAAAAACTCATTATTGTTGGATTAAGGATTTAAGCAGACTAGTATGTGCACAGTTAACTAAAAAGAGAGCTCGAAAATATTTATGTGGGAGATGTTTGTTATACTTTTACTCCCAAAACGCTTTAAATAAACATGAGCAAGATTGTTCGTTAAATGAGCCAGTAAAAATATTAATGCCTGAAGAAGGTAAATACGTTGAATTTAAAAACTACCAATACACAATGAAAATGCCATTTTTGAATGCTTGTTACATAAAGTTATGAGTTGCCAAGAATGTTATCCAGATAACGAACCTTATACGAAGAAATATCAACAAAATAAGCCATCTGGATTTTGTTATTATGTAGTATATGGCGATGGAAGTAAAATCAATTCTGTTTTGTATAGAGGTAAAAACGCTGCTAAGAAATTTATAAGACTGTTACAAAAGAAGCTAAACATATATCGAACATATACAAACAACATAACGAATTGCCATTAACAAAAAGTCAGAGAAAAGAGTTCAATAAATCTAAATGTTGTTATTACTGTAAGCAGCAGTATACTAAAGAAAATCATAAAGTTTAGCATCAAGATCTTATAACAGGGAAATTTATAGCACCACTATGTAATAACTGTAATTTAAAAGTTCGAGTACCAAAGTTTGTGCCAGTGATTATACATAACTTGACAGGATATGACTCACACTTGTTTATAAAAGAGCTTGGATGTAATAAAGAAGAAATGGATCTATTACTCAATAACGAAGAAAGATACATATCATTCTGTAAAAAGGTTGGAACTATTAAACTGAAATTTGTAGATCCGTTTAGATTTATGGCTTCTAGTTTAGACAAATTGTCATCGAACTTGAAACCTGTACAAATGATACATACTCAACACCTTATCCTAATCAAGAACAGTTTCAACTCTTAATAACAAAAGGTGTTTACGCATATGATTATGTTAACAACTGGAATAGGTTTAGAGAATGAAAATTACCGCTAAAGGAAGCATTCTTCAACAAGCTTATGAACACACATATAAGTGATGAAGATTATGAAAATGCAAAGAAAGTATGGGAAACGTTCAACATTAAAATCTCGGACAATACCATGATTTATATTTAAAAACGGATGTATTATTGTTAGCAGATATATTCGAAAACTTTAACGAAACATGTCTTAAAGCTTATGACCTTGATTATGTTTGGTATATGACAGCACCAGGTTTAACTTGGGATGCAATGTTAAAGATGAGAAATATAGAATTAGAATTATTAACAGGTTATGATATGGTATTAATGGTAGAGAAAGGTGTGAGGTGGAATTAGTCAATGCTCAAAAGGATATGTAAAAGCAAACAATAAGCATATGGAAGATTACGATAAGAATAAAAAAGATTTTTAATTAATGTATCTAGATGCCAATAATTTGTATGGGTGGGTGATGAGTCAATATCTACCGTATAAGGAATTTAGATGGCTAAGTGAAGACGAGATAGAAGAAACAGATTTCACAAATATACCTGATGATTCTGATACTGGTTATATATTACAAGTTGATCTTGAATATCCAAAAGAATTGCACGGCTATCATAAAGACTATCCATTAGCTCCTCAAAACATATGTCCGCCTGGTACAAAACAATCAAAGCTATTAACAACCCTATATGAGAAAGAAAAATATGTAATTCACTATCCTAAAACCTAAAACTATGTCCTTCACTTGGATTAAAACTTAGCAAGATACATTGAGTAATAGAGTTCGAACAATCAGATTGGTTAAATAAATATATTGATTTAAACACACAGATGAGAACGAAAGCAACAAATGATTTTGAAAAAGATTTCTGTAAGCTCATTAATAATTCAGTATTTGGGAAGACTATGGAGAATATTAGAAAGAGAGTTAATATTAAACTTGTAAGTGATGAGAAAAAATACGAGAAGCTTGTAGCAAAACCAAATTATAAGAGTACTACAGTTTTTACGGAAAATTTAGTAGCAGCTCAGATGAACAAGGTTAAAGTGCAATTTAACAAACCGATTTATATTGGTATGTCAATTCTAGATTTTTCAAAATATTTAATGTACGATTTCCATTATAATGTTATGAAACCTAAGTACCAAGACAAAATAGAAGTATGTTATACAGATACTGATAGCTATATATACCATATTCAAACAGAATATGTGTACGAGGACATGAAAAATTACATTGATTACTTCGACACGAGTGATCAAAATCAATTAGAAAATACTTGGTAAGATGAAGGATGCGAAATTATCCAGAGAAATCTTTATATATTTCTATGTTTCAATTTTCGTATGTATCCTTTATCCAATTCGTATGAAAAGGAGACTTCATACATCGCTATACTTTGTATGAACTATGTTCCGTATTTACTTAATGACTTTGTAACTTCTCTAGTGTTGACAAGACCGTAGGTGTTAATCGAATAATTTAGTGTTTCATTCATGACACCTTGTGACTAACGTACGTCATGTCGGTATGTATATGGTACTAGATCGATTAGCGAAAAAATACATTTTTAGCATTAAAGAATTACAAAATCTACACGAAATGAGATATCATGATCTCTGACTTACTTATAATACCAAGCAACTAATGGTACTGAGTGTGATTAAGTTTACTAGTTATTATCCGGCTAATATCAGTGTTCTTTTAGATATGCCTCTTTTCCTGCTCTGAATTGTAAAGTTTGAAATAACCGTTTTAAATTATATATATATATATCTTCCTAGTAATTCTGAGAATCATTGCTCTTTCTTTAAGGAATGTATGAGACTGTTAAACAGCTCGTTGGTTAAATTGTTTCACTAAGAAGGATGCATCCAGGAAAGTCCAAATTTGGAGAATGTCTAGAGAGGGGAAGGGTAAATATTTTTGCTCGATGGCTGCAGAACGCCTCCGCTGTCACCACGTTGTCACACAGCGCACACATCGGACGTTTAAGACTATACTATTAGGTATCGCCCTGTGAACATTGGCGCAGCTACCCTCTGTCCTTCTTGGTGTCGCATTTTTAATGACGAGTGCTGTGCGTTTTGAGAGCGAAAACGTTTCCGACTGATACCATACTTTAAATTATTGCGACATTTTAAAAAACAAAACTTAACTATTAATTAATATGCACAGAGAAGTTATTTCTGGAAAATTCTTACCAGACCTCTTGTGGTAGCAACGACACTTTGGAAGAGGATACTATTAAGGAAAAGAATGAGGTAAAATAATCTTTATATCATACAAGCAATGGATGATAACAGCTTAATAAATGATTGTACGTAAACCATGTTTGAGTTTGAGTATATGATCGTATATGGCTTTGCATTTTGCATTATTATTGATGTGCTGCAACGAACTAACTGCAAAACATATGACAAATTCTTACAGTAATATATTACCTATTGACTTTCTTTGTTTGAAAACGAAAATAGTTTAACATAATGTTAATCTCTTTGTGCCAAAAAATTTAAAATTAACGGTTGTTACACTTTTCAACACTTGGTTTTGCAGTAGCTTTCCAACGAATTATCTGGAAGACCAAATTGATAGGACACCCTGCTGGTAAATACATTTCTTTGTTCAGTTTCACTGCTCCAAACAAGGATTTGAAAAGTGTAGTATTGTTAATTTTATTATTATTTGCACAAAGGGTTCAACAATATTTTAAGCTATCTTTGTTTTAATTCATAGTAAAACAATATTTGACATTACAGTAAGAATGTATCTTGCATTTTGCAGTATGTTACAGCACTTTAATAATGGTGTACTATACGTACAATCTAGATCCTGCATATGTCCAATTCATATATGACAAGAAGGCAATACGTATGCAATACAGGTAGAATTGTATATTTCATATGGACAACCTATTACCTACATACATTCAATCCATACGTTACATATGGCCAACCTGTACGCGACATGCGTATAATCTATATGCTGCATGCAGACAGTCTGTAAGCTACACATGTGCGCTTTGTATGGTGCATACGGATATTCTGTATGTTGTATCCGGACAAGCTGTGTGCGACATAAGAAAAAACTGTATAATGCATACGTACAATCCGTATACTGTATCTAGTCATGCGTACGTTGCATAAGTACAATATAGACGCTGTCTCGGGGTTGAATGCCAGAAACACATACAGAACGTATATTGCATACTTCTTGAAATTATGGTCCGTCCTGATGGTCATTGTGTGTCGTTATTACTAACCCACATCCTAGATATGGTCCTGACGTCACATAGCTAAATGTCACCTGTGTAAATACTTGTTACTGCAGATGACGTCACAAGACTAACGTCATTGCACTTATGCAGACAGTACGTATAATGCATACTTTTTCAGCTAAACGTTTGCTCAGGGTGTTATACACAGTTGTACGTTTAGTCCAAAAACTACAGTAATTACGAATGAAACCTACGTTTCTAAGTACGCAAAGTACATTTCTTTTCTCAGTGCAGGACACTTTTTTGGCCATTTTGAAAATAGTGGCCAAAAAGTGAATTTTTTCCTACCAAAGTTGTTTCATTTTTCAAGAACTACCGAATGAGATATGACTCAATACATATTTCCACTTGAAAATATGAACTTGGACCCAGGTCCAACTCCAAGGAAGTTCCTACGGATTAACACAACAACGCCGTGTGATGTGTCTTGTAACACTTTATTATCTTAGATTTTGTTTCGACTTTTTTTCCCCAGCCTTTCTGATTTATAAATGCCGAACCTTTTATCATATACAGGACCCACTTAATGCGCCATTTTAAAAACGTTGGCCCAAATCGAAAACTGTTTCCTACGAAAGTTGTTTCGTTATTCAAGAACTAAAAAATAAGGTATGACTCAATATATTTTCCCATTTGAGAATTTGATGACCCTTGTGCTTCCTTCCTGGTGGGTCCTTGTTGCCACCACATAAACACAATATGTTGAGCTTTATGACATTTTCCTACCTCAGTTTCTCCTTGATACTTTTAATCTCAGGAGTTTCTGAGTTATAATCACTGTACTTTTATCTGACACAGGGACAAAATTTTGCAACCAATTTGAAAACGGTGGCAAAAAAACAATTTTTCCTGCAAAAGTTGTTTCGGCTTTTGTGATACAATAACTACTCTTTTGCCTCCTTTTTGAAAACGGTTGCCCAAAACAATTTTTTCCCTACAAAAGTTGTTTTGTTTTTCAATATCTACCGAACGAGTTATGATTAAATACATGCTCCCGTTTAAAAGTTAATAATGGCTCCTGGTCCTAGTTCAAGGAAGGCCCTGGGAGTCACTGTAACATCGAGATGTGATGTGCCCTATTACATTTTCCTATATCAGTTTTTGTTTTGTCTTTTTGTTCCCAGCCGTTTCTGATTTATAATTGCTGGACTTACTAACTTATTGCACTTTTTGGCGGCCGTTAAGAAAACAGTGCCACAAATTGAAATAGTTTCTTACAAAAGTTGTTTCGTTATTCACGAAATACCGCATGAATTGATTCAATACATGTTCCATTTCAAAAATTTACGTTGCCTTTGGGCTTCCAACTGGAGGACCCTGAAGGTCACTACAACAACACCATGTAATGAGACTTCTGAAAATTTCCTATATCAGTTTTTGTTCGATCTTTTTAATCTCAGTATAAGCAAAGTACGTATGTGAGCAGAAGCCACTTTATTCTGGCCATTTTGAAAACGTGTCCTAAAAATATTTTTTCCTACACAAGTTGTTTTCTTGATCAAGAACTACCAAATGAGATATGGCTCAATACATGTTCCCATTTGAAAATATGAAGTTGGCCCCAAGTCCCCGTGCAAGAGAAAACTTGTTGGTCAACCAAAACAACACCACATGTTATGTCTCGTAACATTTTATTATCTTAGTCTTTGTTTCGTCTTTTTACCTCCAGCCGTTTCTGATTTACAAACACTGTACGTTGTTTTCTGTTACTGGACCCACTTTTTAGCAAGATTTTGAAAACGGCTGGCAACACTCAAAATTGTTTCCTAAAAAAGTTGTTTCGTTTTCCATGATATACCGAGGGAGGTATTATTCAGTACATATACCCATTTAACTCAGCTCCTGGGCTTCCCTCATGGAGGGCCCTGGTGTTAAAAACAATACCATGGGATGTGCTCTATTACATTTTCGTACCTCACATTTTATTTCATCATTTTATTCTCAGCCATTTCTGAGTTATAAGCACTGGACGTTTTACCTGATAGAGCACATTTCCTTTTAGCCTTTTGGAAACGTTGGCTAAAAAGTGAATTTCTTCCTACAAAATTTGTTTCATTTTTCAAGAACCATCAAATGAGGTATGATTCAATACTTGTTCCCATTTGAAAATTTGAACTTGGTCCCTGGACCTAGTTCAAGGAAGGTCCTAGAGATTAACACAACAACTCCATGTGATAAGAATTATAACACATTAATATCTCAGTGTTTGTTTCGTCTTTTTATTCCCAGTCGTTTCTAATTTATAAGTACTGGACGTTTTATATTATCCAGGACCCACTTTTTGCAGCCATTTTTAAATCGGTGGCTCAAATAGAAAACTGCTACCTACGAAAGTTGTTTCGTCTTCCTAGAACTACCTAATGAGGTATGACTCAATATATGTTCCAATTAGAGAATTTGACGTTGGTGTCACCTCAACAACACCATGTGATTTGCATTACGACATTTTAATATCTCGGTTTCTGTTTTATCTCTTTATTCTTAGGAGTTTCTGAGTTATTATCACTGGTCGTTTTATGTGATACAGAACCCACTTTATTGCCTCCATTTTGAAAACGGTTGCCCAAAACGATTTTTTCCACAGAATAGTTGTTTTGTTTCGCAAGAACTATCGAACGAGGTATGATTAAATAGATATTCCCATTTGAAGATTTGAAGTATGCCCCTGGTCCTAGTTCAAGGAAGGCCCTGGAGTCACTTCAAAACAACATGTGATGTGCCGTATGACCTTATCCTATCTAAGTTTTTTTTTTTATTTTTGACCTCAGCCGTTTCTCATTTATAAGCACTGGACTTATTATCTGATACAGGATCCACTTTTTGCGCCTATTTTGAAAATGGTGGCCCAAATCGAAAATTTGTGTCTTACAAAAGCTGTTTCCTTTTCTAAGAGCTACGCCGTGAGGTATGATTGAATGAATGTTCCTATTTGAAAAGTTGAAGTTTGCCCCCTCGAAGGAAGTTTTTGCGGGAATCAGCACAACAACGCCGTTTGATGTGCCCTGTGATTTTTTATCTCAGTTTTTGTTTCGCCTATTTATATATACCCAGTCTTTTTCGATTTACAAACGCAGGGTGTTTTAGCGGATACAGTACCCACTTTTTTGCGGCTATTATGCAAACAGTTCCTCAAATCGAAAACTGTTTCCTACAAAATTTGTTTCGATTTCCAAGAACCACCGAAGGAGGTATGTTACAACAACTTTTCCCATTCGAAAGTTTGAAGTTGGCCCTTGGGCTTTCTACGTGAGGGCCCTGGGTGTCATCACAACATCACTACGATGTGCATTATAGCATTTTCCTATCTCAGTTTTTGTTTCGTCTTTTTATTATCAGTAGTTTCTGCGTCATAATCACTGGACATTTTATGTGATACACCACCCACTTTCCAGGCTCCATTTTGGAAACGGTCGCCTAAAACGAAATTTTTTCCAACAAAATTTGTTTCGTTTCTCAAGAACTACTGAATGAGGTACGATTTAATACATGTTCTCATTTGAAACTTTCAAGTTGCCCTCTGGTCCTAGTTCAAGCTAGGTTCTCGGAATATCTCAGATTTGTTTTGTCTTTCTATTCCCAGCCATTTGTGATTTATAAGCACTCGGCGTTTTATCTGATACTGGACCAACTTTGTGTCTTCATTTTGAAAACGGTGGCCCAAATCGAAATCTCTTTCCTACAAAAGTTGTTTCCTTTTGTAAGAGCTACCGCATGAGGTATTATTCAATTCAGGTTTCTACTTGAAAATTTGAAGTTGGCCCTTGCGTCCCCTCCAAGTAATGCGCTAGGGATCATGACAACCACACAATGTGATGTGCTCTATGACATTACCCTATCTTAGTTTTTTGTTTCGTCTTTTTATTCTCAGTAGTTTCTGTGATATAATCAATGGACATTTTATGTGATACACTACCCTTTTTACAGCCCCCATTCTGAAAACGGTTGTTGAAACTATTATTTGCTGCAAAATTTGTTTCGTTTCTCAAGAAATACTGAATGAGGTATGATTCAATACATGTTCTCATTTGAAACTTTCAAGTTGCCCCCTGGTCCAAGTTCAACCAAGGCCCTCGGAGTCACCGCAACACCATGTGATGTGTCCTATGCCATTTCCCTATCTCAGGTTTGTTTTGTCTTTTTATTCTCAGCCGTTTATTATTTGTAAGCGCTGCACGTTTTATCTTATACAGTACCCACTTTTTGCCATCATTGTGCAAACAGTAAGCCAAATCGAAAATATTTTCCTACAAAAGTGGTTTCGTATTTCAAGAACTAATACAAGATGTATGATTCAATACATGTTCCCATTTGGAAACTTGAGGTTGTCCTTTAGGCTTCCTCATGGAGGGCCGTGAGGGTCACCACAACAACGCCTTGTGATGTGTCATATGAATCTTTGCTATCTCAGCTTTTTTTCATCTTTTTATTCTCAGCCGTTTCTAATTTATAAGAACTGGACCTTTTATCTGAAACATATTATATATATATATATATATATATATATATATATATATTGCGGCAGTAGTGGTCGTTCGTCTACAAAGCTTATTTAATTTCTTTCGAAGTAGACAAAGAAAGAACAAATTTTCAGTAATATTAAGCCATATTTTCAGGTCGTTCCATTTTGTAATTTGTTTAGGTGTGATGACTTTTAGAAAAAATGTCACACCATTTGTAATGACAATTTACAAGAACACTTTGTGCAGTGGAGCGGGAAAATTTTGTAAATGGTTTTCAACCAATCAAAGAAAACTGCTTCTCTTTCTCATCCTTTGTCAATTGATTATTAAACGTTTGGATGAGTCTTATACATTTTGCAGCTACATCAATTACCACAGCAACTTGTTTTGATATTTCGCAAAATTCTGGAAGAAGAATTATCTCGCTAATGTTGTGGAGTGTGTTAGAGAACAAACTAAGACTTCTGTTTGCCTTTTTCCATTCTGACATCAAATATCGAAAGTGTTCTCTTTGTTACAAGATCTTTGGGTTTATTCGTTCTCTTATATTGTCGTGGAATGTTCTCTAACGTTGACCGCTGCAGGCTTTGGACCATCTCTTCTTCTGTTTCTTTTCATTCTCTGTCATCAAAAAGTGCTAATCCTGATAAATGTTCAGACAAATGTGCAGATATGTCTTGTAAATGATGCAAATGCCTTACTGGAAATAGATTCGTTTATATACGTTTTTTGAACTGAAAGAGTTAACTCCATCGCGAGGTGCTCGGTTGGCAAGTGGAGCATCACGAGCTAGTACTTCTGTCGCCATCTTGTGATCATGTTGAAAGCTACGAACTTATGTATATTAGCACAATGGCAGCGTTAAATTACATGGTAGTATTGACATCTACAATGTTGTATACATCTATAGAATGCGAAATATACCCAGCTATTATTTTTATAGTGCAGCATACATTCTACTTCGTAACTCTGACCTGTGTCGAACACACAGAATTGGTCCAGTGGTATCCGGTAAGAGCAGATCTATTATAGTGACATTAGTAGAAAATAGCATAAATGTATACAGGAAGTCCGGTGTGATAAGATTGATTTATTAATGTATTTCCGGTATTGGTATACACTATGTTATAGAGACTGTATGTTTTGATATTAATGTTTTCCGGATGTTGATAATGATAAAACGTTAATTGGATGTAGTGGAAGGGGGGTGAGTGGTATGTTGTTGATAAGTAGAAAATGATAAATAGGAACAGGATGAAGTAGAAGAGGGGTGAGTATCATATAAATGATAATAATAAAGATAAGTTCCGGAAAACACGACGCGGCGCGGGGGTGTGGGCGCAGGGACGCGAACGGGAAATATGTGCGGGCGCGGGCGCGAGCGCGTGACGTCATTGAAAATTTTTCTTTAAATATTACTGTTAAAATTTGAGTGTATAGTTTTGTCAGCCATGGACAAGCATCACTTGGTTGAAGAACTTGTTGAGAAGCGAAAGTCTGGCGATGAGAATGATACATCTTGTAAAAAGAAATCAAAAATAGAAGACCATCCAGATTCTCCCGATTCATTATTTAATGAAACGTTGTTAGAAAGATATGCAAATAATGTAGAAGTTTATCCTTGCTTATCATCAGATAGTGAAGAAACAAATGATTTATCCGATGACGAAGTATACGAGTTTTCGGAGGATCAATTGGATTCTGAGGCGGAATCACACGAAGCCGTGGTATCAAATGTGGATACGTCGGCACCATCACCTGCTGCATCGGAATTAGCTTGGAATTGTGAATGTAGTGATAACCAGGTGGATGTAAACTGTATTAGAGATTGTATTGTGAAATGGATTCCCGATGGTTATGTGATATGTTATGCATGTTATTGGAATGAAACATTTCAGTGGGCTCATGAATGTTTTTATTGTGAGGATGACATTTTAGGTATACGTGCATGGTCTGTGTTGATGACTCCTCGTGTACAAGACGAATTGTTTTATATTTACGGATTAACTCATGCTATTGGTCCATTAACAAGAGACTATTTTAATATTACATATGGTGAACTGACTGTTGATATGAATGCACGAGAAGATCTCGTACGCATATTACTTGAAAAAGACAGATATAATCCTGATAGTGAATGTGGTTGAACTGTGTTAACAAAATGTCTTGCGAAAATAGTAAATGTGTATATTGTAGTGATGATGAAATTAGTGAACAATGTGTTTTGAGAACTATAAACGTATACTTACTCTTTAATCCAATTGTACTGAATTCTGAGAACGTTGGTGATTTTGCAGTGCAGTATTTATCCAATGAAATAACTCTTATTGATTTGTTTGAAGTGTTTGAAGAAAGACATAGTGAAATCTCAAGTATAAACTTTATACGAAAAACGCGTGAATGTTTAAAGAACACTGAATTTGTTGGACAAATTATTCCATTTTTACTGCAACGTAAACATGAAATTTCACCATTTGCTAATGAATACATTATTGACATACAAGGTTTCAAGATTTCAAACCATGAATTTATTATTCGTGAATTTTGTTTAACTGCATGTGATGATACAGTAAATTTGCATTGCTTAATAAGATCACCAATAGAATATAATTTACTACCGTTAGGTTGTCAAAAACAAATTGATTGGTTAACATTACACTTACATGGACTAAGTTGGAATGATAAATGTGGTTATACTGTATCACACATACGTAACCTTGTATATCAACTTTGTAAACACGATGCAACCTTTTATTCCAAAGGTGCAGAAAAATCAGTTTGGATTAAAAAGATTTTTGCATTAGATAATGTTATTGATTTAGAAAGGAAACAATGTCCATCATTAAACACATTGCATGCGAACGTATTTAATGATTTGTGTTCGTTTCATGAACAAAATATTAAACTTGAGAAAAAATCCGGATGTGCATTTCGTAATGCACAACAATTATGTTTTTGGTGGAAACATGTAAGATCAACATCATTAACTAATGCATTTGCAAGAATGTGATTATTGTTGTTGTTGTAAATAAAAACACAAGATTTAAAATTGTTAATAAAACATTTTATTAATTTAATTTACTTGTTTTTTCTTTTTTAATATTTTGGTTACATGGTTAAATACAATTTTATCATTTTGTTTAAGATTATTTTATTGAATAAATTTAAACATGCTTCAAAACTTTTCTTGCGTACAATATGATGAAGAAAATATAGAACGAAATATCCACACAAGATTGAATTTCCATCTTGATATGCGGAACTGTTTGTAAAATATATTTTACAATTTTTATTTAAAAACGTTTTTATTTCTTTAGGAATTGGTAATGCCAGGCTATCAAAGTAATAGCCTCTTTGATTTTCATCAATGAATACACACACCCAATGTGATCCAGTAGAAGCAGAAGTGTCCAAGTTTATGATAAGTCCACCCGGTGGTTGCACATTTTTAGGTATTCTATCAATTGCATAAATTCCAGTAACACTTGCACCAGTGAGTTTATCACGAAGTAACACTTTTATTATATTGTCCGTGTACATGACTTTTTGGAACACATTACATTTTATACATACGTGCGTATATGTTGGAAGACTTAGTGACGTATATGAAATATTCTCATGAATTCAATTAACATATTGAAAATATTATTGACAGATATTTTTATAACTTTACCAATAATTATAAATGGTGCTAACGATAGGAAAATACTTTTCACACACTTCATGGTATGACACCTTGCAAACTCTTTTAATAATCAGGCAGTATATTACAATATAGAATGTCTAGCGCCAACTTTGTACCAGTAGAACACATTTAATTTGATTGATTGATTAGAAGTTTACAGTTATACTTCTTTTAGTAAAATGATAATTTTAAAAAGTATTATCGGTATATATATTCCTATCTTTATCAATTTGAATTAAGGAATCGAACTGTGCATATACAATACAAGTTATAGGTTCAGTTAAATTTTGAGAAAAAGAAACTTTGATATTTACAGGTGCATCATGCACAAGGTCCCAAGTGCAGTCATCTAATGTTGCTGTAGGTGATAGGATAAATGCATAAAGAGTATAGCCGTGTGGATATTCTTCAGGAGTAATAGTATGTGCATCATCTTTATAATATAAACCAGTACCGGAAAACAGAGAATGGTAGCTTAGAAGGTACAAATCATTTTTAAAATCAGGGGTAAGAGGGTTGGGAGGAAAAGATTTTGATCCGACCTGTAGCTGCAGTTTGTTAACGTTAAAGTGTTGAAAATGAAATGGATTTAGTTCAGATTTTCCATTAAATGCCGAATTAGAAACAAACCCAATAACGAGACCTTTAGGTACGTTACCCAAGAAAATATTATCAAGATTGTATGAATTAACATTTGCAGGAATAGTATAAGATCTGGTTTGAACTCTTGTGAGAGGATATTTTGTTGTTTCTCGAACCATGTTAGTATTAATTTCCATTGCTAAATGGGGTGCAACATCTATACGTCGAATATGTAAAGTTACATCTTCAAGTTTTACTTTATAAGAAGTATTTGCAGGAGACATTAAACAAAAAGCATCTTTAGTACGATGCAATTTTATACGAAGACCTACTTTATTTACCAGTGCTCGTGGCAATCCAGCAATGTCTGTATACAAACGACCATACATTTCAAACGATTTACTATTTTTAACATAATTAGCACGTTGTTGAAAACCTGCATTATCAGCAGTTAATGTATCGAATTGTTTTGCGGTATCTTTGTACCACATACCTAATTTTAAATGTGTATCAGTAGCATCACGGGAATAATTTAATAATGTTTCAATGTATGCACGATAAGGATAAAATCCTGATGATGAAGTAATTAATTTATCATTTAATGAAATGTCAATTTGACTAAATAATGAATGTAAAAAATTATTGGTTGGTGCTACCTTATCATTTTCACCTAAAGGTGTATCATCGGGTTTTGTAATTTTACAACGAACATATAGATAAAGATATGCAGTATGAATAAATTCACCTGTTTCACCTGGTATAAAAAATTCAATAGGACCATCAGAAGTTAATGTAGAAATAGGACGATATTCAGCATTGATTGAAGACTCAATTGCAGTTTGTGTCATTGGCGTACTAAATAAATCAAAATCATTGGTGCAACATTCTACACTGCCTGAATTAAGTAATGCCATTATGAAAATATATCTTTAACACGATTTATTTTCCTTTTTCGTTTGCTTTTACTTTTGTTTGTGCGTTTATGTTTTGTTGGAGGCCCAAATTGAATAATGGTCGGAGCTTTACGTTTGCGTGCCCGTCTCTTACCACTTCCAGTTAATAACTGACCAACTTTGTTAGCAGCTTTTGTCTTTAATGTTTCACCAGCTTCTTTTACACGTGCGCGAACAGACTCTTTAAACGGTTTATCTTGTAATACATCACCCGCTACTTGTATTCCCGTTTGTAATGCTTGACGACCTATCGTTTTTGCACCTTGTTTAAGAAATGGTAATGCAAATCGAAATAAACCTTGGAAAAAACTACCTATGCCATGTCCCCGTTGATATACAGGTCCTGAAAAGTATGGGATACCATGCCCGTAATGTCGTCTAAATTTCATGTTTTAAATAAATTATATTTTATTAGGAGCACGCTTAAAATGAAGTGTTACACTCAGCGTCCCAGAACGAAATGGCAAATTTCGCCCTGCATGGTCTTTTAGTAGTATTTCAATAGTGTTGAAGGAAAATTTTGCAAGTGGTAAATAATGAATATCTTGAAATGTTAATGTTCGCACTTTACCGTATTTCACATTTGATATTGTTCCAATACGTAATAAAGGTGCTTTTGTATCACCTAAAAACTGATATTGTATGATATCAGTATAAATAAAAATTTGATGTGGATAACCAATATCAACGTACGGTTGTTTAATTCCGCGAGGATAAATTACAAGATTTTTATTTTCAGGAAAACCTAATTGTAACGCTAATGTTGGTGACAAAGTAACCGATTCAACGCGTTCATTACAATCTACTTGCACAATAGTTGATAGAGAAAATTTTATATCTTTTGATACTTTATTTAATTCATCAATGACATGATGTACAGATGGATAATATCCACTTACAATTTTACTTTTTTGCGGTTCATTGTTCTTTAGTTTATATCAAATAACATTTTCACCATCGGTAACATTATAACATGTTAAAGGAACGTGTAATTCAGTTAATCCTACATACCAATCGGTTTGTGATAATTGAATATTATTTTTTAGTTGATTTATAAAATGTGACGGATTATTTTTAGGATACACATCGGTACTAGCATTTGAAACTAATGTGATGTAAAAACTATCATCTATACTTTCAGAAATCATTTTCGTTTAAAGTGAAGTGTCAAGTTTGAAGTTCCAAATTGAAATGGCAATTTTAAACCGTGCTCATCTTTTAAGTTTACTTCAATCGTGTTAAAATATGATTTTTCAACTTTTACATAATGTGGTGTGTGAAATAGAAAACATTTTACATGCCCATGTTCAATATTATACGCACTAATTTTACGAAGTATCGGACCAATATTTTCTTGCTGTTTTACAATATCAACACAAACATTAATAATGTTTGGTATATTGTACTCTAAATTACATGGAAATTTTGCTCGTGTTATTGATGGAACTTCTATATTAAAAGGTTTTAGAAAAACAGTATCGTGAGCATAGCTTGTATTTTCATTTAGAAATCCAAGGATATGTTGTAATCCTTCTGTTATACCAATTATACATTGATCTTTTAATTTTAAAGAATGCTTAATGTTAATTTGATTTTTATTTTTATAATATTTTAACATGCGTACATGTTCCGGAATCGTATCTAAAATAGATTGAACGGAAGAATAATATCCTGGTATTATATGAATATCATTAATTTCAAGTTCATCATCAATGATGCTTTGAATTACAATTTTTTCCTTTTCACGAACATTATAAAAGCTAAATGGTATATTAAGTTGTGTTAATGCAACATACCATTCTCCTTCACTTAAGTGAATAGGTTGTGCAAGCTTTACTGTAAATGATGACGTTGTATTATTACTAAAAATATCACTACTAGCATTTGAAGGAAGAGTAACATAGAAATCATGTTTTATCGTTGAATTCATTTTGAAGACTGAACAGAACTTGTTTTAATCCATGAATTCATACTTGACGGATAACCTAACCATTTTACATACATCATATCTTTTTTTCGTTTTAAGACTTTTTCAATTAAAAATGTTTTGTTTGAGTTAAGATTTACTTTTTGTAATTCTTGTGTATAAAATATACCTTTAATTTCTTCCCCATTCCAATCTTTTAATTTATACGTAATAGGATTTGTTGGAATACATTTATCAATAATAAAAATTTCCTGTGACCATTTTGGTAAATACCCCTTTTCAAACTTATGTTTATATTTACTAACACGTACATAATCACCTGGATGAAATTTACATATTAATTTCTTTTTATCCAGTTTATCACCGTATAACGTATTCCACACTTGATCTACATTAGAATCATTTACTTTAGCAGGTGCTATTTTAATACTTCTGTGATACGTATGATTATAATTTTTTACAAATTGATCTAAAACATCTATATAACGATATGTATTTTTAGCAGTAAAATAACGATACAATTTTTCTTTTAATGTTCTTATAAACCGTTCTGCTAATGCACATTTAATTTCTGAATGCACACTATAATGATAATTTCATATTCTTTAAATAAACGTTTTACATGACGATTATAAAATTCTGTACCTAAATCAGTTTGTACATTAAACACGGGTAGTTTAAAGTTTTTTAAAATTTTTGTGATTGCTTTTACCATTTCAGGACCTGTTTTTGTTTTTAAGGGAACACAATACGCGTATCGTGAAAAAATATCTATACAACACAAAATATATTTATAATTGTTGTTATACTTTGCAATATTTTGCATATCTGCTAAATCCATTTGTAATGTTTCATTTGGTGCACTAACATAATATTGTTTACGTTCAAATACTTTACGTGCTGGTGCATGCAATGTATAGGCATCTTGAGAAGCTAACCAATCTTTAATTTTCTTTTTTGATAATTTGGTTTTCTGTTGTATTGTTTTAATACTAGATAAAGAAGCAGGATTGGTATAATCATAATATAATTTTGATAATTTTACCATTTTCACATTTTATAATCTTTCCAATTTTTAAATATATTGGCTACTATTGACGGACTTCGTGATTTTTTAATTTTATTATGTGATTTTACTATAGGAGTAGAAATAAATTCACGTGGTACATTAAGATCATCTAATAAACTTTTAAATTCATGAATGCCTATTGGATTTCTTGAATATTTTCGTGTACGTACAACATCATTTATTAAATCTATAATATTAGAACCTGGTATTGTTTTTCCTTGAATACGCACTGTTCCTGATTGATCCCAATGAATTTTATTGGAACTTGTTAACTGTTTTAATAATAGGTCTGTTTTCTTTCGTTGTGTTTTTGGTACTGATTGTAAAATATCAGATACAAAGGGTAAAATAGAATTATTCTTTTCTTCAGTTGTTGTTTCAACAACATCTTTTTCAATAATAGGTAATGTGATAGGATTTTGTGAAACTGATGAAGTATAATTTAAGTACTGTTGCAATGCTTGTTGATACAATTTCCATTTTTCATCAATACTAAGATCATTACGTTTTAAAATATTATTCATTTCTTCATCTAAACGAGATTGATGTGAATCTATTGATTTCATATTTGTATGCATTTGTTGCATAGCATTTTCAGGAACTAATATCATTTTACGAAATTCTGACATAACTACCTTCCAAATAAACTACTTGCTACTGCACCAAGTAATGGTCCTAAGATTAATGGTAAAAATGCACCTCCTTTTTGTAATAAAATTTCCTTTTTCTTCTTAAGTGATGAACGTTGCGCAGATAAAGCACGCAAGATCTTTTTATGTCTACGTAAACGTTGCTTCTGACGCGAATTTAACGGAATGTTTCCTTTTATTGTATTTTTAGCAACTTGTGAAATAGTACGTATTAAATCCTTGACGCATGTTGAATCATTTGTTTCCGCTTTGCACTTTTGCATTTGCACAAAGCACGGAGACTATCAATGTGTTGTTTCACCTTCAACATCTTGAACTAAACTAAACGTAAACTACAGAATTACTGTCTTTTACATTTGCATATACGTGCAGTGTTTCACCAGGAAAAATATTTGTACGTAATCGTAATGCATCACTTGTTTTTTGCGTTAAATCAAATAACAAATAAGTGTGAGGTTGGCGTGTTACTTCTTCGAAAACATTTACAACTTGTTTACTATATCGGGGCATGATTTGTCTAGCTAAATATTGTATTTGTAATTTATCACGTGGATTTTTAAATACTATAATATAATGTGCATTTAAACTTATATCACGTGCATGTTTTCCTTTTGGAAATAAATTTTGTACGATGAATATAACAGTTAATTTTTTATGATGTGCATATTTTGTGAATAAGTTTGCAACATCCCCATTGGTTTCAGACATTAAGTCATCTAATATTAATAATGAATTTTCTTGTATTTCAAAATTATTCATATCTGGAATTCCTTCTACGAATCTAATTTGTGCACTTACATCCAAATTTGGTATTACTGCACCATAACACCATACAATTTCATTAAACTTTATAGTAAACATTTCATTGCGTTCATTTAATAAACGGTTCACAAAACAGGTTTTACCTGCACGTGAAGGACCAGCAATTAAAATAGTAGAAGGATGTTGAAACTTTAACATTTTGTTTTAAACTGAATGCATACAACAAATACCTTACTTTATATACACACACACTCACACACACACACACACACACATTTAACATTTAACAATGAGCTCTTAATATAATCACACATTTTAGTATTTTCGAAACATAGAATTTTATTCGATCACAATCAATTTTAAGAACGAGTGTTATTATAAATAACACGAATTATTTGTAGGTTCACACTGTAAGTGTTCTTACGACTTTTCAAAGAAAAGGAGAATATAAAATATAAGAAACGATCAAATAAAATAATCACTTATAGGTCAGGCTAAAATTACTGTACATAACCATGAGGTAAACTTCGTGTCTTTGGTATAGGTCCAGTATAATGTATGTCGTCAATTCGTTTTCGTTTTTTGTTTACCTCCTGGTGTGTTTTTGTTTCTTTACGTGAAAAGATCCTGAACCCCTGTTTTCGCACAATACTATTTGGATTCTCTATAGTTGTTGAATTTATTTCACCACTAACTAATGCATAGAAGCTCTCAAAGTTTATTTTTTGAGAAGTTCTATCATTCAATGTAATTCCCCTAATTTTGTGTATATATCGAAATTCCCCAGAGGCATTTTTAAGCCTAATACTGTAGTTTTTGGGCCCAAGACCTATAAATGTTACAAACTCCCACCCTTCTTCTATTTCATCAGTTAGATCACCCAAATAGTTTCCAAGCTTTAACGGAGGTTCCTTATCTTTTCTGCACGTAAACATAATACTGTCAGTGTCACAGTAAATAGCGTCATCAGGTCCTACAGTTACAAGCAAGTCATATAATTCTAGCCTAGCCCATGAGGTAATAAACCCAGCAAGTATGACATTGGAAAATTCCAGAGGTACATTCTCAGTTTCCAGGTCTTTATATGTGAGAATAAGATGTTCGTCACCAACTGGAATAACACTATGAACCTCATATCGCGGTGTTGTAAGATACCTATGGAACTCTGCCCCACTATCAACAATCACACACTGCGTCATATCTGTACGTTGTCCCCATTTTCCGTATAAGGAATTGAGGTACAACTTTGCGCATTGCCTAAGTCCAGGGTTCGTCCTAATATTTTCTTTATTTAATTTGATGCCTTCATGAGCATAATAATCGTCAATGTATTTTTGTTTGTCTTCTTCAGTTTTGCACCAAGCAGGATAGCCTGAAGCTTCCTGCTTCATTTGAAGAAACGTATTCACATAGTCCCGGAATAAACTAGGTGAATTCCGATCTTCTGATCCCATAAGTTCGAATTCCCAAATGTCATATATTTTGACGATTTGATAACCGTTTTCAAGAGCACGGTGAAGCTCTGGTGTACAAAAAGTTCCAGTCATTGCGCGTTCAGAATCGCTATGTGTGCAATTGTCAATATTTTCTTCTTCCATACATGTTCTACAAAGTCCAAATAGTAATCGACCTTGTGCCACGTACGGGAGAATGGGAAAAAAGAGTTGTTTTGGAGCCAATACAGTACATTTTATAATCCCATTTGTTTTTCCCACATCTGGGAAAACTGGCCCCTTATGCACCTTAGGTGGTCCCACCGGAAGAGGTTTCCTTGCCATGACATGGGGGTATAACGATGTAATATCGTAATATTTTACGGTTTCATTATCCGTACAATCCACATACGAACGAAAGACTTCTGTACGTCCTCCGTTATAGCAACTCTTAGGAATAAGAAAGTCCCTTGCATTAGTGCAATGTTCTTTAAGGAACTTTTGCAACTGTACATCTGTGCGAACTTTATCATCCCAAGAGCACTCCCATATTTCATACAAATTCATTTTTAGAATTTCCTTGAAATATTTACGACGGAGTTCCGTATGTTCGTATCTTTTTTCGAATGTGCTATACGGTCCATGTGCGTTATCTACTACGGCATTACGGTTATACGGGAAACAAAGCCGGCACCCGTGCCAGAAACAGCCCAGAAATTCAAAAACAGCGTTAAGCTCTGCGTGGTATCCGTCAACATTATACCTTCCAAAAGATTGTTCTCCGTTTCGTCCAGCATGCTGGATTTCTATACCCAATTGGTGTTCCATATATGTTAGCCATTTTATTGCTTTTTCACTAGTTTTAGTTTTATGATGGAACCCCAAAGGTGGTATAACAGAAATACTTTCTTCAGGAAGATATGATGTACGATACGTTTGCATGGCTAAACTTGCAATTGTAGACGAAACAAGAAAACACTGTAACCCATCCGTTTTCTCTTCTATAATATTAGTAAATTTGATAACAGCTTCTGTGAGAATTCTCACATCGTTTTCACAGTACTCCAGCATTTCCTTTTGCAAATTAAATTGCTCTCCCAAACGCACACGTTCTTCGTGCCATGCCTCCAACCGCTGTTTTTCTTCAGCACTCCGCGATTCAGGGTCATAGTATTCTATTTCCGGATATGGTCCTACATAATTTTGATTTTCTAAAGTATTAAACAAATATGGGAAATCTCCCTTCTTCAAATTTCCAGAAAGGCCTAATGTCTTTGGTAATTTGCTTAATTTGCATCCAAGAAAAAGAAAAGAATCCCTAAATATGATTTTATCTCGAATAGAAATACTAAAAATCTTTTGACCCTGAATTAAAGTTTTTGGAATAATATGCTGGGACTCAATGAGAGATCTCAAACAGAAAATGTTGTCATATTTACCTCCATTATGTGCCACTACGCAAATCTTAATAAATAGAGGTCTATCTAATAAAATATGCGTAATAAACTCATCAATGGTTTTATAAGAAAACGAACGATTACCATTTTCATCACCACATGTAGTGCAGGGCTCATCAATGTTTTTGTTTATGCATACATGGCAAACATGTCTAAGGCAAACTAGGCAAACTTCATGTTCCCTTTCCCCACGCTCATTTTCCGGCTTGAGCATGGTTTCAACGTCATAAACAATATAAAGAAACCTCTTGATATGAGTTGGTTTCAGTTTCTTCACATAACATGTGTGACCTTCCTGTACATGTGCATGACATGTACTACAAAAGTATTCCCCACATGTATGATCCGATTTCCGTCTTCTTAAATCATAGATTGCATTACAGTTGGTGCAAACTTTAACATATTCACACACACTTTTGCCAATTTTATTACCTTTTAAGTGATTGTCAAAACATTCACCTCTAGTAAAGTATCTGTTGCATGCATTACATTTCATTTTATACATGTTAATATCTCGCTGATGACAATGTTCACAAGATGAACACACTACTTCACACTTATGTGTTCGAGGATTTCCATTATAACCAACTAAACAATGTAAACAATACTTTCTCCTTCTTAAAAATGAAGTAATGGTTCTAATTGGCCTAAAATGACCAATACTCCCCCTTTCGTCATAATAAATGTAAATTGGTTTTGCACCCTGTAAATCTGTTCGCTCTACTTCTGTTCTTGGGTAACGTACTCTAAATTCCCGTATTGTTTCCGGAACTTTTTCATAAATAATAATTTGATAGTTTGGGCTTAAATGTTTTTGCAATAATTCAACATCATTAAAATCACAACCATTTCTTCCTTTAACACTAACACCTGCACGCGTACAGAGGGCAATAGCTCTATGCTTTAATGTGTTTCGATCAGGGTTTGTTAAATGACTTAAATTTACACGGTTTTCAGTATGCTTAGCTATGCCCCAAGCGATACTCTTTGGCAAACAAAGTTTGTCCGTATCGCTCCCCGGAAGATCTACTAAATGCTGAACTAAAAATTCGTTCAGGGGTAAATATTTATTCAGTGAGGAATTATTACTTCTACTTTTTCCAGCACCGAACATTACGTTTACTATTTGAAAACGAAACAGGACATGATGACCTAAAAGGAAGTCTTCATTACTATTTAACACTCTAGTAATAGAAGCTAAGATGGATTGTGCAGAAATATCTTTGCGGCGTCTCCACGGAACATACATTGCCTTGTTATCCTTACTATTTGAGGAATCAATGTACATCCCAACAAAATCATTAGGTCTCGCATCAGTAAGTACATTATTTAATGCGAAGTTCATTAAGTTTTCAATATAGGCCGCAGGATTTCTAATGTCTTGATTTCCCCTTGGCCTAACCGCAATTTCATGTCCCACCAAGTTAAACTTAGTGAAACTTTTTCTGCTTTCACGTACCACTTCGAAGTTACCTTCCCCTGTATTTTCAACATCTTTTTGTGCGCTACGTTGCACCATAGGGACGTACCCAGACGTCCCGGGCTGTGGAGACCTCATCCCGTAACCCCGAGTATCGCGTGAACATTGTACACTTGATTGTTCTATTTCCTCAGGTACAACATTCACTTGATTTTGTCCAATTTCAGATAATTCATTAAACAAGACCTCCACATAGTCAGATGTTCCGTATTCATCACGATTCACAACCACAGCGGAATTTTGATTCATGTGTGTACCATCTGTTTCATTTACTAAATGTTCATTAAGAATTTCATCAATTAAATTAAAGTCTTCTTCTTGAAGTGTATTTTCCAAGGGTTCACTTTCTTGGTGGACCGAAGTTACGGGATTCTGAACAACAGATGGCACCACGTTATTAATCGAAATAAATCGCGAACCATAATTACAAAATTCGGCTACCTCCGCTGCATTTATTCTATCAACCTGTCCTTGATTAAAATAATTTAAATGTATAAATTTGTCATGTGCCCACTGGTACATGACTTGTTCACGGAAAAATCCGTGTGTAAACAAATCAACAATGTCAGCACTAGACATTGCGTATTGTAAGATTACCGCCTGATCATTTTGATAAAAATTAAAAAGAGTGGAAAGCAAGGTATCATACCTTTCAGTTCCCCGTAGGCCTTGGCGTTGCTTGTCCATAATACGCCACCAAGTCTCCAACACGCGCTCCTTCGTGTGCAGACCTTCTATAACAGCAGCCAGGTAAATTTCGTCGATTTCATTAAACTCGTTTACCATCGATGCGCCGAAAAATTCCATCTGAAAATATACATAAAATAATTTTGAGTATTTTATAAACAAATACATACAACATATACAATAGAATTTTCATCTTAAAAAATCATCAAAACAGCTATACTGTTAAAATATTAAAATTTTTAATAAAACACTTAATGAGTGTCAACCGAAAAATATTTAAAAAATATGATTTCAAAATAATAAATACATGTGTTCGCTAAAATCGTTATACATAAATGTATTAAGTTTAAATAATTGTATTGCATTATTCAAATACTCGCATATATATCAAACCTAATAATTATAATTTTCATTAACATTCAATATTTCTTTCAAAATCAATATTAAATAATCAAGTATGTATAATATAAATGTACTTACGATTTTCTTCTAATTTAATCTGCTAACTCTGCTGGAAGTCTGACAACAGTTCTTCTTTTTCCCCTTTAGCGTTTTTTATGATGTCTCTTACACTCTCTGCTATTCTTAAAATCTTCCTTTTATATGTACAACTGCAAATATATAATGAATATTACAATACTTCTTTTATGTATTAACTGTGATATCTTTATTATAAAAATATTAGCTTAAATTTGCACAAGCAATAAAACACGTCATGCAGTTGTCCTCGCCAACAAATCTATGATAACATTCCCTGAACAATGCAATATATATACACTACAACATAATAAACTGGTTCAAACCAGTTTCAGCATGTTTCAACACATGTGCCAACACAAACAAAAAAATCGCTGATAAAACAATAGTAGGGGAAAAACAAACAAATGCCGCGCCAATAAAAATACTTTACTGATAATAATGAGAAAAATACCGGAAACAAACATTCTTTATACCGTCAATCAAAACTTTATTAATGGTAGAAAAAAAAACAAATTATTTGTTACTTTACTATTACAACTTTCAGTATTTTTCAACATTTTCTCTTTATGAGCTTCTATACAAGCGATTCAACTATTTGTAGGTTCACACTGTAAGTGTTCTTACGACTTTTCATAGAAAAGGGGAATATAAAATATTAGAAGCAATTTATTTACAAGTTCGAAACGTTGTTTCTCTATATGAGCTTCTTCAGAAGCGATCCAATAAATAACCACAATCTACGATTGCTCAGAGCTTCTATAAAAAGCAATTCAACTATTTATAAGTGTACAATATAAGTGTTCTTACGACTTTTTATTTAAAAAAGGAGAATATAAAATATAAAAAACGATCCGTAAAAAATAGAAAAGGACTTATTTATAATTTCGGAACATATAATTTTATTGAATCACAATCAATTTTAACAACGAGTGTTATTATAAATAACACGAATTATTTGTAGGTTCACACTGTAAGTGTTCTTACAACTTTTCAAAGAAAAGGAGAATATAAAATATAAGAAGCGATTCAATAAATAATAACAATCATAGATTGTTCGGAGCTTCAACATGAAGTGAACCAATTAAAATTCAATAAAATACTAAAACAGTATTAAATAATCAACTCAATTAAAATATATATATGTACTACATCCTATAGTACGCACAACATTCACATTAATACTAACCGGTACGTATCCTGTGCATTCCACTTACAACAAACTAATATATTCCCAATACAAATTAATATGCACTGTACGTATTTGCTATACGTACTCTAATTAAAAATCAAACGTAAAATAAAAATGGTGGAAAATTAACTAATTTATACTGTACATATACCAATCACTATGACTATTTTAATACGTACAACATATAAAACAAATGAATATAAAAATGGCGGAACATGAATACTAATTAGTAACCAATTGCTATACATAAACAGAAGTTAATATTTGTTTACTATAAATGTTATCGTTACCCACTACAGTTTATAATATATCGGATAAAAAAGTCAATAAAATATGTTTACCGTATAATAAGCCAATAAACCTCATACAAAGTGTTAGTGTGTATACGTGCAATGGTATATTAATATATGTATTATAAAATGAACATGTAAGCTTCATACAAAGCGGTAGCCAACCATTGTATATATTTCCTATACACATAAAATAAAAAATCTGTTAATATTTCCTTGCTGTCTACAATATGAGTCGGTATGTATCACATAAAGTGGTATACGTTCATTCAAATAGTAATATATGTATGCTGTAAACCTAATACAAACTGCTTTTGCTATCCATTCACTGACATAGTAAAATTATACGGCCCATATGGCAACCACTACGGTTCTGTGCTATGCTTTATTCCATATACCGTAGCAAAGGTGAAAATGTTCACATTAATATTAGTACTAACTGATATCCGGTATGCATTGATCATATCTACTATACTTTATTACATATAGCACCTAAATGGCGGGAAAGTTTCACGATTACTAAAAGCTAGCCGGGCAATGTGTCAATGTACAATGGTCTACTAATACTTTATTATAGTAACAAATCTCCAATACTTTATTATATTCTAATATAAACCCTTTATGCTAATATTACGTATTATGCGGTATATTTCCCATGTATTATGTATATCAATATATATACGAGGCATAAAAATCAAATTATGCCAATACTAAGTGGTAACCGCCCCTATTTGCTATACATAAACAAAATCAAACTAAATTATAGGGTAACCATGCCAGCCAGTGTACGCCAATGTCTGTATTATGAAAGGTCGCCATGTTTATTACACATAATGTATATAAGGAAATCCTCACGCTATTCTTTTCTTATGTTATACGTTTACTGATCATCCATTAGCAATAATGTGTACTATGTACACGATAGCAGTCGCTATCATACCGCCGCTGTACTAATGCTGTATCTTTCATATCATGTTACTGTCACTCGCTATACAACTAAATTACATATCCATAAATATGATTATATACGTCATCCCTTAATATCATTCTCAACCATCATATTTACTAAATGCTAAATTTGCATTTTCATACGCTATATACGCCTTCCGTTCATGCTGTTGTCACCCATTGCATCCAACTATTTTCCGTACGCTATATACGTCATCAATTAATACTATTGTCACCCAACACATTAACTATCCATTAGACATGTATTTTCCATTTTCCATACGCTATATACAACACATTATGCCTTCCCGCTGTTATCCATTAAATTCACTATACACTGTTCACCCATACGCAATATTGTATGCTGCATATAGCACAGCATCTATTGTTGTGGTCATTTATTACCATTACTACTCACGGTGTACCTATATGCAATATAGTATACTGCATATAGCACAGCATCTATTGTTGTGCATATTTAATGCCATTACTACTCACCTTGTACCTATACGCAATATAATATACTTTTTTTTTTACAATGTGACATTTATTGCCATTAATATTCACTGTACATAAACTTGGCAATGTCGGCCATCTTTGTTTTAAATCTGCAACTTTGCATACTATAAGCGGCCATTTCCACAAATATCTCTTACGCACGCTTCACTATAATACGCTACCATCAAAACCATATACGCAATGCCCGCATTTTTTTTTTCATCGCACCGCATCGCAAAATACACGGGTCGCATATACTTCGTCACAAAATTAGCGGTCACAAAAATGGCAATAACGCAAAACAAATCAAGTTCCGTACACAAAATCATTCACAAAAGTATATTCCGCATACATATAAAATCAAGTAAATTCCTGTGTTCTTTTATTCAAAACATGTACAGTTTCTACTATACATTAGTATCAGTTACCATAACGTAAAGTGTGTTCTGCCATATAAACATTAGGTAAGTAAACTATTTCTTGTTTTATTCCACTATTCATAAGTTCGGACCAACACAACAATATACTAACTTAAATTTCATTATTGTCTGCAAGCTAAAATGTTAAAGCATTCGTCTTTGGTGCTTGGGGGTCCCGGGTTTAATCCCAGCTCGCGCTAGGTGAGCTTTGTGGTGGACAAAGACCGTATGCGTGCATTTTTTTTCGTGGTTCCTACCACTTTCTATATACTTTTTTCTTTACAAGTTTCATAAAACCAATAAATAGTGCCTTTTACCTCACCAGCATATTCGTCGGACGTAACACAATAAAATCGTTACATAGCTCTCTCAATATTTCCCCTTCTCCGCCCATCATCATTCATTTACTTTAATCATACGTCTCCCGTTAAACTCACAGATCTCATTTCGCAAATGTACCATACTTTGTATGCCAAAACAGTCTCTTTTTTTCCCTACATATTTAAATAAGGCAATGTCATTTAAAACTTGTACACCATTTATTCATTCATTCAAAATCTTTATGTTCGCCATTGCTTCTTACTCTGCTAAAAGAAAAACAAAATGGTGGAAAACCACCAATGACCAATTTATCTTAACCAACACTCCACCCATTAAAGTCAACCCTTCTGTCAATGTCTTCAACACCCTCTGTAAGATAGCACTATTTTTAGCCCCGCCTTCCTGTCAATTTTCAACAGCTTAAAACTCCTTCAGGTCAATTTTCAACAGCTCTGCAAAATACCAGTTTTCAGCCCCGCCTACTGTCCTTTCAACAGCTTAAAACTCCTTCAGGTCAATTTTCAAGAGCTACGCCCTCCTGTCATTCAACGCTAGTAATACTTAACAACACTTCAGCCATTTTAAAAATCAAGCAAAGTCTCTTCATTATTTTTATAATTCTGTTTTAAAATTACATGTAAATAGTTTCTTTTTTCAAATAAAGCTCTTTTAACTTCCAAGTTTAAAGCGCTTGGCTTCAAACCCCAGCACCAAAATAAACATCCATTGTACCTAGCATACGCATTTTTCCGTAAAAAATCCAAATTCCATTCCCCCGCAACACCTAACATACGCATCTTTGCCGTTGCAAAGCCGGGTTCCATTCCCGGCATTAGCTAACGTGCGCGTCTTTGCCGTACAAAAGCCGGGTTCCATTCCCCGCGGCAGCGGCTAGCATACACGTCTTTGCCGTAGCAAAGCCGGGTTCCATTCCCGGCATTAACTAACGTGCGTGTCTTTGCCATAGCAAAGCCGGGTTCCATTCCCGGCATTAGCTAACGTGCGCGTCTTTGCCATAGCAAAGCCGGGTTCTATTCCCGGCGCCATCTTATATCTTTCCAATTGTTAATATAATCATTACAAGCAAAGTCTTGTAAGCATATACAACAATATAGCCTCGCTACCAATAATTAATAATTGCCAATAATTGAGTTAATTCAAAAGTAACTCAACAATCAAAGTACTACCATTATATATCTAATAACAGGGCATTTATCTCATCTTATATTTTTAATATTCAATTCATATAAATAAATAAAATTCCTTACCTTCAATAATAAATCCAACCGTTCCAATCAAATTACACCGTCTACAAACAACTTAGCACTTAAAAACACAACATTAAAATCATGTAAGGCAATATACTTTATTTATAAATCAGTTTTTGCTTCTTATCCACAAAAGGAGGAGGGATTTATCTTCGCCCACGTATTTCATCCCACGTTAATGCAAACGAAATCAATATCTCTATGCTTATTATCCAAAACTTCCCTTTTGCCCACGCAAAAGGAGGGAAGTCTGCTCCAATTAAAACAATATAATACACATATCATTACTTCCTTTGATATTCTAATCAAACACACAAATTACGTGACTCAAAGCATATATTGCTTTCCGTGACTTTATTCATATCTTATATTCAGTTTCCGCTACAAAAGGGGAGAAAAGAAATCATATCACAGCCTCTTCCGCTCTAATTAAAAAGTATCAAACTTTCTTCCGCTCCAATTAAAAATTATCGACTCACAAAATTAATCATTCTTTGATAATTTTTTATCACTTCCGGGTCTAATCTCCCCCAGTGCTATTCAAGGGAACACACAATGATAATTTCCACTCTATACTATACGATTTAATATGGGAATTAAAGTCTTATCAAAGAGGACTTCCTGTATACATTTATGCTATTTTCTACTGGCATTTACAAATTACAGGATCAGGTCATTGGCATTTAGAAGCAAAGGGAAGTTCAAGAATTGAGATATCACAATCATAGATCTTTGTAAGACTCGGCTTCAACTACTCAAAAATGACACAAAGAGTTTGGTACAAGGGACGTTTTTACTCAATATGGTAAAATTGTTGTTGTGAAAGGGAAACAAAAGCACTTCATAACCACTGCAAGTGAGCTACAAGCCATTTAAGCTCAGCGTACTTTAGTCTGTCAACAGCAAATCTGAGTTGAGTTTCGTCTGTTGTGAAAGCATAGATAGTTATATATATATATATATATATATATATATATATATATATATATATATATATATATAACTATCTATGCTATATATATATGTGTGTGTGTGTGAGTGTGTGTGTTATGTTGATTATTATACTCAACACTTAGTGACTGCTTTTAGTGACTGCTTCATTATGCTTTGTACAATACAGTTTTACGATATTTTTGTTAGTGTCCGATGTGTTTTTGTATATTTCAGTATTCAGGTGTGTACTTATAGTGAAATTCCTGTTCGTGCAGAAAGTAGGTTACTTAGTCTTTATAGATATGACGGATCAGATTTTTGTTACTGTTTTTCAAAGCCTGAGACAAAGGTGGGTACCACTCTAGCTTTAAATAATTTACTAGTTGGTACATATCGTTATATTGTAGTTGTAAGAAAATTATTTTACAATAGTTATGAGTAACGTAGACATAGTACAAAGGAACATTTATGACCACTGGCATGACGCGAGGGAATATTTAAATACTGGTACCGACAAAACCTTTAAGGAAAGGTTTGTGTGTAGGACAGGACAAAAGTCTCAATTTTTAATTATGCATTTTAATGTTCGTTCCATTTTACCTAAAATAGATGAATTACGTTTACTAATGTTAGAATCACAGTATGCTATCACGTGGCTTGACAAATCAACTGATACAAAACTCATTAATAAATTATACCTGGCTATTCCGCTCTTCGAGAAGAGAGAGAAAATCATGCTGTAGTAATTTTAATGTATTATCTTGAAAAATTTTATGTAAAACTAGCTGAAATATCTATCTCGGATCAAGTAGAAGGCCTTTCGGTAATGGTGGAAACAAATTCGCTACGCATATGTATCATATCAATGTATATACCACCAAATATCCTCTACACCAAATTGTCTATTCTTGAGGATCTGATCACACATGCATATCCACAAGTTGATTTCCTTTATATACTCATCATCATCATAAGTATTCTGCCTTTATTGGCAGGTCACTTGCCGCAGCTGAGAAGCTTCCATGCTCCACGGTCCTCCGCTAACCTTTTCGTCTTCGCGTATGATCTTTCTGTTTTAACATCATCCATTAATTGTAGTCTCCTTTGCCCCCTCCCTCTCTTTCCCGCCATAATACCCTCTAGGACGTCCCTCATGATACAATCTCTTCTTAGGCAATGATCCAACCAGTTTCTCTTCCTCTTCCTAATAATATCTAAAAGTGTTCTTTTCTCACCCACCATTTCTAACACTCTCTAATTCGTTTTCCGCTCGACCTTAATTCTTTCCATTCTTCTCCACTCCCACATTTGGAAGGCTTCCAGTCGATTTTCGTCACCTTTACGTAATGTCCACGTTTCCGCCCCATACAGCACAACACTCCACACGAAGCATTTTATGAGTCTTTTTCTCAACTCCTTGTTCAAGGTCCCACAATACAGACTTTTCTTTCTTTTAAAGGCTTCTATCGCCATTCCTATCCTTGCTTTTATTTCACGTTTGCATTTCATGTCATTACTAAGAACACTACCCAGGTATCGAAAACTATTCCCTTGTTCTATTTTCTCCCCTCCTACTTTTATATTTGACACAGACCCCTTCGTTCCAATCACTATCGCTTTTGTCTTTCTAACATTTATTTTCATCCCATATTCTTCAAAGCCCTTTCACATTTTTTCTAACATTTTATTGATTTTCTTTTCAGATTCTGCAACAAGCGCCGTATCGTCTGCAAATCTTATACATCTAATCATTCTTCCTCCTACCGAAATGCCATCATCATCATGTAGGCTCTTTTTCACTATTTCTTCTAGATAGACATTAAATAGTGTTGGTGAGAGGCAGCATCCTTGTCGAACTCCCCTTCCAATTGCACTCTCTTCCGTCAGTTCTTCCCCTATCCTAACACTTACTTGTTGGTTCATGTATAAGTTTCTTATGAGTCATCTATCTTCCATTCCAACCCTATCTTCGTTAGAACTCCCAACAACAATTCCCAATTCACGCGGTCAAAAGCCTTTTCTAGATCAATAAATACAACATACACCTCTTTCCCTTTTTCTATAAATCTTTCACCGATCACCCTTAATAATCCAATAGCATCTCTTGTGCCCTTGCCTCTTCTGAACCCGAACTGCTCTTCCTCAACATCTTTATTTGTTCTTCCATATAACCTTCTGTTCAGTATTCGGAACAGAATTTTAGCTGCATGAGATATGAGACTAATAGTTCTATAATCCTCACATCTCTTTGGGTTCGATTTCTTAGCCATCGGTATCATGATCGTTTTCAGAAAGTCTCTTGGCCATTCTCCTGTTTCATATATTTCATTGCATAGTCGCCACAATTCTTTCTTTCCCTTGTCTCCTATATTTTTAATGAATTCAGTTGGTATGTTATCTATCCCTGTTGCCTTTCCATTCGTAATCTCGGATATAGCCTTTTCAAACTCATCCCGAAGAATACTAAATCCTTTATCATCTTCGCCTACTTCATTTTCCACTTCAACATTTAGGCTACACGGTCTATCCCTACTCTCATATGTGTCTTCAACGTATTCTTTCCACCTTCCTATGACCTCATTTCTCTCGCTGACTGACCTTAATTGCGATCAGCTCTCTCCTGACAGAGCCGAAAGAAAATATTTGAACCGTATCCTGGATACGTTTGGTCTTGCCAACTCATTAAATAACCAACCAGAATAACAGAGTTCGGTGAATTATTACTCGATCTCATTATTACCGAGAAAATTGACATGGTAGTATCAACTGACGTTAGTCCACCCATCCGATCACTGGATGTTACATGCTATCCTGAACATTAAGAAACCGCCAAGAAAGTTATTTGATATCTTTCGTCGTCGCAACTTTCATATATTTAATCACGACGTATTTCTACAAAATTCTGAAGCATTGAACAGGAAACAATTTGAATCTCAATAATCTATAGATCCTGAAGTTAATGTTCTTCAGACTTCTTTAAGACATTATTTTGATCAGCACGCGCCAGTGAAAACGGTTAAAGTTTCGTATAAATTGCCTTATCTGTGTTGCAATATGAAGGTGCTAATAAAAATACGCGATCATGTGCTCCGTAGGTTCAAACGCACTACAGCAACGCTGGGGTGAGTACAAGCAGCTTCGTAATTTTACTACGGCAGTTATTCGACAAGAAAAGATTGCGTATTTTTCCATTCGTATAAATAACGCTAAAAACAATAAAGACACTTGGTGGACAATAAACAATTTTGAAATAGGTGGTAAAAGTTCATCGTTGAACATCTCTGAAGAACTAAATTGTCCTGATGTCATTTTACTAAGGTTTCCGAAATCTCAGTAACAAGTGATGATACATTTGATAAACAAATAAATCGGCACAATTCATGGAAACACACTACTTGTGGAACTCCTTCTATGTTAAGACCTGTTCATGAACATGAAGTTAGAACAGCAATTGTTAACATTAAATCTAATGACGCAGGATTTGATGAAATAACCCCACATATTTTTAAAATAGCTTTACATGTTATCACATCTCTCTCAACTAATATTGTGAACAACACTTTATCGAATGGTAAATTCCTGGAAAGTAGCTAAAATTCTGCCATTACCAATGAAGTCTTGTATCAAATCAATTAGTAACCTTAGTCCAATAAGTATATTGTCAGTTCTTTCAAAGGTAATTGTAAAGTTAGTGCTTCACCAAATGATTTCATATATTGATAGCTCTGGCATACTTTCATGGGAACAATCTGAAAATCCTAAATTTCACAGTACTTCTACTGCTTTGTTAAGTATTAAAGACAATGTGCTTCAAGCACTTAATGACAAATATGTTATCATACTGGTTTTATGAGACCTCTCACAGGCATTTGACTTTGTCCAGGATGGTGTTCTTTTAGCAAAAATGAAATACTCTAACTTTTCAGTAAATACCATAAAATGGTTCGAATCCTATCTACATAAGATAAAACATCAAGTTACTTTACGTAGTTCCCCTCATTATAAAATTTCTGAAGCGGCTGTTCTTGATAGAGGTGTTCCACAAGGCTCAACTTTAGGTCCAGTGTTGCACTGCAGATCTGGTATCTGTTGTACAGCATTCAAAAATGAACTGTTAAACAGACGACACTCAATTGTTTAAAAGAACCTTGACATAGGACTTACCACAAGTTGCTCGACTCCTTAACCAACATCATAATGCTATCAGTAACTGGTGTATTGATAACGGTGTTGTTATTAATGCCTTAAAATGTACTTATATTGTTCTACGTTCCGCTAATCAACTCAATAAAAATGTTCCAGACAAGTTAGAATTACAAATAATGGACTCAAATAATGGATTCACCTTGTGTAAAAGGTCTTGGAGTAGAAATTGATGATAAGCTTTCTATGAATAATAACGTCTCTACTCAGTGTTCAAAAGCTCTAGGAATACTAAGAAAGTTTGCAAAATACGAGACTGTCTGTCCGAAGATATCAAGCTACTCCTGACACAAAGACTGATATTGTAGTGTTGTGTATGGCCCACTTCTAACTAAAGAGCAAAGCCATCCTGATCCAATAGGTACAAAATACATGCATCCGCTTCAGTTACAATATACGAAAACTCGATTATATTTTGCCTGTTCTGAACAGCAATATCATGCTGACTATGTCCAGAAGACGACACTTGCATTATTGCTCTCTCATTTATAAAATTCTTAGAACAACACGTACCGCGAATTTATACAAGAAACTCACTGCTACGTCAACTATACACACTCACTTCCCACGCAAAAGAGATATGTTTGATATTCCACACCATATACTCAAACAAACCACTGCTGTATTTTCGGTATGAGCACCAAGGTTTTGGAATGCTCTACCAAATGTAGTAAGAAAAGCTAAAGAAATAATTCCTTCAAGAAAATGTTAAAAAATTATTTACTCAGCCAACAAAATTTCAGTTCAGGTACCCGTGATTTGTGTTCTATCACTTGAACCCCGTAAAAGAAATGAGATTTGACTTAGTACATCTTTATTAAATAATCATGCATTGTAAAATTATTTCATCACTCTCCCCCCTATATTGTGAATAACAAGCATATCTTATTTTGCCTTTATGTTACTGATCGGTTTATGTTTGTTTTCATGTTTGTATATGTATGTTTTTTCCTTTCTTCACTTTTAGTACCTGTGCGTGTGTATGTGTTTTGTCAAAAGTACCACTTTTTCCTTTATCATCATCTTAATGTATAAATGTATTTTATGTTGTATAGTACCGTATATTTTGTACTCAATTGATTGTATCTTTTTTGTATAACTGAATGTGTTTCCTGGAAAAGTGTTAGATGGTAGAGCAGCAATATGCTGAACCTCGACGGCTTGAATAAATCCTTTTTCAATTCAATTCAATTCAATATATTTACACTACATTTACGAAAGTACCAGTATATATAGAGGCGGGCATGCGCTATATTTTTGAAAAGGGTACAGCGTGTACGCTGCAAAAATTCTAGCAGTTGATCATTCGTAATACTAAATGAACAAAAAGGTTTAAAATGGAGCGACCTTTAAATATTGACCAATCTGGCTGAATTCTATCAGCTAAGTAACTTATGACTAGAAGAACAAACTAATCGATGTAGAGGATTATTTTGAAAAAGATGACATTTGGCATTTTATTTTGGATCACCCTAATATAAGTATATATATATATATATATATATATATATATATATATATATATATATATATAGATATAGATAGATAGATAGATAGATAGATAGATAGGTAGATATCCGTTAGTGAACCTACTAGTTACTCTTCAGTTTGTTATAATAAAATTCCAATATTTAGCATTTGTATATATCTAATTGCGGTTACTCATTCTTTTGGTCCGGTTTATATATAAGATGTTTGAAGTACAAATTCTGGAAATTGTGCATAAACTGGACATTAGGGGCATAGCGAATGAATATAATTTCCTACAAAGAAACATTGATATTTTTTTAATGTGTAAATGTTTGTATGTTGTATCGTTTAAATTTTTCAACTCGTCGGTTCCCCCAGAAAGTACTACTTGACTGCGTTTTGCTGCCATATTTATATGGTGCCGATATTTGTTGATAAAATATATGTGTACATTTTACGGCCAATTTTGATAAACGTGTTTTTCCCTGACTTAGTGACATGTATATGTATTCTAGTTCTTTGTATTAATACTTGTAATAAAAGTAGGTTGGGATAAAGGTACGACAGTAGTTTACTGGAATGTACTCATAAACGTTTACATACTCATACTGAAAAATTTATATTTATAGAAAATAACTTCCCCTTCTCTTCAGTCATTGGGGAATCTCCACAACGTGCTTGTTATTCCTTCATACGTAGAAGATGAAACTCAAAATTAGTAATGAAATAGCAGTGATTCGAAGTAATAGCGTTGTATAAACTTCTACAACCTATTTGAGGCACTCTTCCGGTGATATTTCCTTTCTGGAATAGCGTTTCATCGTATATTTGTTCATCCCTTAGTAAGACCACGTCCAAATCTCGAATCATTCCAAACTCTTTGTGATTAAGGTGACACTAATTGATGAATCTTCATCCGTAACAGCTACTACTAAAACATTGAATAAATGTTGAAAAAATCTTAGAACTAGAATCCCGAAAGTGATAATTGGGAATTTGTTTACTTAATGTGTGACTACTGTGCCATTCACATTAGTATAAACTTGTACGAGTGTTGATTTTATGACTATAACGAAATACTGAATATGTAATGTACGAGCAAATTAGTCAATCCCAAAATGTACATGGACGCTAAAACTAGCGGGAATGTAGACACGATATAAAATATAAAATCTATACAGTAACAACATCTTCGAGCAAATCTTACTCTTATATGATTACTATGATCCATGTCCCCTTGGAAAAGTGTTTATAAATATAAATATTTCTAACAAAAATGTTAAACCAAGGAATTAAATCATTAACAATCGTATGGATTTCTTTTTATCAGATAAACTTAACTATAAAATCTAAAGCAAGAAATAATAATGTTAAAGAACAAATATAATATTCTGAACAATCATCGTCAATCTCCGTATTTCCAATTACTTCAGAGTACTCAAGGCTGTAATGATGTTTTTTAACAAGACTGTACATGTCATGTATTTCATGTGTTGTGTATTTACTATATAATATCTTATTGCATTAAATTATAACTTTGTGATGCGTCCTTTTCCGATTTTCAGAACTTAGTGCTGGTATGTGGAAAGTTATACTTAATGATACTTATTCTTAATAAGTAAGTACTATGATAGTGTGAGATTTTGTTGATGTGACTATTTTGTTTCAGTAAAACACTTATAATATTTGTTTTAAAAGAATACATACACACACACACACATACACACATATGTATATATATATTAAGTAAAATATATAAATTTGTCTCAAAATAATAATACATGAGAAAAATGATTGTTACTTGATTATCTTATCAATGTAACTTACTATTGTATCTGTGTTGAAGCGGCATAAAGAATATCATACAAAATTACATAGTTCATATAACAAATATTTTTTACATTCTTCTACGTGGTTGATCTCATAATGGGTTTGAACTGTGTACTTTAACAAATTAACCACAGATTTGGTTTTCTGTCAATGAACATTATTCGGCTGAAACTAATATTGACAACTTTAGTACGACCTAAATGAATTGGAGTAGATAAGTGGCAATGAGCTGCAGTTGCTGAATTATCTTTAACTTTCCATCCACACAAACCGATAATCATTACTTGTCTATTTCAAATTCAACGATTCATACTATTATAACCTGAACTGTTGTCGCCCTAAAATTTGTAATACGAAACACAGTAATTAAAATTGATAATTCTACTTTCAGAACTAAGAACGTGTGCCTTCTTATAAGACAGGTTCATGCACAAATTAAGTACAGATTTCATACCAAATATCTGGAATTTATGAATAGAGTATTTAGGTAGATTTCCCAAAATGGTATAAGAAGGTTTAAATCAAAATAAATTGTCCAACATGTTTTATGTGTCTACACGTACTACTAAAACTTTAAAAATATATATATGTCTTCTTAGATATATATAGTGTAAACCTGAAAGATGTGCACAAGATGTGATTCTTGACATCAAAAGAAGACAATGCCTGTTGCATTTTGTCGAATTCCGTGTCGTGTATACTGTTCACGTCTTTCTATTTAGTTTAAATTATCACGATTAGATTTTCGATTCCAAGTTGACAGCCCTGTCACGTATTTCATGTTTGTCTTATATTGTTTGTTTTGTACTCTTTGGAAAAACATGAAAACCTCTATTACTTTGAAACGTACTCTAATAATCATAAAAGATATAAGGTATTATCTTACAATTCATCATACATTATTTGTTTTAAAATTTTGGCGTGTGTACGCATACATTCTCAAATGCTTGTGGATCATTCTTCCCTTGTGATACTCTTCATCTTCCCGGAAATAGTTACCATTTCAGGTGCTAAGAGATATTTTAAATGGTCAACCCATGGGCGACAATTCTTATCAGCGAAAGAGAAAGATGCCCTCCACAGTTTATTAATCTGAACATTAAAGTTCGTGTTTGTACAATATCTCTTCAAATTTACTAGTAAGTCAGAGTTATTATACTCCACCCATCTATGGTTTGAATTTTAATTGCGATATCCATATCGTGCTTCAAAAATGCTGTACCTAATTGACTACGATACAGGTAAAATCCTTAGCTCTATTCTCCTATATGATTTTGGTACTATCGACCCACGATTGTGAAGAACTTGTCACAGCCGTATAATCGTGTGATCACCAACCAAATGGTAAATAATATAATTTGAGAGTCTTTGGATTTCTAAGACGAAGAAATATGTTGACCATTTACACCTTCTACGTTGCTGAACACTGCTAATTTTTTAGTATAATATCTGTGCGCTTATTGAGTTCTTGCAGTAAAAGCCCGCGCGGAAACGTAAACTTCTTTTGACAGTTGAAAGTTAGCTGCTTCCAAGAAATTTAGAGTTCAATGTTGTTAAGTTCGAATATAAATATTGTCGAATTTAACTTATCATTGTTTGCTTTTAGATGTTAATGTTGAGTCCAGTAGTTGCTTACTCAAAGAAAATTTACTCACAGAATTACTCCCAACAAATCTAGAATTTTTACATCTACCTGATGATGTAGATATACACTAAATTAAAATCCACCTTTACTTAAATAACTTTATACGAAAATCCGTATAAACATTATATTGTAATCCATCTCCTCTTACAGATTTACTACGTGGAACTTATTCTAAATTTATCCTCTCATTAATGTAGATAGGTCAGCAAGCTACTTCTCAAGGATAATGTCTTTTGTTCTGGAACTCTTAATGTTTTAGGTCTAGATAGGACAAAAATTGTATAGCATTCGTGCTTGTGTAGATTAGTTTACACATAAATAAAATGCAAAAATCCAAAACGCAGTGAGATTCAAGAATACTCGTTGATGGAGGGGTACGACATTTGCTCCATGTCTTCCGTCAATTCAGCCTTATGGGTAGCTTAGATGATTTGACTCTTTGTTATCTTTAATAGGCTGATTAGAGCTAATAGCTATTATAATGATTGCTACGTTGATTAGGGCAAAAAGTATATTTCTCGTTCCAACCTAGTTTTGTGTCGGAGTTTAGTTCCAACCTTCTAGGTTATTTTGCTATGGCCTCTTCAGTTCACTCAGACTTTCACGACTGCCTTCGGACAGATAAATTGCGATGCAATTTGTGAGGAGTTAAGTGGATGATTGTCTGAATTAGCTGAGTTAATCTGCTCAAACGGTCTTTAATAATATTGACAATGATTACCAAGTGCATTCGCTGGAATAATATGGTCGCACATCATATTATTCCAGCACATGCTTATGAAGGGTGTTTGGTCCAAATGTAGCATGGTAAGTATATTATTCTTTTTTACATACTGCAAAATAAGGATATTTTCGACAGCAAAGTAACAGAGAACACGCATTACATTTTGTAATTCTAGTGGGTTCTCTCCAACACTTTTAAATCTGACCCTCCTCCTTTAATGTTGAGGTAGTACGTACTGCTGTGCCACACAACCAGATTTTAAGAACAAGATCTGAAACCTGTATCCACAAGGACAGAGTTCCACTTATCCCTTACTTTTAATTTATGGGTACTTAAAGTTTCAGCACAATATCAATTCCAAGTTCATTAGCGTAAACGTTTCTATGAGTCTGCTTTTCAGGTTCTGCGATGATGTGGCCAGAGGAGAATGAGGAATGCTGAAATGCCATTTTAGCCCCGGTCAGTTTACTAGATTACTTCACATAAACCGTTTCTCAGAGGTTTCATGTTTTCTTAAATATTCCATACAGTAATCTAAACTATTCATATTTGCTGGTGAAAAGGTGGGGTAAATTCCTAATTTTACACAGTATCACAGAGTCGCCTAGTCATCCGCGAATGTATTTAAGGTCATCTATTAATTTGAAAATGAACGTAATACTGTTTTCATCTACTTTCTGTCGTTTGTGTTCTTAATCATATTTTAGACGATCCCAGTTAACTATTCTAGGCATTGCGAGCCGTATTTTGGCTTAGTTGCTCATAAAATAATACAGGTTGATTGCGTATGTTTTTTAACAAGGAACAGTAATGAAACTGTCATACGGACATCCGCATCAAACTCAGTCCAATCGATAAACATAACAAAGATATGTTCATGCACAAAACTTAGGTGCCATGGAGGACGGAGTAAGTCCCTGTGGCCCATTTACTATACTACTATAAAGAAAATTGTAGACTCGCAGTGAAATAGCCATGATGTCAACACTGTTGGTTGGAAAATAATGTCTTATAGCTCGTTCTCTTCAGCATAAAACACACTTTCCAAAAGTACTATGTATTGAAGCCCGTAACATACTCCTTTCTTATAACTCGTAATGTTTTTCGAGATACGCTTGGACTGCGTGCTTTTACCCGGAGCCACTCCAGACGTACCCGAAGTTGATGAAAGAGATTTCTGGAAGGAATTTTCTCAACATTCTACCAATTTTACCTCTTGAAGTCCGTTATAGCTACCAATACATATCACCTTTGGAAAGCGTGTTTCATGCTGAAGAAAATGAACTATAAACCATGATTTTTCAATTAACAGAGTTGATGCAATAGCTATTTTACTGTGACTCTACTATTTTCTTTATACAAATAGGGTCAATGGGCCCCATTGACTTATTCCTTGTCCATGGCAAGTAATATTTTTGTAAATGATCATATCTTTGTTATGCTTATCGACTCCGGACTCCACGGTCCCATTTGATTGTCCGGATGAGAGGTTCTTGACCATACCTTTTGAGTATAAGTAAATTAAAGATCACTTTAGACAAACAAGTAAGGAGGCTACCATTCAAGTTTCGGTCTAGTCATAGTTACTGCTTACCAGTTCATGTAAGTGTAACTATTTCTTACAGATTCACATTTACGGCTGAAAAAAGCGTAGTTTGGAGATTGAGGTAAATATGAAGTCTTTTACGTTTTAAAGAACTAGTGATTTCCTTCTCGCCCTCTGACTAATGAGGACGCACAAGGATTGCTAAGATATAAAGTAGATTGGTGACGTCCTATAGTGTCGGCTATCGTTTCTTTTAAAAGGATCATTTGTAGCTGTTCACATTTTCAAAAAAAATATTACATGAGATATCTGTTTAGCAGTAGGAATACTCCTTTGTGTACTTGTTAATTAGCACAGGCACGGAGTTTGTTAGGCAATATTACTCAGGTGAAGACCTAAGTCTAAAATACGTTAAAACTTCTTAAAATTTGAGAAAATTCTACAGTATATCTAAAAACGGATTTCAATATTTTCCTTTTGTTCACCTTAAAAATTACAACGAAGTTTGTCAAAGGCTTTTTAAAAGGATCAATGCTGCATCACGATCGAGAAATCACCAGTAATGCACTGACTAGTGGAAGGAAGTGATGTAGTAAAGTTGAAGGTTGAAGTGTACGAAAACCTTATGCTAATCATAATTTATCATTGTGTTTGTTTAATACTTTAATGAGAATTTTGGAATGTGCTGCGTGACTAGAACGAACGCGTGTCGTGCATACGTTCTACACACAGAAGATACGGCTTCAGTCACAAATTTTATCATTCTCTCCACGTTCTTTGCGTGACAGGAGAAGACTTAATTTCTTTAGATGCCACTTCTGAAGTTTTAATATTCTCCTTTATGTCTACTAAAGTCAAGTGTTATTTTTTTTTAAAGAAATGACTGTGTCAAATTTACTGTTGACCAGTCAATCATATCAATGTAGAACGTGACGTCTGAGTTCACATTCTCTTGGACTTCACTTCCCCAAACAGTTATTGTAGCGCAAAATATTCGAGCCTGCAAAATTCTTTGCAATCCTACTCGTCGCGTGTCAGCTTCCTCGTCACTGAAGCAAGTAACAGAGTATCCGAATGCGTGAAATAAGAATTTCTACGTTTAACTGGATTGATTATTTCTTTCGTAGATTACCTTTTCTAGACAAACGAAGATATTACCGTACTCTGCATATTTACAAATTCTTTGATTATTATCATCGATTTGGATTTTATTTTACCACAAATCGCAATCATTGTTTACGGGTGTATCTCAGAATATTATGTAAAGTAGGGATAGATATGAGAATATTAGGTACCTTCTTATTTCTATATGCAGATACAGTTGCATTCAATATGATTAAGATAGTGTAGTTAGAGGCCAACTTATGGATAGAGTTTCGTACGTTGGTTACCCTACTTGTTATGTTATGGTTTTAGTAAGCTTTCTCCGTACTCTTATCACTAAAAAGAAGGTACCTAATATTCTCATATCTATCCCTACGTTACATAATATTCTGAGGTACCTGGGAGGATAAGATGACAACTGATCTCGAGATATCTACCGCATTAGCACTTTTCCCTCATTTTGTTACACAATCATACCTTGGCTTCGATTCAATTGTGACGAACTTGGAATACTTTTATTACAAGGCGACGTGTGATGTTATTCATCCGTTGTAGCCACATGCACCTCTAAAAACGAGTTTTCAATTTATTTGCATTTAGTTACGATATTACTGCGATAATTTCATATGTTCACACGTCTTATCAAAGGAAGGAGGAAGTGAAGAGAGATGGATTATTTTCAGTCGAAATTGTGCTTTTGTTTCAAGACATGTCCATGTGCGTCTGATACGTTCAATTACACTTCAACCATCGTGGCTGTCTTTGAATACCATGTGCCCTATTTCCTACTACCGCCTGCAACGTGACCCACATGCCCAAGAAACTTTCCTTACTGGTCAACGCAATGAGCAGGTGCCTCTCCACAAATGTTCATGGATTTCCTCCTAGTTCTTCTATTCTCTACTATATTTTCAATCTCGCAACTCTTTTCATGTTTCTTCAAACATCCGCTTTCTTTAGCCTAAAAGTCAACAGCTTGAAATGTTAAGGTGTACCAAACAAACCTGGGAAGATAAGATGACAACTCATCTCGAGATATCTACCGCATTAGCACGACTTTTCTCTCATTTTGTTACACAACCATTATTGTTTCTTTTATTTGTTATCGACTCCCATTCTTGTAAACAGTCTGTAGTTTGCTACATGGGAGGGGAAAGATCGTTACCTACCTAGTAACTCAGTTATAATGTGCATCTTCTGGCAACGTTTTTCACTTTAGTTCTGCAATAAACTGACGTTTTGATGAAGATCATTATATTTATTGTTGTTATTTCGTACTAGATTTTCTTGCTGGCGATACTACAATTTTCTCACAAATAGTCGTTGGATCTATTCCTTCATAATCATTACGTATTACTAATGTCTATCTTCTTTATCACACATGTCATGATGGATCGTCACAAACCTCCAGATGTAATGATTTAATTTAATTTTCTTTTATTCACTAGAATGTGTCCGTAGTTTTACAACCAGGTTGTTCAAATCATTAATGTTCTGTAAACGAATTTTTGTTGCTTCGCGGAAAAACTATTCCCTGTGTCACGAATTAGACCCATCTGTTCTAACACAATGTCCGTGATCCTACACTTCCTTTCGGGGAATCCGTTGCCACGCCACTAAACGACTCAAAATCATAAATTTTTGAATAGAGCAGATTATAAGTCTCAGAAAATAACATGCCTCCTCAGAGTAATAGTTGGCAATTTTGGAGATAGCTTCCAAAGTTCATATTCCCACGGTTTGGACAGTTTTTGGTCTAGAATTATGCAATTTTGACCACGGAAGTAGTAAGGGGATGACCTGATCACACTTTGGACAATGACCACGAGGTTTGTGATGTCATAGGTCAAAGGTCAATGACCCTGACCTAGGGTCAATGACATAGGGGTACTTAGGGCCCACTCCTCTTCCTTTTAGCAGAGGTTCTTTGCCCTACAAATTAATTCTTGGCAGGATACGTAGGGCAACCCGTTAAATTTTGGAAACTGCCAAATCTAAAAATGTACCTCTATGAGTATTGGGGGTCCATTTCGTTCCCTTTTATGTGTAAAAAAATTGCCAAAAAGTCAAATTGATGGAGTATTTTACCTAATTTATCTCCTTTGATGAGATCATATTACCTTATATACTTATATGGTCGTGTAGAAGTCTCCATTCCCTTTCACAAACTACATTGATGCACCCCTTTAAAAAATTGGGAGTGGTAGTGATGGGTAAATTCCCCTGAAGATATTTTTCGGGAATATTCCCTAGAAAATTCCATGGAAGATTCCCAAAAATGGGAATTATCCGGGAATGTATCTACAATCTCAAAGAAAAGTGCATTATTTTACTAATATAATGATTTCAAAGTTTAATTAGTTTTTTTTCATCAAAGTATATTTTTACTGTTAACTTCAGAGGATTCTTTAAAGTGTATGTTCTGAACCGTATTATGCTATTTTATTAATAATTTATTATATTTGGAGAGTACGCCTAAATGTATATTTACTTACAATATGTTCTATGGAAGTAAATATGTGTAATTCCACATACTTTTACACCGCTAAACAGTTTAAATTTATATGCAAGCTAATTTTCTAAAGTTGAATCTATTACAGATATTATAAACATATTAAATTTTCAAGTATTATAAACAAATTAGATTGGGTAACTGTCAGAGGACACATGTCCCATCATGTTTCAGAAGATGAATTTGTGCATACATATTTATGTTCACATTATTTGAAAAATACTGACTTATCTTTATGATTTTGCATGTAACACTGCCACAAACGACGTTTCTTCGTCCCTATTTCTCCAAATTTGGTACGTTAACCCTTAAGTACTATGGACGAGAAGAATCACGTCACTACTATGGAACGGTCAGTCAGACCGCATCGTTGTTTCACATTTTCTGAATAGTGGTTTCATTGCATATTTTTTAAAATGATATCTTACATATCTTAGTTGCTTCTAGAAAAATAAAACATAGTAATTTCACGATGTAAAAAATGCTTTATATTTTTAAAACAATGAGAAAGAGAACATAGTCAAAATTTGCAACAATGCTTTCATTGTTATTCTAGAATTGTAATTGTTGAAATATTCAATTTTTTTCTCCGTTGCTATGTAGTCAAAATAACACTAATTTAAAATGCACTGTTCTTATAGATGCACTAGGAATAAAAAATACAGTAAAACGGAGAAAAACATGGAATTTTAGCTTTTCTAAACTTACAGGAAAGTACTGTAATAGTTGTACTCTTACATTTTTTGTAGTGAAAAGGTAATGAATAAAACTTATTTTTAGTTCTTATATGATGGAGAAAGTAAAAAAAATACGTTTTGTCGGTAAAGAAAGTACCGCACTAACTTTTCTGACAGCATGCACTTTCTTCAAGTAGGCACTTATATCTTTTTTATTCTGCACTGCAAGGAAATCGGTACCCCACACCGCTGACACAAATGAATATCTTTGCTTTCCGCTTACAACTCAGTTGACAGAATATTTTGTTTTCCTTTTCAACTCCTTGTGCTCAACGGTGGGAAACCCACTTTCAAGCTGTAGTAAGCTCTTGATTGAAAAACTCAGCTCACGTGGCAGATGTCCGATGAACAATCTTATGTCCTACGTGAGGCCGAACAAGTCCTTTTGCCAACGTTTTCATGAAATCAACTCTAGTCATCACTACGGACTTAGCGTAGACTTGATGCAAGACATACGCATTGACACCACACGCAATATCCACCAGCATAAAAAAAATTGTCAATGGCTATCGTCTTGTGCGACGACTTGATGTGTAGTCTGTACATTTTTTGTCTAGGGTATCCATTCCGCCTTTACTCATGTTGTAAAATGTGATTAATTCAAGTTTTCCAGTCTCTGGGTCATTATTTGATGTGTGGTGCAAGACTTGTCACATGGTAAGACAGAAAACTGCTGGTAATCAGTAGATAACGAAAGACAACTGAACAGCAAAATACTTACGTAACTACTATAGTACGTCTGTGAGACCGCTCGACCCCTCCAGCGCCGCGCACAGCGGATCAATTATAACACGAACTTCACAATACGTAACCATTTGCTAGACAGGAAGGTAGACGAAAAGATCCACTTGTAGTAGTGAGACTGTGGAAAATATAATGATATGAAAAGTCGCAGCGGTCTGAGAGACGGTCCATAGTACTTACGGGTTAATTTACATGTAAAAGAAGATTGAGCACCTTGTTAGAAATTGGAGTCAGAGACAGGAGAGAGATCGACTTCATTACTAACAGTGGTTCGGGGTGTATTAATAGTAGTACATCTCTATTTCTACATAATTTCTACATTACTTTACAAACTTGTTCCTTTTTATCATTTGCAAATTATAACTTTCCTACTTATTAGTGCAAATGGAAATGGAACTTAAAATATCATATTATTAGTTATATAAAATACAGTTAACGAATTTTAATTTTTTAATCCTTCAAATTATTTAAAACCCGGGAGTAAATCATAATAAACGAAAATAAAGTAATTAGTCTAATAATTTGGAAGATAAAGTAAAGAAATGAAAATAAATTCCTTCCTGGGAATTTATATGCTATTGAAAAAAACCGGGAATAATTCCATTTCTTATTTTCCTTCCCAACCTGAATATTTTCACTGCCTATCACTAGGGGAGGTGCTTTGTCCCACCCTTCAATTTTTGAAATTGCCTAATTTAAACATTTGATATAATAGTACAGGACCCTAATATATATCACTATTAATTTGTTTGGTCCATCTCGTTCACTGATTTAACTGACATGTTTTGATGACGTAAATAGAGAATGATTAGCTATAGCTGAGTGATAAATGTGTGCATTAAATTATGATGTATTTTTAATTTTAGTTCTCTTCTAAATAGCTATATTCACTAAAATCTAAGAAATTGTTCTTTTTTCACGAAATACTTCGTTCTGTATATTTCTCAGGTATTATTTTCTCACTGCTGTGATCAGAGCTACAGACGTCATTTAACCAGTCACAATTTACACGTCCCGTTTAAAAAGTTAAAATGACAAAAACATCCATATCATAATGTAAGCTGTTATACTATGTGTTAACAACAGATTCAAAATATGTATCCGGTAATATATTCTTGTAAGTATTGATATGGAGTGAAGGTAATAGGAATATTTGCAATCTTGAGAATAGTTATCTTTCTTTAAAGCATATATATTTTTTTTGTAATCTACGACACGCTAGCGGCAGGCGTTGGGAATATTCCCTGAGAATATTCCTGGAATTTATGTATTAACACAAAGAACATTGCATGCCTTTACAATATTATGATTTCAGTATAAAATTTGTCTTTTTATCATTGTATATTTATTACTACTATCTTCAGAGAATTCCTTAAAACGGTATTGTGATTTTAATATTATTTTATTTTATCTATATTCTATGCATAAATGTACTTAAATATGTTTTATGCGAGTAAATATGTAGGAAAATCTTTTGAAAGAGAACGTACATATATTTTTACACTCCTAAACAGTTTATATGAAACTTGATATTCTAAACTTGACCATACAACTGATATTATAAACATTAAATTTTTAGATATTATAAACAAATTAGGAGATACAAAATTGCCAAATTTTAGCATAGCACGTGTTCGGTTATTGACTCAATTTATAATCTTTGATGAAGTTATATAGGGTCATAAGGTATGGGTATTAACTTGGGAAGGGGATCCCTTTGTAACTTCGGAATTGTCGAAAAGAAAAATTTGGGTGTCAAATATTAGTATGGTCACGTGATCGATGATTTGGTTTTGATGTGCGAGTCTTTTATACGACGACCTGACCCTCGTCAATGTTTTCTATGAGTTACGTGGAAAGTTTTAATAAGGTTCGTGACATTTAATTCTCGTCTTATATTGCAGAGAACAATACTTTCAATCTGATAACGTTGTATGTATGATATTGTGGAATGAAAAAAAAAACATAGATAAACATAAATTGTACTTTATTCGTTTTTCTGGTTCTTTCTTTTTCTTTCTTGGTACATTAACTATTGACAATACTTGTATATTGAGCTGGATTTTTTCATTAGATTTCCTCCTGTTCTTCTTCTTGATTGTGATGATTTGTTTCCATGTTTTGAAGCATAGCTTTCTTAAGGTTTGCAATGCTTCGTATTGTAAATTCTGTAAAAAGAATGAGGAAAGTAGATGATTAGTATAGAAATAGATGATTACAAGACAAAACATCTAAAATGCATTCTCAATGATTAATATTGTAAAATTATCTGGAAGGTATATTACGGTAGTCTACAATTATTAACCGAGGGTGCCGTTGTGAACAAAGATGTCCTTGGGCCTTACAGTACAAATAAAAATAAGCATGATAACCACATACGGATGAACCAAGATTTTGCATTTGACTATTATTATATTTATAATACATGCAATGAAGTTTTAAGAACGCAACATGTTGTGGTATATAAGGAGGAAGACCATTGCTGTCAAAATATTCACCATAACAACGATTATCAATATAAATTGCAATTCAGTGGCTTTCTAATTTTCTGGTTGGATCTGTATTGGCAATGATTGCCAGATGAATCGAAATCCGTGAGTTGAACTGATCGCTTGCAAATACTCCGGTCAAATGATTTCTGAATATTGGAGTACCATTTTAGGCACTAGCTAATTGTGATTTATTCAGCATCGAGAATATATATGATACATAACGTATACGCACCTCATAATTTTAAGTCCAGAATAATGTTGCGCTGCTTGTCGATCTCTAGGAGAGAGGAAAACTCCGCATACACAATACAGTTTGCAGGTACTGCTAATTTATCTTGGAAATGAACTTCCAATCGGACGGCCCCATATCGGTAGACGTTATAATAGTGACAATCTAAGGCATAAGAATCGGGAGTTAGGTCAAACACAAACAGTGTATATCCATTTTTGTAGTCGGCTCTTGAAATTGTATTTTCAGTACTGGTAAAATGTATGGCTGAGACTGAGAACAAAGTGTGGAAGTATGAAATGCTAAGATTCTTTTCAGAGCCGGGTTGCAATGATTTTGAAGGTGCACCTTTTCCCTCCCCGTGCAATATAGAGAAATTAGTGTTTAGATATTGTAATTCAAATGGATTGCTCGTAGTAGTTCCACTGGATGCTTCATTCGATGTAAATCCTACAATAATACGATTCGACAATGTCCCCATAAAGAGTTGATCAGTAGTTTTCGATTGTATATCTTTGGGGATGGTAAATGATTTCATTTGAATTCTTGATAGAATATACTTTGTCGGAGTAGATTGTAAAATGTTATTCTGTGCCAGTTTGACACTAGGGCTATTGCTATAGATTCACTTATTGGAATGTCTTATGAGGCATATATTATTAGTTGCATCGTGAGATATAAATACATTGGTTTCTTTATGATGGGTATTAATTCCGTAAATAAAATCCCGTATGTTTTTGTAATAGCGTACAGGTTTTTTGTTTAACCGAAGTTTTATTTTTGCTAGGGGTATAGATTTTTTTTGGCTTGAAATAACTTACTTGCAGGAGAACATGATGCAGGATGTGCTGGATCACAATAAATGGATTTCAACTTTTTGTTCATGGCTTGTACGTTGACTTGTAGAATGATACTTTAATTTTTGGTCGTACTTCTAAAAAAACATCGTTATTATCATCATCTTAATCTTCTTCTTCTTCGGAAGAAAATAATTCTTGTGCAGGCTTTGATTGCATTGATTCTTGAGATGCTGTTGTACTATTATGCTTTACAATATAGTTTAATCTTCGTGGAATAACAATCAATTCTTGAGGTGTGTTTGGCGACGCAAGGTAGTTGCAAAACAATTTCGAGCATTGAGGATTGTATGTTTCTTCGGTCGAGCCACGTCAGACATTAAATCTGCAATATTGGATACGTGCAGCTTATAATCATTGATGTAAGCTGTCCCTTTATAGGTCCCACGTAATTTAATCGTTTTAAACTATGAAATAGTAATTCGGTTTTCTTATAATACATTTGTGGTGTTGCATTAATATTCCTTCCTTTGTGCTATCATCAACATTCGGAAAGTCGTCATCAGGTTTCGTTAATGTAATACTGATAATGGTAATGGTTGTTCTTGCTTACGTATAACATAAAAATATTTCTCTAATATTCTGTTGTACTGATTGCAGTTTTCCTCATCACTTAGAAACGATTGCTTTTCACGCTCTAAATTAGATTCACGCTTTTCACTTACACTGGATGACGATGCAAGCATTCGCTGAAGCATTTCAGGTTGCACTAGAACCACCTTCTTGCTATGTTCCATGGTGTTTATTGTTTAAACAAAATATTGGATAAACCACTCCCTACAATAGGTCAAGTACTGCAGATAAGAATCTTCCTTGTTATACATATAAATATTTATTCTTTTATCCAATGATTTTGTATTGTTCATGAGATAGCGAAGCCTGTTCTTTTAAAGCTTTAATCTTGCCTTCTATGCGCCTTTCAGTGGACATTGCCTTTTAAGACATTATAAAAACATTCACAGATACTATGAGTTAATGAAGCGTCTGCATTGTCAATAATAGTTTTACGCAATCTAGCTTTAGCTTTGTGCAAAGCACGTATCATATCAGTGTGTTTCACTGTAGGATACATAGTGACAGAAAAAGTCATCCTTTTCACATGCACAACAATTTAAACACGTTTTGCTGGTACATAAACGTAACGATGCAAATCGTCGGGAAAAATATTCGTACGAAATCGCAATTCAACTTGTTTAAGATCCATACGTAAATTGCGATGTGGATTTCATGTTGCGTCTGCATAACATTCTTGTATACCCAGTGAATGAATGCCCAGGCATGATTTGATAACTCATGCTTGATTTGTGACTTATCACGTGGATTTTTAAACAACGCTAAGAACGAACAACTTAAACTCATATTTCCATTTGTTTTACTTTAATGAAATACATTTTGTTATAAAAATCACACTAATATTTCGAAGATGTGATCCTTTAGTGATCAAATCAACAATACCATTATTCACTTCTCGCATATGGTAATTAACAATAATCAAATGTGCTCCATCTTGAGTCTAGAAATCTTTCATTCGTGGAAGTTCCTCGTGAAATTGTACTGGAACCGGCATTGTAGCATACACGTTTTGCTATTCTGCATAATATCAGTATATCTTACGACGGTACGTATTCATCATGCTTCAGAGATGAGATGGTAATTGTTTCAGAAAATGAGTTTTTCCACACCCACTAAGTCCTGTGAGACTACCTGTAAATGGATGTCTCCGCTGTGTATCCATGATTAACAATACCACTAACCTTGTTTCAAATATGATGCGTATTTTAAGCGACTTTAAACTTCATTATTTAAAAATTTTGTTTTAGTTTGTAACTTCTTCCTCTCACTGTTAAATGTTAGCGAAGAAACATAAAAACGTTTATTTGTCAATGCAATAGTTGAAAACCGGATGCAGTTTGACGGTTAACCTTGAAAGTTTATCATTGTGTTATCTTATATTCTATTTGAAATTGTATTCGCTTCAAAATTTTTATTTGATTTTTTCTAATTCGAAATTTGTCTCAAAATTTTTGTTTGAATTTTTTGTTTCCAACTTTTAGTTTGAAAAATTTTCCGTCTGGATGAAATTTGTTTGAAATTTGTTATTTTTTAAAAGAATGAGTTTTGTTTCAATTTTTTTAAAAAAATTTTGTTTCAAAATTTTCATTCGATTTTTCTTTTTTACAATTTTTAGGTAGAAATTTCTTTGTTTCGAATATTTTGTTTGAAACTTTTTTGAATGAAATATTTGGATTGAAAAATTTTTCGTTTGAAACATTTCTTTAAACCTTTTTGTTTTGAATTATATTTAGTTTGAACAATTTTGTTTCAAAGCTTTTGTTTCCAAATTTTTGTTTTCAATCTGTGGTTTAAACTTTTTAGTTTGAAAGTTCAAAAAAATTGTGAATCTTGTTCAAACTTTCCAACTAACTCATACAGAACATTGACCAGAGACACGTCGTCGTATCAAAGACCCACATATCAAAAATAAATCATCGATAACGTGACCATAATAATATTTGAAACCTACGTTTTGTTTTGAACAATTTCCAAGTTGGAATTGGATATCTTTCCAAAGAAAACACTCATACCTTATGGGCCTATATGACCTCATCAAAGATTATAAATTGAGTCAAAAAACGAACACGTAGTTGTACTAATATTCGGCAATTTTGTGTCAATGAAACTGAATGAGATGGATCAAACAAATTAAGAGTGATATATATTATTTTCCTATATTATTATACCATATGTTTAAATTGGATAATTTCTAAAATCGGAGGGGAGAGACATGGTACCCCTCCCAAATTTTAATGGAATGCACCAATGTAACCATGTCAGCGAAAGTGAATGGACCAATATACATGATCACATAACCATATAAGGTAATAGGGCCTTATTAACGGGGATAAATTAGGTCAAAATCGAACAAGTGGAACAACGTACTGCTTACGTTTATATTTTGGCAATTTTGTACCTGAAAGGAACGAGGTGGATCACCCAAATTTATATAGGTACATATGGATGTCCTGTACTATTATAGCAAATGTTTAAATTTGACAATTTCAGAAACTGAAGGGGTGGGCCAAGGTATCCCTCCCAATTTTTTAAGGGGTGCATCAATGTATCCATGTCCAATGAAAGAAAAAGGTCCCCTGTCCATGCCGACATAACTATATAAGTTAAAAAGACCTCATCAAAAGATATAAAATAGGTAAAAACGAAACTTAATACTTTGGCAAATGTTTACCCAGAAAAGGGAAGAAAATCGACTCCCAATACTGATAGAGTTACATATCCTGGTTCTATGCTACGATACCGATTTTTTAGGTCTGGCAATTTTCAAAATTTAAGTGGGTGGCCGTATATACTCCTGCGAAAATTTAAGGATTTTGTCATGATAAGCCTGCCAGAATTTAGAGGGCTGATTCTAAGTACCCCTATGTCATTAACCCCTGGCCAAGGTTATTGATATCTGGCCTATGAAGTCACAAAACTCGGGGTCAAATTTCAAATTGAGACCAGGTCCTCCATTTACTACTACGTCTCCATGTGAAATTTTTCCTCAGTTTGTCAGTGTAGTTCATTAACACCCTGTACACACACACACACACACAACATATATATATATAGAACATGTCTCCAGGTAATTTCATGGATAAGAACCATTTGAAGCAGCGAGTATCCACTAAATATCTTGAGTTCATCGGATGCCAATCCAGCTTAATGTAAACGGGCAGTGAAATTAATTTACCTACGTATTTCCACTTCCCACGTTGCACTACTAAGATCACTTGTATTTCTGAGATTTTTAAAGTAAATTAGATCATTGGAAATTTACATTGGATCCAAATTTGATTAGATTGATTTAGAAATACTTCATTGTAACCTGCAACGCTAATTAGTAAAATATTATAGAATTGAATTTTACATGCAACACTGATATTGGTGGTAGGATAAACTATGTGATCGCGATAAACAAAAGTATGCATAGCAAAACACTTCTTATCATATATCAATACATTAAAAACTACATCTTAAGTCATCCACCTTAAAATTCACATCCATCTTCGTATCAACACACAAACACACAGATATATATATATAGGTAAAAACAAGCAAAAAAGTGTCATGTGAACATTGGGTGAATGCAGCTTCGTTTCGACGCTAGAGGCGTCTGAAATGTCACCTTCCGATTACATAATTTGCAATATCGCAAGAACGGAAAGAAATACGAATGTCGGCTCAAAAATACCAAAAGGAACCCCATACGAAGAATCCTATTATGCATAAGTGATGGCGAAACAGTGGCGGTGCTTGAGGGGGACACAAAGAAAGTGAATGAAACATGGAGAAAAGTAAACAATTTACACTGAAAAATTGTAAGAGGGGATGTTATTTGGAACATGCAACTACAAATGTTAATGAACAAACGCAACAATGGCTATGCTATAGGAACACTATGGGAGGCAGAAGGTAGGAATCTTTGTAACGGAAAGAGATAGGAATACCGGGTCAAAAGATATCAAAGGCAACCTCATCCAAAGAATTTACTTATGCGTAAGTAATGGCGAAACACTGGCGGCACCAGGGGCACAAACGAACTGAATGCAACGCGAAGTAAAATGAAACTGCAGTACTTCTACAACAATATTTATACAAGTAGTTGGTGAGTACTTCAAATTATATAGCCGCAGCAACACCGAACCTAACTAAATATTACTAAGTTAATAATCCCTTAGTGCATTTATACATTTAAAACCATGAAGTCCACTAGATCCCAGTATTTGTAGTTTAAATAAATTCTTACAAGGGAACCTTCCGAAAATGATAGTTGCAGTGAAAGATTTGGCCTATGCCAATTGAAAGAGCTGTAACAGAGATGTTCATTCCCAAAAAATTAGCTGCCCATAGCAATAAGTTCAAGAAATATAAAGGGTGGAAGTTCGGGAAACGGCAAGGTTGGACAAGGGGGAAAAGTGCAAATTCCGCAAAAAAGGGGGCACGGTAAAATGCAATGCTGACAAGTGATGTATAGAAAGAGACTTGCCACAATAGGGAACAAATGAAGGCCACCAGTGGGGTTAACAGTGTTGCCAACTGCAAAGAAAAGTACATGTTTTGCAAATATGAAGTGAATGCAATATTCAGTGTCAACCTGTCATGTAGAATATAAGATATGACGTATATAATCAGTGGTACAATCTAACAAAAGAAAATAGGAAAAAACAGAAGTACGAAAAATACGGAAAAGACGGAGTTGGCCATAATGCGCCACATTTGACCACGAGCTGTGCATGTAAGAATGAACAAAACAAGAAGCACCGACTATGCAGGAAACCGACGTACCTAGAGTCGAAAAGAGAAACGAGTTCCAAAGTTGGCAACACTGGCCATGAACATCCAGACAATTCTAATATAGTTAGGCCACTCGCTTCACAAGAAGAAAACTCCGGCAACAGGCATCACTCGGAATGTATCAATGCTAGAGTGAATGAGGCAATGTGAAGTCGGGGAACATGAAATGGTTGGGTTGAGCCAACAACCGATAATAGAAGTAGTGAACATTATGTCATGGTTGGGTCGTATGTGGGAATATACAGGGTGTCCCACCAAACTTTGTGAATTGAAAGATTTGCGAAACGAACAAAAATGTGACGGATCCAGTTGTGCAGGAATGTACCAATGTCAGGGGGTGAAGTTGGCTCCATACCAGGAGAAGCAAGTACCCCCAGGATCCCCATCATAGGGCCCCAGGAGCCAACTTCAAACTTTCAAATGGCAACAGGGACCGAGTGGTACATTTCTCGATAGATCATGGAATGTGCAACAACACCTATAGCAAACATTTGCTTTATGAAGCATGTTTTTCAAAATGGCCGCCATAAATATATGTTGTATCTTAACATGGCATCGAACATTGTGATCTCAAATTGCTGCGAAGCGAAAACAGATGTTGCAAATCATATTGCACAGGAATGTACTCATGTCCAGGGCCAAGAAAACTTTGTAAGAAGCAAGTCCCTCAAAGCCCCAATCATAAGGCTCGAGGGGTCAACCACAACATTTCAAATGGAACAGGGGGCGGGTGATATTTCTCTGGACAGATATAACACCACCTATAAGAAACATTTGCTATATGAAGCACGGTTTTCAAAATGGCAGCCAAAAATGCAGTTGTTCTTGTCACCGAGCAGATATTTTTGGCGGTCATTTAGAAATCTCATATAGTAAATATTTCTGATATGCGTTGTTGCATATTCCAAGATTTATCGAAAGAAATAATTCGACCGATGGTGCTATTTGAAATTTTGAAGCTGGCCCCTGGGACCCTATGATGGGGGACTTGGGGACACTTGCGTATCACAGAAGTTTGTCGCCCGCTGACATGGGCACATTCCTGCACAACTGGATGTGTCACTTTTTTTCGCTTTGAAACTATTTCAGTCGCAGAGTTAGGTCGGACACTCTGAATGTATCATATAGGCGGTGATAGTACTGCAGACAGCAACACACTGCAGATCAAGCCTTTGATTATGTTTGCTTTCTACAGGTGTGGATATGTGATAGAAAGACCACCAAAGGTTCCGACACCTCTAGAGTACTGTTTCGAGACATTCACAGGCGATCATTGTACCATGTGTGACGGATTGGCAGTATTCCGCTGTGCTCACTGCAAATATATCTTCTGTTTGGATCATTGTTTCATCGAAAAATTGCACGCACAATGTGGACGAGCATGTACAAATGATGCGAAGGCTAAAGCCTGTTGCTGGAATTTTCTTTTTGTGAAGCGAGTGGAATAACTATATTAGAATTGTCTGGATTTTCATGGCCAGTGCTGCCAACTTTGGAACTAGTTTTTCTTTTCGACTCTAGGTAAGTCGGTTTCCTGCATAGTTGGTGCTTTCTTGTTTTGCTCATTCGAATATGCACAGCTCGTGATCAAATGTGGCGCATTATGGCCAACTCCGTTTTTCCGTATTTTTTGTACTTCTGTTTTTTCTATTCTTTTTTGTTAGATTGTACCACTGATTATACACGTCATATCTTATGTTCTACATGACAGATTGACACTGAATATTGCACTAACTTCATATAGTGCTCTTTGCAAAACATGTACTTTTCTTTGCAGTTGGCAACACTTTTAACCCCACTGGTGGCCTTCATTTGTTCCGTATTGTGGCAAGTCTCTTTCTATACATCACTTGACAGCATTGTATTTTGACGTGCCGTCCACCTTTTTTTTTTTTTTTTTTTTGCGGAATTTGCACTTTTCCCCCTTGTCCAACCTTGCTGTTTCCCGAACTTCCACCCCTTATATTTCTTGAACCTATTGCTATGGGCAGCTAGTTTTTTGGGAATGAACATCTCTGTTCCAGCTCTTTCAATTGGCATAGGTCACATCTTTCACTGCAACTATCATTTTCGGAAGGTTCCCTTGTTAGATTTCGTAATTAACAGTCCTTTATGAGGAACATAACAGGAAATCTAGCTGTTGAATAAATATTTGTTCGGCTGACTAACCACTACTCCAAACTTCATATTAACGTTCTACCCTGAATGAGTACTGATACTCCAATACACACATATACTGGTATGAAGTAATTTATCATTTTTTGATTAGATTATCTGCTATTTATTTGCGGATGAAACGTTTTGCAAATAACATAAATTTTCCAAAATTCACGAATCAAAATTTCACTGTTAACAGAAGACATTTATTTGATCTTTAAAGCTAAAACAAATGTAATTTTATAACAAACATTTTTAATAAGTTTACTATTTGTAACTAACGGTAAATACATCTCATTTTAATAATAACACTGTTTCACACGCATATTTAAAGACAAACTACTAAACACATATAGCTTGTTCGGAGCGAGCAAAGAAATTAGGGAACACTAACAAGTTATTTTCGCACAGTAATGAATTGGTTCATATAAACAGCAAATGACAAATACTAGTTGAGATCTAATGGAAAGTTTATTTTTTTTTCGAAAATTTCGTTGGAATAAGCTTTGATTAAAATACAATTTTCTGAACCATTACTGTTATTTCAGTTTTAAACCTAGGAATACCAACGTATTTTTGGGTTATATGGAACATGAAATGGCGGAGGGCTCTTGTCCCATGGCTTAAAGGTCATTGTTTCTCACGGAAAATAATTTATCATGTATATTATGAGCTTGGGATGTCTAAGACTTAATGTATTTTTATTATCAATTATTACTAGGGTTCTAAGTATAATGTTGCCAACTATATGTGTTTAATTGTTAAATATACCATTTTTTATTTGTCAGTAACTGTGGCTTATTTATTTTATTTGTTTGAGTAGAAAAACTAACCAATAGCAACTAGTACAGTGTAGTATATGTGCAAAGGCGCCTTCTAAAAGCATTTTGGTGGTGGTACAGTAAAGTGGGGTAGAATGGAAACGAGTGATGTATACTTCAGTATTTCAATGAATTCATAATTAATCTTGTGTAATTCCATCCCAATTATCCTTGGAATGGCGATTTTTTTTTTCAAATTTTGTTCCCACGAAAACATAAACAGTTTGAGGGTCATTCCTTGGAAACTATAGAGGACGTCACCGAAGAAGCAATGTTCTAAACAATAAAATATTTACAATTTTTCTAGTAGCACAAAGTCAGCTTTTTGCACTTTTGGAATGGACATGTAAAACGTAATTAAACAATCTATTACCTTCCCGTCAGCTTTGTAAACTAACACCACTACAGCCTCATGAATGTATGCACTACAAAAAAGAACATTACATTGCTTCCATTTGTTCCATTTTCATTATCAAATAAAATGTTCAAATCACTGTGTTTCGTATCAAAATTCGACAGGATTACTTGCAATTTTCCAGCTCACTAATTTCTATGTCAGATTCATTTAAAAGTTCTTTAAGTTCTCTCTTAATTGAACTTTGGTGAAGAGCACGATTTGCCTTTGTTCCAATGCTGCTGCAGGTACCTACATACAGTAACAGTCAGAGTGTTAATCTCCTATGAAATACGAGTCTTCAGTCAGTGTTACAGGCTACTGCTTCTATGATTATGATTCTATGATGATCTGATTTTATGATCTGTTTCTATGATTAAAATCATAGTAAAGTTCCTTTCCATCCCTATTGAATCTTAATTCTCTCTCTTTGGGAATATACATAGGAGTGTAGAAATGGAGGTCCTATCCTGGCCAAGCCCTACTAAAAGATTTATTGCCCCCCAAATGACCAGCTTTTGAAACATCATTCTAAGATTACCTTGATTCAGTCACTTAGAAATAATAAAGTTTACATATAATTAATAATTTACGGTAAAATAGAATGAAATAATACTATTTCACTATACCGATAGAAAAATAGTATGGCATATATCTTCCCTATACCGATAGGAAAATAGTATGGTACAAGTTTTTGACAGCAGATTACACAATTCACTGCGACAATTTGAAGACAAACGTTTTAACAAAGTACTATAAATATAAAGGTAACCAAGAAAGTTCTGTCGCTTTTTCCATCCACCACCTTTGAACAATAATATACCACTTAAGACGTACCTGGAAGATCAAAAATAGTCCCCATCAGCATAGAACACCTTCTTTCAACTTTCCGGAAGGAAGTTCATAGGAGGACACTTGATCGCTTCAGAAGTGCTGGCTTCAGAGTTTTTAGTTTTTTCTCGAACACGGGTCAACTGCTGACAGTACACAGACGCATTGATGCTCTGATAAGCTGGTAGCAAATCTGGATACACGATGCCGCAAGCAGTCCACCAAACAAACATGAGAACCATGTGGTTCAGTGCTACTTTTGGCTGTTTTGGAAACTGCTCATAAGATGCAAACCAATAATGGAGGGACCCTAGGACTTCGTGCAGGACCCACTTCTCATCGCATTCTACACTCTGTCCAGAAATAGCTCCTACCTTAGATGAAACCGCAAAGAATCACAGATGACTGCTCGCGTTGTCTTCTGGCCAAGAGCCAAATCCCGTCACACCCATCGACCCAACTTTTAGTGCTTCTCAAGTTGATAGAGGTGCTGCCGAATGGTTTCTCTGGCCACTGTTCACCTCAATTTTTACCTGAAGATCATTTGTAATTTGGGTGGTCGTCCTGAAAGTGGAACGTCTTCGAGGGTTTAACCAAAGGTACAATATATTGTACCCGCCCTATATGTAAAGGATCCGGGGGAAGAACGCTTTCAGTCCATTTAATGAAATTTTTCAGGAGAGGAAGAAAAAGTTATTCATTTCATAACCATTGTAGTTACATTCTTAGAAAAATAGTTTTAAGTTTATATGATGATAACTATTTTATATGTCTAAAGAAAAACTTAATTTTACTGAAAATTAGAAAACTGGTGTTGGAGGAAATTGATGTTCGAGATAGCGATTCTTTTCGGACTGAAAGCGTTCTTCCCACTGGCCCTTCATATATATATATATATATATATATATATATATATATATATTCATATTCATATTCATATCGTCTTTATTGCAGAAACTTCAGAGGACATCTAAAGCATTACAATCGTCAGGTCTTAAAGTTACAGATTATTTACAAAAGGAAAAAATTGGATACGTAATATTTACATATATGGATACTATATATATAACTGTAATACATATCAATTGTAATTCCAATACAAGGAATAACGAACACAACACAATACAATAGATAACTACTCGTACTATACATGTCTATTTATTTCTCTCATAGTTCTTCAATTTTTCACTTTAATTGCTTTGTAATTTCGTAAAACTCTTCTATATTACATATTGGATTATCTAATAAGAGTGATTTGAGTTTACTTTTAAAAATACCCACTTCGGTATCTCTCAGTGCTTTTGGGAGAGAGTTGAATAATTTTGCGGACGTGCCAATAAAACTCTTTTGTGTTTTGGTATAATTGTAATACACTGCCATTATATTATCTTTGTATCTTGTGTTATATGAATGATACCTAGAATGTTCAGGGAAGTTATCTCTATTCTCTTTTACATACATTAAACATTGAAAAACAAAAATAGCAGGAAGAGTCATTATTTTGAGTAGCTTGAAACTAGGTTTGCAGTGACAACGAGAAGGAAGACTACATAACAATCTGACAGCTTTCTTTTGCAGCTTTAAAAGCTTATAAGTATTACTAAATCCACCCCAAAGAATAGTACCATATGATAGAAAGTTGTGGATTTGGGCAAAGTAAACAATTCTTAAGATTTTCAAACTAACGCAACTTCTTAATTTTCTCAACATGTATATACCCTTTGTTACACTAGCTGCCGTAATTTCAATGTCATTATACCAGTTTAATTTTGAATCAAGTTCAAATCCCAAAAATTTATCTGTAGAATATTTTTCTGTGTAATCTAGATTGTTATATGTAACATTAAGATCTTGTATTTTACTCAGGTTTAAACACAAAAGGTTTGCAGTAGACCAATCCTCAACTACGGTTGTTATATTTTGGGTTAATTGTTCTCTTTCGATAATTGATTTAGAACTTACACCGACTCCAAAGTCATCAGCGAATAGATAGCCTTTAGCAGGAATAGTAGCTACTTTGGGAAGGTCATTGATATAAATAAGGAATAAAATGGGACCCAGAACAGATCCCTGTGGTACCCCAGAACCCACTTGTAAGTATTTGGAGTTCGAATTATGGAATTCTTCTTTTTGATATCTGTCTGATAAATATGATTTTATAAGGTTTAACGCATCATGTTGAAAACCGTAGTATTTTAGTTTACTTAAAATAATCGTATGAGATACCGTGTCGAACGCTTTTGACAAGTCATAAAATCTAACTTTAGTAAAGTATTTACTTTCTAAACTGTCTAAAAGATCTTTAACTAAAGAAGTTGTTGCTTTAATTGTGCCTAATCCTTCTCTATATCCAAATTGGGAGCTACTAAACAATGAATTACTCTCAAAATATTTAACTATTTGATCATTGAGTAATATTTCAACAAGCTTGGCTACTACAGGGATTATAGATATAGGTCTATAGTTGTCACATTCTGAATTATTGCCCTTTTTGTTTACTGAAATTACTTTAACATATTTTAACATATCAGGAAATATCGACTCTAATATGCAACTGTTGACAATGTGTGTTAAAGGTTCAGCAATAAAATGTATGTCACTTTTAAGTATAATAGAATTAAGACCATATACATCACAGGTGCTACTATTTTTCATCTTCAAAATTGCTTTTTCAACGTCCTTAACAGTTACTAATTTGAAACTAAAAGTACAAGATGGTTGAGGAATAGAATTCAAATAATTATAAAAATTTCTACTAGGAGTTTTTGCCTTAATCTTCTTTACTATTTCATTTATTTTATTAATAAAAAATCATTCAAATCTGTAGCAGTAATTGAAGTAGGTTCATTTTCATTTTTCCTAGTTAAATTGCATTCCGTTCTTACAATATTCCACATGGCCTTACATTTGTTTCCAGCATTATTTATTAGTGAGTCATTATTTTTTATCCTGGTCTCTTTCAATAACTTCCTAAATTGCTTTTTATATTTTATATGAAGTTCTTTAAATGACTTATCGTCAGTGCTTATGTAGAAATCATAATACGTGTTACATAGATCTTTAACTCGATCTAGTTCTATGCTTTTAACTTTGTTTGCTTTAGGCATCTTCGATTTGTCTTTTAATGGCTTTAAGGGAAATGCAGTCTCAGCTGCGTAAATCAATGAATTTAACAAAAACGTAATTTTAAAATCAATTGAAGGTTCTAAATACATATTGGTCCAATTAACGTTACTTAAAAGATGTCTGAAAGTAACTTTACTATCATCAGTGATGTTGCGTACCAGTTGCTTAGTGTGAACTTGAGGAATAGAACTATATTGTTTGTACCTGTCATTTTTCATAACAATTAAATCTAAGCTACTTATTACTGAACAATGGTCTGAAATCCAAGTTTTTATCACATAACAGCCCATACTACTACTACTGTTAGTAACAATATTGTCTATGCAACTCCCTCCATTAGGTGGGTTAGGTCTAGTCACTTGTGTAGTTGATATGCTTAGGCCGAAAGAGGATATGACATTATTTAAGTCTTGGCACTCTATACTTTCTCTTTTTGTAAAATCAACGTTAAAATCAGCACACAGAAATATTCTACAATTGTATTTACAAACATATTCTAAGATGCAGCTTAACCTATCTAAAAATAAATCAACATTCTTATTCTCTGTATTTGGTCTGTACAAGGAAATGATAATTACTTTTACATTCACAAGGTATATAGCTGTTACTTCAAATTCCATCTCAACTGAAAATCCCGTAACACCAGCTAATCGTTTATAATCTATACCATTTTTTACATAAATTAAACAGCCACCATGTTGTCGTCAGGGTCTACAGTAATAGTTTGCAATGTTGTAGCCATTAATATTGTGAAGTTTAATCTCTTCATAATCAAACCAGTGTTCTACCATACATATCACATCTAAACTTATATCCAAATCTTGTATAAAACTGGCTGCTGAGTGAAATTTATTGGAGAGACAATGTACATTCCAATGCAAGATGCTAAACTTATTATTAAGTTCTATTTCATGCTCATTTATTTTTTTCTTGTCAAGATCTAATTGTTTGAGGTTCTTACTCTTTGTCTTTACTGACCGATCAGAGTTAAAACAAGCTGAGCCTATTTGATCGGTCATACAAGTTAGTTTTTTTGTAAGTTTACTGAAGCTTGCTCATCTAAAGATTCTTTAGGCCAACCAATTGGAATAATGTTAGAAACAGTAGACATATTTGAAGTTATTGATTTGTTTACAATGTCAATTATCTTGTTCGTTACATACATTTTGCCTAATCTATTAAGATGGAGGCCATGTGAAGTATGATACCTTTTTCCTAATCTACTTATATCTACAAATGTAACATTATTGAAATATTTACAAAGTTTGCGCATTTCTTCATTCGTTTTCTGCACTTCCAAGTTAACACAAGACCAAGTGGTCAAATCATGTCGATGAGGAACAGACACAACAATAACATTTGAGCCTCGTAGCTCATTAAGTTTTCTCCGTAGTGCTGTCATTAGATCCCTCTGTTCATTTCTTCCAATGTCGTAGGTACCAGCTATAAATACAGAGAATTCATTCTTACCTGAGGGTAGCTTACAGTCTGTTGTTACATCTTGAAATTTGGCGGATGGTTTAATTACGCTTCGTACGGAGTAAACACTTTTCTCTTCGATATACTGTCGTAAATTTCTACCGTGACTATCACAGAACAAGTTAATCTGCGTTTTTTTCATTGATTTTATGTTCACTGTGTTACGAGTACACTTATTCGTTTCCTTGTCGTTTCTGGTATGTACAGAATTTGGGCTCTTTGAGACTTGAATAGATGAGAACGTGTCTTCTTCAGTTAATACACTGAACCTATTACTAACACACACTGAATATAAATCACCTTCACTAGCGGTATACGTGGTCATTCTTTGCCTTGCACTGCAGTTTTTACAGGTTCTGTTGGACGTCTAGGGGTTGAACGAGATAATGAAAGTACTTGTTTGTCATTGTTTTTGGCATATTCTACTTTTTTCTGTCGTTTCACATTCACTTTGGATTGCGATTTCCACATGTTTCCTGTTGTAAACGAGGAGGAACTTTATTATTTACAACTTCACTCCACAAAAGTTGATTCTGCCTTGCACTGCTAACATTTGAAGGTGGGCTTTCGTTAGACATTGACACATGAAAGTTTCGCACTTCTGTACTTAATATTTCAATTATTTTGCGTAGTGAGGCTATTTCTTCGTAAAGCTTAGACACTAGTTCAAGATTTACATCGGTACTTGGCACCATACTACGATCTTAATTTGTTTGCTGTGTTTTAGACATGCAAAATGAGCATACCCAGTTTAGGACATTTTCACTTTTTAGAACGCCACTGCATTTTCCGAGATGAAACGCATTCTTGCATGTGCTACAGTAGATTTTATTTTTCATAACTCTGTTGCACTTATGACATTTAATGTGTTCTTCGAACATATTGTTAGTTACACTCGCAGTAGTTTCAACACTACCTGCCATTTTGAGCGATATGGTTTCTTTCCTAGCAGAGCAAACCCGTAAGAAAATACTTAGATAGTCAGTATTCTAGCGAAAGATGAAAAACCTTTTAACACAACTTATCACTGTTCTTTTACGTAACTATAACACTACAATTTACAGGTTTATATATGCGTGTTTGTTTATGTGTGTGTGTGTGATTATAATATAAAGTGGCATACTTTGGTGTTAGCATGTTTGAACGAATAAAGTAATACAGAATAAAATATATGTTGCGAAAAAATAATCAGAAAATATATGTATAGTAACTTTTTAAAACGTGCAGTTGGCAATACAGAGCAGAATCCACACAGTGTCCCTACGGTTGTACTAGCAGTATGTCATATGTGTGTGAACATAACTATATGTATGGACCATCGCAAAAAGTAAATGAAACAGATTTTTATGTTCTACGGCAAAAAGGGGGGCAAAAACCGACACACAAAATTCTAGAAGTTGACGCCGAAAGTCAGAAGAAGAAAAACCGAAGTGATTGTAAAATTGCCTAGATATTGCTGACGAAAATAAGAATATTGTTGGCTAGTTTCTTGAATCCCACACACCCCGGCCCCCTCTTGAAAAGCTATGAACGGGAACTTCTTATAGCATTGGATTGATATTTTTGAACTCATCTCAATTCTTTGATATTCCGTTGTCGAAGTTTCCCAATTAATTGGTTTTCGTCTCCTCGTATTGTATTGTATAAAGAACGGAAGCTTCTCATAGCATTGGGGAGCAACATTGGACCCTACCCCAAGCTTCTCAATTGAACTTCGTCTTCTCCTCTTTTATTGATTAGCTGCGTTGGATCCCTTAGACTCCTCTGGCAAAGACTATACTTATATGTATATTGATTAGCGTTGGGTCCCCCTGTAATATAGCATATGATATTTATCCTTCAAAGCTCTTCATTTCGAAGCACTATAATGTTTTCAAGTATTCAATACTCTCTTTCTCTCTTCGAAACTTTAACCCGGATCCACAGGTGCTAAAAGAAGAAGTCTTTTGTTACTAATTGTCCTATCCCCTTCCGAAGCCTTCGACTCACTTTATGCTATATTTTAATATTACTTAACTGTATGTTCCATTTGTTTACATTTAACATTTTAAGTTTATTCACTAAGTTGAGGACACAATGCTCCCACTAAAGACACATATGTGCATTTTCTCAGCGAGAATTGAATTCAGGAAGTGAAGTGTGTTAAAATTTCAATGCTTTCTCACCGCAAATCGAACTCAGGACTACGTTCACCACAGTTCCATGTTAGCTATTAAACCAGCTTCGAAAACTAAAAGATGCAGAATTTTTGTTTATTACTTTTTGTCCTATCCCCTTCCGAAGCCTTCGTCTTAGTGTGCGCTATATGTTAAAATTGCTTAACTGTACGTTTCCACTGTTTACATTTATTTTTTTTTAAATTTTGTTCACTAACTTGTGTACATAATGTTCCCACTAAAGGCACATATGCGTACTTCCTCAGCGAGAATGCAACTCAGGGAAGAAGCAGAACTTGAATCATAAAATTGAAGCAGAAAACTACCCTTGATTGTAGCTTCGATAACTTATGATATAAAAATTCTGTCCAAAAAAATCCACTTTGTTCGGGAGCTGGGATCGAATTTGGTACTTTACGATTTAGAGTTGGATTAGTCCTTGCATGACGAAAAAAGAATTTTACGTATATAGCCCTTCGCATTGATTTCCTTTTCACGACAGAAACGATCAAATTAACTTAATGTCTTAAAATATTCAATGCTTTCTCACCGAGAATAGAACCCAGATCGTAAGTATGCTTTTATTTCGAAAGCTCCGGAATCGAACGCAAGACCGTGGTATTTCGTAAGTGTTTGGGACATTTACAAACAAGACGAAACATGATTTTCCTCTTCCTGTTATCGTGCATGGGTGCATAGATATCTGTATGCATAGTGGCATTAGTCTCTGTTCATCAGCTATTGAAGTAACACGAATATGTAAATCATGTGTTGCAGTATAATATTGACCAACTCCTACTAACTGAAAATATTGGTTTTCATAGATTTCCGGCAAATGTAAGAAAGAGTTCATTTAAACAGACGATTAGAAAAATACGAATTGTGGGAGATTAAAAATGGAACTGCGACCGAATTCTGTATCTAAAAAGATACCATTCCAACACGTGCCAGAATTACCATATAAATATTTTGGTCCCCAATATAATCAGTATTGTACTGAGGAATTACGTTTAAGAACACTCGAACATTGGCCTGTTTCAACAAAACTACTTCCTTAACAATTAAGTGGTGCTTGATTTTTTTACGCGAAGAAAAGAGATCAATTTATATGCTTCTATTGTGCTGGTGGATTAAAAGATTGAACTGATAACGATGTTCCATGGATAGAACATGCGAAATGGTTTCCTAATAATTTATTTCTTTACCTTAAGGGGCGATAAGCGTTTATTAAACGAATTCAGGAAAAGTACTCTGATTTGCAAATGTTTTATAGTGATCCGAATGACGAGATACATAAAAATGTCAGTAACAGTTGCAATAATGAAATTACCTTTCAGTACAATTTGAAGTGAACTTTGAATAAAGTTTCATTACATACTTTTTATTTTTATATAACTTTAAAGAAGTACATGTACATATCCTAAGTTATAAAACCAATATGTATTTATACAAATAATTTACATATGTGCTATTAGGAATATCCTACACGCTTTTTATTGAAAATGATGCATTAACGTCGTATTTGCAAAATAGGAATATATGTTTAACACTAGATTACTAGATTCGCCCATTTTTTTGCTTTCGTAGCATGTTACTAGAGGGAACCACCGTCTAGTATCATGTGGTTCCTCGTATTCTAATTTTCTGTGCAATGTATGACTCAGTGTTGAAAGTAGTGTTTTGAGATTTAGTTCAGCGTCAAATGTATGCTGGTGGGTGAATTTTCACCCAGTCTTGTGTTTGCGTTACTATTGAATGAGCAACTTTTGCTATGAAAAGATTGAATTAATCACACATATTAGTGAGTGCGTAACACGAAATCATATGTTATGTGCTGTAATAATAAGTGCACAGGAAGTGTTTTGTGGATTAATTGGCTTCTTCCTTTCGGGAGGAATTTCTTTGTGTGTCTGTGAAGGATGTAATGGATAAACGAAGCATTTTGTGAGATCGGAAAATTGCTAGTCCACTTTTGAAAGAACTTGATACAGACAATTTGGATGCAGTTGAAGAAGAATTTCTGGACAGTGAACCTGACCTATTAGAAGTAGACTAATTTGTTGATGATGTTATTGATTTTGACGATGGTGACTTCTATCCTGATTTTAATCCTAACGAGTATGTTTCTTCATCCGACTCCGAAGAATATAGCTTTTCAAAACAACGTCCGAAAAAGAGAAAAGACGATTCATTCTAAGTGAAACATCCTTGAAAATAGACGTAGAACTGAACAAAATACCGGAGATTAAGAAGTTTACTTTGGAACCCTAATTCTCAAAATTTACATCATCTTCTTCTGAAGGAACCAGTAATCAAAGCAAGAAAATATGGAATGTGGTTAACTGTTGAACCTCGAAACAAATCCAGAGTATCTCCAAAAAATATAATACGTAACATTCCTGGTGCTATAAGGGATGCAAGAAAAATAACTTCTGAAATGTACTGCTGGTTTTTGTTCATGGATGACGAACTGCTTAGTAAAGTTGTACTTTACACAAATCACATCAAAGTAAATCTTATACTCGAAACCCAGACTAGGTAAATGATCTCAGTGTTGAAGAACTCAAGGCGGATATTGGTATTCTGTTCATTTCAGGAGCTAGACAAACAATCACATGTCAACTAACGTCTCATTATGAGAGCTTGGTTCGCAAGTGTACCAAGAGTGATGCCTCATGAAAGATTTGTATTTATTTCAAACTGCCTTCGGTTTTGTGATAAAACAGAACTGAATGACAAACTAAAGATCCATTTACCCACATACGTTGGGTATCGGAGAGATTTGTTTCTCATTGCAAGAAGCACTATCAACCATCGTGTGAGGTGACTATTGACTTTTAGCATTCCGAGGAAATTGCAGATTTAGAATGTATATACCAAGTACATGAGCTGGTATACGTGAGCTGGGATTAAACCAAGGACACTATGTACGAAAATTGAACGGTTTAACTCTAATCCACAGTGCACCTGTTTCTTATGCTCGAAGCGTAAGTAAATATCTCAGTTTAACGTACCACGACTATGGCCATGATGCAAAGTGAGACGGATGATTAATGCAAATTAATCATTGAATAATTAGTAGAATGAGAATGTGTGAGTAGCTCATGAAAACTCACGGACACGATGTTATTGATCAGAGCTTATTTGTTCGGAAGTCGAACTAGGGACCCATGAATTATAAGTAAGCGCTCCGCCACAGTGCTTCCCCTTCTGCGTAACATCGTCGACCTCTGTGAACTAATGCAGATTATCATAATTACACTTCTCAGAAACGAGATATCTTTATTACTCATTTCCCACATTTTGTACTTAAATTTCCAAAACGACACGAGACGACAAAAGATATTTGAGAATTACTTCGAGAATCAATACTCAAAACGGTAAAATCGAGAACTGGTTTCTTTGAAACAATTGTCCGTTCCAAAATAAATTCTGTCACCTCTTTAATACATTTCAAATTGAAATGATTATTTCCGGCTTTTCAAAGTATTTCTGGTTTTAACACTGATTATCATTGAACAAAATGATAAGATCAAGAACTGGTTTCTTTGAAAACAATTCATCGTTCCGAGAATAACCTATGTCGTACCTCTCTTAAACCTGTTTTCAAGTTGCTATTGATAAAAATCATTTTTGGTTTTAATGTTAATCGACATAAAATAAAACCTCTTGAGATATAACAATAATTCAGTTCTGCAAGGATATATCTAATCCGATCCGATCTTTATTTTTCCGAGGGTCTTTACATGATTTATTAACTTATTACATTTTAGGTTAGAAGAGTGTGGTGGCTCAGTGGTCGCGGGAGGATTCACATCAGGAACTTGGGGTCTCTTATTCGATCAGAGCTCGCTTCGTGCGGACTTTCTTCTAAATTCAGAAAATCTAAAACACAATGGTGTTCACCGTAAACGTACGTCGTACTTTGATCGAATTAAAGTCTGCCGCAATAGAGATAAGCGTACAACGTCACCTTAGTTAATAAAAGACGTCCGTACGGTTTCTTTTCAGATCAACCATTCTAAATGAAGTTTTTTAATTCCTAAAAGAGAAGTATCGAAATAATACCAACATTAGTATACTAATTTAGAAACCCTATCATATATAAACGTATTAAACGATCAGAAAATACAAGTTTTGTGAAAATTCAACATTTTAATTTCAATATAATATGATGATGATGATGATGATGATGATTATTATTATTATTATTATTATTATTATTATTATTAAATTATTAGAATTATTAAATTCACTAGATTTAGTACTACACTGTTCAGTATAAATGAATAAATTTTCTTCTTATTCTTTATGAACAGAAGTCCGCTTCATTGATACCCTTCAACGAAAGAGTATTGCTTTCCTCCAAACTTGACTGTGTTTGTACACTATTAAAAATTGGCAATAATTGAATGTGTTAGTTTTTCTTTGTAGTCCGAAACAAATTGGGATCAATTGTATCCTCGTCACCATAAGTGCCTTTACATCGCAGTGACGGGTATGTGACCGCGCAGTACTCTTAGGAAGGGATGGTTGTATAAGAATTTGTGATTAATTTTGAAGAGTCTTTATTTTGACTAGGGAATTAACCCTTAATTAGTCGCATGCGGAATTTTGTTCCGCACTTTTACATTTTTCTTTCTGTTTTCCTTACTTTCGATCGTATGCTTTTGAACTTTTGTCTAGCTGCCTTTTAAAGTTTCATGATTAAACAACAATACATATTTGAATTGTTGCCCAAGCCACTAGTGAATATTTTGTTATTTATTTTGGAGTGGTGCATTTTGCGGAGCAAAGTTCCGCGCGCGACTAAATAAGTTACCCTTTTTTTCTCCTACAAATGTTAAGCTTTCTTTCAGTTTATTGGTTTTAGCCGACAACAATTAAGCGATTCGGTGACTACAAATCATATCACAAGCAATTTATAAAATTTATAGACCATTTGAGACGGACAATAGACCCCATCAGATAGTACTTAGGCTAGTAGACCCTATAACCGGAACAGGAAGAAATGTCACTACTGATAACTGGTTTAGTTCCATACCACTGGCTGAAGAACTACAAAAACGTGGACTGTCTCTAGTTGCCACTCTGCGGAAGAATAAAAGAGAAATCCCTGCAATATTTACTGAAGGCAAGGAACGTGAGGAATGCAGTAGTTTGTTTGGTTACGGTGAAAATATGACTCTCCTTTCGTATGTACCGAAGAAAAATCGAATGGTTACTCTTATCTCTTCCATGCACTTTTCTGATGATATTGATGAATCTTCCGGAAAAGCCAAAAAGCCAGAAATGTTAACTTTTTACAATGTAACAAAAGGAGGTGTAGATACGCTATATCAAATGAAAGCTACATATTCTGTATCTAGAAGAACTCATAGATGGCCACTAGCTGTCTTCTTTGCTTTGATGAATATCGCCGGTATAAACAGCTTCATAATTTTTCAGTCCAACACACAGAGTAACATGAACAGGAAAGATTTTCTGAGTCTTAGCTAAAGATCCTTGCTTGGACATCATGAGGGCAAGAGTAAATCTGCAATATCTTCCCAGAGAATTAAAATCAAATATCCGAAAGTATGCAGGAATACCAGAAGATCCATCTTCTGTGTCGGATCCAGTTCCAATTTCAGGGCGTTGTGCTTTCTGCACGAGGAAAGAAAACAGGAAGACCAAATATTCTTGTGTCAAGTGTCAAAAATTTGTGAGCGGTGTGCATAAAGAAACTGTCACATATTGCAAAGAATGTGTTCATCAAGACAGAGTGGAGGAACTTGAAGACGTGAATGTGTAAGTAGTATGGATATGTAAACCGAGAGGCAAAAGCATAATTTATATGAACGTTTCAAAATACATAAAAACTATATTTCTTATCAGGTCTAACTATACATGTTATTATTCTTGTTATTTGAGAAAAAGCAGAATAGTTTCTTTATTGTTTAGGTATGTATGTCTTACGTATTTTTATATTAGTTTAGGTCTTCAATAGCATAAAATAAATTAAGACGCCTATTAAAACAAATATTTTAACCTAAAATTAAATACAAATTTAAAAAAAAAACAAATATTATACGAGTTTTACTATGTAGTTATTATGCGGAACAAAATTCCGCACGCGACTAATTAAGTAATTTTTTTCACGCGACTAGTTAAGGGTTAACATAGGTGAAGGGAGTAAAGACACAGATTTGAAGCATCAGTTCACTGTTATTGAAGCATCAGTGCACGAAAAGATTAGTATTCTCAGTTTTTCTGTTTATTGTTTTATATGTTAAGTTAAACACCACAATATGTATCACTGATATCGCAAATCGTATTATTTTTTAAAATCGTGTTTGTAACCTATTGTCAAAACATTCATCTCCAGACATGATGTAGAGAGAAGAGAAAGAGATACGACATCTGTAATATATGTGTATGTGATTCACTAAGTAACTGTAGAAATTAGTTAAACGACACATAAGAGAGCGAAAAGGAGCTCTAGAAGTCTGAACTTTTTAGAAACGTCCTAGATAGGTGAAAATATAGTTAAAAATTGCAAAAGGTATCATGTAAATTACCTCTCTTTTCTTATATTGTAGTATACTTTTTCTTTCACATCCAAAGATCTCTATTCAGAATCACGAGATAAAGGCGAAGAGAGAAACATTTCCATTTCAAGAATTATATCAGGAAAAAAATCTTTTGACTTAGATTAGATTCGAACTCGCAACCTTTGAATACATGGCTCAGCGCTCTACCGATTCAGCTAACAACCACTGTCGGAAAAAGACAAGTTTCTACAACTACCGGTTGCTGAATGGTGTGTATTAACCAAGTTTGCTTGTGTATCGAAACCCGTATCACCTCTAGTTCTATCATGGGAGACACAGGAACATGTAAAAATAATCGGAAATTTCTTCTATCTATCTGATAAAGATAACAAAGTTGATACCAGATATAAATAACGAAAAAACATATGAATTTAAATGTAAAATTTGAGTCCAAAATACCCACTTATAAACAACTGCTGAATTTTAGAAAATAAAAACATGTAAATTGAAGTTATGTGGTTAATTTGGAGCTTCAGAAACCAACACCCAGAAACCACCGTGTAAAGTCTAACTGATGCAAATTTTTTATTGCATAACTTGCTTTCTGCTAGGCAAGGGGAGTCCGCTCTTTCTCCTACCTCTCACTTCTCATATCCCTAAGACCTCTGATCTTAAGTGGTTTCGAGATATGGCTATCTTATTGTAACAATTTCAACTCCCAACTTTGTCTTCCTGCTGTTTTTGTTCTAACCGTAATATATATATATATATATATATATATATATATATATATATATATATATATATATATATATATTTGGTCTAGGAATTAATTCGTGCGGGTGGACAAGAGATGGCGCAACGAACGGAGCGTCCCACAGTTCCGTGTATCCACACATGTGTTGCAAACCCCTGTCATCGCGTATCGTTCGTAGTATAGGGCAGTGGATTAAAGCGTCAACAACACCAGTTTGTAGTTAAGTGAACATGGCGCAATTTGTGCCTGATAAAGTGTTTTTGCTGGGTGTCCAGCTGCATTACTTTAACATGCAGAAAGGTGCAACAGAAAGTCATCATATTTTGGTGGAAGTGTATGGTGACCATGCTCTAGCTGAGCGAACGTGTCAGAAGTGGTTTGCACGGTTTAGAAGTGGTGATTTCGGCTTGGCAGATCAAGAGCGAGCTGGACAGCCAAAAAAAATTCAAGACGAAGAATTGACAGCATTTCTCGAGCAGGATTCGTGTCAAACGCAGGAACAACTTGCAGCAGCATTAGGCGTTGATCAAACAACAGTCTCCAAACGCTTGAAAGCCATGGGAATGATTCAAAAGATGTCACATTGGTTTCCACATGAATTGAAAGACAGAGACGTTGAAAGACGAAAAACCATTTGCGAATTGCTGCTTCAACGACAGAGCAGAAAGGGGTTTCTGCATCGAATTATTACGGGTGATGAGAAGTGGATCGATCCATTACGAGAACCCTAAACGAAAAAAGGCCTCGGTGAAACCAGGTGAACCAGGTCCATCACAACCAAAACGAGATATTCACTCTGCAAAGGTTATGCTGTGCATATGGTGGGATATGAAAGGTGTGGTGTACTATGAGCTGCTGCAACCGGGTGAAACTATGAATGGAGAACGTTATCGATGACAATTAATGCGTTTGAAGCAAGCTTTGGCAGAACACGACCAGAATGGGAGAACAGACATGATAAACTTATTGTTCAACATGATAACGCTCGCAAACATGTCGCAAAATCGGTCAAAACCTATTTAGAAAATGTCGGATGGGAAGTTTTACCCCACCCGCCGTATTCACCAGACGTTGCTCCTTCGGACTACTACTTGTTCGATTGCATGAACAACGATTTGATTGGACAGCGGTTTACTTCTTCAGAAGATATCGAAACATGGGTCTCTGACTGGATCGCTTCCAAGGATGAGGACTTCTTTCGCCACGGAATCCGTACATTGCCTGACAGATGGGCGAAAGTGGTGGCTAGCGATGGACAATATTTTTTCTTAAGGTATTTATGTATTTTGTGATATATATATATATATATATATATATATATATAAAACGCTGAAATACATCTTTAATCAAGATGTTTTTACTCTTAAGAGATTTTCGAATATGGCCATTCTATTTTACCAATTACAATTTAAACCTTTTTTTCTAAGGAAAAATGAAAAAACGCAGAAACATGTCTTTAATTGTTTTACTTACAAAACCTAAACACCAATTTTCATTCCCGGCGGGAGCTCATGTATTTCGAATTCCACGTTAATCAGTAGGTTAACGTTTCATATAGCTTCGCTACTGAATGGGACGTTAAACTCAAAATCAATTCAACCAATTTTCATGTCAATAACCTTAACGATTATCGAGTTATGACCATTCAATTATAACAATTGTAACTTTACCCTATTTTCTTCCTTTCTAGGGCAAATATCATAAAAACGCTTACATACATATCTAATTATTTTAAATGAGAATCCATAAACCAAATTACATGTCGTTAACACTCAAAGATTCCAAGGAATGGGCATTTTAAGATAATTTCCACTCCTCTTTCTCCCTTTTCCCTTCAAATTTCCAAATATTCTTCTTTTAGTGGGACCGTACATTACAAATCATATGCCCTTTCTAAACTTCAAGTTTCTACCTTAAGCGGTTTGGCCTAGCGTTGATCAATCAGCCAGCCAGAACTTGTTATTTTATATTGAAAGATACATAATAAGCAAATTAATGACAAAAATATTACTACAAAAGCAATATAGCAAAGAACTCATATACTGTTAAAATATGTAGATATTCATTCATTTGGTAAAATTCATAAAACTAAGGGCACAAGCTTAGCGTACGCGCGTTTGGCGTGGAAGACCCAGGTTCGATTCCCGGTGGGAGCTCATGTGATTCGGATTTCACGTTAACCAGTAGGTCTACATATCATATAGCCTCGCTGCTGAACGGGATGTTAAACTCAAAATCAGCTCAGCTCTGCTAAGGGCATAAGTAGCGTGGACCTACGGCTTTTTCGGTCAAACCACAGATGACAAAATTACACCCCTATTGCTTTACAATTGCTGTAAATCTCCCTGCTTTGGAAATGAACGGAACTTGACATTCGCTTCACCAACTTTTCTATTTCGTGTGTTCATTTTTAAGCCGTTCACAGCGCATGAGGGCATTGGTAAAGTTTTCAAAGTCAATGTAAGAAATACAGATGAGTTCTATTTACACAATGTGTACAGTAGAAAATATTCAATAATATTCCACATAGAAAATATCATACACAACAGTGTGTAAGAAAATCATCAAATGTTTAAAAATCAAAGAGAACGTACTTCAACAGAAATGCAATTAAAACCTGACTCTGAGAGCGCAATAATATTATCTTGTTCGAAGGGTCAGTGATTTTGTGTCGAACAGGCTGAGCGTGGGCTTATCCTGTCTTATGTTTGGCAACATTGCTCTTGGTCAAGTGGTTTATTGCTTGTCCCTTTAGGTATTTGCCCTAAAGCTATACAGCGAGTTGTGTGTGTTCTTCCTTCCCTTCCCCTGGCTGGCGAAAATATCATTTGCTTTTCATGCATTGGGATAAGGGGCAAGACACCTTGCGACCTTGGAAGGGAGTAACATATAAAATGATCGAAAACGACAACCGATGTTCATGTAGAGTTCATAGTTTCGAGATCGCTGAGATGGTTAGGCGTAAAGCTATCAGCTATTTTCTGTTAGTGATTTCTTCATATACGTCTACCAAGTTAACGAATCAGTGATAGAACGTTCACCTCTGGCGCTTGGGATCCCAGTCCCCGCCAAGTGAATTTGTGGTGGATAAACACCGTGTGCATGTGTTTTCTCGGAGTTCTCCCGTTTCCTCCTACTTTCTTCATTCTACCATTTCATTCATTATTCATCATCACCGTCTCCTTTAGTCTAACCGGCATAACCGCGGGACGTAAAACTCAAAGATTTCATTTCATTTCATTTTCAAGTTAACGAACCTTGACTTACCTGCGTACAGTGGTCGGTTAGTGTGTCCTAGATGGCGATTTTTACTTTCTCCATGATCATCCCATACCATACAGTAATTTTTATGTTTTGAGAAAGCTTGATTCTATCAATTCGTTAAACAACAATGTTTCTTTTTTTCTAATCATGTTTCTTAGTATTATCCTCTTCATTCTAACTAATTTAAATATTTTCAATAATTCAAAATTTAGACTAAAAAATGTTACAATGATCAAGAATTGTATAAGAAGAGGACTCTTCATTTCTAATCATTGTCATAACCGGAAGGGAAAACTTAAAAAAATTGAAATAACTTAGCAGACGTAGAAAATCGACGGAAATAAAAAACATCAACTATTAGTTGACTCTTAGAAGTATAGTACATAGTTCTCAACCCAAGTAGAGGATGCACTCTTTGCTTCATGAAAATAATAAACATTTTCCAAAAATAATTACTGAAAAGTAATTTCATGACATTTACTGGGCGAACGTAGGTTACTGGTTAGCGTTGACCTTTGTAATTGGGAGTCTCCAGGTTCAAATTTCGATACGAGGCATCCTGACTAGTGATTTTGCAGTACCACTGGGCGAATACCGGGATACTTTCAATACATAAGCTTTGGCAAATTTTCTTGAAAACTTTGTTCTTATGTTGTTAATGTTTCAGTGTGAAATGGCATTTTGGTGCATGGAAAATATTTTTAGTAAACAAAATATAGTAGATGAATGGTTAGTATAAGGGACTCCTACTTGTTTTCTTTAGGTTCAAATCCCGACTGTTCTTATTGATTTTTTTAGTTACGCTCATATGTTGCGCTCCAGAAGTTCAATTTTGAATTAAATTTAGTCGCAGCTAGTTTAAACTGAAATTATTTTCTAAACTTTTTGCTATTATATGTTTTTTGTTTTATTTGCGATGTTTCAACTTTGATATTAGATCTTAGACCTTAATGTAACTCATTTTCCTACGTCATATTATGATGAATGTTTTCACAACAACGATAGTCGGGCGGTAATACAGAATTCCGTTGTTACTGCAGGGCCGGATCTTGAATCCTGCGAACTACGCGTTCGCAGGAGGCGTCAGGTGAACTGGGCGCCAAATTAGAAAAATGAATTTTGTTTTAAATGTAATTATCCATTTTAAAAATGTTATGATGAAAAATTTTCCTCATATAGCTTCGAATAAATATTGTACAGACTGAGATACAGATAAAATACATCAAAAAGACAATAAAGTCGAATCTTCGCTTGGTTGGCTGTAAAACACCCCTTTACAAATGAAATGGACTCGCACATCAAATTCTTGCTGTACTGTACTGTGGAGTTACAACCACAGTTATTTGCTCAATTATCAGTTCTTTACTGAAAGAATGTGGGGATAGCACTTCGCATGGCAAGAGAGAAAGTACGTGGGGATCTAAGCAGCACAGCGCTGAAGTAATTAATTGGGGATGAATGAAATGAAATGCATGTTTTCTAATAGAAGAAATCACAGAGACACAAAGGTTAGGAAAGGAAAGGGTTTTACTGTACCTCAGCCATTTCGATATGATGAGCCTCTTCAAATATCGGGTGAAGCCTTATCCTCCAATTCGTTGAGTGTTTCCGCCTGGTATCGATCCCGGACCTCACGTTCGAGAGTGAAGAACCTCTCGACCTCAGGACAACAGCTCCCAGATGTCCTGGCCTGTTCAGAATGACACCTCTGTCATGCAATGGTTGGTGAGGGCCCAGGCGTGCCGACCGTCTTTCAATTGCTGGTACGACGACTCTTCTGAATAGGGGTCCAATGTGTGTTTCTGGCGGCTTCTGTCACACTTCTCACCTCGGGGGTCCCGTGTCCCCTGGTTTTGTTCTACTTCTTTGCTTTCGCTTCTTCCTGGTGCTCCGCAAGTGGATGGCTAGCTCATCACAATTATCTTGGTCAATAGGGAAGTTTGTTAATTGCTGAAACTGCGTGGCTGAGCCTGTTTTGATGAAGTTACTTAAACTAGGAAGAGAATGGTAGGCATGAATTTGTATTGGGATGAGGTGACAATATAGGGAAGTCTCTTCTTTCTTATTTAATAATTACAATTTCTTGTTTGAAGAACAATAACAACATACAGGGAGAATTCAAATAGGCGCTTAGCCTGATATCCTCTAGAAATTGGTGCCAATGCCACACTCACAAGAGATGCTAGTTTGAGGAAAATTTCCATGGCACATGATAGATGTTTTAAAGAGGGAAAAGGGATATTTACGAATAAGAGATAAAATCAATGTAAATTTAGCTTTCCAATAGATGTTGTATTAAGCACTATGACCGTAGAGCTAAAGACTGGTATTCTTTCCACAATCCCACCATATTCACAAAATACAAATATAACAGACTCTTCATTCCTTTCTCAACAGTTAAGGGTTGAGAAAGATCACCGTAAATGAAATGCACATTATCAAAGTTGAAGCAAGTATGGGCACCCAAAAGGGGACGAGAGGGCCAGGCCCCACCTGGCTTACGACAAGTATAATGTATATGTATAATTTCTTAAGATTTTCTTAATACAAATAAAATTTCCAAACGTAATATAGTAACGAGGGAGATGACCACCCTAAAAACATTCTTCGGGCCCCCATGCAAGCAAGTAGGCTTTCTTGTCCATTCGTCCAGTGAGTGGAGCGAATACTAAGAATGGGTTCTTTAAAAATCATTTCTGAGGGAAATTTTAACTTAAGTTCCTAATGACTCACAATCGCTGTCCAGTGCTTAATGCTCAATTTGTTAATATCTATTAGTCATTTGTCATTCGTCAACATTTTCATTTCTATCCTAAGTCATTTCGTTTTTGTTTATATTTTTAATTTATAATGATGTGTGCTTTCACTTTTTAATAGTACTTTGTTTTTCATGTAATAATAATAACCAACGATATAAAACCAAGTGAGCATTTTATCGGAAGAGAAAGCTACAAAACGCGAAAGAAGATAAGTGGCAACCGAAGGCTCTAAAAAAGTTTCTTTCGAGTGCTGGACAAAATTAGACAAATATTGAAGTGGGGAGTTGTCAATATCAGTCACTGTTAACGAAGCATTTGCAGGTCGACATTCTTTTGAAGCTGACAAATTTATTTTAACCTGATTGCAGTAATTTAATTGTTGAATTAAAATGGAACGATACTGTCATTTCGGTTACGGGTCTGAATTAAATTTCATGTATTTCAAAATTTGTTTGAATACAATTAGTTTTCACGTGGCATATAAGTATAGAACTTGAAAGGATATAATCAAAAGCGACGAAAGGTCATTTGGATGACAAGTATTTTTTTCAGTACTCTCACTTTCAATCACAGCAGCGTATACAGATGCTCGTTTTATTATGACAGATAACAATAATTATTAATTCATTCTCTGCTAATAAATTTAGATGGAGCGATATTTTAAATTAGTAATAATTCTAATGCAAAGTAGAGTTTTGATTATTAGTTACTTGTGTTCTGGGATGTAAGGACATAGGTGCTACGGAAAGAGAGAGAGACAAAGTTTTGACTAAGAAAAGGTACTGTTGAACGTACGATGCTACATGGGCTCCTGGAGGGTGCACAATTTGCCCCTAAAAATGCTTTCGATCACTGAAATAAATTCCTGCCTACGCCCCTGTAAAGCAGTAAGAATGTTAGGGACTGATCAGGGGGTAAAGCCTCCCTGGAGCAACGACCGTTCCCCAGAAATCATACCTCTGATAGGTCCGGATGTGACACCGGTATTTGTGTGTTACCACTATTCCCTCTCAGTGTACTGAAACTTAAGTCAAAGGAACTGTTCTGAAATATTCACCGATTCTCTCCCCTGAAACCGCATGCGAATGGGGCCGACCTTGGTCATATAACACATTTGGAATATTACTATTTATGTCAGAGATACCGAAAAATTTATATTCGACACAAATATAGGATGTTTCGATTTTATTTTATTTATTTTTTGCCTCTCACCCTCCCACTCTGACCTCCATGCCAACCAAGGCTTAACTTCTACCTAAGCAACATCGACAGCGTCACTATTCATCTGCTACCACGAAAACTATGATTTCGATACTAATGTTGTTCATATTTGACTACTTTTACATGTCCTTTCCCTCCTTATTACGAATGGCTTCAGTGGCTAGCCCTACTTTAGCAATTACAACAAACTTAAGTATAGCTATAAACCACCATCTGTAAAACAAATGTGCGGGTGATCTTTTTCGGAGAGGAATTCATTAGCTGCTTTTCCAATGTGGTGGCTTTATTCGCTTCCCATGCTAAAGATTGCCAAAGAGCTCAACTTTATTTGCACCACTGTGCTATGAATATAGATTTTAATGGCATTTACTTTACTGAATGCTCGCTTAGGTGTTGCTCCCGTCACAGGAAGAGTGAGATACTGTTATAAATGAGTAGGGATATAAACAAATACGGAAAACTATTAGCAATGACACCACTCGAAATGAGTTTTTGCAATATAATGGGGCAGTATTTTATTCGAATGTGAAGGAAATCATTGCGTAAATTGTCCCTTCCCCTCCTTAGAAGTCTAAGCTACAATACGTATCTAATAATTTTGAATTAGAAATATATGCATCGAGTTTCATATCCTTAAGTTTAAGGTGTCCTGAGTTAAGTAAATGAATAAACTTCCTGCTAACGAAAGAGTAAAGCTTTGGGCTTTAATAGTATCGGGAGTGTAATTATGTATTTCAGCGACCCCGAAAGCTATTGAATAGACACTCATATATTTCAATTAGGAATTTTTAATTTTCACCCCTCCCATTAAACCTCCATGCAGATAATGCTAAAATTTGATGTGAACGATATAGAGGGTATCATACATAATTCATGCACTCAAAAGCTATGGATTTAACATTAATATCGTTTATTTTCGATTATTTTTCCATGTTCCTGTGTCTCCCATGATAGAACTAGAGGTGATACGGGTTTCGATTCCCGTCAGGAGTCGTGTGGTTCGGGTTCCACGTTAAGTCGTAGATGTACGTCTTGTATAGAGTAGTAGCTGAAAGACACGCTTAACTCTATATCACCTCGCCTCGTGAGATATTCTACGTTTGCATAATTTCTAAACCACTTTTCTTTCTTTGAATCTCCTCCTTCCTCTTAGGACACGCATAGGTTCAAACAGAAACATTCTTCACGGTTGGAGGACTCAAGGCTACTGTACCATACGCGTACAACCCTTATGGGACTAGGTAGTGAGTTGCGCAGTTTGAGTAGCACGCACGAATAAACCACAATCTCATATTAGGACTTACTCTGCACGTCAAACTATGTGACTTTTTAGATTCTGTTCTTCTTCTGCTTTATTATTATTATTATTATTATTATTATTATTATTATTATTATTATTATTATTATTATTATTATTATAGCTATATGAAGCAATTATCTCGGCAAACTTGATTAATACACACCATTCAGCAAACGGTAGTTGTAGAAATGTGGCTTTTCCAACAGTAGTCGTTAGCTCAATCGGTAGAGCGCTGAGCCATGGATTCAAGGGTTGCGAGTTCGAATCTAATCTAAGTCAAAAGATTTTCTTCCTGATATAATTTTTGAAATGGAAATTTTTCTCTCTTCGCCTTTATCTCGTAATTCTCAATAGAGATGTTTGGATCTGAAAGAAAAAGTATACTACAATATAAGAAAAGAGAGGTAATTTACATGATACCTTTTGCAATTTTTAACTATATTTTCACCTATCTAGCACGTTTCTAAAAAGTTCAGACTTCTAGAGCTCCTTTTCGCTCTCTTATGTGTCGTTTAACTAATTTCTACAGTTACTTAGTGAATCACATATACATATATTACAGATGTCGTATCTCTTTCTCTTCTCTCTACACCATGTCTGGAGATAAATGTTTTGACAATAGGTTACAAACACGATTTTAAAAAAATAATACGATCTGCGATATCAGTGATACATATTGTGGTGTTTAACTTAACATATAAAACAATAAACAGAAAAACTGAGAATACGAATCTTTTCGTGCACTGATGCTTCAATAACAATGAACTGATGCTTCAAATCTGTGTCTTTACTCCCTTCACCTATGTTAATTCCCTAGTCAAAATAAAGACTCTTCAAAATTAATCACAAATTTTTATACAACCATCCCTTCCTAAGAGTACTGCGCGGTCACATACCCGTCACTGCGATGTAAAGGCACTTATGGCGACGAGGATTCATGTTTTTCCCATTCTGTCAAACTTCACTTCTCTCCTAACACAAGGTCTTTGCCAACACGAATCACTGGTGCAATTGTGTCACTAATCCGTCCAATACAAATTAATTTCATTGAATTAACACCATATTCAGCATTTAATATGGCAAAGAGATGGAACAATTATGTTTCGTCTTGTTTATAAATACTCTACACACTTAAGATGATTATATCAATTCAGTAAATTCAAGATCGTGCATGTTACGTCCAGATAAATTAATCTTTATTTTTTTATATGTTAACCCTAGATTACTAGACTTACTTTTTGTCTTCTAATACTAGACTGGATAAAAATGCATCCATATATTTGTAATTTTTTCCTCTATGTGTGATTTGAAGCTTACTATTATATTTTAAAGTAGATTGACTTATGCTTCTCTTGGACAATGTTTCGGTAAATAATATCAACGAAAATCTGTGCAAAATTTAAATGATCTAAAATCCCACTTTCAAAAATAAACTATTAATCAGAATTTGTTTAGTCACTAAAAATTAAACTTTAATGCTTTACCGAAAGTGTTTACAAAACTAACGAATATTTATATTAGTTTTCATTTTGTATTTTGTTTCGGCATATATTAAAATACACTTTTTTGGACAATGCGAGAAAAGGTGCATATAGATCAATTCTGGGATATTATCTATACATTCAATACTAGACTGGGTGAACATTCACCCATTTATTTTTTGATGAAGCGTGCGAATTAAGGAAACGTTTATTTCTGAAAGTTTACTATTCTTAGAGCACACGTTTTTAATCAAATACTGCTCCCCAAACCTTCGCTACATTTTCATTTCTTAAATTTTTAACTGAACTTTACAGAGGAACCCTTACTGACAAGTTTTCCAGAAAGTGCCTCTGTGCTCATTACACACAAAAAAACACATTTGGATTATTTCACAACATACTTTCTGTCTACACGAGAAGGGAACAAGGGGCATGTTTCGTACGAAGTGCTGACAGAATCTGAATATAAATTTCCTTCATCATCATTTAGCTTCAGAATACACTTAATTTTTGATCTAACAGACAACTGCAATGTCAGTGACTGTAGTTATGTCATCATATGCGTTTGTGCTAATTTGAGTCGAAGATTAAGGTTAAATTCTTGGCGGTGTAATTTTCTATGACCTCCGGCTTGTTACTTTCTTCTGATATGGTGGCTGCATTGTGCATGGAAGAAACATGCAGCAAGACTTGCAATTCATTATGGGTATCAAAAACGAAAATAGAAGTTTCAGACTCACGATTCTTACACATAACAACTCTGGTAGTATTTCTGGTTGTGTTCCTTGAGCAACTTTGGCATCAAGGGAAAGCTGGGAAACCAATTATATGTTAGTTATGTTACTATCAGATCCATGAATTGGCTGTAATACTTCCTTAACAAAATATTCACATTTCCTTTGTTACCATTTGGAGTTCGCAACCCGTTATAATCTATAATATAGGGTTAAACATATCCTTCCACTTTGCAAATACGATGCTAATGCATCGTTCTCAATAAAACCCTCGGGGATATATATATAGCACATACGTAAATCGTTTGTACAAATACATATTGTTTTGATAACTTAGTATATGTACACCTTGTCTCAAAAAGGTTGAGCGCATTCTTTATTGCTGTTTCGAGGCAAAAATTTTCTAAGTCCAAGTTCGGGTAACTTCGGAAAAAAGTAAACCAGGTTCAAACCTCGAAGCCAACCTTTGCAATCCGGAAAATTCTTGAAGATGTGTTTTTCTTCTTTTAAATATAATACGACTTGTTACCAATTATATATAAAAAAGCAACATTGATTGAAATACTTAATGATACAATATTTTGAGACTGTATTAATGCCAGCACATGCTTGTTTGTCATTTTGCTCTCCATACTTAATGGAATATTTAGATACGTAATCGAATCTTTCCATATGTAAAAGAATGGTGAAAGTGAAGACGTAGAACATTATTCTCTCCTGAGTACTAAAATAAAAGTCAAAGTAGAACAAAAACAGCGTTTGCAGTGGATATGAATGTAATTATAATCTTAAATACCGTTATATATCGCTAGAAGTATTATGCGTGGAGCGCTTGTGTTAGCTCAGTGGTACGCCATTGGATTTCAAATCGTATCCGTATTTCCGTATTTGTCATCGGAAGTTACTTCTGAATTTACTCGTTACAGCAAGTGATCTACGCTTTCTGAAAGGTAAAGAGACTATTCGGGTATAAACAGAAATTATTATAGAAACTCCAATCTTCGTTACAGACACAAAACTCCCGATCCCCAAAACTATGTAAACAGGGAATTTACGAACACGAAGTCATGTCTAAGAGACTTATTTATACTCGAGAAAGAAGGCAGAATAGGATTTCTTTCCAGAGGATTTCAGTTCAATAATCTGCAAGGCTTTTGTATATGGATATGGTCCCTTTCTCTCCGCCAATATATATAAAGTAAAAGCGATCGATATTAGTGTCGAATCCGTAGTTCTCGTTGTTGCAGAATTAATAATTACAACTCCGAAAGCGTTAAAGTCCAAATTTAACTCTCATTGTAAACCTCCTTTGTGGTTAAGCGTATAGCGTACACGCTTTCGGTGTGGGAGACCCAGATTCGGCCCCCAGCGAGAGCTCATGTAGTTCGCGTTAATTAGTAGGTCTACGTCTCATATAGACTCACTGCTGACGGGACGTTAAACTCAAAATCAAATCAATTGATTCAAAACCCATTATTATGGCGGGCGATAAAGGATGAAAAATAAAATGTCTCAAGTGACTGAGATTAGTGTCAAATCCATAGTTTGAATTCGTGACACTGTTGCAAACACCACGTTTTGGTATGAGCACATTTAATGCCACGTTTTGGTATGATCGTCTATGCCTCCTGGATTTTGAATTTACAGGAGCAACATCAAAAGCATTGCTCACACAGCTCTAAATGATTTGATGTATGTATACGTGTATATTCCAGCGCAGTGTTGGGTAAGTTACTTCTAAAAATGTAACGCGTTACAAGTTACTTTACTTTCTCTTAAAATGTAACGCGTTACTAACGCGTTACTTGCCTCAAAAATGTAACTGTTACTTTATTTCGAAAGTAACGCGTTACTTTTAGGTCCAAAACTTTGAATATGTGAAAAAAATCTTATTACTTCAGTTTTCCGTACTACTATTACTACCGCTATTATTATTATTATTATTATTATTATTATTATTATTATTATTATTATTATTATTATTATTAGTATTATTAGTATTGCACGTTGTGGATCGATTTATTTAGTGCAAGGACAAATTTTTACTTGACAGCTACATGAACATTTTAATGTAATGTGACATTGACTAAAATGGCATACTGCGTTACTCTAAGGGATGGGCACGAGTGAGTTCGAGCAAGTTTTCTTTGACACTCGATTCGACTAGAAACAAACATCTTTGAGTTCGACCCGAGAACTCAGCTTGAAAAATTTTCTCCAACTCGACTCGAATTCGGGTCGAGTTGAGCCAAATCTGGTGTATAATTTCGAGAACTCTCTTCAAGTATCTTACATATACAATATAATTATTATCAATGGTACTACTACTACTACAACTTATTATTATTATTATTATTATTATTATTATTATTATTATTATTATTATTATTATTATTACAACAACACTGTGTACAAACATGAAAGATAGGCGGTTTATATCTGAAGACTAAAAAAGTAGTTGATTGTCAACCTCGACAGTCGTGAAGTCTAGAAGTCAAGGATATGTTTACGAGCTTCTGAATTTGGATTGAGAGTCTAGGTTGAGTATTCGGGCTCGAGCTAAACATTGTTAAAAGTTATAGAGTACTAGCTAAATATCTTCAAAAGTGTTCGGCCCTGGTTTAGAATTGTCAAAGACTCGAGCAGCTCGGCTCACAGCTCATTCACTATCGAACCAAACCGAGAAGTGAGATGAGCCAACAGCTTACCCAACCGAGTCGGCTAGAGCCCTTCGCTCAGTTAGTCGAACCCCAAGCAGTTGGCTCATCCCAACCAAGCCAGCTCGAGCCGATGGTTCACCCCAAGCGAGTCGGCTTCAGCCATCGGCTCAGTTAAGCCGAGCCGAGCTAAGCTTGATTTAAAAATCTCTTGTAGTCTCGCTATCGAGACGCGACGAGATGCGAGCAGTGTCCCATCTCGTGAGCAACACTAAAAGTATTCCATATTACTGCTTAGCTTACATTTCTCAAGGATTTCACTTTCCAGTGTAATCAGTCCATGATTTCAAAACGAGTTAAAACGAAAAGGCGAACAGTGCAGGAATTGTCGTTCACTGACATCGTTCATGCTCCATTGTTCCATTCCGAGAAATTCACTTACAAGGAAGAAACATTTGTTTCCGAAAACAAATACATATATTGTAGTTACTCATCCGAAATGTAACGCGAAAAAAGTAACGCAAACTACGTACGTTACTTAAAAATTTGTAACGCGTTACCGTTACAGTTACTTTGGAAAAAATGTAACGCGTTACTAGGAAACGTTACTTAAAAAGAAATGCGTTACTTGCGTTACGTTACTTCCCAACACTGTTCCAGCGAAACTCCGGAATGTCTGGAGCAACTTTTACCTAACATGGGAGACATATTACTTTCAATCAAAGGAAAAACATATTGTGGAATTCAGATACCTCAAGGGATTGAAGTTGGGAAGAGTGGCATGTAAAAATAGTGTAAAATGACTGATTGTAGAGTGTTATCCATTGTTTTCTCGGTCGTTGAGATGAGTAGTGAGGCACTCAATGGCGTTATATCCAAATTCATCCCCATGTTTACAGGATGAGGGGCTTGGAGATATGATTAATAAAATGTAAAAACTTACTTAAATATTTGTCGAAGTAATAGTTTTCTGGGGTCGCGAAAGCGTTTCTAATAACTTTGGAATGTAGTTTGTAACCACTTCAAGATGGGCTCTTTAATCATATCAATTTCTCACCTTAAGAAGAAATTACCATCTCAACTAGTATATGTATCAAGCTAGCCTTCGCAATCGAGAAAAAATTGTGTAGATGTATGTTTCGTCTTTTAAATGATATACTAAATGTAAAATCAGAGATTGAGTTGGTCGGTGGGTCAAATGGGTCAAGATTTATGAGTGGGTCAGTGGATTGTAGGGCAGCAAGGCATGACCCACTGCGAAACACCATCACTGTGACTCACACTGACCTATTGACCCACCAACCCATTCTGCTCAGTGCCTTCTAGATAGCATTTTGTGAACACTGGCAACTTTGTCTACGTTTTACTTTCAAGACCTCAATTTTTCTTCTTTTTTTATTTGGTTGTAATGAAGAAAGAAGTTCATGCTCTTTTGGATTTTGATATTTCCAGTTGTAACAATGGCAATAGGACTTACTGCTTGGCTTTTGAGTTGCAGGCTATGAGTATTTAGAGGAACTAACTCTTGGGAAAAATGGTTTATTACAAATATAACCTCTTAAATCAGTAGAGAGGATGGCGTGGATAATTTATCAAAACTTAATGACGATGTATTTTAGTTGGTCGGAGTTGGTCACAATGGTTCAGAGTTGTTTATAGTTGGTGGTGGGTCAGTGTGGGTCATGGTAGGTGAATGGGTCACGTTGGGTGTTGAGTCATTGTGGGTCACGATGTGTAGTGGGTCAGTATTTTGTGGATCAAGGTTTCATTGACCCACACCATCTCTTGTCAACATTGCACTAAAGAGGAGAGTTTCCGAAGATGCGCGTCGGCGATTTTCTCAAATTTTGCACATAGATAGTACCCCACCAGAAAGCAATAAATCTCGAAACGGTTCACAGTACCATCCCACAGAACTCGAGATAGAGGGATTTGTTTGATTGACTAAATTAAGATCTCAATAATTTATCCTTCTACAAGCGAGATTTTCTTCATCGTTTCCGTGGCGAAGTCAGAAGAATATGTGGCAAGTAAACTTAAGGTTGAAGGTTCGCGCCCACCTTGGGATACTTGCTTTTTTCCCCTAGCGTCTTTTACACTCACCGGAATATAAACAAATCAAGCATATGGGCGATTTAACATATTTTTGGGGAGAAATTTTGTGGTTCGTTGGAGTTTCGTTGAGTCTCTGCCGTTTTTGGTATAATTTTCAAAACCGAAGTGGGGCCACTACGGATCGTAGCTGCGGGCTCACCAACTTTTGGCGAAATGTCGCCAGTTGCGCATCGGTGGTCCACTGACGCTTACGACATGGGGGCTAGTATCTGAAAACTAAGAGAATAAAGAAGCATGGTATCCATGAAGCCCGTTGATACTAATAAAAGTCTGAAACGATGAAACAGATGTCAACACCGGAAAACATGTGTTTTATAATTTCAAAGGTACCCCGTGTCGAGGAAAAGATTTGCCCCAAGGTTCCCCGGTGGGTCCCAGGAGGGGTGCAACTCAAAATTTGAAAATGGTAAGGGGAATCAAGTAGTATGTCACTTACAAGTATTACTAAAATTTAAGAAAATGGTAAGAATCCCGAGTCTTTATGCTAACTTGTGCAAAATAGCGAGCGTTCAAGATAGTAATAAATCCTTCATTGAAAACTCCTTGACCTCCTCTAAAACGTGAAACTACCCAGAAGAGGTAAATACTTGTCTTATCATTGCAAAAGTATAATGCATCAAGGTAAAACAAGAAGCGACCCATTATGGGTTTATTACATCACTAATATTAAATTCTACATTCCACGATTGTGTCTTTAAGCTAAAGGACAGGGTGATTGCGAATTATGAAATTAATGGTAGAATACAGAATTGTCCCACAACCAACTGTGAACCACTCTGAACCATTGAGACCAACTCCGACCCACCAACGTAATCAACTCTGACCCATGATCCACGTCCTTCTCTCCATTGACTAAAGAGGTTACACTTGAAATAAAACGAGATTGTGAAATTTTCACTTATCGGAGTTTGAATTCCTACCGTCAATCGCTCAAGCACCGCTCTGTTACAATACCGGTGGATCTGACCTTTACGATATACAATGGTAAAGTGTTTGTCATCTTCCAAATTAAGATGAATTTAAATTTATCATATATAATTATTTCTTTCTTGGCTTACATATACACTTCAGTAGAAAACAGGATGAAATTTGAAAGTATCAAATCAAGATAAAGTAGACCAACGTAAGAAGAAAAGAAAGAAAAACTAGTTTTCCATATAATTAAGCATGCCGTACTAATTTAAAATGTTCATGAAATTAAGCTTGGAATACAAATGTTGTGTCTATTTTTCTCACAACTTTATGGTTTGATTGCCTTATGCTCTGAACGATCCATATATTAGACACCAGCTTCAACAATTATTATATTAGAAAGCAGTGGGTATAAAATGCAAAGGACTGTTGTTTTCATTCCTCAATTAGTTTCCCAACTAATATCAATCGTTTTCGATAATTTTTACAAATCATCCCACTACCAATTTCCAATATATAGAAAATCCACCCACCGATCATAAAACACATTTTTAAGAATGCTAGGACAGGTTCTGTTTATTTTTAGCAAGAGTCATATACTGAATTTAAGCTCTCTAAGATGAACGGCTTGTAAGGTTATCAGTTTTTCGCAAAAATTCGGACACCTACTCCCCACTAAGAATATGTGTTATAATGAAAGTGATATACGTATGATAACTTCCCAGTTGGGATTGGGGCCTAATTATATACCAAATGTCATTTCATTGGACTTTGCAATTTGACCGTGATAATCACGCAGACATAGTTACTTTCAGTTTTTTATACTAGGTATAAAAATTCATATATTACAGGTGATTCAAAATTTTTTTTCCAGCAGTTAGCTCCTCTAAAAGCTCACAAGCTGTATCTCAAAAATGAACTCCTATTGCTATTGCCGCTCTTACAATTGCAAATATCAAAATCCAAAAATGCCTGAGCTTTTTTCATTAGAAATGGAGATTCAGAAGACGAAAAATGGAGATATTGAAAGTAAGACTTAGACAAGCTCACCAGTGTTCAGAAGATGCTGTATACAATGCGCAGAACAGAATGGGACGGCGGGTAGTTGCGGGTTGTTTCGTCCAAAGGATTTTCATCCAGAGACATTTAGCCCAAACACATTTGGTCCAGGGACATTTGGTCCAAAGGGCAATTTCTCCAAAGAACATTTTGTCCAAAAGACAATTGGTCCAAAGGACATTTCGTCCAAAAGACATTTGGTCCAAAGGACATTTCGTCCAAAGCACAATTGGTTTAAAGAACATTTCGTCCAAAGGGCATTTCGTCCAAAAGCCAATTGGTCCAAAGAACACTTCGTCCAAAGGATTTTCGTCCAGAGACATTTAGTCCAAACACATTTGGTCCAGGGACATTTCGTCCAAAGGACATTTCGTCCAAAACACAATTGGTGCAAAAGACAATTGGTCCAAAGGATATTTCGTCCAAAACACAATTGGTCCAAAAGATATTTGGTCCAAAGGGCATTTCGTCCAAAAGACAATTTGTCCAAGGGACATTTCGTCCAGGGATGTTTAGTTCAAAGCACATTTCGTCCAAAGAACATTTGGTCCGGTAACGCTTGGGGGTGTAATACCTCCCAACTGTAACACTCCGATTTTGAAAAAAATAGGCATTTACATACTACACACATAATAAACGAATACGTGTTTTTCTGCGGAAAAGTGGTTTAAGGGGGCAAAAGCCCCTAGTCAAAATTTTGAAAGTTGACGCCCGAAAGGCAAGAAGAGATGGACCGAAATGAACGAAATTGTGCACAGATATTGCAGACGTAAAATGAGGGAATATGTGTTTCGTATTTTCCTGAAAAAATGGTTACGTGGGGCACAGACCCCTCCAAACCTTTGATCACGAAATATCAAAAGTACTAATAACAGTATCTGAGATGTGTGTAAAGAACATGAAGAATTGCAACGAAACTTTGAGTAGGGACAATACGCAAAGAATAAATAAATACGTTTTTTATTTTCTGCGAAAGAACGGTTTTAGGGGGCAAAAGCCCCCATCCAAAAGTTTGAAACTTGAGGCCCGAAAGGTCACAAGAAATGAACCAAAGTGAATGAAATTGTGCAAAGATATTGTAGACATAAAATGAGGGAATACTGGTTTCGTATTTTCCTGAAAAAAAAAAGAAAGAGGTTTAGGTGGGACACAGACTCCTACAAAACTTTGATCGTGAAACATCAAAAGTGCGAATAACAGTATGTCAGAAGTGCTTAAAGGACACGAAGAATTGGAACGACATATTGTGTAGGGATAATACGCAAAAAATAAACGAATGCGAGTTTATTTTCTGAGGAAAAACGGTTATAATTGACAAAATCCCACACCAAAAATTTTGAAATTTGAGGCCTAAAAGGCAAGAAGAAGTGTACAGAATTGAATGAAACTGTGCACAGATATTGTAGACGTAAATTGAGGTAATTGGGTTTCGTATTTTCCTTTTAGAAAAACGGTAGCGTATATCACGGACCTTTTAAACTGTTGATTACGAAATGTCAAAAGTGCAAATGATTATACGTCAGAGGTTCTTAAAGAGTATGGAGATTTGCAACGAAACCTCGTATAGGGACAATTCGCAAAACAATGAACGAAACGTGTTTTAATTTGTGCGGAAAACAGTGTTGGGGCCTAGGCCTTCTCCGAAAAAAAAATAAATATTACCTTAATAGCGCAGGAAGTAGTGGACCAAAGCAAATGAAATTGTGGGTAGACATTTTAGAGACCCTATGTAAAATAAAGTCTTTCGTGTTTCTGAAGTATCCCTATCCGTTTTGCTTCAAATTTGGCACATCAACAGCAAACAGGAAATTAATCGACACGTGTTTTTGTTTATGCGGAAAAACATTGTAAGGGTTAAAAGTGCTTCCTGAAATGCTATAAAATACACTATACTGTTTGTGCTTCTTGTTGATCTGCCAAATTTGAAGAAATCAGATGGAGACACTTGTGAAACACGAAAGGCCTTATTTTACGTATCCAATATCTACATACAATTTCATTCACTTCGCTCCACTTCTTCTTGGCTTTCGGGCTTCAACTTTCAAAACTTTGGGTGGGAGTTTTTGCACCCTGTAACCCTTTTTTCGCAGAAAATAAAAACCCGTGTTCATTTATTTTTTGCATATTGTCCATACACAAAGTTTCGTTGCAATTCTTCATTTAAATTTAGGCACTTCTGACATACTGATACTAGCACTTTTGATATTTCATGAGCAAAGGTTTGGAGGGGTCCGCGCCCCACCCAACCATTCTTTCTAGAAAAACACGAAACCCGTATTCCCTCATTTCTCGTCTACAATATTTGTGTACGATTTCATTCATTTCGGCCCACTTCTTCTTGCCTTTCGGGCGACAACTTTCAAAATTTTGGGTGCGGGCTTTTGCCACCTAAAACCGTTTTTCCGCAGAAAATAAAAAAAACACGTATTTACTTATTTTATGTGTAGTATCTGCCTGCCAAATTTTTATCAAAATTGGAATGTTACACTTGGGAAGTGTTACTTGTTTAGCTTCTTATTTCTAAAGGAAATTTTGAAATAGAGATTTATTCCGCAATTTTCTTTTCGATAAAACAAATATATGTTGAGATATTAAGAGAAAACGTAAACGCTTGAAAACTAAATGGCCACCTCTCTTTGCTTTCATTAATAATTTTACAAAAATACAGTTCTAGTTTCGCAGAAATACAGTTGTAGCTTCGTTGGTTAAGGAACTCACCTCCCAAAATGATAAACAACCCTTTGAAGAGCATACTCCCTCTTCATTTGCGGACAACATTACCTCCGCATGGTCATGTGAATCTTGTATTTGGTTTGAGACTTTGCAATGGATATCTTAAATGTACTGTGCTGTACCGAGAAAATTAATATGAAAGCAAAAGTATATACTATATTTGCATAAGGAGTAACACTGAAATAAAAATACAAGACAAGTTAACAATTCTGGTTTGTCATACAACTCACTAATTATGTAGAAACGTCTGCCGAAGTTACACACTATCAATAGTCTACAAATAGAAACCAGACTTGTGGTTAACCTGAAAATATACGTATATTCTACACGAAATGTTCCAACTTTCATCTTATATTTGTCAATCACTTTTCAAAATGTTGCAGCCAAGAATGTGACTGTTTAAGAGTATTGTCTTTGGACACTAAGAATATATTTCACACATGAGTAGTTTTCTATTCTCAGTATTTCTTCAAAGATACTTCACTCATAATTTTTCACTTTTCTAACACAAGGGTTTGAATACCTAATATTTAAGTTGCTCAAATTTAAACTCCATTAATTTTAGTTATCGGTACTTATTTTAGAACTATTTCATTCACAACTTGAAAATTTTAGATGTCATGTTAGCAGTTATTGCAGCAACATACTACACACTACAACCTTTCCCTCACTCCTGTTGTTCGGCCATGTTGTTTTCAGGCGTGTACGTTTTTCTGAATATCTCAGCATTATTTGTTCTATCGAAATGAAAATTGCGGAATAAATCTGTACTTCAAATTTCCTTCAGAAATAAGAAGCTACTGAGTATAATGTTATATGAATCACTTTTACTCTTCAAATAGAAAAAACCCTTGACCCCCAAGCGTTACCGGACCAAATGTTCTTTGGACGAAATGTACTTTGAACTAAATATCCCTGGACGAAATATCCTTTGGACCAATTCTCCTTTGGACGAAATGTCCTTTGGACCAATTGTATTTTGGACGAAATGTCATTTGGACGAATTGTCCTTTGGACCAAATGTCTTTGGATTAAATATCTCTGGACGAAATGTTCTTTGGACGAAATATCTTTGGACTAAAAGGGTGGCCACCGGTTGGGCCAGTGTGAGTCATGGTGAGTAGTGTTTCGCAGTAGGTCATGTCCTTTTGACCCATGATCCACTGATCCACTCACAAATTTTGACCCATTTCACCCACTTACCAGCCGACCCACTGACCCACTCCATCTTTGATTTTAACATGTCTTGTTTCATTTAAAAGACGAAACATACATCGACATAATTTTTTCATCGATTGCGAAGGTCGGCTTAATATTATAATTGTAATGGTAATTTCTTCTTAAGGTGAGAAATTGATATGATTAGAAAGCCCATCTTGACGTGGGTACAAGTTACCTTCCAAATTTTAGAAACGCTTTCTCACCCCGAAAACTATGAATTCGACAAATATTTAAGTAATTGTTGAATTTTTATTTTTAGCTTTCCCAGGCCATCATCCTGTGAAGATTGGGATGAATTTGGATGTAACCTCCATTGGGAAAATCACTATCCATCTCAACGACCGAGTAAATTATGGATAAAACACTAAGATCAGTCGTTTTACATTCTTTTTACATGTCACACCTCCCAACTTCCATAACTGCATACTACTACAATATTTTCTTCTTAGATTGAAAGTAATATGTCCCCCCAAGTTTGGTAAAGGTTGTCCCAGACATTCCAGAACTACGCTCTCCTTATTAGATGTGCTGGGGGATCTTACTCTTACTGGAAGTAGAACTTAAACTTAAACGTCATCAGAACTGCTCCCAATGAACTTGGCGACCACGAAAGATATGGGTTGTATACTAACATTGGCTATTTTTAATTATTTCTACATGTCACAAATTTCACAAACTTCTTCATTGTGTTAATGAGGGCTTAACTTACATGGCATCTGAAGTTCCAATCTTTACCTAAGAGACCCCCAAAATTACAGATTCGACACTAATGTAGGTCTTTTTTTATGATTTTGATGTCAGTCCCTTTCATTCCTCCTAGGACAGCAAACGGATACTGCCACTGCTAGGACTAAATTTGGTCTTAAATGGCATTAAAATTTCTACCAATTAATTTAACGAACAGTGCTGCATTTAGAAGCTCGGCGTCCCTACGCACGTTTGCTCTCTTCGCCCCCAATAACTACACATTTCTCCGTACCTTGATCCCTAACTTACAAATAAAACTTAATTCGAATATGCTTAATTATTGAATTTATTGCAGTTAAATACCACTCACTAGATGCTACAGCTACAATTACGTAACAAAAAATAAATGGGAAACATGTTCTGAATTATTTTCAGATTTCTTACGCAATCATTAAATATATTAGAATAGTAAAAGAGGACTGCTCATGAAAAAGTATATTTGCTCTCGATTTCTTTAACTTTTTCATACGAAAAAATTAAAATTTTAAACTTTGCGCTCTTCACCTATATTGCCCTCTAGGCACGGGCCTAGTTGAACTAATGGGAAATGCGGCACTGAAAATTTACGCTTCGACTCTAATATTGGTTGATTTCGATATTTTTTTGTCGCTACGTAACCACCCTGGGTGCTAATGGGAGCTTAATTGGACTTGAATTGAAAGTAGAACTGTTTACCTAAGCGAAAGCGAAACTATGGATTCGATACTAATATCGTTCCTTTTCTATTATTTTTGATATCCCGACAGTACTCTTTTCCAGATTGTAAGAAATATGGTTAAAATTGCACTGGACATATAAGAATTATGTCGAAACACACACATACATCTACTTTCATATATATAAATACAGAGTGAGTGAGCGAGAAAGTGAGAGAGAGCGACCAAAGGCATCACCACTTCCAAAATGCAAAAGCATATATCATGTATTGAATTGAAAATCTATGTAAAGACCTTCTGCTGTGGCATGCTTCATAAGGACAATTCCAGTCTGCTCACGTGACCTTTGTGATTCATGAATTTCTTGCGAGCGTTCCGACTTTGGATTCTCTGTTTATATTTTCTTTTTATGCCTCGGATAATTTTTCAAAAATATCAATGACATGCTGTAATACGAATGTTCAGAACTAACCCCAATATGACAAATAGCTACAAATAAATACACTACATAATTTATTTATTGCGATGATATTATTTTCTTAATTTGTATTTAACATTCACATATATCATATGCCAACGTACTGTGAACACCTGTTATATTTTAAACATAATAATCATTATGTTCTGCAATGATTATATGTTATATATATATACAACTGAGTATTTTAATGTAATTATTTTATATAATTTTTCATGCATTGCGGAAAATAAAATTTCATAAAAAAACATTGACTCAGATGGGAATCGAACCCTCGACCTTACGATTTGAAACGGTATTTAAGATAATAATTACATTCATATCCACTACAAACGCTGTTTTTGTTCTACTTTGACTTTTATTTTAGTACTCAGGAGAGAAAAATGTTCTATGTCTTAACTTTCATCATTCTTTTACATATGGAAATATTCGTTTACGTATCTAAATATTCCATTAAGTATGGAGAGCAAAATGACAAACAAGAATGCGCTGGCATTAATACAGTTTTGAAATATTGTATCATTAATTATTTCAATCAATGTTGCTTTTTTATATATAATTTGTAACAAGTCTTATTATATTTAAAAGAAGAAAAACACATCTGCAAGATTTTTCCGGATTGCAAAGGTTGGCTACGAGGTTCGAACGTGATTTACTTTTTCCCGAAGATACCCGAAGTTGGACTTAGAAAATTTTTGCCTTGAAACAGCAATAAAGAATGCACTCAACCTTTTTGAGACAAGGTGTACATGTACTTTTATACAGTTATATAAAAATAAAAAGTATGTAAAGGAACTTTACACATAGTCAAATTGTATTCCTTGAGCATCTTTGGCATCAAGTTAAAGCTGGGAAACCAATTACATGTTTTTATGTTACTATCAGATCAATGAATTGGCTGTGATACTTCCTTTACAAAACATTTAGCCTGTCCTTTGTTACCATTTGGAGTTCGCAACCCGATATAATCTATAATATAGGTTAAACATATCTTTTCACTTTGCAAATACAATGTTAATGCATCGTTCTCAATAAAAACCCTCGAGGATATATATATAGTACATACGTAAATCATTTGTACAAATACATATTGTTTTGATAACTTAGTATATGTACATGTACTTTTTTACAGTTATATAAAAATAAAAAGTATGTAAAGGAACTTTATTCAAAATTTCATTATTGCAATTGTTACTGACATTTTTTATGTATATCATCATTCGGAATACTACGAAATACTTGCAGACCAGAGTACTTTTCCTGTATCCGTATTAATAAACGCATGTTCCTTCTTAAGGTGAAAAAATAAATTATTAGGAAACCATTTCACATGCAACATCGTTGTCAGTCCAATCTTTTAATCCACCAGCACAATAGAAGCATATATATTGATCTTTTTTCTTCGCGTAAAAAAATCAAGCATCACTTAATTGTTAAGGAAGTTGTTTTGTTGAAACAGGCCAATGTTCGAGTGTTCTTAAACGTAAATCCTCAGTACAATACAGATTATATTGCGGACAAAAACATTTATATGGTAATTCTGGCACGTGTTGAAATGGTATCTTTTTAGATACAGAATTCGGTCGCAGTTCCATTTTTAATCTCCCACAATTCGTATTTTCTAATCGTCTGTTTCGAAGTCTTTCTTACATTTGCCCGAAATCTATGAAAACCAATATTTCCAGTTAATAGAAGTTTGTCAATATTATTCTGTAACACATGATTTACATAGCCATGTTACTTCAGTAGCTTATCAACTGAGACTAATAAAAATATGCATACATATATCTGTGCAAGCATGCACGAAAAGAGGAAGAGGAAAATCAAGTTTCGTCTTGTTTATACATGCCCAATACAATTACGTAGAACCACGGTCTAGCGTTCGATTTGATGCTTTCAAAATGAAATCATATTTACTATCCGGGTTCCATTCTCGGTGAGAAAGCATTGAATATTTTAAGGCATTAAGTTAATTCCATTCTTTCTGTCGTGGAAAGAAAATAAATGCGAGGTGCTATATACTTAAAAATATTTTTTTCATGCAAGGACTAATTCAACTCTAAATCTTTAAGTACCAAATTCGATCCCAGCTCCCTACCAAAGTGGATTTTTGTGTACAGAATCTTTATATCATAAGTTATCGAAGCTGGAGGCAAGGTTAGTGGTCTGCTTCACTTTCATGGATCAAGTTCTACTTCCTGCCTGAATTGCATTCTAGGTGAGGAAGTACGCATATGTGCCTTTAGTGGGAACATTATATCTGCAAGTTAGTAAAAAAAACTTAAAAAGTTAAATGTAAACAGTGGGAACGTACAGTTAACCAATTTTAACATTTAGCGCACACTAAGCCATGGTCTTCGGAAGGTGATAGGGCAACTAGTAATAAACAAAACATCTTCTTCTTTTAGTTTTCGAAGCTGGTCTAATAGCTAACACGGATCTGTGGTGAACGTGGTCCTGAGTTCAATTTCCGGAGGGAGAGCATTGAAATTTAATCACACTTTACTTCCTGAGTTCGTTTCTTGCTAAGAAAATACGCATATGTGCCTTAAGTGGGAACACTCTGTCCTCAACTTAGTGAAGAAACTTAAAATGTGAAATGTAAACAATTTGAACGTACAGTGAAGCAATTTTAAAATAAAGCATACAGTAAGTCGAATGCTTCGGAAGGGGATAGGGCAACTAGTAATAAAAAATTTTCTTCTCTTAGCCCATGCGGATCCGGGTTACATTCTCGAACGGAGAGAGAGTATTAAATACTTGGAAACATTATAGTGCTTCGAAGTGAAGAGCTTTGAACGATAAATAACATATGCTATACTACAAGGGGACCCAACGCTAATCAATAGACATATAAGTATACTCTTTGTCAGAAGAGTCTAAGGGATCCAACGCAGCTAACCAATAAAAGAGAAGAAGGTGAAGTTCAATTGGGGAGCTTCGATCACTAAATATCAGAGAGTTAGGGTGGGGTCAAAAGTAGCTCCCCAATGCTACGAGAAACTTCCGTTCTTTATCCAATACAATATGAGGAGCCGAAGACCAATCAATTGGGAAGCTTCGATCACTGACAAGTAAACCTTACGTTTGGGTGAATCGAGTTGCTGACTGAGACACATATGAGAAAGTAGTAATAAATGTGGTCAGTATTTCAGTGAAGTTGTAGGTGCGAAGCTCCAGGGGTTTAGGAGATACAGCTACCAGAACATCACATAGAAGTACAGAATAGTCTTCATACAGTTGGAGGTAAAAGCTCTGTAAGACCTCTTGTAACGACAAAAGGTTAATAACAAGTATATGGGCACATATTAGGGCTAGGGAGAAGTCATATAGTAAGGTTATACCTAACGGCGGCCATCTTGAAATCCGACATTTTGAATTAAGGTTAATTTTTTAGAATATGAATAGGGCCATATCATACATGATTTAAGGCGCAAATTTAATCAGAAGAGCAATGGTGACGTTAATTTTGATTTACGTGCAATTGGTAAAAAGTTACAGGGAAATTAAATATTGTTGCAGCATATGTATTAGTCCTTTACCCCACCTTGTAAAGACATGCACCCTTTTCTGAACTACATATTGATGTGATAATTGAGGATTTTTTCTGGAAGAAAGACCCAAGTTCAATTATGACTCAATTCCACTTTGGTCATTTTTCCTTAAATTAGCAACTTGTTTATGCGATAACAATGCTGATTAATGATAAAGCAAAAATGGTTATACCGTTGGATTTATGGTAAAATTTGCTATTAATAAGGTGTCAATGTTATGCGTTGTTTTAAAACTTTTGTCTGATTCAAATTGGCGGATTGGAACATGGCCGCCATCAAGGCAAGTCATACCATAGACCTATTTATCCACCTGCTTTTTATTTAATTATTATCATTAACACAAACTTTACAAGGTTTGGTAAAGGACTAATACATATGCTGCAACAACATTTAATTTCCCTGTAACTTTTTACCAATGGCAAGTATATCAAAATTAACGTCACCATTATTCTTTTGATTAAATTTGCGTCTTAAATCATGTATCACATGGCCCTATTCCTATTTTAAAAACTTAACCTTAATTCAAAATGCCGGATTTCGAGATGGCCGCCGTCAGGTATAACCTTACTATATGACTTCTCCCTAGTCCTAATATCTGTCCATATACTTTTTATTCACCTTTTGTCGTTACAAGAGGTCTTACAGAGCTTTTACCTCCAACTGTATGAAGACTATTCTGTACTTTCATGTGATGTGCTGGTAGCTGTATCTCCTAAACCCCTGGAACTTCGCACCTACAACTTCACTGATATACTGACCACATTTAGTAGTACTTTCTCATATGTGTCTCAGTGAGCAACTCGATTCACCCAAATGTAAGGTTTACTTGTGAGTATCAGAGAGTTGAGGTGAGTTCCAAAATAGCTAACCAATGCTATAAAAAGCTTTCGTTCTTAGCTTTGCAAGGCGTGGCCGGGGTGTGGGGTGATTCAAATAACTTGCTAATAGGCAACGAGAAGAAGATGAAGAGGAAAATTCATGTTTCATTTTCTTTCTACAGCCGAAAGCCGTCCAAGAGTATGAGCATACGTATACCAGCTTAGCAACATATCCCAGGGAATGTTCCCGTGCGAAAATTTTTAATATTTTCCCACGTGAAGTGAATTATTCACTACTATTCTTACTAGCACTTTTGATTTTTCGTGGTCAAAGGTGTGGACGGGTCCATGCTCCAAGCAACCGCGTTTGCAGGAAGATATGAAACTCGTATTCTCAATTTCGTCAGCAATATATGTGCAAATTTTCAAACACTTTGGTTTAATTCTTCTGACTTTGTGCGTGAACTTCTAAAATTTTGTCTGGCGTTTTTTGCCCTCTAAGACCGTCTTTCCACAGAACATAAGAACCTGAATTCAATTAGTTTTTGCGTATTGTGCATACATATAGTTATGTTGTATTTTTCAATGTCGATTACACACATGTACTGTTACTAGCACATTTCATTTCTCCTCAACAAGGTTTCGCAAGAATACATGCCCCGCCCAACCATTTTCCCCAGGAAAATACAAAACCCGTATTTTCTCATTTTGTCTACAATATATGTGCACAATTTCAATTAATTCGGTTCAATTCGTTTAGCCTTTCGGGCGTCAAATTTCAAATTATTTGTTGGGAACCTTTGCTCCTAATGCCGTTTTTTCCGTGGAACATACAAAAACCAGTATTGCTTAATTTTTGCGTATTATCCATACAATAAGTTTCGTTTTAATATTTCATGTCGTTTGCACACAACTGACATACTGGTACTATCTCTTCAGTTTTAGTGTTGAAAGATGTGGTGGGGTCGGTTCCCCATCTAACCGGTTTGTTCTAGGTAAATACGAAACCGCGGATTCCATGATTTTATGTCTACAACATCTGTGCACAATTTCAATCACTTCGATTCAATTCCATTTGCATTTCGGCTATCAATTTTCAAATTAATTGCTGGGAGCCTTGCCCCCTAATACCATTTTTCCAGAGAAAAAAATCGGTATTCCTTATTTTTTTCCTATTATCCATACAAGAAATTTCGTTTTAATTTTTCATGTCGTTTGCACACATCTGACATACTGTTAATAGCACTTTTCATTTTTCGTGATCAAAAGTTTGGTGGAGTCGGTGGCCAATTCAACCGGATTGTTCCAGGTAAATACGAAACCCAGATTCCCTGATTTTATGTCTACAATTTCTGTGCAGAATTTCATTCAATTCGATTTAATTCTTTTAGCCCTCCGGGCGTTAATTTTCAAATTATTTGTTGGAAGCCTTTGCTCCCTAATGTCGTTTTTCCGCAGAACATATAAGATCTAAGATAAGTCCGGTATTGTCTGATATCATTATGAGTTGATAGAGTTCGTTGGCAGTATTGAAGATAAGGAGAAGGGAATAGAATTAGGACTAGAGACAGAGCAGGGATCTGTATTATGATATCTTGACATTTTAATGAGTAAGGAAGGGAAGAGCATTAAGACTCAATGGTATCAAAAAGAATGTAGTGGTCGTATTTACTGTAATAAGAAAAGTAATGTAGATAGAAGTAAAGAAGTTAATTTCATAAGAAATATGTTAGAAAGAATTTCCAAAATTTGTAACAAAAATGTAGAAGAGAATGTGGAAATCTTTAAAAGACACCTGTATGAGAATGGTTATAGTAAACGGGATATCGTTAAGGCATCTGTGGTCTTGGGGAAAGGTAAAAGTGGGGAGGACAATGAGGGGGTATGGAAAGGCATTATAGGGTTAGGAGAAGATACCGAGATTTTAAAAATGATGTTAAGAAAGCAAGGGGTCATAGTGTATAGAAAAGGTAGCAGAACATTGTTGGATATGGTCAAATGCAAAGGGAAGAAAAAAGAAAAGAGAGATCAGAAAGGTGTCATTTATTATATAAATTGTAAGGATTGTGATATGAAATATATTGGTGAGACGTGGAAATTATTGAAAGAAAGAATTAAACAACATAAAAGTGATGTGAAATATGGCAGAGAAACTAACGCAATCTTTAAACATGTAAAAGAAGAGGGACATGATGTGAACTGGTAAAAAGTTATTGTGCTGGAACGGGAAAAAAAATTGTGGCCGAGAAAGTGGAAAGAGACCTGGTGGATAGAAAAGGAAAGGGATGTAAACTTAATGAATTGGACCAAAGGTATCAGCATTAATAAAGAATGGAGAAATATTATTGATAAATAAAGAAAAATGTATATGAATTAATGTATTCAATGGTTGCTTGCTCCTTGATGTTTCTTTCTGGTAAAATGTTATGTTGTCCCATTGGTCAGTTCAGATAGATTTCCACGCTTCTGATTGGCTGTTTGAACGGGCCAATGAGAGAGCAGATAGGGAGATGAATTGTGTTTATATACTTGAGTAATTTTTTGTATCACTCAGTGTACGTCTAATGAGGATCTTGGCTAGAAGATCGAAACATCACGTGTAAATGTGTTTTTATATTAAATAAGTGCAGTCTTGTTCAGCAGTGTGTTTATTTTTCTGATAAAAACGGTATTCCTTAATTTTCGCGTATTATCCATACAATAAGTTTCGGTTTAATACTTCATGTCGTAAGCACACATCTGACATACTATTACTATCCCTTTTCGTTTTTTCTGATCAAGGATTTGGTGGTATCAGTGCCCCATCCAACATTTTTCTAGGTAAATACCTATCTCGGTATCTGATTTTATGTCTACAAGATCTGTGAGCAATTTCATTCAATTTGAATCAATTCTTTTAGCATTTCGGGCGTCAGTTTTCAAATTATTTGTTGGGAACCTTTGCTCCTAATGCCGTGTTAACCGCGGAACATGAAAAAAACCGGTAATCCTTAAATTTTGCGTATTGTCCTTACAAAAATTTCTTTGGAATTCTTCATACCTTTTACACAAAACTGGCATACTGATACTAGCCCTTTTGATTTTTCGTGAACAAATTTTTGGAGGGTTCCGTGCCCCACTCAACCGTTTTACGTCTGCAATATCTGTGCAGAATATCACTGACTTTGGTCTAGTTGTTCTTGCCTTTCCTTTGTCAACTTGTGCACAATTTACAGTGAGGCATTTATACTAAAACTTTATGTTATGTACCTTTTTCTTTTTTATGAGAAAATTCATTTTTTGGGTGGGGAGTTGAGAAATGCTTTCCTATGATATCTGTTTCTTGATATTCATCTTGTTTGAACTGCTTAAGTAAGATCATTTTGTAACTTTTGATGTCATCCAAATCCGTCAGGGTAATAAAATTGTCATTCTTAACAGTTTCTCACCTTCTCTTATTTGCAGTTTGTCACACTAATATATTTGTTACCAAATTGACGTTTGATCCAACGACTTTCAAATTCGCAACCAACCCAATCGCCGAGCTTTTTGGATTGCCTATTTTTGCAGGAATCGGAGAATTGCAAGTGCAAATGCAGTTTTAGAGTAGTGTATACAAAACAGGAAAGAGTACAAAAATGCTGAAACGAACACCTTAAATACCTCTCTACCTCAATTAGAAGACCTGAGACTTCCAATTTCAAAATTCATTGAACATGCTATTTTGTGGATTTCTTTTTTAATATTTTCATAGCCCTATCTCCATTACCGATCGAATTATAAAGTTGAAATTTGGCATTTCTCTTAGTTTATATAGAGGTCATTTATCTATAAAATTTCTTTAAAGTCTGAAATGGTAAGGAAAAATTTTGTTTACAAAGTGTGTTGATTTGACCTGGAACGACCTTAGAGTCAACACAGTTAGTGAGGATGGTCACTCAATACACATTTAATGATTTCGTAATCAAGTGATGAATTTAAGGAAGGCATTTTGGATATTTAAGTTCAAATTAGTTTCAGAATATGTATATACACTATTAAGTGCATATAGTAACGGTTGTTGGAAGCAAATGAAATGAAATATTTCAGTTTTACGTCCCACGTTTATGTCGGTTAGGCTAAAGGAGACTTTGATGAGAAGAAATAAATGAAGTGGTGGAAAGAAGAAAACGAGAGGAAACGGAACAACCCCATGGTAACCCACGAGCAAGGTGTTTGTCAACCACAGAGTCCACACGGCACGAGCCTTGGTGGAACCAGGGACCCAGATCACTGGAGGTGAATGCTCTAGGACTGAGCCACTCCGCCCCCGGTAATTATATTGAGTACGAGAGTTTTATAGGTGTGATCTAAACTTACTAGTGTTATGATATTTGTTTATTACTGATTCATTTCATTCCTGAATTTAGTTGACATCTCATTTCACGAGCGAATACGTATTCAGTGAATCCCGCTTAAAAATAAATAGGTATGCGTTTATTGTATAATTCTTTGAATTTCAGTTTTTAAATAAGAGTTTTTTCATCAAAGTGTAAGCAAGCCTAGGTTTCTCCAATATCTCTGTAGGGGTCTAGGATAAGAAATGTGTGGTCTGTGATTCACCTTGTTTTGTGCTGGAAGATTTATTTAGATCAGTCATCCTCAACTCACTATATTTCTCAAACTTTCTCAAGGCTGGAAACTCTTTCAGGGTTTTCAAGTATATTACGATTAACTCTAGGGACACCAGAAGGGGATCTCGCAAGCCCACAAATTGTTTTAGTTATACTTTGTAACATTTCTAATTGAAAAAAAATGAAAAATCGATATTTTCAAGCTTGCTTAGATTTTAGTGTTTTGTTTTTTCTATTCGTGCTGTGGGCCTCAGAGCACCCCGCCCCGTTTTTAGTACTAAGGGACTATTCACCGCATACACTAACTAATATATTAAAGTATTTTGGCTATTTATTTTACTTCCCTTTGAAACAATTTTGGTATTACCCCATGCAGTGGCACTCTGATTAATGTCAACTCTAGGGGTAGTCTGTGTATTCTGCTCAATATTGCCAACTGCCCGTTATAAAAATTAGTATACATATATTTCCTGATTACTTTTCGCACCTAAATATTTCATTTTCTATTAGTTTAATCCTTCAAAAATGCTAACACCTACGTATGCCACTTTATATTATAATCGCACACACATACAAATAAACAGACACACACTCATACACACTTATATATATATATATATATATATATATATATATATATATATATATATATATATATATATATATAAGGTTGTAACCAGCATGTTTGTGTAGTAGGCGCCCGTCGATTTTGAATAGGGCGAATGTCCAAAGAATGGAACAGATAAGAAATGGACGGTACAATGTCCGTGAGGTATGGCGAGTACCATTTCCTATCCAAGGCGTTGCATGGTGTTCCGGGTCATCCTAGCTACATGGGGATTAGCGTTGTTCTGTAAAAGGAGTATCATTTTCCATTCAGAAGTGCTGGCTAAAGAATTTTGAGTTTTCTTGAACACGGGTCAACTGCAGACAGAACACAGGTGAACAGTTCCTGATGCACGATGCCGCGAGTAGTCCACCAAACACACAGCAGGACATTCTGGTGCGGCCAGGACAGGAGGACAGCACTGGGTTCGGCTGTTTTGGTTTCTGTTCATGGGAAGCTAACTAATGATGACGGAGCCAGGAAGCTTCGTATAGGACTCACTTCTTATCACATGTCAAATCGTGTCCATAAATAGCTCCTTCCTCAGACGAAACTGCAAAGAAACACAGGCGTCTACACGCGTTGCATTCTGGCCCGGAGTCAAACCTTGTGAGATCCATGACAAAACTTGTAGTGTTTCCCAAGTTGATGGAGGTGCTGCCAAATGGTTTTTCCACTTACACTGAATTATAGCCCCAATTCCTCACATTTCGGGCAACTGTTCGCTTCAATTGGTGTCTCAAGATCTTCATTTCGCATATGTGTTGAGTTGTCGCCACGAAGTGCGCCTTCGAGTGTTTCGTCATCACCTTAAACTTGTTAGAAACCGCTGCACGTTCCAGGTAGTCACGACATCCTCGCCATAGGCCTACCATATCTTCCGCCCCGATGCACGGCGTGTGATCCCAGTTTGAACTCGTACAGCATACACGTCCTTATGACTGTCTGCGGAGGTCCCATGTTCACTCATATTTACGCAATTCACGGTGTAATTGAACTGCCACAACAAGATAGTATATTTTATAAAGCCACAGCAACAACTGGCCTTCCCCTTATCTTCAGTTGCATCCAACTCACTGTGTGAGGGCCAATGAAACACACTACTCAAAAAAATATTGGTTACATTTATACATAAGACTGATTTTCTTTGTAATTTCTCTTAACTTCTTTAAGATTTTCAGACAAAAGTATTAATTTATTACTCGAGACTAAAAAGCAATTATTTTATAAACAGGTGTATCTCACTTGCTGTTTTACGCTAAGTAGCATTAAAAAGAGCTAATGAAATTCTATCTGAAAACTGAAAAATAAAGATATTCACCAAATTTTCCTTCTGATAAAAATGTTTTTTAAAACACTAGCGAGATTATGTAAAACAGATAACGTTCTTACTAATTAGTTTAGTAATATTGTTTTTTTGTAGCATAAAGGTAAACAAGAATCTTCTGTCGCTTTCTGTGGAGGTCTATATTCACTTGGCTCCTCACACCGTGAGATGAATGCGAACGAAGATATGGCGAAAGTCAGTGGGTGGTGTGGGTATATCCAACGTACTACGTGATTGTGGCAGTTCAGTTATACCGTAAACTTTGTAAGGATAGAGTGAACAGGACACATCCACACCGCATCATAAGAGCGTGTATGGTGTACGAGTTCTAACTGTGGTCAGACAGCGCTACAGCGGGGCAGAAGTTATGCCAGGCCTTTGATGAAGGTATCATGATTTCGTGGAGAGTGCAGCGGTGGGTAACAAGTTTAAGGACCATGACTAAACACTCCGAGACACACCACGTCCAGGACGACTACCCCATGCACAAACGAAGATGTTCAGGTAACAATTGAGGTGAACAGTGGCCAGACATGTGAGGAACTGGGACTGAAATTCAGTACGAGTGAAGAAACCTTCGTATGTACCTGCATCATTTTGGGAAGAACTAAAAGGTGGGTAGGTGGATCTGACGGGATTAGACTCCGGACCAGAAAACAACGCGAGCAGACACTTGTGTTTCTTTGCTGTTTCATCTGAGGGAGTAGCTATTTCTGGACACAGTGTTGAATGCGATGAGAAGTTCTTCCTGTACGAAGCTCTAGGATCCTGGCATCATTGGTTAACATCTTATGAGCAGTTTCCAAAACAACCAAAAGTGGTAGTGCACCAGAAGGTCCCCCTGTTTGTTTGGTGGACTGCTAGCGGCATCGTGCATCCAGACCTGCTACCAGCTAATCAGAGCATCAATGCGTCTGTGTACTATCAGCAGTTGACCCGTGTTCGACAAAAAACTAAAAAATCTTAATCCAGCACTTCTGAAGCGATCAAGTGTCCTCCTATTACATGGCAACGCTAGGCCTCACGTGGCTAGGATTACCAGGGTTACCTTTCTGTGTCTTGGTTGGGAAACACTATTGCATCCACCATATTCCCAGACATTTCAGCGTCCGATTAACACCTGTTCCATTCATTAGAGAATCACCTTAGAGGACGCCAGTTCAAATCCCTAGTAGAAGTGAAATGAGTGCACTTCATGTCTTCTTCGCTACACGGGCCACCAAGTTCAACGGGGATGGAATCCATGGCCTTCCAGAACGTAGAAAGAAGGTGTTTTATGCTTATGGGGACTATTTTTGATATTACAGGTAGATACGTCTTAAGTGGCATATTGATGTTCGAAGGTGGTGCATGAAAAAGCGACAGAACTTTCTGGGTTATCTTTATATTTATAGTATTTTGTTAAAACGTTTGTCTTCAAACTGTCAAATATAAATCGCAGTGATTTGTGTAATCTGCTGTCAAAAAATTGTACCATACTATTTTCCTGTCGGTATAGGGAAGATATATGCCATACTATTTTTTGATCGGTATAGTGAAATAGTATTATTCCATTCTATTTTACCGTAAATTATTAATTATATGTAAACTTTATTATTTCTAAATGATTGAAGCTAGATAAACTTACAATGATGTTTCAAAAGCTGGTCATTTGGAGGCAGGAAATAATTTGGTAGATTTGGCCCCGATGGGCCCCCGTGGCTACACACCTACTAAAAAGTATTCTTTATCCATATGGAAAATTTAAAATAAACTCTTCTTGTTGCACAAATGTTCCTATTGGCATAATTACTGTCTGATTCTATTTCCTGTGCTAGATTTTTCGATATTGATAAAGCCTTGTGAGAAATTGGGAACTGGTACGGGTAGCTGAAGTGCTAATCACAGATCCCTCAATATCCAGGAGAAATTGAACTGTAATATCATGCATTCTTCTACACAAAAGGACAAATGCACTTATAATTTTACTGAAGAGATACATACAAATGTAACTTCCTTATTATTATGATAGTCACTGCTTGGCAATTTGGTGCATCAAATTCATTTTTAATTATTTTCGTAACACAGTCAGGGTACAGTAAGTGGCCAAAATGTGAGTGCAAATATTATGTTAGTTTTATTGATCGATCAAATATGGTAGGAACTCGTCATTGTGGAAAGACATAACCTTTAAAAACGGGCTAATAGCATGAAATTTTGGTTGTTATTAATAGCGACTGGTTCTGAGCAGACAGTAAGGCAGTTGCTGGGATACCTACTGTAGACTTCGTATAGGAGGTGTGGTGGCTCAGTGAGAGAACGTTCATCTCCGGTGCTTGGGGTCCTTGGTTCAATCCCAGCTAGCTCCGTGTGGACTTTGTGTCGGACAAACCCAATACTCCTGGGTTTGATCTGGGTTCTCCCGTTTCCTCCAATTTCTTCATTCCACCATTTCACTCATATCTCATCATCACCATGTCCTTTAGCCTAACCGGTATAACTGTGGGACGCAATACAAAAAAATACAATTTCGTGAATATCAGGAGTAATTTGTTCCATTCTCCGCTGAAGACATTTTTCAGGTATTGAAGTGTCAAAGATGGAGAATTCCGCTCTGCAACCCGTTGCCAAAGAGCATCCCAAAAATGTTCAATGAATTTCAGGTCAGCTAATACAGTTACCAGTCTATTTGCTAGGTTTTTTCCACATTTTGGGGTACCGGTATTTCCAATTTGGGCGGCTCTGTGATTGTAGCCCATAAACACCAAGTCGGAGTATATTGGTTTGGTGGCTTGGCCTACCACTAGCCTTTGTAACAACGTACATTATTATTATTATTATTATTTAGTTTCCACGTTATTGTTCAGTCTTGAATATAACAGAAAGTCTTAGAGCATACTTATATGTTATCAAATAGATAAATGTGGTTTCGCTATTAGAATGACTTATTTTATTTTAGTAAAGGATCGTATATTTTTAGCTTCATGTGCTGCGTGAAGTGTCACTATATTTTGCATTGGATATGTGCTAACTCTACTCATTAGAGTAAACGAAAGTTTTCAAAAGAAGGCTCAAATAGGTGACTAGCCAACGAAGTAGGAGCCTCAATTTTTAAAAGCCTCGCAACGCAGCGCAAATAAGCAACAGATAATTATAACAGGTATGCCTACTATCGCAAAATAATGTAAAACAAAATTGGTTTTGCGTTGTCGCAAATGCTACGGAACGAAATTGACCATGTCCGATACAATTCCAAGCGACTGAAATTTCCAATATGCACTGTCGTTACTCGTATAACTTCTCTTTACCCTTCGCGCACGCACAAGAACCCGATTTCTCTGTAGGCAACTGGTGCTACCTGGCAGCTCGTTCGTAAGCTGCAGGTGGAGATGGAACGCGCTGATAACTACACGATTATTGCTGAAAGAGAATGTAGGTTCCTGCTGTATTGCCAAGTCGATGTTCATTTAAGTAGCGAGACGCACTCCGTGCAACGAAACAATTGGATGTTTCTAAATTCATATAGTTCACATAGACATGCATCATTCTAAGAGGATACTAAAATATACAATTATCAATATTGACAACCTCTTCAGTTCGTGTCTAAAAACGGGGATGAAAATGGTGAACTGAAGAAGTCACCTTCCACTCATCATCTAAAATGAGTGGGAACGTTTTCTACTTCTAAGCGAGAGGATAATGATTCGTACATGCTCTTATAAGGATTTACCATAAAATGACAACTCAGATATAAAATTAATGATAGATGTTTGTATTTCTCTCTCTGCCCTGTCTCGATACCTCTCGTCCCTCCGTTTTTGTTTGAACTTCCGTACCAAGGAATTCGACTGTGGCGAATGACGTCAGACACGTGCGTGCTCATTTCTTGAGGAAAACGAGGTCGCTTCCTCATAGCGATCAACAACTGGCAACACTTGGAATGCTCTTGTCTCATGATTCTCGACAATTTCTACATACCCGTGAATGTGTTTTCTTGATCACAATAATTTTACAAATGCAACATCGTAAATTCTGTCAATTGTTCTCGTTTACACATTTGCAGAAATCAGTTCCTGAATTCTCAGACAGAGAACGATGTGCTACGATATTTTTTTTAAAAAAGCTGAGAACACAATCATGTAAATTTTCTAAGAATTGCATTCGTGAGATAACTTATATTAACATTAATTATTTCTTTGTTTTACTCCTTCACCAAAACAAAAATAAAATCTTTAATAAAGTGAATATCACAAAATATACATGAAAATTAATCTTAAAATATGGGCTCTGCCACAATATGTAATACCTTTTATTTTAATACCTTTACTTCATAATGGACCACTGGGACACGCTGTACTAGGAAAATATTACATGTATCATATTATGATCTCGCTACAACCGGTAAAAGATCCGGCAGCAAAGAAGTCCAATAGTGTTCGTCCTTTTTTCACAATGACTACCGAATCAATAACTGGGACGATGGGAACTGGCCCAATGTCATGTTCCTAAGTGAGTTACGTATCTGTGTATCCAGTGATTACAGATACGGGGATTATTTGGTGTCGCAGGAACCATTTATACCATGGCATTCACAAAATGCTTCATACTATTCATAAGGTATGGTCAATCTAATGTTAGGATATGTTCGAGTATCATGAAAAATAGATGAACATCGCTCCATCTTTCGAGAAGGATCCGAAATCACTGAAGGATATCGTAACATTCTGACAGGAGATGTGCATGCTTTCCGTGGTGTAATGAGTCAGATTTGTTGTTCATTGACGGCAAGGCAAGTAAACTCAGAACCACCAACGTGAGACACTCAGACTCTGGAGCGGACGACAATTAAAGAATTTGCTGCCCACCAATTTTCCCAATCTGAGACTGAAAGACGTCGTACATTTTTATTACTTCAAGTTTTTGTAGAGTGTAGATAGAATATATACTTGGAACGCTTAATTGATTACACAAAATCATTTATTTCTACCGATTACCGTTTAAACGCTATAACGATTAAATTTATACATAAAGAGGTTCGCATTTACAACCTACGGTATGAAAGCTAGTTTAAGAGAGAAGACAGAACCTACTCTTAGAATGTTTCTCTATGGAGATGAATGATAAAACCGGAAATCGCTGTGCGATTCTAGCATTTCGATTTTTGTGGATACATAAAATGGAAATGAAATATACTTTTGAATGCTTATCTGATTACAAAATACTGGTTTTCTTCATCTATTACTGTTTCTACTCTGTATAGCAAACACCGTTAAAATTAAAGGTGGATGATTTCTCTCACTTCCTTTAGTAGAGAGAATACAGCGGAGGTGGAAAAACTGCTGCGCCGCATAATCAATTACAGAAGCAATCTTCCAGGTTTGTGTTGATATTTTTACTACATAACTATTAAAGGTAAAAGAGAATTTTTTCTTCCGGTTTTAATAGTGATATTACAATAGATATGTTATAAACTTCTGAGACTTTAATCGATTGCAGCAAACTGCTTCTCTCTTTCTGTTACCATTTTCACCTTATAATGATCAATATCAAAAACGGAGATCAATAATTTGTACCGCTACAGACTTGATTATCGGCTCGAAAAACGAACTCCTTTCCTAACTTTTACCTTCTAAACTTTGACTAATTTCTTGATGATTGGACAATTCTTTGTTGACAATTTTATCTTCCGGCCAGCCCGAAAATATACATGTATAACGGAATTTTGTTAAACCGAACTCCACAGAAACTAATTTTCTGTTATGTTGTGGTATATTTTGAAAGACTTAATTTCCAAATTCTGTGAACATGCAAATTTCATAATAAAATAAAATAAATTGAAACATACCAAAAGTTAACCGAAATCTGACAAAAATTTACGAATCTTAAAAGAACTCTGAGTAGACACCATAAGTTAGTAAAGAAAGATTGAAACACAATCCCAATTCAAAACAGTTCAAATATAGTGTAAAATCCAAGGTAATTAAAAATCAAAATTTTACAATAAAATTAAAGAAAAGAAAAGAAGACGATATCAAATTTCAAAAGTCCAAAATGTCGGAAAAATATTGCCTCGTTCGTCAAATTCATCGTGGTTGTAGTATTCGTAGGTAAGTGTTTTTCCTAACAAGTTGTGGGACTCTAAATATTGATCAAAATCTGGGACGTAAGCAGTGAATGGAGTCCTAATGTTCCGATCATTCCAAAATTCCAATTTTAAAATAAATTTGATTACTTTACGGGTGAGTTTACAAATTTTAATATATTTTTCCTCATAATGAATTTAATTCTTCCAAAACCTTTAAATCCTTCTCAAAAAAATTCATGTAACATGCCTTATCAGAATGTGGCAAATTTTCAAAAAAATATATGTATTACGTAATTTAATTAGAAATATTTTTGTCTTATATGTACACGGGATATTTCCTCTAACTTTTCTTGTCCTATACCTATCGTTAACACTGCGATTCCGTAAACCATAGTCCATAATTTTTAGACTGCATACATCGTTTCGTTTTATTATGTATATTTAAAATACCAACAAGTTTGAGACTCTCCTCTCGCTTTTCTGTATCTCAGAAGGTTATCGAGATTTCTATCGGCTAACTTATCGAGATTTCTTGAATGGAAAATTAAAATGAAATGAAACATTGCACTTTTTTTATAAGAAGAAGTCTAATATAAACAGCTTATAGAAATAAATCCTTAATCTTAAACTAAACTTGACTGGTACTTTTTGTTCTATTTTCAACACTATTCATTACTGAAGTTGTAAAATACTAATAATACAAACCGTATAATCATTATGTAAAACTAGAACTGACTCACTGACATAAAATAATGCGTACATACCGGTTAATGTGGAAAGTTCAAATTTCGCAAGATTCTATTTTTCCAAAACTAAACCAGAGAAAAATTGCCAAAATGTTTATATTTAGTTATAAGAATCTAAACGGAAGAAGAAGAAATTATGCATTTTATTTAAATTGACCTTTTTTTATTCGGACTTATAATCTCATATTTTAGTTACTTGGAATTGCAATAAAAACTTCAAATTCGATATGCCTATGTTTTCAATAGGTAATGAACAAAATAACTAAATAAAAAATTCTAACTTCAATGCGATCTTATGGGTAATTAAAAATCTTCCCTGCGTTATTTACATGCGACATTTTTTACACCTCAAAAGTATTTTCACGACCTGAGGGCTACAATGATTCAATTTGACATGATTGTAGCTCATCAAGACTAATCCATAGAAAAATAGCTAAAAGTAAATAATTTTCATTCTTACGTGGCGTAAAAGGAGAGAAAGTAATTCCCCATGTTATTTAAATGAAATGTTTTGACCTATAATATCCTACTTTAGGTTCTTGGAATTAGTATAAAAACATGAAATTCGGTATATATGTACGTTTTCTTTGCATTACCGAACTATATCACGAAATATAAAACTTTCCAAATTTAGAGTAGTCTTACGAGAAACTGAAAAATCGTTCCTGTGTTAATTTTGCGTGGGACATCAATTTCACCCGAACATGTTGACGCACTTCCGCCCCGACCTTATGGTGAAATTTTGATTGATTGTAGCCTTCCGAGACTAACCTACAGGAAAATTGAATAAAGTGAAAATTTTCAGTTTCTAAGGGGTCTAAAAAGGAGATGTAGAAATTCCCATCTTAATTAAAGGAGGATTTTCTCTGGGATACAAAATCGTATTTTTTAGGTAGTCGAAATAGGCAATGAAACTTGAAATTTGGTGGGTTTAACAAGTGCTGGGCCTTAGGGCGAGTAAATGTGGGGATTTGGAGGTAAATCAGACTAGAGGCCAAATTTGGGAAATATTAAGAGCAAATGCAGGAAATTCATTTTTTGTAGAAAAGCTGATCCATAAAAGATGCAAGGAGCTAGGCCCAGCAAATACCAGGGTCTGGGGACGAAGCCCCGATCTAGTCAAAACCTAGTCTACTGTATATTATGACATTCAAAGACACTAGGTTTGTTATACTTAATCTCTTGAACTACCCAACCAATTTCGATCTAATTTTCAACGTAGGTTAGATTCTCGCCTGGGAGGGTTTGTATTTATTTACTTTGACGCTAAAACTTAGGGAGGGGAGAGGGTGATATAAATAAAACTTAATAACTGTAGAACTATCCAAACGATTTGAATTATTTTTTCAATTTAGATGATGTTCCGGGAAGCTTATTATTATTTCACTTTTACAATTGAACTTAGAAGAAAGAAGGGTTCAACTTTAACCATTAGATGCGGGCTCAGAATGGTTCTCACAATTTCACTTTGATTGTGGACCGTAAGACAGGGAGAGGGAAGACATAATAAAAAGTGAAAATGAAGTGACTGTTATTGTGACTTAACAAATCTTGAACCACCACCCCGATCTGGACCTAGTTTTCAACATGATGAGGTTCGTACCTAGGATGACTTTTATCATATCACTTTGACGATGCAACTTCAAGAAGGAAGAGAAGGCGAGATATTCAAAATGATTGAAAATAATTGATATTAATGTCGAATCTATAGTTTTCTGGGTCTCTGAGAAGAACAGTGACACCTATGCTCTTTCAATCCAAATTAATCCCTGAGCTCCTCCGTGGCTAAGCGGTTAGCGTGCGCGCCTTTGGCGTTGGAGACCCGAGTCAGATTCTTGGCGGGAGATCATGTGATTCGCTGAGTTAAACAGCGACACTCCCGATTTTTTTACATCCAAACAGCCATGAAAATTGGGGGTTGGTGAGGAGGAGATACATATAAATGATTGAAAATGTCCGGTATTATTGTTGAATCTATAGTTTTCTAGGTCGCTGAGATTAAAAGTGATACTTTAGATACTGTTTCAATTCATGCCACTTAAAACATAAACAGCATATTTTACTGGTATCAAATAAATGAGATAAGGATAATTTTTATTTTAACCCAGCTAAGAGGGTAATCAAGTTTTCTTAATGCTGAATTGAGAAATAAATAAATAACTTTCCCAAATCGATAAGTTTTATTCACAGAAATAAAATTGCTTTTGTTGTTTTAGAAGTTCATTAATCATACAATACAAGGAATGTCTAAGTTATAATGTCTTGTCATGCTATTTCTTGCATTATTGTAGCTGTTGGATTAGGTCTTTGCACCCTTTCACCGAGAAGGAAATAGGCCCAGCCTTTCGAGGTTTGGACTTATTGTTAACGTATGATTCGAGTATCTAGTAACATTTGGAGAAAAAAGTAAGTTAGAACAATAAAGTGATTTTGCGTTTACTTACAGGAAAAATATCCCTATTAAGGAAAGAAAATTAGTGTCTAATTTGTATTAAATGTATATACTTCAAGGGTAAACTGATATTAAAGAAAACTGAAGTTGTTCTCCCTTTCTTGCTTTTTTTTGGCAGAGAAACGAACGCATCCTTGTGTTCGAAAGCCACTTCACAAAAATGTCGTAAGTCATAGCTAAAAAGGACCATCCTACAAGTGTGTACGAAGCTCAAAACTCACACAGCTTATTTAGCGCAAAATGCTATGAGATAGATAGAGAGAGAACGACGCGCAATAAATGCGCTATTGGTAATCTTCACATGTGAAAATGGGACAAATTGATAGCTTCATTAATGTTTGTAAAATTCGAAATCTATGTGTCCAGACCTTGGTTTTGGACAGGACTCGATCAAAATTTTTGCAACCGTTTGTTCGTTCCTAACATTAAAAACTGCCGAAAAGTGTTAACGTTATTAGGTAAGAGAAACTGAATTCCGTGAAGATATTCCTGCTGCCAAAGAGGCTATAATCAGCCATTTAATATTGTATGCTCTAAAATATTGCTATATAATTGTTCATTTATATGAAGCGCGCGCATTGGCCATTGGGTCCGTGGGAATTACATCTGACAGTATCTCGGTCAATAACTTGTTAATTCTTGACGCATGCATGTGATAACCTGCAATTGTATACAAATAATCTAAGTCATTCTAAGTCAGTCTAATCAAATAAGAAGTCATTTTTTGCTTGTCAATCGTATTTTATAAAAAAATCCGAAATCAAGCAAAATACGAATACTTACACTAAATCAATCATTCCTAACATTGGAATTTTACTTTACGATACCTACATGTCAGATTCATTTTACTTGTAATTAAAAACTGTTTTCCACTATTTAATATAACGTGTTATTTAGGTTTTAATAAAATGTACAAAATATCAAAATATGCTTCTGAATCATAATCATAAACTTTGATACTATTGTGAATGGTAGTTCAACAATTACTATATAAGCTACAACTTTAACTTCCTCCTCGCGTACCACATTCAACGTTAGGATATCGAGTCTTCCATTTTAGTAAGGAAGTGTAAGGGAAACCTGCGTCTGATATGATTAATAGTATAGTTTTAAAGCACAGAAAACGTAAGCAGTATATACTGTGAATGTATCTTTTTTTTGCAAGGGTGTCATTTGCAGAGGGCAGGACACAATTACGTACCATTGCATTTGAATAACACATGCTTTAGTATTCATTGTATATAGGAGATATACTATCATCTTAATGAAGCATGTGAGACTCTTATGCCATTTTACAATCTTGCTCCACCTGGTATAACTGAAATTAAGTAATTGATTTCTTTTAAACCTTTGTTAAAGAATAGGGGGTCGTCTTGGACTTGGAGTCACCTTGGATACAGATATATAATTCCTAGACTCATTCTAGTAAAAGACCACATACATTTTTTCGATATGAATAAAAATCTAAGAGAGGAATAACTTTTTAGGAAACATTTTGTCCCCGAAGTTATTTGCTGTTTTAGAGAAAGAAAGTGAAGAAAAATGCAACAGAAAGCAGCCTGTTTTTAGAGGACGTAAAGGATGTTATGTTTTTGGCCAGTGAAAAAAAAATACAGTGCAAATTAATAATAATAATATTATTAATAATAATATAATAATAATAATAATAATAATAATGATAATAATAATAATAATAATAATAATAATAATAATAATAATAATGACATTGGTCTATATATAATTTTTTGCTTATTTAGAAATTTTAAAAGATTTTTCAAAAATCGACGGACCTAATTTTAGTTAGGTAGTTACTTTCTTAAATCACTAAAGAATTTTACGGAATTTAGTCATAACTAACATTTATATTGATTCTATACACGTTTCATATAAAATATTATAAAACGACAGATATAAGCTTTTCATCAATTCATTAATGATCCGCTGAGATGCATAGTGATAATCCTTTTGAGATTATCCCAATTTCATGCTTCATCGGTATGACTGGTGACGGGACTTCTGTTTAAGAAACCATAATGCAAATGTATTGTTAGGACTAAAGAGTATTTGTCTCAAAAATTCTTCTACAAATTCTTTCACTTCTAGGGTAGCTTTGTTCCGTTTAGCTGCTTTTAAAAACATAAGCTTTTGGTCGTGCGTTGAATATTTTTTATGAAGAAGCACTTACATGTCTACTCACAAGGGACATCACCCAACTGTCCGGCTCCGATTTCAGTGAAATTTTTCTAGCTGATAGAGGACATACATGTATTATTTGTGATGAGAGAAAATATTGCCATCGTGCATATTTTCTATTTTTAAGAGTTATTAGGGATTACTGCAAAAGTCCCTTACTAACCTTTGTAAACGGAGAGTTAATGAAAAAACAACTATGTAGATACATATAATGCCTAGGTGGAAGTCGTATGGTAGGTATTACCTTGACGGGAGTTTTGTTGAAATCCGCCATTTTGAATTAAGGCCAAGTTTTTGAAATAGGGTAACGCATACATAATATCGGGCTAGAATTGAATTAGAAAGACAATGATGAAGCTAGTATTGACATACACCCACTTGGGGAAAACTTACAGACATTTAATTGTTCACTTACTACGTGAGAAAGACCCTTATCTACGCTTCTAACTCGCGTATTAATGATAATAAGTGAACAAAAGCTTCGGAAATACATATTACGTCTAGAGGGAAGTAATACGGTAAGGGCATCCTTGACAGCAGCCATCTTGAAATCCGTCATTTTGAATTAAAGTGAAGTTTGAAAAATGGAAACCATAGCATATTTAACCTCATTTTAATAGCAAATTTTCCCAAAAAGCAAATGGTATGCTTATTTTTGTTCTGTAGTTAACTAGTATGAATCTAGGACTGTTTCTAATGTGCACCGAAACGTCCATTATTCGATCTTTCAAGTTGGCAACACTCCTAATATTCACCGAATGTTTTAAGATTCCATCTGGCATTTTGCAATTGTTGCCATGGCTCATATTTTGTAAATTTATTACATTTTATAAGAGTTGCGATTTGTCAGTGCGTGAATAGTGTTGGGATAAGCATCCAGCAATCTTACTGAATTTTGAAGACTTGCAATGTAATTATTTATTTTAAACGAGAATACATGAAGAACATATTGACCTATGTTACGCAAAGAAATACAAATGAATTTATAACAAGTTGTTGTTATATGAACACAAATTTATTAGGAGATGCAACCTACACGTTTCGCAAATTCCACACAATAAAATATTTTTAATAAATGCATCCTTAAAGGAACAGCAGTAATGATAGAAAATATCAAAGAGGCATAATATGACTGTTCATGAAACATTGTTTGTACCATGTACATAGCTTAATTGAGTTTCCTATCAACACTGATTATAAATCTTACAAACAATCATTGACAACAATCATAGAAAACGAACGACTTTTTGACTGACTAGGTAAAAAATTGCAATGGAAAATAAATAAATAAATATACAATAAAGAAATAAATATAAAACAAGAGAAAAGACCTTTACATAACAGTCATATTTCGTTTCCTTTTTGAAGTGAATTTTCGTTTGAGTTTTCGTCTCATCTACTATACAATATATTACCTTTTCGATATTACCTGAATGCAAATTTGGAGTTGTTTCGTTGTGCGATGATTCATGCCAGTAAACGAGTGTTTGAATGGCAGGTGTAGGAAATAAATAATTACATGGCAAGTCTTCATAATTCCGAAAAATTACTGAATGCTTATCTCAAACCTATTCATGAACTGACATATTGCAACTCTTAAAAAATGTAATAAATTTAGAAAACATGAACCACAGCAAAATTGCAAAGTGCCAGTTGGAATCTTAAGACATGCAGTGAAAATTACGAGTGTTGCCAATTTGAAAGATTGAACAATGGGCGTTTGGGTGCACATTAGAAGCAGTCATAAAATCATACTACGTAACTATAGAACAAAAATAAGCATCCCAATTACTTTTTGGAATAATTTGCTATTAAAATGAGGTGTCACATGCTTCTTTCATTAACGCACTGTTTACAAAGGTTAGTAATGGACTTTTGCTGTAATCTATAATAACCACATCATAACACTTAAAAATGATATATATATATATATATATATATATATATATATATATATATATATATATATATATATATAATAGAAAACATTGCACCATGGCAAAAATTTCTGTTATCACAAATAATATATTTATGTCCTCTATCAGCTAGGACATTTTCATTGAAATCAGAGCCGGATAATTGGGTGATGTCATTTGTAAGTTAAAGGGTATTTTGCTACAGAGTTGTATGTTTCCAACTTCTATCGTTTCAGAGAAATAATGCTACAAACAAAAATCAACGGACAGAAACGGTATTTTACATACAGTAATAACAGCACGAATTTCCGCGCTTCCAATTTAAGGATGCCGAGTTGTCAGCATGTACGGAAGATCTTTGAATATATTAATTGAAAATCCACTACGATATTGCCACCTTGGGGATGTCAAATAATTTGCAAGTTGTATAGAATATACTCCTAAATGTACATACAAAACCGACTACGGTACGCCTAGCGGGAAAAGTTGGAACTACCTAAAAGCATATTTTTTCCAACTTTCTATCATTTTACTGACCTCCTCCATTTCTCCACTTCTTCCAAATGTTTTAAGTTAATACTAAGTCTTTTTCTCCAGTTACCCTATATATAAATGAATATATCAGAGTCATGCATTAAACAGAAAAATAAAAGCAGAAATTCGATTTCCAATACTTTATAATTTGACGTCCCGTATACGGACCTCAAATGTTAGTGGACGTCAAATGTTATGCAGAAACGCAATGTGCGGAAGCCATAATGATAGAATTATTTGTATATATTGTGGTCCATGTCTGTGTTCTGTTTCGTGTGAGTATGTATTTTTGGAGTGGTGATATAAATCAACCAGTATGAAATCCGGCTGGGGAAGTAGAACAAATTTGTATTTGTGACCTTGAACTATACGGGTATTATCTTTTATAGAGACCACTTGTTTGTTTCCAAACTCCAGTTAAACAAGTTTAGAATCAACTTGAATACAAGCCTGGGTAGATAGACTCTGTTCGGCGTACTGGTTCGTAAATAATGAGAAAATTGCAAGAAGTCTCACTTATTGATGGCGTGTTTCAGTTGCGTTTATACACCAAGAAATAACATAAGTATTTTATACCAAGTCCTTATTGTGTAATATGTTCTAACCCAAAACAGCGGGTGGCATATTCGTTAAAGAAAAGAAGCAAATACTATTGTGCAGTTTTATTGCAATTAAAGAAATGTTATAAAATAACATGGGAATATATAAATGGATTTCAAACAGTGACAGAAAAAAGAGTTACAACTGTAATTCATCACCTCGTATGGGGTTGAATTCAACAGAGTTCTCTGAAACAGGTAGTAGCCTGCCAGAACGCTAAGTCAAAACTATATCATTAACAATGTTTAATTTTCCTGAAAATCTCTTTTTATCAAACTCGAAATTGGGAAAATTGTAAGTGAAAGAAGTAATTATGTACTTAAAGTGCGTTGTTATAACATATGAGGGGTAGGGAATTTATGCCGTACCATGCTTCTTGTTTCCTGCAGAAGATCTCTCGTTTGTCTAGAAAGTAACCTAACTCAGTTCTATCCTTTAAGAGAACATACCTGTCACTCTCTTACGAAAAACAAAGTGACTGGCGAATATTGAATCCAACGATGATACTGCAAATAATCAGTTTCGAACAGCGACTAATCAGCAAGCAGCAGCGAACGACGCGAATCAAGGGTTGACTCTAGTTTACATGCTAAGCAAAACTCTACACTCTAACCACCCTTTTGATGTCTTTTCATGTTCTTACGTCAGCTCTAACCTTCTCTCATGCTAGGAGAAGCAGATAAAAATAGCCGTGCACAAGTTGTTCTGTTCCACTGATTTCTAGCTTATCTATCACATATGTATTCGCTTAAACTGTAGCATATATGTTTTATTTTATTTTAGTTTATTTAGTTACAATATTTTTCTTATTACAATATTTATTTAGTTAAAATATTTGCCTCATTTTACATTGCGTAGTAATAGTATTTACATAATATTAACCCATGTCTGTAATTAGAAAAACTCAAAACGTCAGGACCAAACCAATTTCTGGTTTAGCGTGCCGATCTGGCAAAATTTAGATGGAACTAGCATCCAAAATTTAGATGGAACTAGATGACTCACTTCCATTCTCACTCTCTTCGCGAACAAAAAACAGCGTAAGGCGAATGAATTCACTCTTTGAATTTGGCCTTAGTACAGTACATTTCAATGTGTGCAACAGATTTTTCGTCAAACTCGTTAAACTAAAAACAAGACAATTAAAAACTAGAGCTGTCGTCCAACGAACTTATATGCTTTTATACCAAATTCAAGTTGACAATGGTATTATAAGGGGTAAAGAGTAAAGATATATATATATATATATATATATATATATATATATATATATATATATATATAAAATTATTAAAGTACTTTGCAATTACTAGAAATGTTAAAATTCTACAAAATGGAATTTCAGATTCCATGGTTAGAGCATATCCGGCTTAGAAATTAGATTAAATGATTACTGAACTCTCCCGAGTGACTTTAATAAATTACATGTTGAGTTACCAATAAATACAATTATGAAAGCAGTTTAGATATCTAGCAGCTAATATCAGTAACTATTATGAAAAAGATTCATATCAAACGTTTGAAGAGCGAATTAAAATTTCCCGATGGAATCTTCCAATCATTTTATCTTTCCGACAGGTTAGCGTAGAATACTTCATTATTCAAAGAGGTGCATACCAATTATTGTCATTCTCGATCTAATTATCTAAAGCCGTACACGTCTTTATATCAAGCGGCTGCAGGCGATTAGTACTAATACTTGACTTAAGCTGATTGCAATCAGATTGAGTGTGTCAACATAATATTAGTGAGATAAAAGTTGTTTTGACAAGTAATTACTTATCTGTAGTATTTATGTGTTCCGAACAAATAAAAACCGTCTGAGAAACAATTCAACGGAGCTGATAACTGAGTGTCTAAAGCACATCTCGGTTAGAATATATTTCTTTACTAAACAACAATATATATAGAATGTGTACTTTGCCTAATCCTTGATTTGACAGACAAATACACCTCTCTTATTCACAATAAGCATAATAACAAGTTGGAAATACCTTCCAAGGGCATGAATCGCCGCAAGTCTTGTTTATAGCAAATAGTAATATTGAATTATACACAGTAAAAAGTAGTATGAGATTTGTGATACAATAAAAAAATATAGAATTGAAGACTTTGGGACAAAAGCACGTTAAGTCCAAAAACGAAAATGTAGAGGAGGTACCTTCACAACGGTTTCCACTCATCCGATTTTCTTCAAACTTGGCACATGAATAGTAAACCAAAACTAAGTCAAAATGTATTTCTTTAGGTGGCCAATCTTGATTAAAAGGGCCACATTTAAAAAAGCAAACGAAACTCTGCCGAAGCAAAGATGATTTGAAAGTAAAAAATATAGTTTTTTTCGTTTTGCGAGAAAAAGAGTTTAAGGGGCCATTGGCTCACCTCAAAATAATAAGGACCCGCACAATATTTACGTAAATAAGATTAATAAGTAAGCTTTTAGCAATTATTACAAAGCGCACTATGAGCATATATCGATATATGATGCGACGCAATGTATTTTTGTTGAGTTGAATTGAAGTAGATTTTGAGATTAAGGTCCCTTTCAGCAGCGAGGCTAAATGAAAATGGACCTACCCTGTGTCGTAAACCTCGCCTAGTGGCCCACTTGCGGGTAAACGTCGATCGTGAATATAGAGACTAGTAGAAGAATTGCCGCTAGTGTGCAATTGCAGCCAAGGTTTCGTCGAGTCGAAACAAATATCTCGCGTCATGGTGTTTAAGATATCACTGCGTCGCAGCGAGATCTTCGTTTTGGTCCGCGCTCCTTCGATTCGTCTCGGAGACTCGCGAAGGTAGCAACACGAATTATCGTCAGTCATGTGCATGCGGTTGTTATTATATATTATTTTTTCCTGACGGATTGACCCTAAAGTGAGCTCCGAGGGTCAAGAATAACCTCTGCCTAAACATCATGAAGAAAACAACTTGAGTACGATAATTATATGAATTTAGATGGCAACTGTCGTCGATCATTAGAAAGTAAGTATGAGAGAACTATAAAATAAAGTCTATAGACACGTGTCATTTTGTTATAAAATTATATGGCAAACGCGTTTTATATTATTCCGAACAGTCATCGTTTCATAAATACGATAAAAAAGAGAACTCTGATTGATCAAATTTAACGATTTATCCCTTGACAAGCAACGTCTCCTTCATCGCCTCGAAGTCGGAAGAACACCCGCCCAGTACTCATACGTTTTGTGGTTCGAGACTCCTCCGGGGTACTTTTATGGTACTTTTTTAGTGTTTTTTAGACTCAGCTTAGTGTAAACAAATCACACATATTAACATATTTTGGGGGAGAAATTTTGTGGTTCATTGGCGTTTTGTCGCGTCAAAAGTTGCTGTCAACAATACAGTGAGCAGAGAGGGACGGTCGTTCACAGTGCGTCAGAGTGAGTGGTGGGTCACGGTGGGTGCTGCTTCGCACTGATCACGGTGAATGATGGATCTCAGTGGGTCGTATTCTGCTGACGCAGAGCCACTGACCCACTCCAATTCTGGATTTCACACCACATAGAAAATAGAAGACAAATATTGCATGTTCATCATGTTTTATTGTTTTATTTCAGGCAAGGGAAGAACGCGCGAATAGTGATTGTGGTTTTTACTGTCCTTCATGTCTCTGTGTTTTAGTTTCTTTTCTTAAAAGTTAGTGGAAACACTGTAAAAGTTAGTAAAATGCGTACAAATAGGAACCGAGGTAAGGGGAAAGGTTGTTAAATTGATTAAATCAAAACAATAACCCATTGCCCTTAAACACCAGATTCCAATCAATATAATTATCTATCGAATTCCGTGCCGTAAAAAATCAGGGCCCGATGCGAGAGTATATATCAGCGCCTCCGTACTTATGAGTTGTTAATTTAAAGTTGAAATCTCATGACTATTCATTCTACTTAAAACTTTACTGTTTTATCATGACCTAAATCAGAAAGCTTCAGCATTATTACACTGGAAACGTAAAAGACTGTAATTACTTAATTCAGTACAGCTCCATTTTTTCCTTCTCCCAGAATAGTAATATCTTAGAGTAGTGGCTTATGCGTAAGTTTCGTAATGTTGGGGACATGAGTTCGATTCCAGCTGTAGGAATTCACCAAGCTTTTATAATCCACAAAACTGATACTTCTGATGCATACTAACATGAAAAATATTCAATTTCTCTGGGTCTAAGAATTGAGACATCTTTCTTTACAGGTGAAAGTCAACAACACAAAGTTACGTCATATCTATAAACCTTCGTAACTGTCTGGCAAGGAACGTGTTTGGACAAGAATTGATAAACACATAAGGGCTAAACACGTCCATACGGCTGGAGTATGGCCCAAAAATGAGTTCCAAGCAATTGTTTGTGGTTGTGCACAAATTGCTAAAACTGATCGAACTTTCAACAGGGATCGTTAGTCACGAGAATGATCCTATTTAAGATGTCACCTCACCTTTCTACTTAGAAGAAGTAAAACGCAATACTGTTATCAGCTAAAACATCTTTATATTCCATTTCATGTAAGAAGTGATAATTCAATCTGTAAGCACGTAAACGTAATAATATTATAGCGTTCATGTGTAAGCCTAAGAAACATCTTACATAATCTATATCTTTTCTTTTCCTATGAACACCTTCGACAGTTACTTTTTATTTCCATTGTTCTAACAATAATAATAATAATAATAATAATAATAATAATAATAATAATAATAACATTAATAATAAAGATATCACTTAATTACAATACCAATTATATAAACATTATCATAGCATTCAGAAAAATTACTAATTACCACGACGGGATTTGAACTCAAATAGCTGGAATGATAGTTTCCTGCATTCACAATTCGTTTAAACAAATCGCCCCAACCGGAGTATTGTTTGCACTGGTACCTCATGTGCTTTCGACGTATACCAAACACTACGGGAACACGAACCCAGAAATACTGATAACAATTAAAATTCCAATCTTCAGAGGAATTCGAACCACTAGTGGATTGCTATTCATGATCAGAATCCCAACGCCCGGGATCACTCAGCTAGTGCTACCGGTTCAATTTGCCACAAACTCCTCATATGAATGTAAGGAAATAAACCAGTAGTTATGGAAAATAAACATAGAACTGTCTATTTCTACATGTGTTGATAAATTTTAAAGAATGTGAAAATAACTTATCGTCTTTTCTTCTTTGGAAATTAGAAGTTATGGTAAACACGAAATGTAATGTAAATCGGGTCCTTCCCTGCAAAACTTAGATGTTTACTTGGCGGTCATTGGTGTGGGAGACCCGGGTTCAATTCCGGGGTCAAACTCAAAATCAAGTCAAATTTTCTTGGGGGTGGGCAAGCATTAATTATCTTATGTGTTCCCCCTAAAAATAGTTGATTTCTAATAATTGGGCCTCGCTCTCCAACTTTCTCTTAATCTTTATGGACCCACCGGAGCCTCTGGATCCTACCGCACGGAAAGATCTGAAATTCCATTACTTACTTCCTGGACCCATTCCGTATATGGCAAAATTATTAAGGGGAAAATATTGATAAATGTCAAAGCCATATGAATAAATATTACTCATATAACTTGTTCTTGAGTTAAACAATTAAATATAGAGTAAGCCAATAAGACACTCACAAAAATTGCTTATATTCTCTTATTTATATTTTTATTTATATTTTTATTTATACTTTGTTTCTATTTGTTTTTATATATATTTGACTATATACAGTATTGTTTATATTTTTCCATGAAACAATTTTTACTAGTTTTGGTGAATAGTTAAGTTGGGCGGTAGGAGAGCGATTAGCACATTGAACTTCTGTTCTGTTCGGTATACTCGGTTTTGAATCCCGCCAAGGATGAATCTATTTAAAGTTTTCCTGTTTCAATTTCAATTTCAATGCATACACAGTGTGATAAGCAAGATCTATTGTTCTCCAGAAAGAAAATGATGTTGGAATGATTATAGTTTGAGAAGGTCACTCCATCGTAACAACCTCCTCACGTCGTGCCTAAATTGCATGGGGATGACCTATTTAAGACGATCGGAGATTGCTACTACTCATTGTCTGAAATGAGTAAGTCGAAGTGAATTGAGAAGAATAGATTACACATATGAGCTTCATTTAAGAAATATATTATTTCCAATAATATTAAAGTGTTAGTGTGTATGTTCATGTATGAATCAAGTATAACTAGTCAAATCACATATCGCCAACATCTAGAAATTCTGTCACGACCAAACCGCACATAGCTGAGATACACATACCTGTGATTATGAGTGTCTGGACTGGATGATTATACTTCTCAATACTGGGTCTCTCAGTTTGGATAGTCGGTAGCCTGTAGTAACCAACTAGATGCCAACCATACTCCAAGTCTATGGTTGTTTTTGAAGAAGGATAGAACTTCCTTGATCTATTCAAAATGGAATGGATAGCAGATCACTGCTTAGCTGCCAATGGCTCTCAAAGTGTTTCTCGACCTCTGCTCCACTTCTGATCACCGTATCTCTCCGTCTGGTCACAATCCTCTCTAACGAGGGGTTTTTGTTCTTGTTTCCAGACACACTGGAATTCGCATCGTTGATCTTTTCTGTTTATCTCAGCTATTGGTGAAACATTGGTTTCAACCCAAATTACATCGTGACCAAATTCCCAGACCAACAATCTCTGCAAACCTGACAGTTATGCCACAGACAAAGTGTGTCAATGTTACATACATCATTTCACATTTATGACTTTACATATTTCGTACACTTTGTTACAAATCACAACAAACACATAAACTGACGACTTAGCGTCTAGCCATAAATTCAGTAATTACATTCAACACATTTACTAACCATTGACGTAAATAAACAAATAAACAAATACACGTCTGTGTACGACATAACATTTCATTATTATTACAATTCAATCTTTTTAATTTGACTTTGAATAAACATGAATTTCCATCACCAAAAATAATATAAGAAAATCATATATCGCTACATGCCCCTTCTTCAAAACGAGGGAAATATGTTCTCGCCTAAATTTCTAGATAGAAATTGGTAAGATATTTAATATAAAAATACAAACATTGAAATAATTGTGCATGTTTTCCTTCACCTGTGTATATATATATCTATCAATATATTCCTATAATCATTTATTGTTAATACAAACTCAGTGATATATAACTTTATTTACATTAATTTCTCTTTATTTCATTTTTTAAAAAAAATCTTTGACAAGAGTCTCTGTTGAAGTGTCGGTTTCTGCCATCTATTATTTTTATATGTAACTAATTGCTACTTCGTGCTCTTTCAAACGCATATACATATACTTTTTATGTCTCTTTTTTGTAACTTTCCACTGCATTTAGTATCAAAGTTCAAAACATTGTTTCTCATTTTGCACTTGTATCATGAATGTCAGTGTCTTCAGCACTGATTTATTTGAAAAAGATTTTCACTTTATTAAACACTATTCACTTCCTAATAATGCACTTATACACTTAGTATAAACGTCCAATTGCGTTGTTTTATTTTAAAGCATGATTAAAAATTGAAAAAAATAAAAATCACTTCACTACTGTTCCCATTTTCGTTCCTGTAGTTAGCAACTATGTTTCGAAACCATGCCGTAGAATGTTTATTCTGCAGTTTTTGTGCAAACGTGATCAAGACCTTGAAAGTCTTCCACGTAGCGTCCTCAGTTGCGTCCTTCCGATAATTGCACTTGGCCGTGAAATTCGTGACTGTGAATATTTTCGTTAAAAATTTGGAGATTTTTCACAAAATAACTACATTACACGGACAAAAGTAAACTTTTTCACTATTCGGGTCTATAGTAAAATATTTGTCCGTTTTCACGGTCTCGGCATTCTTCAAATTCGTGTTCTCATGTGCAATACTCTGGATTTTGGTAGTGTATATAGTGCTATATGTGTATCTTTTATGCTTGTGTTATGTCGTGGCAAATTCATATGTACACGACAGTGATCCAACTTATTTTCAGTGCTATATTTGTGTTTTACAGTGTTATTTTTGTGAACAAGTGACTAAATAGGCGTGCTTGCATAATGTTTTGTGTGTGTGGCATCTTCGTAGATAATGTTCTTGTTTTCTACGTTGCTTATCTTTCCTCTCTGCTCATTTAATTTTCGTAATCTACATACTAAATATATTGTAATTATCAGGGTTCCTACGACAAAAAATAATAATCCCGCTAATACTATAATTAATACCATAGTCTTTTTTCCATAGTTCTGCAAAATATTAATGACTATTCGTGAGATTCAATTTTCGTCTAATTTACACTCTTATATTTCTATATCTGTGTCTATGGTTACTTTTTGTAATATCTTACATTATATTTCCATAGGCCTACTTTTAATGTACTAAAACTTTACATTGCTTGCTTTAAAATGCACAAATGATGCATATTTTTAACAATGAATAGTTCTTCGCCTCATGTAACCTATTCGAGTACTAAAACTTACTCTGGTTACATATTAATTCTCATTTCCTCGTTTTGTCATTTTCTTTAAAGTCGTAGTAGCTATATATTTTCGCTCATGTTTACGTGCTTAAATATGCTTTATGACTGCATCTACAGCTATATTTAGATACTAATGCTTGTATTAATGTTTCTTCTACCTTTCTATAACGTTACAAATCATTTATTCAGAAATCATACGTATTGCATCAACATTCGTCAAAATAGTGAACTTCTGGTATGTGGGAGTGGCTTGTCGCCATGCAGAACCATCATGGCTCCAGGACTCCGCCCCTTGGATACGGAGTACAGCCGCTCACAAGAAGTGAGAAGCGCATGGAATTCATCCTCTCTCTCGTACAACAGCGAAGATGGATTAACAAAACCTGTTGATTCTCTCCATAAATATACATTTAAATACCTAACGAAATAAATACTTCACTTATTATTAATAACGATCGATATGCCAATTGATTATTATATAAATTATTAAGTATCCATTATGTTCACTCTTTCTTTTCTTTAAAGAAATGAATTTAGCAGACAAATTTTAGTTCAAAATACCTTGTTTACCTACCACTTTCGACTATTCTAGACATGATGCACTACGTATGTATTCTCTTTTGACTATTTTACGTCTATTAACTATTCTTTTAACTATTATTTTTACTATTTTCTTGTCGATGTTTATTTGTTTTAAAAACTTTTCACATACTTTCTACGACTTATTTATTTCACTAGTAAGCTTACTTTTTCTAATTTTACGCTTATAGTATTTATAATATTCTTTATTTCTCTCTTTATCTAGCTTATATCCTTATTTTAATAGACATTAATTTCTTGTTTTAGATGTTCACATAGCTTTCAGCTATTGATCTCAGTGAAGTTTCGATGTTACTGAACTTAGTCATTACTCTATTTGCATGATGTTATCTATCTTTTATCTATGATATCCTATTACTATTTTTATTCTTACTGCTTTTCTTGCATAACCAAAATACCGAGTGTTGTCGTTCTATTTTCGCTCATGACATTTTCGTTCAAATACCTTCTTCGTTTCACCAATGGATAGTCTGACACTAGTTAGTCTAGGAATCTATTACCTAGGCTTATCGACTCATGTCTACCACATTCACTTGGTAAGTATTAATACTAATTTGCCAATTGTTTAATTTTCTAATACAGTGTTTCTTTTCCAGTTTTTCATTCCGACATTGAATTTTTGTTTTTTTTTATCAAAAATAGTTTTCTTCTCCATACCACTAAATGCAAACTTTTTTCCACCCAAGGCACATACAACATGGTTTTACATCATTCGTTTTACTTTATTATTAGTTGTTGATTATTATTATTATTATTATTATTATTATTATTATTATTATTATTATTATTATTATTATTATTATAGCTTTTGAATTTTATATTGACCAATTGACTTGTAAAGTCTACAATAAAATATTATAAGCAATGTAGTTGTCATTAGAGCTATGACGATCCCACCTATTACATACATAATATAATCCGTTTTTAAATGTAACTCAGGGATTGTTGTATCTACTTTTAATTCCAATAGCTTTTCCGTTAATCCGTTCAACTCTTGTGTATGTAAAGAAAAATTAACTTGTTTCTCTGTCCAATTACCAATTAAATATGTTTATTCCGAACTTGCACTATTTGTTTAGTCGGTATTACTAGTTCTCCTATTATTATATTATCAAATTTATCATAATTTGTAAAACATGATTTAGTCTTCGTTTGTTCCAATTTTTTGGAAGTAATTTCTTGATGTACACCTACCTTCGTCATATACGCCTCCTGTTCAACAGAAGAGTACATAACTCCTGCATATGTATATCTGAACATTACATTCCCCAAAAATTTTTCAGAATTTTGTTGGCGTCCTTCTAAGGAATTATTTAATACGATATTATTTAAGCATTTAGCCTCGTCGTCCAATGTAATGCTTTCACAAAAGTATGAGAAACTTTTAAATTCACATTTAGTTTTATCCAACGAATGATATTTACCTTCATAAAATATTATTGTGTTATTTATTAAATAGCCCATTGAGATTACACCATACATGGTTGAAATACTACTACCATATATGATCGGATTCTTTAATAATAAATCTACGTTATTTTACTCATAATGTTACTTCATTAAGTGTACACTAGACATTTGGTAAAAAAATCCCAATGTCTGACCTATAATTGGTATTTTTCAAAACATCATGAAGGTTTACTAATCTTTTGACGTCTTAATTAGATAATATGTATTGTGATAATTGATTATTTAGTATACTATTTATGATTTTATTTACCCTTCCTTGAACAAGATGAGCGAATAAATTCGCAAGTATCTTGCGTTGTGATTGGTGTAAATAACAATATAATTCATGAATTTTACTTTTAAATCCTTGGAACACATGTTGCACTTTTACTACAATGCCATAAACTAGAGAAATTTCATTAATAAATGATGTCTTTAGACTTTTAATTTCATTAGTTAGCAAGTTTTCGTGTTTAGTTAGTTTTTCAATTGAATGAGACAATTGTTGATTATGTACTAAATTATACGTAGATAAACCAATAGATGGCAATCCCAATAACCATGAACATATAAATTTTTTACTCCTACAATTATGACTACGGCTAGTCCTGCCATTTTCATACACAAAATGACAAGGTAACAAATTCACCATATTTCGCCTAAATTCTTTTTCTTTAGTTGCATATTCATTTAGAATGTCGTATGCATCAGTACACTTATCATGTACCGGCACAGATTCTTGAAAATTTAAATGTAATTTTACAGTTGTGTACACCATGTTTGTTGCGTGCACGGCATAACCGTTCTGCATTAATGCTAACCCAATCTCTGGCAACGTAATCTGCTGATGCTCATCTTCTGCTATGCACACGTTCATCATTAGCAATCCCAAAATTATATTCTTCAACATGGTGTTTACTGTAAATATTTAAAACCTAAAATTACTTATTCTCTTCTACATATTGAATTTATTTTATTTTAATAAATTTTAACTCGTTTATTTAGGTATTACTTTTGTTTATTTATTTATTTTATCGTTTTTATTTACTTTATTTATGTTGTATGCGTACCTTGGACAATTTACTATACAAACAGAATTATGAAATCTCTAATTAAAAAAATACTCTATATTCGTAATAACTCTAATTTTTGTAAACAAAACATGTATACCAGTTCAGGGTTTCCTGATGGAAACCGACATTTCTTTCGGCTTCGGATGGACTTTGGATGATAAACGGCGGTCCAACTCGCCGTCCACGGCTAAAAATATTTTGCTTACAGATCACCTATTTAAAAAAAATCAAACTTATAAAACTTTATTTTATTTTATTTTCGTTTTCGTCGCAACAATCGTTAACTGTTGTGGTACTTGAGGCAGTAAAACCCTACGGTTCACTTTAACATGTTTTTTATTCTTAGACATCACTGTCTGAATTCGAATCATCCTCTTCTTTGTCAGACTCTCCATCATTCGGTCTAATGAAAGGTTTTAAACGACGAATGTCACCGTATCGACTTTCTCTTGATCCTTCTTTTTTCATACTTCACTTTATAAGAATTATTATTCATCCTCTCCAAGATAATACCACGGGTGTTGAACCTTCCCCAAAACATGCTGGAATTTCAGCTCTTGGCATTTCTCTTATCCACACTTTTTGTCCAATGTCGAAGTTGGGTTGAGAAAATTTCTTCTCAATCTGCTTCTTCTGTGACCTGAAACGTTTCTCCAAATTTTGATATGCCACCTTCCTTGCTTCCTTGACGGCCTTGATTCGCACATCGTTCTCAAGGTACTCACAGGGAATGTCCAGATCTTGTTCTAGGAACGTTCTGAGTTCACGTGCTGTCAGTAGATAATATGGCGAATGTTTTGTCCCATCGTGAACTTGAGTGTTCACAGTGAATACTATACAAGGTAGAATTTCATCCCAATTCGTGAATTCTCTATCGATGTAATGTTTCATCACCTGTTGTATAGATCCTATGGCGCGTTCCGTTGTCCCTATACTAATGTGCATCAGTATTAGCGAAGTTTAATTTCATACCAAAACGTTCAGCCAGTTCCTCCATTACTTTGCTGCGGTGGGTGCTATGCCTATCCATAGATAAAATTTCGGTAATACAATGCTTAGTGATTAATTCCTCGAAAATAACTTAAGTTATGATTTCAGATGTAATAGCTGGAACTGCTTTCGCAATTACGTACCTCGTCGCACTGTCAACAAACACAATGACATACTTATTTCGATGATTCCTCGAACGTTTAAATGGCCCGATCTCATCCATCGTTACATACTGGAACGGCATATAACTTGGGTATGTCTGCGGGTGTAATGGCGTTCGACCTGCTTCCCTTTCTGAATTCGACAACTTACACATTGGCAAACCTTCTCTTGGAAAAACTTCTTCATGTTAGGGAAATAGATTGACTTGAGTGCTCTATTGTAACATTTGGTGTAGGAGTAATGACCTCCACCGTAGATTGAGCAATAAAAGTTACTAAAAACTTGCTCCCTTAACGCAAAAGGAATGCACAAGAGGGACTTCTTTCCACTTGCCATCCTTTGTGTCCTATACAGTTTTCCTTCTTTAACAACCTCCCAACATGCCTGCTTCTCTGCATTAGTATCAGCTACTTCCGAATGTTCGATCGCATTCATGATTGGTCCAAAAAATGAGTCTTTTCTTTGGAGTTCCGCCATATCTACATCATCGTCAAATGTAATGTTCACCTCAAGATCTTCATTATTAATCGGCAAAGCGTCTAAATCTATATCTTCTGCTGTTGGTTGGATATCCGTGTTCCGAGAAAGCACATCACTGGGGTTTTTCTCACCAGGACAATGAACATTTGCAAACTATACCTTAACAATTTCGGTGATAGTTTCGGTGTTGTTTACAAATACTTTATACATCGACAATCTGTAAATAGTTCAAACTCATTATTATAAAGATTGTAATTACATGCTTTAAACGCACTTACTACGGCTAGGATTTCAAGTTCCACGATCTGTCTTTTTGCCTCCTGTGGTCGGTATACTCTACTATAGTACGCGATCGGAGTCCATTCGTCATTCGTTTGATTTTGCATTAACACTGCTCCTATGGACTTGGTTGAAGCATCTGTATACACACGTGTTTCCAAATTTTCACGAAACGGAGCTAGAAACGGTGGAATCAACAACGCATTCTTCAATCTCTCAAAACCTTTTTGGTGTTCCTCTGTCCAGATTCTTTCTAAGTAATGGCTGGAAAATTGCTGAGATTTCTGCATAATATTTGCAGAATTTCCGTACATAGTTCGTTAAACTTAGAAATGACTTTAGTTCTTTTGCGAACTTCGGTGGTTTACATGCCCTTATGGCTTGGATTACCTTCGGACTAATCTCATATCCGGCTTCTCTCACTATATGACCTAGTGCCAGAACTTTTTCCTTCATGAAATGGCATTTCTCGACGGACAATTTTAAACCATATTTCCACAGTCTTTGAAAGGTGGATTTCAAAACTGACACCATTTTCTCTTGCTCTTGCTCATAAACGAACACATCATCCATGTAATATGACACCGCCTTCGGACTAACGTTAGCTAGTGTCATAGCCATGATTTTAGTGTATACTGCGGGCGATTGGATATCACCCATTGGAAGTACATTATATTGATAAGCACCGACGCCAGGGATGTTAAATGCCGTGTATTTTCTAGAATCTTTCGATATAGACACCGTATGGTGAGCACTTTTAATATCCAAGACACTGAAAAATTTGTGACCCCCAAATATGTTAAGATTTGATGTATGCGCGGTAATGCCACAGAATGGAACCTAACATGGCGGTTAAGATGGCGACAATCGAGTACAGCTCTTATCGCACCAGAGGGTTTTTTAACAAACAGCATAGGGGAATTATAAGAGCTATTACTTTCCTCTATAATATTCTGTTCAAGCAAGATGTCTATCTGTTCCTTGACCTTTTCTTTCTGTGCAATGGTGATCGGATATTGTTGTCTCCTGAAAGTAACTTCCGTCTCTAATTCTATCTTGTGTTCCACACCTTTCACACGACCTAGATCATTTTCTTTCCATGCGAATACGTCCGCATAATCGAAACACAATTTCTCTAATTTCTTCTTAACTTCGGGTTTTGTCTTATCACCAAATTTCAATCTAGCCTTAGCATAATTCCTTCGTGCCTCTAACACTTCCTCTATCTTATCCTCCGTCAGACCTTCCTGTCTTAACTCACTCTCACTTAAGCATTCCTCAGCATCGACAATTTTCAAATTTCTCGTCAACATAATAGTTTTATTGGAGTGGTTAACGATTTCTATCTTTTGATTGTCTTTAGATAAAATTGCTCTAAGTATAAACACATTGTATTGCCTTTCTAATTGCCTATCAGGTTCTAACAAATAATCATTACTAGCCCAAGAATTCACTAGATTGACTTTTATAGTCGTTCTAGTTCTCGGTAGTAACCTTACTTTATGACTCAAAGCCCATTTTGGTTTTAAACTAGTTTTAACACTAATATCAATATTATCAGAAACTGACCTCGGTTCCTGTTCATTCTCGCTCCTCCTTGTCGGTCTTCCAAATCTTTGTACTAAAATTTTACCATTCCCATAATCAATCTGACAATTCTGAGACTTTAGAAAATCATTTCCTATCAACATCTGATAAGGAAAATCTTTTATTACTCTAAATTCCTGATGAAACGTTTGATTAGAAATTTTAAACTTTACTATCGCCAATTTATTAATCACAAGTCATTCTGTGTTATTCCGCGTATTTTCGTCTGTTTAGGTATAACTCTCGCATTCGGTGGAACTAATTTCTCATTAATAATGGATATTTGCTATCCACTATCCAATAACGCTTTGAGTTGTTTATTCTCAATTTCCAATGGTAAATATACCATATTGTTCTCTAATATTACTGAGGCTATCACGTCACGTTTTCTATAATTTCTACTACCTGTAAATGTGCCTCGTTCATTTACAGATCTATCTAGTTTAAATTACTTGCACCCAATGATTTGTAATACGTCGTATCATTAACCTATGCAGGTACACCTTGCACGAATCTTTGCGAATTTTGATCATTCGAGTACTGATTTTGATGGCCGCTTGAATGCTGACAATGACTATCTCTTTGCCAGTTTCCCTGTTGACTTCGACCTCCGTTACCACGCCAGTATCCGCTTCGATTACCTCGTCTATTTTGAAATCCGTTGTTTCCTCTACTATTCCGAAAATTATTTTGACCTCTTGCGTTACCATTATTTGTCCAATACCTATTATTATTACAACGGTAATTGGCCCTATCATTTCCTCTGTATTGTTTATTATTCATAAAACTTTGATTTTTCGATTGTTTACTATTCTGATTTTCCCGTTTTACATCCTCCTGCGTTTTCGCTGACAACGCAATCTGGAGTTTATGAATCTTCTTTTCTAATTCCACAATCTGTGTCAAACTATGCGGTTCTTGTTTCACTTTATGTTCATTATTACTCTTTCGTACTATTACTTGGTCTAATTCGGACTCGCTCTCCTCGTCTACCACTTGGTCACGAATCTTTTTTACTAAGTCCTTGATTATTACTTTCCCTGTTTCACGTTTAACACATTTTGCAATTATACACTTGTTTCTTTCAATTTTTTGTAAGTCATCTACAAATTTATCGAAGCTCGAGTAGGCCACCGTCCCTACCTTTTCATGTAGTAAGGGTGCAAACCACTCACTATTATACCGATCTTCTTTTGGTCCGACATATTAGTATCTAATATTTCGCATAAGACAAGCTTATTATAAACATAATTTATGACTGCTTCATCCTCGTGTTGCAATCGCTCTCTTATTCTATCCTCAATATCAAGTGTTACATTTGACTTCGTAAACTCTTCCACGATTTCGGCCTGTAACTCTTTATACTGAATTTCTGACACGTTCTTACGTTTAAGAAACAATTTAAACTCTCCCAACTCCCTTAAAAATATTAGGAATAAGTTCTTTCCTTTTATTTTAGGCGATACCTGCCATCTGACATGCATCGTCGAATTCATCGAAAAAAGAAACAATATCTCCATCATTCTTTAAATCAAATTTTAGCAACTTATTTATATCGGCATAGAACGTAACATTTGAAGCCATTTTTATGTTTTTAGTCTTTATCAAGTTCTCGTCTATGTTCAAAATTGAAGGAAAATATTCCGATAAAAATTTTACCGCCGGACTGCTCGGAAAATTAACTACAGGTTCTTTGCTTATCACTATTTTTGGACTAGCGGGTTCCACGGCTGTTTCCTGACTACTAAAATATCTTCGTCTTTCAGGTGTCCTCACACTAAACAAATCATTGACTTCTATCTGAATACCTTTACTTGCTTTTTGCGCCCTCATTAACACTGTATTCTCTGTCATTTATCAATATATATAACACTTATAGCAACTTATATTTAATAACTTAGTGTGGGAGGGTGGTGAGGGTTAACCTGTTAACTTAAATAATAATTGAGTCACTTTTAAGCCTATAGAGATCCGAACCAAAACTTTCCATTATTCCAATGGTGAACGTAATATTGAACTTGACTATTTCTTATCATAATAATTACTTAACCTAATTTTTAATCGTGTTGGGACTTGAACCACACACATGTGCAACATAACTTTGGTGGGTTATTCTAATAACTACACCGGGAATCGAACCAAAAGGATTAGGGTCGTTACAAGGCGTAAGCCTCGCAGCTATCTCCACCATAACAACCTCCTCAGGTCGTGCCTAAATTGCATGGGGATGACCTATTTAAGACGATCGGAGATTGCTACTACTCATAGTCTGAAATGAGTAAATTGAAGTGAATTGAGAAGAAAAGCTTACATATTTGAGCTTCATTTAAGAGATACATTATTTCCTATAATATCAAAGTGTTAGTGTGTATGTTCATGTATGAATGAAGTATAACTAGTCAGATCACATCGCGAACATCTAGAAATTCTGTCACGACCAAACCGCACATTGCTGAGATACACATACCTGTGATTATGATGAGTGTCTGGACTGGATGATTATACTTCTCAATACTGGGTCTCTCAGTTTGGATAGTCGGTAGCCTGTAGTAACCAACTAGATGCCAACCATACTCCAAGTCTATGGTTGTTTTTGAAGAAGGATAGATCTCCCTTGATCTATTCAAAATGGAATGGATAGCAGATCACTGCTTAGCTGCCAATGGCTCTCAAAGTGTTTCTCGACCTCTGCTCTACCTCTGATCACCGTATCTCTCCGTCTGATCACAATCCTCTCCAACGAGAGGTTTTTGTTCTTGTTTCCAGACACACTGGAATTCGCATCGTTGATCTTTTCTGTTTATCTCAGCTATTGGTGAAACATTGGTTTCAACCCAAATTACATCGTGACCAAATTCCCAGACCAACAATCTCTGCAAACCTGGCAGTTATGCCACAGTCAAAGTGTGTCAATGTTACATACATCATTTCACATTGATGACTTTACACATTTCGTACACAATGTTACAAATCACAACAAACACATAAACTGACGACTTAGCGTCTAGCCATAAATTCAGTAATTACATTCAACACATTTACTAACCATTGACGTAAATAAACTAATAAACAAATACACGTGTGTGTACGACATAACAAAATTTCATTATTACTACAATTCAATCTTTTTAATTTGACTTTGAATAAATATGAATTTCCATCACCAAAAATAATATAACAAAATCATATATCGCTACATTGGAGACAATTATTTTCAGAGTTATTTCCAGTAGTTGTTCTAGGTTTGATGAAATCTATTTTTTTTTTTTGGAAAACTTTTGTCTACCTTTTCTTCTGCAAGCTTGGCATGAGTGGCACAAAAGTTAGAACGTTGGAATTTGCGTTCCAAGGCTTTTAGAACGAAGTGTATCATTCCCCTGTGAAAATTAGAAGGGGTAATAGGGGCGTCAACGTAATGGTCTAGGATTTTCTTGAAATCTCTATCCGTCCTGTAACAAAGTTACCCTATAATGACAACACGGTCAGTGATGGATGATTGTACAAATTGATACATTTTCACAATACCTACAACACATCACCTTTTCATTCATTTTTACCGAAATCCAGTATACTGTAACCTTCTGCTATTTACATAAATGTGGCCCTGTAGTGGACAAACGCTCTTCCATTGAAACACCGCGCACCCTAATAGTTTTCTTGGTCAATAACAATTATTGTTCATCAAAATTTATGGCTACAAGACAAATATAACTAGAATTTTACAATTGTTTTTAAAAATATTATTTGTAATCAATATATATAGAGTCATGAATAATCTTGATCTTTTTGTACATTGACAAGTTTTCTAGGAACAGAAATATCCAGCTTTAGCATTATCAATCATAGGTTGTCACGGTTGCTTAGTTTAAGATAGCAGATACCATACTTAAGATTACGAAGGAAGACAGTTTACTTCAGGTAGAAACTAAAATTTGTTCTCCTTATGTTGATGTTGCTTAATATCTTAAAATTAAAATTAAATAATATATATTCAAAAATTGTATTTCCACTTGCCAAAGCAAATATGTATTCTCTAAATAGATATTTAATTTTAAAAGTGTAATCTTGACCAAACTGTACGATGAAAGATAGTGGCGAATTCCAATAAAGAAAACATTAGAAGCGTTTCATCCTTTCGTTTTTTGTGTAAAAAGCATATGATAATAATAACCTTTATATCGTATATAATACTAACAATACTAAATTCATTTGATACCCTCCTTTAGTGTAACTCGTTCTGTCATAATATTTTGGCCTTTCACTAGTAAGTAGATAATAATAGTATTTTCCTAGTCAGCAGTTAAAACCTGTGGTATAATACACTAGTAGTTCAAATCACATCCAGTTCGTTGTTTCCAAATTGTACATCTGCCCGACTTTTTATTCTTCGTCTTAAGTCACATACTGCGAATGTCTTATTCGCTCAATGTGTCTGTCATAAGTAAAGCCTATTATGGTAATTACAAGTACCGGACTCACTGGTACTTCTTCATGCCCACAACATTGTATACCAGGTATGTTAACAGTCGCTAATATAAAGTTACGATTACGTGATTATATATTCGGCACACATAAAGTATTGCATACCCAGAAGAATATATTAATCTACATGTCAATCGCATTATACGAACAATGTTCATATTATTTAAATAAAACAAACTAAGCACGGTCTAGTACACCTATATTTTATTTGTAATAACTGTCACTTATTATATACCACATACTCACATATGTCAGTGGAACTTTAAAGAAGTATCCACAGAGGTTTTATGTATATACCTTTTAGCATTTACTCAATATGTATGTGACAATCATAATAATTGTAATTATTTGTGTGGGTTACTTAAGTATACAGACGAAGAAACATATACTAAATACAGCAATTTAAGACATCTCGGTGAAGATGTAGATTTATTGCAATTTTGCAGTATCATGTTTCTTTTGTTTTATATTGCGTACAAGTTATAGTTGTGTTTTCCTTCTATTTCAATATTGACTCAACTAATTGAAGGTGTTGAATTCAAATTGTTGTTCATAACTACCGATTAACTCATGATATAAGCCGTTGTCATGGAATAACGAAAAGAGTATAACCCCAACACTAACAACAGAAATTATTTACAGTTAGAAAAGTCCAATTATATTTCAATATTATTTATAAAGACTACGGCCGATAACTTTGCTTCTTGTGTTTCTTATTCGTCAACGTAATGATTGAAGTCTTTGGGGTAAAAAAGGTTAAGTTCAAAAAAGGAAAATGTAATAGAGGTAGCTTCATAACAGTATCTAATAATTCAATTTTCTTCAAACTTGGCACATATATAGTAAAACGAACATAAATCGACATGTATTTTTTGTTTCTTTCAGAAAATAGGTTAAGGTGGTAAATGGGCCTTCTTGATTAAAAGGGACACATTAAGGAAATGAAAATCTATCGATGTAAAATGCCTTCAAAGTAGAAAAGGCAGGTCTATTAGTTTTTGTAAGAAAAGAGTTTTAGGGGGCAATGGCTCCCTTCGAAATGACAGAGGACCCGTACAATCTCTGCAGAAATTAGATTTCGGTGGAATTATTTGAAATCGTAATATATTGTTGATATTGTGTACCTTAGAGAAAAATTGTCAATGGGCATAACCAAAAAACACTTACCCTTTGGCCTCTACAGGACCACTGTTTTAAAAACAGTCGAAGATTACGATATTCTGGATTTCAGTAAAAATGACCAAAACCGTGATATGTTGTAGATATATTGATCCTGAGAAAAACTCTTAACGGGCATAACCAGCAATCACTGACCGTTTGGCCAGTACAGGACCACTTTTTTTTTAAACAGGCGAAGATAGTGATATTCTGGACTTCGATGAAAATAACTGAAACTGTGATATGTTGTAGATATTTTGATAGTGAAAAATGTCTCAATAGGCACAGCCACCAATCACTAACCGTTTGTCCACTACAGGGCCACATTTATGTAAATTGTAGAAGATTACAGTATACTGGATTTCGGTAAAAATGAATGAAAAAGTGATGTGTTGTAGGTATTGTGATAACGTATCAATTTGTACAATCATTAATCACTGACCGTGTTGTCATTATAGGGAAACTTTGTTACAGGACGGATAGGGATTTCAAGAAAATCCTAGACCATTACGTTGACGCCCCTATTACCCCTTCTAATTTTCACAGGGGAATGCTACACCTCGTTCTAAAAGCTTTGGAACGCAAAGTCCAACGTTCTAACTTTTGTGCCCTTCATGCCAAACTTGTAGAAGAATTGGTAGACAAAAGTTTTCAAAAAGAAAATAGATTTTTTATTTTCAAAATCTGGGAACACTGTTGGTTGTGGTACACAGGAAAAATATTTTCACGTGTACGCCAGTCATTGGGTACAATCATCCATAAAGTGAACGGCGAAAATTCAATACCAGGTGAGAAAAAATTCCTAACATGTTTTATACGAGGATCACAGTGTACATATTTTTCGAAATATTTTGATCTACCCTGACGTTCCTAATTGGCACAGAGATATAATCGATATCTCATTTAAAATTGAAAAAAATATATTTTCCTGAAGTAGGCAACACTGTCTTGTCGTTCTCAGGATTGATCATATAAAGGCTATAATTAGATACAATGTTTATTTATCTCTATTGATGCCACCTTTATGCTTGTAGCTACTTTGGTGGGAGAGTGTGACTCCCACAAATTCTGAGGTAAAGGGGAAACTTGTACACCATCCACAAAAGTAATTCCTACCTAATCGCTCTAATTCCATTGCTAGGGGTTCAGGTAATTTACTGTTGTGAGAACGCCAAGACAGGTGCAACCCAATTTGCAAGTAACTTTTCTTGGCACTGACAGCGGTTGATAGCCCTGAGTCAGGTGTTTATGGCGGTAAAATTGTAAAGTGGGTGAGTAACGAAAGATTTCTCCATTCTAATATCAATGTCTCTTTTTCGGAGCGTGTTGTGCAATGAACATCACACGTTAAACTCAATATTGCTGTGTATGTAATGTATTTTTCATTATATAGTGTATATTCAAAGAAATAAAAACACTGGTCACATATAAATCAGAAAATTTTTCTAAGTAGCTGAAAATATCAAATCTAGAACAGATACTGGAAATAACTTTAAAAATAATTGTCTCCGTGGAGTGATCTTCTCAAACTATAATCATTCCAACATCATTTTTTTTCTGGAGAAGAGAAGATCTTGCTTATCACACTGAGTATGCATTGAAATTGAAATTGAAACAGAAAAACTTTAAATGGATTCAGCCTGGGCGGATTTCGAAACCGAGTATACCGAACAGGACAGAAGTTCGCTGTGCTAACCGCTCACCTACCGCCCAACTTAACCATTCACCAAAACTAGTTCAAATCGGTTCTTGTAGAAATATAAACAATATATAGTCAAATATATCAAAAACAAACATGTATAAATAAAATATAAATAAAGTATATAAATAAGAAAATATAAGCAATTTTTGTGAGTGTGTTAATGGTTTACTCGATATTTAATTGCTTAACTCAAAAACAAGTTATATAGACGATGCTCGATGAAGAAAGTATCACGAAATCTTTTTCAAGGTGAGCCTACGTCATCGGCAGAGCCGTAACTTTTGGGTGAGCAACTGCCCCGCAGAAAAGCTCCGTGAGGTTGGATTCTGCGCAATTCCAGAGAAAGTTTTCTTACTCCATATACGATACGGACATGAAATTAGAAAGGAAGCATCATATAGGGTTGCTACGTTATATAAACAAACAGTACACAAGAGGTAAGTAGAACAACTATGAGTCGTGGGCCCATTTGAGTAATATTTATTCCAATGGCTTTAAGATTTATCAATATTTTCACTTAATAATTTTGCTATATACGGAACGGGTCCAGGGAGTAACTAATGGAACCTCAGATCTTTCCGTGCGGCAGGGCCCAGAGGCTCCGGTGGGTCCATAAAGATTAAGAGAAAGTTGGACTGAGAGGCCCAATAGTTAGAAATCAACTATTTGTAGGGACCCAAATAAGATTATTAATGCTAGCCCACCCCCAAGAAAATTTGACTTGATATTGAGTTTGACCCTGGAATTGAACCCGGGTCTCCCATGTTATTTTTTGAATAATAGTTGTGTTTAGTTTGTAATAAACAAAATAGTTTTAACATACAGTTATTAAAACTAAATAATAATGTTAATTAAAAAGTAGTTCACAAGAAACCAAAACAACATGATACGTAATCAAATGCAGTTGAGATCATTCCTCTACTCGCTGTCTTAACTTAGATTTTAGGGAAATTATTTTTCTGGCAACACTGTAATTTCTATGGATTGCAACACTGTACATTCTTCAGGTTCATATTTTCTGTTGTAGAATAGCATTATCTATGATTGTGGTAACTTGCATTTCATTATGTCCTTTCACTGATGAATAATCAAGCAAAAGAAAATGGTAAATTTAGTATTATTTTTAGTAAGGCAGGCTCTTAAGAACCTTTCCCGGTACCTCGGTTCCTCTTTTTACGCATTTTACTAATGTTTACAGTTTTTCCACTAACTCGTAAGAAAAGAAACTAAAACACAGAAACATGAAGGACAGTAAAAACCACAATCACTATCCGCGCGTTCTTCCCTTGACTGAAGTAAAACAATAAAATATGATGAACATGCAATTTTTTGTCTTCCATTTTCAATGTGGTCTCAAATCCAGAGTTGGAGTGGGTGTGAGCGTGCGTCAACAACATGTGACCCACTGCAATCCATCATTCACCGTGATCAGTGTGACGCAGCACCCCCCGTGACCCACCACTCACTCTGACGCACTGTGAACCACGGTCCCTCTCTGCTCACTGTATTGTTGACAGCAACTTTTTACGCGACAAAACATCAATCAACCACAAAATTACTCCCCCAAAATATGTTAAATATGTGTGACTTGCTTACATAAAGCTTAGTGTAAAAAACTCTAAAAAAAGTACCAGAAAAGTACCCCGGAGGAATCTCGAACTATCAAACTTATGTGTACTGGGCAGGTGTTCTTCCGATTTGGCCCCGGAGGCGATGAAGGAGACGTCACTTGTAAAGGAATAAATCGTTGAATTTGGTCAATCAGACTTCTCGCTGTTTAACATATTAATGAGACGATAACTGTTTGGAATATGATAAAACGCGTTTGCCATGTAATTTTATAACAAAATGACGCGTGTCTATTGACTTTATTTTGTAGTTCTCCCATACTTACTTTCTAATGATCGATGACAGTTGCCATCTAAATTCATATAATTATCGTACTCAAGTTGTTTTACTTCATGATGTTTAGAGCGAGGTTATTCTTGACCCCCTGAGCTCACTTTAGGAACAATTCGCCAGGAAAAAATAATATATAATAACAACCGCATAAACGTGACTGGCGATAGTTCGTGTTGGTAACTTCGCGATTCTCCACGACGAATCGAAGGAGGGCGAACCAAAACGAAGACCTCGCGCCGGTTACTTCAATACTCCGAGACGGGATATACGTTTCAACCGGGCGAAATCGTGGCATCAGTTTGACATATGCGGCAATGCTTCTACTCGTCTCTATATTGATGATCGACGTTTACCCGTAAATGGGCCACTAGGCGACGTTTACGGCATGGGGTAGGTCAATTTTCATTTACCATCACTGTTGAAAGCGACCTTAAACTCAAAATCAACTCAATTCAACTCAACAAAAATTCAGTGCTTCGCATCATGTATCCAAATATGTTTAACATGCACTTTGTAATAATAGATAAAAGCTTGCTTACTAATCTAATTTACGTAAAGATTGTGCGGGTCCTGATTATTTTGGAGTGAGCCAATGGCCCCTTAAACACTTCTCTCGCATAACGAATATACCTATATTTCCTACTTTGAAAACATCTTTGCTTCGGCAGAGTTTCGTCTCTTTTATGTGGCCCTTTTAATCAAGATTGCCCACCTAAAAATACGTTTTGATTTAGTTTTGGCCCCCTTTGTGTGCCTTTAATAGCAAATGCGAAGCTCGAAAACACAGGAGATTGTCCTCCGAACATTTCCTAAAATATCTGGGAAAATTCAATTACTAGTTTCAAGAAAGTAAGCACATTCCAAGTTTCGTTAATAATCTTTGTATTTTCAATAAAGGATTTTGTTATTAAAGTGTACTGTGTTACGTAGAGGATTAACAAACGTTACACAACCTGCGGAGTTTGACTATTTTCTCTATTTGATGACGATAAGCGAATAGCAAACACATACCTTCAGAATCGATGTTGATGATATTCTTCAGGAAGCAAAGGTGCAGCACATCTAACTCCAACTACTTGTGATGATAATGCTACCAAGATGTTCAAACGTAGAATAGTCGTAGAACTTATACTGTAGACCAGTGTACCATAGCTAGTGAATATTCTCTAAATTAATCTCGTCTCATAAAATACTTGGAAAGCTAGCCCTCAAAGGAACGTTGAGCTGCTCTTTGTCGCGTGAACTTTCACGAATGATCTCCTCTCAACGAATGCCCACATTCGAATCTTGGTAGGGTATTTATTTCTAACATGTCAATTTCCAAACTGCCACCTTGCTTCATATCAGTTCTCGTGTTTGCTATCTCATTGCCGAAATTCACATTTCTGCAATGATCATCAAATAGACTAAATCTCCAGACGTCTCTCTCCGTAATCTGACAATTTTGTCACATCCTAAAATTAGTGTTTATCTTAACAATTAACAAATAACAAAATAAACATTAAGATGACCCTCACAATATTCCTGGCTTCCTTGTTGTTCTTTGTAATCAAAACATTGCACATTCACATGTCTGTATTTACATTTGACATAAACCAAAACAATACTTGGTCAACATAATTTTGAAATCTATTGTCTTAACCTAATTCTGTAATTGTAATTTCTTGTAATTCTTGACTCTTAATTTTGTCTTTTAATATTGTCTTTTAATTTTCTCACATTTATTTATCTCCATTTGAGCCAATTATTAAAAATTTTAAAATAAAAATCCATTCTTCTTTACTTCCTCAACACGGCTTTCTTTGAAACTCAAAGGTGCTTCGCGTCTGACCCAATCGAAGCATGAGATTGGAAAATACAAAGATACAATTTATAATATATAATAAACCTTGTTCAAACACCGCAAAACACATCATTAAAACATAAGGTACTGAATTAAATATTTACAATTTCGCGCATTTATATATGCCATTAAAATTATACAATATTCACAGGAACATTTTCCTGCCATCTGTTGCCTTATTAATGTATTACAAGCACATTGACACTCGCTGAGTGCTTTACATATTGTTCTCTTCATTGTTATATTTATGTATCTTTTTAATTGAAAGAATCCCACATGAAAAATTCCTTTTCCTCTTCCACATGCATTGTCTCCAACTGATACATTTTTACTGATTTATCATAGTTTTAGTTCACTTGATCACATTATAAAGTTATACTAAACAAATTATTAATTATCAATTCCACACACTCGTAATAACATTTAACTATTTATATTTCACAGTCCTTCACCAACACTGATCATTTTATCTGTCCTCTACCACCATCAAATTTTATAACAGCATAATTATTTGTATAACCATGATAATTCACAATCATGTCTTTGGCAACACTTACATTTCCGTATACTTGCTAAATGTTCGAAATTCAAAAGCTTGGCCTTGAACGAAAACAAGAACAAACTTCCGTTTGCAGTGCGCGTCACTTCTAGTTGCGACATAAGTCCACTGTGCAAGTACCTGCCGTTTTCCAATGGTTTTACGGTTATATCGTTGATATTTCGGAAGGAACGAAATAATTATTATTTGATTTTGTGTCCTTGTCCGTCGATCGTGTGAACAACAAAAATCATTGTGTTCGGACGTACTCGTGGAATTCGCTGCATTCTCTATACATTTAGTCAAATCTTGATTCTTATTGTGTTGCATACTATCCGCTAGGTCGTTATCCTGTGAAATAATCATTCTCATCGAGTTGTGATCTGAGTTACTGTGATTAGTGGTTTTGAGAATAGTGTCTGTTTTTATATCTTCATGTTTTAACTTCTGTGTGCATTCTTTATTACTCTTATTTACTTTTGCATAGATTGGCACAGAGAGGTAATGTTTACTTATTGGTGGACCTATAATCGGTTTTTCATATACACTTTCAGAATTATTTTCGCTTCTGGTACTAACAATCTTACAGTTTTTACAATCTAACTTCCTTATTTTAACTAAAATATAGCCTGTAACCATACTAATTATGATTACTAGTATAACCAGTACGACAACGTAAAAACGTAACTTGCTTCTATCCTTTATTTCCGATAATCTAAAATAAACATAGGAAAAACTATACACTTTATTGACTTGATGGTACTATCAATTAATTGTAGATATTTAACAATAATACTACTCATATTTGTGTCTACCCAGTCATCTGATTGTATTTTAGAATCCCTTTATTCGTAGGGTAGGCATTTCCTTGTTCTCATTTCTCATTGCATTTCCTTATGCATAACTTTGCTTCCTAGATGCAATGTGTATCTTTCGTTCTCCTATTATATATAACTTCTCATAGTACTAAACTAGTATGTTGAAGTACATATTAATTTTCGTCGGTTTTTTCAACCTTCACATAACGCTACATTGCTGTTGTTAAATCTTTAAATAAGCTTTATTTAATTTCGTATTTAAATATCTAGTATTCTAACTTAACTATTATTAACTATTTCGTATTATTTTAGATTATTTTAATCACTTCTTTTTAATTTTATTTTTTTATGCAATGCATGCCTCCGCTCCTGGTTTATAGCATTAGCTCTCTCTCTTTCGCATAGAGGACAGGCGCGTCTTACAGCCTTCAGCCATCTTGATGTTCCGTGGCCATATGATATTGCTTTGTACCTTCTCGTTCTTTTTCGGATGTCTTCGGAAAATCCGGAGGAATTCCTATAAACTCAACGAAGCACCAGCTCGTTGTAGCGAGACGCGTATCAGTCGCCTTTAAAACGTTCCAAACCTCTTTATTATTATATTGTTATTAACATTAAATGATATTAATCTAAAATATACGTATTAATTAAACCTACTCTCCTTTTTTTCTATTTAAACATATTATTCTCTATTTTCTCTCTATATAATATTATAATAATACAATACAATGGTACTAGCTAGTTTGAAAAATCACTTAACCTATTTTCTCGTGTATACACAATATTCAATATACACAATATACAATTAACATTTATATAAATAACTTATTGCTGAATCTATCCTATTCAGTCTTTATTAGTAATATTTTATATTATCGTTTTCCTTATCTATTTCTATGTATTTAAAATTATAAATCATAGTTCTTCTAAATATTTCTCCTCACTATCTCTTTTGATGTTCTATTTTCTGGTTTTTCCTATTTTCTGTCTATTCATATCGTGTTACTATCTTGTCCATGTGAGTCATACTTGTCTATTATCTGTTATTAACCATACTTAACTATGTTCTTTTAACCATTCTTAATCTCTAACAATCGGTCGGCGCTTCGCTTCCGTTCTTTTTCCTGCCGGTTACGCTTTTTGCCTTACGGTTCTAGAATCGATACCACCTAGTCAACTTCTCTCTAGCTGCTAGGTAAGTACCGGAATTTATTCTATTTTACTTTTTAATCAATTTTTTCATTCTTTTCCAGCATTATCTTAATAAATGTATTTCCTCAGGTGCATTTTATATTATTATTTTATTATTATTATTATTATTATTATTATTATTATTATTATTATTATTATGTTATGTCTTATGCATCTTCGTTTTGCAATTAGTAATTCCTAATTGCTCTGTAGAGTCTACAGTGCAGTACTATTAATGCTATTATCGTTAATATTAATACGATCATTATTCCAAATATTATATATGCTACATACTCCATTGTAACAACAAGTTGTGGTACAGTAGTTTCAACTTTTAATTTTATCAAATTTTCTGTTAGGTTATGCAGTTCTTGAGTGTGTAATGAAAGATTTATTTGTTTCTCTCACCAATTCCCCATTAAATTTACATGATTATCTTGTACGTTAATAATTTGTTTAATAGGTATTGCAAACTCACCAATAATTATACGATCAAAATCCTTGTAATTAACAAAATAGGATTTGTTATTACAGTATTCTAATTTAGTTCATGATATGCCTTGTTGCTTCTCTAATTTTCTCCGATATCCTTGTCATAACGATGAGTATATTACTCCAGCGTGTGTATATTCAAATAACACTTCGCCTAAATATTATTCTGAATTCTGTTGGCAATTCTCTAGTGATTTGGCATTGTTTTATTTTATTTGTAATCATTTTACTTCCCAATGAACTCAGAATTAATTAAAATTATCAAATTATTAGTGTTATTGCTATTTATCATTTTATTTAATTAATTTAATTTAATTATTTATTCATTTATATATTTATTATTTAATTATTTCTTTATTTACCTAGCTACACTTGAGGAATACTCCTTGCCAAATTCTCTAAAGTATAAACATCTCTAATGATTTATATGCTCTAATTTAAAAAATCACTAATTTCTGTGACCAATACATGTTTATCGCTTCAGAACACTAAAATATCTGCATTTTCTCAGATACTGACGAGGCTTTGGTTAAGTACCAGCCGCATTACTGTCTGGTCACCAATAAACACGCATTGTGCACATATTTTCTTCCACTAACATTCCTATTTAAAAAAACAAAATTCTATTCTTCCCCGTATCTTACTTCCATTCCTAATCATCACTGTCCGAATCATAATCTTCCTCTTCTTCATCTTCTTTTTCTTCCTTTGAACTTATAAATGGTTTGATCCGCCTGATGTCTACTGTGTCAACTTTCTTATCACCTTTCGATGTTTCATATTTAACTCTATATGAGTTATTATTAACTTTCTCTAGTTTAGTACCTCTTATATCTCCCACCAAAACAGCCTTTAATACCATCTCATGGCATTTCTTTGATCGAGATTTGCTGACCGATCTGAAAACTCGGTTGGTCATATTTTTTCAAGATCTTTTTTTCTGTGCTTTAAACTTCGCCTGTAGATTCCGATAAGCCAACTTCATTGCTTCTCTAATGGTTTGTATTCTCGTCTCATTATCCACATTTTCACACGGTATGTCCAGATATTTTTTCTAAAAATATCTTGGTTCCTTTCCAGTCAACCAATGAATACACCGTTCCGTCATGAATCTGAGTATTCATCGTAAAAATTATACTCGGTAGGACCTCATCCCAATTCGTAAACTCTTTATTAGTGTAATGTTTCATCATCTGTTGGATGTCCCTATTCCTCTTTCCGCTACTCCCTCGGAATATCGGGCATCAGTATTTGCAACGTGAAAATACATTCCGGAACTCTCAGCCATTTCCTCCATGATTTTGCTTCGATGACTGGACAATCTATCTATATTAAGAAATACGGGAATTCCGTGCTTCGTAATTATTTCTTCAAATATAACTTGTGCAATAATTTCTGCCGTGAGCGCCGGAACAGCTTTTGCTATAACGTATCGTGTTGCATTATCTAAAAACACTAATACATATTTATTTCAATAATTCTTCGATCTTTTAAACGGACCAATTTCGTGTAGGGTTACGAATTGAAATGGTGCATAATTATAATAGGTCTGCGCATGAAAGAGAGTCCTTCCAGACTTCATCTTCTGAACTTCACAGCTAACGCATTTCTTTACTTTGTCATAAAAGAGGTTTCATATTGGGAAAATAAACAGTTCTTAATGCTCTCTTGTAACATTTACCATGCGAAAAATGACCTCCGCCAAACACGGAACAGTGGATATTTTTAAATACTTGTTCCCGAAGCGAAAACGGGATACATAATAATAACTTCATTCCACTTGCCATTTTCCGGGTTCGATAAATTTTCCCATCCTTTATCGTATACCCTCTAGATTGTTTTTAAGCTTTTACTTCGGTCCTGTCCGGATCTTGAATTGCTTGCATTATTGCGCCAAACATTCATCCTTTCGCTGTAGAACTCCCAAGTTTATGTTATTATCAAACGCCAAGTTCACTTGAAGATCATCCTTGTTAATCGGAAATGCATCTACATCTATGTTATCTTCTGTCGGTTTAATTGTTGTATTACGCGACAATATATCACTCTGGTTCTTTTTCCTCGGGCAATGGATTGGCGTGTAATTATATTGGGCCAATTCAAGACTCAGTCGTAGTAATTTACCATAGGAGATAATGTTGGTGTAGTAGGCAAATATTTCAAGCAAAGACAATCGGTCCAAAGTTCAAATTTTTTATTTAGTAAGTAGTAATTAAATGCTCGAAACGAGTCCACCACCGCAAGGATTTCCAATTGAACAATGTGTTTTTGTTTTTCTTGTTGCCTCAAAACTCTGCTATGATATGCAACAGGGGTCCACACACCACTTTTTGTTTATGTATTAATACAGCTCCAATTGAGTTCATCGAAGCATCAGTGTACACTCGTGCCTCCACTTCTTCACGGAAAGGTGCTAAAAGTGGTGCCTCAAGCAACGCTTGTTTCAGCTTCACATAACCCTCCTGGTGTTCTTTCCATACAAATTTGTGGCCTTTCTTCAAAAGTGGAGAAAAACTGCAGCAATTTCAGCAGAGTTTTTGCAAAACTTTCTGACATAGTTCGTCAACCCAAGAAATGACTTCAATTCCATCGGTGACTTCCGTGGTTTGAACCTTTGATCGCTTGAGCGATTTTAGGGCTAATTTCGTATCCAACATCACTTGCAAAGTGTCCTAACGCTAAAACCTTTTCTTCTGCGAACTGACATTTTTCTACTGAAAGTGTCAATCCGTAATGTCTTAATCTCTGAAAAATTGACTTCAACACCTCGGCCATTTTATCCTGTTTGTTTGTGTATACAAATATATCTTCTATATAATATGATACTGCCTCTGGACTAGCATTTGCTAACGGCATTGCCATGATTTTTGTGTAGATTGCGGGTGATTGAACGTATCCCATAAGCAAAACTTTATACGCATACGCCTTAATCCCTGTAATTTTAAAAGCAGTGCAGTCACGTGACTCCTTTGTAATAGGCATCTGATGATCTGCCGCCTTTATATTCACAATTGAGTAAAATTTATTGGCCCACATACACATTAATATCTGGTGTGGCGGTAATGCAATGCTATGGAACATAACATGGCGGTTGAGGCAGCGACAGTCCAAACAGTCTCTTATAGCTCCAGATGGCGTTTAAACGAATAACATAGGCGAATTGTATGAACCGTTATACTCCTCTATAGTGTTTTGATCTAACAGAATATTAATCTGTTCCCTAACTTTATCCCGCAACGCTATTGGTATGGGGTATTGCTGACGCCTGAGGAGAACTTTTGTTTCAATCTCAATATGATGTTCCACGTTTTTAAACCTCCCCAATTCATTTTCTTTCCATGCAAAAACATCAGCATAATCATGACACAGATTTTCAATCTTTTTCCTAATCACAGGTTTGGTCTGACTTCCACACTTTATCCGAGAACTATTAAAATTCTGTCTTCCTTCTAATACTTGGTCAATATCTTCCTGAGATAACCCTTCATCTCGCAATTCATGTTCACTTTTGCACTCCTCAGCATATTCTAGTCTTAAATTACGTATCAACATAACTGGTTTATTGGCTGCTTTAACAATTTCTACTTTGTTATTTTCTTTAGATAACAAAACTCCTGGTATAAAAATATTAAACTGTTTTCTAAATCTTTATCGGGCTCTAATAAATATTCGTTTCCATTCCACGAATTTACTAAATTTACTTCAACTACGCTTCGTTCCCTCGGATATAATTTTACTTTCTGAGTTAACATCCATTTTGGTTCCATACAAAATTTCACACCAACCGCTGCATTGCCCAACACGGAATCCGTTTCTGCATTAGTTTCCCTGCGTACTCGAGGTTTGCCAAATCACTCAACCAATAATTTATTATTTTCGTAAGCAATTATAAAATTTTGAGCTCTCAAAAAGTCATTCCCGATCAAAACTTGATAGGGAAGTTCTTGATTACCCGAAATGGTAAGTGAAAAGTCTGATTAGAACTCTAAATTTCATTATTGCTATCTTATTTATTACTAACACGTTTTGAGTAACTCCTTTAATTTTAGTTTTTTTGCGGAATTGCTTTTGGTGCAGTAGATGGAATTAATTACTCATCCAAAATTGAAATTTGAGAACCACTATCTATCAACTCTTCAACTTCTCTATTCTCTATATCCATCGGCAAAAAACATGTTGTTTTCTTGACTAATTGAGGCTATTGCTTCGTTAACTTTTCCGTTTCTATTCCCTGTAAATGTGCCTCTCCCATTTACAGTAGTATTTAGTTTAAATTTCGATTTCCAATTGGTTGATCAAATGTTGTTTAATTTATTTGAGTTGGAACAACATGATCTTTTCGTGGTTGTTGTTCGCCTTGTCCTGAACTATGACAACACATATTTCGAGAGGAATTACTGTTCTCCCAGTAATTATTCGGTCTAACCCGATTATTTCTACAGCAATTGCCTCTATTACCACGGTAATTATTTCGATAATTACCATTTCCTCGATAATTATTCCATTTACATCTATAATAATTTCGATTTTGATTTTTCCAATTTCTACTGTTATTTCTTCGGTACTGGTTTCTTCCGCAATTTCGAAAACCTCTATTGTTTTCAAACCTTTGATTTCTATCTCCATTATTTTTACTCGGTTGTTTTCCATCGTCTTTAACATTTGTGGATAACGCTAACTGTAGTTGTTCAAGTTTCTTTTCTAATTGCGTTAATTGGGTCAAGCTCGGTGGTTCCTGTTTCACTTTCGTATCCGACTTACCACGCATTTCTTTTCTAAGAACTACTCTACTTCCATCCGAATCGCTATCCTCACTATCTGCCTGCTGCTTGATTTTCTTTACTAGATCTTTTATAGTAACTTTACCTGCCTCTCTTTTTATTCTCTTATCTATTTTACATTATTCTTTTCGATTCTCTGCAAGTTCTCTACAAACTTATGTGTTGTAGAATAGGCATTATTACCGATTTTCTCAACATAATATGGTTGCAGCCCACCCACAATAATCCCTATCTTTTTCTTATCCGACATTTTGGAATCTAACCGATCACAGGTTACGAGCATATCATACACGTAATTGATAATCGGTTCGTCATCCTGATGCAAACGCTTTCTTAACTTCTCTTCAATATGCAAGATGACATTTGTCTTTGTAAATTCGTTAATTATTTGTTCTTGTAACTCTTTATACGCAATCTCCGCTAAATTTTCTCGTTTAAGGAATAACTTAAGCCAGAATCTGTCCGTTCCACGGAAAACGCTAGGCAATAGCTCTCTTCTTTATCTTCAGTCACGCTTGCAATTTGACATGCGTCATCGGATTCATCGAAAAATCCGATTATATCATTGTCCGATCTTAAATCAAACTTCTGCAATTTATTGATATCTGCGTAAACCGTTACGTAAGATGCCATTTCTATCTGTTTCTTTTTCCTTATTACTATTATTAAATTCTACAGATTCTTCCATTTTACTAGAACAAGTTTTCTGTCTGTTTACTAACTCATCATCTAGTTGTAAAATAGACGGAAAGTCTCCGGTGAACGAGTGTTGCAGCGGACTAGAGGGAAGTTTTCTAACCGGACCTTCTTGATATACTATTTTCGGACCTTCTACGCTTTTTGTTACAGTTTTATCGTGTCTCCTTCTCTCCGGAGTACTAATATCAAATAGATTTTCTATTTCTAATGGTATTCCTTTATTAGTTTTTTTGCGCGAGTCTTAATAATTCCTGCATTCATTTATTATATATTTTCCGTATATAACTATTAATATCTTATTATTCTAAATATATAAATAACGTCACATAATAATAATTAACGTTAACCTCTTCTAATAAAAATAAAAAAATACCACTAATATATTGTTATGTACCATCTCAACTTATTCTTTTAATTCTCCCGGGAATCAAACCAAGGAACGCCTTCACCAAATCATTGGTGAATAACTTAATAATTTAAAATAATGAACCTCCCGGGAGTCGAACCAAGGGTCGCCTCCACCATGTCAACCCCTTTTTGTGTGCCTTTAATAGCAAATTCGAAGCTCGAAACCGCAGGGAGATTGTCCTTCGAACATTTTCTATAACGTCCGGGAAAATTCTGTTACTAATATCAAGAAAGTAAACACATTGCAAGTTTCGTTAATAATTATTATATTTTCAATAAATGATTTTGTTATTAACATGCACTGTGTAGTGTAGAGAATGAACAAACGTCATCAAATCACAACCTGCAGAGTCTGACTATCTTCTCTATTTGATGACGAAAAGCGAATAGAAAACACATACCTTCAGAATCGATGTTGATGATGGTCTTCAGGAAGCAAAGGTACAGCAGAGCTAACTCCAACTACTTGTGATGATAATTCTACCAAGATGTTAAACGTAGAATAGTCGTAGAACTTATACTGTGGACCAATGTACCATAGCTAGCGAATATTCTCTTAATAAATCTTGTCTATTAAAATACTTGAAAAGCTAGTCCTCAACGGGTCGTTTGAGACTGCTCTTCGTCGAATGAACTTTCAGGAATGATCACCTCTCAACGAATGCCCACATTCTAATCTTGGTAGGGTATTTATTTCCAACAGGTCAATTTCCAAACTGCCACCTTGCTTCACGTTACTCCACGTGTTTGCCATCTCATTGCCGAAATTTACATTTCTGCAAAGATCATCAAATAGACAAAATCTCAAAAAGTCTATCTCCGTAATCTGACAATTTTGTCACATCCTGTTTAGGTGTCACATCATGTTGTTTAGTCGAGAAATATTTTGTAACCGAGATGTTACTCTCACTCAGTTATCAGCTCCGTAGAATTGTTTCTCAGACTGTTTTTATTTCTTCCAGGCCCGTTTTGACAGCACCCACTTTGTTTTGTTCTACATCATTATTAATTGCTGCACAAACGAAAATTTGTGTTGCGCATTTCTGCACAGACGATGCACAAACGATTGATTTCATTTCCGACCAGTTTTGACAAGGTACGGAGGCTACAGTTTAGACAGCCGCTACCTTTTTCGCTCTAGCTCATTGTTCCTTGTTGCACAAACGAAAATTTGTGTTGAACATTCCTAGACAAACGATTGACACAATTTTCGACCAATTTTGACAAGGAATGGGAGCCTACCGTTTAGACAGCCGCCTACTTTTTTTCGCTCTAGCTTACTGTTCATTGTTGCACACAACGAAAATTTTTGTTGCACATTTCTGCACAAACGCTGCACGAATGATTGACAAGATTTTCGACTAATTTTGAGAAGGTGTGGGGGCTACCGTTTAGCAAGCCGCCTAAATTGTTTTCCTTCCAGCTCATCGTTCATTGTTCCACAAACGAAAATTTGTGTAGCACCTTACTGCCTAGATGCATAAAGGATTGACACAATTTTCGAGGAAGTTTGAGAGGTTGGGTGTCCTACCGTTTAGACAGCCCCCGGTCTGTTTTTGATCTAGTTCATTGTTCATTGTTGCAAAATGAAAATTTGTGTTACTCATTTTTGCACAAAATATTCACAAAAAAATGAAATGAAATGTTAGAGTTTTACGTCAAACGATTATACCAGTTAGGCTAAAGGAGACGGTGATGATGAGAAATGAATGAAATGGTGGAATGAAGAAAGTGGGAGAATCCCGAGGAAACCCATGCACACGGTGTTATATTCACAAACGATTGACTCCATTTTCCACAAATTTTGGAGAGGGAAGGTGTTACTATTTAGAAAGACGAACGCGTTGTTGTCACTCTACCGTATTGTTCATTGTTGCACATATAAAAATTGTGTTGCACATTTCTGCACAAATAATGTACAAACGATTGCCACAATTTTCTACCAATTTTGACATGGTATGGGAGTCTACTGTTTTGGCAACTCACAACTTTGTTTCCGCTATAGCTCATTGTTCATTGTTTCACAAACAAAAATTTGTGTTGGGCATTTGCGCACAAAGGACGCACAAACGTTTAACACCTTTTTCTATTAATTTTGACAAGGTGGCGGTTCCGTTTAGACAGTCCGCACATTATTTTTGCTCTAATTCATTGTTGAATGTTGCACAAAGGAATATTTGCTTTGCACATTTCTTGCAAACGGTGCACAAGCATTTGACAATATTTTGGACCAATTTTGAAAAGGTGGGAGTCTACTGTTTAAACAGCTAAGACTAACTTTTATTAACACGTTTGGAAATAAACAGTTCTGTGTTTATGTTCTATAACTACTGGTTAATTTTCTTATATTCATGTGAGGAGGTTTTGGCAAATTGAGCCGGTGGCACTAGCTGTGTGATCCTGGGCGTTGGGCTTCTGAACATGAGGCGCAACCCACTAGTGGTTCGAATTCCTCGGAAGATCGGAATTTTAATTGTATTCAGAATTTTTGTGTTCTTGTTCCTATAGTGTGTGGAATACGTCGAAAGCACATGAGGTACCAGTGCAGCACAATAGTCCGGTTGGGGCGATTTGTTTAAAACAATTGTGAAAACAGAAAACACTTATTGCAGCTACTTGAGTTCAAATCCAGTCGTGGTAATTAGTAATTTTTCTGAATGGGAAGATAATGTTTATATAACTGGTAATGTAATTATGTTATTCCTTTATTATTATTATTATTATTATTATTATTATTATTATTATTATTATTATTATTATTATTATTATATTATTATTATTATTATTATTATATTATTATTATTATTATTATTATTATTATTATTACCACAATGGAAAGAAAAATAACATAGTCGAAGTTATTCATAGGAAAAGAAAAGTTAAAGAGAATGACAGATGCTTAAGTTTGCAGACGAACACTATAATATTATTACGTTTACGGATTTACAAATAGAATTATCATTTTATTTCAGGAAATGGAATATAATGTTTTGTTAGCTGATAACAGTAATGCATTTTACATTGCCCTTCTTCTAAGTAGTAAGGTCAGGTGACATCTTAAATAGGATCATCCTTGTGACTAGCAATCCCTATTGTAAGTGCGATTACTATTAGTAATTTTGTGCACAGATACGAACAATTTCTTGGAACTCATTTTTGGCACATACTCCAGAAGTAGGGACGTAGTTAGCCTTTATGTGTTCATAAATTCTTTCTAAAAGACGTTCCTTTCCAGACGGTTACGAAGGTTGTCAAAGATGACGTAATTTTGTGATGTTACCTTTTTCCTGTAAAGGACTATTAGACCCAGAGAAATGGAATATTTTTCATGTTAGTATGCATCAGAAGTATCAGTTTTGTAGGTTATAAAAATTTGCTGAATTGCTACAAGAGGAATCAAATTCGTGTCCCCAACATTACGAAACTAACGCTTAAGCCATAACACTAAGACATCACTGTTCTGGGAGAAGGAAAAAAGGAGCTGTACTGAATTTAGTAATTACAGTCTTTTACGATTCCAGTGTAATAATTCTGAAACATTCTGATTTACGTCATGATAAAAGAGTAAAATATTATGTAGAAATAGTAGTCCTGAGAATTTAACTTAAAATTGACAACTCATAAGTAAGGAGGAGTTACTATTTGCTCTCGCCTCGGGCCCTGATTTTTCACGCCACGGTGTTCGATAGATAATTATATTGATTGGAATCTGGTGTTTCAGAAACTAAAACACAAAACGATGAAAGAAAGTAAAAACCATTATCACTATTCGCGCGTTCTTCCCTTGTCTGAAGTAAAACATAAAATATGATGAACATGTACTTGTTGGTCTTCCGTTTTCTATGTGGTGTCAAATCCATAGTTGGAGTGGATCAGTGGCCGTGCGTCAACAGCATGTGACCCACTCCGATCCACCATTCACCGTGATCATTGCGACGCAGCACTCACCGTCACCCACCACTTACCCTGACGCATTATGAACCACCGTCCCTTTCTGCTCACTGTATTGTTGGCAGCAACTTGTGACACGACAAAACGTCAATGAACCACAAAATTACTCCCCCAAAATATGTTAAATATGTGTGACGTTTTACATTAAGCTGAGCCTAAAAACACTAAAATGTACCAGAGTACCCAGGAGGAGTCTCAAACCATCAAACGTATGAGTACTGGGCGGGTATTCTACCGACTTCGCCCCGGGGGCGACGAAGGAGACGTCGCTTGTAAAGGGATAAATCGTTGAATTTGATCAATCAGAGTTCTCTCTTTTTAACGTATTTATGAGACGATAACTGTTTGGAATTTATATAAAACGCGTCCATGTAATTTGTAAGAAAATGACGCGTGTCTCTTAACTTTATATTTTTACTTCTTCCATACTCACTTTCTAATAATCGAAGAAGTAGGCATATAAATTCTTACAATAATCTCACTCACGATTTTTCACTTCATAATGTTGAGGTAGAGGTTATTCATGACCCCAGGAGCTCACTTTAGGTACAATTCTTCAGGAAAAATAATATATTATAACAACCGCATGTACGTGACTGGCGACAGTGTTGCTACCTTCGCGATTCTCCGCGACGAATCGAAGGAGCGCGGACCAAAACGAAGACCTCGCTGCGAGGCAGTGGTAACTTCAACACCCCGACGCGAGATATTTTTTTCGACTCGATGAAACCTTGGCGGCAATTTGACACTAGCGGCAATCCTTCTACTCGTCTCAATATTCACGATCGACGTTTACCCGCAAGTGGGCCACTAGGCGAGGTTTACGGCATAGGGTAGGTCCATTTTCATTTAGCCTAGCGGCTGAAAGGGACCTTAAACTCAAAATCAACTCAATTCAACTCAAGAAAAATACATTGCGTCGCATCATATATCGATATATGCTCACAGTGCGCTTTGTAATAATTGCTAAAAGTTTACTTATTAATCTAATTTACGTAAATATTGTACGGGTCCTTATTATTTTGAAGTGAGCCAATGACCCCTTAAACTCTCTCTCGCAAAAACGATAAACCTATATTTTCTACTTTGAAATCATCTTTGCTTCTGCAGAGTTTCGTTTGCTTTTTTAAATGAGGCCCTTTTAATCAAGATTGGCCACCTAAAGAAATGCATTTTGACTTAGTTTTGGTTTACTATTCACGTGCCAAGTTTGAAGAAAATCGGATGAGTAGAAACCGTTGTGAATCTACCTCCTCTACATTTTCATTTTTTTGACTTAACGTGTTTTTGTCCCAAAGTCTTCAATTCCATATTTTTTTTGTATCAAAAATCTCATAATACTTTTTACTGTGTATATTTCAATATTACTATTTGCTATAAACAAGACTTGCGGCGATTCATGCCCTTGGAAGGTATTTCCAACTTGTTATTATGCTTAATGTGAATAAGAGAGGTGTATTTGTCTGTCAAATCAAGGATTAGGCAAAGTACACATTCTATATATATTGTTGTTTAGTAAAGAAATATATTCTAACCGAGATGTGATTTAGGCACTCAGTTATCAGCTCCGTTGAATTGTTTCTCAGACGGTTTTTATTTGTTCGGAACACATAAATACTACAGATAAGTAATTACTTGTCAAAACAACTTTTAACTCACTAATTGTATGTTGACACACTCAATCTGATTGCAATCAGCTTAAGTCAAGTATTAGTACTAATCGCCTGCAGCCGCTTGATATAAAGACGTGTACGGCTTTAGATAATTAGATCGAGAATGACAATAATTGGTATGCACCTCTTTGAATAATGAAGTATTCTACGCTAACCTGTTGGAAAGATAAAATGATTGGAAGATTCCATCGGGAAATTTTAATTCGCTCTTCAAACGTTTGATATGAATCTTTTTCATAATAGTTACTGATATTAGCTGCTAGATATCTAAACTGCTTTCATAATTGTATTTGTTGGTAACTCAATATGTAATTTATTAAAGGCACTCGGGAGAGTTCAGTAATCATTTAATCTAATTTCTAAGCCGGATATGCTCTAACCATGGAATCTGAAATCCCATTTTGTAGAATTTTAACATTTCTAGTAATTGCAAAGTACTTTAATAATTTTGTATATATATATCTTTACTCTTTACCCCTTATAATACCATTGTCAACTTGAAGTTGGTATAAAAGCATATAAGTTCGTTGGACGACAGCTCTAGTTTTTAATTGTCTTGTTTTTAGTTTAACGAGTTTGACGAAAAATCTGTTGCACACATTGAAATTTACTGTACTAAGGCCAAATTCAAACAATGAATTCATTCGCCTTACGCTGTTTTTTGTTCGCGAAGAGAGTGAGAATGGAAGTGAGTCATATAGTTCCATCTAAATTTTGGATGCTAGTTCCAGCTAAAATTTGCCAGATCGGGACGCTAAACCAGATATTGGTTTGGTCCTGACGTTTTGAGTTTTTCTAATCACAGACATGGGTTAATATTATGTAAATACTATTACTACGCAATGTAAAATGAGGCAAATATTTTAACTAAATAAATATTGTAATAAGAAAAATATTGTAACTAAATAAACTAAAATAAAATAAAACATATATGCTACAGTTTAAGAGAATACATATGTGATAGATAACCTAGAAATCAGTGGAACAGAACAACTTGTGCACGGCAATTTTTATCTGCTTCTCCTAGCACGAGAGAAGGTTAGAGCTGACGTAAGAACATGAAAAGACACCAAAAGGGTGGTTAGAGTGTAGATTTTTGCTGAGCATGTATACTAGAGTCAACCCTTGATTCGCGTCGTTCGCTGCTGCTTGCTGATTGGTCGCTGTTCGAAACTGATTATTTACAGTATCATCGTTGGATTCAATATTCGGCTGTCACTTGGTTTTTCGAAAGACAGTGACAGGTATGTTCTCTTAAAGGATAGAACTGAGTTAGGTTACTTTCTAGACAAACGGGAGTTCTTCTGCAGGAAACAAGAAGCATGGCAAGGCAAAAGTTTCCTAAACCTCATATGTTATAGCAACGCACTCTAAAGTACATAATTACTTCTATCACTTACACTTTTCTCAGTTTCGATTTGATAAAAAGAAATTTTCAAGAAAATGAAACATTGTTAATGATATGGCTTGATTTTGCGTTCTGGCAGGCTATTGCCTCTATTCGGAGAACTGTGTTGAGTTCGACCCCATACGAGGTAATGAATTACAGTTGTTTTTTCTGTGACTATTTGAAATCCATTTAATTGCAATAAAAGAGCACAATAGCATTTGCGTCTTTGCTTTAACGAATATGCTACACGCTGTTTTGGGTTAGAACATATTATACAACAACTATTTGATATAAAATACCTATGTTATTTCTTGGTGTATAAACTCAACTGAAACACGCCATCAATAAGTGAAACTTCTAGAAATTTTCTCACAATTCCCGAACCAGTAGGCCGAAGACGGAGTCTGTGAATCCAGACTTGTATGCAAGTTGATTCTAGAAATACTAAACTTGTTTAACTGGGGTTAGGAGACAATCATGTGGCCTCTAAAAAAGATAATACCCGTATAGCACAAGGTCACATTTACCAATTTGTTCTAAGCAGGTTACTATGAACTTCCCCAGCCGGGCTTCATACTTGGTGATTTATATCACCTATCCAAAAATACATACCCACACAAAACAGAACACACACACGCACCACGATCATTTTGGAGTCCGTACATTGCGTTTCTGCATATTTGACGTCCACGAACTTTTGAGGTAAGTATACGGGACGTGAAATTGTAAAGTATTGGAAATCGATTTTCTGCTTATATTTTTCTGTTTGATGCATGACTCTGATATATTCATTCATATATAGGGTACCTGGAACAAAATATTTTCTATTAGTATTAATTTAAAACCTTTAGAAAGAAGTAAAGAAATGGAAGGTGACGGTAAAATTATAAAAAGTTGTGAAATAATTTGCTTTAAAGTAGTTCTAACTTTTCCCGCTAGGCGTACCATAGTCGAATTTGTATGTACATTTCGGAGTATATTCTATACAACTTGCGGATCATTTGACGTCCCCAAGTTGGCAACATCGCAGTGGATCTTAAATGAGCATATTGAAAGATCTTCCGTACATGCTGGCAGTTCGGCGTCCTTAAATTTGAAGCGAGGAAATTCGTGCTGTTATTACTGTATATAAAATATATTTTCTGTCCATTGATTTTTTGTAGCAATATTTCTCTGAAACGATGAAAGTTGGAAACATAAAACTCCATAGCCAAATAACCTTTAACTTAGTAGACATGTAAGTGGTACTTCATCAAAAAATATTCAATGCAGAACCAAAAGCTTATGTTCTTAGAGCAGCTAAACGCAACAGAACTACCCTAGAAAGTGAAAGAATTTGTAGCAGAATTTTTGAGACAGATACTCTTTAGTCCTAGTAATACATTTGCGTTATGGTTTCGTAATCAGCAGTTCCCAAGAGAAATCCCCTCACAAGTCATACCGAAGGTAATGAAATTAGGGTAATCTCAAAAAGGATTATGATTATGCATCTCAGCGGATCATTAATGTATTGATGAAAAGCTTATATCGGTCGTTATATAATATTTTACATGAAACATGTATAGAATAAATATAAATGTTAGTTATGACTTAATTCCGAAAAAATCTTTAGTGATTTAAGAAAGTACCTACCTAACTAAAATTAGCTACGTCAATTTATGAATAATCATTTAAAATCTCTAAATAACAAATCATATTTAGACCCGTGTTATTATTATTATTATTATTATTATTATTATTATTATTATTATTATTATTATTATTATTATTATTATGTACTGTACTGTATTACATCCTCCTCGTCCTGTATTTATTGTATTACGTCCTCTAGAAACTGTGACACTATATAGGCTGCTTTTTGTTGCAATTTCGTCCACTCGTTTTTTTTTTAAAACGCCAAATATCTTCGGGGACAAAATGTTTCCTAAAAACTATTCCTTTCTTAGATTTCTATTCACATCGGAAAAAATGTATGTGGTCTTTTACTAGAATCAGATTAGGAATTATTTTTTTGAATCCAAGATGACTCCGAGTCCAAGACGACCCCCTATTCTTTAACAAAGGTTTACATGAAATCAATTATGTCATTTTAAGTTTTGCTAGGTGGAGCAAGATTGTAAGATGACGTAACAGCCTCACATGCTTCATTAGGATGATAGTATATCTCGTATACAATGCATACTAAATCATGTGTTATTCAAATTATATGGGACGTAATTGTCCTATACCCTCTCCAAATGACACCCTTGCAAAAAATATATTTTCACAGTATATACTGCTTAGGTTTACTGAACTGAAAACTATACTCTTAATCATATCAGATATAGGTTTCACTTACACTTCCTTACTAAAATGGTCCACTCAATATCCTAACGTTCAATGAACTAGAGCGAATACACTGTTGTGAGCTACCTAAACAGTAGGCCCCCAAACCCTGTCAAAATTGGTAGAAAATTGTGACAATCGTTTGAATATCATTTGTGCAGAAATGTGCAACACAATGTTTATGTGTGCAAAAATGAACAATGCGCTAGATCGTCAACAAAGCGTTCGTCTTTCTAAACAGTATCCCCTTCCCTTGCCAAAATTGGTGGAAAATTTTGTCAATGCTTCGTGACTTTTTTTTTTTTTTTTTCAAAAATGTTCAACACAAATTTTCGTTTTTGCAACAATGAACAATGAACTAGAGCGAAAACAAACCGGGGGCTGTCTAAACGGTAGCACCCCCTACTTCTCAAAGTTCCTCGAAAATTGTGTCAATCCTTTATGGATCTTCTAGGCAGAAAAGTGCTACACAAATTTTTGTTTGTGGAACAATGAACAATGAGCTGGAAGGAAACCAATTTGGGCGGCTGTCTAAACGGGAGCCCCCCACACTTTGTCAAAATTGGTCGAAAATTGTGTCAATCGTTTGTGCATCGCTTGTGCAGAAATGTGCAACACAAACTTTCGTTGTGTGAAACAATGAACAAAAAGCTAGAGCGAAAAAAAGTAGGCGGCTGTCTAAACGGTAGCCCCCACACCTTGCCAAAATTGGTCTAAAATTGTGTCAATCGTTTGTGCATCGCTTGTGCAGAAATGTTCAACACAAATTGTCGTTTGTGCAACAAGGAACAATGAGCTAGAGCGAAAAAGGTAGCGGCTCTCTAAACCGAAGCCTCCGTACCTTGTCAAAAGTGGTCGGAAATAAAATTAATCGTTTGTACATCGTCTGTGCAGAAATGTGCAGAAATGTGCAACACAAATTTTCGTCGAGCATTTTCTACAAATTTTGACAAGTTGGGGGGGCTACCGTTTAAACATCCCACACTTCGTTTTCGCTCTAGCTCATTGTTCAATGTTGCTCAAACGAATATTTATGTTGTTCATTTCCGCGCACAAGATGCACAAAAGATTGTCGACCATTTTCTACCAATTTTTACAAGGTTTGGGGGACTACTGTTTAGACAGCTCACAACTATGTTTTCGCTTTAGTTCATTGTTCATTTTTGCGCAAACGAAAATTTGTGCTGCACATTTCTGCACAAATGATGCACAAACGATTGATACCATTTTCGACCAATAGTGACAAGGTTTGGGGGCCTACCCTTTAGACAGCTCACAACTTTGTTTTCGCTCTATGTCATTGTTCATTCTAGCGCAAACGAAAATTTGTGTTGCGCATTTCTGCACAAATATACACAAACGATTGACACCATTTCTACCAATTTTGACAAGGTGGGGAACTGCCGTTTAGACAGCTCCCAACTTTGTTTTCGCTCTGGCTCATTGTTCATTGTTGCACAAACGAACATTTGTGTTGCGCATTTGCGCACAAACGATGCACAAACGATTAACACCATTTTCTACCAATTTTGAGAAGGTGGGTGGCTACCGTTTAGACAGCCAGCACTTCGTTTTCGCTCTAGCTCATTGTTCAATGTTGCACAAAGGAAGATTTGCGTTGCGCATTTCTGCGCAAACGATGCACAAGCGTGTGACACCATTTTGGACCAACTTTGAAAAGGTGGGGGTCTACTTTTTAGACAGTCATCCGCGTTGGTTTTGCTCTAGCTCATTGTTCATTGTTGCACAAATGAAATTTCTTGTTGGACATTTCTGCAGAAACGATGCACAAACAATTGACAACATTTTCGACCAATTTTGAAAAGGTGGGTGTATCGTTTAGACAGCCCTCCACTTTGTTTTCGCTCTAGCTCATTGTTCATTGTAAGCAAACGAAATTTTGTGTTGCACATTTCTGCCAAACGATTGTCACCATTTTCGACCAATGTTTAAAAGATGGGGGTATCGTTTAGACAGCCCCCACTTTGTTTTCGCTCTAGCTCATTGTTCGTTGTGCGCAAACGCAATTTTGTGTTGCACATTTCTGCCAAAGGATTGTCACCATTTTCGACCAATTTTTACAAGGGGTCGTATCGTTTAGACAGCCCACAGTTTTTTTTCGCTCTAGCTCATTGTTCATTGTTGCACAAACGAACATTTATGTTGCACATTTCTGCAGAAACGATGCACAAACGATTGACACCATTTTCGACCAATTTGGACAAGGTGAGGGGTCTCCATTTAAGAAACCCCCGCTTTGTTTTCGCTCTAGTTCTTGTTCATTGTTACCCAAACAAAAATTTGTGTTGCAGATTTTTGCACAAACAATGCACAAACGATTGACACCATTTTTGACCAATTTTGACGAGGTGGTGGGCCTTTCTAAATGGACGTACAATGGAAGTCCCCTTAATAATTTTGCCATGTATGGAATGGGCGTATAAATAACAAACAGAACCGGAGATCTTCCCGTGCGAGAGTGTACACATTCTGCGGTGGGTCCGTAAAGATTAAGAGAAAGTTGGAGAGAGGAGCCTAATAATTAGAAATCAAGTTTTTGTAGGGGACCCAAATAAAATTATTAATTCTTGCCCACCTCCAGAAAAGAGTAGAGTTGATGTTGAGTTTCAGGTCCCGTTTAGCAGCGATTCTATATGAGACGGGGGCTTACTGGTTAACCTGCTATCCGAAGCACACGAAGTCCCCCCGGGAATTGAACGAGGCTATCCCACGTCACAGACGCCCCCAGAAAAAAAACTAAGTTACGGCGCTGGTCATGAGTTGCAAAGATGGTCGCGATTTACAATTCATTTCGTGTTTCCCATAAGAAGAAAAGACGACAGAAATCATTTTCACAGCCTTTACATTTTATCAACACGTTTAGAAATAAACAGTTCTGTGTTTATGTTCCATAACTACTATTTATTTTCTTATATTCATGTGAGGAGTTTGTGGCAAATTGAACCGGTGGCACTAGCTGTGTGATCCTGGGTGTTGGGCTTCTGAACATGAGGCACAACCCACTAGTGGTTCGAATTCCTCTGAAGATCGGAATTTTAATTGTCCTCAGTATTTCTGTGTTCGTATTCCTGTAGTGTGTGGAATACGTCTAAAGCACATGAAGTACCAGTGCGGCACAATAGTCCGGTTGGGGTGATTTGTTAAAAACAATTGTGAAAACAGGAAACACTCATTGCAGCTATTTGAGTTCAAATCCCGTCGTGGGAATTAGTAATTTTTCTGAATGGGAAGATAATGTTTATATAACTGGTATCGTAATTATGTTATTCCTTTGATATTGTTATTGTTATTACTATTAATATTAATATTAATAATAATAATAATAATAATAATAATAATAATAATAACACAATGGAAAGAAAAAATAACATAGTCGAAGGTATTTATAGGAAACGAAAAGATAAAGAGACTGTCAGATGCTTAGGTTTGCAGATGAACACTATAATATTATTACGTTTACGGATTTACAGATAGAATTATCATTTTATTTCAGGAAATGGAATATAATGCTTTGTTAGCTGATAACAGTAATGCATTTTGTATTACCCTTCTTCTAAGTAGTAAGGTCAGGTGACATCTTAAACAGGATCATTCTCGTGACTAGCAATCCCTATTGTAAATGCGATTACTATTAGTAATTTGTGCACAGCTACGAACAATTTCTTGGAACTCATTTTTGGCACATACTCCAGCAGTAGTAACGCGTTTAGCCATTATGTGTTCATCAATTCTTCGTAAAACACGTTGCTTTCCAGACGGTTACGAAGGTTGAGACAGATGACGTAATTTTGTGTTTTTGTTTTTTTTCCTGTAAAGAACTATTAGACCCAGAGTAATGGAATATTTTTCATGTTAGTATGCATCAGAAGTATCAGTTTTGAAGATTATAAAAATTTGCTGAATTCCTACAGGAGGAATCAAATTCGTGTCCTCAACATTACGAAACTCACGCTTAATCCATAACTCTAACAAATCACTGTTCTGGAAGAAGGGAAAAATGGAGCTGTACTGAATTCAGTAATTACAGTCTTTTACGATTCCAGTGTAATAATGCTGAAACATTCTGATTTAGGTCATGATAAAACAGTAAAGTATTATATAGAAATAGTAGTCCAGAGAATTCAACTTAAAATTGACAACTCATAAGTACGGAGGCGCTGCTATATGCTCTCGCCTCGGGACCAGAAACTGGATTACTTTTTGAAATAACTAATTTAATGAACCCTTCTCAGTACCTTATTTCCTATTTTTACGCATTTTACTAACTTTAACAGTTTTTCCACTAACTCTTTAGAAAATAAACTAAAACACAGGAAGATGAAAGACAGTAAAAACCACAATGACTTTTGGCGCGTTATTCCCTTGCCTGAAGTAAAACAATAAAATATGATGAACTTGCAATTTTTGGATTTCCATTTTCTATGTCGTGTCAAATCTATAGTTGGAGTGGGTCAGTGGCCGTGCGTCAACAGCATGAAACCCGCTGCGATCCATCATTCACCGTGATCAGTGCGACGCAGCACCCACCGTGACACACCACTCACTATGACGCACTGTGAACCACCGTCCCTCTCTGCTCACTGTATTGTTGACAGCAACTTGTGGCGCGACAAAACGCCAATGAACCACAAAATTACTCCCCCAAAATATGTTAAATATGTGTGACCTTTTTACATTAAGCTGAGCCTAAAAACACTAAAAGGTACCAGAGTACCCAGGAGGAGTCTCAAACCACCAAACGTATGAGTATGGGGCGGGTATTCTTCCGACTTCGCCCCGGGGGATAAATCGTTAAGTTTGATTAAACAGAGTTCTCTCTTTTTAACGTATTTATGAGACGATAACTCTTTGAAATAATATAAAATGCTTCCATGTAACTTGCAAAAAATGACGCGTGTCTCTTCACAATTTTTTACTTCTTCCATACTCACTTTCTAATAATCGACGAAGTAGGCATCAAAATTCTTACAATTATCTCACTCACGATTTTTCACTTCATAATGTTGAGGCAGAGGTTATTCATGAACCCCAGGAGCTCACTTTAGGTACAATTCTTCAGGAAAAATAATATAACAACCACATGTACGTGACTGGCGATAGTGTTGGTACCTTCGCGATTTTCCACGACGAACCGAAGGAGCGCGGACCACAACGAAGACCTCGCTGTGACGCAGTGGTAACTTAAACACCCCGACGCGAGATATTTGATTCGACTCGACGAAACCTTGGCGGCAATTTGACACTAGCTGCAATCCTTCTACTCGTCTCAATATTCACGATCAAACTTACCCGCAAGTGGGCCGCTAGGCGAGGTTTAAAGCATTGGGTAGGTCCATTTTCATTTAACCTCGCGGCTGAAAGGGACCTTAAACTCAAAATCAACTCAATTCAACTCAACAAAAGTACATTGCGTCGCATCAAATATTCATATATGCTCACAGTGCGCTTTGTAATAATTGCTAAAAGTTTACTTATTAATCTAATTTACGTAAATATTGTGCGGGTCCTTATTATTTTGAAGTGAGCCAATGACCCCTTAAACTCTTTCTCTCGCAAAAACGATAAACCTATATTTTCTACTTTGAAATCATCTTTGCTTCGGCAGAGTTTCGTTTCTTTAATGTGGCTCTTTTAATGAAGATTGCCCACCTAAAAAAATTCATTTTGACTTAGTTTTGGTTTACTATACATGTGCCAAGTTTGAAGAAAATCGGATGAGTGGAAACCGTTGTAAAGCTACCTCCTCTACATTTTCATTTTTTGTACTTAACGTGTTTTTGCCCCAAAGTCTTCAATTCCATATTTTTTTATTGTATAACAAATCTCATACTACTTTTTACTGTGTATAATTCAATATTACTATTTGCTATAAACAAGACTTGCGGCGATTCATGCCCTTGGAAGGTATTTCCAACTTGTTATTATGCTTAATGTGAATAAGAGAGGTGTATTTGTCTGTCAAATCAAGGATTAGGCAAAGTACACATTCTATATATATTGTTGTTTAGTAAAGAAATATATTCTAACCGAGATGTGATTTAGGCACTCAGTTATCAGCTCCGTTGAATTGTTTCTCAGACGGTTTTTATTTGTTCGGAACACATAAATACTACAGATAAGTAATTACTTGTCAAAACAACTTTTAACTCACTAATTTTATGTTGACACACTCAATCTGATTGCAATCAGCTTAAGTCAAGTATTAGTACTAATCGCCTGCAGCCGCTTGATATAAAGACGTGTACGGCTTTAGATAATTAGATCGAGAATGACAATAATTGGTATGCACCTCTTTGAATAATGAAGTATTCTACGCTAACCTGACGGAAAGATAAAATGATTGGAGGGTTCCATCGGGAAATTTTAATTCGCTCTTCAAACGTTTGATATGAATCTTTTTCATAATAGTTACTGATATTAGCTGCTAGATATCTAAACTGCTTTCATAATTGTATTTATTGGTAACTCAATATGTAATTTATTAAAGTCACTCGGGAGAGTTCAGTAATCATTTAATCTAATTTCTAAGCCGGATATGCTCTAACCATGGAATCTGAAATCCCATTTTGTAGAATTTTAACATTTCTATTAATTGCAAAGTACTATAATAATTTTATATATATATATATATATCTTTACTCTTTACCCCTTATATTACCATTGTCAACTTGAAGTTGGTATAAAAGCATATAAGTTCGTTGGACGACAGCTCTAATTTTAATTGTCTTGTTTTTAGTTTAACGAGTTTGACGAAAAATCTATTGCACACATTGAAATTTACTGTACTAAGGCCAAATTCAAAGAATGAATTTATTCGCCTTACGCTGTTTTTTGTTCGCGAAGAGAGTGAGAATGGAAGTGAGTCATATAGTTCCATCTAAATTTTGGATGCTAGTTCCATCTAAATTTTGCCAGATCGGGTCGCTGAACCAGATATTGGTTTGGTCCTGACGTTTTGAATTTCTCTAATCACAAACATGGGTTAATATTATGTAAATACTATTACTACGCAATGTAAAATAAGGCAAATATTTTAACTAAATAAATATTGTAATAAGAAAAATATTGTAACTAAATAAACTAAAATAAAATAAATCATATATGTTACAGTTTAAGCGAATACATATGTGATAGAAAACCTAGAAATCAGTGGAACAGAACAAATTGTGCACGAGAATTCTTATCTGCCTCTCCTAGCATGAGAGAAGGTTAGAGCTGTCTTAAGAACATGAAAAACATCAAAAGGTTGGCTAGAATGTAGATTTTTGCTGAGCATGTAAACAAGAGTCAACCCTTGATTCGCGACGTTCGCTGCTGCTTGCTTATTGGTCGATGTTCGAAACTGATTATTTGCAGTATTATCGTTGGATTCAATATTCGGCAGTCACTTAGTTTTTCGTAAGACAGTAACAGGCATGTTCTCTTAATGGATGAAGTGAGTTAGGTTACTTTCTAGACAAACGGGAGTTCTTCTGCAGGAAACAAGAAGCATGGCAAGGCAAAAGTTTCCTAAACCTCATATGTTATAGCAACGCACTCTAAAGTACATAATTACTTCTATCACTTACACTTTTCTCAGTTTCGATTTGATAAAAAGAAATTTTCAAGAAAATGAAACATTGTTAAAGATATGGCTTGATTTTGCGTTCTGGCAGGCTATTGCCTCTATTCGGAGAAATGTGTTGAGTTCGACCCCATACGAGGTAATGAATAACAGTTGTTTTTTCTGTGACAGTTTGAAATCCATTTATACATTTCCATGTTATTTTATAACATTTCATTAATTGCAATAAAACTGCACAATAGTATTTGCGTCTTTGCTTTAACGAATATGCTACCCCTTGTTTTGGGTTACATCATATTATACCACAAGGACTTTTCATAAAATACCTATGTTATTTCTTGGTGTATAAACTCAACTGTAACACGCCGTCAATAAGTGAGATTCTAGAAATGTTCTCACTATTTCCGAACCAGTATTCCGAAGACGGAGTCTATGAATCCAGACTTGTATGCAAGTTGATTCTAGAAATACTAAACTTGTTTAACTGGGGTTAGGAGACAATCATGTGGCCTCTAAAAAAGATAATACCCGTATAGCACAAGGTCACATATACGAATTTGTTCTAAGCAGGTTACTATGAACTTCCCCAGCCGGGCTTCATACTTGGTGATTTATATCACCTATCGAAAAATACATACCCACACAAAACAGAACACACACATGCACCACAATCATTTTGTAGTCCGTACATTGCGTGTCTGCATAACATTTGACGTCCACGAACTTTTGAGGTCCGTCAAATTATAAAGTATTGGAAATCGACTTTCTGCTTTTACTTTTCTGTTTGATGTATGACTCTGATATATTTATTCATATATAGGGTAACTGGAGCAAAATATTTTATATTTGTATCAATTTAAAACCTTTAGAAAGAAGTGAAGAAATGGAAGAGGACGGTAAAATGATAGAAAGTTGTGAAATAATATGCTTTTCGGTAGTTCTAACTTTTCCCGCTATGCGTATCATAGTCGGATTTGTATGTATTATCTGTCAGGAAAGTAACTGTACACCTATTTTTCGAGTCTGGAATTCCTGCGTTCCATCCGTGGAGAGTATGAGAATTAAATCAATCAAATGTTTACTGAGGGGCAAAAATAAAAGTTTAATCTGAATAAGACATTGCAGAGGAGCACAAGTTGTGAATACGAATAGTGCATAGTGTAAATAAAGGACGACACCGAAAGAGAAAGCCAGAAACAGCTGTTAAACTTAGAAAAAAGAGTAAAAATTGTCGAAGTGGGAACATAAAACACAATTACAACAAATACGCCGACATCTAAACGTTCACCACGCCGTGATCTTGGTGTAGTGGTTAAGGTGCTGGCTTACAAATGAAAAGGACGCGAGTTCGAATCCACGTCAAGGACGTTTTTTAAAATTTTGTTAATAATACATACAGCTCATGAAAGATGGTAAAAGAGGTCGTATTTAGTCTTTCTTAGCAATTATTATTGGTAATGTTAGTACTAATATTACTTTTTGTCTTTGCGTATTGCTTTTATTCTCTTCTTAATTTTGAAAGAGAAGAATATCCGAACAAATGCCACCAAAATTCCTCATATTTTGAATGTAAACGCCATTTGCAATTAGTAAAGAATAAAAATAGAACGTTCCGATGCAGCTGCAAAAAGTAAACAGAAAAACATGCAAGTGGAGTGTTCGAATCCATACTCATGGTTATTAAAAATACAATTTCTACATGTTTTACGCCTCACGACCATGTTTCTACCTTAGCAATTAAGAGGTTTCTGTTTAGGTTAGGCTGGTTAATACGTTTTGCAAAGGGGCCCGGTTTAGCTCTGACGCACCACGGGTGCGAGCAGGGAGCAAAACACCTTTTCTCTCTCCCTCTGTGTGTCTATTTATCTATCTATCTGTATGTATATATATATAACGCTATTTGTGATTGCCATAACCACCCTAATTTTCAGCGGATTGAGACGAAACTTGGCACAAACATTAATTGTTCTAAAATCTTGATGAGTTAGTTAACAAGAATAAACAGATGAAAGTGTTCAAAATGGCGGCCTTCAAACTCTTAAAATCTTCCAAGGGAACTAAATTTCGCCCATAAATAGGTATTCAGAAAGTTTGAATAAGTTTTCTTCTTTTATTGAGATATTTGTGTGCAGGGACTTAATGAAATATTGGACCCGATTAATCGCATGAAGAAGGCGCATGCCCTTTCGCTACGATCAGGCTTTTTTTTTGCAGGAGGGAGTTATTTCCGTATCGGAACAAGATGATTGTTAGTGATGATATGAAATTACACATTGAAAGTGAAGTAACTTGTGAAACGTGTTATTTGAAAGAATAATATAATAAATATGCTTTCTCCTAACACAGAGAACTGTAAATCATGTATTTCAAGTTCGGGAGCGTCAATGGCGAGGAGTGTTATTTGATTTGCTTTTTAGTAACACATTGCATTGCAAATGAAGGTAGGCAACATTAGTGGTAAGTAAAATATTATTGTCATTAATAATAATAATAATAATAATAATAATAATAATAATAATAATAATAATAATAATAATAATGGGTGTTGTTTGTGGCAAGGCAATATCTTCCTCAATTCTTCTTCAAACGTAATAATTGTAACGCCATATCTCCCTTAGAAACAAAATATTAGCAATTTATATCGAGAGAATGGGAAATTGTAGAATGATGGGAGCAACGTTGGACAGTATGCACTCATAGTAATCAGAAAAATAAGCGATTTCAATGGAAAATGAACGAAGAGTCATTGTCATGGGTAGTCATGGAGCCACGGCAGAGCCCTCTTTAGGCACAATGTCGATAACTTATATCGAGAGAACAGGAGGTGATAGTGAGATGGGACCAATGTTGGACATTGTGGACCCATAAGGCTCATCGAAAAAAAATAGTGGGGGGGCGCCAGCCTGCCTTACTTATTTCCACATAATAATATAAAATTATATTGTCGAAATACACACACGAGTTAGCTAGTAATATTTGTTATTATTATTATTATTATTATTATTATTATTATTATTATTATTATTATAATTATTATTATTATTATCGACAGCATCTTTTCATTACGTGTGCCTGTTTGACATGAAGCCAAAGAGAAGATCCATTATTCGTAGAAAGAATAAGAACAGTGAGTTACTTTAACTGTGAACGACAGCGAAAAATACGAAAAGAGTGATTAGCTGTAGCGAAAAGAAACAATACTTTCTCTCAAATGGATAAAAAACCAAGCCGAGATAGTTTCGAACTCGCATGGACGGCGTGAAAAGTCAGTGTTTTGTCCAATTTTTTAACTGACTCACCGAACGTGTTTCAGTAACTTACTTATTGCTAATTTTAATTGCTTCACTCGTTCAACTTGCTTTTTCTAATAACATATAACGACAGAGACACGAACACAGAAACATAAGGAACAGTTAAAAATCATGGATGCTCTCCAGCCGGGAATCGAACCCGGGACACCAGACACCAAAGTCGCACGTGCTAACCACTAGACCAGAGAGAGCGCACTGCTCACTCTCTGTATCGTTAGGGATTAGGAGTACTCTATTGCCAGCTATCACTTCTGTGGGTTGTATACTATGATCACGTGTTTCTTCTTTGCTGGAAGAGTTAAACCTACATTCTATGTAATACATGAGGTATTTAGACCTACATGCTCTTCATATAATGTAATGAAAGGGTCATGCTGGGAATAAGAAAAAGAACATTCCTTGGACAAAACGGAAACTATTGGCATCAGAAATATTTATCTACGGGGCATGCGCAGTAGTATATTTCAGAATAGTTACTGTTTAGTTCAGTAAACGAAGAAAGGGGTGTAAAAAGCAAATATGTCGCGTCAACGAGATCGATAAGAGTTGACAGAGGCGGAAGCAGATGTGTAGTAATACAACAACTTGGTTAAATTGATAATTGGTTCTTTATTCTGCAGTAGATCGTATCACAACTTTACTGGAGAGCAGAGAAAGACTTATTAACGCTGTCATATAGTAAGCTTTAGTAACACGATCACATAGACAGAAATGGATGTAACTGTGAGTACTACAACTTGGATTTAACGAAAGCCGTTTAGATATTCAGTGGTTAGCAGGGTTGTATAAGACACAAAAAGATAAGACACAATACAATTCTTCATACCTCAGCTTCCAGTAACTAAATACATGAAACTGCTGTCAGATTTTAATACATGACGTATTTCAGGATACAAAATGCTTTGCATTATTTATTTGTTTGTAGACAGCTACAAGCTTAGTGTTCTGAAAAGTTGTGCATAAACTAGGGATAGCCAATTCCGGAATTATTACTTTCTGTACTCCCGAAGGTAAAACCGGACAAATTCCGAAATTCGGAAAATTCCTAATTTGGAATAATTCCGGAATTCGGAGCAATCCGGATTTTTTCGAAATCCAGAATTTTTCTCAATTCCGGAATTTTCTAAATTCCGGATTCTTCCCGAGTTCCGGAATTTTTCTGAATTAGGGAGTTTAACTGAATTCCATAATTTTCCTAAATCCGGAAAGTGAAAGTTCCGCTTCCAAAAAATGAATTTATTTTGGTTAATATGAATCGTGGCGGAAATAAGTCTTTGACCAAGTAATGGCGACTGCTTTGAAAGAAATGGGGTCTATGAGAATTCAATCTGTCATATTTGTAGTTTCGTGTGGTTAAAAAACAAACTTGTGAACCAGTGGTTTAAGAAACACTGAAGTTATTAATTTAAACTTTGCCGACATCATAAAAGAAATACGAAAGACATTTTGAATCGAAGAAATATAACATACAAGTTTGCAAGCAGAGATAAAGAAACCTAACGTAATCAGACTAAAGACGAATCGTTTACCGCGTAGCGATCAAGGTCAAGCTGTTTTCGAGGGCAAGTTTCGAGTTGAGTCGACCTTGATAATGGCTCGCTCGCTCGTTCAGTTTGTTTTAACTCGTTTTGAAATAATGGCCTGATTAGACTGGATAGCGAAAGCCATGAGAAATGTAAGCAGTAATGTGCAATACTTTAGTGTTGCTCACAACAGGGGTGCGTCTCGTCTCGTAATTTTAGTGTATCTCGTGGGGCAATTTTAGTGTATCTCGTGGGGCAATTTTAGTGTATCTCGTGGGGCAATTTAGTGTATCTCGTCTCGTCTAGATAACGAGAAGACAAGAGTTTTTTTTCACGACACAGCCTCGAATGTCGTAATCACCAACACAAGTATATACTGTAGTTCTCAAAATCAAGGCTGAGACCTGCACTGTCGAATTCTTGAGCCCAAGCAGAAGACCAACTCGGGTAGTGATATCAACCGGCTCGGCTCGTATCAACTGAGCGAACAGCTCGAGTCGGCTCGGTTGGGATGAGCCGATGACTCGAGCCGGCACAGTTAGAACGAGCCATCGACTCAGCTCAATTGAGCCAATGGCTCGAGCTTTCTCGGTCGGGATGGGTCCCCTACTCGGCTCATGTGAACCGGTTCAAGCCAGCTAAGTTGAAACTAGTCCATCGGCATGTTTCGATTCAGCTGAACTAAGCCGATGGCTCAAATCGGCTCGGTTGGGTGAGCTGTTGTCGGGCTCACTTCTCGGTTCGGTTCGATAGTGAATGAGCTGTAAGCTGAGCCGCTCGAGACATTGAGAAGCCTAAACCCGGTCCCAGCTGTTTTGAACATGTTTGGCTGAACCCTATATCTTTTAACAATTTTTGGCTCGAGCCCGAATACTTGCCCCTTCGGAACTCAAACCCAGAACGTGACCGATGTCCTTCCCTCCTGAAGACTTCTCGACGACCGAGATCGACAGTCAATTGGCTTTTACTATTCAGATACAAACCGTATATCTTTTAAAAATTATACACGGTGTTGATATAATAATAATAATAATAATAATAATAATAATAATAATAATAATAATAATAATAATAATAATAGTATTAAACTTGCCGTTGAAATTTGGCAAAATTTACTTAAAAGTAGACATTTCGGGGAAAGGGTTCCATACCTTCAAGACACACCTCTGCAACTACCAAATTTTTAAACTACAACGTTCCGATGAAGTTTCATGTAGAAAGTATTTTACTGTATGTTTTAAGGAAAATAACTGTAATAAATATAACTGAATATCACGCAACAGTAAGGCATATAATAAACTAATTTTTAGGATATGCAGAGGTAAATATAAAAGCTTTGCTACAAAATACCAACACAGAGCATAATTCAATGAGCTCTGAAATATAATGTAACGAAATACCCTATGAGATTCAGTCTACAGAGCAATTGTTACTTAAAGAATGGACATACACTATTTCGAGAATCGAGACAAGACGGGAAATGTTTACCATATTTTTCGTCTCGTCTCGATTCTCATCTCCAAAGAGAGACGAAAATTTTGAGTTAGCCTTGACCCGTCTCGAATGTAAAATGTTAATTCTCATGTTATTTTATTTGTTTTAGAAACGAGATAAGAAACTTCTCTTCTCGTGAGCAACATTAAACCAAACCGAAATATTATTTCCAAATGTCACGTTTCTGCTTGTAATGGTATGACCTGAGCGATAATTAGCTCCTAGCTTTTAATCTTCTACGAGATAATAATAATTATTATTAGTTTATTATTATTACTATTATTATTCCTGAAGATTTGATAGTTTAAGTATTGAAACATCCGAGTATTCAAATATCTGAATATAATAAAACGTATGTTATCGCCGATCAATCGCCATCAAAAATAATAAAGTAAAAAAATACAATGTGCATTCGCACAAGCACCTTGACCACTAAACCGCAATCGCTACGCGGTAAAAGATTCGTTTTTAGTCTGGTCACGTTAGGTACCTTTGACTCCGCTTGCAAACATGTATGTTATATTTCTTCGATTCAAAATGTCTTTCGTATTTCTTTTATGATGTCGGCAAAGTTTACATTAATACCTTGAGTTTTTCTTATACCGCTGGTTCACAAGTTTGTTTTTTATCCACACGAAACTACAAATATGACAGATTGAATTCTCATAGACCCCATTTCTTTCAAAGCATCGCCATTGCCTGGTCAAAGACTTATTTCTGCCACGATTCATATTAACCAAAAAAAAATCATTTTTCGAAAGCGGAACTTTCACTTTTCGGATTTCGGAAAATTATGGAATTCAGTTAAACTCCCTAATTCAGAAAAATTCCGGAACTCGGGAAGAATCCGGAATTTAGAAAATTCCGGAAATGAGAAAAACTCAGGATTTCGAAAAAATCCGGATTGCTCCGAATTCCGGAATTATTCCAAATTAGGAATTTTCCGAATTTCGGAATTTGTCCGGTTTTACCTTCGGGAGTCCGGAAAGTAATAATTCCGGAATTGGCTATCCCTAGTTTATACACAACCTTTCAGAACATTAAGCTAGTAGCTGTCTACAAACAAACAAATAATGCAAAGCATTTTGTATGCTGCAATACGTCATGTATTAAAATCCGATAGCAGTTTCAGTATCTAACCAGAAATTGCATCTATCTAGTTACTGGAAGGTGAGGTATGAAGAATTGTATTATGTCTTATCTTTTTGTGTTTTATACAACCCTGCAAACCACTGAATATCTAAACGGCTTTCGTTAAATCCAAGTTGTAGTACTCACAGTTACATCCATTTGTGTCTATATAATCGTGTTACTAAAGGTTACTCTATGACAGCGTTAGTAAGTCTTTCTCTGCTCTCCTGTAAAGTTGTGATACGATCTACTACAGAATAAAGAACCAATTATCAATTTAACCAAGTCGTTGTATTAATACACATCTGCTTCCGCCTCTGTCAACTCTGATCGATCTCGTTGACGCGACATATTTGCTTTTTTATACCCCTTTCTTCGTTTACTGAACTAAACAGTAACTATTCTCAAATATACTACTGCGCATGCCCCGTAGATAAATATTTCTGATGCCAATAGTTTCCGTTTTGTCCAAGGAATGTTCTTTTTCTTATTCCCAGCATGACCCTTTTATTACATTATATGAAGAGCATGTAGGTCTAAATACCTCATGTATTACATAGAATGTAGGTTTAACTCTTCCAGCAAAGAAGAAACATGTGATCATAGTATGCAACACACAGAAGTGAATGCTGGCAATACAGTGGTCGAAATCCCTAACGACACAGAGAGTGAGCAGTGCCCTTCCCTCTGGTCTAGTGGCTAGCACGTGCGACTTTAATGTCTGGTGTCCCGGGTTCGATTCCCGGCTGGAGAGCATCCATGATTTTTAACTGTTCCTTATGTTTCTGTGTTCGTGTCTCTGTCGTTAGAAATTATTAGAAAAATCAAGTTGAACGAGTGAAGCAAGTAAAATTAGCAATAAGTAAGTTACTGAAACACGTTCGGTGAGACAGTTAAAAGAAAAGTGGACAAAGCACTGACTTTTCACGCCGTTCATGCGAGTTCGGATCTATCTCGGCTTGGTTTTTTATCCATTTGAGAGAAAGTATTGTTAATTTTCCCTACAGCTAATCACTCTTATCGTATTTTTCGCTGTCGTTGAGAGTTCAAATAATTGACTATTCTTATTCTTTTTACGAATGATGGATCTTCTCTTTGGCTTCATGTCAAACAGGCACACGTAATGAAAAGATGCTGTCGATAATAATAATAATAATAATAATAATAATAATAATAATAATAATAATAATAATAATAATATTAATAATAATAATAATAATAATAATAATAATAATAATAATAATAATAATAATAATAATAATAATAATAACAAATATTACTAGCTAACTCGTGTGTGTATTTCGACAATATAATTTTATATTATGTGGAAATAAGTAAGGCTGGCTGGCGCCCCCCCCCCACTAATTTTTTCGATGAGCCTTATGTGTCCACAGTGTCGTCCAACGTTGGTCCCATCTCACTATCACCTCCTGTTCTCTCGATATAAGTTATCGACATTGTGCCTAAAGAGTGCTCTGCCGTGGCTCCATGACTACCCATGACAATGACTCATCGTTCATTTTGCATTGAAATCGCTTATTTTTCTGACTACTATGAGTGTTGCTCCCATCACTCTAAACTTTCCCGTTCTCTCGATATAAATTGCTAATATTTTGTTTCTAAGGGAGATATGGCGTTACAATTATTACGTTTGAAGAAGAATTGAGGAAGATATTGCCTTGCCACAAACAACACCCATTATTATTATTATTATCATTATTATTATTATTATTATTATTATTATTATTATTATTATTAATAATAATAATAATAATAATATTTTACTTACCACTATTGTTGCCTACCTTCATTTGCAATGCAATGTGTTACTAAAAAGCAAATCAAATAACACTCCTCGCCGTTCACGCTTGCCGAACTTGAAATACATGATTTACAGTTCTCTGTGTTAGGGGAAAGCACATTTATTATATTATTCTTTCAAATAACACCTTTCACAAGTTACTTCACTTTTAATGTGTAATTCCATATCGTCACTAATAATCATCTTGTTTCTATAGAAAAATAACCCCTCTCCTGCAAACAAACAAAAAGAAAAAGCCTGACCGTAGCGAAAGGGCGTGAACCTTCTTTATGCGATTATTCGGGTCCAATATTCCAATAAGTCCCTGCACACAAATATCTCAGTAAAAGAGGAAAACTTATTCAAACTTTCTGAATAGCTATTTATGGGCGAAATTTGGTTCCCTTGTCCGTGTAACGTGGGTTCCTGTCACCACGGCATGGCGCGTCCTCAGGTTGCGGATCGAGGAGAAGGCCTCTATAGAGCGTCCCACCCTTAGATTGCAGTACAGGAGTGCAGTGCAGTAGCTTGAATTTTAGAAATAGTTTCTTTTACTAGGTATGAATAAAGTATTGTAGAACATTGTATTCTCTATCAAATAATCTGTTTTTCTCACATCAAGAAGAATTTTCAAGTATTGAAATAAATTGAAAGAGTGAAATCTTGCTAATATCAAATTCTAACGTCGCGTTAAATATATCACGTCATAATATATCACCTCTAAGAGATACAACGATGAAACTTATACAGCTATTAATACCATATTTGGTGCCAATGTTGGAAAAGTTTGCATTCAAAAAACTTTTTGAATTTTAAAATAAAAAATAAAATGTAAGAGAAAGTGCATATACTATTCCAATGCAATATCTAAAAAGTTGACTAGTGAGAAACTTTTTTATTTTTCAGGTTAGATTGTTGTGCAAAGCGAGAAAAATATTGAGAAAATATTGAAATTATTTTTAAAACAATTCGCAGGTCAATATCTTTCTTTATTTAGGTTTTATGACTTTTAGTGTTAAGCATCAACTTTCCAAAGTGCGCGCATCTAACCAGAAGAAAAGCAGTGATAAATCTTGCCGATGATATTTTCCTTATAATGTTTGTTTTAAAGTTACTGATGCAGAGTATTGTGCTATAACGATGAGTGTTTACTGTTGACGGTATGCGAGCACGAATCTACTGCTTAACGGAAGCATATTCGCAAAATCGAATCCTGGACCTCACCTACGATAAACATTGCGTCAACTCCACTCAATCTTACGTTCCACTACTTACTTCGCTCGTTTTCCTTGAGTTGCACGCACACACATACATACATACATACATACATACATACATACATACATACATACACACACACACACACATATATATATATATATATATATATATATATATATATATATATATATATACAGGGTGAGTCAAAATAAGTGTTACAAGCCAATATCTCGCGAACTATACATCATATAAGAAAAATATTAAGGGGGCGGGGGAAACCTAATGTTTGACTCATTTCTTAGGCCCCTCTGTATTGTACATTGTCTCTTAATATTTTTCGCATATGATGTATAGTTCGCGAGATATTGGCTTGTAACACTTATTTATAAGTACTGGAAATTTTATCGGATACAGTACCATTTTTGGGGCCCATCTTGAAAACGGTGCCCCATATCAAAAATTGTTTCTTACAAAAATTGTTCAATTTTTCACGCTCTTTCGAACGAGGTATCACTCGTCCTATGTTCCCATTTGAAAATTTCACGTTCACCCCCCTCCTCCCAAAATGGGGGGCGGGGGAAACCTAATGTTTGACTCATTTCTTAGGCCCCTCTATATTGTACATTGTCTCTTAATATTTTCCGCATATGATGTATAGTTCGCGAGATATTGGCTTGTAACAATTATTTATAAGTACTGGAAATTTTATCGGATACAGTACCATTTTTGGGGCCCATCTTGAAAACGGTGCCCCATATCAAAAATTGTTTCTTACAAAAATTGTTCAATTTTTCAAGCTCTTTGGAACGAGGTATCACTCGACCTATGTTCCCATTTGAAAATTTCACGTTCACCCCCCTCCTCCCAAAATGGGGGGCGGGGGAAACCTAATGTTTGACTCATTTCTTAGGCCCCTCTATATTGTACATTGTCTCTTAATATTTTTCGCATATGATGTATAGTTCGCGAGATATTGGCTTGTAACACTTATTTATAAGTACTGGAAATTTTATCGGATACAGTACAATTTTTGGGGCCCATCTTGAAAACGGTGCCCCATATCAAAAATTGTTTCCTACAAAAATTGTTAAATTTTTCGAGCTCTTTCCAACGAGATATCACGCGACCTATGTTCCCATTTGAAAATTTCACGTTTACGCCCCTCCCCCCAAAATGGGGGCGGGAGAAACCTAATGTTTGACTCATTTCTTAGGCCCCTCTGTATTGTACATTGTCTCTTAATATTTTTCTTATATGATATATAGTTCGCGAGATATTGGCTTGTAACACTTATTTATAAGTACTGGAAATTTTATCGGATACAGTACCATTTTGGGGGCCCATCTTGAAAAACGGTGCCCCATATCAAAAATTGTTTCCTACAAGAATTGTTCAATTTTTCAAGCTCTTTCAAACGAGGTATCACTCGACCTATGTTCCCATTTGAAAATTTCCCGTTCACCCCCCTCCTCCCAAAATGGGGGGCGGGGGAAACCTAATGTTTGACTCATTTCTTAGGCCCCTCTATATTGTACATTGTCTCTTAATATTTTTCGCATATGATGTATAGTTCGCGAGATATTGGCTTGTAACACTTATTTATAAGTACTGGAAATTTTATCGGATACAGGGGGGGCGCGGTGGCTCAGTGGTAGAGCGTTCACCTCTGGTGCTTGGGGTCCCGGGTTCGATCCCAGCCCCCGCCAAGTGAACTTTGTGGTGGACAAACACCGTGCTCGTGGGCTTTCTCGGGGTACTCCCGTTTCCTCCCACTTTCTTCATTCCACCATTTCACTCATCTCTCATAATCACCGTCTCCTTTAGCCTAACCGGCATAACCGTGGGACGTAAAACTCAAAGATTTCATTTCATTTTTTATCGGATACAGTACCATTTTTGGGGCCCATCTTGAAAACGGTGCCCCATATCAAAAATTGTTTCCTACAAAAATTGTTCAATTTTTCAAGCTCTTTCGAAAGAGGTATCACTCGACCTATGTTCCCATTTGAAAATTTCCCGTTCACCCCCCTCCCTCCAAAATGGGGGCGGGGGAAACCTAATGTTTGACTCATTTCTTAGGCCCCTCTATATTGTACATTGTCTCTTAATATTTTTCGCATATGATGTATAATTCGCGAGATATTGGCTTGTAACACTTATTTATAAGTACTGGAAATTTTATCGGATACAGTACCATTTTTGGGGCCCATCTTGAAAACGGTGCCCCATATCAAAAATTGTTTCTTACAAAAATTGTTCAATTTTTCAAGCTCTTTCGAACGAGGTATCACTCGACCTATGTTCCCATTTGAAAATTTCACGCTCACCCCCATCCTCCCAAAATGGGGGGCGGGGGAAACCTAATGTTTGACTCATTTCTTAGGCCCCTCTATATTGTACATTGTCTCTTAATATTTTTCGCATATGATGTATAGTTCGCGAGATATTGGCTTGTAACACTTATTTATAAGTACTGGAAATTTTATCGGGTACAGTACCATTTTTGGGGCCCATCTTGAAAACGGTGCCCCATATCAAAAATTGTTTCCTACAAAAATGGTTCAATTTTTCGAGCTCTTTCGAACGAGATATCACGCGACCTATGTTAACATTTGAAAATTTCACGTTTACCCCCCTCCCCCCAAATTGGGGGCGGGAGAAACCTAATGTTTGACTCATTTCTTAGGCCCCTCTGTATTGTACATTGTCTCTTAATATTTTTCTTATATGATATATAGTTCGCGAGATATTGGCTTGTAACACTTATTTATAAGTACTGGAAATTTTATCGGATACAGTACCATTTTTGGGGCCCATCTTGAAAAACGGTGCCCCATATCAAAAATTGTTTCCTACAAAAATTGTTCAATTTTTCAAGCTCTTTCGAACGAGGTATCACTCGACCTATGTTCCCATTTGAAAATTTCCCGTTCACCCCCCTCCTCCCAAAATGGGGGGCAGGGGAAACCTAATGTTTGACTCATTTCTTAGGCCCCTCTATATTGTACATTGTCTCTTAATATTTTTCGCATATGATGTATAGTTCGCGAGATATTGGCTTGTAACACTTATTTATAAGTACTGGAAATTTTATCGGATACAGGGGGGCGCGGTGGCTCAGTGGTAGAGCGTTCACCTCTGGTGCTTGGGGTCCCGGGTTCGATCCCAGCCCCCGCCAAGTGAACTTTGTGGTGGACAAACACCGTGCTCGTGGGTTTTCTCGGGGTACTCCCGTTTCCTCCCACTTTCTTCATTCCACCATTTCACTCATCTCTCATAATCACCGTCTCCTTTAGCCTAACCGGCATAAACGTGGGACGTAAAACTCAAAGATTTCATTTCATTTTTTATCGGATACAGTACCATTTTTGGGGCCCATCTTGAAAACGGTGCCCCATATCAAAAATTGTTTCCTACAAAAATTGTTCAATTTTTCAAGCTCTTTCGAACGAGGTATCACTCGACCTATGTTCCCATTTGAAAATTTCCCGTTCACCCCCCCTCCCCCCAAAATGGGGGCGGGGGAAACCTAATGTTGACTCATTTCTTAGGCCCCTCTGTATTGTACATTGTCTCTTAATATTTTTCGCATATGATGTATAATTCGCGAGATATTGGCTTGTAACACTTATTTATAAGTACTGGAAATTTTATCGGATACAGTACCATTTTTGGGGCCCATCTTGAAAACGGTGCCCCATATCAAAAATTGTTTCTTACAAAAATTGTTCAATTTTTCACGCTCTTTCGAACGAGGTATCACCCGACCTATGTTCCCATTTGAAAATTTCACGTTCACCCCCCTCCTCCCAAAATGGGGGGCGGGGGAAACCTAATGTTTGACTCATTTCTTAGGCCCCTCTATATTGTACATTGTCTCTTAATATTTTTCGCATATGATGTATAGTTCGCGAGATATTGGCTTGTAACACTTATTTATAAGTACTGGAAATTTTATCGGATACAGTACCATTTTTGGGGCCCATCTTGAAAACGGTGCCCCATATCAAAAATTGTTTCCTACAAAAATTGTTCAATTTTTCGAGCTCTTTCGAACGAGATATCACGCGACCTATGTTCCCATTTGAAAATTTCACGTTTACCCCCCTCCCCCCAAAATGGGGGCGGGAGAAACCTAATGTTTGACTCATTTCTTAGGCCCCTCTGTATTGTACATTGTCTCTTAATATTTTTCTTATATGATATATAGTTCGCGAGATATTGGCTTGTAACACTTATTTATAAGTACTGGAAATTTTATCGGATACAGTACCATTTTTGGGGCCCATCTTGAAAACGGTGCCCCATATCAAAAATTGTTTCTTACAAAAATTGTTCAATTTTTCAAGCTCTTTCGAACGAGGTATCACTCGACCTATGTTCCCATTTGAAAATTTCACGCTCACCCCCATCCTCCCAAAATGGGGGGCGGGGGAAACCTAATGTTTGACTCATTTCTTAGGCCCCTCTATATTGTACATTGTCTCTTAATATTTTTCGCATATGATGTATAGTTCGCGAGATATTGGCTTGTAACACTTATTTATAAGTACTGGAAATTTTATCGGATACAGTACCATTTTTGGGGCCCATCTTGAAAACGGTGCCCCATATCAAAAATTGTTTCCTACAAAAATTGTTCAATTTTTTGAGCTCTTTCGAACGAGATATCACGCGACCTATGTTCCCATTTGAAAATTTCACGTTTACCCCCCTCCCCCCAAAATGGGGGCGGGAGAAACCTAATGTTTGACTCATTTCTTAGGCCCCTCTGTATTGTACATTGTCTCTTAATATTTTTCTTATATGATATATAGTTCGCGAGATATTGGCTTGTAACACTTATTTATAAGTACTGGAAATTTTATCGGATACAGTACCATTTTTGGGGCCCATCTTGAAAAACGGTGCCCCATATCAAAAATTGTTTCCTACAAAAATTGTTCAATTTTTCAAGCTCTTTCGAACGAGGTATCACTCGACCTATGTTCCCATTTGAAAATTTCCCGTTCACCCCCCGCCTCCCAAAATGGGGGGCGGGGGAAACCTAATGTTTGACTCATTTCTTAGGCCCCTCTATATTGTACATTGTCTCTTAATATTTTTCGCATATGATGTATAGTTCGCGAGATATTGGCTTGTAACACTTATTTATAAGTACTGGAAATTTTATCGGATACAGGGGGGCGCGGTGGCTCAGTGGTAGAGCGTTCACCTCTGGTGCTTGGGGTCCCGGGTTCGATCCCAGCCCCCGCCAAGTGAACTTTGTGGTGGACAAACACCGTGCTCGTGGGTTTTCTCGGGGTACTCCCGTTTCCTCCCACTTTCTTCATTCCACCATTTCACTCATCTCTCATAATCACCGTCTCCTTTAGCCTAACCGGCATAACCGTGGGACGTAAAACTCAAAGATTTCATTTCATTTTTTATCGGATACAGTACCATTTTTGGGGCCCATCTTGAAAACGGTGCCCCATATCAAAAATTGTTTCCTACAAAAATTGTTCAATTTTTCAAGCTCTTTCGAACGAGGTATCACTCGACCTATGTTCCCATTTGAAAATTTCCCGTTCACCCCCCTCCCCCCAAAATGGGGGCGGGGGAAACCTAATGTTTGACTCATTTCTTAGGCCCCTCTATATTGTACATTGTCTCTTAATATTTTTCGCATATGATGTATAATTCGCGAGATATTGGCTTGTAACACTTATTTATAAGTACTGGAAATTTTATCGGATACAGTACCATTTTTGGGGCCCATCTTGAAAACGGTGCTCCATATCAAAAATTGTTTCTTACAAAAATTGTTCAATTTTTCAAGCTCTTTCGAACGAGGTATCACTCGACCTATGTTCCCATTTGAAAATTTCACGCTCACCCCCATCCTCCCAAAATGGGGGGCGGGGGAAACCTAATGTTTGACTCATTTCTTAGGCCCCTCTATATTGTACATTGTCTCTTAATATTTTTCGCATATGATGTATAGTTCGCGAGATATTGGCTTGTAACACTTATTTATAAGTACTGGAAATTTTATCGGATACAGTACCATTTTTGGGGCCCATCTTGAAAACGGTGCCCCATATCAAAAATTGTTTCCTACAAAAATTGTTCAATTTTTCGAGCTCTTTCGAACGAGGTATCACTCGACCTATGTTCCCATTTGAAAATTTCACGTTCACCCCCCCCCCTTCATATGATGTATAGTTCGCGAGATATTGGCTTGTAACACTTATTTTGACTCACCCTGTATATATATGTATATATATATATATTTATATATATATATATATATATATATATATATATATATATATATCTTATATATATATATATATATATATGTGTGTGTGTGTGTGTGTAATATGACGAATATCTATTAAGCGTTCATAACAAATAACTTTATGAGCTCAAAAAGCAGAATGAAAGGCCTCTTTATTCCCCCCCCACTGCTTCTTTAGGAAGCAGGGTTTGATAATTCTGTTTGGTTTTGTTTCCTCGCCCAACGATCTGTATCTTGTTGGCTGTCACAACTTGTGCGTTGGCTGTCACGTGATTTAAAGTCACAACTTACGCGTTTGTTTAGAACGGATATAATGGGGTTTCTTTTCATTCTTCTTCTGTTTCCAGACCGATAGAGGTGTCAGAAGTGAGTATAGAAACTAGGGAGGTTCAGTTCCTATTCACCATTGCATTTGTCATAATCATCATCATCATATTTTATTGGCAGGCCACTTGCTGCAACTCAGAAGCTTCCACGATCCACGGCCTTCGGTTAACCTCTTCGTCTTCATGTATGATTTTTTTATATCGTCCAGTAATTGTGGTCTCTTTTCGTCCCCTCCCTCTTTTTCCTGCCACCATACCCTCTAGCACGTCCTTCATGATACAGTCTTAAAACATCGGAAGTGGGGAGAAGCCGCCTTCACAATATACTTTATGATGTAACTTGTTTGACAAACGGAATTGGATTAGTGAATATTTTGCTTACACAGACGAATGAGCGTTCTCGTACGTCACATTTTTCTCGTCACTTATCACTATCACCCTGCTCCAGTTTTTCACTCTTATCCAAATTCAGTAGCAGTATCTTACCCATTGCTATTCCTTAGTTTGCCGCACAACCGGTACTTGAAATTTGTGTGTGGAACTGTTTAGCCTGCCATTTATTTCAATCATATGTTTTCTATTCGTTTAATATGTTCTCTCGATTTCGTATTGCTTCCATCAAAATTTTATTGCAACGATTTATAAACCATCATTAAAAAAAAAACTTCTAACACACAATTGTTAAGACTGTTATTTCGTACCCTCCAATTCGCCGTTCTAAATGAATTTGCGCAATTGGAATGACAAAAGAGTTGAAAATATATGAATTTAAGAAGGATTTATTTACAGACTCATCACTCTTTCTGTCTTTCTTGTTCTTTCTTCGAAAGAAAACATACGACGGAAGAAATGTGGCAACAGCACGCTCCATTTACTCTGTACTGCAATCTAAGAGTGGGACGCTCTATAGATATAGAGGTTAGCTGCGAATATACTGAATAAGCAGTCGCGGACAGACGACTAGGAGTGGTCCTCCAGCTTGGGGGTTTGGGTAAGGCTAACACCCTCATCCTGTAAAAAAAGGTACTTGTTCAGAAACATTCACAAAAGCCTCGGACAAGGACTGATAACTTGGCACGACAACAGCAAAAGAAAATGGACATGAGATTTGGAACATGGAATATTAGAAGTCTTTATAGGGCATGCGCGTTAAAATCTGTAACGAGTGAGTTAGAGAAATACAGGATGGACTTAGTAGGAGTTCAGGAAGTTAGGTGGGAAGGAAATGGATCTGAGAATTCCGGAAATTTTACGTTCTTTTACGGGGAAGGAAATAAAAATCACCAGTTAGGAACAGGGCTTTTCGTTCACAAACGAATATTACCAGCAATTAAACGGGTTGAATTTGTTACTGACAGACTTTCTTTTATTACTTTTAAAGGACGGTGGTGTGATATTATTGTTTTAAATGTACATGCTCCAACTGAAGATAAGGGTGATAGTTTTTACGAAGAAGTGGAACCAATATTTGACCAACTCCCGCGATACCATATGAAAATTCTATTAGGGGATTTCAATGCGAAGGTAGGACGAGAGGATATTTTCAAACCGCTTATAGGGAACGAAAGTTAGCATAAGGAAAGTAATGACAACGGTGTTAGACTCGTGAACTTTGCAACATCCAAAATCCTAATCGTGAAGAGTACAAAATTCCCACATCGCGACGTTCATAAATACACTTGGACATCACCAGGCGGTAAAACACATAATCAAATTGATCACGTTTTAGTAGATAGAAGAAGACAATCTAGCATAATTGACGTCCGGTCGTTCAGAGGGGCTGATTGTGACACTGATCACTACCTGGTAGCAGCGATAATACGGGAGAGATTATCGTTGAATAAATGTAATACTCAATGTCTGAAAACAAAGAGATTTAATTTAAAGAAATTAGAAGAGAGCCAGGTAAGAGAGGAATACCAGATTGAAGTTTCGAAAAGATTCTCGGTTTTAGAAGACTCGGAGTGCACTAGTGTTGAGGATATCTGGATTGAAATTAGAGATAGCACTAAAAGTTCAGCAATAGAAAAATTGGGACACGCGGAAATACGTAGGAACAAACCATGGTTCGACCAAGAATGCATTAAACTAGTAGAGAAGAGAAAACAGGCAAACTTACGGTGGCTACAAAATCCGAATGAAATAACTACACAAAATTTTGCAGATATCAGGCGGCAAACTTCCAAAACTTTTAGAACAAAGAAACGGGATTTTTTGAAAGCTAAAATTAAGGAACGTGAAGATAATAGTAAAAATAAAAATATTCGGGACATGTATAAGGGGATCAATGAATTTAAGAAAGGCTATCAACCTCGTGCTTATATATTAAAGAAATCTGACGGAACAGTTCTCACTGATACGGATAGCCTCTTAAATGGATGGAAAGATTTCTTTGACGATTTGCTGAACACGCAGCCAAAAACTAATGTGCGTGGAGAAAGGGAGATACACACCGCAGAACCGTATATTCCAGAACCCAATCGAATAGAAGTGGAAGCCGCTATAAAGTAATTAAAGAAACACAAATCTCCGGGTGCAGATGAAATTCCGTCTGAGTTAATTTTAGCTGGAGCAGAAAAATTGTGGAACAAGATACAGAAACTCATTCTCCTTATCTAGAACAATGAAGAATTGCCACAAGAGTGAAAAGAGTCAATCATTGTTCCAATTCACAAGAAAGGCGACATAACTGACTGTAATAATTATCGAGGCATTTCTCTTCTGTCAACATCCTATAAAATCCTTTCAAATATTCTGTTAGCAAGATTGACCCCATACACAGATGAAATTATTGGAGATTATCAGTGCGGATTTAGACGAAATCGATCAACTATCGACCAAATATTTACCATTCGCCAAATACTCGAAAAGAAGTGGGAATACAATACCCCGGTACATCAACTATTTATTGATTTTAGAAAGACTTACGACTCTGTTAGGAGAGAAACATTATACAACGTTCTTACAGAGCTTGGAATACCGAGAAAGCTAATTAGATTAATTAAGATATGTTTAAGTGAATCCCAAAGTAAAGTCCGGGTAGGAAAATTTTTGTCCGCGAGCTTCCACGTCGAAAATGGCCTGAAACAAGGAGATGCGTTGTCGCCATTATTATTTAACTTTGTGCTGGAATACGCCATAAGGAAAATCAAAGATAGCAACCAGGGCCAAGAGTTGAACGGTATTCACCAGGTTATGGCATATGCTGATGATGTAAATTTAATAGGGGATGATAGGAGAACAGTAGAAATAAATGCAGAGATATTATTAAACGCTTGCAGGGACATGGGTTTGGAAGTAAATGCAGAGAAAACTAAATACATGGAAATGCGTCGGGACCGTATTACGACAAATTGTGGAGGCGTTAAAATATTAAATGATACTTTTGATAAAGTGGATACTTTCAAATATTTAGGATCAATATTAACAGACGAAAATCATATTCACGAAGAAATTAAATGTCGACTAAAAGCCGGGAATTCGTGTTACTATTCGGTTCAAAATCTCTTGTCGTCGCGAGTTCTGTCGAGGAATTTGAAGCTTAAAATATATAAAACGATAATCATGCCTGTTGTTCTGTATGGTTGCGAAACATGGTCGCTTACTCTGAGGGAAGAACATAGACTGAAAGTATTTGAGAACAGGATCCTGAGAAGAATATTCGGACCCAAGAGGAACGAGAATGGATAATGGCGGAAGCTTCATAACGAGGAACTACATTTTTTATACGGTTTACCCAACATTGTTAGGGTCGTCAAGTCTAGGAGGCTTAGGTGGGCAGGTCATGTAGCTAGAATGGAAGAAAGTAGAAACACTTTCAAAGTCTTGACTGGTAGACCCATAGGAAAACGACCATTAGGAAGACCTAGGCGCAGATGGGAGGACAATATTAAGATGGATCTCGCAGAGATAGGAATACAAAGTAGAATCTGAATCCTATTACCTAAGGATAGAAGTCAGTGGAGAGCTTTTGTGAACGCGGCACTGAACCTCCGGGTTCCATAGGCCACAGAGTTAGTTAAAGAGTTTTATTTGGTTCCCTTGGAAGATTTTAAGAGTTTGAAGGCCGCCATTTTGAACATTATCATCTGTTTATTCTTGTTAACGAACTCATCAAGATATTTCAACAATTAATGTTTGTGCCAAGTTTCGTCTCAATCCGCTGAAAATTAGGGTGGTTATGGCAATCACAAATAGCGTTATATATATACATACAGATAGATAGATAAATAGACACACAGAGGGAGAGAGAAAAGGTGGTTTGCTCCCTGCTCGCACGTGTGGTGCGTCAGAGCTAAACCGGGCCCCTTTGCATAACGTATTAACCAGCCTAACCTAAACACAAACCTCTTAATTGCTAAGGTAGAAACGTGGTCGGGAGGTGTAAAGCATGTAGAAATTTTATTTTTAATAACCTTGAGTATGGATTCTAATACTCCACTTCCATGTTTTTCTTTTTACTTTTTGCAGCTGCATCGGAACGTTCAATTTTTATTCTTTACTAATTGCAAATGGCGTTTACATTCAAATTATGAGGAATTGTGGTGGCATTTGTTCGGATATTCTTCTCTTTCAAAATTAAGAAGAGAATAAAAACAATACGCAAAGACAAAAAGTATTATCAGTACTAAATATTACCAATAATAATTGCTACGAAAGACTAAATACGACCTCTTTCACCATCTCTCATGAGCTGTATGTATTATTAACAAAAATTTTAAAAAAAGTCCTTGACGTGGATTCGAACTCGCGTCCTTTTCATTTGTAAGCCAGCACCTTAACCACTACACCAAGATCATGGCGTGGTGAACGTTTAGTTGTCGGCGTATTTGTTGTAATTGTGTTTTATGTTACCACTTCGACAATTTTTACTCTTTTTTCTTAGTTTAACAGCTGTTTCTGGCTTTCTCTTTCGGTGTCGTCCTTTATTTACACTATGCACTATTCGTATTCACAGCTTGTGCTCCTCTGCAATGTCTTATTCAGATTAAGCATTTCTTTTTGCCCCTCAGTAAACATTTGATTGATTTAATTCTCATACTCTCCACGGATGGAGCGCAGGAATGCCAGACTCGAAAAATAGGTGTACATTTACTTTCCTGACAGATAATACATTTCGGAGTATATTCTATACAACTTGCGGATCATTTGACGTCCCCAAGCTGGCAACATCGCAGTGGATCTTAAATGAACATATTCAAAGGTCTTCCGTACATGCTGGCAGTTCGGCGTCCTTAAATTTGAAGCGAGGAAATTCGTGCTGTTATTACTGTATATAAAATATATTTTCTGTCCATTGATTTTTGTAGCAATATTTCTCTGAAACGATAGAAGTTGGAGACATAAAACTGTGTAGCCAAATACCATTTAACTCAGTAGTCATGTAAGTGCTTCTTCATCAAAAAATATTGAACGCAGGACCAGAAGCTTATGTTCTTACAGCAGCTAAATGCAACACAGCTACCCTAGAATGTGAAAGAATTTGTAGCAGAATTTTTGAGACAGATACTTTTTAGTCCTAGGAATACATTTGCTTTATGGTTTCGAAATCAGCAGTTCCCAAGAGAAATCCCCTCACAAGTCATACCGAAGGTAATGAAATTAGGGTAATCTCAAAAAGGATTATGACTATGCATCGCAGCGAATCATTAATGTATTGATGAAAAGCATATAGCGGACGTTTTATAATATTTTACATGAAACATGTATAGAATAAATATAAATGTTAGTTGTGACTAAATTCCAAAAAAAATCTTTAGTGATTTAAGAAAGTAGCTACCTAACTAAAATTAGCTACGTCGATTTATGAATAATCATTTAAAATCTCTAAATAAAAAATCATATTTAGAAGGTGTTATTATTATTATTATTATTATTATTATTATTATTATTATTATTATTATTATTATGCACTGTATTGTATTACGTCCTCTAAAAACAGTGACACTATATAGGCTGCTTTTTTTGCATTTTCGTCCACTCGTTTTTTTTTCTAAAACGGCAAATAATTTCGGGGACAAAATGTATCCTAAAAAGCTATTCCTTTCTTACATTTCTATTCACATCGGAAAAATGTATGTGGTCTTTTACTAGAATGAGATTAGGAATTATTTTTTTGAATCCAAGATGACTCCGAGTCCAAGACGACCCCCTATTCTTTAATAAAGGTTTACATGAAATCAATTATGTCATTTTAAGTTTTGCTAGGTGGAGCAAGATTGTAAGATGACGTAACAGCCTCACATGCTAAATTAGGAATATAGTATATCTCGTATACAATGCATACTAAAGTCATTATTCAAATTGCTAAAGTGTTATTCAAATTATATGGGACGTAATTGTCCCATACCCTCTCCAAATGACACCCTTGCGAAAACATATATTTTCACAGTATATACTGCTTAGGTTTACTGAACTGAAAACTATACTCTTAATCATATCAGATGTAGGTTTCCCTTACACTTCCTTACTAAAATGGTCCACTCAATATCCTAGCGTTCAATGTGGTAGGCGAGGAGGTAGATAAAGTTGTAACCTAATTGAAGGTGGTGATCCTGTTGAGAGAAACTTTGTTATCTGTCAACGAAATCAAGACGACCATACATTTCTGAGCACCAAATTTCGGCAAATAGCTCTTCTTGAATGCACAAGTATAGAGTAATTGTTCAAACTACCATTTACAATAGTTTCAAAATTTATGATTATCATTCAGAAACATAATTTGATAAAATTATTCACACTTTATTGAAACCAAAAGAACATGTTTTATTAAATAGTGGAAAAGAGTTCTTACATATAAATAAAATGAATCTGACGTGTACGTACCGTAAAGTGAAAATTCCAATGTTAAGAAAGATTGTTTTAGTGTTCCTATTTGGCTTTATGTCTGAAAATTTCGTAATATATGATTGGCAAGCAGAAAATCACTTGCTTAGTTTTCTTATATACAGTTGCATGTTATCACAAGCATAAGTCAAGGATTAACAACTTATTAACCGAGATACTGTTAGATGTATTTCCTACTCATCCAATGGCCAATATACGTGCTTTCCGTACACAAGATCTCGACTCTCATTCCCGGTGAGAAGGCATTTGTGCAATACGGTACTTCGGTTTCCGCTTTAAACTGAAGGTCTATATCTCATGTAGACTCGGGACGCTAAACTTATATATCGGTTCATTCATCTGCAGGTGTTTGATGTTGTAGACTCGGGACGCTAAACTTCATCAAATACCTCCATATGAATGAACTGATATATAGCAATAGTAATTGGCTGATAATAGCCTCTTTGTCATGAGTAAGGTCTTCAAGGAATTCAGTTTCTCCTACCTAATAAAATTAAAACTTTTCGGCAGTTTTTAAGGTTAGGAATTAACAAACGGTTACAAAAATTTTCATCGACTCCTATCCACAACCAAAGTCTGGACACATAGATTTAAAATTTTACAATCATTAATTAAGCCATCTATTTGTCCCATTTTCACAAGTGAAGATTACCAATAACGCATCTCTTTCTTAGTAGGCTGTGTTAAGTAACCTGTGCGAGCTTTGACCTTCTTCCACAGTTGTAGGATGGTCCTTTTTAACAATGACATATGACATTCCTGTGAACTGCCTTTCGAACACAAGGATACGTTCGTTTCCATGCTGAAAGCAGCAAGAAAGCGATAAAAACTTCAGTTTTCTTTTGTACCAGTTTATCCCGTCAGTATCCCTCACATTTGATAAAAAATAGACACAAATTGTCTTTTCTTAATAAAGATATTTTTCCTGTAAGTGAACGCGAAATCACTTTATTATTCTAACTTCTTTCTTTCTCCAAATATTACTACATACAAATTTCTAACTCCAGAATACAGTTAACTCTTTCATTATTGGTAAACATATATATCTCGTGTGTTGAATCACACGTTAAAAAATAAGTCCAAAAATCGAAAGGGTGGTTTTATTGCCTTCATGGTGAAAAGGATGCAAAGACCTAATCTAACAGCTACAATAATATACGAAATAGCCTATGAAGACCTTATAACTTATTTACTCTGTATTCTATATGATTAATAAACTTCTAAAATAAAAAGAGCAATATGATTTCTGTGAATACAACTTATCGATTTGGGAAAATTATTTATTTATTTCTCAATTTAGAATAAACAAAATTTGATTACCCTTTTAGCTGGGTTAAAATACAAATACTCCTTATCTCATGTATTTGATACAAGTAAAATATGCTATCTATGTTTTTAGTGGCATGAATTGAAACTGTATGTAAAGTATCATTGTTAATGTCATCGACCTAGAAATCTATAGATTCAACATTAATACCGGACATTTTCGATCATTTATATGTATCTCCTCCTCACCAACCCCAATTGTCCAGGCTGTTTGGATGTAAAAAGGATCGGGAATGTCACTGTTTAACTAAGCGAATCACATGAGCTCCCGCCGGGAATCTGACTCGGGTCTCCAACGCCAAAAGGTGCGCACGCTAACCGCTTAGCCACGGAGTAGCTCAGGGCTTAATTTGGATTGAAAGAGCATAGGTGTCACTGTTCTTCTCAGAGACCCAGAAAACTATAGATTCCACATTAATATAAATTATTTTCAATCATTTTGAATATCTCGCCTTCTCTTTCTTCTTGAAATTGCTCGTCAAAGTAATATGATAAAAGTCATCCTAGGTACGAACCTCATCATGTTGAAAACTAGGTCCAGATCGGGGTGGTGGTTCAAGATTTGTTAAGTCACAATAACAGTCACTACATTTTCACTTTTTATTATGTCTCCCCTCTCCCTTTCTTACGGTCCACAAAGTGAAATTGTGAGAACCATCCTGGGCCCGCATCTAATGGTTAAAGTGGAATCCTTCTTTCTTCTAAGTTCTATTGTAAAAGTGAAATAATAATAAGCTTCCCGGAACATCATCTAAATTGAAAAAATAATTCAGATCGTTTTGATAGTTCTACAGTTATTAAGTTTTATTTATATCACCCTCTCCCCTCCCTAAGTTTTAGCGTCAAAGTAAATAAATACAAACCCTCCCAGGCGAGAATCTAACCTACGTTGAAAATTAGATCGAAATTGGTTGGGTAGTTCAAGAGATTAAGTATAACAAACCTAGTGTCTTTGAATGTCATAATATACAGTAGACTAGGTTTTGACTAGATCGGGGCTTCGTCCCCAGACCCTGGTATTTGCTGGGCCTAGCTCCTTGCATCTTTTATGGATCAGCTTTTCTACAAAAAATGAATTTCCTGCATTTGCTCTTAATATTTCCCAAATTTGGCCTCTAGTCTGATTTACCTCCAAATCCCCACATTTACTCGCCCTAAGGCCCAGCACTTGTTAAACCCACCAAATTTCAAGTTTCCTTGCCTATTTCGACTACCTAAAAAAAATACGATTTTGTATCCCAGAAAAAACCTCCTTTAATTAAGATTGGAATTTCTACATCCCCTTTTTAGACCCCTTAGAAACTGAAAATTTTTACTTTAGGCAATTTTCCCGTAGGTTAGTCCCAGAAGGCTAAAATCAATCAAAATTTCACCATAAGGTCGGGGCGGAAGTGCGTCAACATGTTCGGGTGAAATCAATGTCCCATGCAAAATTAACACAGGAACGATTTTTCAGTTTCTCGTAAGACCACTGAGCCACCGCGCCCCCTATACAAACTCTATAGTTGATATTATAGCAATATATACTTACTGTTCTGCTCAGAACCAGTCGTATTAATGACTGGCTCATATTTAAATATTATGTCTTTCCACAATGACGAATTCCTACTATATTTGATCGATCAATAAAACTAACATCATATCGGCACTCATATTTTGGCCACTTTCTGTATCCTGACTGTGTTATCAAAATAGTTAAAAATGATTTTGACGCCCAAAAATTACCAAGCATTGTGTATCCCTACTCGCACCCTAAAAAACAGTCATGATAATAAGTAAGTTATATTGTATGTATCATTTCAGTAAAGTATAAGTGCATATGTCCTTTTCTGTAGAAGAATGCATGTTATTACAGTTCAATTTCTCCTAGATATTGAGTGATCTTTGATTAGCACCTCAGCTCCCCATACCAGAACCATAATTTCTTGCAATGCTTGATCAATACCGAAAAATCTAGCACAGGAAATAAATCCGACACTAATAGGAACACATTTTGTGCAACAAGAGAGGTTATTGTAAATTTCCCACACAGATAAAGAATAATTTTTATTAGTAATTTAGTGTAAATACTTTGTAACACAAGGGGAAATTTGATTCTATTATTAAAATATAATGTCTGCACTGGTCTACTGAGAAGTTAATCATCACTTAGACTGTTCAGCACTTTTTTATGAATATCCAAGATGACATCGGTAGTGGCGTTTAAACAAGATTGTGAAGGAAGTAGGATAAACCTTGAAAGAAAGCAAGCATTTAGTAATGGGCACAAGCGTGTTTTATTTGAAATTCGACTCGACTCGAAAGAGACATCTTTGAGTTCCCCTCGAGAACTCTACTTGAAACTAGATCCGAATTTACGTCCAGTTTCGGGTCAAGTGGAGGATAAATGAGCCAAATCGAGCTGAATCCTGTATGTAGTTTCAAGTACTCTCTTGAAACATAGTACATAGACAATATAATTACCAATTATGCTACTACCACTACTACAACTTTTTATTATTTTTATTATTAATATTATTATTATTATTATTACAATACGATGTTTAACCGTGAAAGATAAGAGGTTTGTATCTCAATACAAAAAACTGGTTGACTGCCGACCTCTGTTCTGGAAAAGTCTACATATTTAAGAGGCAAGGACATCGTTTACGAGGTTCTGGGTTTGAGTTCCGGAGGAGGTTCGATCCAGCGTCTCAGTTGGGCAGAGTCGACCTAGCCGTTGGACTCGTTTAAACGAAGCTGGCTCGAGCCGTGTCGGTTGCTCATCTCAACAGAGCCTGCTAGAGCCGGTGGGTCATTTGAACCGAATAGATGGTTCGTCTCAAGTGTGCTGGCTGAAGCATCGCCTCAATTGAGGCGAGCCCATAGCTCATCTCAATCGAGTAGATTGACATCACTACCCGGGTCGTCTTCTTCTTGGGTTCAAAACTTCGATCGTACTAGTCTCAGCCTTGATCGTAAGAAATACAGTATCCACTTATATTGGTGCTCACGACATTTGAGACTGTCTCGTTATAAAAAATATACTGCCTCATAATCGAGACAAGACGAGATGCGAATAGTGACCGCTGTCGTGAGCAACCCTAGAAATATTTCTCATTACTGCTTAGATTTCCCATGGCTTTCGCATTCGAGACTAATCAGGCCATCACTTGAAAACAAGTTAAAACGAGCTGAACGAGTGAGCAATTTATCAGACTCGACTCTACTCGAAACTTGACCTCGAAAACAGTAACTCGGCTCGGAACTCGACACGAGAAAATTCCTTTGGCTCGACTGGAAACTCGGGTCGAGTTTTAGGTCGACTCGTGTCCATCGCAATAAGCATTACTAGCAAAGGAAAGCTGGTGTGGTGACCACGTACTTCCCCTATACGAATGTCAAAGCATAATGATAGGGAATAGCCTTATTTAGTCTTGTGTTACAGAGTTCACACTACTATAATAATAATAATAATAATAATAATAATAATAATAATAATAATAATAATAATAATAATAATAATAATAATAATAATAATAATAATATTATTATTATTTGGTCTAGGAATTAATTCGTGCGGTTGGTACGCACACATTAAAGCTGTAGTACAAACACAAAATACATAAATACCTTAAGAAAAATATTGTCCATCGCTAGCCACCACTTTCGCCCATCTGTCAGGCAATGTACGGATTCCGTGGCGAAAGAAGTCCTCATCCTTGGAAGCGATCCAGTCAGAGACCCATGTTTCGATATCTTCTGAAGAAGTAAACCGCTGTCCAATCAAATCGTTGTTCATGCAATCGAACAAGTAGTAGTCCGAAGGAGCAACGTCTGGTGAATACGGCGGGTGGGGTAAAACTTCCCATCCGACATTTTCTAAATAAGTTTTGACCGGTTTTGCGACATGTGGGCGAGCGTTATCATGTTGAACAATAAGTTTATCATGTCTGTTCTCCCATTCTGGTCGTGTTCTGGCCAGAGCTTGCTTCCAACGCAATAATTGTCGTCGATAACGTTCTCCATTCATAGTTTCACCCGGTTGCAGCAGCTCATAGTACACCACACCTTTCATATCCCACCATATGCACAGCATAACCTTTGCACAGTGAATATCTCGTTTTGGTTATGATGGACCTGGTGCACCTGGTTTCACCCAGGCCTTTTTCGTTTAGGGTTCTCGTAATGGATCCACTTCTTATCACTCGTAATAATTCGATGCAGAAACCCCTTTCTGCTCTGTCGTTGAAGCAGCAATTCGCAAATGGTTTTTCGTCTTTCAACGTCTCTGTCTTTCAATTCATGTGGAACCAAATGTGACATCTTTTGAATCATTCCCATGGCTTTCAAGAATTTGGAGACTGTTGTTTGATCAACGCCTAATGCTGCTGCAAGTTGTTCCTACGTTTGACACGAATCCTGCTCGAGCAATGCTGTCAATTCTTCGTCTTGAAATTTTTTTTGGCTGTCCAGCTCGCTTTTGGTCTGCCACGCCGAAATCACCACTTCTAAACCGTGCAAACCACTTCTGACACGTTCGCTCAGCTAGAGCATGGTCACCATACACTTCCACCAAAATACGATGACTTTCAGTCGCACTTTTCTGCATGTTAAAGTAAAGCAGCAGGACACCCCGCAAAAACACTTTATCAGGCACAAATTGCGCCATGTTCACTTAACTACAAACTGGTGTTGTTGACGCTTTAATCCACTGCCCTATACTACGAACGATACGCGATGACAGGGGTTTGCAACACATGTGTGGATACACGGAACTGTGGGACGCTCCGTTCGTTGCGCCATCTCTTCTCCACCAGCACGAATTAATTCCTAGACCAAATATTATTATTATTATTATTATTATTATTATTATTATTATTATTATTATTATTATTATTATTATTATTATTTTACACAGTAAATTTATGTGTTACATGTGCCAATCAGTAGGTCATCCAGAATTTCAATATGTACGAAATGTAATTTATAATTGTATAACCCATCACCAAGTAAGGCCTTCATTTTCTTCTGAAACTTGATATGTTAATAGTGAAAGAAATTGCTCCTTTAGAAGCGATTTTAGTGTCGAGTCAACAGAGATGTAGGCAGCAGGCTTATGAAGAATTGCAGCGCTTGCCAACAATAACTACAGGTTGGGGTTATATGTCATTCAATATTATTAAAATTTGTCAAATCATTGATCAATGCGGAAATTATGAAGGTTTCACTTTATAGAGTAATGCGAGAAAATGGAAATTTCTTAAACTTTTACAACGGAAATTAAGTACATTAAATGTTTTGGCAATAAACATGACTGAGAATGAAATCTGTAAATTGATAAGTAATTTAGTTACCACAGAGATTCGTAATTTGTTGTTAACACATTGTGTTCTATAAACGGTGAATAAAAATGTAGATTTTGCAGAGAATTTCGAAATAAATGGCAAATACAATCAAGTTAATGAAAATATAGTCAAAAGTGAAGAGATTTGTTTACAACAAGTAAAACTCCTCTTAGAAGTGCAAGGAAAATTATATGTCAACACATATTAATAGACAGAGTAGACCTCATTATCAAAATTTGAATGACGTAAATAAAACTGTATTTCATATTGCGTATTCTCATAGTGCAAGGAAAGATCATGGAAATATATTACATAGCCCATCAGTATATGTCAACTTTATATCCCTGTATCGACTTTATGCTTGATCGAAAATTTTGTTTTAGAAGAAATTCGTACTAAATGTAATCCAAAAATAAGACAGGTTAATTATTCTGTGACAATCATGCAAGGGAATCAATTGTTAGTGCGTGAATTAATCCCACACAGCAATGAAATATTTTCAAAACGGTTCTAAAACGTGCAATCATTTCCCTTCAGAAAATGTATCCTACCTGCCTTAAGGAAATATATTCCATATGTTGTTGAAAACGTTTTCCACATAATACTGAAAATATTCTCTGAATACACTCAAAAACCTTGTAGAAATACTTTATTCGCCGTTAGAAAAGTTTTCCAAAAATGTTTCCTGTACGATTTCCAAACATTACTGAAAAAGTATTTGAAACGTTTTATACAATGTTAACGGAATGGTTTTTAAAATGTTTCTCATGGAATATTTTAAAATTATTTACCAATAACGCAGACAATATTTTCCTACATATGCCAAAATACTTTCTTTACATGACAAAATATATTTAGTGAATATTTTTGTACATCACAGAAAATATTTAGAGAATAGTTTCTGTGCATGACAAAATATTTACAGAATATTTTCTGTACATGACAAAATATTTACAGTTGCGGATCGAGGAGAAGGCCTCTAGATATAGAGGTTAGCTGCGAATATACTGAATAAGCAGTCGCGGACAGACGACTAGGAGTGGTCCTCCAGCTTGGGGGTTTGGGTAAGGCTAACACCCTCATCCTGTAAAAAAAGGTACTTGTTCAGAAACATTCACAAAAGCCTCGGACAAGGACTGATAACTTGGCACGACATCAGCAAAAGAAAATGGACATGAGATTTGGAACATGGAATATTAGAAGTCTTTATAGGGCAGGCGCGTTAAAATCTGTAACGAGTGAGTTAGAGAAATACAGGATGGACTTAGTAGGAGTTCAGGAAGTTAGGTGGGAAGGAAATGGATCTGAGAATTCCGGAAATTTTACGTTCTTTTACCGGGAAGGAAATAAAAATCACCAGTTAGGAACAGGGTTTTTCGTTCACAAACGAATATTACCAGCAATTAAACGGGTTGAATTTGTTACTGACAGACTTTCTTTTATTACTCTTAAGGGACGGTGGTGTGATATTATTGTTTTAAATGTACATGCTCCAACTGAAGATAAGGGTGACGATATAAAAGATAGTTTTTACGAAGAAGTGGAACGGATATTTGACCAACTCCCGCGATACCATATGAAGATTCTATTAGGGGATTTCAATGCGAAGGTAGGACGAGAGGATATTTTCAAACCGATTATAGGGAACGAAAGTTTGCATAAGGAAAGTAATGACAACGGTGTTAGACTCGTGAACTTTGCAACATCCAAAATCCTAATCGTGAAGAGTACAAAATTCCCACATCGCGACGTTCATAAATACACTTGGACATCACCAGACGGAAAAACACATAATCAAATTGATCACGTTTTAGTAGATAGAAGAAGACAATCTAGCATAATTGACGTCCGGTCGTTTAGAGGGGCTGATTGTGACACTGATCACTACCTGGTAGTAGCGATAATACGGGAATAATTATCGTTGAATAAAGGTAATATTCAGTTGCCGAAAACGGAGAGATTTAATTTAAAGAAATTAGAAGCGAGCCAGGTAAGAGAGGAATACCAGACTGAAGTTTCGAATAGATTCGCGGTTTTAGAAGACTCGGAGTGCACTAGTGTTGAGGATACTTGGATTGAAATTAGAGATAGCATTAAAAGTTCAGCAATAGAAAAATTGGGACACGCGGAAATACGTAGGAACAAACCATGGCTCGACCAGGAATGCATTAAACTAGTAGAGAAGAGAAAACAGGCAAAATTACGGTAGCTACAAAATCCGAATGAAACAACTACACAAAATTTCGCAGATATCAGGCGGGAAACTTCCAAAACTTTTAGAACAAAGAAACGGGATTTTTTGAAAGCTAAAATTAAGGAACTTGAAGATAATAGTAAAAATAAAAATATTCGGGACATGTATAAGGGGATCAGCGAATTTAAGAAAGGCTATCAACCTCGTGCTTATATATTAAAGAAATCTGACGGAACAGTTCTCACCGATACGGATAGCCTCTTAAATAGATGGAAAGATTTCTTTGACGATTTGCTGAACACGCAGCCAAAAACTAATGTGCGTGGAGAAAAGGAGATACACACCGCAGAACCGTATATTCCAGAACCCAATCGAATAGAAGTGGAAGCCGCTATAAAGAAATTGAAGAAACACAAATCTCCGGGTGTAGATGAAATTCCGGCTGAGTTAATTTTAGCTGGAGGCGAAAAATTGTGGAACAAGATACACAAACTCATTCTCCTTATCTGGAACAAGGAAGAATTGCCACAAGAGTGGAAAGAATCAATCATTGTTCCAATTCACAACAAAGGCGACAAAACTGACTGTAATAATTATCGAGGCATTTCTCTTCTGTCAACATCCTATAAAATCCTTTCAAATATTCTGTTAGCAAGATTGACCCCATACGCAGATGAAATTATTGGAGATTATCAGTGCGGATTTAGACGAAATCGATCAACTATCGACCAAATATTTACCATTCGCCAAATACTCGAAAAGAAGTAGGAATACAATACCCCGGTACATCAACTATTTATTGATTTTAGAAAGACTTACGACTCTTTTAGGAGAGAAACATTATACAACGTTCTTACAGAGCTTGGAATACCGAGAAAGCTAATTAGATTAATTAAGATATGTTTAAGTGAATCCCAAAGTAAAGTCCGGGTAGGAAAATTTTTGTCCACGAGCTTCCACGTCGAAAATGGCCTGAAACAAGGAGATGCGTTGTCGCCATTATTATTTAACTTTGTGCTGGAATACGCCATAAGGAAAATCAAAGATAGCAACCAGGGCCTAGAGTTGAACGGCATTCACCAGGTTATGGCATATGCTGATGATGTAAATTTAATAGGGGATGATAGGAAAACAGTAGAAATAAATGCAGAGATCTTATTAAACGCTTGCAGGGACATGGGTTTAGAAGTAAATGCAGAGAAAACTAAATACATGGAAGGGCGTCGGGACCGTAATACGGCAAATTGTGGAGGCGTTAAAATATTAAATGATGCTTTTGATAAAGTGGATACTTTCAAATATTTAGGATCAATATTAACAGACGAAAATCATATTCACGAAGAAATTAAATGTCGACTAAAAGCAGGGAATTCGTGTTACTATTCGGTTCAAAATCTCTTGTCGTCGCGAATTCTGTCGAGGAATTTGAAGCTTAAAATATATAAAACGATAATCATGCCTGTTGTTCTGTATGGTTGCGAAACATGGTCGCTTACTCTGAGGGAAGAACATAGACTGAAAGTATTTGAGAACAGGATCCTGAGAAGAATATTCGGACCCAAGAGGAACGAGAATGGAGAATGGCGGAAGCTTCATAACGAGGAACTACATAGTTTATACGGTTTACCCAACATTGTTAGGGTCGTCAAGTCTAGGAGGCTTAGGTGGGCAGGTCATGTAGCTAGAATGGAAGAAAGTAGAAACGCTTTCAAATTCTTGACTGGTAGACCCATAGGGAAACGACCATTAGGAAGACCTAGGCGCAGATGGGAGGACAATATTAAGATGGATCTCGCAGAGATAGGAATACAAAGTAGAAACTGGATGCAATTAGTTAAGGATAGAAGTCAGTGGAGAGCTTTTGTGAACGCGGCACTGAACCTCCGGGTTCCATAGGCCATAGTGTTAGTTAGTTAGTTAGTTATATTTTCTGTACATGATAGAACCCAAAGCCAATAGGCTAACTCGGTTACTATTGCAGATACGAAAACAAGGTAAGATACAGAAGGATATTTTTAAAATGCAGCAAGTTTTGTTTTTATATTAGTATACCGCCCAATAGTAACGAAAAGTACTAGCACTGTTGGGCAACACTGAATGAAGGAAAGTGTGGTTTGAAATTATTTGGACCAAAGGGAACGGAAAGACGGAATGAAAAATATAGTGCAAGACCCAATTTCGTGTCCTTCGTATCTGCTCCCCCCCAACACCGTGGTTGCTACACCACTAGTGTGGATATTGCATTTGCATGTTTATCCTTCACTGTGTCTCCTTTCAATTCTTCTCGGTGTAGCTAATTTCAAATCACACATTCTTTCACTTGTGTGGCCCGACATGATGTATGTTTACGCATTTTCTTTATTGAGCGGTACACTACTACAAAAACAAAAGTGTTGCTGGAATTTAAGGGTCCTTACATATCTTACCTTGCTTCCATACCTGCAATAGTAACCGAGTTGGCCTATGGGTTTCGGACTTTTGCGTCACTCTGCATATATAACGGCTTCTTGCTGGGAACAAATAGTGGGTTGAAAACAAGGCGGCTGTGACATAGCAGCTGGAAGAAAACATAAGATTCTTCTGTACAATTTTACCTGCTTAGACGTCTCTGCCTCACTCTGTCTTCATGACGAGGAACCATTGCGGCCCACAGACTCAGGCAAAATAAATAAATAAATAAAAACAAAATAATAATAAAAAATAAAATAATAATAATAATAATAATAATAATAATAATAATAATAATAAAGAGTGTAAATTATAACTACATAATGTCAGATTGCTCTCATAAATGTAAGCTTTTTTTCCTCAAAATCGTATTTACACACAGAATGTTTCTGGGTGATTCACTGGTACTACTGGTATGTGGCCACTTCGCGCATATATGTTGGGGTGTCGTATGTGGCTTACGAGATTCAAACTGCATATCAGTGTGTTCACAATTGTCGCCTGCCAGTTTTGAAAGCGGTTGTATTGGATTTTTTTTAATACGAAAAGGATTGAAGTTTAGACATCAATTTCAAGAAACAATTGTTGGCAATCCTTTTCCTATCTTAAAAATAATAAATCCAATATAACTGCTTTGAAAACTGGCACGCGATGATTATGAAGACTAATTTGCAGTCTGAACCTCGCAATATGACATAAGACACCCCAACATACATAGACGGCTTGGCCACATACCAGTAGTAGCAGTGGAACACCCAGAAGCATTCTGTGTGTAAATAAGATTTTGAGTTAATAATAATAATAATAATAATAATAATAATAATAATAATAATAATAATAATAATAATAATAATAATAATAATAATAATTAACAGTTTAAAATTATGAGAGCAATAGATCTACTGCGCATGGGGAATACATCTTTTCACGAAATGTCACTTTTTACTACTTTCAAGAAATATCACATTGCTGAATATTGCTGAATACATATTCTTTATAATGTCACTTTTGATTATCTCAACTAACTCTAATTTCGACGGTGAGAATTGTCAGTTAAAGTTCTTTGGAACTGCAGCTGAATTCTTAACTGATTTTCTTGTTCGCGTCTTTATGATATGTTGAAGCCAAATCCCAATAATCTACGCGATCTCATCGTTAGTTACGATTCTCTTGTGTTACAAAGTTTCTGAAAATAAAAATAATAGGCAGCGTTTAATAACATAATAACAGCAGGGAATGATTAAAGATCAATTATTACACCTTAAACTTACAAAAATATTTAAAATGTTTGTGTAGGGCCTACAACAGCTTGTGAAGACAATATTGTCTTACAAAAGTAACATCCTGAAGAAAATGTAAATGGCAAGGAAGACAACAGCTACAGCTGAAAGTGACATACCTCAGACTGAAGCTTAATTACGGAGGTTGTAACATGCTGAAGCGGTCACACTTTATTTTTAAAAAGTATAGCATCTTATAAGTATTAAACCTAATATTAAAAATTAATAATAATTTGAAAACATGTGGCAGCATTTGAGTTGATGGAGAACTAGCGTCTCATTCCTAAGGCTCTGATCTCAAAACTGGACCCGATCATTATTTTTCCCTCAGTCGCACCAGGTGAATGCCGAGGTTGTTACTAAGGCCTTGATGACCGCTACCTTGTACGATTTCATTCCCCACGGAGCAGGCCATACATATTAATTTGCCTTATACAAATGAATAATTTTGATAATTTTGCATTGCAAAGAATACAAAAAATCGCGAATGTAGGAATGAATCATGAAATGCTCAAGAAAACCAGCAACGCGACAGAACAATTCAGTAAAAGAATGAAATATACTCTAGACATATTCAGCTCTCCCTTCAACGGACACTTAAATGTAACGTGTCACTTGAAGATAGGAAAATTGCACATTTTCCTAAAATAAGGATTTTCAAAGTGTTTTAAATGTTATAACAGCGCTTGTAGTACATGCTTTTGAAAAAAAAAAGTTTACAGGATGAAGATTCTGAGAAGTATTCATGGCACAATAGTATGTATTTAAAGCGAAAGAAAATAAGAAGGGCACCAGAAAGGGTTTTCCTTTCTTTAAAAAAAAGAATTTAAACATAGTGTATCTCTCTTCAAATGACAACTTCTATATTTTTTCCACTCTGAAAATGAGAGTAAAGAACAGTAGGGAGATTTTCTTAACTATTATTGTGTTAGTGATTAATGAGTGAAAGCTCTTTCCTTTTGCACCATGCCAACTAAATTGCTCAGCTGTTGCACTTGTCTTTTTCATGATGTTTCTTGTGATGGCTTCTAAGCTGTGACCTCCAAGTTTTTCATTTCTTAGACCTGTAACGAAATACACAGTAAGCACTGAAGTAATAGTAATGGGAATTTAGAGCATACAACTGATTTAAACAAACTACATTGATTTTAGACGACTGTGAGACGGAGTCAGTTGCTATTGGTGCATCCTCAAAAATTAATATTTGCACTGACGTTTCGTTTTTTGAATAAAAGAAAGTTACATACTAATTTTCAAGCAGTTATACAGGGTTGGCAAAAACCATGGTTTTTATTGAAAAAACCAAAAAGCCAGTTTTTTTGGTTTAAATAATTTACTCTATGTATTTATATTAGATATGGACAGAAATTAGTTTGTTTCGTCTTGGTGTTATTGTGCAACAACAAGGTTATGCTGGAAGGGAACCCAAACCGTTTCTCGGCTTACATCCAAGAGAAATTGTCCATTTCGACACGAAACCGGGACTAATTGGTCACAAATGAGATTGCCGACTCACTCACGGACTCCTGATAAAAGTACGTTGTACTGATCTTTACACTGGCCTACTTGTTAATATAATTGTCAAGAGTCATTTCAGAATTACAAAAAGATAAGCAGTTACAAAAGTAAAAACATTATACAGAATTACATATAAATCGGGAAACTCCCGCCTTAGCCATTGGGAAAATCCTGTTATTAGTGTAAATGTATTTGTATGTAAAATTTTAGGTCAACGTATCATATTAAATTGCGAATGTGTTATGTATGTAACATTCAACAAAATTAAAACAAAATCGAATACAATGTGAAGCTGACGTTGGAAGCTACGTAGGCAGTTGATACATTTTGCCAATTTCGATCAATATATACAATTTATATTTAAGCAACCTTGCCTTCTTTATAAAACAACAGGCATTCAGGTAAGTAGAAGTATACAATTTGGTTTCGTTTCGTATGTTTAGGCTTAACATCCTTATGAAATACCAAGGTTATCACGGAGAAGACTTTCGCTTAAAAGGACACATTGAATTGCTACTTGGTTTACCCTTGAAAGGTGGGTTGTGGTTGGACCGAAAATTGAACACGGAATCCCTTGATTAAAATGTGAGAAGTAGATAAAATAATGCAGATGGTGTGACATGTGAAGACACCATGAAATTCAAAACGATTGAAACTTTTTTGTTTAAACATGCTAACCCTGTAGTTTTAAATTAGGAATTGATGAAAGCAACGTATCTATAAAATATTACGAAATCTACAGGAAGACAAGAAATAATTTAACAGTTTCAGAATATACACGGTGGTTGTAAAGTCAATACCTAATTTTAATCTAGATTATCCTAGAAACTAGCATCAGCTTTAGCTGGCAGGTAATAATGTTAACATTTTAGAAGTTGTGGAAAATGCGGGTGTATAGGTTGAAGTGTAAGTTTAAATGGAACACTCTAATAATGTATTCGATGAAAATAAAACTGTGATAGGTTTTTTACTTTTATAAATATACATTGTTACAAATAAGAACTGACCTTACACCCACGCTGTATTCAGGGTGTAGTAATGCAGAAAATGCAAACTATTCGCGAACTTCAACACGGATGAGAGATACTTTCCAGTATGCATTGAACAAGTCACGTGTTTTCATATTACTTCCAAAGCAAAGACTACACGAAGATGTTCTATGAAAATTCATAAATATCAAATTCTGCGGAGAATTGTAGGCACTATAACGTCAGCAACATATATTAATACACTAGTTTAGCATTGTTCACATATTGAAAATATTATGTATAACTCAAGAAGCAGGTATTTTTACATGGAAATTAAGATGAAAGGAAACATTTAGCTTAACGTCCCACGTTTATACATCCAGAGTAAGTGAGACGCTGATGATGAGAAATGAATGAAATAGTGGAATGAAGTAAGTGGGAGGAAACGGGACAGCCCCGAGAAAACACACACACACGGTTTGCCTACCACGAAGCCCGCTTAGCGCGAGCTGGGATCGAACCAAGGACCCCATGCAGCAGAGATGAACTACGTACTTTCTAAACGTTTCAACTAGTTTTAACGTACTCGCTTCGCTGTCAGACCAACAATTAAACCTCTTTCACTCTAATATACGGAATTTTCAAAAACTCTCGGACACGTGTCTAATAATTTTTACTACCTCCATTCCCCCTCCATCGCCGTCAGCGCCCTTTTTCTTCCCTTCTAGGACATATACTTAAAAAAGTTTAATTTCATATCTAATTAAACGAAAAGTAAGCTTATAATGAACAACATCGTACACTACATGTAGTTCTCCAGACAGAAGATAATTTTTGAATGAAATATAATTATTGAATCTTGAATCAGGGATCACAAAATCTTAAATCTACTATTCGTATTTTTTAAGGGAATAAGATCATTATAGTGAGTTAAGTGATAATCTGGATCTGGCTACACTTTATGTAGTTGTCCAGATATAAGACGCACAAGAAAATTTTTGATTCAAAATATATTGGATCTTGGATCAAGGTATCACAAACTTTTCGAACGTACCTCTAAATTGAGTTTTCGTATTTGCTGCAGAATAAGAACATCATACTGTTTTAATTGATAGTTTTAGTAATCATTGAGACATCATGCCCTTCGTAAGAGAGATAGAGAGATGAAATATTTCAGTTTATCGTCCCACAAATATGCTCCTTACGCTAAAGGAACACATTATTAAGAAAAGTGCTGCAATAGAATGTGAAAAGAGAAAGCCCCGAGAAAAGTGAGTGTGATATTGCCCACAACAAATTTACTTCTTTGGAGGTCGAAAAAGGAACTCAAAGCACCCGAGATAAGTACACTTCATCATTCGGACGGTCGAACTACAGTACAAATGTAGTGATTGTTTTGTGTCCTCACGTGCGAACAGTCTTGAATTGGGTCTCTCCTAAATTTTACTACCCCTGTCCCTTCCGTCACGTTTTGAGGGATGACGTCACTTGTTGAAGACATTATCCGGGGAAATGGAAGGAACAGAGTATTATGGAAGGAAGGAAGAAAACGGTCTGGAACCTGTAAGTTAGGTACCACCCCAGGCATTTGCATGGTGTGTATGAGGAAGACCCATAAAACTCTCATTTAAGCTGACTGGCCTAAAAAAAGTGTTACACTTTTTCGACCAAATGCCACCACCGGGAATAGAAACCTGGAACCGTTCGCACTGAAGGCACATCGTGGTTAAAGTTATTACAGGAAATTGTTATTTATTATGGTTGTTCTTCAATATTGCCCAGGCCCATAGTAAATGAAGAATGTTTGTAATATAAAAATGAAGTATTTTTTTAAACGAAAAATAAAAATACGTTAAAATAATAATTTAAAATGAAATTAATTATTCACTGCGACACTCTGCAGTGCTTAGTTTTGAATTTATTTCTGTACTGCGTTGAAGAGCAACAATCAACGGAAAGCGAAACATGTCATTTTAAAAATTTTTGTTCTCGAGAAGATGTTAAAGTTACCACTATAAGTCACAGGAGTCTCCACCCAACGATGTTTTGTTTCCTGTACTGAAAATTAATTTGTTCAAGTGTCTAGTTATTTACAAGTAATATGTATCAGCGTATCGAATTAAAGGATTCTTATTTGATCACGATGGGGTGAAAGCCTGAATTTCACAATAAACTGTAGGTCTTTTCATCACAGCTATTGAAAAACAGAAATGAACATGAATTGCACCTCAACTGTTCTGTACGGACTCGGTTTAATCCCAGCTCCCGTCAAGTGAACTTTGTAAAGTACAAACATCGTGTGTGAAGGTAACCTTTATGTTTCTATTTCATAGAGTTTTCTCTTAACTTCGTCAAAGATCAATAAAATAATTTATTTCTTGTTTTAATATTTCTGTCGGCTGTTAATTTAAATACGTACTAGAATAAAAATATTACCAAAATTGTCACAAACATAACGTAGTTTTGTAAAAATCCTTCTATTTCTAACCGTATAGCTTGCTATTTTTGAAGTCAGACGATGATCTAAAGCATCACGAATAGCATCATCGTCAAGGGAAAATACCTTTGAAACGGAAGGGAAAAAAGGTAGTATTTTCTGTAAGGAAAAGGAAACGTGTAGTATGGTCCGATACATCTAAAAGCTTGTCATTAATCGTAAATCTTTGTGTCTCTGTTATTTAAGGTAAATGTTTATCTCCCTTAGGCTTAATGCTGAAAACAAAAAATTAGAATTTCAGTTTACAGGTAAAGAGCAACACACACATTAAAACTAGTGACTCGTATCCACATTAATTTAAACACCCCAACAATACATCTTGCTTCTTCCAGCATATACAACTAATCATATCAAGTATTTAGAAATACCAATTAAAAACAAGGTTCACATTTAGTAAAATAAAACCAAATTTTATGTACAGGAATTTAATTTTTTTTTTATTTTTATTGCTAGTATATGTATATTTACATTTTTCTTTCATTTTTCTTCATTTCGGCTTTTTATGGTAGTCCAAAAAAACCTAATCCTACACCATTTATTTTTCTTCTTTGTTTTCCCTTTTTCCTTTTCCTGTTATTTAATTTCACTTTTGGTTGGCATACACTTACTATCTTTACCCCCAAAATCATTGTATATACACTTTCTCTTTCTTTTTACTCTTGATAAAGTTCTAATAGCGTCACATTGACACAATCATCACACGTGTGTCATCTTCTTTTTATCAATTTATTGTTTGGATACTCAGTAGAAATATAATACACTTTTTTGTTTCCTCTTCTTCTTGTTTTATCTTCACAATATTCTATACTGACCATTGCAACACTACGTGGGGTTGGCATCATCTTTTGGGGAAATAAAGAAATACGAATTTTTGTTATCAGAAAATATAAATTAAACTTCAAAAAGTACACTTCTCTTATAGTAACATATTATACTTATAAAATTATTTTTTTTTTCGATGTGGAAAAGAACAAGAAATAAACCCCCTACATATACTAGCAATAATAGTGAAATAAATGTCTAGCTGTGAAATATATAATACAGTGCTTTAAACTTCAAAACTTTCACCTTCCCTATAGTTATACATGTGTTTTCCGTTACTCTTTTTTCTTAGTGTATAGCATCAACGTACACTTATGAATGCAATTATTTACTTTTTATGAAAATAATAAGGACATTGATCAAACCTAATTACTTATCTACGTAAATATCTGATTTTGTGATCGTTCAATTATTTTATCATAAGTATTCTTAACATTCTTTCATTTTCTGTACACTTTCTTAGTATAATAACAATCTTCATATTTTAAGGAAGATATAAAAATCCTAAATTAAACCATACCTATCCATTAATTTTCTTTTCCCTTAACCAAATACCACATGATAACTGTAAAAATCGCAACTCCAGTAAATATGCAATTTAATTATTCATTCGATAACTACAGTATAGTTCTTGAAATATTACACTAATTTATGACTCGTATAGCTTCGGTGTTGAACAAAGCGTGAAACTGTATTTATTTAGCACGAAAAATCAAAGTTTACTTTTCCTTCCTTAATCATTTCTTATTTTTTAGAAAAGAAATTAGTACAGTTAACACTATATCATTTTTCACAAATTGCATTCCTGTACTAACCAATAGTTTTCTCTTCTTTAAAACAAATAACCGTTCCACTGAATATTGCAACTATATGCATTTGACTTATACTTGTAACACACGAGTTCAATTCCCGGCGGTAACTTATATAATTCAAATATCTCGTTTGAATATTGCAAATATAGGTTTACGTCTCATACAACCTTGACGATGAATATTATTAATATCTTTAAAGCACCACAGTAAGTTATTCGTACCGTTTGAATCTTTTGTGTGTGTATCTTGCAACAAAAAAGCTTTTTACAACTAATGTATTCTAATGAGCAAACACCGTATCTTTCAGTGTTTCTTCATTTCTCTTAATCTAACTTAAAAATAAAAATGAAGCAAATGTTTTACCTAAAAGAAATAAGTAATTATTAATATTGTCATACATATTCTATAAGACGAAAAGCAGATATGGATCTTTTTTTAATCCGAAATAAATATATAAAAGTCACCTATTTGTAAAAGAGAGAGAGATGCTATTTGATCAGTGTTTTGTCTTCGGACCTGATTGAACGTAGGAAACCTTGCTTGAGATAGTTTTCCGTGTCTCTTGAAGACGTATCCTCTTTTAAAATGTACTGTAAAGAAACAAGAATGAATCGTTAATTTACATGGTGAACATAAATTTGTTTTCTGAAAGAAAACAAGTAATTATTTATTTTATTATATATTTTAAATAAAAGTAATTATTTATCTTTTATTAAAAACAAATATTTAAAACGTGCCTTAGGTATGGCTCCGTCGTGGGCCACCGGCCGTTAATGACCCGGAGAAATATCTATAAAGGGAAACATGCCCTACAATAATAATTGTTAAATGAGGGAAATTATGCGAGATACTCCTAGTGCAAATCTTAACTAAATTTTCTATATGAATTCTCATCTATAAGATTTCTACGTGTTTCAGTTTAGCAAAACAAAAAAATCATGATATAAATAATCAAAAAGATCCTGTTAGGATATTGACATAAAAGCTTAGATATATGTGAATTGAAAACTTCATAACCATAATTCAATCAAGCAATATATACTTTCAATGGATTTGAACAAGAATAGTAGTTATATATATATATATATATATATATATATATATATATATATATATATATATATACTAGAAAAATGTTTTTACTGTAAGTATATTTAACACACAAACGCCCAAGAGCAGTTTCATTCGTAAAATCTTGTACATTTCTCGCTTAATCATAGTCCTAAATAAGGGACAAAAAATCAAATCCGTGGTAACAGCATGTCGGATAGGGGAGGGCACCCTGTGCCACTGGTGACCCACTGGGCTTTTACGGATGAAATACGAAAACTATTATAGACATTGTCTTGCCACATTTCAGCAAACTATGTGCAATACTTGACTGGAAACCTCGTGGCTGCATATGTTTCTCACAATTTTGAGTACAGTGACGCTTGTACAATATCCAACTGTTCACTACACAAACCATTATTAAGTGAAAGAATATGAATATATACCATCTATTAGAACGAACACAATACTTGTATTTTGCAGTAAGGTAATTTTGCAAATCAACTCCCCCCATTTTGAGATTATACATTCGCACACATTTCGGTATTTCTACTGGAACGTGTTTCTTTGCTTTTCGATCCCATCGTTGGACTACATCCAAAGGTTCGGGTCCAATGATTGTTGATAGAAATGTCACCGCCCTATTGTCATAACAGCGTACAACACACATTTCATGCTGATTGTTTGTTTTCCAGTCATACGAGCCACGTCCATTCTCCTTTAGATCCTTTTCGTCAGCTAGTTCACAGTTCTGCAGACTATTCGTGCGGATTGTTCCAAGAAAACGATATCCTTGCTCGAGTAATGTCTGTGCTAGGGGAATGCCGGTGAAAAAGTTGTCAGCTATCACTCTATAGTTTTGACCTTTAGGTAATGTTTCACATAATTTCATAACAACATATCCTCCTTTACCAAGACAAGTTTTGTCTTCCGATGAACCCTCGTATATTTGAAAATCGTGAAGAAATCCTGACGTTACTGCTCCTCCCCAAACTTTGAAGCCCCACTTATAAGGCTGAGACGGAATGTACTGTTTCCAATATGATCGCCCTCTGAACAGAACAATGATTTCATCAACTCCGTTGAATTCTTCCGATTCTATTTCCAATTACTCCTTTCTCAAAGCGTTCAAAAAAGGATGTATTTTCCACAATTTATTGCTCTTAGTTTCCTTGGAAGTTTGAAGGTTGTCTACGAAATGGATATTCCTCAATAACTTTAGAAATCTATTTCTCGTGAAAACATCTGCAATCGGTGGACATCTTGTTTTACTTTGCCAATACATTCTCACATTAGGCATTATAACAAGTCCCATCATTACGTACACACCAATAAATTGTTCTATTTCTTTCATGTTACAGTCAAGAGTCTTCCCTTCTTTTTGAAGATGATAAATATTGGTCTGCTCTAATATATATTTTAACAGATATTAAACTGCTTAAAATATTCATAGGGTCTTTTCCCTTGATATTGTGGGTCACAGAATGCTTGCTGAAACATACAATCTGGCTTTTATAACGATTCTTTGACCACGTCAAATTCTAAGTTTTTCTGATTGTTTTCTTTGATGTTTCACTCGCTTCATTATTATTACAAACCGACATTCTTGCATCTTCTTTATCACAGCTATCTGCTTCTGCTTGTAACGACTCTATTATATTATCAACTGTTACAGCAGAAAGAACTTCCCACTCATCATCACTACCATCTTCATCGCTCAAAGGAATATCAATCTCACTGTCCGATGTATGCACTTCCTCCAATATATTCCTTATTTCATCCTTTTTTTTCATTCTGAAACACGAATATAAAATTTTACCATATATTCCTCATCCATTACCTCATTATTATTATTATTATTATTATTATTATTATTATTATTATTATTGTTTATGCATTATCACATTATTTTATGAAAAATAACCTACTAACATTCGTGTTTTATCTTTATGTAAACTCGATGAAACAAGAAGACCATTTCAAACTAAACTGGTCAACTTTACAGCAGAAGCGTTGGCAGAAAATTCTAGAAGGATGGATCCGAAAACTACTTCCACATACTCGTATGTTTTCTTGCATGCTCTAAAGTAATGATCTTAATTTATAAAAATATCAATTTGAGGTATCCAGACCCGGACACCTCTTCTTTACGCCTCTACATAATGCCAACAAATGAAATCACTATATATTGCATTTGGCTTCTTCTTTCTAAACGAAAAGCCCATTGGGACACGTGTGGAACATTGTGATCATCATAACATGATCATCATAGACACATCATAACCTGAATCATTTAGTTATAATGAACCAGTTTTCTATTTACATTTCTATTAGAGAACTTAACTTTGAAGAAAACAATCAAACTTTCCCGCTAATACTAACCTGGCAGACATTTTTTTCTTTTATATTCACAACCGCACCCTCAAGGTCACAAAAATCTGCATACACTAGCAACTGCCTGAACAATACCGTGTTATATCGAAAACCTGAGTAGAAAACAGAACGAAATTCTTACAACAACAGAACGGGTAGTGTGCCTGAAGCGGAACAACGGGGGTTTGGCTAAATGAATGATATAACCCATGTAACGTACTGAAACATAAAGTGGGTCACTGGTGGCACAAGGAGCGTAGCAATATATACTTTCAATGGATTTGAACAAGAATAGTAGAACAAGAATAGTTTATACATATGTATATATATATACTAGAAAAAACTGTTTTTACTGTAAGTATATTTACTACCTACCACAATTCCATATCATTAATTTTCATTCAAAAATATATTCAAAATTGTTTTAATAACACGTTGTTAAATAATTCAAATAGATATAAAATATATTTACTCCTAATTAATGTAATACCTTAAATCAGAGAATATAACAAATTAGTATAACAACTCACCCATTTACAAAAGTGATATATAATTCCATTCACTCCCGATTTAATTAAGTAGGTGTCACAGTACAGAACATTTCATCCACACAACATCGCCAAACCGAAATAACACTTTTCGGAAATTAGATATCAATATTTTAGAAATATCTGAATATAGATTTCTTTTTCAGGAATTAACTAACTAACTAACTCTGTGGCATATGGTACCCGGAGGTTCAATTTCGCGTTCACAAAAGCTCTCCACTGGCTTCTATCCTTAGCTATTTGCATCCAGTTTCTACTATGTATTCCAATCTCTGCGAGATCCACCTTAATACTGTCCTCCCATCTGCGCCTAGGTCTTCCTAATGGTCGTTTTCCGATTGGTCTTCTTGTCAAGACTTTGAAAGCGTTTCTACTTTCTTCAATTCTAGCAAGATTACCCGCCACCTAATCCTCCTAGACTTCACGACCCTAACAATGTTCGGTAAACCATATAAATTATGTAGTTCCTCGTTATGAAGTTTCCGCCATTCCCCATTCCCGTTCCTCTTGGGTCCGAAAATTCGTCTCAGGATCCTGTTCTCAAATACTTTCAGTCTATGTTCTTCCCTCAGAGTAAGTGACCATGTTTCGCAGCCATACAAAACAACAGGCATGATTACCGTTTCGTATATTTTAAGCTTCAAATTTCTCGATAGAATTCGCGACGACAAGATATTTTGAACCGAATAGTAGCACGTATTCCCTGCTTTTAGTCGGCATTTAATTTCTCCGTGGATATGATTTTCCTCTGTTAATATTGATCCTTGGTATTTGAAACTATCCACTATTTCAAAAGTATTATTTAATATTTTAACGCATCCATAGTTTGCTGTATTCCGGTCCAGACGCACTTCCATGCATTTAGTTTTCTCTGCATTTACTTCCAAACCCATGTCCCACCAAGCGTTTAATAAGATCTCTGCATTTCTTTCTATTGTTCTCCTATCATCACCTATTAAATTTATGTCATAAGCATATGCCATAACCTGGTGAATACCGTTCAATTCTAGGCCCTGGTCGCTATCTTTGATTTTCCTTATAGCGTATTCCAGCACAAAGTTAAATAATAATGGCGACAACGCATTTCCTTGTTTCAGGCCATTTTCGACGTGAAAGCTCGTGGACAAAAATTTTCCTACCCGGTCTTTACTTTGGGATACATTTAAACATATCTTAATTAATCTAATTAGCTTTCTCGGTATTCCAAGTTCTGTAAGGACGTTATATAATGTTTCCTCCTAACCGAGTCGTACGCCTTTCTAAAATCAATAAATAGTTGATATACCGGGGTATTGTATTCCCACTTTTCTTCTAGTATTTGGCGAATGGTAAATATTTGGTCGATAGTTGATCGATTCCGTATAAATCCGCATTGATAATCTCCAATAATTTCATCTGCGTATGGGGTCAATCTTGCTAATAGAATATTTGAAAGAATTTATTAGGATGTTGACAGAAGAGAGATGCCTCGATAATTATTACAGTCAGTTTTGTCGCCATTCGTGTGAATTGGAACAATGATTGATTCTTTCCACTCTTGTGGCAATTCTTCCTTGTTCCAGATAAGGAGAATGAGTTTGTGAATCTTGTTCCACAATTTTTCGCCTCCAGCTAAAATTAACTCAGCCGGAATTGAATCTACACACGGAGATTTGTGTTTCTTTAATTTCTTTATAGCAGTTTCTACTTCTATTCGGTTGGGTTCTGGAATATACGGTTTTGCGGTGTATATCACCTTTTCTCCACGCACACTAGTTTTCGGTTGCGTGTTAAGCAAATCGTCAAAGAAATCTTTCCATCTGTTTAAGATGCTATCCGTGTTAGTGAGAACTGTACCGTCAGATTTCTTTAATATATAAGCACGAGGTTGATAGCCTTTCTTAAATTCGTTGATTCCCTTATACATGTCCCGGATGTTTTTATTTTTACTATTATCTTCAAGTTCCTTAATTTTAGCTTTCAGAAAATCGCGTTTCTTTGTTCTAAAAGTTTTGGAAGTTTCCCGAATGATATCTGCGAAATTTTGTGTAGTTATTTCATTCGGATTTTGTAGCCAGCATAATTTTGCCTGTTTTCTCTTTTCTGCTAGTTTTATGCATGTGTCCCAATTATTCTTTTGCTGAAATTTTAATGCTATCTCTAATTTCAATCCAGGTATCCTCAACATTAGTGCACTCCAAATCTTCTAAAGCCGAGAATCTATTCGAAACTTCAATCTAGTATTTTCCTCTTACCTGGCTCTCTTCTAATTTCATTAAATTGAATCTCTCCGTTTTCGGACAATGAATATTACCTTTATTCAACGATAACCTCTCTCGTATTATCGCTGCTACCAGGTCGTGGTCGGTGTCGCAATCAGCCCCTCTAAACGACCGGCCATTAATTATGCTAGATTGCCTTCTTCTATCTACTAAAACGTGATCAATTTGATTATGTGTTTTCCTGTGTGGTGATGTCCAAGTGTATTTATGAATGTCGCGATGTGGGAATTTTGTACTCTTCACAATTAGGTTTTTGGATGTTGCAAAATTTACGAGCATAGCACCGTTGTCATTACTTTCCTTATGCAGACTTTCTTTCCCTATAATCGGCTTGAAAATATCCTCTCGTCCTATCTTCGCATTGAAATCCCCTAATAGAATTTTCATATGGTATCGCGAGAGTTGGTCAAATATTCGTTCAACTTCTTCTTAAAAACTGTCTTTTATATCGTCATCCTTATCTTCAGTGGGGCATGTACATTAAAAAAATAAGATCATACCACCTTCCCTTAAGAGTAATAAAAGAAAGTCTGTCAGTGACAAATTCAACTCGTTTAATTCCTGGTAATATACGTTTATGAACGAAAGACCCTGTCCCTAATTGGCGATTTTTGTTTCCTTCCCCGTAAAAGAAGGTAACATTTCTGGAATTCTCAGATCCATTTCCTTCCCACCTAACTTCCTGAACTCCTACTATGTCCATCCTGTATTTCTCTAACTCACTCGTTACGGATTTTAACGCGCCTGCCCTATAAAGACTCCTAATATTCCATGTTCCAAATCTGATGTCCATTTTCTTATGCTAAGGTCGTGCCAAGTTATGTGTCCTTGTCAAAGGCTTTTGTGAATATTTCTGAACAAGTGCTTTTTTTACAGGATGAGGTTGTTAGCCCTACCCAAACCCCCAAGCTGGAGGACCACTCCTAGTCGTCTGTCCGCGACTGCTTATTCAGTATATTCGCAGCTAACCTCTATATCTAGAGGCCTTCTCCTCGATCCGCAACCTGAGGACGCGCCTTGCCGTGGTGACAGGAACCCAGGTTACACGGCTTTAAGGAATAAACTGTAAAAATAACTAATTCTGAAACCCGTGATATATATAATAACCTTCTACACAGTTGAATATAGCAGAACAATAGTGCCCACTTTCACAGTAGCAATCGAGTGGCTAAACCATCCTCTTCAAGCACCGTCGTAATTCACCACTTTCCACCAGAGGCGCCAAAAAAAATACATCTTTATTTCGGGTTGCATACACCTCAGGCAATACACTCCAAGATTTTTTTAAAGTGTGGATAAAATTTCCGCACGTAACACACATCGCCCACTCAGCGATAAAAAGTTGGCACAACATTTTATAACAAGTTCTGCAACATGTAATTACCCTTATTTTCTTAATTATGAATAGAATTTAATTTATCGTTAGTCCTTGTCAGTCGCTGTTAGTAATTTAACACCACTAACCTACATCTATTTATTTCTAACTAACTCATTCTCGCCAAACTCATTCACTCCAACTAAACAAAACGAAACTAAAGAAAAAATTCCCCTAAATACCAACGCTCTTTCACTCATTACTATAGTCACAAACACTCACGTTAGTTAAAGAAAAGTCGTCAGTCGTTATCCTATTTATAAAATACACAAATTTCAAAATGTGACATATTCTCAGGTTTAATATCAATAACCATTTTAATTATATATATATTATATTATCAAAGGTGAGTTCATCTAATTGTATTAATTTAATATTACTCTCCAAAATTCATAATAATGACAGTAAAATATTACAATTTTATCATAGTACTCATCTCACATCCATTCTTGCTTGCTACATGAATTGTGCATCTTCATATATCTTCCATAAAATTTTCCGAGAATTACCATTACATCGGACAATTAAGAAAAATATGACAATTATACAACATATCCAGATCTGGAAAACTAACAAAGACAAGTATTAATAACACATTAAAAATTAGATCTATCCACATATATATTTTTAATTTGAAAGCTGGACCATAAATATCATTTCTTTATATCACAGATTCTCTATATCACCTATCTAGTTAATAGTATGAGAGGTATCTAATTTATGATTATTTTACAATGTTTCTCCTTTCACTAAATATTTTTGTTTGACTCACATGACACTTTCTAATATCTCTAGGATTTTCCGTATTTCTAATTTGAACAGTGTTTCCACCCAAGAAAGGTTCTATGGAATAAGGGCCACTCCATTTTGGACACAAAGATTTAGTTCCCTTATCACTCAAAGGGGAAAGAAACTGAGTTTTAATCAACATTTTATCCCCGATATTATAATTATGATCAACACACCTTCTAACATTATCATATAATTTCTTTTTACGTTTCCACGCATTGCTCATGTTCTGAAGAGCCTTCGACCATAACTCCGGTTCTCGAGTGTTTAAATCTGAAGCTCTTATTTGCCATTTAACATCCAACGGATTACGTAGATCATAATTAAAAATTAAATCCATAGGACTACATTTTCTTTCTTCGTGAATAGCACAATTTACTGAATACTCAATTTTCCAGATTCCTTTATCCCAAGATGTTTGTTTTTGTCCAAAATATATTCTCAAATAATTTTTTTTATCGTAGATACGTATCTTACACTCGGATTCGACGTCGCGTGATATGGTGATATACTTATATCCCTAATTCCATTTGCATATAGAAAATCTTTAAACTTAGCTGATGTAAACACCAAGTGATTGTCACGACCTATTGAAAACACAAAACCGTTTCTACACATTAATTTATAAAGTTTATTGATAATGCTTTGACTAGAAAGGAATTTTATTGGTTCGAGAAAGACTCTTTATGAAAATGAATCCACGGCTATCAGAGAATAACGTCCTGATTTACTTTCTACTATTGGGCTTATTAAGTCAATTTGCCAACATCAATTTACTATCTTCTCATATTGAGAAATCAACTTTCCTGCATGTTTTACATTATTACTTTTATTTAACTGACATTCCGTACAAGCAGAAACATATTCCCTAATTTACTTTTGCATCTCAGGCCACGTAAAGCACGCACAGATCTTCCCAATAGTTTTACTTATTCCGGCATGAGATCCGGGTAAAATACTCGCGAGGAAGAACTCAATTATACTTGGAGCTAATGTTTTAGGTAAACAAATATTATACGGATTTCTAATAGCTTTAGTTTTACGACCCAGACAGCATATTTGCTTGCCGCTTGCCTGTCGCTTTTATTTGATTTTATTTCGCTTTGGCTTATACACAAAAGCTTATTTCTGCTTAGCGCAAGCTGTACTGCGGGCAACCCACGCTTCACTTGTGAGACGCTTTCCTTTAGGTTGAAGTAAAAAGACAGCGCGCGTTCGATTATCAGTTGTTCTCAAAACCCACGTGACGCTGACCTCTTAACTTTCGGCGACAAGATAGTGTTCGCGTTGTTAGCGTCTTGTTAGCATTCAGCTTGAATAAAGGACAAACTTATTTTTTTATTTTAATTCTGCCGTCTATTACTCTAGTACTCTAGTCCCACTATAAGGTCGCTCTTTATTTCCTCATATTTCGGTAACCATGAGGCATAAAGAATTGTAGTATTTATGTATAAAGCATAAAGGTGAACATATGTGGCAGCAGATTTGAGCCTACTTATTTCGCGAAAGAATACAGAACTGTTACAGATATTTTAACATAAACTTCAAGTTTAACTTACAGTATAAACTTTATCTGAACACTGTGTTTAAAGTATAAACATTTTTCTGCGTTTTTATATAAAAAAAAGTAGAATTTTCAAGTACTCGCGGCTAAGATAGCAGCATATTAGATATTTCTAAGAAGCAACGGTGCGTTGGTTCTCAAAAAACATGGAGATGTGATTCAAACTGCGACGGATGCGTTTCTTTGTGCTCCTCATCACACGGCTATCTTTGCCAGCCATGGAAACATCAGATACGCTCAACTACACCTTAGCCGGCACGCCGAACTTCTCCAGCGATGGACTGAAGAATGGAAGATTAAAGTCAGCCAACAGAAGACCTCCGTGGTAAACTTCACGAGAAACAGAAGAAGGGTTCACGTCAGGATCACCATGGCTGGAACAACCCTCCACAATAGAGAAGATGCCAAATATCTCGGAATAGTCCTGGACAGGAAGCTAACATTTGCACCACACATACATTCCATCGCCAAGAAAGCCAGCCAACGACATCAAGCCTTGCTACCGCTACTCCTCTCCCCCTCCCTCACCCTGAAAACCAAACGCCACATCTATCAGATGAGCATTCGTCCCGTCATGATGTATGCCCACCCTGCATGGCAACACGCAGCAAATACGCACCTCAGACAATTACAAGTCATCCAGAACAGAGTAGCCAGGCCCATCACAGGACACTCGAGAGACACTCGCCTCGAACAATTACATGAAGATTTGGAACTCCCATTTCTACATGACTACCGAATCTACCGAACAGCCAACATCTGGAGGACAATCAGAGCCTCGCCACACCAACACATAGCCACCATAGGAACGGTAAATCCAAGAAGACAAATCTACAAGATGCCGCACCCCTAAAGAGCACAACAAATAACATGACATCGGGACAGCAAAAGAGGAGCGCGACAGTTGCGTCCTCTCTCACAACAAATACGCACGCAAAACCACACGACAATCAACAAAACAAATATAAGGCAAGGGCTCCGGCCCGGTACTTAAAGCAACAAAGAAAAACCGTCAAGAAAAGTATGAGTATGAGTATGAGTTGGTTCTCAAAACTAAACCGTAACAATTATGCTTATTTTGATGTTTTCAGAAGCGGATCGGAGACTTGTGTTTTTTTGACGGTTGTGCATTTGCTTCAATAATTATGAATTTGAGGGGACAATATATTGTAGCGTAGATTTAGTCAGACGGTTAAATTATACGGATTTCATACTGTTTTATCTAAATTCGTTTACTGCAAGCTTCCATATAAATTTTTTAACGTGTGTTTCGCTTGCAATAAGCTTAATAAAGGTTGCCATTACTGAGAAACGCTTATACTTGGCTTGCGTTTGAGATAATTTGACTTGTGTTTAACTTCTGAAGACAAGCTTGCCGCAAGCCTTGCCCAGATGTAACTAACTAGCTTGCCACAAGCTTGCATAGTATAGCTTGCGGCAAGCTAATTGACCTTGCAACAGCAAGTTTGTTAAATTGCTTTCTGGGTATATTGTTAATCAACTTATATCCCTCAATCACCCTTTTTGCTTTTAAATCCCTTATAATCTTATTTAATTCAGGATCACTTAACTGATGATCTCGTATTGACATATTTACATAAGGCATATTCCACAGATTAATCAAAAAATAATTTGTTACTTTATCCGCATGTGAAGGTTCTATCTCTATTTCCTCAAAGTTACTAATGTCATACAATCTCGAAATAAAATCTGCAGAGACATTCATATTAGTAGAAAATGATTTTACTTCAAAACTAAAGGCAAAGAGACGGTATAATAACGATCCCTATCTTTTTCACTCTTTTCATATACCTTAAGGCATACACTAAACCGGCGTGATCCATTCTTGGCTCAAAAGGTTTATGCAGATAAGTTCTATAACGTTCCATGGTTTCAATGGCCGCTAACATTTCTAACAAATATATAAGCTTATTGAAGTCGTATTTCTTCAGACGTCTACTATAAAAACCCACTAGAACTAAGTTATCATCATCATATTGTTGGATCACCTCTCCCAAACTTCTTAATGTTGCATCACTGTTAATTACAAACTTTTTATTCAAATCAGGCAATTTTAATACAATATAATTTGCAAATAGTTCTTTTATATTATCTAAAGCTTTTTGTTGTTCTGGTCCCCACCTAAATACTGCAGAAGCCCTTAATCTTTCTATTGGTTCCAAAACATAATGAAATTGTGGAATAAACTTGGAATAATATTGTAAAAATGAAACTAAACATATCAAACCCTTTTTATTCCTTGGAGCGGGCAATCTTTTAATAATCTCAAGTCTCGATGGGTCCATTATCATTTTTCCATCTTCTATAATAAAACCCTGATAAGAAATTTTACGTGAAAAAAATGTACACTTAGTCGATCCTGTAACCTTTTTATCCTGTAACCTTTTTAAAACTGTATCTAACAGAACCTTATGACTCTCTATATCTTTACTTTTACAAATTAGATCGTGCATATACCACTCTACACCTTCATCTTATAACGGATATAAGAATTCAGTTAGTATTTTTGATAACACATGACTTCCGGCAGCTAATCCAAATGGAAGTACCTTAAATTCAAACAAACCCCTATGCGTAAGAAATGCCGTCAAATGACGACAATCCTCCGTCAATGGTATTGTTAGATATGCTTTTCTTATATCAAGATGGGTATATATTTTAGCATCTGATAATTCAGCTAAAATATCCTCAATCCGAGGTGTAAACTGTGTATTTAAACAAAGATGCCGATTCAAAGCAGAATAGTTTACGACCATACGTTTAGATCCATCGTTATTATTAACAAGAAAACAGGTAAAAGCATGTTCACTATTACTACATTGAATTAAATCAGATTTTAACATCTCATCAATAATTTTATCGAGTTCTCTTTGAGATGCTCGTGACATGGGATATGCTTTCTCACGAATAGAATTGTAATCATTTAAGAGAATTTTATAAATAAAATTCTTAATTTTTCCTACATTGAGTGAGAATACATTAGGAAATTTATCAAGTAACTCATTCACATACTCTTGTAATTCCGGATATTCCTCCAAGACTTCCGGATCCACTCTCAATTGACATGGACTCTCGATAGACTGCTTATTGAAACAGGTATTGGAAAAACCATTGGTCTCCACTGAGCTGGCAACACTGGAATGTCCCCTCATTGGTTCCTGAATAAATTCCCTAACGTGTGACTCCCGACCAACGTTTGGATATAACTCACTCGAATATTCTTCCCTCAAAAATAATTAGGTTGAAATTTGGGATGGTTATCTGCAAAACAAATCAACAGCACAAGTATCTTCACGTAAATCAGGTGGGGGGTCCCTTAATGAAAGTTCAAAGTAACCACAGAGTTTTCTAAAGGAAAGATTAACTTGTTGGTCACTAAATCGATCTTTGCCTTTGCTTAAGTTCATTAATTCCCATAATAAAAAAAAGGTTCAAGATTTTCCACCAAAAAAACTTTAATCGATACACTCGATTTTTTAATTTAATGGGAATCCTCATACATTGTTCTAAAGTTAACTTCTGTTTACCTATCCCTACTCCTGTAAACATTTCATTAAGCACTTGCACAGGATATTTTAAATTTTGATTCCACCTATCAAAGTTTTGTTTATCAATAAGCGAAGCTGAAGAACACGTATCTAGTCCTCCTCCCCTACGAGTTCCTAACTCAAAAGCATCGACAAAAGCTGCAATTAGTTTTCTTGAAGTATTATTTTCTATTGTTCCATCCTTTTTTTAATATTCACTGTATTTCTATCAACAAATTTTTGGGGTATTGTTCCTCCCTCACCATGAACTTGTCTCAAAAATACGAAAGTTCTTACTACTTTCATTATTAGCAGGTGACGAACTAAAAATGTTTAAGTTCGCATTTTCTACACCATTCCGAGACACTGAAACTCGATTCCCTTTAAAATTACCACTATGCATTAAATTACTCACTGGTCTAGAGGCATAATGCTTTGTTTTTATGTTGTTAATTTGAGAAACGTCATTATAAACACCATCACTCACATTATGGTGTCCATGTTCAATATTATCTACCGGGATTCGAACTTCGGACCTCTCTATAGGAAGCGTATACTGCTGCCGATCACTCTTAGCTGCAAAGCGTTTCTTATTCCTCCTACCACTATTCATAAAATGATTATTAAAAGAATTTGAAACACCCGCACCATTAGAAGATTGAACACCGGACCCAAGTTCCTGATTCAGAGCCGAGCTACTCCGTGGCTAAGCGGTTAACGTATGCACCTTTGGCGCGGGAGACCCGGGTTCGATTCTCGGCGGGAGCTCATGTGGTTCGGATTCCACGTTAATCAGTAGGTCCACGTCTCATATAGCCTCGCTGCTGAACGGGACGTAAAACTCAAAATCAATCAATCAATCTGATTCAGAGCCCCTGACCGGTCACTATTCCCTGCAAAGCGTCTTTCCATATTCATTCCCATGTTCACTTTTAACAACTTTTTATTCAGCAAATACTGTTTATTAGCAGGACAATTGGCTACTCGTGCAGTCCACCACATAAATAACAGGAAACCTGTTTACACTCTTCACGTCCTCTACTTGAAACCTTGATTAATGCACTGTATACCTCCAAATTCCTTTGATGTAAGTCATATTGATTTAACTCACTCAACAACTCATCTAATGACGTTAGGTAACGATACTTATATATGTCATGTTTTAAGTGGGGATTCATTCCTTCAATAATAATTTGTATAACTTCTTTACTATTCCCATAATTTAGGGGATCCATAATAAACAATATATGAGTCTATTATCTTGTTTACATAATCTAATAAATTCTCTTCTGGTTTTTGCATAACCTTAATATATCTATTTATAATGGCTCGCTTACCTAATGGTGTCATGTATTTTTGAAACAAATGACTTGTAATTTGTGACCATTCGATAGTCATTTCATATAAGGAAATTCATTCCTGACTTAATCTATTTGCGCTTTTCCTAGCGCAGCAATCAGAACGGTTTCTACAGAAAATAATTTCAATTTAATAGTACCATAGACTACACTCATAAATTGAAAAAGCTTTACATCATCTGATCCGTCTACTACGGGAATTCTACGTACGTGTTCATTAAACAAATTACAAGAAGCATTAACCGTTCATTTCTCCATATTAAAATTAAAAGGCACAAAACTATTCAGTAAACGTACGTTCTAAGGTTCATTACGCATAATTTCAACTTTATTTTTATCGCAAAATGGATTTGAACTTTTCTTTTCTTTCGCAATCATCTCCTCAGCTGATTGATCAAGGTCAATAAACGGATGCAGGGAGCTACGGCTACTTGTTATAGACACACACAAAGGTTCCAACTCGTCCCTCAACATTCCTCTGCTATCACAAAAGTCAGAACACACAACTGTTGAAGACAGGTAAGTTACATTATCAGCAGTGAACAACGACAAATGTTGCCTAGTTGATTCTGCTTCCCCTTCCAAATACGACAAATCCCAACCTTGACCTATATTAGGCGGAATAAATACTCCCCTTTCTCCTCCTACAAACCCATTTAATACTAGCTGACCAGGCCTCCCCGCATGATTTTCCATATTTATGAATAATGAAGAAATAAAAGTTAATGCTATAATATACAAAAATATTCCCACCAGAAAAATATTTCTGCCAAATAGCGACTGCACACTTACAAGTATTTGTTTCGTACAAGATCCGGTTTTACCATACAGCCTTCTAACCATCCAAAATTCAAACTTTTTTTTTTTACAAAAAGAATGCGGATATATTTAACAACTCTAACAACAAACCTACCAAGTAACGAACAAACAAATGTATACATGTATTATGTTGCACGTTCCCTCCTATAGTCTCAAGAAAACGAATTTTACTCCAGCACTTTAAACCTATCAAGTATGTAATGCATGTACCGTAACTAATTTCAACAATTTTTTTTATTATTATTATTGAACATTCGATTGCTACTGTTTGTAACGTGCCTTAGGTATTTCTCCGTCGTGGGCCACCGGCCGTTAATAACCCGGACAAATATCTATAAAGGGAAACATGCCCTACAATAATAATTGTTAAATGAGGGAAATTATGCGAGATACTCCTAGTGCAAATCTTAACTAAATTTTCTATATGAATTCTCATCTATAAGATTTCTACGTGTTTTAGCTTAGCAAAAGAAAAAAATCATGATATAAATAATCAAAAAGATCCTGTTAGGATATTGAAATAAAAGCTTATATATATGTGAATTGAAAACTTCATAACCATAATTCAATCAAGCAATATATACTTTCAATGGATTTAAACAAGAATAGTAGTTTATACATATGTAAATCTATATCATGATATATATATATATATATATATATATATATATATATATATATATATACTAGAAAAAAGTGTGTTTACTGTGAGTATATTTAAAGAGTCTACCCTACTACAATTCCCTATCATTAATTTTCTGTAAAAAAATATATTTAAAATTGTTTTAATAACACGCTGTTAAATAATTCAAATAGATATAAAATATATTTACTCCTAATTAATCTAATACCTTAAATCAGAGGATATAACAAATTAGTAGAACAACTCACCCATTTACAAAAGTGATATATAATTCCATTCACTCCCGATTTAATTAAGTTGGTGTCAAACTACAGAACCTTTCATCCACACAATATCGCCAAAAAGAAAAAAAACACTTCCGCACGTAACAAACTTACCTATTGCTAAAAGATAGATGCGTCACACTCTTTGAGCGGTTCATATTCTAACAGGTTTAATCGCAAGGTAATCCTGTTTTCATTTCTTCTTCTTCTTCGCCTTCATATATACATTTACATATATACGCATAATGTTGAGTAAAATAGTATATAGTTGAATATACAGGGAAAGGTAAGGGAAATGTCTAACTGCTACTTTTGAAGTACAGTGAAATAATGAAAAGGAAATGAGAAGACAAAAGAGGAAAGCACAAAAGGATTTTGAAAGTAACTATTTTTAAAAATTAAGAAATCACCTTGCATTTCCTCAGGGTGATAATAATGGCTTTTTGAGGAGTTTTGTAGAGTGTAGCAGCGCTCCTCTCGCGCTGCTGAAAATTAATTACTTTCAAAACGAAAGTCTAAAACTAAAAATGAACTGAATGATTCAATTAAAAGAGTGAAATCTATTGTACACGATCATCATCTTTAAACATCGCAAGCTTACTTTTTTAAAAGAGTGGACTAACGTGTGAAGATAAATATTAAACCAAGACAACCATCAACAAAAGTGAGAAGCGTTAACGTGATGTTCTCACATCAAGTCACGTAATGCTGAACAACTAATGATTTCATATATCTAAAGAAAGAAACACTGACCTATCCTAAATACAGAAAGAGTAGCAATGTAATATTCTGTGATATTATCCATCATGCATTTTTACATAACTCTGCACATGTTGACATCAGTTCCGCAATTTGAATTACACTATTAAAGATGTACATACATTTATATCTGGCTAATCAATTCTGTAACTGTATCTGATTACCCACACCTTGAAAAATAGCACAGATCTATTGCATCATGTAATGGCCAATAAATTATGATAAGTCATGACGCTAAGTATTAAACATATCTATGTCCTCCTAACTCTAGCAACGAAACATGCATCTACAGATTAACTTGGAATCCGTGAAATGTCGAACTCAAGTTTCCTACACAGAAAATGCGTGCACTAAATGATTTGCCAGGAATATATATTGCTTTCAGCAGGTAGTGTCAAAGAACAACAAATAAATTCTTACACATAATAACAGTAATAGTAAACTAAATAATAAACCTGAATAACACAATGCTAAACAATATATCCAAGGAAATATTATATTAAATTGCATTTTATTCTAAAAGAATCAGAATATCTCCGACTATATATGAGACAAAAATCTGAGAAATATAATCTTCCTGTACACACGAAAAAGAAAGTCATAATTTGATAACTTGGCAAATCGTAGTGTAATAGGAAAAGAAAATTCCTCAAGTGAGCAATATTTTTTCCTGGCTGTATGTGCACTAAATGATTACCCGCAAAGATGTATTGCTTTTTAAGACAAACAAGAAAGGTAATTCAGATGAATTACAGTAGCCATGTGTTACTTTTTTTGAACAAATCTTCGAAAGCGGATAGATCTAGCAATTTAGTATTCTGTGATTTAATATATGATGCATTTTTCATAGCTCTGCACATGTTGACATCAGGTCCGCAATTTGAATCACACTATTAAAGATGTACCTACACTTATATCCGGTTTATCGATTCTGTAACTGAATCTGACTGCCCACATCTTGAAAAATTGCACAAACCTAAAATTTTTCAGATGAACCTCTAATGCGAAAAAAGGTTGCATCACGTAAGTGCTAACAAGTTTTGATAAGTGATAACACTACGGATAAAAAATATCGATTTCTAACTCTAGCAATTCCTCAAACTCAATGCTAATAGGGGCAGTATAAACCAGAAACCATCGCTGATAACGGGCTTGTGTGTAAAAATTTCTAATTACAATATCTTTTTTTTAATATAATGGTACACATTCTTTAAAGGAACTTAAGGCTCCATAGTTAGTTTGGTAATACTTAGATTTTGTAAACAAAGTAGTTGGAGTTCCATCCGTCCGTAGTATAGGAAAATGAACTGAATAGTTATGTAAGAGGAACTTCATTTCAAATTCTATTTCAAAACAAACAAGAAAAGCGTAATTTAAATGCTAATACGTACAAGAATTTAAATAGTCACTATCTATAGCAATTAGGTAACACATTAGAGGTGATTACATTACCCATTAATTATCAATTCTTTGAAAAACCTAGTCTATAAGGACGTATGATTATATAAGACGTATATCTACAACCTAACGTGAAATTCGAACTACATTATCTATCATCAAGTGTCGAACTCATTTTCCCCATAATATAGGCACATACATCCACGAAGAACAAATGAAATAATTAATTTCAATACCAATACTATTAAAGAAATAACTATCTACGCTACGAAAATAGCGTTTAAATAAGCACTGAAATAATAATCAAAACCACTACTATTAAACTACATAAATACTATACTTATAAAATAATATCTTTCCGTAATGTTAAAGAGCAAGAAATAAACCCCTACATATACTAGCAGTAATAGTAACTAAATAACTAGCTACGGAATATATAATACAGTGCTAATAACTATATTCAGGTAAATATTACATTTACAATTCATTATATTCTACAAGAATCAGAATATCTCGAGGCTATACGAAACACGAATCTACAGATTAACTTGGAATCCATCAAGAGTCGAACTCAAGTTTCCTACACAGAAAGTACGTGCACATGATTTGCTACGATTATGCTTTCAACACGTAGTGTGAAAGAACAACAAATAAATTACTACATATAATAACAGTAATACTAAACTAAATAATAAACCCGAATAACACAATGCTAAAGATTATATCCAAGGAAATATTATATTAAATTGCACTCTATTCTAAAAGAATCAGAATATCTCCAACTTTTTCGCATTAACTCGGGAACAAATGAATTAATCTGTTCTTTTTGTCACGTTATTTTTGCAATAGTCATAATTTGATAACTTGCCAAATTGGTACTGTAATAGGAAAAGGATTTTCTCAACTGAAGAATAGTTTTCCTGGCTGTACGTGCGCTAAATGATTACCCACGAAGATGTATTGCTTTTTAATACAAACAAGAAAAGGTAACTCAGATGACGAATTACAATAGCCATGTGTTACGTTGTTTGAACAAATCTGCAAAAGCGGATAGATCCAGCAATATAGTGTTCTGTGATATAATACATGATGCATTTTTACACATCTCTGCACATGTTGACATCAGGTCCGCAATTTGATTTACACTATTAAAGATGTATCTACACTTATATCCGGCTAAACGATTCTGTAAGTGTATCTGCTTACCCACACCTTGAAATATTGCACAAATTTGAAATTTATCACATGAACCTTCAATGCAAGAAAAGGTTGCAACAGGTAATGTCCAAGAAGTTTTGATAAGTGATGACATGACGATACGGATAAAAAAATATCAATGTCCTCCTAACTCTAGTAATTCCTCAAAGTCAATGATAACAGGGGTAATGTAAATCGAAAACCATCGCTGATAATGGGCTTGCGTGTACAAATTTCTAATTTTAATGTAGTTTTTTTTTCTGAATATAATGGTACATCTTTAAAGGAACATAAGACTCCATAATTCCCTTGGTAATACTTAGATTGTGTAAACAAAGTAGCTGGAGTTCCATCAGCCTGAAGTATAGGAAAATGAACTGAATAGTTATGGAAGAGGGACTCCATTTCAAATTATATTCTAATACAGACAAGAAAAGCTAACTCAAATGTGGAATTACAACGTTAAATGACAATACGTATAAAAATTAAAATAATCTCTATCTATAGCAAGTAGGTAGAACCTCACAGATGATTAAAAGAGAAAGAAAGAGAGAAGTTCAACTATGTTTTATCTTACTAGAACGTAGAGCTTCATTATGCTGACAATCTCTCAAATACACAGATGAGCACAACACAATTCGAAAAGTCTACTTCACACCCTTCACCCTGTTCAATGTTTTTTTCTACATTCGTATGACGTCAAATAAAAACGTTAACGAAATTTAAACATTTCAAATAATACATTTCAATAATCCATTTCTTTCTTTTTAACATAATGATTTAGTGTATACTTACCCCCGGACCGACATGACGAAACACTCACCTATCTGAGAAAGGCGAGTTACGAAATTTCACAAGCCATAATCGTAATGTTATGCCTTTCGTCTGTACATTCTTCAGGAAATCTCCTAATCGAAGAACAAATATATTGAATTATTTCAACAAGAATAAACTGATACCAAAATGGCTAAATGTGCTCAGCGAAAATATGATCTCTCACAAACACACGAAAATAAAATTCATAAATTCCATATATACATTAAAGGAAAACGCAATTGCGAAGCAATACGATCTCTTATATCGGAAGTCAAAGATAAAGCGAGCTTATTATGTTGAAGGTTCTCAAGAAACATATGAGCTTTTCCAGGTTGGTTGGTCAAACCTCTCCCCTGCTACATTTAATATTCTTATTCAGTTCCAGATCTGAAACAAAGTTTCATTTCCTTATTCATACATATTATTGGGTAGGTGTATCAAAATAACATCTTCAGTAAATCATATCTATTAACAAACTTATTTTACATTACATAACTCAGCGTTTTCGCGTTCAGATTATACTATCTTCAGTCGCACATGAGCATGTTCGTATGTGAAGACACAACAAACATACATGTAATCTCACTTTTGTATACGTTTGAAAAAGGTATTGATATATATTTGATAAAGTTTCATATATAATATTTGTAATTGATATTTTTAACATGGATAACTACATGTGGATTTCTACAGGGATTGTCAAAAATTTGATAAGAAGACCATCATTTTATTAATAAAAGTATGACTGTAATTCTAGTTATAGCGGTCTGGTTATATGTAGATTCCCACCGGTTTGTCAAGCCAGGCGAAGGTTCACTTTGCTACTTCGTACTGATCTCTTCTGCCTCTGCAAACTTCTTTTCATGCTCTTTCAAGATAATATTTTTGCAAATCACCTGCAGTGTATATCTCAACAGTCTCTCCAGGGTCTTTTCCTAGGATAAACGTTCCACGTGGTTTCTTTCAATTAATTCGTGTATATATTTCGGGTGTATTAGAGGTGGCGTTTCGTCCATAGTTGTAAAACGTTGTCTATGTGGCGAATGGCCTGTGTTTTTCACCTTTCGCGGCATTTAGTTCTAGAGCATTAAGCTCTGACCCTACTGGGCTAGAAGCAGTTAATCTCGTGCATTGGAAAAAAATCTATTGGTATTTTTATCGTACGTCTATGAATGGAACGTTCAAAATTTAACTTCCAGTCCCAAGTATCGTACAATGGCACAAAACATTAATCCTATAACAATTAAACTCTGCGGAGGTAGTACACAACTCTGTTACTTTATTCGAATATTATAACATTTAGTCTATCTAGCATCAACAGATGTGCATTCGGGCATGGTGTATTTTCAATATTCATCATTACTTTATATTTTCCTTCAACATTTGTATAAGATCACTTTTTTAGATTGTACTTTGGGGTCGATCTTCTCAGTGGCAGTGCTATAACTGATATACTATTTTATTTTAAAAATCCTAGGGAGGATTTTATTTCCTTAGGAAGTTCCATACAGCAACGTATTGATTGGAAGATGTTTTAAATTTCATAATGGGCTTTTATGAAAAAATGCGAAAATGACTTAATCGATTACTGCTTTATGTTCACGAATGACATGGAGTTTAAAAGAACCAAATAGTACATATGAATTCCTGTTAGAAACCGTGGACATAGCACGAAAGGGATATCCGCCGTGTAGGAGTTAGGTGGGATTATTAATATGAATGAATCATTATTTTCACTGTTGGTTGTACGAACAATTCCCGAATCGTCGCTACACCACTAGCGTCACTAATATACATGATGTTGATCGGACTCCCACTGTGATGTGAACTCGTGATCAAACTGCTTCCTTGCAGAAATATTAGGATAGTACATAATTATTTCACATAAATCAAGCTAACCCGAGGCTCTCTTTAAAGGATTGTGTAGAACGTAGGGATACTGTGTTCTCGGGATGATCTAAAAGCTAGGGGGAAAGTATTGGTGTCTGAGGGTTTTACATCATGGGCAATAACGAGAGGAAGACTAAGTCAAGTCAAGAGAAAATATGAAATTGAGCTATATTCTAGACTCATTAAAATCTAGAATTATTACAGGTCCTATAACTAAAACACGCTAGGTCAAACACTACTGCGGAGAAAGAAGCCACCCCTTCAACAAAGCGATGTTATATTGTGCATTGCATAGAAAACAAATGTAAATGAACCCGTCTATTAGCTTTTATAAGGTCAAAAGTACGACTAAAAATCAAACAATGAAAAAGTTATACTTATTTTAAATCTAAAGAGGAAATATGATTATTGCTTTGGCGTTATGATGCCCAGACCAGCGGTTCCAAGAAAAGATTTAAAGGACTAGAAAGTGCGGTCTCCGGCAAGACTGTTAAGGAAAATAGTTGAATATAGCACTGTTAGTACTTGGCATCATTTCACCAAGACTATTACACGTGGGTCTGTGTGTGCCCTTTCCTCTGTCATTAATCGGCGACCGACCACCTAGAATTGCTGTATTTGATTTTATCTCCCAGCGTGAAATCATTAATGGGAATCCCACGCTATTACACCTAGAAAGAACTTCAGGTTGAGAATGGGTTTAATACTTTCTGTACTAGATAGGATGACTTCCTTTTGCTAATCTTTTCGCCTGTCGAGTTTGAATAAAACACGTAAACAAATGAAAATAAGCGATTTCAATCCAAATGATAATGAAGAGCATCCTTCGGTGCATCGTCATGTGGAGTCATGCGGCCACAGTAGAGCCATCCACAGGCAAAATGTCAATAATTGATATCGAGAGCAAGAAGTGGTAGAGGGATGGGACCAACGTTGGGCACTGTGGACCCATAAGGCGCATGAAAAAAATATGAGGGGTACGCCAGCCCCCTTACTTATTTTGACATATTAATATTAAATTGTATTGTGCTAAATTTACGCAAGGATCAGCTAGTAATTATTATTATTATTATTATTATTATTATTATTATTATTATTATTATTATTATTATTATTATTATTATTATTATTATTATTATTATCAACAGCGTCTTTCACTACCTGCGCATGTTTGACATGGAGTCGAAGAGAAGATCCATCATTTGTAGAACGAATAAGAATAGAGAGTTTTCTTTTTTAAAATGCAAAGTAGAACAGAAAATATGAAATGAGTGACAACCTGTAACGAAAAACCTATATTTTCTCTCAACTAAATTAAAAGAAACAAGATAGATTAGAACTCTGGTGGCCGGCACAAGAAGACAGTGCTTATTATTCACCAACTGTATCGTTAGGGATTACTATGTATTAACTATGTATCATTTCCGTGGGTTATATATTGTGACCACGTGTTCCTTCTTTGCTGGAAGTCGAAAATGGCTTACATGTAGTAGTTAAATCAACATGCTATATGTAATTCATGAGATATTTAGACCTACGTGCTCTATATATAATGTAATAAGAGTAGAATATTGGTTGACGAAACGAAAATTATTGCCATCAGAAGAAATATTTATCTACGAGGCTTGCGCAGTAATATAATTCAAAATAGTTACTGTTTAGTTCAGTAAACGAAAAAAGAGGTATAGAAAGCAAACATGTCGCGTCAACGAGATCGATCAGAGTTGACAGAGGCGGAAGCAGATGTGTAGTAATACAAAAACATTGGTAAAATTGATAACTAGTTCTGTATCCTGTAGCAGATCGCATCACATCTTTGCGGGAGAGCAGAGAAAGACTTACGAACCCCATCATATAGAAAGCTTTACTAACATGATGATATAGATACAAATGAATATAACTGTGGATACTACAACTTGGATTTAACAAAAGCCGTTTAGATATTCAATGGTTTGCAGGGTTGTATAAGACACAAAAAGATAAGACAAATGCAATTCTCTATACCTCAACTTTCAGTAGCTAGATATATTCAATTTCTGTTTAGATACTGAAACTGCAGTCGGATTTTAATACATGACGTATTGCAGGAAAAAAAAAAGATTTGCATTACTTCTTTGTAGACAGCTATTAGTTGTGTTCTTAAATGTTGTGTGTAAACTAGGGATTGTCAATTTCGGGATTTTTACTTTCCGGACTCTTAAAAATAAAAGCTGACAAATTCCGGAATTAGAAATAATCCGATTTCGTAAACATTCCGAAATTCGAAAAAATCCGGAATTTTTCCGAATTCCTGGATTTTTCTTAATTTCGGAATTTTCTAAATTCCTGATTCTTTCCGAGTTACTTATTTTTTTCGAATTTCGGGATTTTACTGAATTCCATAATTCTCCGAAATCCGGAAAGTGAAACTTACGCTTCCGGAAATGAATTTCTCTTGGTTAATCTGTAACGTGGCGGACATAAGTTTTTGACCAGGTAATGGCTACTGTTTGAAACAAATGCAAAGTACGAGAATTAAATCTGTGTATGTGCAGTTTCTTGTGGAGAAAAAACAAACTTGTGAACCAAAGGATTAAGAACTACTCAAGATTATGCACAAAAGACATACGAAAGACGTTTCGGATTGCATAAATAGAACATACAACTTTGCAAGCGGGCACAAAGAAACCTAACGTAACCAGACTAACGACGAATCGTTTACCGTGTAGCGATCGCGGTTGAGTGGTCAAGGTTGGAATCCACGTGGCACATTTTCTTGCTTTAGGAGTTTTGATGGCGATTGATCGGCAATGACATCTTCTCGCGCAGGACTGATTATTATTATTGTATTATTGAAGTTGCACAGCGAAATTACTGTATATTACGATATCATTTCTGTACTTTTTCTCCATTCAATGTTATTTAGTTTATTAATGGGCACTAAATTGTCTGCAGATCATCGAGTAAATTAGCGTCGGCATGCACTTTGGTGGAAATATCATTACAGCAACGTTACCAGTCCGTTCCAGCATCAGGGATGAACTTAGCTTATGATGTTGCTTAAGAAGATAATGTAGCGGGAAGTGCTGGTCTTGTGAGTAATACAGCTAATTAATATAGCTTCAAGTCCTTTTCAAGTTACTTTATTTTCAATGCAATCGTGAAGAATCAAAGAGTGACGTCTCATACTAAATGAGCAATCCTTAAGAAAGTGGACGCAAACACTTGACGATTTACGCATGTTAATTGGCAAAACGCAAGGAAATTACTAAGATATTCGAAACACTTTGTTCATCTGCAGTATGCACTTTTTAGTTTATCGTTTTAAGGAAAAAACACTACACAATTTGTTATTGCTAAACTAACTTTGGCCAGCGCAATCGGTGGAATATGATGGTCTCTCTAATAGGCACATTCCTGAAGAAGTTTGCCTATTATAGAGACTGACATGTGTGAAATTCGGAAAAAAAATCGTTTTATCGATCGCCGTCCTCTGATTCATACCCCTGATTATTTATACTTGCTTCCTCATTTTCATTGTATCACTTCTCTAGTAAATGTCAGTGGAATTTTTACCAAGTTTTCACTTAACATCTCAAACGGGTAATACACTCTCTTTTACTACCTTCCACGTGCTGTATGCATTATTATAAAATCATTATACTTGTAGTGTATTCGAACTTACGCCCTTTGTATTTTCAATCTAGCCACTACATTCCTGCCCTCTAACCATCTAGAATATGATAATTAAATCAATACAGAGAAAGCTGAGAAAAAGAAAGTAGAAAGTGTTGAAGTATTCACATAAAATACAAATGCGAACATATATTCCAACAACTAAACGTTTACCAAGACACAATCTTCGTGTAAGGTTAAGGCGCTAGTTTAAAAATCCAAAGGACGGCGGTTCGAAGTGCTCAAAGAAGTATATATTTTTTTAGTTTTTTAAAAATAATGCATAGAGCACAGGAGAGGTGGTGAAAGAGAGCGTGTTATCCGTTTATTTCGTTAATTGAATAAGAGTTAAAATTTTTTGTTAAATTCATTAGAGAAGTGAAACAATGAAAACTAGGAAGCAGGTATATTTAATCAGAGGTATGTATCAGAGAGTGGTTATCTCAAAAACTGCAAATTTTCCCGAAATTCGCACATGAGAGTTTCTACGATAGGCATATTACTTCAGAGACCATCTTGCCAGAAATGCCGTAAAACGTCTATGCGATTTTGCCCTTTTGTCTATCAACACCTATAAACGGAAAGAGGGAGAAAGAGAGAGATGTTCCCGGAACTGAGAGTGAGGTGCTTCCATTCAAATCTACGAGTTGACAAATAGACGCTTACATAATGATAATGCGGAATACAAACAACTATAAAACATCAAAGTGATAATTGCAAGCATTATTACCTAAGGTTCCGAAACCGTGACTGTCAATGAAACATGATCTGATGTTGGACATCGAGAAGTAAGTTGATAATGAAATGAAAACAGAACTTTAGAAAAGAAATTATTATGATGCACTAGACACAACATGATTGCCTGTTTCTTCTCCTCATGTTAAATTTTCTAGTCTCGTCTCGTGGCTAACCCAGTGCCATATCGTCTTTCCAAAACGAGACAAATTGTTATCTTGTCTCATTTCGCCTAATTTTCTTTCGAAAACATCATAATAATAGATGTAAAATTGGAAGCGATGCGACTTCGAAATGTAACGAAGTTTACAAGTTAGAATTGATAATCTGACAAGAGATGCTATGGAATGCTTTCTAGACATTTAAAACCCGATGAGTCAATACAAGGACATGTCGCATGTCGTCTTGTCTCGTCTCCTCTCGGATTTAACAAAGCCTATATTGTCTCTCCCATGCTCAATTGGGAACCTATCACCAGAATTGAAGTGGATATTGTGTCAAGTGAGACATGTTGGTTTAAATGTGTAAGTCGGTTGTTGGGACCAACAGGGCGTGACCCACTGCAATCCACCACCGGCAGAGACCCACCATAAAGCAGCGTTCCACCATAACCTACAAACTCACTACGACCCACCGACACGCTCTGCCTAGTGCCTATAAAGCATCATTTGAACAGTGGTGAATTTGTCTACATTTTACTGTTAGGGTTTCTATTTTCTTTCATTTTGTTTTATGGCATTTGTTTCTATTTACTTACCTGAGATGACTACATCTTACAAGGAAAATGCAGATTTTATAATGAATTTTTCCGAGGTAGTGGTGCATATTTAAAGTGTAAATATTACAAACTGGGAGAGCGCAATAACCTCAAAATGGTCTAGAAAATGTGTCTTAAAATTTCGACTAGCCGTATATATGATACGACGCCTAAAATTACCATGTGACGGTGTTGCAGTATGTGGATCATTCACCATTCACGCGTAAAGGATTGCGAGTTCGTTTCCCGGTGGAGTCAACTTGTTTTTGCTTTTACCAATAAAGTAATCATTTATAACTACAAGTAAAATATTAATTCGCCATATGTCTATAATACATGAAGCAATAGGAATTTTAAGTCAGTTGTAAAACTTTTCAATGTTTCATGTGAACTAGATACAAATATAACTTATTTCGTAAAGTCGTTAAAGGAAAAATGTTCTCGACGACTCGTGTCTATATCTGTGGACAGAGTGCGAATTGCAAGGGGGATAATTTCGAAATCCCTTTTGGGTATAGGTCTCAACCAGTATTCCCTATCCGATTTCTCCCTCATCCCTATTGCAATTCGAAAACTGTCCACAGATATAGACACGAAACTTCGGACCCAATAACTGTGGTAACCGTAATACAGCTAGTGATATCAATATATCTATAAAATATGGTACATTTTGTATCTAGTTCACATAAAACATTGAAAAGTTTTACAACTGATTTGAAAATGCCTATCCTAAAATATATGAACATATAGTGAATTCATATTTTACTTGTAGTTATAAATGACTACTTTATTGGTAAAAAGCGAAGAGAGGTTGAATTGATCTGGAATCGAACGCTTGACCCTTTACACGCGAGTCGTGAATGCTCCACACTGCCACAAGATCACTTGGTAACTTTAGGCGTCGGCGGTCGAAGCTTTAAGACGCTTTTTCTAGGCTAATTCTCGCTATTGCGCTTCCCAGTTTAAATGTGCACTACTTCCTCGGAAAGATGGCCCCTAAGTTAATTTTACAAAGTCTACCTTGTCCATGTTAGATATATTCATCTCAGGTAAGTAAATAGAAACAAATGCAAAAGAAGAAGTTGAAAATGGAGATCATAAGTAAAATGTAGACAAATTCACCCATCTTCAGAGGGTACTATATACAATGCACTAAGCAGAGTATGTCGGTGTGCCGTAGTGAGTATGTAGGTTATGGTGGGTCACGGCGGATGGTGGGTTGCAGTGGATCACGTCCTGTTGATCCACGGCCCACGATCTACTTCATCTCTGGTGAGAGGCTTCCAATTCAGAATTGGGGAGACAATATAGGCTTTGTTAAATCCGAGTCGTTACATTTCGAAGACGCATGGCTTCCAATTTTACTTCTATTATTATGAGGTTTACGAAAGAAAATTAGACGAAAGGAGACGAGATAACAATTTGTCTCGCTTCGGAAATTCGAGATGACACAGGGATAGCCTCGAAATCAGTGGCGCATCTAGAAGATAAAACTGGAAGGTTGCCTTGATTTAAATATGACCAGTATATCATGAACATACTATAAATTTTCAAAACCTTATAAATAGTAGCTTAAATTATTTTCGTCAATTTAAAAGTGGGGTGTCCTAGGCCACCCGCCCCTGAGCTAGATCCGCCACTGCACAAGACGAAACACAGGCTCTCCCCTCTCTAAAACGAGACATTCTCACATTACGAGACAAAACAGGCAACCATGTTGTGTCTAGCGCATCATAACCATTCCTTTTATAAAATTCTGTTTTCATCTCTTTATCAAGTTATTTCTCGAAATTCGAGCTCGGATCATCACCTTTTCATTGAACGTCATTATTTCCTTCACTAACTTCTGTTCATAATTGTAATTTTTAAGAAAATCATTCTATTTTCTACGGTTTTCATTCCACGCTCAGTCTACCATTTTCATTCTACTGCTTGTCAAGTGGAATTAACATATGATAGGTTATACTGGTGCTGTGAATGTTTGTGAATGTGTTGCTGTGAATGTGTCTAATGGTATGAAACCAGTTTATATTTAGACAATTGATATTACGTGGGGATAATTGCATTCATCTATTACTACTTAACTGTCTATGTATGGTAGATCTATAAGTGTAGTGTTCTACGTTTCCCTTCGTAGAACAAAGTTATTTGATGGCTCTGGATTAAGTGTAACGGAATTGTACAGTAGCCTAGGCATGTAACTTTGGTGGGGAAATAGAAGTTACAACTACAGCATGAAGTTTGGAAAGAGGGATCTTTCTTTTTTCCTCTTGAAATGTCTGTAATGCATTGCTTGTTCCATTCACTGTATTTGTATGTGTCCTCTCTGCTTCCTTCGGGCGTTATGCACTATCTTCTGCATAGCAAAACTCACAAGTGTAATATGCATGATTCACTGTGTAACGCAGTGCTGCAATAATTTCGCTTAGTCGTTAACAAATATAGTGCTTTTGCTGTCTTGAATATCAATAAAACTGGTTGTGGAAAAAAATAACTGAATACGAATCTGCTAAGAGTCTATTTATATAGTTTAATATTGTAGTGTCAATATGGTAACTCATCAATAAACTTATGATTGTTTTTCCAGGACACCTTTGGAAAAAGGGGGAGTTGTGTAAGTCACAATATTTTGTCATTCGGGATATTAGTGATATGTTGTTCGGATCTTGGAACCGTAGGTGATAGCGCTTGCAATTATTACTTTGCTGTTTTATGGCTGTTTGTTTTCGGCATTCTTATTATTTAAGCATCTATTTGTCATCTTGTTGATTTGAATGGAAGCACCACACTCTCAGTTCCGGGAGCATCTCTCTCTTTCTCCCTCTTTCCGTTTCAGAGGTGTTGATAGACAAAATGGCAAAATCGCATAGAAGTTTTACGGCATTTCTGGCAAGATGATGCCTATCGTAGAGACTCTCATGTGCGAATTTCGGGAAACTTTCTAGTTTTTGCGGTCACCATTCTCTGCTACAACCTCTGATTAAATATACTTGCTTCTACATTTTCATTGTCTCACTTCTCTAGTAAATTTAACCGCAATTTTTAACTCGTTTTCACCTAACATATTAAACGGGTAATACGCTCTCTTTTACCACCTTCCATGTGCTGTATGCATTGTTTAAAAATAATAAAAATTACACTATTTGGAGCAGATTCGAACCGCCGTTTTTCGGATTTGTAATCTAGCGCCTTAAACAAGATCTTCGTTCGGTAAACGTTTAGTTGTTAGCATATTTGCTGTATTTGTATTTTATGTTCAAACTTCGACAATTTTTACTCTTTTTTCTCCGTTTAGTAGCTGTTTCTGGCTTTCTCTTTCGGTGTCGCCCTTTATATACACTATGCACTATTCGTATTCACAGCTTGTGCCCCTCTGCAATGTCTTATTCAGATTAGACTTTTCTTCTTGTCCCTCAGTAAACATTTGATAGATTTAATTCTTATACTCTCCATGGATGGAACGCAGCAATGCCAGACTCAAAAAAACAGGTGTACATTTACTTTCCTGACAGATAATACTCTGGTCATACATGACAGAATGTGATACATTGGAACTTGTTTTCTCACGAAGACAAATATTGGAAAGTCGGTGATAACAGTCGGTGGTGATTGAGATCTCTAGTACGTCATTCATGCGAACCTACGTCAAATGGAACACGATACGATTCATCGACCGTAAGTTCCAAACGAACACGTTTACTTTCTGGAGGAAACGAACAGGCTTTTACCACAACAGAAAAATGGCTTTCTATTATTATTATTATTATTATTATTATTATTATTATTATTATTATTATTATTATTATTATTATTAGTATTAGTAGTAGTAGTAGTAAAATGAAATCTTTAAGTTTTACGTCCCACGGTTATGCCGGTTAGGCTAAAGGAGACGGTGATTATGAGAGATGAGTGAAATGGTGGAATGAAGAAAGTGGGAGGAAACGGGAGAACCCCGAGAAAACCCACGAGCACGGTGTTTGTCCACCACAAAGTTCACTTGGCGGGGGCTGGGATCAAACCCGGGACCCCAAGCACCAGGGGTTAATACGATACGATTCATCGACCGTAAGTTCCAAACGAACACGTTTACTTTCTGGAGGAAAGGAACAGGCTTTTACCACAACAGAAAAATGGCTTTCTATTATTATTATTATTTTTATTATTATTATTATTATTATTATTATTATTATTATTAGTAGTAGTAGTAGTAGTAGTAGTAGTAGTATTAATATGAGCTGTATGATGAGTAAAAATAATGAGAAAAAGACAAGAAATTACTATATTGATGGGTCGGTTAAGTAACGAAGGACTACGGCCTATCTTCAGTGTCCTCTATTAAAATTTTAAAATGCACAAACAACTATACCCGAATCGGTAGTCTAAGTCGGGACCCTTGGACGCCAGCTTCACTCCTCAGCCAACACGAACACGATATCGGCAAGAAGAAAATGAAATAACAATAATAAAAGTAATGCAATGCCAGTGTTAACCTAATTCCGATCACGATCCCCATATTATCACATCCATCTGCTGGAGACTTCCTTATAATTTCTGGCCTGTAATAAACTTGTGTCGAATTTTCAATATACTTTGTTGAGGGATTGAAGTTAGATAAATTTTATTTTCAAAAATTTTTAATAATTAGATCATATAAAGATAAAATGAATGTGTAAGAACTAAAAGACAAAACTCAAAGTTAAGTAATTGCAGAATTAGGTTAAGGAAATAAATTACAAAATTATGTTGTCTATGTTTTGGTTGTGTCAGATGTAAATACACATGTATTAATGTGCAATGTTGTGATTACGAAGAAAAATGCAGAAATAATACTGTGTTAGTAATGCTGAAAGAATAAGTTGTAATGTTTATGTTTGTCAATTGTTAACATCAACATAACATTTTAGGATGTAACAAAATCGTCAGATTACGGAAATAGACGTCTCGAGATTTTGTCTATTTGATGATCATTGGAGAAATGATCATCCGCAAAGAGATAACAAACACATGTAGAAATGTGAAGCAAGGTGGCAGTCTGGAGAGTAATTAAATTAATATAAATACTCTAGGAAATTGAGATCACAATGATTCGAAGGTGAGGATTCGAAGGTTGTTGTTCAGACTACGAAGAAACTCGCAATTCAGTCTTTTGTTATTTAATATTTCGACGAGATTTAAGTTTATTCATGAACTATGGACAACTAGTTTATAATACAAGTACTGTAGCCGTTCTTCAGTGGAACAGTTTAGCAACATTTTATCGCCAGAAGTTGGTGGTTACTCTGCTGCACCTTAAGCTTCATTGGGGCCTACATCAACAGCTAACCAGAAGGTATGTGTTTGCTATTTGTTTTACATCATCAAATAGGAAATTTAATCAGACTCATTAAGTTGTGATCTGGAAATGTTTGTACATCCTACACATAACACAATACACTATCACATCCCGTTTTATGATTGAAAATACAGTGAATCTAAACCTTACTCGTCTTGTCTTTACTTTTGAAATTAGTAATAGAATTTCCCTGACATTATAGATAGTGTTAGTTGGACGACCTCCGTGTCATTTCGAGCTACGTTCATGCTTTTAAAGGCACGACTAGGGGGGTTGACATGGTGAAGGCAGCCGTTGGTTCGATTCTCGGGCGGTGCATTGTTGTATAGTTTTAAAATACCCACCTTTGACATGGTGGAGGCGTTTCCTGTTTCGATTCCCGGGCGGTTCACAGTTGTATATTATTAAATTACCCACCTTTGATATGGTGAAAGCGACCCTTGGTTTGATTCCCGGAAGAATTAGAAGTGTAAGATAAGTTGTGATGGATATAGAACTATATTAGTGATATTTTATTTTATTTTATTTTATTTTATTAGACGAGGTTAAGGTTAATTAGTATTATGTGGTGTTAGTTATATAGAGAAATAAGACATTAATAGTTACAGTTATGTACGGAAAATAGATATAATAAATGAATACAGGAATTATTAAGACTCGCGTATAAAAAGCTAATAAAGGAATATCATTAGAAACAGATAATTTATTTGAGGAAAGAAGGAAACACGAGAAACCTATAATACAAAGCATAGAAACTCCGAAAGTAGTATTTCAAGAAGGTCCAGTTAGCAATTTTCCTTCGAGTCCGGTGCCACAATCATTTACGGAAGACTTTCCGTCTATTTTACAACTAGATACATAGTTAGTTAACAGACAGAAAACTTGTTTTAGTAAAAGAGTAGAATCTGTAGATGTTAATAATACTAATAATAAAGAAAAAGAATCAATGGTTGAAAATAAGACAGAAATGGCTACGAACGTGACGGTGTACGCGGACATTAATAAATAACCGAAGTTCGATTTACGATCAGACAATGACATCATGGGATTTTTCGACGAATTCGATGATGCATGTCATATGGCAAGCGTGAGGGAAGAGAAGAGAAAAGAGCTATTGCTTAGTGTATTTCGTGTAACGGGCAGACAATGGCTTAAGTTATTCCTTAAACGGAAAAAAATTAGCACATATATTACCTATAAAGAGTTACAGAGACAAGTAATTACCGAATTTACAAAAACAAATGTCACTTTGAACATTGAAGCGAAATTAAGAGAACGTTTGCACCAAGAGGACGAACCAATAATTAATTAAGTGTATGACGTGCTCGTAATGTGCGAGCGATGGGATTCTAAAATGTCAGATGCGAAAAAGATAGGTATTATTGTTGGTGGTCTCCAACCATATTATATGGAGAAAGTCGGCACTAATGCTTATTCTACAATAGATAAGTTTGTAGAGGACTTACTGAGAATAGAAAAGAACAAATGTAAAATAGATAAGAGGTTAAAAAGAGAGATAGGTAAAATTACTATAAAAGACTTAGTAAAGGAAATCAAGAAACAGGCGGATAGTGAGGATAGCGATTCACATGAAAGTAAATTGATTCTTAGAAGAGAAATGCGAGGCAAGTTAGATACAAACGTAAAACAGGAACTACAGAGCTTGACTTAGTTAGAGCAACTAGAAAAGAGAATCGAGGAACTATAGTTAACTTTATCCACAAAAGTTAAGGACGATGAATAACAACCGAGTAAAAATAATGGAGATAGGAGCCAACGATATGAAAATGGCAGATATTTTCCAAATCGTGGTAGAAACCAATATCGCGGAAATAACAATAGAAATTGGAATAATCAAAATATAACTCAAAATGGAAATAGATGGAATAATTATAGAGGTAATGGTAATTATTGGAGTACTTACCGCGGAAATAGAAGTAATATTTGGAGAAACAATCGGGGCAGACCAAATAACAGTTGGCATTACATTAATTTTTCTCGACAAATGTGTTGTCATAATTCAGGACAGGGTGAACAACAACCAAGATACGTACAGGTTTTTCCAACCCATGTAAATGGGACAACTTTTTACCAACCTCTCAGCAATCAAAATTTAAACTAAATACTTCTGTGAATGGGAGGGGCACATTTACAGGGTATAAAAACGGGAAAATTAGAGAAGCAATAGCCTCAATCAGTCAAGAGAATTACATGGTTTATTTACCAGTAGATATTTAAAATAGAGAAGTGAAAGCGTTAATAGATAGCGGTTTGCAAATATCGATTACAGACGAGAAATTGATTCCACCTACAGCAAGAGTAATACCACAAGAAACTAAAATTAAGGGAGTCACTCAAAACGTGTTGGTTATTAATAAGATAGCAATAGTAAAATTTAGAGTGTTAAATCAGAGTTTTCACTTACCATTTCGGGTAATTAAGAATTTCCCGTATCAAAGTTTGATCGGGAATGATTCTTTGAGAGCGCAGAATTGCAAAATTGACTATGAAAATAATAAATTATTGGTTCAGAGATTTGGTAAACCTCAAGTACGAAAGGAAACTACTGCTGACACAGTTCCCGTTTCGGACAATGTAGCTATTGGTTTGAAATTTTGCATGAAACCAAAATGGATGTTAGCTCATAAAGTAAAATTAAGCTCAAGGAGCCGAACCGTTGTTGAAGTAAATTTAGTAAATTCGTGGAATGGAAACAAATATTTATTAGAGCCCGATCCAAATTTAGAGAAGCAGTTTACTATTTTTGTACGACGAGTTTTGTTATCTAAAGAAAATAACAAATTAGAAATTGTTAAAGCAGGCAATAAACCAGTAATGTTGATACGCAATTTAAGACTAGGATATGCTGAGGAGCGCAAAAGTGAGCAGGATTTGCGAGAAGGGTTATCACCGGAAGAAATTGACAAAATATTACAAGCACGACAGAAGTTTGATAAATCTCGAATAAAGTGCGGTAGTCAAACTAAACCTGAAATTAAGAAAAGTATTGAAAATGTATGTTATGATTTTGCTGATGTTTTTGCGTGGAGAGAAGATGATGTAGGGAGAGTTAAAAATGTAGAACATCATATTGAGCTGGAGACTAGAGTTCTCTTCAGACGCCAACAATATCCCATACCAATAGCGTTACGTGATAATGTTAAGGAGCAGTTTAACATATTGTTAAAACAGAACATCATAGAGGAGTCAAATAGTTCATTTAATTCTCCCATGTTATTTGTTAAAAAGCCATCGGAAGCTATAAGGGCAGTTTTGGACTGTCGTTTGTTGAACCGGCAAGTTAGGTACCACATCATTGGATTATCGTCCATACACCAGATATTAACGTGTATGGGGGGCCATAAATTTTACTCAACCTTAGACATTAAGGCGGTATATCATACGGTGCCTATTACAAAGGTGTCACGTGACTGCAATGCTTTCAATATCCCAGGCATTGGGGCGTATAAATACAAAGTTCTTCCTATGGGATACTCGCAATCGCCCGATTAAAGCCATTAAAGTATTCAAACCACCAAAGTCACCCAAAGAATTAAAGTCATTTCTTGGGTTGACGAATTATGTCCGGAAGTTTTGTAAAAATTATGCAGAAATTACTGCAGTGTTTTCTCCAGTTTTGAAGAAAGGCTACAAATTTGTATGGAAAGATGAACACAAGGAGGGTTTTTCAAAATTGAAACAAGCATTGCTGGAGGCACCACTTTTAGAACCTTTCCGTGAAGAACTGGGGACACGGGTGTACGCAGATGCTTCAATGAGTTCAATTGGAGCTGTGTTAATGCAAAAACCAAAAAGCGGTGAGTGGACCCCTGTTGCACATTATAGCAGAGTGTTGAGGCAACAAGAAAAACAAAAACATATAGTAAAGTTGGAAATCCTCGCGGTTGTGGACTCATTTAGAGCATTCAAGTACTACCTGTTTAATAAAGAATTTGAAATTTGGACCGATTGTCGATGTCTGAAATATTTGCAAACGACACCAAAATTATCTCCTAAATTACTAAGATTAAGTCTGGTATTGGCCCAATATAATTACACGCCAATCCATTGCCCGGGGGAGAAAAACCCGAGTGATGTGTTGTCGCGTAATACTACAATTAAACCAACAGAAGATTATACAGAAATAGATGCATTACCGATTAAAGAAGATGATCTGCAGGTGAAGATAATCTGCATTTATGCAGTGGATACATCATTACCTAAAAGCGAATGGATTAAAACCAAATTAGGTCCGTTCATTCATATTACAAACATCGAATCCGATTTTCATGTTTTTTTCAAAATGGATGCCGTTTGAAAAATTTAAAACTACGTAACTCCCTTAATTTTGGGGTATATGATAAAAAATGCAATTGCATTCTTCTGGTATTTTTAGATATGCAGTCTTATTAGTTTCATATCGTACCTCTTTCACTTAAATTGTTTTTTAACCAAATCCGCACCTGTTCAAAATGTTTAGTTGATTAATTTCTTGTTATTCTTAAAAGTATCTATAGAAATATAAAATTCTATTAGAAAAAACTCAAAATAATAAATATTTAAAAATGTTTTCCGGTATTAGATTCCAATTGTATTTATCTCTATCGCTTATCTTCGTGAAACTCAGGTTGAAAAACTCTGTCCTATACTATATTTTCTTGCATACCTCGTGTTTGTGTGGATTGATGCATCAAGGCATCGACTCAATGATCCTGACTTTGAATCTCGGCTGGGGTATGGCTGGGGTATGCTTATGCTGGGGTTACTCTACTTCCATTACTACTACTACTAACAACGAAATTTGAGAAATAAAATTCAGATGAATTTAACCTGATGTTGAACTGACTAGCCTATAATTAGTTTAGCCTATAATATGCACATTTGGGTAGATTTAAGTTGCAAAAGCTAAATCTCGCTACAGAAATTTTTGAACTAAATTAATAAGGTGGTGGTCAAGTGTTTGGCTTAGCCTCCTATATACTAATTTGGTACAAACAAGCCACGATTATACCGCGGAGCCTTAAAGATGTGCAGAATCAGCCAATCAGCCAATCACAAACAATCCACGATTATACCGCGGAGCCTTAAAGATGTGCAGAATCAGCCAATCACAGCTCAATAACCAATCACACGATAAACACAATAGGGTCTTTGCATTTCTGAGAGAACAAAACAAATGTTGCATTGAAACTTTCTACGATGCTCAAGCATTTTAATTTATTAAGATAATATATTCGTTATCTAATATGATTTACGTTAGAGATAAACTCTACGGTCAAATATACACTTCGTTTTATAAGTCATAGAAAAGTATATTTTTACGCGATTCGTTCAAAAATGATCTTCAAAATAATATATATATATATTAACAACTTTATTCATTATTCAGCCTAACTTATAATAATGAATATATATTGCAAGATACGCGGAAAGAGAAATAAACTAGTGGAACGTTGAGTGATCTGTGAAGCGAATCGCGAACGTTGAGTGAACTTTGAAGGGAATGTTGATTAACTCGAGACTAACTTATCATTTTGCTTCTTTCTGATAATTTGTGTTGACATTTAGAATCGGTTCCAGACAATGTAGTGAAGAGAAATTTTCCTTAAAAGATTTTATTCGATACGATTTTAGTTATACTTCTTTTTGTTTTGTGAATGTGTTAGTGAAGTTAATCAAAATGAGTTGTGATATAAAATTTGAAAGTTGAGAGAGTTCCGGACTAAAAACTGAATTGATCAAAGATTTAATTGAGAATAATATTATTTTTTCTCTTTTCTGTTTTTTGTGATAGGGCTATATGCAAGATACATCTTGCATCTTGCTGGTATAACAAAAAATATTAAAGATACAATTAAATATTTCCCAATTTAATGATTATAAATATTTAATAAGGTAGAAGGCCTGGAGTACGGTATTTTAATGGTATACACCTATTCATATATATTTATTAATAATCGTGTAAAGTATTATTTACTTAATTTATGTTTAATATATATATATATATATATATATATATATATATATATATATATATATAATAGAAAATTATTCCGCATATTCAAGATTTAATCATCTTTCCTTTACAGTTAGCTAGTTTTAACGTTCATTTTTTACATGATACTTTTTACCTTTTAGAAGCCTGTCGAGGAGGATAGCAGTGAAATCTCATTGTATTCTGTCACTTGCTTGTAATTTTCCATTGGAATTGTTGGCGCTAAAGATTTTGAAAGGAGTTTTTGTTGCAGCTATTTTTTAGAGGCAAAACATATAAAAAGGCAGCCTCCTTCATCTTCCATTGCTGTGCGTTCTAGGAGCCCTTGAGTATAGGATCTCGGTCAGCCAGTTACGCCCGGTAGAGTAACTTGCAGTCCAGGGAAATTTAACATGTCGCAGCAAATTAGTAGGCCGAAAACGTAAAACACCTTCAAGCGATATTTGTTTTGTAGATTTTGGTTTCGAATACCAAATATGGCTATGACAGTTTCACCTCTTTGAGATTTGCTGAATCGAGATGCAGTATGTAAATGGGGTGAAAAGCACTAGAAAGAATTACAGAACCTAAAGGATGAATTAGCCAAATATCCCGAATTACTTGTATCGAAGTTGGATGAGCCGTACTACTTATATGTGGACTGAAGCTCGGTGGCAACTGGATCCACTCTAAGTCAAAAAGATTAGAAGGGCCGGTTAGCAGTTGTACGGTATTGATCTAGAAAATTATGTCCCACTCAGAGTAAATATAGTTTTACGTACCTTGAGCTTATAGTCGTTCACTTGAGAAGTTCGAAGTATATTTGATTCATGCACTTTATGTGGACACAGATCATAGACCGATTTTATTGCCGATATAATCTTTGAAAGTTTCAGTGCTTTTTCAGAGATGGCTAACAAGAATTATGAGATTTCCTGTTCTGCTGAGATTTCATCAAGAGAGTACAGATACCCTAAATTTTTGTGTCTCATCTCGAAAACTCGCACACCGAGGGACCTGAATTTGAGGGGAGCAACGAGGCAAATAAGTTATTACCATTATAGACTGAAAATGAAACAGTATTTCTAAAGATAGAGGCAAATAAAGGAAAATTAGTAGACGTACAGGAGCTACCAACGTATCACGTTTTACTCATTGATCATAATAGACTTAGGGAAGAAAAGCTATGAAAGAAACACACGAAGGAATAAAAGAGAAGAAAGAACTTAAACGTGCGCAAATTTAGAATTTTTTCTCTTAAAGGAAAGAGAGAGTTGTTATCTAAATTCCCCAACTGCATGTTAGTAGAAGATGAGGAAGAAGATAATTATGAAGATTTCTCGCAAGTTAGAGATTTAGAAAAATTAGAAAACATCAGAGTGCAGATAAATTTCTTTCAAAGCTAATTACTTTCTTAAAAGGAGATATGGTTTCAGTCTCGAGTATGCTGAGACAAGAATTTAAAGTACTGAAGAGAAATTGTTTTATGGACGAAAATGGAATTCTGAAAAGATGACTGAGATTAAGCGATGAAGTTAGGGATGTGGTTTGGATCGCAAATTCATTAAGGATAACTTTGTGTGTAATGGCGTATAATATTAAAGAATCAGGTCATCCCTCGTGGATTGAAAGGCTGAGAAAGTTGCGGGAAGCTTACTACTGGCCAAGCATGCATGATGAAGTACACTAATTGTGCAAAACTCATGTTCCCTGTAGATTATACAAGGAAATTCTAATAATAAGTATAGGTATATGGAATTTTCATTGACTGTTAGGCCTGACCAGATGTTATATGTTGATACGTTTGGATCGTTAGTGCCAAGTAAAATAGTAGGATTAATATGGATATGGATACGAATATGGATATGCATATGGATTGATTGTGGATTAGTCATTGTTGATGGATTTTCAAGATTGGTCAAGATTTATCCTGTTAGAAACCTAACTGCAAAAACTATCGTAGACTGTCTTTTAACTGTTTTAACGGACCTCTGACCGTACTCCAAAATTAGTAGTGACAACCACTCCAAATTCTCGCTGAAGTGGTAGAGAGAAGCAATCAGTCTGCGTAAGAATAGATGGCAATTTATTAGCGCTAATAGGCCTAAGGGGAATAAAAGCGAAAAAATATCAATGATGTAACGACTATACTTGGCATATATGTTAACAAGAATGAAAACATGGCGCGAGATATTAAAATTATTGAGTTTGCAATATATTCCAGAATGAAAACACGGTGCGGGATATTAAAATTATAGAGTTTGCAATATATTCCAGAGTTTGTTTGGCTACTGGCCCGGCATTTCTATTTTTTGGAATTACCTATAAACAACCGTTATATGAGGCTCAAGAAAGGAAAAAAGATGGTAGCCAGATATGTTTAAATATATGCAAGAAATTCAGCAGAGAATGGAAACTGCCCACAAGAGGGCAAATCAGGTACAGAGACGAAAACATGCTGCCATGGAAGAGGAGACCATCTTCCTGTAAGGAAAAGAATCCCTTAGAAATTTTGTTCAATCCATTCTCTACTGGAAAGATACTCAAATCCGGAGTAAATGGTAGTCCCTTAACCTTTTTGTTTACTCTGACGTTGTAGAAACTACTCTAACTAGTATACACATCACAGTACCGACATGTTAGTAAAAAAAAAGTATCCAAATTCCATGCATATATAAGCTATATGACGACGGGCTTATCTAACCCCAACAGGAATAATTTTTTGAGCGGTAAGAAGCAGATTTAAATGTTTCAAATCACTGACCTTTGTAGGCAACGCGAAGATCTCAGCACTAAACTTGCAACACTTTTAAGCTATTCCCATTCACAGTTACTGATTAAGCGTCAACATAGCGTCGGTCGTGCAGCATTCTGTATATTCACTATTTCAGTATATTTTCTCTTCAAAATTTAATAGTTAAGGCACGCTGTATCTCCCAACGACTTAAATTTGAAATGGAACAAATTTTACATTTCTTTTAGCTGCTAGTTTCTCCAAATATGCAAAACTTTTGCGCAACGAAATTACACGCTGTGTCCTGGATTAACGCCGGTTTTAGAACTGAATGTTCTCGCGCCTTTGCTATTTCCTGATTTTTTTTGGAAACTTTTTATTTTTATTTTAAGAGGAAAATTCCATTTCCCAATTTATTCGCTTTATTAATACCATAGTTTCGGAATAGTCCCAATCAAAACAGAGAGTTTTGGCGGCGGACAATCTGGATTAAACAGGATTTCAGAGAGGATATGAGCATCCCAAGAAGGACGGAAATGTGACTTATTCTGCCAAAATTTAGATTGATAGTTTATTGCAAGAATTCGTTCCCAATATCGGGTCTAGTTTTTCGTATAGTATTTATATGATGGTTTCAATTCCTCCCTATTTCAAATAACCATATGCAAAATATTATCATAAAATAACGTACGAATAAAGATATAATTCCCCAAAATTTACTACTAAATTTTCCGGAGCTTCCACATTAATTCTGTGTATAATTATAATCAACTGGATATTATATATGGATCGAAACATATTTAAAAAAAATCAATGGTGCAGTATGTCATAAAATTAGTGTACCCCCGACCGAAAATACATTACATAATTATAACGGTACATTAAAATTTGCAGTGCTTTACGAATTAGCTTAACAAATGCAGACATATATCATTAATTATTTAGGTTACCATAACTTTTGCAAAGTTGAAAATTTCAAAGTTAAAAATGCAAACCTTTATGTTTCTAAAGTCCTTTCGTAATTGATTTCAAATGTTTTAAATTACTTTATGAAACCCAACCCCCGCCAAGTGTACTTTGTGGTGGACAAACACCGTGCTCGTGGGTTTTCTCGGGGTTGTCCCGTTTCCTCCCACTTTCTTCATTCCACCATTTCACTCATCTCTCATCATCACCGTCTCCTTTAGCCTAACCGGCATAACTGTGGGACGTAAAACTTAAAGATTTCATTTTTCAATACATTGATATTAACTTTATTGATCTGTTGAATTGGAAACAAGGATTAAAAACGTAAGTATTTCAATGTAGTTTATAAATTACTATGATTCACTTCTCTATGGAAAAAAAAAACGTTTAAAAATATTAATACTTATACAAAAATGTTAAATAAAATTATTGAAAAATTAGCAATCTTACGAAGTTCTTTATCAGAGATATTTGGGTATAAACTATAAACGGTAAATAGTGATTTTAAGGTATAAATAAATATTTTCAGAACAAATATCGTGAATCTCCAATATACTGCAGACTTTTGATTGTAGTGAATTTTGAGAAAAGAAAACACAATACATATAACGTATGTATGTTACATTACTTTATAACTTCACATTTTACTATATAATATATTTGTTATACTAGATTAAGTTATATTTGTTTCTGATGGGTCCTTTTCCGATTTTCAGGTTTAAACAGTAAGTGGAATTGACATACTATAAGAGTGTGTGAGATTAAGCAATATAATATTTTGTTTGAGTAAAATGCTTAATGCATTTGTCTCAGCATATAAAATAAATAATAATTTATAATATAAAATTTTTATGAAGTGAAATATGTAAATGCGTCTCAATATTACTACCCGAAATATTTGGTATTGAATTCTCTGAACAATCCAAACTCCCTTGATATCTCTGTTGATACGACACACTTAAGAATCACATAAAATCATATAATTCATGTGTACTATGTGCCAGCTATTATGTACTCATGTCCGAAGTTGAATAGTATAACAAATGCATTTTTATTCCTTCTAAGTGACTTAACGATCGTTGTAGAAATTGAAACTTACTACTGTTTTTTAAAAAAATATTCGACACAATTCATTTCCTTTCTAAGATCATTCTACTGCTGAAAAGTCATCTTAACAGCTTTGAAACCACTGATATGCATTGCAGCAGATAAGTAGCAATGATCTGCTGTTGCTAACTAATCTTTATCGTTCCCTCCAGACATGGCACTTATCCTGTTGATGTCTATTTCTCTATGTCAAAATAAAATCATCAGAGCGGTCATTCTATTACAGTTTGTAATGGATATTTATATGTTTACCACTATGCCTTACATTTATCCTTCATTAAACTATTCATAGAAAGTAACCTGCGCGCATAGATTAGAAAGGTACTCATTCCTATGAAACCTAAAATGATTTTGTTACACTCTGCAGGATGGTATAAAAAGAATTATGAAGTATGTCAAACAGTTTGTATGTGCATGTCTCCTTGGTATACAGGGTGATCGGTAAATACTTGGAGGAACCTCAGCAACTGTTTCCGGAAACCTGTACGATAAAACGTCCTGCGAACAGATGCAAACAGGTCAATAGTTTGTACGCTGCAGATCGTAGAAAGCGTGGGAATATGAACTTAAGAGCCCATATCTCCACCATCCTGCTTGGCGGAGCGACGGCGGCAAACTCATCTCAAAGAAATGAGTTTGAACCTTCTCTATCCGAAATGACTACGCTGTAAGCGTGACATTGTGTGAAACCCCATAGAAATGACTAATCTCCGGAACGTTTCTGTGGAAATGTGGATCCCAATTTGCATGGTTCGACTGCTAGAAGAACGGCAAGCAACCATTTGCTGTCAGAAATGTCATATCGCCAACCCTGTCAATATGGCGCAGGAAATTACATTCGGTTTGTGGGATTAAATAACTGTACCAACAGTAGGCATTACGAAATAGCAGGACAATATTCTGATGTGACCAGAAATGTGAGAGGGAGTTTTTTTCAAAAAATGAAAGGAAGTAGAAAATGTTGTAAACAGCTGCAACGCGTAGACAAAGGAGTTAGTTGTAACACAGTTAAAACAGGGTTCAACAACTCGAAACTAGGAAATTTGAAAGACTACGAAATAAGACAAACATGCATGCTTATGGAACTGGTTTACGAAGTAAACGCAACAAGTACGTTAGTCTTGTCTCGTTGTCACATCTGGTGTTCAAAAACAGATGAGAGAAGACAAATGTCTCGTCTCTAGCCAATACTAGCACGATCGCGAAATAGTTGGTGCTAATGGGGACACATCATTGGAAAGAATTGAAAATATAGGGAACATCGAGTTCCATTGCAGTACAGATACCATTCCACCATGGTCCTAGTGGTACTGCGGAAAACCCTGATCACTGTCATGGTGGATACACCGGAATGTAGCGATGTTATTGTGTGTCATGTACGTCTCTCAGCCAGAATAACGTCCGTGGTAAAGGAGATACGGTAACTGCCTAGTCCTTGGATAGTTACCGTTATCACATTCGAGTGGTCTAACAGTTGGTACTTGTAAGGGGGAAGCAAAATAGGGAACAACAGAAAGCAACACATAAGAGTAAGACAAAAACCACGATGGTACCAACTATTTATAATATTATTAGTATTATTCTTAGTATGAGCGTTATTCTTATTATGAACAAGCCTTTATTATTATTATTATTATATACAACAATAATAATAATATGTATCATAACAGTAATTATAATAAATGAGCGTGGAAGCAGAGCCCAATGAACAGCAGACAGATAGTGCAGTGCTTCACACCTGATGCATGGAATTCAGAGCATACAGAAAAGGACAAAAAGTTGAATGTTGTAGACCTTGTACATAGTACGTGATATATATGACACCCTGTCATGTAGCGGCAGTCATGGCACATTCAGTATGCTTACTTTACGGGTGCGTCTTAGAGGGAACGTGTCTTGTATGGAGCTGGTAAAATGGTCCTTTCTTCCTACATAGAACTGACTGATATGTTGAACGTGTATGCCCAAGCAGACGGCAAAATTAGGGAAGCACCAATAATTTACGCGAATAAGTATCGTCATCGACAGCAACCGAATCGCCAAACCTTGGTTGTAATATTCAAGGAGTTTGCGTCAAACAAGACCGTTTGAGAGTATGCGTGAAATTGTGGGGTATATAGGTGCACCAAACCTGGAAGAAAATGTGCTACAAGAGGTTTCGAATATCCCCAGCGCAAACTCTGGGCAATAGATCGTCCAGTATGATATAAGCAAAGCGACTAATTTAAGTACGCTGCACGACAATAATTACTATCCCAAATTGTCCAGACATTATCACCTGTGGATTTCTCTTCGCGAGAAAGTTTCTGTCGTCAATCCTCTTCTCAGATTAGGCTACATTTGGTGGGACTGGAGTCATCAATCATCACAACTGTTATTTGCTGGATACAGAGAACCCCATGGAATGGTTGAATCGTCCCATCATCAACGGCTAGAGCATGGATTCCTGGGGACCATCTACTTGGGCCAGTATTTGTGCCACAGTCATTTAATGAACAGGTTTATCTGCTAAAAAGTCTGCCTAATAAACTTGAAGATGTGCTACCCTAAGTACGACGAGTCATGCGGATAACGCATGATGGAAATCAAGCCCACTTCCCTCGTCCCCTTAGGTAATCTATATATGTCATTTATCACGCCAGATGGACTTGCTTCGTAGGTCGTGTTGTCCGACCTGAACACCCTTGATGTCTACTTGTGAGGACACTTGAAGCGTGTCGTATATTTCGAGCTCGTTACTAAACTCCAGACACTTCAACAACCTATAAATATAGCATATCACGAGCTTCGGGTAAAGATCGACGAATGGAGCTAGTTTGGCAAATTCTGATGCGACTAGTTTCTGGATGCGGTGTCGCAATGCGAGGACACTTCCAACAACATCTGCGAAGTTTCCAGACGCAATAACAGCATCTTTGGCAAGTAATATATTATTTAAGAATGCACGTCTCAATACAAATGTTGGTCGTATGTAGTGGTTATTAACATTTCATAGTTTCTTGTTCTTGAAAACTATTTTTATGTGTGTTACGACTGACTCTCATGACCACATGTTGCAGTTGTTTACACAATGTACTGCTTCCGTTCATTTCAAACGACTTGCCATCTCAGGAGTAGTCACTCGAGAAATTTTCTTTCTTTGTAGTTAACGCCTGCCTGCTGTTATAGTTATTCAACCCTTATTGACAATGTTATCGATATGACATTTCCACAACAATGTTTGCCAGCTGCTTGTCTAGCCATCGAACCGTGCATATTGGGAGCCACGTTTGAGCGAAATCTTCCCGGGGATTCCCCATTTCCTAGCGGACTCCCCTGTGAAAGAATGCCACGCTTGCATCATAGTGATTTTTGGATAGAGCGAGCTCGGTTTGTTTTAAGTGATCATACCGCTTTCGCTCTCTGATTCAGGGTGGTAGAGATATGGGGTTTTGAACTTCATATTACCACGCTTTCGGCTCCCTTTAGAGCCCAAACTATTGATCGGTTCTCATCTGTTTCCAAAACGATTTACTCGTAAAGTTGTCCGGAATCACTTGCTGAAGTTTGTCGACGTAGTTACTGTTCACTCTCTCTTTCTCTCTCTCTCTCTCTCTCTCTCTCTCTCTCTCTCTCTCTCTCTATATATATATATATATATATATATATATATATATATATATATACGTATTTTCGGTAGGGTGGAATTAACACTGCTTCCAGCACGGCACAGCTGAACACAATTTTGTTACGTGATTTTAATTGCATTAACAGTAGTGGGAAAATACCATATTGTAATTTAGTGTTTCTATGAAATTAAGTTATGAGATGTGAGTATGTGTGTGTGCTTTGCGTGCTAAGAATATTTTTGCTAGTTTGGATGAATACACAATATGAATTGGAGGACAGCGATCCTCATATTAATCTGCTTAAGAACAATTTCAAGGAAAATTCATACTTATAAGCGTAATCCACTTTTAGCACTATAAACTCGCTAATGCTCGTGGGGCCTCCGCCCCCAGACCCCCGATCATGACTTTGCAATGAATTTTCTCAACTTCTTGAAAACAATTCTGGAGAAATTACTTCTCTTTAAATAATATACTTATCACCAACGCATACGTCAATTCAATGCAGTATTATTTCCTGAATTTCCCTTTGAACACCAAATATACAATTTATTAAAAAGAACTATATTCCTGCGTGTACACTGACAACCATGTAAATGGCTTATTATGCGCGCATTGCGCACAACGTATCACAGACAACAGTTCTTGTTTTTTGTCACATAATAGCGGAGAATGTCTTGCAATCTCTTACTTGATAAACCTTACAATATAAATTTTGTTGCAGGATTTTTAATCATTTATATATAGCATTTTCATAAATACTACCATTTGCCGTGTAATATATTACAATGTATTATAATGGAGTACTTGGGGATAATTTCACAAACATATTACCAGAAGCAAAGATACTTCCTTTCTGTTACATAAAAGTGGGAAAAAATTGCAGTCTTGCGACATATTTATTTTTATATATTCATCGAAGACTACAATTTAGTAAATAATCATTTCTGAATAACTTAGAATCATATTTCTTTTTACAATCAGCTAATAAAACATAAATTCCAAGTTAAAATATGCTCTAAGAAAGCGCATACATAATGCCATCAGTACTTCGATTTTAGAGGTGTAACTCGCTAAAGACCCCAGACCCCCGCACATGGCTTTGCCATAAGGTGTCAAGTTCTAGAAAACTATTCCTTGAGGAATTCACTTCCCTTTACAGCACACACTTGTTACCAACACATACTTCAATTGAACCGGTATTATTTCTTACATTATCTTTGAACAGCAAACAAACAATTTATAACAAAGAACTCTATTACTACTTCTATTCTGGCAATCATGTACATGACTAATTATATACACTTTGCGCACACCTATACATGTTAGAGACAATAACAGAATTTATTTTCTGAAACATAAACAGCGGACACTGTCTTGCAATAGCCTACCTATTAAACCTTGCATTTTCCGAAAACACTCACTGTTTACAAATGTGAATTTTTCCACTTTTAAATATTATGTTTTGCAGTGTAATTTAGTACAATGTATTATAATAGTGTCCTTGTTCTTAATTGTCCATATTACCTGCAGGAAAAGCAATTCACGTCTGTGATATAAGAGTGCGAAAATATTTCAGGCTTCCTGCATATTTATTCTTGTATTTACAATGAAGACAACAATCTACTAGGTAATTTACAAATATGAATATTAATGAAAATTGTTTAAATTTTTTTCATAGCATTTGTATGAACACTACTTTTGTACTGTAATGTAGTACAGTGGATTATAATGGAAACCTTGGGCATAGTTGTACATATTACCTGCAGAAAGACATTTTCAAATATTTCGTATTTACTTTACAATTTCTTGCAGTCAACCTGTATCTCTCGTCTTGTATTTTCAATAAAGACTACAATTTCGAGGTAATTTATATATATGAATTTTGTTAACGCTTTTTAAACATTAGTTCATAACATTTGATTCAACACTATTTTCAATGAAGACGATTATTAACTAAGTAATTTAGAATATGAATATTATCGGAGGCTTTTTAAAATTTCTTTATAGTATTTTAAACAAACCACCCTTTGCATTGTATTATAACGGTGTATTAGAATGGTGTCTATCTCATTTCTTATTGCAATTAAATAACAACACATAATTTCCTTAATGATACTAAAAACGCAAATATAACCCGATTACTATTCCGATTTTAGAGGCATAATTCCCCACAGATGCCAGCCCCTACGTACCAGTACTATGTGAGCAGTAAGAAGGATGTCCAAAATCTAAGGAAATCGCTATTGTAGGAGATTGACGTGAGCTTACTGGGCACCAGACATGGGTTCGATTCCTAACAATCTTTTTATCACCTTTTCTTTCTTTGAAGTTTATTTTTATAGCATATATTGTTTGCCTACTATATACGCTGCCCACGGGACAACTGTCAAAAGTTGCGTATATATATATATATATATATATATATATATATATATATATATATATATATATATATATATACATCAGCTAATGCTTATGACAACAAGTACTATTCGAAGCTTTCTCGCACCCACTGGAAAACGTGAAGTATATTAATATTTATTTGCATATATTGTTATTGTAGACTGTTCCCATAATGCCCACCGACTTCGATTTTACAAAATTTGAGAAATAAATTTCACTTTTTATTTAGTGGTCAATTTGAAGGCATTTTGTTATACTACCATTAGGAAACCCATATACATCATATTACGAATCAATCATTATGGAACAATCTCATGTGTGACACGCAGCAGTGGTACCAATCTTTGAAAGTTTCATTTTCAACTTTTTTCCTTTTTCTTTTTTAACTGATTTTGTGAGTAATGGTGCATTCAGTATAAAGGTACAACAAGATATTCTCTCTCTCACTCTCTCACTCTCTCTCTCTCTCTCTCTGTGGGTGTGTGTTTTTGTTTCTACTTTCCGGCGTAAGCGTGTGGATACTACCACGTATACTTTCGTGTGTACATATGCTAGTGTGTGTGTGTGTGTGTGTGGCGCGGGCATACGAAGTATTAATTGGGATCGCGTAGTGGAACTTATCGATATTAGTACGTACATACGAACGGCTGTTACTTCACACGATAACTTTGGACGAATGCGAATTTTTAAATTCTGCTTTTTGCAAGAACTAAGTAGAGTGATACCTCTCGAGGGAGTTCCGGTAAATGGTAGCCCCCACCATGTCCAATTGAATAACAAATTGACGCAATCGTTTGTACATTGTTTGTACAGAAATATGCAGGCCAAATTTTCATTTCTACACTATTAGGGGCGCTGCCAGAACGAAAACAAATTGGGGGATGTCTAAGTGGTAGCCCCCCACCAACATGTCCTATTCAATCACAAATTATCGCAATCGTTTGTACTTCGTTTGTACAGAAATGTGCAGGCGAAATGATTATTTGTACACAATTAGGAGCGCCGCCAGAACGAAAACAAAGTGGGAGGGCTGTCTACATGGAAGCCCCCTACCATGCCTAATTCAATCCCAAATTGTCGCAATCCTATGTACGTCGTTTGTACAGAAATGTGCAGGTAAAATTTTCGTTTGTAGACAATTAGGGGCGCCGCCAGAACGAAAACAAGGTGGGGGCTGTCGAAGTGGTAGCCACCCACCATGTCCAATTGAATCACAAATTTTCGCAATCGTTTCTACATCGTTTGTACAAAAATGTGTAGGCAAAATTTTTCTTTGCACACAATTAGGGGCGCTGCCAGAACGAAAACAAAGTGGGGGCTGTTTTAATGGTAGCCTCCACCATGTCCAATTCAATCACAAATTGTCGTAATCGTTTGTACTTCGTTTGTACAGAAATGTGCAGGCGAAATGATTATTTGTACACAATTAGAGGCGCCGCCAGAACGAAAACAAAGTGGGAGGGCTGTCTACATGGAAGCCCCCTACCATGCCTAATTCAATCCCAAATTGTCGCAATCCTATGTACACCGTTTGTTCAGAAATTTGCAGGCCAAATTTTCGTTTGTAAACTATTAGGGGAGCCGCCAGAACGAAAACAAATTGGGGGCTGTCTAAGTGGTAGCACCCCACCAACATGCCTTATTTAATCACAAATTGCCGCAATCGTTTGTATTTCGTTTGTGCAGAAATGTGCAGGCGAAATTTTCGTTTGTACACAATTAGGGGCGCCGCCAGAAGAGAAAAAAATGGGGGCTGTCTAAGTGGTAGCTCCCCACCATGTCAAATTCAATCACAAGTTGTCGCTTTCATTTGTGCATTGTTTGTACAGAAATGTGCTGGCGAAATGTTTGTTTGAACAAAATTATGAGCGCCGCCAGAACGAAAACCCAGTGGGGGCTGTCTAAGTGGTAGCCCTCCACCATGTCCAATTGAATCACAAATTGTCGTAATCGTTTGTACTTTGTTTGTACAGAAAAGTGCAGGCTAAATTTTTCTTTGTACATAATTAAGGGCGCCGCCAGAACGAAAATAAAATGGGGGACTGTCTAACTGGTAGCCCCCACCAACATGTCCAGTTCAATCACAAATTGTCGCAATCGTTTGTACTTTGTTTGTACAGAAATGCGCAAACGAAATTCTCGTTTGTACACAATTAGGGGCGCCGCCAGAACAGAAAAATGGGGGCTGTCTAAGTGGTAGCCCTCCACCATGTCCAATTCAAGCACAAATTTTCGAAATCGTTTGTACGTCGTTTGTGCAGAAGTGTGCAGGCGAATTGTTTGTTTGTACACAGTTAGGGACGCCGCCAGAACGAAAACAAAGTGGGGGGCTGTCTAAGTGGTAGCCCCTTCCACCATGTCCAATTCAACCACAAATTGTCGCAATCGTTTGTACTTCGTTTGTACAGAAACTGGCAGGCGAAATGTTTTTTTTGTACACAATTATGGGCGCCGCCAGAACGGAAACAAAGTGGGTGCTGTCTAAGTGGTAGCTTCCCATCAACATGTCCAATTCAATCACAAATTCTCGCAATCGTTTGTACATCGTTTGTACAGAAATGTGGAGGCAAAATTTTCGTTTGTACACAATTAGGGGCGTCGCAAGAACGAAAAAAAGTGGGAGCTTTCTAAGTGGTAGCTTTCCACCAACGTGTCCAATTCAATCACAAATTGTCGAAATCGTTTGTACTTCGTTTGTACGGAATGTGCAGGAGAAATGTTTGTTTGTACACAATTAAAGGCGCCGCCACAATGAAAACAAAGTGCGGCGTGTCTAAGTGGTAGCCCGGACCATGTCCAATTCAATCACAAATTGTCGAAATCGTTTGTACGTCGTTTGTACAGAAATGTGCAGGTGAAATGTTTGTTTGTACACAATTAGGGGCGCCGCTATAACGAAAACAAACTGGGGGCTCTCAAAGTGGTAGTTTCCCACCAACATGTCCAATTGAATTACAAATTGTCGCAATCGTTTGTACTTTGTTTGTACAGAAATGTGCAGGCAAAATGTTTGTTTGTACACAATAAAAGGCGCCGCCAGAACGAAAACAAAGTGGGGGCTGTCTAAGTGGTAGCCCCCGCCCATGTCCAATTCAATCACAAATTGTCGCAATCGTTTGTACATCGTTTTTATAGAAATGTGCAGGCGAAATTTTCTTTTGTTCATAATTAATGGCGTTGCCAGAACGAAAAAAAAAGTGGGAGCTTTCTAAGTGGTAGCTTCCCACCAACGTGTCCAATTCAATCACAAATTGTCGAAATCGTTTGTACTTCGTTTGTACGGAATGTGCAGGAGAAATGTTTGTTTGTACACAATTAAAGGCGCCGCTACAACGAAAACAAACTGGGACGTGTGTAAGTGGTAGCCCGGACCATGTCCAATTCAATCACAAATTGTCGAAATCGTTTGTACGTCGATTGTACAGAAATGTGCAGGCGAAATGTTTGTTTGTACACAATTAGGGGCGCCGCTATAACGAAAACAAACTGGGGGCTCTCTAAGTGGTAGTTTCCCACCAACATGTCCAATTGAATCACAAATTGTCGCAATCGTTTGTACTTTGTTTGTACAGAAATGTGCAGGCAAAATGTTTGTTTGTACACAATTAAAGGCGCCAACAGAACGAAAACAAAGTGGGGCTGTCTAAATGGTAGCCCCCACTATATCCAATCCAATCCCAAATTATATCAATCGCTTGTACATCAGTTGCACAGAAATATGCAGGCGAAATTTTCGTTTGTACACTATTAGGGGCGCCGCCAGAACGAAAACAATGTGGGGGACTGTATAAATAGTAGAAACATTTAAAAAAAGTGTCACATTTATGGAGTATTTTTCTAACAGGACTTTGTTCACACTATTATGTGGTTTGGTATGTTCACACTATGGTGATTCACTATATTGATCTTATTCTAACGATGATGGAATTAAATGTTTTTTTGTTTTTTTTATATTTATATTTATAATTACAATCATTATTGCTGGGTTAGTTTATTAAACTCGGCTCTTATTATTAAACTTATTCATTATTTCTTACGTGAGCTGAATCCTTATGAGAAAAATTTATTTTTTTTCTTTGTATCTTGCGCAGAAACCGTTATTCTCATCTCGTACAGGAAATTGATAAGTGGAAGATATAACAAATTCAGAAAGTAGACTGTTAAAGGGAAAATTATAATACAGTGTTTTGTTTTATTTGATCATCTTCATTAAGCTCATTTTGCAGAAACTATAGAATGCATGCTGAAATATTTTGGTGCATTCAGCATTCTGATTTACGAGTACAGTTGCTAACTGGCCGGTATTTGCAGTGATTTTTAATAAGGCCGGTAACCGGTACAAACTTCTTATTAGCCCCCTTCTGACCGGTATTTTGCAATCTGTAATCCAGAATATAATATTGAACATCGAAATTTTTAAACAGGGCCTTTACAAACACAAATTTCCGTTGTATTATACATTATCGATATTTTGTTTATGTATGGCAGTGTTTTTATTTATTTAACATAAGAAATTTGATAACACTTATATTTTATTGTAAAAGAATTTTACATTTATTGAGAGTAGAAAATGACATTTTAAAACAATTTCCTTTGTTTGTAGTGTAAGTTTATAGAGTAAATTTCATTTTATGAATCAACTATTGTTACATAAAGATAAATATCCAGTATTATTCATCTGTTTCGATAATTTTAAACAAGTGGTAATTGCTGGTAAATTCAATAACGATCAATACAGTCTTCAGTTTCTCATTTGTACAGAGAATTTTGAGGGTGTGCCGGTAATTTTGTTTTCCTGAGTTGGCAACCTATTTACGAGGTTTTGTTTCAACTCTGCTACGTAATGGCTCCGTATTGACACTCCGCATGTAAATAAGTATGTAAGGCTACCATACGCGCCGGTTTCTTAAAATTTGTCCCGGTGTGCAGAAATTTTCCTTCTTGTCCTGTTTTTTTCTTTATTATTATTATTAATTACATATCAAAATTTCTGAAAATTTAATAAAATCGACTTATTCCTTTTGCTTTCAATTCCGACAATACTATAGGAACAATTTCATTCTAATCTTTATTATTATTCCAATCGCTGCTTCCCCGGATATAACATGCAATGTTTAAATCCTCCTAAGTAGCACTCTTATCACTAAAGGTAAGAATGTATACTCCGAGGTGGCAACAAATTCTTGTGACGTTGCAGACCAGCCCCGAAAAACACATTTTTTTCTGCTTCAGAAAAACAATTATGCGAATTGCTTTCTTTTAGTTCGCATTTTAGGTTAACAAAAATAAATCAGTCTATTGAAATTTGGAAACAACTTCATAAATCTGGATTTTTTTCTTTATAGACATGTAGAGCATGTAAAGGTGGTATGTGTAATAATATTGAAAATATAATTTTTGCCTAAATATTGTATGTTCACTGATTGCGTTTATATTGTACAACAGCTTCTAGCTTCTATAATAATTTTTAGCACTGTTGATTAAGTATGGACTATATTAATACATTATTTTAAGTTGTATAACTAGTGCGATACTGTAGTAGAATTCGAAAGATAAAATTAATACAAAATGCAATATTTACTACTAATTTGTAAGATGTCCCGTTTTTTTTTTTTTTTTTTTTTGTTTTTGCTTTTGTTTTCAGAAAGTATGGTAGTCTTAAAGTATGCTAAACCATACAAACTAATTTGCACTGTAAATTGTACCCCTCTGATAGTGCTCTCAAACGGGTTGGGTCTGGTCAGTCGGGTTAGCTCCTGTCGGGTCACTCGGGTCGGGTCGTCACATTCTTCACTTACTTTCTATACGGAATACTATAAGGAGCTTTGTTGTAGAATTCAATTCGAAGTTGGTGAATGAATGATAATTGTGACTAATTGAAGGTGAAATACTAATAAAATTTTAATTTAACCCTATATTAACTAATTGGCATTGTAATTGTAATTGTAATTAATGTTACTACTGACTTTTTTCCTTTCTGCGTTTTTATGTCAAGTTAAATGTCACATTAAGTGAAATTGAAAGGAAATATCTAGTTAACGTCCCACGTTATGCACCAACGCTAAGAGAGACAGTGATGATGAGAAATAATTGAAGTGGTTGAATGAAGAAAGTGGGAGGAAATGGGAGAACAACGAGAAAACCCATGCACACGATGTTTGTCCACCAGAAAACTTACTTGGTACGAGCTGGAATCAATACCCATGGACCTTCGGGTCAAACATCTGCCTTTGGGCAGGATACATTATTATTATTATTATTATTATTATTATTATTATTATTATTATTATTATTATTATTATTATTATTATTATTATTATTATTATAACTTTAAGAGTTCCCAAGAAAGTTCCGGCGCCTTTTCACCAACACCTTCGAACATTGATATGTAACCTAAGACGTACCTGGAATATAAAAAATCGTCTCCATCAGCCTCTACGACCTTCTGCCGACCTTCTGGAAGGCAATGGATTCCATCGCAGTCGAACTTGGTGGGTCGTGAAGTGAAGAAGGTATCAAGTGCATATTGAACCTCTACTAGCAATTTGAATTGGCGTTCTCCAAGGTGATTTTCCAAGGAATGGAACAGGTGATAATCGGACGGTACAATGTCCGTGGAGTATGGCGGATCCAATAGTGTTTTCCATCCAAGGCGTAGAATGGTGTACATTGTCATTTTAGCCACTTGGGGCTTAGCGTTGCCTTGTAACAGGAGGACCCCTTTGCGATTCAGAACTGCTTGATTCAGACAGTACATAATGACAATACACAGTTGCATTGATGATCTGGCCAGCTGGTAGCAGTTCCCGATGGACGATGCCTCGAGAAGTCCACAAAATGCACAGGAGAACCTTATTCTGGTGTAGTGCTGGCTTGGGCTGTTTTTGAACCGGTTCATGGGATGCTAACCAACAATCACGGCGCCGTGGTGCTTCGTACAGGACCCACATCCCATCACATGTCAACACCTTGTCCAGAAATTGCTCCTTCCTCAGACGAGATACCAAAGAAACACAGGTGTCTGCTCGCGTTGCTTTCTGGCTCCAAGTCAAATCATGTAGGACCCATCAACCCAACTTGCAGTGCTTCCCAAGTTGATGGAGGTGGTGCCGAATGATTTCTCCACTCACACTGAAATGTAGTACCAGTTCCTCACATGTCTGTCTTTGCCTCAATTGCTGCCTGAAGAACACATCTGTTTGCCTTCCGGTACGTGGTGCGTCTTCGAGTGTTTCGTCACCGTCCTTAAACCGTGATACCACTGCACTCTCCGCGTAGTCACGACACCCTCACCAAAGGCCTGTCATATCTTCCGCCCCGCGGAGCAACAATTTGAACTCGTACAGCAAACAAGCCCTTATGACGCTCTGTGAAGGCCCCATGTTCACTCAGTCCTTACGCACGTTCACGGTGTATCTGAATAGCCACAACCAAGTAGTATGTTTTATATACTTACTAGTGTTGCTCACGAGACCAGGTTTGGGGCATTCTCGTCTCGAAAATGTGTCGTGAAGGTAGTCTCGTCTCGAAAAGTGCATATGTTTCTATTGAAAGAGCTCTGTCTCATCTCGTACCCCTTCATGAAAATTCTGTCTCGTCTCGTCTTGTCCAACAACTGACCTTCGCCTTATATCCATTCGCATTCAACTCACGGTGTGAGGGCCAATTGAACACAGACTTCCACAAAGAGATAGAACTTTCTTGGTCATCTTCAGATTATTATTATTATTATTATTATTATTATTATTATTATTATTATTGCTGCGGTAGTGATTTGACTTTCTCCGCAATAAAATACTTGCTAATTTTATATAACGTTGCAAATATCTGCTAGATAAATTAATCAAGAAAAAATAAAAGGTAATTCCCTACAGAATGAAATTTCAGTGCAATTAGTTCCTTATGATTCTATCAGACAGCAACGATGTTTTTAAATAGAAAAATCGGAATGGTAACGTGATGAACTTTTGTTTGTTACACAGCGAAAAATATTAAAAGAAGTTCTATATACATTCCTTACTAGAAAATAATGTTGTCTTCAGAACTTTTATTCTTTTAGTCTTCAGAACTTGTCTTCAAAACTCAGTCAAATTTTATTTTGACTTTCGAAGTTGATTGCCTAAATTTTAACCTTGTAAATTTGGATGTGGAGTAAAATAAAGAAGGTTAGCAGGGTAGAGAGGAAAACGAATTACGAAATGTTGAAAAATGCAAGAGACGAGAGCAATATTAGACGATATAAGGAAGCGAAAAAATGGACGGATCAAAAGTTTCGATCTTGCTAAGGGATTGCATTCTGAGAGATGTAGTAAAGGGAGTATAATCAGGAGAGCGAGAGTGTGTAAGAAGGTTGCAAGTGATAGATTGTAATAAGGAGGGTGGTACTTTATGTTGGGTTGCGAGGCAGATATTAGCGGGAAATCGCAAAAATGGAAGCTTCTTACCTAGTTCACGGAAACTGGCCTGTCATTAATGGCAGAACACTGAGGAGGAGGAGGAGGATAATTATACTACAAATAAAAAAAGCCGAAACAATGGTTTATGCATAAGAATTGGTCAGCATTTTTTTATGGTGGCAGTTTTGTAAGGTTCTAGCTCTCTCAAACTGGTTAGATTGTAAGGTCATGTCACTCGGGTCGGTTGTCGGGTTAGGTCACCTCGGGTCGGTTCACTCTTTACACTTTTGGTCGGGCCAATCGGGTCAGCTTGGGTCGGGTTGTCGGGTCAGGTCAGTCAATTCGTGTCACGGGTGGGGTCGGGTCGGTCTTCAACACATATAATTTCCACGAAAATTACAATATACCACGGTTTACACCTCATTGGACTTCCAATAAAACATTTTCAATGATGTGTACACCGTGTCATCATTTTTGTATGAGGAAATTTCTAGAGGGATTTTGTGCGAATTTGATGGAGTGTAGATTCCTGTGTGTGTGTGTGTGATACCTTACAGGATACAAGATGTCGAGGAAGTGTGTAAATAAACCGGATAATTTCTGTTATGTATGTGGGGAGCTGATATTTAAATCACAATGTCGATGTTATACTCCACTTGTGAGGAAGTGTTATCAGTTATGTTTTTGTTGCTGTGTAGGAGACCAGGATAAGAACTTGGTTCCTCACTACATTTGTTGTACTTGCGTGAAACGTCTGACTGGGTGGGCAGATGTTGGACGAAACATGAACTTCGCAGTACCGATGATCTGGAGGGAACCAAAAGATCATTCTTCAGACTGCTACTTTTTTTTGACACAGATAAAAGAAATAAGCAGTAAATCTAACCACACAGTACAGTACCCTAATTTGCCATCAGCAATTAGGCCAGTTCCAAACAGTGCAGAATTACCTGTACCAGTACCTCCTTCTCATCTTACGGTAAATGAGGATTACGTACTTGAGGCAACTATTGAAGTTCCAAATGAAGAAGATGATCCTACTTATGTAGGAAGCACATCTACATTCGATCCCCATCTGATAACTTCGGGTGAACTAAATGACCTCGTACGGGATTTAAAACTCTCCAATACACAGACAGAACTTCTTGATTCTAAACTTAAGGCTGGAATCTGCTCCATCGTGACACTAAAGTGTGTATTTTTCGAAACCTTCATACAGAGTTTCAAAACTATTATTCTCAAGGAAATAACTTAGTGTATTGTAATAATGTCTGTGCTGTGATGGATACACTTGGACATGCACATATAAGTACAGAGTGGAGATTGCTTATTGACTCTTCGAAAACTAGTTTTAAGGCTGTCCTTTTGCACAATGGCAACAAATTTCCTTCAGTGCCTTTGGCTTATGCAACTAATATGAAGGAAACCTATGAAAACATCGAAATAGTGTTAGAAAAAATCAGTATGAGAAATACAAGTGGACCGTTTGCTGTGATTTACAAGTCATTTCTTTGTTAATGGGTTTGCAGCTTGGTTATACGAAATATTGTTGTTTCCACTGCGAATGGGAGAGCAGGAACAAAGCGGAACATTACATCAAAAAGTTGAGTTGAGTTGATTTTAGTTTAGCGTCCCTTTCAGCAGCGAGGCTATATGAGACGTGGACCTACTGATTAACGTGGGATCCGAACCACATGAGCTCACGCCGGTTACATCAAGAAGGAATGGCCAAAGCATGTATTAACTCCTGGACAGAAGAATGCTGTTTATTCCTCACTGGTGAGCCCTGATTAGATAATTCTACCTCCTCTTCACATAAAGTTGGGGCTCAAAAAACTTTGTTAGGGCAATGGACAAAAGTAATGCAGGATCTTGTTACCTCAAGGAAAAAATTCCTCGGGTTAGTGACGCTAAAGATTTTTGTAGACCCCCAAATAAGGTGTTTGATTCGTGACCAAAAATTTGCGGATCTCTTAACTCTGGTTGAGAAAGCAACTTGGTGTCCATTTAAATGTTTAACAGAGAATTTTTTAGGAAACAAGAAAGCCCCAAATTACCGTGAAATTGTGAGTGATTTCCGGCAATCATTCAATGAAATGGGTTGCAACATGTCCCTTAAAGTTCACTTTCTAGACTCCCACCTGCATTTCTTTCCTGAAAACCTTGGTGCTGTTAGTGATGAGTAGGGGGAACATTTTCATCAGGACATTTCCTCCATGGAAAGGAGATACCAGTGACAGTGGAGTTCAAAAATGCTAATTGCTTACTGTTGGACACTTAAAAGAAATGTTCCAGAAACCAAACACAGAAAAAAAAATAAAATGAAATCTTTAAGTTTTAAGTCCAACGGTTATGCCGGTGAGGCTAAAGGAGACGGTGATAATGAGAGATGAATGAAAATGGTGGAATGAAGAACGTGGGAGGAAACGGGAGAACCCCGAGAAAACCCACGAGCATGGTGTTTGTCCACCACAAAGTTCACTTGGCGGGGGCTGGGATCGAAGCCGGGACCCCAAGTACGAGAGGTGAACGCTCTACCACTGAGCCACCGCGCCCCCCGAACCAAACAGAAGAAAGTCGACAACTAAAACATATTAGTTGAGGTAAGTAAGTGTCCATTTATTAAGAAGATACCACTCACTTCTATTGTATTATTTATTAAGTAGATATAAAATTGTGACACGGTGTATACATCATTGAAAATATGTTTTATTACAAATCCAATAAGATATAAACCGTGCTTATATTGTAATATTCGTGGAAGTTATATGTGATTTTATCTGCACTAATGAATATTGTAAAATGAACAGTACACATAAGCATATTTTATATAAATATGCTTATTTCTCTAGATAGAATAATGCTATTCTTATGAAACTTAGAGGGCTTACTAAGTATAAATGAAGCTAACATACAATATAATTTGTGCGTTTATATACCTAAGGTACCCAAGCTACAAGTATGAAAATGGTTTTAAAAAAAAGAAAAAAAAAAGAAAAGATATTTGAGGGGAAATTTTCCAAAAACACCTCTGTCACGGGAATACTGAGAGTGATGGAGAAAAACTGCTTGCAGATTAGATTTCTACGTGAAACGTTCTATTAGAGTCAGGCATTTTCTTCCGTATGCCAGAGAAAATTATTTTTTTTCGACTAGTGTAATAGGTACCATTTTCAAACTCAGCAACCATTAACCGGTTAACGTTGATCGCTGATATTAAAAATACTCACATCCGTATATTAGTTATTACAAACGAAAATTTTACCTGCAGATTTCTGCACAAACGATGTATAAATGATCGCGACAATTTGTGGTTCAATCGAACATGGTGGGGCTAGCACTTAGACAATTCCCCCCTTTTTCGTTCTGTCCACGCACCTGATAGCGTAGAAAAAAAACTTTCGCCTGTGCATTACTGCTCAAACGATGTACAAAAAATTGAGATAATTTTCTTTTGAATCGGACGTAGGGAGGTGCTACCAATTAGGCAGCCTATACTTTGTTATCGTTTTGGCGCGCCCGCAATTGTGTACAAACGAAAATTTTGCCTGCAAATTTCTGTACAAAACCGTACAAACAAGTGCGACAGTTTCTGGTTGAATTCGACATGGTGGGAGGGCTATCAATTAGAGAGCCCATAGGTTGTTATCGTTTTGGCGGGGCCACATTTATGTGCAAACGAAAATTTCAGCTGCACATTTCTGTACAAAGGCGTACAAACAAGTGCGACAGTTTGTGGTTGAATTGAACATGGTGTGAAGGCTATCATTTAGACAGCCCCCCTTTGTTTTCGTTCTGGCGGCACCCCTAATTGTGTACAAACGAAACTCTCCCCTGCACATTTCTGTATAACTATATTCAAACGATTGCGACAATTTGTGCTTAAATTGGACATGGTGGGGGGCTATCATTTACACAGCCCCCCACTTTGTTTTCGTTCTGGCGGCGCCCCTAATTATGTACAAACGAAAATTTAGCCTGCACATTTTTGTACAAACGATGTAGAAACGATTGTCACAATTTGTGATTGAATTGGAAATGGGAAGCTAACATTTAGACATCCCTCACATTGTTTTCGTTCTGGCGGCGCCCCTAATTGTGCACAAACGAAAATCTCGCCTGCCCGTTTCTGTACAAACGAAGTACAAACGATTGCGACAATTTGTGCTTGAATTGGACATAGTGGGGGGGCTACCTCTTAGACAGCCCCCACTTTGTATTCGTTCTGGCAGCGCCCTTAATTATGTACAAAGAAAAATTTATCCTTCACAGTTTTGTACAAACGATGTACAAACGATTGCGACAATTTTTGATTGAATTGGACATGGTGGAGTGCTATCATTTAGACAGCCCCCACTTTGTGTTTGTTCTGACGGTGCCGCTAATATTGTACAAACGAAAAATTGGCTTGCGCATTTCTGAACAAACGATGTAGAAAAAATTGCGACAATTTGTGATTAAATTTGAAATGGGGGGCTACCATTTAGACAGACCCCACTTTGTTTTAATTCTGGCGGCGCTCTTATTTGTGTACAAAGGAAAATTTCGCCTGCATATTTCTATACAAATGATGTACAAACGACTTCGACGATGTGGGCTTGAATTAGACATGGTAGGGGCTATCACTTAGACAGCCCCCACTTTGTTTTCGTTCCGGCGGCGCCCATAATTGTGTACAAACGAAAATTTAGCTTCACATTTCTGTAGAAACGATGTACAAACGATTGCGACAATTTGTGACTGAATTGGACATGGTGGGGGGTATCACTTAGACAGCCCCCACATTGTTTTCGTTCTGGAGGCGCCCCTAATTGTGTACAAACGAAAATTTGGCCTGCACATTTCTGTACAAACGATGAAGAAACGAATGCGACAATTTGTGATTGAATTGGACATGGTTGGAGGCTACCACTTAGACAGTCCCCCACATTGTTTTCGTTCTGGCGGCGCCATTAATTGTGTACAAAGTAAAATCTCGCCAGCACAGTTCTGTACAAACGATATATGAACGATTGCGACAATTTGGGATTTAATTTGACATGGTGGAGGGGGTACCATTTAGACAGCCCCCCACTTTGTTTTCATTCTGGTGGCGCTATTAATTGTGTACAAACGAAAATCTCGCCTGCACATTTCTGTACAAACGATGTAGAAACGATTGCGACAATTTGTGATTGAATTGGACATGGTAGAGGGGATATCATTTGGACAGGCCCCACTCTGATTTCGGTCTGGCGGCGCCCCTAATTGTGTACAAACAAAAATTTCGCCTGCACATTTCTGTACAAACGATGTAGAAACGATTGCGACAATTTGTGATTGAATTGGACATGGTGGACGGGCTAATATTTAGACAGCCCGCACATTGTTTTCGTTCTGGCGGCGCCCCTAATTGTGTACAAACGAAAATTTCGCCTGCACATTTCTGTACAAACGGTGTAGAAACGATTGCGATAATTTGTGATTGAATTGGACATGGTGGGGAGGCTACCATTTAGACAGCCCCCACTTTGTTTTTGTTCTGACGGCGCCCCTAATTGTGTACAAACGAAAATTTCGCCTGCACATTTGTGTACAAACGATTGAGACCATTTCCGATTGAGTCTGACAATGGGGGGGGGCTGTCTAAATGGACGTCTTTTTTTCACCTCAACTGTAATTAAATTCTTCCTCGAAAAAATCTGTAATCAACACTGTCAGTAGTTACGTCCTCGACTAATATACCTTTACAAGTACAGCTTTATTTTCGTATGTTTTTCAACAGTTAACCAATTTAAAACTATCGCAAACAAGAATATGTAGTCAACTTGTTAAATACTTCGCTCCGCAGGAACCCGTTCAGCGCGTGCAACAAGCAAAAACAACATGTTTGGCGTCTCACAAATGACAAAGAAAAAAAAAATGAAAAGCAAAAGCAGCACGGCAGTGCCTTATCGCAGTCAGAGCTGACAACATAGTTTCGGTCGTCACATACGCCAATAGACCTACATGCGGTGTACAAGAGTTATATAGTTACAATATATGTTGTGCCACAGTAGCGCTACAGGCGGAATGTGCACGAACTACAAATGAATATGGTTCTTACAAGTATCAGTCATTGTTGAACCCTCTTTACATTCTACATATCCTTTTTTCTCCCACTTTTTGACCTTCACAAGCAGAAGTACTAGGCTTTCCGAGTTCACAACCATAAACTGTTTGTGTACAGAGTACGTTTTCAGTTCTTCGAATGACTCTGCGGGCGAAGAACAGGGGTGATGATCGGGCTACCGAATACGGCAGACAGAGACACCCGGTTGCAATAATAAATGTAAAATACAAATATAGAGCCTTGACAATGCCGTGAGGATGAATATATATATATATATATATATATATATATATGTGTGTGTGTGTGTGTGTGTGTGTGTATTTCCTTGAAATTTATAACCTTATACTTTTTCAGTTATGGTATAGACTTCAAACTTGGTATACGCATGTATCTAAACGACTAGTAAAAAAAAGAGATTGTTTGCAATCATTTCCGGTTTGAAACACACATTATTCTCGCGAGAGAAAATGTATTTTCTCTGGTCTGGATACTATATCGTGAAAATGATGCTCAATGTTTTTTTCCAAAATGTTTCTGAGCGTACACTGCCTCCATGGAGCTCTTCGAGTGCCCACGCAGGAGACCAAATAATACGTGTATAACAGAATAAAAAATAGAATATTATCAGCAATGCCCCTGGGAATACTAACTGTGATCCCCCGGATCATTGTCTCTGAAAGAAACACTGGTAATGCCCCATCTCTAAAGCTACGTATGCTTCTTCTTAAATAGTTGAGTATCATCTCCAAGCTTCTCGCGAACATACTGCCCAGTTTCGAGACCATCTCAACAGTTAGCATATAAATATATCCTTTCCGTGTATGTTTGTAATAAAAAAATTATTTTGTTCACGCAACACCAATAGAAACTCTTTTGCTAAATAGAACCAACGGTGAACAGAAAAAAAACGCAAGGTCAAACAAGGATCGCTTAGGAATCGAACTCAGATCTGCTACTCACAAAGCAGACGTTTTACCGCAGAGCCAACTTACTACGTTGATTTCCGTTTGTTTTATTATCCACAACATACCACATAAGAAGGCAAATGAAGGCAATTCAAAAATATGCCAATTTTGCAGTCAAGATGGCGACTTCCCCAATGATTTGTTTCTTCTTAAACTGAACTACTTCCTTAAGAGTATAGCAAAACATGTCTGTCCTACCGTGAGATCAACTTACAATTTTCATGGTTAGAAACTTTCCAATCGAAGATAACGACTTTTCCAACATGTCCGATTTTTCCCCTTACTTACACACTTGAACGCAATTTCGTGATTCCACCATATCTACAAGTTGTCTAGAATTAGACGCCCCCTTATAACATTCCTAGCACTTTCTTAGACCGAAGATGACTATTTTTCAAGTTTAAGAGCGGATTCGCAAACTACGCATCAGAATAAATATCACCTCGGAATTTCAAAATCCTACACACAGCCATTACAAATTTCCCATTTTTTCGATTTGCGCCGCCAAAACAAAACGAATTTTAAAGCACTTTTTTCTAACATAAACTATGTTCCTATCTTCACTGTCTGACAAAATATAACGCTTCTATGATGTGCGGAACTACTGCAAAAAGCAGCATTTCGAAACGATGAAAACTTTCGATACTTCATTTACATGGAAAATTTCGCTTTTTTCACGATATTGGAATTTTCCGATTACTCACATCACATGGCGAAGAAGTATGCAAAATTTGGTGTTTGCGGAAGTATACGAACAATTAAATATGTTTCCCACTACAAAGGTATATATTTTCCTATAGATGCCGGCAGCTACGTGCCAGTACTATGTAAGCAGTAAGTAGGAAGTCCAAAACCTAAGGAAATCGGTAGTGTAGGGAATATAAGTGAGCCTTCTGGGCACAAGACCTTTGTTCGATTGCTAACAATCTTTTTCTCACTTTCTCTTTCTTTGAAAGTTTATTATGATAGCATATATTGTTTGCCTACTATATACGATGCCGACGTGACAGTTGTCTAAATTTGCGTATATATATAATATATATATATATATATATATATATATATATATATATATATATATATATATATATATATATATATATATATATATATATATATAAATGTGTGTGTGTGTATTTCCTTAAAATTTATAACCTTATACTTTTTCAGTTGTGGTATATACTTCAAACTTGGTATACGCATGTATCTAAACGACTACTATAAAAAGAGATTGTTTGCAATCATTTCCGGTTTGAAACACACACTATTCTCCCGAGACAAAATGTATTTTTCTCTCGTCTGGATACTATATCGTAAAAATGATGCTCAAATCCTAGCTAACATGCCAAACATTCCTAGCACTTTCTTACACCTGGCATGATTATTTTTTTCAAGTTTAAGAGCGGAGTCGCAAACTACGCATCAGAATGAACATCACCTCGGAAATTCAACATCCTACACACAGCCATTACACCGCTTGAGTTCAACCAAGCTTTCGGCTGAAATCAAGATGTACCGGAAGTGTCTTGACTCAGGCAATATTCAAGCTACGCCATGTGTCACCTCTTCACATTATTATTTTTTTCTTATTGTTACGAGTCTCGGTAACATAATTGGTGGAGGCGCCGGATATTTGAGTTGCCTTGTGCCAACTGCCTGGCTGTACTTTTACCGCCGCTCACCTCAAATGTGTGACCCCCTCTATACAACTGATATTTGTGTTGTGTATTTTGTTTGGTGTTAAGTGGAAAAGGGACGTATTCGTTCCCTGAATTATATATGGAAGAAATAGTGTCAAGTTATAATAAAAGGAAAGAAAGTTAATGTGATATGTGATATATTAGTGCTGAAACTTTAATCGATAGTTACGTTCAAAAAAGACCCTTCATTTCTCACGTAAGTACTATACGTTTTATGTATTGTTTGAGTGTGCTTAGTGTTTTGCGCGCCAACAGTAGTGTGGTATTAGGCGCGATCCCTCAGTTATATACTTTTCCTCGGTGTGTTCGTTAGTAGGGAATAATCATGAGTTTCTGAGAGACCTTGCGGAAAATAAAAAGGAAATTTGTTCCGAACATATGGTATGAAATTAATCATGTGCACTCCTTTTGTATCGTCGAATTTGGTAATGTTTACTGCACAAAAACCTTCTGTAATCAGATTTGGAAGAGAGGAACTCGCGAACCTCAATGGGGAAGATGGAAATATGATAAGAGAAACAAAAGATTTATTGATACTTGTGCAGAAAGCGGTTCCCCCATCGAGGCACAATCTCCAGCACCCCGCTCGGTGGCTGAGATACAGGCAGAAGGTTCCGAACCTACTCCGATAGCCGCCTCGAGTCCAGTTGACGATCCTCAGCCTTCGACTTCTGCTACGGCAGTAAAGAATGAAAAGCCTGTCCCTGCTCCTCGAAAGTTTCTCGTGTTTATAGACGATGAGGATGCTGAAAGTCTCAGTGGAGACGAAGAATTAGAATCATTGTTTAAAGAGGAGGTCGCGACTCAACAGATTGCTCGGGATTTCGATGCCGAGTCTCATTCAATGCAATATCCTGGTGATGCAGGCTTTGAGGGTGCAAAGCTGGAAGAAACAAATAAAGCACCAGCTCAACTAATGAAGAATGGTCAAAGTAACGCACCTCTATAAGAACATGCGGAAACGATGATATAAAATTGGGAAACGGTGGAACCGAGTAGAAGCGCGAAGGATGCTGGCACACCGGTTTCAGCCGGCCAGAACATGATGGCCGACACTCCCGTCCACATGTTTAGTAATACTTCCCGACTCCCTAGTATGGAATGGGACCATAAGTATGACTTTTTGTCTACAACGTTCACTGGTATACATGACCCAAACCCTTCATCGGATACGGAGTCGCTGCTGAATGAAGCAATTCCTCGAGAAGTCACAGAGAAAATTATTCCTCCATCGAGAATTGCGACGCAAGACTTAACTAATTCAACCACAAATCTAGAACGACTTGAAGAGAAGGTAAATGGAATGGAACCAAAAGCATATGTTACACGGTGAATACAACCGACTATGTAGCAGGCAGTTCCCCGATAGCCACGACCTAGGGGCGTTGGTAGAGAAGATCTTGAGTTAGCGTTACGAGGGTTGGACATTCATGTTGAAAAATATGAACCACTAGTGCGGCCGGCAGCCGTCCAAGCGGGTGGAGAGGAACAATTACCAGAGGTGGTATCGGTAAGTGCGCAGACTATTCCGGTATGGATTTTAAAACGATATTTGGATAGTGATGTTACGGAAGAATCACATACATTCAATGATACGGTGAACGCGGCTCCTAATGCTACTTTGCCAGACCAGGAGAGCACTGAACACTACACCTGGTCATTTGCACATTAAGCAGATGTGAAACTACCTGCAGGCAATATGCAATCGATGCAGGGTAAAGGGGATAACCAATGGCCCAGAGGAACTTCTATCGTCGGCGCGTCTTTGTATCCTGATGTACATATTAAGCCACCACGAGCTTCCGACATCGGTCCTTTGTCGGGCGGCCCCGCAGAATCTCAAGTTATACCTCACCTGAATGAAAATACGATGGTTGTAGGGACCATCCTTGCAAATCAGGCAATCAGACCCAATATTATTGAATTACCAGCGAATAACGAAACTTCTAATCCAAAAATAGAAAGTAATAATCAACCACCAATTGCACATAAAGAAATCTTCTCTAACCCGCCAGTTACGCAGGATGAATCTCGACGAACATCACGAAAAGAGAGGCCACCCATCCCGAGTCCTCCACCGCATCAAGATTCGCCTATCTTTTCGGAAACTGAATCTGACAATTTTCCGAGTGTTTGCTCCGAGCTGAAGCTAGCAAAATTTTGTGGTTCACCGCTGGAGAGCGCGGATCGGTTCCTAGAAGAATATTTTATTGTAGCCCGTATATATGGATGGGATGACGAATGTAAAACACGTTACGTAATCGCATATCTGAGCGGACCTGTACTTGACTGGTATTCGTTAGAAATAGAACCGTTAGAATCTAACAGTTACGGCGAGTTTCAAAGACTTTTAAAGAACGCGTTTCCATCTTTTGAGTACAAGGCGCGTTTAGAACAAAGTATAAATATGAGACAACAAGTAAATGGAGAATGCAGTCAAGCATTTATTTACCGGTGAATTAGAGATTTCCGTAGACTTGGAAAAACACCGACGGACCTCGAATTAAACTATAGAATTTTAGCCGGTCTGCCTCCATATTTGTTATCTCGGTTATTACAAAGCGTGTACGAAAAAGCAACTAGTTGGAGGGAGTGGATACCTCTTTTGGAGAATTTGAAAAAGCTGAAACTCAGTCAATTGCGAGAACGTGGTTTCTGGATGTCCCCTAGAACTAAGGGAGAGAAAGTAGGACTAGTCTCCCAGATGGATGACTGGATTGAGCAAGAAGTATACATGGAAGGAACAGTTCAGGGCCATGTCCTAACCGAGGGAAAACTTAAATCCTATTCGAACCTCGAACGTAACGGGCATGGATTGGGTTTTGGGTACGGTGTGTTAGCTACTTTCAGATACGAATCGGGAATCAAACAGGCGTCGCCTTACTACATAGTGGGGCACAGGTATCTATTTTCAAACCATCCTTTTTACCGAAAAACTTCCCAAAGCACTCTTATTTCAAAGGATACGTCATAGTACGAGGTGTTGGTCCACAGCTGTCCGATCAGCTACCTGTGATACGAATGTTATTTTACTTAAAAGACCGACCAGGACCAGCAATACGCAGGTTCGTTAACATGGCTTTGTTAGATACGAAATTCCCGTATGATGTGATCCTGGGAGCAGATTTTTTGAATTTATATGCGCGTTTTGTGCAGAAAGATCATATTGAAACCATAGATAAAAATGGAAATATTCTGAGCAGGGCGTATTTTGAACCTCCGCCAGCTAGTTAGATTCCACCCGGAAAACGAGTGGATCTGTCTCATATTGTCTGGAATCCCCGGAATAGACGTAGAAGGAAAGTGCAACATTCCCACAAACGATGCCCCGAATTTGAGAAGTACAACCCCACGCGAACACAGCAACAACGAAAGAGTACAAGGGTATTCCGAAATACAGCTTTTGTAAAACAAGACCCACAGAGTAATGAAGAAAACTCCAGAGCAACTGCGCCCACGAATCATAATGAAGCTGTGGTTGGGTTAGTGCCTAGCACCAGTCAACAATCATACGCAGTGAAAAACTCCAAGCAAAGACGTAAGCCAAGATCACGACGATGTGAAGCCACGACACCTAGCCGGAGTACTCAAGATGAATTTCAAACACAAGTTTCGTATACTCAGTCTGACACGCTAACCGAGGGTTCAGACCAACAAGGTGCTGGTAAGTCGACTGAGGAACGGAAGGACGACCAGACTGGCGGGCAGTATCAACCGCCGAATCAAGTCAAAGTGAATCCAGAATTCTCTCCGTCAAATTATCAAACGATACAACAAAAGCCGAAACGTCTGATGCGGAAAACACGGAGAAAGTAGTCGAACGATCGTGCAGTAGCGTCAAGATTGCAGAAAGTGATTATCTTTCAATTCCCAGTACGAGTCAGCAATCTGTGACTGAGATTTCTCTCGGGGAAAAAGAACGTACAAGACAGAGACTTGTATACGGTGACAGAGAGGTGTATCACTCGATCCACTTTCTTCCCACGATGTGTCCTCAGAGAAAATTACATGAGGACACATCGTGGGAAGAAAGTGGATCGAATGAAGATGAGGAAGTAACGTATGATATTTTTGCACCACGGACTTTGCGTATTCCACCCCAATCTTGGCGGAATGTGATATTTACGGTCATCAAACGCGACACTTAGGTGTGGGAGTTCACCCCTTCTCCAGAGTTACGATCAGGATCTCGCAAATTCTTTGCGCGTCCAATTGTATATAACGATAATGGTGGAATTACAATAACGTTGTTCAACAACGCGGATCAATCGGAAATATTAAAAAGAGGGTTGTGGCTTGGAACTCCCCAGAATCCCCAGAATCTCAATGTCTGTTAGACATGTTCTTTCGCGTTGCAACTTCTGGCAGAAATAAAGAGAAAATAAATGGGCAATCGCGTAAAGGGACTAAAACTAAAACTCCGCCAGAGGACCTAGACTCGAGCGATGAAGAAGTCACAGCAGTGGCCAAACCGATAGGACCACCAGTCAATGAGGACGATGATAGTGACATCTCATCAGGATCGGAGATAGTAGTGGAGTCGGATATTGATCCGGAAGGGTATGATGACGATTGGACCACAGAAAGTGAATCCGAAATTGATTACACCGAATCTGAAAAAGGAGGTGTGGAACTACGGATACGTGACGGAAAAACCGCTAAATGTGTCCGAAAGACTCAGGTATTAGTCGATAAATACGCTGAAGAAAAGAAGGCAAAATTCATGTGACCTCCTTGGAAAGGGCGCTAGGCTCCAACATAAGAGAGAGACCCCCTAAGCAACCATCAGAGCTAGTTAATATGTACAATAAATGCAATCAAGATAGGCCGAAACAGTAGGAAGGGAAAAGAGTGGAAGAATGATGCAGATTCTCTTATTACCGGAGGATAAAAAGGTTGGGAGACAGTACAACACGGACTGTTCAATTTAGCATGTGAGTTAAGGTAAAAGGATGAGTAGAGCAATGACATTAAAACTAGAGTGAGAAATCACAATGTGTTACCGAAAGAGGGGAGCATGAACCGAAAATGCCGCCATGTGGAAGGAAGGATGTGATTGTCTTAATAACAATAATAATTAACGGCATACCGACTAATATCAAAAGACACAGTAAAAAGACACATCGCTCTTTCTCTGAGAACAGCGCGCTGTAAAATTTGACACAAGTATACCCCTATGAAAGAGGTTATGATGTGTAAAGAAAAGATTCGTACTATCCCTCTTATATTAATGTTAAAAAGATGGACGAAGAGATATAAATCGAAATTACAAATATTCTTGGACTTCTGTAATGTTCTACGAAACGATCCGTACTACTCTAAATTTCATTAATTGCAATACTTAATTCTTCGAATAGGTGGACACCACTCCTTTGGTGTGCGGTGCGAGACATAGTACAAGAGATTGACAATATAAGAAAGATGTTATGAAGAGAAGAGTAATTCCCCATGGTTCCATGTGAAATGGGGTAATATCCGCTGTATTAAAATAATTTATATTTAGATAAAGTTTTAGGTTGGACAACCACTAATAAATTAATACCCTGCGTTAAATAATTAAAATGGAATATAAGCAGTGGAGATGTTTAATCTTTTGGTATGTGCTCGCAAGCAATCGCTAAGTTCATTTTGTATACATGTGAATTGACTCTACTCTCAGACGGAAATAGTCGAAGAGTTTCAAAGTGTACGTCACCTAAAACAAAATGGCTTCCATCCGCTCAACCAAAATAAAGCCTTATCAACAAGATAATATTTTTTTCTTTTTTAACCCCTACGATAAATACAGCTCACATTGTAACGTGTTAATGTCGTAACACTAGCTCCCAAGAACATATGATAGTGTGATTAAGATATTGTTCAACGGAAATAAGGAATGTCACAATGAAAGGAGCTGTAGGTTCGATGCCTTAAGAGGAAGTCTGAGTGTTGTTCTGTTGAATATTCCATCCAAATCGTATAAAGCAACTTGCACACGGCATTGAAATAATGTGGAAGAGTGTACACTGCAGTGCGATTATACGGCAAATGGGAGAAAATATGTGGGGACATGTAATCCCGCGAAGTATCCCGAACTCGTTTGTTTTTCCCTAGTGTACAATACGGAAACTCGTATTCGAAATGAATTAACCTGCCATATGGTATGATTCAACGGCGACTATTAAACATTAATTACTTACGATATCCATTCCCGTGTAGCACTCAGCCGCAGAATTCCTTCACAGAATGAATCGTGGGATGATGACTTAGTCTGGCATAAAACGAAGCGAAAGGCTTATGAAATAATATCCTGCTCTAATTGCAAGTCCTTAGAAATCCATCCCCGTACATGAAGGTGATTTCGTTAAAAACGGAGGAAATGACGGGATGGCACCGTAAGGTCAAGAGTAAATATTTGACGGTAAGCACACTACCGAGGACAATCATAAACCGTACTCTACGGAATTAATAACTAGATAGTTGATAATTTGATTAATAATTTAATAGTTGAATAAAATTGATAGTATTAATAATGTACTATAGATGAAAGTAATTAATTATCTATTGTAGTTAATACTTAAGAGGTAATATAATTTAATACAGTAAGGATAAAAGAATGTAAATCCATATACATCTTATTTTGTAATAATGTATATAAATATACTGACCAGTATGGGCAGAAAAGGAAAAACTAGTTATCCACAGATGGACAGATGTACACTTATAGCATCGGAAGAGTAGAAGTCCGCTGGTCTTAAGCGGTGCAATGTTTATGTATGCTAGTTCCAAGTTATGTAATATTACAATGTCACATGCAATCAGCTATGCGACTACAAACCCAACGGAAGTGATAACGTAATCTTGCTCTTACTAACCCAGATTAGAACTTCGGTAAATAGCAGTCATAGACCTTGTAATATTTCTTCAGTAGGTAAGATCGGTTGCTCTTCTAGTAAATCGTGACGTTGCTATGGAGGACCAGTGCAGGAAACAAAGATCTAAAGACCCGTTTGTCAGCGGTTACGGGCATCCACTAATGCCCTATATTGTTCTTCTTGCATATAAAATACATGGGTTTAGGGAGTAAAAGAGAAAACAAGAAGGTACGGAACACCAAACTAAACTTCTGTATTACGAATTTCCTAAGCTGTGTAAACCGTCGCCATTTCTGAAATATATGGCTAGGAGATACAAACAAAATAATTTACATCTGGAAATTTCAAATACATCCCTCAAGAATAAACCATTCCTTACCGATTTTATTAGAAATGTGTATGGAAAATAGATACAATTGTTAGGACTATCCAAAGACCCGTATTTCAACCTTCAACAAATTACCTTTGGCGCTGGAAGTAAGAATGCAACGTGAAGACAGCCCTGAGGAATACTATGAAAACCTTATGAAAACCTCGGGCAAAATACGTTCAAGAAGACGGCGCCTCCACAAATGCGCAGGTAACCGAAGTACACAGACAGATGGACGCGTAGACGGACTGTAGAAGGTAGCGAACAAGAAAAATAAAAAGGTATCTGGTTTTAAAAAACGAACCCTACGCGGAGTTGATTGCCAAACAAGGCATGGTCCCCAATTGGCATTTGTTGAAGAGCCATTCCCCACCCTAATGTCTCGCTTCCCCTAGGTCAAGAGTCGCGAATAAAATCACTCACTATTAGTATGGTGACCGGAGGTATAAGGAAACGGGAAATCATTTCCCCAAATGATTTTAATAATTGCCAATATTATAATAGTACATGTCACTTACAGCCTAGGAGCTGAAATTCAGAGACGAAAAGTTCCCTCCGAGTGCAACCGCTGTAAGTATACAAAATCCGAAGAAGAAAGACTAAGGCAACTCAGAATCTCAACAATGTCTGTTATATCAATGAAAAACAGACCGGAAACCACATATCCGTTTATTCATAAAATCTTTCCTTGTGGACGTTTTAAGCTTCTAAATAACATAACATTGTAAAGCACTAGTTAACAAATATCAGAGAATAAAATTATTGTGGTCTCGTCAGAACGAGCGACGTTGGAACGGAAATATACAGCCGAGTCCTCTTTAGGTTAAAGAACTAAATGCGTTTAAAAAATATATATCAGTACACCCCCTTCGGGTCTGGTACGAAACCAAGAGGCCTAGCCTCCGCTTCCAATTTATTGGGTGCCTGAAATAACTGAAGCCTACATTTATATATATTTAAAAGTTTATAATAAACAGTGTTTCCTCAGAAATATTCTCCTTTCAGGAATAGTCTGTCAGTATTAATCTCCGACAATTAATTTCTCCCATACTATTGCGATTGTAGGTAATATGTGGGTATATCATTTCTATGTGTGTGCTGGAATTTCTTTCTAGATGAATCCTAACCATGTCTAAGCAGCAAAGTCCATCGGAGAAAATATGGAAGGGAGGGAGATGGTGGAGAAAGATAGAGAAAGAAGACCAAGAAGGCAACCAGAAAGAGTATAGAGCAGGAGCAGTAAACACGAAGTATAATAAAAAGTTCTTCAAAGTATTTGTATATTCAAGAATAGCACAATCAGTTTTCATACAAACAAATATTTGAATCATAGCCAGTAGTATATAATCATAATTGTGCAAGAGGCGAGAACTAGATAGGTCTTATATCAGGTACATATAATGTAGACCATGTCTCATTTCATATAGACAGTACAAAAATTTTGTACAATTTGTAAATTATAGGTTAATAATAATAATAATAATAATAATAATAATAATAATGATAATAATAATAATAATAATAATAATAATAATAATAATAATAATAATAATAATAGGATCCCGAATCAAAACTCTATTGGCAAGAGAAAACTTTGTCTCGTTTTAAGACGAATGTGTCTCGTCTCGTCTCAAGCACAGCATGACCTGAATATAAACCAACAGTACTTAAATTAAAAAGAAAAGACAACCTGTAATATGGGTAATTTGATCTTGTTAGATAATTTTTCTAAAAAAATGCTAAAATATATGGAATGAACTTCAGTATCCATAGTAATAATAATAATTGAATTCGATTTTAAACCCAGGATGGCAAGTAACGGCAGATAACTGTAATATAAACCATGTCAACGGAGGAATTAGTCATTTTTTTTTAATTCTGTTCACTCGACATTTTCTTCATTTTTATTGATCTAGATTTTGTAACGCAACGAATGCGAAAGGCCATCAGACGAAATGCACCCGTGTTGATTTTTTTAAAATTTTACCGTAGTCAAGAGATTCTAGTTTGGAGTAACTGAGGCAAGAACTGAAATTATTTTTTTCAAAAAAATATTAAATAGAGTAATAGGATCCAGTATAAACTTTTTTATCTCCCACAGAGATGAGAGGCGAGCGGTGTCCACCTATGCATCTCAGACAACCTGTTAAGGATGATCAAAACGCAACTGGCAAACCATTATTGGATCCAAGGCACGTGAGCAGGATGCTACGATTTGGACATCCAGAATTAATGAAGCAAATCCTAGAGGGCTACGTGTTTCATTCCTCGTCTTCTATGCTCTGGGTCGATACGACGGAACAAAAGTTAACATCCCCATATGAAAGAAAATATATTCTTTAAAATCCACTAATCAGTCTTCCACTAATTAAGCTGGAAGACATCTATCGCAATCTCATTTACAAGTACCAGACGTAAGCAGGAGAAAAGTCAGAGCATTCATTCTGAACCAAACAAAAGGGGACAACCTAAGAAAGACGGACCATCAGGCTCGTACACATCCACGTTTCCTTCCTCTAGTATCTATACTTCTGATATAAGATAACATGGTCTACGGACCAGTATTTCATTATAATACCAGAGGCACAGTTATGCCTCCCATCTGCTATTTTTGGGGCTGAATCTCTCATAACTTAAAAGGGCCCCGCCACTGAAGACTGTAACCCCAAGGACACGATATATAATGAACCATGGAATTGGTCTGAAATGGAAATGCCCAAAGTGAATTTGACACCTCGCTCACAAGGAAGCCGAGTAAGAAGTATGTTGCCAAGATACCCCAGGGATAATGGTGGAGACACTGAGAGTAACTTGGCAGTGATCCAATGGAGAACTTTACAATGAAATCACAAGAAAATACGTAACTACTAGTGAGTGCGAACATTATCATAGCCGAACTCTTGCCTACGTGAAACCTAGTGCGGAACTACAGATTCGAAGACCTGTATGTATAAGTAATAATGTCAAGTGATAATACCTGTTCTATAATCCAGTGACAATGATTAAAACCATGAAGAAACATACTAGTGAATGTGTGAACTGATCATGTTAAAAAAAATAAAACGAAATTACCTTGTAACAAAGGAAATAGTAAAAGAATGATATGCGAAATATAGAAATTATAAAAGAAAATCACAAAGAGAACAGTGTAATATGAATGAAACATGAATATTAAAGTGTATTAAGGTATACACTAGGTTGATTGTAGACATAATCTAATGATGTCGCAGTACTACTATAACAAAATTAATATAACAAAGTGGGCTAAAGTAATATGGAAATGATCACAAACATAGGAGTTTCACACATAGGTCATGAGCTTCCTACGAAGTCTTAATGAGTCTTGAACAGTGTTAATGAGTTTCTACTGAGAATAAGTAATCACAATGAGTTCAAATAGAGTAATAGTAGATCTAGTATCCTAAGTAATAGTACGGGTAGTAAGTCATCGAAATCATAGTTAATTTTAAGGAAAATACTCTCGATACAGGAAACTAAGTGAACAAAAATTAACCCTCTCTCCTCTCATAAACTTATTTGTCCAAGCTATAACACTAACTCCATCAGTATACCTTGGGCGAAGACGCCCAATATACTGAAGGTCAAATAGTGACCTTCAGTTCCAATGGGTGGAGAAGGATGTTACGATACAAGTTTTGGGCCTTATACTGTCAAAATACGGCCCTGTCTAGATTCGTAAACGGGCACCAAACACACGTACCACGGATAAGTGAAGTTGAGGGAACTACAAACGATAAACATTAACATAGAATTTTGACGGAAATTGTAGTCGAGTTTAGCACCGGAAGCGCAGACAGATAAGAAATTCACTTCTTTTTTAAGTTTAAGCAATGCTTATATGCAAAGGAAACAATAATTAAGAATTAAAATTTTAAACATGATAATGAGTCGATAATATGGATATACTATAGGTTCACCTTAAAATCTCAGTGACACCAGGATAGAGAAACAGCGTTTCTCTGCTGGGTTGGAACATGAATGAGAGGTTTCGTGGTTCGACTCCCAGTTGAGCTCGGTACACATGAAAATGTTATGTAATAAAACAATAGGAGGACGAAGTATGACACTGAGTTGTACTTGGTTGGCTGAACGCAACAGGAATCTTGGCCGACCGTACGCATGATCATACCTAATGTGTGAAAGTTCTATCCTAGATTCGAAGTAAGTCACTGGCGAACCGGTAAAGAGCCGTAAACTTGCTTTGAATCAGCCGGAACCTGGATTCCTGGATTTTGCGTTAGGAGAGTAATGAATGTAATACAGGAGATAAATAGAGGATGAGCCAGGTAAAGAGAGATTTGTATGTTAGTGATGGCAAGCAGAATTAACGGCGATCTCTGATGTTTAACAGCGAAAGGGAGGAAAAATGCTGTTGTGAACGATAATTGCGCGACATGGAGAATATTCCCTCTCTCATTAAATTTACTCTACTACATTCATTTACTTTAATAATTGATGTTCTCTTCAACAAATTACTTTTGTTTTCTCATATAAAACTTTGTGTTGATGAAAAATTTGGATTTTGCAGAAATTCATAAACAGATGCGATTTCCGGTATTCAGACAAAAACGGAAATAATATCTCCTCTCTCTATTGTTGTGTCTTCTTCCATCTCACTCTAAAGAGGCGGGTCCAAAGTTACAGAAATCCCATCCCTCCTTTTGTTGGTCGACCCAAGGTTATGTTTACCTTACTTCCCGAGTATATAAACGCGAGTTTGGACCCCCGCGGGGGCCGACAGGAGCTTTTCGCAGTGTTTATCTGGAAGCACTACGCGTGTAGACTCCACGCGGTGAGTATGTAATCAAAAGCATGTGAAAATAAAAAAACCTCGCGTGCGGTGGTTAAAGCCAGTAAGATAGTCAACACACATTCATGTTTGCCAACTTAGGAACAAGACCGAGAATAAGCAATCTCCTTCTCCGTCCCAAAAATGTGAGTTCTAAGGTGAATTTTTTCCAAGTTAGGACTCGTCCCTTGTTGACAGCTTGAATTAGAACTTTTAGCACCAATATTATTAATAACGCCCGATGAGCGTGTATTGTTCCGAGCAAATTTGGTTCATTTGTAGATTTACTTCAATTTTTCAACTTTCTTACAAACTCAAGATGTGCGCGACTAGCAGACATCAATGGAAAAGCTAACAGCTGGTTCTGTGATTATTTCTAGTGCTTCAGGGAAACTCATGACCACTCATATACATATGAAATTAGCCAGCAGGAGTCTAGAAATTTAAAATCGAGGTATCACTCTCGGCTCTAGCCGAGTGGTATGTTGTTAATACATTCTTGTATTTTTTTCTTTTTCAATTTCTTTAATAAAGCTATTTAATTGAGGGAATGAATTTAATTTCCAGAGAATCTCTTAGGAAATTACGTGTAGTAAGGAGGTCAATTTTTTCCTATGTTGGAAGATATGCTGTATGAAGATCCAATCCTCAAATACCAGTGGTTCGATCGCCCACCTCTCGTAGGTGCCAAGTTTAGTGATTAACTCTAATGCTCTACCATTTCTGGGTCTCGATGGTACATGTCGGACGCCGTCCCCGGTAAAGAATCCTATACACTTCGGGTTCTCTCGAAGTGCGATTCGACCGCTTGAGTTCAACCAAGCTTCCAGCTGAAATCGAGATGTGCCGAAAGTGTCTTTACCCAGGTATTATTCAAGCTACGCCACGTGTCACCTCATGACATTATTATTTTTTTCTTATTGTTACGGGCCTCCGTAACGCTAAAAACCAGCATTTCGAAACGACGAAAAATTTCGATACTTTATTTACATGGAAAAAGTCGCCTTATTCACGATATCGGAATTTTCCTATTACTCGCATCACATGACGAAGAAGTATGCAAAATTTGGTATTTGTATGTTTTGCGGATGTATACAAACAGTTAAGTGTGTTTCCGACTATAGAGTTATATAATTCCCCACAGATGCCGGCAGCTACGTACCAGTACTATGTGAGCAGTAAGTAGGAAGTGGAAAATCTAAGGAAATGGGTATTGTAGGGGATTGACGTGAGCGTAGTGGGCACGAGACCTGAGTTCGATTCCTCACAATCTTTTTCTCACTTTCTTATTCTTTGAAAGTTTATTATTTTAGCATATATTGTTTTTTTACTACATACGATGCCGACGGGACAATTGTCAAAAGTTGCGTATATGTGTGTGTGTGTGTGTGTGTGTGTGTTTCCTTAAAATTTATAACCTTATACTTTTTCAGTTGTGGTATAGACTTCCAACTTGTTATACGCATGTACCAAAAAATTTACTATAAAAAATAGATTTTTTGCAATCATTTCCGGTTTGAAACACACACTATTCTCGCGAGACAAAATGTATTTTTCTCTGGTCTGGATACTATATCGTGAAAATGATGCTCAATGTTTTCTTCAAAATGTTTCTGGGGGTACACTGCATACATGGGGCTCTGAGAGTGCCCACGCAGGAGACCAAATAATAAGTGTATAATAGAATAAAAAATAGAATATTATCAGCAATGCCCCTGGGAATACTAACTGTGATCCCCCGGATCAATGTTTCTGAAAGAAACACTGGTGATGTAACTCTGTAAAGGTACATATGTTTCTTCTTAAATAGTTGAGTATCATCTCGAAGCTTCTCACGAACATACTGCCCAGTTTCGAGACCATCTCAACAGTTTGCGTATAAATGTATCCTTTCCTTCTATGTTTGAATGAAAAAATAATTTTGTTCACGCAACACCAACAAAAACTATTTTGCTAAATGAAGCAACGGTGATCAGAAAAAAACGCAAGATAAAACAAGGATCGCCTGGGAATCGAACACAGACCTGCTACTTAGAATGCAGACGCTTTACCGCAGGGCCAACTTACTACGTTGATTTCCGATTTTTTTATTATCCACAACATACCACATAAGAAGACAAATGAAGGCAATTCAAAAATATGTCAATTTTGCATTCAAGATGGCGACTTCCCCAATGATTTGTTTCTTTTCTTAAACTGAACTACTTCCTTAAGAGTATACCAAAACATCACTGTCCCACCTCGAGAACAACTTACAATTTTCATGGTTACAAACTTTTGAACCGCCATCTTGAATCGAAGATAACGACTTTTCCAACATGTCTGATTTTTCTCCTCACTTACGCTGTAATCTACACACTTGACCGCAATTTCGTGATTCCACCATATCTAAAAGTTGTCTAGAATTAGACGCCCCCTTATAACATTCCTAGCACTTTCTTAGACAGAAGATGACTATTTTTCAAGTTTAAGAGCGGATTCGCAAACTACGCATCAGAATAAATATCATCTCGGAATTTCAAAATCCTACACACAGCCATTACAAATTTCCCATTTTTTCGATTTGCGCCGCCAAAACAAAACGAATTTTAATGATCGTTTTTCTAACATAAAGTATGTTCCCATCTCCACTGTCTGACAAAATACGACGCTTCTATCATCTGGGGAACTACCCTAAAAACCAGCATTTCGAAACGAGGAAAAATTTCGACACTTCATTTACATGGAAAATGTCGCCTTTTTCACGATATTGGAATTTTCCCATTACTCACATCACATGACGAAGAAGTATGCAAAATTTGGTATTTGTATGTTTTGCGGAAGTTTTCAAACAATTAAGTGTGGTTTCCGATTATAGAGATATATAATTTCCCACAGATGCCGGCAGCTACGTACAGTCCAAATGAATAACAAATTCTTGCCCAGTTTTCTTATTCATTCCCGCAATACATGTATCAATCGATTAGTTGCTTCTAGTATTTATTCCAACTTCTCCCCGTCTTCCACCTCTTCTTGTCTAAAGCAGTGTGTGATACGTAGTACAGTCCTTCCATTGAGCTGAAAAGGAAACAGGAATCAAGTTTACAACGTTATAGCGTTAAAACAGTCTTTTCCATTCGTTTGTTCTGAAACATTTTTAAGAGGCTAAATTAAAGGAAAGTCACACAATCTTCATAGAGCTTCATAAATATATTTAGTTTCATTCTTTTCTTTCTTTAAAGAGTGCAAGCTAGTAGGATGCTCCCTAAGAAATCTATGGAAATTGCCAAGAGCTCTAAAATATCTACGGACAGAAACGAGTTTTATTCCATGGTTCATTGAATTTCTTTTCAGTAAGTGCAAGCAAATGTTTCAGGGGCGTCATATAGGCAGGACAGGAGGGTGTAATTCTCCTTCTCTCGAGCTTCATAAATACATATTTTTTGATCAAATGTATAGTAATACACTAATAAAAAGTGATAATCTTATGTCGCCGGAGAATCTCTTCCCCCCCCCCCCGAATAAAGTCTAAAAGACACTCGGATTTAACAACAAACATTATAGAGTTACGATAGCACATTGCTAAAGAGCTTACATTTGGTTTCAAGAGTCGAAGGTTTGATCTCAAACCATATGACTTCCTGGGTGACATTGAGAAAGAGAGAGAGAGAGAGAGAGAGGATAGGGGATTCAAGTATGGGGACAGAGAGGGATGATTTGTATAAACAGATTTAGAATTGGGGAAAAATGATCGGACAGCATTCGTATTATGACGCAAATTCTGATTTTGTGAAAGAAAAGAAGGGAAGTTTTCGAACTGCGAGGATCACATTAGGCAGTTGTCGAATTAATGTGGAGAACTCTTTTTAGAGCATCAGATGATTACGAAAGGATAGAAAGATCTTCAGAACTGAGGAATTAAGATTTTAAAAAATCTGGTTTCGGCGACGGGTTTCGAACCACGAACCTTGTGGTCACCGAACCATGACTTTATCCATTCTGCTACAGAGGATTCTATTACTCGTTCACATACGTTTCCCTTAGCTGCGTTGAAAGCTACCTTAAGGGGATATACCAAAAGTTGACTCGGTGGATGCGCCGTTCAGTTAGGACGTAAACCTCTTGTAACTTAGTTACAATGTGCAAAATGAACTTCCTCTTCTTCAGGATACTTTTTAAAGCTTTAAAATTTGTTACTATTGTTTTAATTAAGTTACATTTGATAGAACCGTCTGATAAAGTAGTGCCAAGCCCTTTGCGTCATTGTCTGTTAGGTGAATGGTTAATGTAAGTTACTTTTACGTGGATGGTCCGAACTTCCAATCAAGACCATTCTTATTGATTATTTGATTTGAGCTACGCTCATACTGTATATTCCACAAGTTCAAGTTTAAACTAATGTAGTCACAGCTGGTTTAATTCGAAATAATTTTCCAATATTTTATTTGTTACTAAATTTACATGGCACTCCTCACTTGTTTGTAGCCCTGCATAAATGCAGAATTGTTTTAAAAGTATATTTTACTTTCAAGTATTATTGATTTTTTTAAATTGTCCTTTAAATTTATTTTATAAATATTTTCTATTTCCTAATTATAACATATTTTCTATTTATATTGTATTCTATGTTACACGTTTATTATTTAAATTTTATGTCTTACCTTTGAAGAGAAACTTTTGACAATTCAGAGCAGCAGGGACATACACAGGATGCAGGCCTTGGCAATCCAGAGCTTTTGCCCCCACGAAATCACTACTTTTATGTTTGTATATATATATATATATATCTAATTTTATAGATGTGATAGCAGGGGCGGATCCAGGGGAGTGTTTGGGGTGATCGCATCCCCCAGAATAGGGAACTTTTTATACATTCTATTTTAAAAATAAAACATATCCTAAGTATTTTTCATCTTTGTATTATAAACGTAAATTAAAACCTAAAGTAGATAGGCCTTACTTTCTTAAGAAAGCTAATTCTACAGAAGAGCTCTTTTCATTTTTATTTTTTTTATTTTCTTTCTTTTCTTTTCTTTTTTCTTTCTTTTTTCTTTTCTTTTTTTGCAATCCGCTCTTACCTTGATTTGACTTCGAACGACCACCCCTCCCAAACAATCATCCTGGATCCACCCCTGGATGATAGACATTTTAGTAAAATATGCCCTCAATCGCTGAAATAATTTCCTGTCAAGCTTTCGATCACTGAAATAAATTTCTGTCTACGGGCCTGCAAAGCAGTGACGATTTTAAGGAGTGATCAGTTAGTAATGTCTCCCTGGAGCAAAGACACTTCCAAAAAGGAACTGTTCTGAAGTATTTACTGGTTCTCCCTATGACCCCATTTCAATATGGCTAACCTTGGACATATACACATCTGAAATATCACCTTTTATGTCAGTGATCCCGAAAACTATATATTCGACACAAATATAGGATATTTTCTATTCTTTATTCCTGTCACCCTCCCATTGTCAACTCGAAGCCAACCAAGACTTATTTTGGACTTATGCAGCATCCACAGTGTCACTTTTCATCTTTGCATATGAATTCGCCACTAATTTCGTTCGTATTTGACTACTTTTACATGTCACCTTCACCTCTGGTTACGGATTTTTTCAGTATCTCGCCCCCACAACTATTGAGAAATTTCAACCGACTAAGTATAATTATAAATTATCATCTGAAACACAACAGTACGGGTGATCTTTTTCGCAGAGGAATTCGTTAACTACTGTTTCAATATCAATGTATTGGCTTTTTTTGGTGTCCATGCTGAAGATTGCCAAAGGGCTAAACTTCATCTGCACTATTGTTCAATGAATATAGGTTTTAGTGGTTTAATTTACTGAATACTCGCTTAGATGTTGCTCTCGTCACAGAAAAAGTGGTATACAGTTATAAAAGAAAAATGAAATGAAATATCTAATTTTTACTTCTCACGATTAGGCCGACTATGCTAATGGAGAGAGTAATGGTGAGAAATAAATGACATTGTTTAATGAAAAAAGTGGGAGGAAACGGGACAAACCCGAGGACACTCATGCACACCGTATTTGTCCATAATAAAGTTCATTCGGCATGAACTGGTATCGAACCAAGGACCCCATGCACCATAGGTAAAGTTATAAAAGAATAGGCGTCTAAACAAATACGGAACACTACTATCAATGAGAGTTATATAAGATTAGATTTTTAGTTATTTCATTCTAAGTTAAAAATTCAATCATACTTGTTCTTCATTCCTGTTCGAAAACTTAAAGTTGTTGCTGCAAGGACGTGATAAATCTTTTCAGTAGACGTCACAGTCCCCTCCATAGTTTCTTTTTCATATAGGGCTAAAGTAGTCTCATTTTATACATCGAGGAAAAATAGTGGAATTACGAATTTTCAATGGGCCCCGTTTTACTCTGGGCTCCCTCAACGCACTGCCGTTAGTTACGACACTGTTCAGGATGCATTATGCAGCTTCTGCTTTTAGGAATACTTTCTAAGGCCGTACGATTTTTTTAACTGCTGTGTGAATTAAGTTGTATTTGCTAGAAGTGTCGGTTAAAGGAAACTAAAGATCCTACACTCAAACACAAATAATCTCCTTCGAATCTCTAATGGAAATCGAAACGAATCGTCCTAAACATGTTACGCTTTTCAAGAGAAAAAGAGCAAAGCAGTGGTTGCACATACGCTTAATGTTGTTTCTTGGATACAAATTTATAACTTACAAAAGTCATGTTCACGTCATGGTTTGATAGATGAAGGGTTAGTAAAAAGAATTCTTACGCTGGTGGTCGTGGGTTCGAATCTCTGCTCTTCTTGTTACTTTTTTCTCTTAGCTACACTTAGTTTGTGCATTCCAAACCTCGAAGTTTGGTTTGGACTATTTCTGAAAGCAGGTAGAGAATTAATTCTAGTCGAAATTAGTTACAAATATGATATAATAATTACATATTTTGTCTTTAACTTATTACGTATCAATTTTTATATCAAATTTTCCAGTCTTTATTTAATTCATCTTCCGGCGTAATACAATGAACATTTGCAGAGCTACGTCAGTCGGACGAAGGTGTTATATTCCATTGTTACTCTAATTTACCTAGGTATTTGTTCATATATTTATAAATGGTTTACCAAGTAAAAACTTATGGCGGTTCACATTATGTGTCATATAATAGACCGCACGAGGGCGGACATAGCAGAAGGCATATTGCAAATATCCCTGGTGATAAAAAGTAGGGGTCTTCTTCACTAGTTTCGAACCACTGTTACAGGCGGTTTTGGTTTACATAGCAAGCATAATACCACTCGTCTACCAAGTCTCGCACGTTAGCCTCTTTATTAATGCAGAACATACTGACACACTTACATTCACTGGTGTCGCGTAATGTACTTCATAAAACTTTGTTAATAAGTGGGTCGAATTAGGTAGCCCTCGAGAGGGCTGATGGTGTTGTGGGCGAGCATTTACTAATAGTGTGTATAGTCCCCTTGGGACTCGATTACAGCTGCCATACGCCGTGGCATTGAATCCACCAGGCGAGAGATATAGCGTTGGGTGCAACAGATCCACCACGCATCTTCAACACGCTCCCAAAGATCATTAGATGTTCGTGGAGGATTGTTCGACCATTTTTCCCGCAATGTTCTTGCAACAGAGGCCCACATATTTTCAATAGGGTTGAGATCTGGTCCATGAGGAACCCAGTCAACTATTTCGACATCAGGTTGCCTCTGCAACCATGTCTGAACCACATTTGAATTATGTATCGAGCTATTGTCCTGTTGCAAACATAATATGCCGTCACCTACATGAGCTTTTATTTCCGGAAGCGTTTCACCCAGATATTCCACATACTTGTGGGCATTTAGGCGACCAGAAATCCTGTAGATTCCTCTGAAATTTGCGGCCTTGCATATCCATGCCCAACACTGGACAGTTACATGTCCCATTCGACCAGAACGGGAAACGTATTCAGAGGCATACCTTTTTCCAGGGGAGCGGTAAACACGCTTCGGCCCGAAGTTTGCACTGGAAAATATTTTTTCGTCTGTAAAAACGACCTCGTCCCACACACGTGTAATATTTAACTGTGCAAACGCCAGACGGTCAACCATGTGGTCTTCTGTTAGTCGCTCCTTAACAGCTGCCCTGTATGATCTCAAACCAAAGGATTTGAGTCTACGACGGACAGTCGTAACATCGCCTGGGAAATTGGTTACCTCTCGTAACTGTCGGGCAGACATGAAAGGGTGCTCACAGCATTGGGCAATTACACTCTGGTCTTCTTCGGCAGAGGAAACCCTTTGTTGCCCACTTCCTCTTTTACGTCTTACGTATCCTGTTTCTTCATATCTCCTCCACCACCTCCGTCCTGTAGCACGGTTAACGCCATATCTCGCGCCTGCCTCGCTAAAGTTCATGCCCGCATGCTCAATTAAAGCAATCACGCTCCTTTTAACAGAAGCTTCGTAGTGAGCCATTTTCACACCAGAAGCAAAATGATAGCTTTGCTTAGGTGTTTGAACGGAACGTGCTTCATGTGACGTCACGTAACAAGGCGAAGTTTCCTCTCATTGCTTTAGACGATATCGTACGCCCTCTTCTGGGTGCTTCGTGACGGAAAAATTGCTTTTAAGCAGTTCATGGCGACCGCTTTGAAATCAAATGTAAAGTATGAGAATTAAATTTGTCATATCTGTAGTTTGGTGTAGAGACAAAACAAAATTGGAAACCAAAGGTTTAAGAACGACTTAGATTATTAATATAAAACAAGTCAAAGATTATTAACTTGTATTATCATACAAGAATTGCGAGAATTTTAAAACAAAGAAAAATAACTTAGAAATTTGCAAACTAAAAACAAAAAAACTAACTTAAACACACTAAAGGGTATGAGTAGGGGGATTAAAGGGGACGTCAGCAATGAGGCTATATGTCCCCGTCTCGATTAACGCGAGGGATGGATTTTACCATTTCATTTTGACGGAATAACGTAGAGGATGGAAAGGAGGGGGAAGATATATAACAGCTGTAAATATAAAAATAAAAGTGACAATGTTCGGTGGTGAATAACTCTTGAACTTCCCGATCGTTCTCAATCACATTTTGAACATAGATGAAATTCGAACCTGGGAAGCTTTTTGTTATTTCATTTTGATATTAGAACTTGCGGAAGAGGAGGGGAGAGTAAATATATGAAAATGAATAAAACTTAATAACTCTCGAACAATCCGACTGGTCCCAATCAATCAAACATTCAATATAGATAAGGTTCTGACCTGGGATGTTTTCATTTTTTGCCTTGACGGCACAATGTAGTAGAGGGGAAGGGGGACTATGTAAAAAAATAAAAATAAAAATGCTGTCTTGGTGACTTTATCTCGCTTAAACCACTGAACTGATCTTAATCAAATTATCAACAGAGATGAGGTTCGGACCTGGGGTGGTTTTTTATCATATCCCTTTGATGGTAGAACGTAGGGGAGGAGGAGGAGAGGGGAGATATCTATAAAAATGAATAAAACTTAACAACTCTTGAACCACTTGACCGATCTCGATCTAATTTTCAACACAGACGATGTTCGGGCCTAGAAACTTTTGTTGTAATATTTTCACTTTGACGGTAGAACATAGGAGAGGATAAGAGAAGGGGAGATTAATATATAAAAATAAATAGAACAACTCTTGAACCATCCAACAGATTTCGATCAAATTTTCAACGTACATGACATTCGGACCTGGGAGAATTTTTGTCATATCGTGCCCCCAACATGGAGAGGGGAGATGGATACATAAAATCATCGAAAATGACCAATATCAAAGAGTGCTTTAGTAATAGTTAAACCATAAGATATTACTATTTTTCTTTAATTTAGCCCAGCGAAATCAGGGTGCGACTTAGATTCGAGGACGTCTTAAGTTTGAGTAGTTATCGAGAAATAATTAAAGATATTAACGTGTTATTAAATTAGTTTGCTAATAATAATAATAATAACTATTATTATTATTATTATTATTATTATTATTATTGAAGATCATTCAATATTGCAAGATCAAAATATTCAAATACCTTAAGACAGTTAAAGGTGTGTCATCGCCGACCAATGATCACCAAAACTTCTAAATTTAAACAAAATATTCACACATGGTTCCGACTTGAGAACCTCCAGATTATTAACTAGCGCCTTGAGCACAGATCCACGCTCTATATGCGCTAAATGGTATGTTTTAGTATGTTTAAATTAGATTTCTTTGTCTCCAGTTACAAAATTCTAAGTTAGTTTTATTCGTTCTTTGAAAATTTCTTTCGATTTTTTTAATCATAGAAGTCAATAATCTTTGGCCTAGTTTATATTAATAACGTGGTTGTTCTTGAACCTTTCTTTCGCTATTTGGTTTCTTCTTCACACCAAACTACAGATATGTACGTTTAATTCTCAGACTTGTCATTTGGGTTCAAAGCGGTCACCATTATCTGGTAAAGCAATTTTGTTCGCCACAATTCATGTTTTGTAACAAAACACGTCAAGAAATGAGTTAAATGAAGGCTGCAAGAGTTTATATCAAAGTTGAGTATTGTGAGCTAATGACAAGCATGTAATAACGTCTCGTATTTGAAAATAATGTTAGCTACTTTTAATTCACTAACTGGTATTAGATTTAATTCAAGCTTAAAAAATTGGAATGAACGAACTCAGTGTAGCTTAAAGAAACAAAACGTAAGAAGAACGGACGAGATTCAAACCCTGGACCACCAGTACAAAACTCCTGTTCACTAACCCCTCACCTAACAAGCCATCAACTTCTATAAGTTTTAAATTTGCAAGCAAATGATACCATTATACGTTTGTGCAATCAATGTTTTGCTGTTTTCCTCTTCAAGAATTTAACATGTTTACGACGATTCTTTTCGTTTTCCATTAGAGGTTCTAGAGAGATGATTTGTGTTTGAGTATAGGACCTTTTGTTTCCTTTAACCGACAAGTCTAGCAAATACAACTCAATTGAAACAGCTGTAAAAAAACTAGTACTGTCTTACACAGTATTCCTAAAAGCGAGGAACTCCATCGTGCATCCTGAACAGTAACGGGAGTGCTTTGAGCGAGGCCAACAGCAAAATGAAGTCCATTCAAGATTTGTATCTCCACTTTGAAGGGTTTTAATTAATTTCACACTTTTCCCTCAATGTCTAAAATGTAACTACTTAGCCTTAGATGAAAACGAAGTTGTGAACCAGCTATAGACAGTGAAGTATACCAAAAAGATTTATCACGTCCTTGCAGCAACTATTTCCAGCAAAAGGGAATAAGTACATCAGACCTACGTTTTCATGAACGCTAAAAAACCTTCCCGAGGCGTATTTGTATTTGTTTCAACACGTGTATAACTGATTAATTGTAGCAAACGAACTAACAAACTCTAAGACAAGAAGAAGAATCTTGTATTGTAGCACTGCAATTGGTGAGAAAAGCTTAAAAGTGGAAAAAATATTTTTATGTGTTTATTCCCTTTTTACAATCACTGGTTCAATTATGAGCCTAAATTTTTGTGATGTTAAAAATAATAAAAATAACAAGAAAACTTATTAACTGGTAGGTTACGCTGGACTCTTAATTGTCTATATGGAATAATGGAACGTGGGGTTATACAGAGGATTTTTGATTTCTGTTGGCGATCAATTAATCTTTACCCTAGTAGGGAATACTGGTTGGTCCGGATTTCCAACAGTAATGAAGATCAAGGTTGATTGAAATTTTAACTTAGAATGAAATAAATAAAAATCTAATCTTATACAACTCTCATTGATAGTAGTGTTCCGTATTTGTTTAGACGCCTATTCTTTTATAACTTTACCTATGGTGGATGGGGTCCTTGGTGCGATACCAGCTCACGCCGAATGAACTTTATTATGGACAAACACCGTGTGCATGAGTGTCCTCGGGTTTGTCCCGTTTCCTCCCACTTTTTTCATTAAACAATGTCATTTATTTCTCACCATTACTCTCTTCATTAGCATAGTCGGCCTAATCGTGAGAAGTAAAAATTAGATATTTCATTTCATTTTTCTTTTATAACTGTATATCACTTTTTCTGTGACGAGAGCAACATCTAAGCGAGTATTCAGTAAATTAAACCACTAAAACCTATATTCATTGAACAATAGTGCCGATGAAGTTTATCCCTTTGGCAATCTTCAGCATGGACACCAAAAAAAGCCAATACATTGATATTGAAACAGTAGTTAACGAATTCCTCTGCGAAAAAGATCACCCGTACTGTTGTGTTTCAGATGATAATTTATAATTATACTGTTAGCCTGGTCTACTCTTGTCCGAAACGAATGTGGGGATAGTAGCAAGAATGAGAAGACCAAACTAAACTAAGAGAAATATCTGGAATTTCTCTCTCAACATGCCCCTAAAAGTTAGGCAAATGTGTAACATAAGATTTAAGACTAATTTAATTGTGATCAATGGAAGTGTTATTTAACTCAGAGAAAGACATGTTGTTCGATTTATATCAGTTTATTGGACAATGAATTTGGTGTTCTGAGATTGACTTGATTAAATATCTGAAAGATTATGAGGAAAGAAATTAAGGAAATCTGGCCTTAAGAATATCATACCTGGGTGACTACTAGTCCTATGTTGTCAAGTAATCCCATCTGCAGTTCAGCTCCAAACTTTATAAATCGTCCATGGAAAATGAGCTTATCACTCGATAGTGTACGTGAATAAAATTTATAAACGATCTTTCCGAAACTTAGATTAAAGTAACTATCTCGGTTTGTTACGAATAGATCTCTTAATAACTTCTCATTATCTGAGGTCTTATTAACTCGATTCTTGTTAACTGATTCTTATTCGCTGCTTCTTATGAACTCCTTTCTTTTAAAACTGCCTTCTCTTTCCAAGGAAACGGTTTTATATAATCAAGAAATGAGGTTGCAGACATTGAATATATTCATGACAACAACAGGCTCCAGATAGCACGTGGAATTCTTGAGAAACTCAATTGGGACAGAACATTCTGCTGACCAGAAATCTCTAGAATCCCCAGACACAATCTCTCGGATGATTTAAATTTTGTCAATCCAAGAATTTTTAAAAACAAAAAGATACATAATTCTTACAATAACATAAACATTCTGTTCTCAATTTTGAAAATGAAAACGCTGATCCAATTGTAATTGTCTGACAAACGTAATAACTACATTGTATAAATTCTCTCGTTAACATAATGTAACTAGGTTGCTTTATTTGCTTTTTGGTAATGAAATAATAAAGCGCCAGCGAACTAAATGATTTTCATGACATAATGTTATTCCTAATATTTGTGTGACATGATTTAATGAGTAAAATGATGATGTGAATAAACTTAAATCTAAATGACATAAAATATTGTAACTTTACTAAAATTGAAATCTAAAACCATAATATCTGATAATATTCCATAAATATCCTAAATTATAATATGGTATCCCATAAGATCCTATAACATCCTTCGGCGAGTAAAACTTCGACACATTCGTGCTGTCGAAAATGAAAATAAAATTATAATTTACATGAAAAATAAAAATATAAATATATATTCATTCTTAATATGATATAAATAAAAAGAGATAAAATAAAAGTTAATCTTGATATGAGAATATTGCTATTAAAATTACACTGGCAATATGCAAAATGTTAAAATAATAATGTAAAGTAATAAAGAAAAACTTGCAGATAAAATACTGTCCTTTTATATATATTGCGAAAATTGTTTTTTTTTTTACAATATTGGAGTTTGTACTTTTTATTTAGTTCACTAGGGTGCATAACTATAAAATGCATATAATGAGTTGTCCCAGCATGAGCTGCCATCTGTCGACAGAAAAACAAAACATCAGAAGGACACTGTAGTGAATCACAGATAGCGAAGGTTACAACTACTACCAATGAATGAAAGTTTACGATTTCTGTCTTATCGGCAGGATGATTTGTGATTCGCTTCTAGAATTAATAAGAAACCTTTGCACTTACGCTAACCAGCGTGTCATGAAACTCGATGTGCTGAAACAGTTGTTTCCACATAAGTGTTCGCATCTTCAATAGAGATGATTAAAAGAACAAAAATAATTATTTCTTCTTGTTGTTAACTTCACTTCTTTTTGCACTTAAACACCAAGGACATAAATTTCCACTGTTTGATTTCTGTGAAGCTTTCCACTGAAAACACTATTTTTAATAAAATATTTATCATCACTTCTCACTATTTTAATTAGGTGTAATTATTTGTGGTGTAGAAACACATAATAGGGATTGCACACTGTAATGTGATGAGTTGGAATTAGCTACGACTTTCCAGGAGAAACTTGTTATATCACAGTCATTTTCTGCAATGGTTGCGAGTGGAAATCCGTGTCGAATGTTTTCCAAAATTTTTAGTAATTTTCCTGGTGAGTGTCTCTATGTGGGTTGGTAATATAATTTCACAGAATCGGAGACTTCACTGATGATAGAATGCATTCATATCGTGATAAAGTTTTATCGTCTTTGATCCATTTAAATTCACTGGGTGCATCCTCTGTTGATGGAGGTGATATTCTTCATGTTCGTGGTGTGGCCAGAAAATTGTGAAAGGGTTGGAATAGGGATCAGGGATTCAGATAAGATAAATCTCAGAAAAGAGAAGTGGTGTTAAAAAAAAATATAATGTTTATTACGTGAGTGCTTGACCGTGATGAGCCTTGGCCTTGTGTATAAGAATGTAGGTCAGTGTTTGAGTTGTGCAAGAATGTGCTTGAAAGAAATTATGTTGAAGCATTAGTGATGTTAACATATAATAGTTGAAGAAGGTATTGTTCTTTTTTTTACTTTTCTCTTTCAAAATCAAAATACATTATAATTATAAAATAAAAGAATTCCTAATACTAATATCGTGGTGTGGAGAATTACTATAATCTGTATGCGTTGTAGAGAAAATTCATAAATTAAGTGTAGATGCGAAATAAATAATTAAATAATTTAATCGTGGCTTAAACACTAGGATATAGGATCTAAAATATTGATGTTAATTAGTTGGTTCCATGTAGCTCGTAAAAGGTTAAAATTAACCAAAATAGGTGACACTAAATGGTATCTTAATTCATAAATAGTATGAATATTTAACCATTATATTCTAAATTATACCGTAGTACAGCATCTAAAATCGAATATTCGATCGATTTTCTTAAACTGTATTTATTATTATACTTTTCATTTAAAATGGCAACTTATAAATATGCTTAGCATATATTCAAGCCATAAGATAATTATTTGTTGTTGCTAGGTGGTTAATAGCTCAATAACAAAATAACCAATAATTAATAACTTATTTATCAGTTAATAGCATTTAAGTAATTGAGTACTCTAATTATCAACATATCAAATATTTATAGCTTCAGATTCTTAATTTGTCTCTCTTTTTTTAATGTTACACTATAAAATAGAAAATTAAAAATGAATCTTGAGTGAATCATAGATGAATGAAAGTGAATCATAAATCTATGATCTTAAATTTGACCTACTTATGAACGATAAAGTTCGTTACAGACATGAAGCTTAGTATAGATATATTATTATTGAATATTTGAGCTTTATGGAAACCAAAGAATTGATAGATCCTTGAAAAATAGTGTGTATGGACTTACGCGCTAGAATAATGATGGATGGCTATGTGCTTACAATTAATGTACATGGAATCTTACGTAGGTATGTACCATAATTTATTTTAAAATATCAATTTATTCTTTAGTGTACTGTTTATGTCGTTACTACAATGTTTATATATGTGATTAAAAACTTCTTTTTTAAATGCTAAAAGCTAAAATCAATCATGAATTCTATGGTATCTCGTCGAAATTTTACGTATTTGAGTACGTTCGCCAGCATTCATTTCTAGTCTTTGTTATGAGCAGCCTACTTTCGGTTAGCGAAGATCGAGTCATCAGCCTCAAATAACAGCTAGAAACAAATGTTAAATTTCAAGTTGATAGTTTTTTTTTTTAAATAGATGAAGTCAATCATTTTCTAAGCCAATTTTTTTTTGTATTAGATTATCAATGGTACTATATTGCCTTCAAAAGACATCCCATTTCCTGAATGTCAGAAAAAGGTGTTATGTTTCTGAGAAGGTGTCTCAGCCGTGCGCAACGACTCGCCCGGTAGAAGAAGAACAATAATACTACCATAGGATAATCAATATTCTTTTTTTTTTAAATTTTAGTTATCACATGCCTCATTGTATAATTTTAATCTTCGGATATCGAAAGTGTCGATTTTGGTTTGCTTCTTTTCGTTCACGTATTTTATTTTATATGAATTTTCATTCACTTTTTCAAGTATTTCACCTATTAATTTATATTTATTGGAAAAACAAGCAGGAATTCCGGGTTTCTGTCCTAGTTCTTTGATTAAGACCCGTTGACCTGGAATGAAATTTTCTTGTTTATATTTCTTTTTCATGTATCTTCTTTGTTGTTTATATTGCTTTTGCAAGTTTTTGTAAGCTAAATCGCGAGCTTCTTTTAACGCAGTGAAACGTTCCTCGTTCTCTTGATGATTATAGGGTAAGTCAAAAACGTGGTCTATTTTCATTCTCGCATCATAACCATGAAGGAGATAAAAAGGAGAAATTTTTTTCCCTTCATGTACATGGGTGTTCAAAGTAAATACTATGCTTGGAAGAACGATGTCCCAAGAATTTATCTTTTTATCTACGTAGTGTTTTAACATATCCTGGAGAATTGCGTTTATTCTCTCTACTTGACCTATTGAAAAATGAGCTCCGGTATCGGCAAAATTCAAAGATATTCCGAATCTTTCTGTCATTTCTTCCATTAATTTCCCTCGATGAGAGGAAAGTCGGTCTAATAAAATCTGTCTTGGGATTCCAAACTTTAGTATTAGTTCTTCATATATAATTTGAGAGATTTCTTCCGCGCATACATTGGAAATTGACTTAGCGATGATGTAACGTGTGGCCATGTCAGTCATTACTAGAATGTATTTGTGTCTATGGGTTCCAGACAATGGAAGAGGTCCTATCTCGTCGAGGACGATCGACTCCATCGGTCCAAATTGAGGGTATGTTTGTGGATGTAGCGTTATTTTTCCCTGTTTTCGTTTGTTAACTTGACACGTTATGCAGGTATCGCATTTCTCATGTAGAAAGCCTTTCAAATTGGGAATATAGATTTTCTTATATAACGCATTATACATCTTACTGTAGCCAAAATGACCTCCGCCCATGGGGTCAGAGTGAGCTTGGTTAAAAACTGCATCCCTCATACTGTATAGTATACACAAAAGAAGCTTCTTTCCATTAGCGAAACGGTGAATCCAGTATAGACGATCATCTTTAATTTCATACATTTTCTTCGTTCTTTCTAGAGTGGTGGAACAATTTTCGGGATCTTGAATTGCTTCATAGATCGGTCCAAAAAATTTATCTTCTTTCTGTAATCTAGCAACATCTAAGCCTTGTTGGAATGTTAAAAATATGTCTAGTTGTTCAGGATCAAAATCTTCTTTTGTTTTCTCGATGTCCGTATTTCTGCTTAAAATATCTGCGGGATTGTTTTTGCCAGCTGTATGTATAGGAATGTAACGGTAACTTTCAAGTTCAAGTGCCCAACGAAGAAGTTTTGGTGATAATTTCGGTGATGTTTTTAAATATGTAAAACTATTAGGAAACCCATTGATTATGCGAAACAAATGATGAAAATTCTTTCCAGCAATAGTGAATTTTACTATCGCGACTTTATCTATTGTAAGCATATTTTGTGTAATTCCTTTTATTTTCGTTTCCCTTTTAATTATTTTGGCTGTAGGTGGTACAAGGTCGTTAGAAATTATTGATATTTGCGATCCAGAATCAATGATTGACTTTACAGATGTTCCGTGAATATTAACTGGTAAAAATACCATATTATTTTCGCAACTAATAGAGGCTAAGAGTTCTCTACTTCTATTATTTTTGTTCCCAGTAAATGTGCCTCTGCCATTTACTGTAGGTTTTAGTTTAAAAAATTGCAATAACACTGATGTTGATGTTGGTTTGCATTATTTGGAACAAATGGTTGCGCGTTTGAATTTAATTGAGTATTTGAATTTCCTTGACATGCGTTGTATTGATGATGATTACAACAAGGTGTTTGATTATTGTATGGCTGATATTGAAAATTATTATATGTGGGTCTATTGCCTCTGAAATTTCTACCTCTTTGAAAATTTCTATTATTTCCTCTCTGTCTAGAATTTCTATTTCCAAAGTTATTTCCCGTGTTGTTATAATTTCTATGACCTTGATTCTTAAACTTTCTACCTTTGGATTGTCTCCTATTATTGTTGTTGTTTCCTCTATTATTATATTGGTCTTGATTTCTCGGTTGATTATTCTTCTGGCTATAATTACCATTATTCTTTGATTCAGCTAAGGCTACTTGTAATTCTTCTAATTTCTTTTCTAAACTAGCTAGCTGAGTTAAACTCGCGGGTTCTTGTTTAATCTGCTTTTCGTCTTTTTTCTTTGAAATTTTCGCCACTAATTCTTCTAAATCTGAGTCATCGTCACTGTCTTGCTTTCTTAATTTATTTAATATTTCTCGAACGGTTTCTTTAGGTTCGTTGTTTGTACGATTTTTTCTCCTAACTATTTTCACCTTATTTTTCTCTAAGAGTTGTAGATCATTTAGAAATTCATCTAAACTAGCATAAGATTTCGTTCCTACCTTATCAATGTAATAAGGTAATAAACCAGATGCTATAAGACCTATTTTCTTTATATCAGACATTTTGTCATCTATTCTTTCGGCTAGGGTTAGAATGACATATGCAAAATTAATTACTGGTTCGTCTTCTCTTTGGAGTCTGTCTCTAATCCGATCTTCGATATCTACATTAAATGATGAACCTGTGAATTCGTCTATAAGCTGTTTTCTAAGTGTCGCGTAGGGTGTGGTCTCAGTGTTCTTTCTTTTCAAAAATAATTTGACCCATTGACGGCCAATTCCTTTAAATACTGATGGTAATAACGCTTTTCTTTTATTATCGTCATAACCTGCTATCGTCAAATTCTTCAAGGAAAGACACTATGTCACTATCATTCGTGAGGTCAAATCTAGGTAATCTACCGTAATCTGAAAATACAGTGACAGCTATTTTCTGTTCTGGTGGTGTACTACCGCCTTGATTTGCCATTTTTTTGTACTTTAGATTCAATGCTAGGAAATTTCAAAACTCTATTATTCTTATTTTCTTGTCGCCGTGGGGTTAATATTTTACTAATATTTTCTATACCAACATCAATGTCCTTGATAGCTTTCTTACTGCTAGTCAAAATACCTTCAGTCATTACCAAACTAAAACTTTACACCATCATTATTCGAGATAATTAATTAAAATCGAAACACGGATCAAGATGTATATGTAGTTCGTGTATGTGTATAATGTAAAAATAAACAACAACCGCTTTAATTGATGTGAAAAAATGTAAAAGTAGACTTTAAAGTATATTCTACCATGGCTTAGTGAGTTAGAAATATGGTCATACTAATCAGTGAAAAATGATTTAGAGATTTGGGGTCGTTATTTAAGCTTTCTCCACTATGCCAATACGTTGGGATCTTAACAAAGGCGTAAGCCATCAACATGCTCCAACATGTCTAGTTGACTAATATACAAAATGATTAGGAATTTAGGATCGTTTAGCATCTCCACCATGTTAGCCTGGTCTACTCTTGTCCGAAACAAATGTGGGGATAGTAGCAAGAATGAGAAGACCAAACTAAACTAAGAGAAATATCTGGAATTTCTCTATCAACATGCCCCTAAAAGTTAGGCAAATGGGTAACATAAGATTTAAGACTAATTTAATTGTGATCAATGGAAGTGTTATTTAACTCAGAGAAAGACATGTTGTTCGATTTATATCAGTTTATTGGACAATGAATTTGGTGTTCTGAGATTGACTTGATTAAATATCTGAAAGATTATGAGGAAAGAAATTAAGGAAATCTGGCCTTAAGAATATCATACCTGGGTGACTACTAGTCCTATGTTGTCTAGTAATCCCATCTGCAGTTCAGCTCCAAACTTTATAAATCGTCCATGGAAAATGAGCTTATCACTCGATAGTGTACGTGAATAAAATTTATAAACGATCTTTCCGAAACTTAGATTAAAGTAACTATCTCGGTTTGTTACGAATAGATCTCTTAATAACTTCTCATTATCTGAGGTCTTATTAACTCGATTCTTGTTAACTGATTCTTATTCACTGCTTCTTATGAACTCCTTTCTTTTAAAACTGCCTTCTCTTTCCAAGGAAACGGTTTTATATAATCAAGAAATGAGATTGCAGACATTGAATATATTCATGACAACAACAGGCTCCAGATAGCACGTGGAATTCTTGAGAAACTCAATTGGGACAGAACATTCTGCTGACCAGAAATCTCTAGAATCCCCAGACACAATCTCTCGGATGATTTAAATTTTGTCAATCCAAGAATTTTTAAAAACAAAAAGATACATAATTCTTACAATAACATAAACATTTTGTTCTCAATTTTGAAAATGAAAACGCTGATCCAATTGTAATTGTCTGACAAACGTAATAACTACATTGTATAAATTCTCTCGTTAACATAATGTAACTAGGTTGCTTTATTTGCTTTTTGGTAATGAAATAATAAAGCGTCAGCAAACTAAATGATTTTCATGACATAATGTTATTCCTAATATTTGTGTGACATGATTTAATGAGTAAAATGATGATGTGAATAAACTTAAATCTAAATGACATAAAATATTGTAACTTTACTAAAATTGAAATCTAAAACCATAATATCTGATAATATTCCATAAATATCCTAAATTATAATATGACATCCCATAAGATCCTATAACAATACTTAGTCGGTTGAAATTTCTCAATAGTTGTAGGGGTGAGATACTGAAAAAATCCGTACCAAGAGGTGAAGGTGACATGTAAAAGTAGTCAAATACGAACGAAATTACTGGCGAATTCATATGCAAAGATGAAAAGTGACACTGTGGATGCTGCGTAAGTCCAAAATAAGTCTTGGTTGGCTTCGAGTTGACAATTGGAGGGTGACAGGAATAAAGAATAGAAAATATCCTATATTTGTGTCGAATGTATAGTTTTTGGGATCACTGATATAAAAGTGATATTTCAGATGTGTATATGTCCAAGGTTCGCCATATTGAAATGGGGTCATAGGGAGAACCAGTAAATACTTCAGAACAGTTCCTTTTTGGAAGTGTCGTTGCTCCAGGGAGGCATTACTAACTGATCACTCCTTAAAATCGTCACTGCTTTGCAGGGCCGTAGATAGAAATTTATTTCAGCGATTGAGGGGATATTTTACTAAAATGTCTATCATCCAGGGGCGGATCCAGGATGATTGTTTGGGAGGGGTGGTCGTTTGAAGTCAAATCAAGGTAAGAGCGGATTGCAAAAAAAGAAAAGAAAAAAGAAAGAAAAAAGAAAAGAAAAGAAAGAAAATAAAAAAAATAAAAATGAAAAGAGCTCTTCTGTAGAATTAGCTTTCTTAAGGAAGTAAGGCCTATCTACTTTAGGTTTTAATTTACGTTTATAATACAAAGATGAAAAATACTTAGGATATGTTTTACTTTTAAAACAAAAAGTACAAAAGACCACTATTCTGGAGGATGCGATCACACCAAACACACTCCCCTGGATCCGCCCCTGCTATCACATCTATAAAATTAGATATATATATATATATATATATATATATATATATATATATACAAATATAAAAGTAGTGATTTCGTGGGGGCAAAAGCTCTGGATTGCCAAGGCCTGCATCCTGTGTATGTCCCTGCTGCTCTGAATTGTCAAAAGTTTCTCTTCAAAGGTAAGACATAAAATTTAAATAATAAACGTGTAACATAGAATACAATATAAATAGAAAATATGTTATAATTAGGAAATAGAAAATATTTATAAAATAAATTTAAAGGACAATTTAAAAAAATCAATAATACTTGAAAATAAAATATACTTTTAAAACAATTCTGCATTTATGCAGGGCTACAAAACAAGTGAGGAGTGCCATGTAAATTTAGTAACAAATATAATATTGGAAAATTATTTCGAATTAAACCAGCTGTGACTACATTAATTCAAACTTGAATTTGTGGAATATACAGTATGAGCGTAGCTCAAATCAAATAATCAATAAGAATGGTCTTGATTGGAAATTCGGACCATCCACGTAAAAGTAACTTACATTAACCATTCACCTAACAGACAATGACGCACAGGGCTTGGCACTACTTTGTCAGATGGTTCTATCAAATGTAACTTAAATAATGCAATAGTAACAATTTTTAAAGCTTTAAAAAGTGTCCTGAAGAAGAGGAAGTTCATTTTGAACATTGTAACTAAGTTACAAGAGGTTTACGTCCTAACTGAACGGCGCATCTACCGAGTCAACTTTTGGAATATCCCCTTTCAACGCAGCTAAAGGAAACGTATGTGAACGAGTAATAGAATCCTCTGTAGCATAATGGATACAAGGTTCGTGGTTCGAAACCCGTCGCCGAAACCAGATTTTTAAAAATCTTAATTCCTCAGTTCTGAAGATCTTTCTCTCCTTTCGTAATCATCTGATGCTCTACAAAGAGTTCTCCACATTAATTCGACAACTGCCTAATGTGATCCTCGCAGTTCGAAAACTTCCCTTCTTCTCTTTCACAAAATCAGAATTTTCGTCATAATACGAAATCTGTGTATACAAATCATCCCTCTGTCTCCGTACTTGAATCTCTCTCTCTCTATCTCTCTCTCTCTATATCTCTCTCAATGTCACCCAGGAAGTCATATGGCTTGAGATCAAACCTTCGACTCTTGAATCCAAATGTAAGCTCTTTAGCAATGTGCTATCGTAACTCTATAGGTTTGTTGTTAAAACCAGTGTCTTTTAGACTTTATTCGGGGGGGGGGGGAGGAAGAGATTCTATGGGCGAATTAAGATTTTCACTTTTTATTAGTGTATTACTATACATTTGATCAAAAAATACGTATTTATGAAGCTCAAGAGAGGGGGAATTACACCCTTCTGTCCTGCCCAAATGACGCCCCTGAAACATTTGCTTGCACTTACTGAAAAGAAATTCAATGAACCATGGAATAAAACTCGTTTCTGTCCGTAGATATTTTAGAGCTCTTGGCAATTTCCATAGATTTCTTACGGAGCATCTTACTAGCTTGCACTCTTTAAAGAAAGAAAAGAATAAAACTAAAGATATTTGTGAAGCTCTAGGAAGAGTGTGTGACTTTCCTTTAATTTAGGCTCTTAAAAATATATCAGAACAAACGAATGGAAAAGACTGTTTTAAAGCTATAACGTTGTAAACTTGATTCCTGTTTCTCTTTCAGCTTAGTGGAAAGAGTGTACTACGTAACACACACGGCTTTAGACAAGGAGAGGTGGAGGACTGGGAGGAGTTGAAATAAATACTAGAAGCATATAATCGATTGATACATGTATTGCGGGAATGCATAACAAAACTGGGCAAGAGTTTGTTATTCATTTGGACTTAAAAATTTTTGTAACAAATTTTATGCCGCGGACTGCACCAGTACTATGTGAGCAGTAAGGTGGAAGTCGAAAATCTAAGGAAATCGGTATTGTAGGTGCCTGAAGTGAGCCTACTGGGCACGAAACCTGGGTTCGGTTCCTAACAGTATTTTTCTCACTTTTTCTTTCTTTGAATGTTTATTTTTATAGGATATATTTTTACCTACTCTATACGCTGTCGACCGGATAATTTGTCAACAGTTGCATATATATATATATATATATATATATATATATATATATATATATATATATGTGTGTGTGTGTGTGTGTGTGTGTGTGTGTATTTCCCAAAAATTCACAATCTTATACATTTCCAGTTGTGGTATAGACTTCAAACTTGGTATACGGATGTGTCTAAACGATTAGTATAAAAAAGAGATTGTTTGCAATCATTTCCGGTTTCAAAACATACACTAATCTCACGAGACAAAATGTAGTTTTTTCTCGCTGGATACTATATCGTGAAAATGATGCTCAATGTTTTTTTCCAAAATGTTTCTGGGAGTACACTGCCTCAATGGAGCTCTTAGAGTGACCACGCAGGAGACCAAATAATACGTGTATAACCGAATAAAAAATAGAATATTATCAGCAGTGCCCCTGTGAATAGAAACTGTGATCCCCCGGACTGTGATTCAAACTGTGATTCAAAAATATGCCAATTTTGATTTCAAAATGTCGACTTCTCCAATGATTCGTTTCTTCACTTAAACTGAACTATTTCCTTAAGAGCATAGCAAAACATGACTGTCCTGCCGTGAGAATAACTTACAATTTTCATGATTACAAACTTTTGAACCGCCATCTTGAATCGAAGATAACGACTTTTCCAACATGTCTGATTTTCCCCCTTACTTACGCTGTAATCTACACACTTGAACGCAATTTCTTGATTCCACCATATCTACAAGTTTTCTAGAATTAGACGCCCCATTATAACATTTCTAGCACTTTTATTACATCGAAGATGACTATATTTTTCAAGATTAAGGGCGGATTCGCAAACTACGCATCAAAATAAACATCAGCTCGGAATTTCTACATCCTACACACAGACATTACAAATTTAACATTTTTTCTACTTGAGGCGCCAAACAAAAACGAATTTTAATGCTCTTTTTTCTAACATAAACTATGTTCCTATCTTCACTGTCCGACAAAATCTAACGCTTCTATGATGTGCGGAACAACTCTAAAAACCAGCATTTCGAAACGACGAAAAATTTCGATACTTCATTTACATGGAAAATGTCGCCTTTTTCACGATATCGGGATTTTCTCATTACTCACATCACATGACGAAGGAGTATGCAAAATTTGGAATTTGTATATTTTCCGGAAGTATACAAACAATTAAGTGTGTTTTCGACTATAAAGGTATATAAATCCCCATAGATGCCGGCAGCTACGCACCAGTACTATGTGAGCAGTAAATAGGAAGTCGAAAATAAGGAAATCGGTATTGTAGGGGATTGACGGGATCGTACTGGACACGATACCTGGGTTCGATTCCTAACAATCTTTTTTTCACTTTCTCTTTCTTTGAAAGTTTATTTTTATAGCATATATTGTTTGCCTACTATATACGCTGCCGACGGGACTATTGTCAAAAGTAGCGTACATACATATATATTTGTGTCTGTGTGTGTGTGTATTTCCTTAAGATTTATAATCTTATACTTTTTCAGTTGTGGTATAGAATTCAAACTTGGTATACGGATGTATCTAAAAGATTAGTATAAAAAAGCAGATTGTTTGTAATCATTTCCGGTTTCAAACAAACACTATTCTCGCGAGACAAAATGTATTTTTCTCTCGTCTGGATACTATATCGTGAAAATGATGCTCAAATGCTTTTTTCAAAGTGTTTCAGGTGGTACACCTCCTCCATTGGGCTCTTAGAGTGGCCACGCAGGAGACCAAATAATACGTGTATAATAGGATAAAAAATAGAATATTATAAGCAGTGCCACCGGGAATACTAACTGTGATCCCCCGGATAATTGTTTCTGAAACAAACACTGGTGATGTCCCATCTCAAAAGCTACATATGTTTCTCCTTAAATAGTTGAGTATCATCTCGAAGCTTCTCACGAACATACTGCCTAGTTTCGAGACCATCTCAACAGTTAGCCTATAAATATATCCTTCCCTTCTCTGTTTGTAATGACAGAAATATTTTGTTCACGCAACACCAACAGAAACTATTTTGCTAAAACGAAGCAAGGGTATTCAGAAAAAAAACGCAAGATAAAACAAGGATCGCCCGGGAATCGAACCCAGACGTGATACTTAGAAAGCAGACGTTTTACCGCAGAGCCAACTTACAACGTTGATTTCCGTTTGTTTTATTATCCACAACATACCTCATAAGAAGCCAAATGAAGGCAATTCAAAAATATGCCAATTTTGCATTCAAGATGGCGAATTCTACAACGATTTGTTTCTTCTCTTAATATGAACTACTTCCTTAAGAGTATAGCAAAACATGACTGTCCTACCGTGAGATCAACTTACAATTTTCATGGTTAGAAACTTTCCAATCGAAGATAACGACTTTTCCAACATGTCCGATTTTTCCCCTTACTTACGCTGTAATCTACACACTTGAACGCAATTTCGTGATTCCACCATATCTACAAGTTGTCTAGAATTAGATGCCCCCTTATAACATCCCTAGCACTTTCTTAGAACAAAGATGCCTATTTTTTTAAGTTTAAGGGCGGATTCGCAAACTACGCATCAGAGTAAACATCACCTTGGAAGTTTAACATCCTACACACCGCCATTACAAATTTCACATTTTTTCGATTTGCGCCGCCAAACCAAAACGAATCTTAATGCTCTTTCTTCTAACATAAACTATGTTCCTATCTTCACTGTCCGACAAAATATAACGATTCTATGATGTGCGAAACTACTCTAAAAAAAAGCATTTCAAAACGACGAAAAATTTCGATACTTCATTTACATGGAAAATGTCGTCTTTTTCAAGATATCGGAATTTTCCCATTACTCACATCACATGACGAAGAAGTATGCAAAATTTGGTATTTGTATGTTTTGCGGAGGTGTACAAACAATTAAGTGTGTTTCCGACTATAAAGGTATATAATTCCCCACAGATGACGGCAGCTACGTACCAGTACTATGTAAGCAGTAATTAGGAAGTCGAAAATCTAAGGAAATCAGTAGTGTAAGGAATTGAAGTGAGCCTGCTGGGCACGATACCTGGGTTCGATTCCTAACAATCTTTTTCTCACTTTCCATTTCCTTGAAAGTTTATTATGATAGCATATATTGTTTGCCTACTATATACGATGCCGACGGGACAATTGTCAAAAGTTGCGTATATATATACGTGTGGGGGGGATGTATGTGTGTGTGTATTTCCGTAAAATTTATAACCTTATACATTTTCAGTTGTGGTATATACTTCAAAATTGGTATACGCATTATCTAAACGACTAGTATAAAAAAAGAGATTGTTTGCAATCATTTCCGGTTTGAAACACACACTATTCTCGCGAGACAAAATGTATTTTTCTCTCGTCTGGATACTATATCGTAAAAATGATCCTCAATGTTTTTCGAAAATGTTTCTGGGGGTACATTACCTCCATGGGGCTCTTAGAGTGCCCACGCAGGAGACCAAATAATACGTGTTTAATAGAATAAAAATTGAATATTATCGGCAGTGCCCCTGGGAATTCTAACTGTGATCCGCCGAACCATTGTTTCTGAATGAAACACTGGTGATGTAACATCTGTAAAGGTACATATGATTCTTCTTAAATAGTTGAGTATCATCTCGAAGCTTCTCACGAACATACTGCCTAGTTTCGAGACCATCTCAACAGTTAGCGTATAAATATATCATTTGCTTCTATGTTTGTAATGACAAAAATATTTTGTTCACGCAACACCAACAGAAACTATTTTGCTAAAACGAAGCAACGGTGATCAGAAAATAAACGCAAGGTAAAACAAGGATCGCCTGGGAATCGAACCCGGACCTGCTACTTAGAATGCAGACGCTTTACCGCAGGGCCGACTTACTACGTTGATTTCCGTTTGTTTTATTATCCACAACATACCACATAAGAAGCCAAATGAAGGAAATTCAAAAATATGCCAATTTTGCATTCAAGATGGCGACTTCTCCAATGATTTGTTTCTTCACTTAAACTAACTACCTCCTTAAGAGTATAGCAAAACATCACTGTCCTACCGTGAGGACAACTTACAGTTTTCATGGTTACAAACTTCAAACCGCCATCTTGAATCGAAGATGACGACTTTTTCAACACGTCCGATTTTTCCTTTTACTTAGGCTGTAATCTACACACTTGACCGCAATTTCGTGATTCCACCATATCTGCAAGCTGACTAGAATTAGACGCCCCCTTATTACATTCCTAACACTTTCTTACACTGAAAATGACTATTTTTTTCAAGTTTGAGCCGGACTCGTACGCATCAGAATAAACATCACCTCGGAATTTCTACGTCCTAGACACATGCATTACAAACTTCACATTTTTTCGATTTGCGCCGAAAAACCAAAACGAATTTTAATGGTCTTTTTTCCAGCATAAACTATGTTCCTATTTTCACTATCTGACAAAGAATGACGTTTCTATGATGTGTGGAACTACTCTAAAAACCAGCATTTCGAAACGACGAAAAATTTCGACACTTCATTTACATTAAAAATATCGCTTTCTTCATGATATCGGAATTTTCCTATTACTCACATCACATGACGAACAAGTGTGCAAAATTTTGAGTTTGTATGTTTTGCGGAAGTGTACAAACAATTAGCTGTGATTCCGACTATAGAGCTATACAATTCCATGAGATGCTGTCTACCATGTGAGAACTAAGTACAAACTTGAATATGCAAGGACTTAAGCCGTTTAGTAGTCCAGTGGATACATGTGAGACTATTGCTGGCGAGACCTGGGTTCTATCCCCATCGATATTTTCGTATTTTTTTCTTTCTTCAAAATTATATTTCGTTAACATATATTGATTGGAAATAAGGTTGAGTGGATTATACGCATTATTTCAGTCGCACCTTGCCCGCCAATGAAACTATTGAATCGAATGAAGCACTTTTCCACGTATATCATATATTATAGCTATTTACGCTGCCGACCACACAAAAGCCAAAAGGCGTTTTTTGAGCATCAATTATGACTATTTTCAAAAACGTTTTTCTGATACTAACGTACTTCCGATTTGCAGGCTAGATATGTGGTAAACATTGTAAACTTGTTATATGTGGATTAACTACGAGAATAAACGGGGAGATTTTGTGCGATCATTTTTCCGATTTCTTGCATCGTTTAGGGGATATCAACTAATTTCCGGTTTGAAGAACACACATTTTAATCGCGAGACACCATATCATACAAGTGATGCCCATTGTTATTTCCAGACCTGTATTTATTTTGGGGGGGGAGAACGCCGGAGCTTTAAGAGTGCCTCTCGGAGCAGATCAAAATAATACCTCTTATAATACAAAACGTGGAAATTCTGAACAGAAGACCTGCGTACGATCCCAATCAAAATCTTTTCTGATTTTTTTGTTTTTCGAAAATTTATTTTTATAGCATAGGTGATTGCCAATAGGCTTGACTCTATTATACACGGCATTTCATTCCAAACGAAACCGCCACACAAACTATTAAACCGAAAGGGGCACTTTTCCACTTATCTTATATATTATAACTATCTACGCTGCCGACGAGGCTATTTTCAATAGGTGCCCAGTTGTGTGTGTGTGTGTGTATGAATGTATGTGTGTATTTCCTTAAAATTAATATATTATACTTTCCAGTTGTGGTATTGACTTCAAAATTGGTATACGTATGTATCTTAACGAGGGACATAAAAGGTGAGAGAGATATTTTGCAATCATTTCCGGTTTGAAGCAGAAACTGTTGTCGCGAGACAAAATATGTTGTTGTCTTGTATGGACACTATATCGTGAAAATGAAGCCCAATCTTTCTTTCAGACACTTTTTGGAAGACACTGTCTCCTCAGAGCGCCCGTGGAGGAGATCAAAATAATACGTTTATAATACAATAGCAAATAGAATATTAAAAGCAGTGCCATCGTCCTAGAAATCCCCCCCACGCGGAACAATGCTTTCGAGAGGCACACTGGTGATACAACATTTCCAAAGCTACATATGTTTGAATTTAAATACTTTAGTATTGTCTTGAAAGTACGCACGAGTATATCAGGGGCGGATCCAGGGGGAGGCGATCGGGGGAATCGCCCCCCCAAAAGAGGAATCTTTCTTATTTTATATATAAATAAAATATATAGTTTATTTTTGACGCTCTTAAAAGTAGCTCTAAGTTGCAGTATTACAACCCACCGCTCCCCCAGAAGTCCGTCCTGGATCCGCCCCTGCAATACACCGCCTCGTTTCGAGACCATCTCAAAAGTTGTCGTATAAATATACCTTTTCCCTCTACCTATGTAATAATGAAAATATTTCATTACTGCAATACGAACAGAAAGTAGTTTGCTAATACGAAGAAATGGAGATTAGAAAAAATACAAAACCGTTTAGTCGGGAATAGAACCCAGACCCGTTACTTAGAAAGCCCAAACGTTACCTGTTTTTTTAAACATCTTTATTTCCCAAGGTCACTTACATACCTGAAAGAAATTGGTCGTTTAGACATAAGACATAGACGGTAAATACAAGTAGAAAGTTGGCATATATACAGTGCTTTAAGAACAATACAAATCGCATCATCATATTACATTTTTTGAGCTTATCAAGGTATACAAGAACTTGTAAAATATTGACAGTATTATATAGAAATTTAGAGGTACTACAAATATGATATTACAGATATTACACTAGTCATATCATGTTAAAATGAGGCAGTCAAAAAATTTGCGAAATTCTTGTGGAAAGGTACCATACCAAAAGTTTTGCACCTGGTGCGTTTTATGAATTCATGATAATCCGTGACACATATGTGACTGCGACTTGAATAAATATAGTATAAGGTGTGTCCTATTACCCAAGTAACATCATTATTGCGGGTTGGATGGTACACCTTGTCTCAAAAAGGTTGAGCGCATTCTTTATTGGTATTTTGAGGCAAAAATTTTCAAAGTCCAACTTCGGGTATCTTCGGGAAATAGTAAACCAGGTTCGAACCTCCAAGCCAGCCTTTGTAATCGGGAAAAAGTTTGCAGATGTGTTTTTCTTCTTTTAAATATAATAAGACTTGTTATCAAGTGTTGAAAAAAAGCAACATTGATTGAAATACTTAATGACACAATATTTCGAAACTTTGTATTAATGTCACCACATGCTTGTTTGTCATTTAGCTCTCCATACGTAATGGAATATTTAGATATGTAAACGAATCTTTCCATATGTAAAAGAATGCTCAAAGTTAAGACATAGAACATAATTATCGCCTAAGTACTAAAATAATAGTCAAAGTAGAACAAAAACAGCGTTTCTAGTGGGTATGAATGTCATAATTTTCTTGAGAACCGTTATACATCGCTAAAAGTACCTTCGCAGAAGTCCTTGTGTTAGCTCACTGGTAAGCTGTTGGATTTCAAATCATAAGGTTGTGAGTTCGAATCCCTTCTGGGTCAATGCTCTTTTAAAATTATATTTTCCGCGATGCATGAAAAATTATATAAAATAATGACATTAAATACATCAGTTGTATCTATATAACATAATCATTGCAGAATGTAGTAATTATTATGTTTAAAATATAACATCTGAAATAGGTAGGTGTCCACAGTAGGTCTGTATTATATATATGAGAATGTTAAATACAAGTTAAGAAACTCGTTCACTAGCAATAAATAAATCATGTAGTGTATTTATTTGCAGCTATTTGTCATATAGAGGGTAATTCTCAACATTCATAATACAGCATGTCATTTATGTTCTTGAAAACTTATTCGATGCATAAACCGAAGGTTTAAACAGAGAATCCAAAGTCGCAACGCTCGCAAGAAATTCATGAACCCCAAAGGTCACGTGAGCAGACTGGAATTGTCCTTATGAAGCACGCCACAGCAGAAAGTCTTTACATAGATTTTCAATTCAATTCCTGATATATGCTTTTGCAATGTGGAAGTGGTGATGCCTTTAGTCGCTCTCTCTCGCTCGCTCGCTCGCTCACTCTCTATTTATACAGAATATAAAAGTGGATGGATGTGTGTGTTTCAACATAATTCTGATATATCTAGCGCAATTATAACTATATTTCTTACAGTCTGGAAAAGAGTACTGTCGGGATACATATCAAAACTGCTAGAAACTGGTCGATATTAGTATCGAATCCATAGCTTCGTGGTCGCTTAGGTGAATAGTTCTACTTTCAATTCAAGTCCAATTAAGTTCCCATTAGCACCCAGGGTGGTTACGTAGCGACATAAAAATATCGAAATCAACCGATATTAGAATCGAATCGTAAATTTTCAGCGCCGCTAACAGTGCTGCATTTCCCATTAGTCCACATTAATCCACATTTCACATTAGTCCCATTGCCTAGAGGGCAATATATTTGCAGAGTGCAAAGTTTAAAACTTGAATAACATTTTAATTTTTTCCGTACGAAAAAGTTAAAAATCAAGAGCAAATATGCTATTTCATGAACAATCCTCTTTTACTGTTCTAATATGTATAATAATAGCGTAAGAAATCTAAAAATAATTCAGAACACGTTTCACATTTGTTATTTTTTGTTACGTAGTTCTAGCTGTAGCATGTAGTGAGTGGTATTTAAATGTAATAAATTCACTAATTAAGCATATTCGAATTAAGTTTTATTTTTAAGTTAGGGATGAAGGGGCGGAGAAATATGTAGTTATTGGGGCGCCGAGAGCAAACGTGCGTAGAGGCGCCGAGCTTTTAAATGCAACACTGGTCGCTAAATTAATTGGTAGAAATTTTAATGTCATTTAAGACCAAATTTAGTCCTAACGGTGGCAGTATCCGTTTGCTCTCCTAGGAGAAATGAAAGGGGCTGACATCAATTATATATATATATATATATATATATATATATATATATATATATATATATATATATATATATATATATATATATATATATATATATAAAGACCGACATTAGTGTCGAATCCATAATTTTCGAGGTGGATTAGATAAAGAGTGGCACTCCAGGTGCTTAATGATATAGAAAATTAGTTTTTCTTTCTTTTTTTACGTTGGTCTACTTTTCCTTGATTTGAGACTTTCAAATTTCATCCTATTTTCTACTGAAATGTGTCTGTAAGGCAACAAAGAAATAATTATATATGATAAATTTAAATTCATTTTAATTCGGAAGTTGCGAAACACTTTGCCATTATATATCGTAAAGGTCAGATCCACCAGCATAGTAACAGAGAGGTGCTTGAGCCATTGACGGTAGAAATTCAAACTCCGGTAAGTGATAATTTCACAGTCTTGTTTTATTACAAGTGTAGCCTCTTTAGTCAACGGAGAAGAGGACGTGGATCATGGGTCAGAGTTGATGTCGATGGGTCGGAGTTGGTCGCAATGGTTCAGAGTGGTTCATAGTTGGTGGTGGGTCAGAGTAGATCACGATGGATGATGGGTCAGAGTGGGCCAATGGGTCATTTGGGTGGTGGATGATACTGGATCATGGTGGGTCGTGAATCAAATTTTCATTGACCCACACCATCTCTGGCTAAAATTGTACTAAAGATAAGAGGCACCGAAGATGCATGTCGGCTATTATGCTCAAATTTTGCACATAGATAGTACCCCACCAGAAAGCAATAAATCTGAAACGGTTCACGGTAACACCTCCTAGAACTCGAGATGTAGGGGTTTGTCTGATTGGCTAAATTAAGACGTCAATGATTTATCCATCAACAAGCAAGCTTTTTATGATCGTTTCCGTAGGGAAATCAGAAGAACACGTGCCTAGTAATCGTAATATTGATAGTTCGCGTCCACCCCGGGGTATTTGTTTTGCGTTTTTTTGACTCACCTAAATATAAACAAATCACACATATAGGCATTTTAACATATTTTGGGAGAGTAATTTTGTGGTTCGTTGTCGTTTCATCGCGTCTCTGCCGCTGGTAGTAAAGTTTTCAAAATGGAACTGGGGCCACCGCGGATTGTCGCTGTGGGGCCACCAATTTTTGGCGAGAGGTCAATAGTTGACCATCTGTAGTCCACCGACGCTTACAGCTTAGGGTAATGAACGATGTCTTTGCCTTGTAGACGTCATGACTACCGACGTCGGCAGTCAACTAGCTTTTAGTATTCCTTTACTAACCATCTATCGTTCATGTTTATACACGGTGTTGTAATAATAATAATAATAATAATAATAATAATAATAATAATAATAATAATAATAATAATTATTATTATTATTATTATTATTATTATTATTATTATTATTATTTGTAGTAATAGTAGTATAATTGATAATAGAATAATTATATTGTCTATGTATTGTCTAGGTAGGACTACACACAGGATTTGGCTCGTTTTAGTTTGACTCGACTCTAATCCGAGTCGAGTTGGAGGATATTTTTCGCGCCGAGTCCTAGAGTAGACCTCAAAGATGTCTGTTTCGAGTCGAGTCGAGTTTCAAAGAAAAGTCGCTCGTGCCCATCCCTACTAATGAGAGCTTAATCGGAGTTAAGCGAAATCGAAAGTCACACTATTTATCTAAGCGACCCCGAAAACTATGAATTCAACACTAATACCGATCATTTTCTAGCAATCTTTTTTATGTATCCCCCTCCCATTCACCATAGGTAACCCGACAGCACTCTTTTTCAGACTATAAGAAATTTGGTTAAAATTACTCTAGGCCAGTGGTTCTCAATCTAATTCCTATCACGATCCCCTTTCATCACATCCTCTTGCCAGCGACCCTTTTATAATTTGTGTTTTATAATAAGCTTGTGTGGAATTTTTAACATTCCTATTTCTATAATAGTAGAATCCATTTCTTGTTTATAGTGAACAGTGCCATGGCATGGAAAATCAGCGCTCGGGGCGAGAGTATACGACGATGTCTCCGTACATATGAGTGAGGTCGACAGACTAGCTGCGAAGCGCCACCATGGTTGGCACGAAGCTTAATAAAATTTTCAAAAGTAAACTCTGCCTTTTCTTGATTTTGAGCACATTTTATTACGTTTTTCCTTCTATTTTATACATGTGCACATGCACTTTCCTATAGGGATGCACGCGAGACGCGAGAAGTCTCGTCTCGTCTCGCATTTGCGATACGAGACACGAGACGAGAGTGAAAGTCTCGCAGTCTCGCAACATTTATGAATTACATTTAATTGTATATTTAGTAATTTTACATTTATTGAGTTTTCTAAGTTGAGCGTTAATGCCTCCAGGAACAAAAAAGTGATTGGGGCAATAGACATTTTATGAGATTTATTATTAATCAAGGTTAATTTTCAGAATTAAAGCCTTCTTTAGTTTCTAAAAAAGAAAAGCTTTGTAAATTGGAAATTTATTACAGCATCGATTTAGGACTTTATTTTGCGACACAAACATATACACGCGGGCGCGCACGAATACATGAACTTCTATTTTTGGTCTGAAAAGCGAATAAGACTCCCTATTGCTGCGAAATATGATATTTCTGTTGTTTCTGTCTTTTTCACATTACTACTAGCGATTAATGTTGGGGGATGGCGGGGAAATCCCCTCTCGTCAAAGTTTATCCCCGGCCCGGCTCGCAGAAATAATATGATATTTTTACATGGAATAAGTATTTTCTTTCTATATATTTATCATAAACATCCCCCTCTAGTTCGCAAGTTTAATTCAAATACTGGTTTGGCAGGATGTCCCTATAGGTTTCGTGGGAGATGGTAGGAATGGCCATATATCTGTCAGTAATTTTATTTTCTAGATCTGGCAGCATAAGTTGAAAGCGAAAGTTGATAAAATGCGATAATCCAACATTGCTACAAGCCCGAACGAACCAAAAGAATTGTGTCGTATTCTGTTGTGAGGAGTACTTTTGTTGTGTACAAGAGCTTTTGGTGGTATAAAAACATCTTTATACTGGAAAATCACCCTTCAAGGAAACGACCAAAACGTGTAAATGTTGATAGTGGCGACGATATTTTAGAAGAGGCAAATATTGCTGGAGACCTCTAAGTTGGAAAACAATGTTGGATCCAGCAACAATTTATGCTGGTTTTGCTGTAAATTATGCTATTAATTTGACGAAAATTAATGGTCCAGCGATCAAATTCCAGCACAACTTTTCTTTTAATTTGGAGCGGAGGGGACACAAGTTTGAATACCATATTGAACTCTAGGTTCCGTCTCCTTAGGGTGTTATGAACATTCATCCCATGGAAAGCAATGGCAAACCACCATTCACCTTGCCAAGGGACTTTTAGGTCAAATACCTGCCTTCGGACAGAATATCACATCATCATTCATTAACAGCCATAGAATAACACATTGCAAAATTTTGACCTAGAATATATGCGAGACCATGCAAGAAAGTCTCGCGCGAGACGCGAGATGAGACTCAAAATTTTATGCGAGACGCGAGACGAGACTTCACATTTGCGAGACAAGACCTTACGCGAGACGAGACCAACGCTTGAGGTTGCGAGACGAGACGAGACTTTTCCATTTCTCGTCTCGTCTTGTCTGGCGTGCATCCCTACTTTCCTAACATGAGTAACACACTTCCTACGAAATTTGTGCCCCCTTTTTTCGGCGCCCGGCATTGACAGTGGATACAGTAACTGTACTATCTATATTCCCAACGACGAAGGTGCTGGTTCAAGATGGATGTTAAACTCCTTCTTTGAAGAGGCCATTAACGTATCTGATCTAAGCCCACAACTTCTTAACCAAATAATAGAATGATCATGCTACAAGTCTTTGCAACTGGTTTTCTGTAACAAACACTTGGACAAGTTCTGCCTGATGAGGAGAGAAGAATATCCTGGTCTGGTATCTGCTGCTTTAAAAGTAATAATTCCATTTGCTACATCGTACTTGTGCGAAAGTTTTTTTTTCGTGGTAAACATTAAAACAAAGACAAGAAATCGCTTATCAGTTGAAAATGGCTTCATAATGTTCGTCACGAAGATTGAACCGGGCATTGCTGCACTAGTGAAATTACACCATGCTTAGGTATCTCATTAGGTTTCAATTTTAATTGTATTTCAATGTGCAGGTTTTGTTCCATGTGTATTTTTCTAGTATTTCTATATACAATTCTCATTAGTATCATATCATACGTCTTTCATTTAAATTCATTTTTAAACAACTCTGCACCCTTTGACAATGTTCAGTAGACTCATTTTTTATTGTTCTGTACAGTATGTATAAAAAATAAAAGTATGCCTATCAGAACAAAATTCAAAATAATTTCCGGTATTAGATTCTAACTATATTTATCTCTTCCGCTTATCTTCGCGACCTCCTAGGGGCCACGACTCCCAGGTTGAGAAACCCTGCTCTAGGCATACATGAGTTATGTTGGAACATACATACATACACTTTTATATGTATAAATGCAGATAAGAGAGAGTTGAGAGAGAGCGATTAAGGTATTACCGCTCTCAATCTCTTCACTTTACTTTTGCGATTCGTGAGTTTCTTACGTGACAGTTTGGGGCTAGCTAGTTTTTTGTCTTGAACCACGATCCGATTTTCGATATGCTCTACCTAAATGCTGTAATGCGAATATTGAGAAGTTACCTGCGTATGAAAATAGCTGCAAATAAATACATTACATAACTTATTTATTGCTATTACACGATTTTCTTAATTTGTATTTAATATTCACATATAACATACCGACGTTCTGTCAATACCTCAAATGTTATATTTTAAAGATAAGAATTGCTTATGTCGTGAAATGATATGAATATATATATTCAACTGATATATACAACTGATGAATTGTAATGTAACTATTTTACATAATTTTCATGCATTGAGGAAAGTAGAATATCATAAAAGAATCGCACCTGAACGGGTATCAAACTCACGATTTAAATGCTCGGGGGTGTACCACTGAGCTAACATGACCGCTTTTCGGAAGCTGCTTCTGAAATATAACTGAGCTCATACGTAAATTATTTTTTTCGTATGGAAATCACAATGACGAAACGAGAGTGTGAATATATAGTTTCGAAATATTGTATCATTAACTATTTCAATCAACTTTACTTTTTTTCTACACTTAATACCATTTCAACATGTCTTATTATATTTAACAGAAGGAAAAACATATCTCTACATTTTATCCCGATTGCTAAGGTTGGCTTGGAGGTTCGAACCAGCAGCTTTAGTTTACTGTTTTCAGAAGATACCCGAAGTTGGACTTCGAAAGTGTTCGTCTCAATACAGCTATCATCATATCGCTCAATCTGTTTGGTATATGGTATATGTTTTTATACGTGTAAAGTCAGTATAACAATTCATTCTTTAAACAGCTTTTCGTATGTATTAATACTCCTTTATAAAAACTGTTTTTAATATTATTATTACGGCGCACCATTTTCAGATTTCTTTCGCGAGTCGTTGACCAAGTCGTTCCCCACAATAGGCGTGTCGTGCAATTAACCAACCACGCGTCAGGTACTAGCTTTTACCTATTGCTTCCTGCTCACAGCTCAGAACATTGGTAACTATGGATAGACGTACAGCAGTAATTACTTTATGGGAGTTGGAAGGCTATTCTGCAACTGCAGCTAGCAGGCGAGTAGGTGTCCCGGCCTCTACAGGAAAGCGATGGATTCGGAAATATGGTTCTACACGTCAAACTGGTAATTTACGATCTTCTGGTTGTCCGCATGTGTCAACCGAAGCCGAAGATGCGAGATTAGTAAACAAAGCCCAGCTAGACCCACTAAGGACGTCTAGACAGCTAAGGGAAGCTTCTCTTTTTCCTGGTTGTAAGCATACAGCTCTGCGAAGGATTCGTCATGCCGGGTTACGTGACTGTGTTGCTGCCATGAAGGAAAAACTCTCAGACGACCACAAAATTTACCGTCTCGCGTTTGCACAGGCGAATGTGGGTCGCAATTGGGAAAACGTAGTTTTCTCAGATGAATCCATATTCACAACATCAAATGAGGGACGCCGTTTTGTGTATCGCCCAAGAGGCACCCGATATGACCCTGGATGTGTTGCTGCTTGAAATCGCAGTGGCCATGTATCTATTTCATATTGGGGTTGGATTTTCAGGCGCGGAGCAGAACAGCTTCACAGAATTGAAGGACACCTGGACAGTGCTCAGTACTTAGATATTATGAGTAATATCATGGTGCCATCTGTACGAGTATTCAGCCTGATGGTGTAATTCAGTTCCAGCAAGACCAGTCGCCAATACATACTTCCCGTGTGGTTCAGGAATGGTTCGCAGGGCAGCCTGAGATTGATTTAATTGACTGGCCGCCTCGTGGAGCAGACCTCAATCTCATGGAAAATATGTAAGCAGAAGTGAAGAGTACTCTAAGGGATAGTTGGCCTGAGGCAGATCCACCAGAACCTAAGATGACCTGTGGCATCTTGTTTCCGAAGCATAGCTGGAGGTAGGGGAAGGAGATAAATTTGTCACCCATTTAATAGATTCCAAGCCCAGAAGAATAGGGCGTGTAATAAATTCAGAAGGGTGAATTTCTTTTTTATTCTAGTGTTTGTTTTAAATTGATAACATAGATGTAATATTTTATGTAAGACTCCTGTAATTGGGATTCTCTTGTTGGAGTCAGCGGATTTAAATAAATAAAATAAGTATTGGACACAATATTAATGTCCCCGCCTTAACTCCCGAAAACAGTTCTTTCCAGGGCTACCTAAACGCTTCTGAAAATATTTCTAGAAGTAAACCACTCCTTGAATCCGATTTCTGTGCAATTCTACTAACAAAAAAAAGATAATTCTCTGCAGGCTTTGAACTCAAGACGACCTCATTAACAAGCCCGTACTCTACCAGTGAGTTAACATGAACACGCAAATCCAACCTGAAGAAACACGCCTTTCAATTTCCGGTATTCCATTACACTGATGGTCATATACTTTGCAAATGTTGTATTCAACTTGGGATATTCCGCAACACATAAACAAAGCGAAAGAGAGAGAGAGAGAGAGAGAGAGAAATGAATATACAAAAGCATATTCAACGTATTCGAATGAGACTCTAAGTAACGATATTCCGTTCTAAAGAGAATTTGTGTTTCTTCCCGTGACGTAAAGGGGATCGGGAAAAGTTATGTCTTGAAGCAGGATCCGACTTTGGATACTCTGTTTACACACTTTCTATATTCGTAGGAATATACTGTATTTCACGAATGTAAATGACATGCTGTATTGAGAATATTGAGAAGTTACATCTGTATGACAAATAGCTGCAAATAAATACACTACATAATTTATTTATTGCTACTAAACGATTTTCCTAACTTGCATTTAACATTCTCATATATAATACCGACCTACTGTGAAAATTATCTCAGATTTTATATTTTAAACATAATAATTACTACATTCTGCAATGAGTATGTTATATATATACAACTGATATATTTTAATGTAATTATTTTATATAATTTTTCATGCATTGCGGAAAATATAATTTTTAAAAAAGGCATTGACCCACATAAGATTCGAACTCATAACCTTATGATTTAAGGTCCGACAACTTACCAGTGAGCTAACACAAGGACTTCCTCTAAGGTACTTTTAGCGATGTATAAATATTCTCAAGACAATTATGACATTCATATCCACTACAAACGCTGTTTCTGTTCTACTTTGACTTTTATTTTAGTACTCAGGTGATAATTATATTCTATGTATTAACTTTGAGCATTCTTTTACATATGGAAAGATTCGTTTACGTATCTAAATGTTCCATCAAGTATGGAGAGCTAAATGACAAACAAACATTTGCTGACATTAATACAAAGTTTCGAAATATTGTATCATTAAATATTTCAATCAATGTCGCTTTTTTTTCTACACTTGGTAACAAGTCTTATTATATTTAAAAGAAGAAAAACACATCTGCAAACTTTTTCCCGATTGCAAAGGCTGGCTTGGAGGTTCGAACCTGGTTTACTATTTCCCGAAGATACCCGAAGTTGGACTTTGAAAATTTTTGCCTCAAAACACCAATAAAGAATGCGCTCAACCTTTTTGAGACAAGGTGTACCAATGATAATCGGGTAAGGTAATCATATCAGGTGTAAAATGGTGTGGAGATGTCCGACTTACGATAGCAAAGAGAGCACATAGTTTTAAGCACACAGACATTACTAGCTGGCAAGAGGTGTATCTATGGATAATGGTGGCGGAGTGTCCACAATGGGAACACGCATTATGGGGTAGGCGATGGATGTCGAACAAACGTTGATTAGTAGCATGAATATCATGCACAACACTATACCATAAACTACGTACACAAGTCGGAAGGAACTTTCTATGAATATTAAAACATATGCGATTCCAGTTACAACTATTATTGTTCTGCTGTACTCGTATCGTAGTTGTAGTAAAGGTCATTTTTAAAAATACAGATAAAAATCACGAGAACATATTTCTCTTATCTCATCATGTTTAAATAGATAACTCCAGGCTAGGACGAATTTATATACATATAAGCGTGCGTGTTGAAGGAAAGGAACATTGGGTGGATTTGGAGCAGGTAAGGTGGAACCATTGTTCTGTATGACTATGGTACAAATGATACAATTTATAGCTACGTAATAAAAATAATATTTTACACTTGAGTCGTACATTGATGAAAGCAAGGCCACCATTATCTACTGGTAACACCATTATTGTGTATCCAACATTGTAGCCATTGTTGTGTATGACTATGGTACAAATGATACAATTTATAGCTACGTAATAAAAATAATATTTTACACTTGAGTCGTACATTGATTAAAGCAAGGCCACCATTGTCTACTGGTAACACCATTACTATCTGTGGAACTCGGAAGATAAAGTCGCACCAAATAAACCAGCCAATGATCGATTGCACTTTTTGGCACAGATGTCCGGAAGTGGCCATACCTGTGCTGTATACCATAATTGAGAACATATATAAGTATTCACATACCACACTCTCTGGATTAAATTCAACTGTCGATGACGATTTTGGAGAACAACTGTCCTGATTTTATTGATTATTGACGTCCAGACTGTCTCAGATTCTTAATCAAGATTACTCGTAAAAGTAACTCCTAAAATTTTTAATTTCGTCACAATTTCTGAATGACAGATAGTTAACCCTTTATTGACTGTTGCCCAATTATTAAAGGTTAAACTCTTCGTTTTATTGACATTAATACTTGCTCCACTAGCATTACAATAGCTATTTAAGAACTTGTGCACATTGTTTACCTGAGCAACAGTAGCAAAGCAAAACAAACAATATTTTGAAAATCATGTAAATGTGAGACTGGAAAAGAGGACAAATTTTGCAATAAAGGTTCAATAACTAAGCCAAATAACAACATTGACAATGGACATACTTGTCGAATACCTCGTTTGATAGATATGGGTGAGCTAAAGTAACCATTGATGGGAAGCTGGGATTTTGCATTGTGATATAAATTTTTAATATTATCAATAAAACCTGAATCAAAACCAAATGCTTGTAATACAGCGTAAAGATAGTTATGCTCGACAAAATCAAAAGCATGTTTGAAATCTATAGAAGTGACACAGGCAGGAAGCTGTTGCACTTGAAAATATCCCATGATGTCTCGTAGGCTACACAGGGCATAGTAAATATTACGTTCTTTTGATAGCGCTGCCTGCTTACCACTTAAAAGTTTCTCGATAACTTTTTCCATGCGTACTTTATATACCTTAGACAATAATTTTACATCAGTATTTAATAGCGTAATGGGTCTAAAATTAGAAATATGAGCTTGGGCTCCTTTTTTTGGAACTAAAATCATGATACCAACATTTTGCATAACATTGCCAGATTGAAACATATAATTAAGTACAGCAGTGAAAGTATCTCCTACCACATCCCAATACTGTTTATAGAAGAGAAAATTGAGTCCATCCTTGCCAGGACTGCTACAATGCTTTGTAGTATTTAACATATCATAAATCTCTTGTTTAGTAATCGGGGCTAACAATTGTGCTTTGTCAGCCGCTGTTAATTTACAAGATATATTAGAAAAGAAAAAGGGCCATATCTGAGTAGCAACTGCATGCGATTCAAATACTTGTTCATAATGCTGTGTTAAACTGGACATAATACCAGGTAATGCAGTGACAACTTGGTCATTTTCTAATATAAGATGTTCCATAAAATTAGTTTTCCTTCTATTATGTTGCCGCATGATGTGGAAAAATGTAACTCGTTCATTAGACAACAATAATTCGGAATCGAATGATTTAGTGATAGTCTGCAAATAGTCGTTTTCTAATCGAATTAATTTTGCTCTGATTTTATTAATATGCATATACGTGTGCGCAGAGGGAGGCTGTTGCCATAACTCATGTAACACTTTGTACAGGTAGTCAATGGTATTTTTGCTATTCTGACGATATTCAGAATGCATCCATTGGAAAAAGGATTTAATTTTATGCTTAGCATATTGAACCCACCACAAATTTAAACTGTCGAAATATCTCTGTTGTCGACACCAGTAAGCCCATTTCTCTCGAAACAGTTTCTTAATATCATTAGATTTCAGAAGCTGTGGATAAAGTTTCCAGTTAGAGGGACCGAACATTGGGCTCAAAACCAAGGAGAGGGGGAGGAAATTTGAGCAACATACACACAGCACTATGATCACTAAACGGAGCCATAAGAACATTAATGTCACACACATGAGGTACGATATCGAAGGAGGTATAGATCCTGTCTATGCGTGACTTCACTGATGGAGTGGCATGCGTATAAATGATATCAGTTCGTTTGGACCGCCAGGTATCAACTAATCGGAATCCGTGGACCAGTCTTTCTAACGCTAAGCATTTATTAAAATAGCCAGTAGAATCGTCACAAAACAAAATGTAATTAAAATCTTCAGCAAGGATAACACTCGTATGTGGAGTGGAAAACAGAGGCACGATATCAGCATTAAAAAAATTTTCACGGTCAGTTTTGTGTAGAAAGCCTGACAGGCAATACACATTTACATATAGAATGTTATCGCATACAAGGCTGAGCCCATTGCCAGACGTCAAACGAGTAAGGTGTTGCACATGAATTCCTTTCTTCACTAATATTGCAGTAACTCTACCACTATATCCAAGATTAACAAAACAATTATACCGATCTATGAAACTTAAATCGGCAATTTTGAGTTCTTGCAAATTGAGCATATCAAAGTCATGTAATTGTATAAAGTTATGTAACAAGCGTTGTTTCGTAGGACTAGTTATACCATTTAAATTTAAATACCCACTTTATGAACAGTGATAATAGGGTAAGACATACACAGTGGACAGAAAATAAATAGAATTATTAGCGCTGCAAAATAAACAAACTGCATGATGAGACCTGACAAACAGGAAAAAGAAAAAAACAACACTATTCAGGTTGATTCTTTACACTGTCTGTTTGTAGTGAATCGTCAAGGACAGTCGAGAAGCTAGGTTGGGATGATGTAATCGAAGCACCAACAACGCTCAACAGGCTCACGTGAGTCACGTGTCACGACAGCCTTCCCTTTCCCTGTGTTTGTTTTGATTTTCTGGTGTGTTGACAAGGCAATCTTACCTGCTTTATCACTTATATAAACCGTTCTCACAGTTTTGCTGCTTTCCGCATCTACTGAGTCAGATAAAGGAGGCGGAAGGTCGTGAAGTACCTTAGTAGGCGGTATCTGCGAAGCACTGGTGTTCGAAGCCTCCTCTATTGCCGACACACTTATTAACGAACACCGGTCATTGACATCAGGCAGTATGGGCGGATCTCCTATAACTTCGGGGGACGCACTATGTATCGAATCCTGTATCCCGGTATCCGTGGGGCGAACCAGGGAAGTAGGCACAGTCAGCACTGGAAACTCATTGAGGTCCTGTAGCAATGGAGCACTGTGGGCACTGGGTAATGAATCAGATAAGGCCGTTGTTAACGTACTGTTACCAGGTTGAAAGCTCTGATCGGTTGAGTAACGAGGAGTTTGAGGAAGAGTTTTTCCAGATAACTGGGACATATTGAGCGTCAGAGGAGCTGTACTCAAATGTTTGGCGCGCTGTATTCGTCGGGGACAAGAATTAAACGTGTGATCGACCTGGTGGCACGCGAAGTAAGTTGGAGGTTGGCCAGAGTATGTAACACTTGTTCAATAATCTTGGATGAAAGGGAACGAGGCGGACCATCCAAATTTCTAGTGATACATACTGAAGTCCTGTACTATGATACCAAATGCTTATATTAAACTATTTCTAAAACCGAGTGGATGAGCCAAGATACCCCTTCCCAAATTTTTAAAGGGTGAATCAATGTACCCATGTTTTATGATAGGAAATGAACCCATATACATGACCAAATAACCACATAAGGTAATAGAACCTCATCCAAGGGGAGAAATTGGGCCAAAAACCAAACACGGGGTACAACATATTGCTAATGTTTATATTTTAGCAATTTTTACCCATAAAAGGGAACAAGGTGGACCACCCAAATTTATCATGATACATGTTGAGGTCATGTACTATGATACCGAATGCTTAAATTGGAAAATTTCCAAAATTTAAGGGGATTGGCAATGGTACCCCTCCCAAAAATTTAAAGGGGTGCATCAATATAGCTATGTTTTATGATAGGAAATGGACATAATGATATAACCATATAAGGTCTTCATCCAAGGGGATAAATTTGGCCAAAACCAAACACATGGTTGTACTAAAATTTGGCAATGTTGTACCCATGAAAGGAAACGAGTTGGTCCAGCCAAATTTATAGTAATCTATATTAGGGTTCTATTCTATAATGCCAAATGTTTAAATTGGGCAATTTCCAAAATTTAATGGGGGGGTCAAGTATTCCTCCAAATAATTTTAAGTTGTGCATCAATATACTCATGTCTTATAATAGGAAATGGACCAATATACATGACCATATAATCATATAAGATAATAGGACATCATCCAAGGGGATAAATTGAGCAAAAACCAAACACGTGGTTGTACTAAAATTTGGCAATTTCGTACCCATGAAAGCGAACGAGGTGGACCACCCAAATTTATAATAATATATATTAGTGTTCTATGCTATTATACCAAACGTGTAATATGGGCAATTTCTAAAATTAAGGGGTGGGACAAGGTACGCCTCCCAAATTTTTAAAGGGGTGCATAAATATACTCATATCTTATAAAAGGGAATGGAACCCTGCATACGTCCATATAACTATATAGGATAATAAGACCTCATCAAAGGTGATATATTTGGTCAAAACCCAAAAATTGGAATTTTTGGCAATTTTTTACCCATGAAAGGGAACGTCATAGACCCACAATAATGATAGAGGTACATACTATGGTCCTAGGCTACCACATGCAATTTTTATATTTGGCAATTTCCAAAAATTAAGGGGAGTGGTCCTATATACCCCTGCCAAAATTTAGAGGGGTAGTCCTAGGTACCCTAGGTCATTGACCCCGGGCCAAGGTCATTGATTTTTGACGTGTGACGTCAGAAATTCGGGGCCAAAGTCCAAAGTTACATCAGGTACCTCCTTACTACTATTTTGAACCTGTGCTAGATAGGCCGATTCTTATTTTTTCTTTACTGTCGAATTATGATTGATATGGACTCTGAATTTGAAGTAAATATCAAATGCTGCATTTGTGGAGAAAGGAGCTAAATAGATTTGATATGAAATCAAATATTCGGTATAATTATAATTGAGGATATGTTGAGAATTATTTATTCGGAGTTAGTATTAGGTTAGAGTTCAATTTTGAACTCAATTTTTCGACGGTAATTAAAAACTGTTTCATTATATCACCTATCTTGGTATTTATTTGTTATTCAGTCGGTGTATATATGTATTTTATTCTAACGAAAGGCACTTATACACCATTGAATTATTTGCTAAATAAAATTGTAATAAAAATTGAAATTTTCCGGTGTTTATTTAGCATAAATGTGAATTCATTCATTGAGAATTGGCTTTTCTACAGAATTATATTTGTATTGCTTGTAGATATTGTATCATATTATTTGGTTGTTCACGAAGCGAGTTGAGATTGAGCTGGTCCGCAAGTCCCATCTACCAGGCCAATTCTCAATGAGTGTAGATCGACGATTTTATTATTATTATTATTATTATTATTATTATTATTATTATTATTATTATTAATATTAATAATAATAATAATAATAATAATAATAATAATAATAATATTTTTCTTAATAAGTCTTTCACTTTGAATTCGATTTGGCTAGTCAGAGGCGGACGTTACATTAGCCGAGCAGAGGAATGCGGAGTTGACCCTCTAAGCAATGTCCTACAAAATGTGAGTTAGCTTCTTATATGTTTATTAAACCTGCTTAACACTTACATCCAAAGATGTGAGCACAAATTCATTTCGAAGTGGGGCAAGGTATCCAAATTCAATATGATGACAAATTGTATTAAAATTTGTGAAACCACCCATAAAATTGGACAACATTTACAGAAAACTCAGGATTTCGGGAAGACGGGCGGATTACGAGGATTTACAGCAAATGAGGAAAGTTTGTAATATTAAATGAAGATCTGAAAAAATAAGGATTCTAATATGTTAAAATAGTTTTAAAAATTGAAATTATTCATCCTTTATGATATTCTGATATGCCTAACTGGATGCACAGCTGCTAATTTGTTGCTATTCTACACATTGTATAATGGTGTCTGAGTATAATTTTATATTTTCTTCGAGCTTTTCAAATTTAATTTATATCCATATAAACGCAAAGACTAACAACTTCATTTCCATAAATAATTTTTGTTTCCTTGTTAATTGTTTATAGATACATTTTGTTAATCTGTTATTCTAAATTCACGTACTGCGAAGACCAAAGCATACCCAGCTCATAATAAAAAATGTATATGAATAACAGTTTGTCCAATAATTATCGAAACTACTTATTATTATATATTTTAACAATATTTTATACATTATAATCAAAGCAACACTTCTTTGAGTAATAGTGTGGAAGGAAAAATTTGAAACAATCAAGCGGTAGATGTTGAAAGTATATGTCTAGCTTTAGCGACTAAGGTTAAAGTTTCGAACAATATATTTTTTCTACAAATATATATCTTCTTCTTTATCATGTTGGTGATTGCCGAAGAGCCAGGAAGACAAGTCCGCTCGTGTCAGTGGGATAATATTGAAAAGGCACAAGAATTCCTGTTTATATTCATGGAATCAAATTATTTGTATGTATTTGTAAGGGAAGAGCATGGAAGAATGGAGTTCGGAATTTTTGAGCAACTTGGTTTTCTCTAAGATGATTGGTTGTTAGGAGCCAATCAGGGAACAGGTTTCCTATTAGATGCCTCATTTAAATATCTGTACGTTGCTCAATCTTCTCCTATAAACATGATTAACAAAATAGCTGACAGTGGGGAAATATATGGAATGGAAATAAACATCGAAATATCGAAAATCGTGATAATATCCAGTGGAAATGCGGCTTTAAAGGTCAGAGTAGAATAAAGTGTACTTGAAGAGATTCACCACTTCAAATAGCTGGGAAGTATTTTGACGAAAGACACATAGTGCACCAAAGAGATCAGGTGTAGAATTGCCATAGTCAAAGAAACATTCAACAAGAAATGATTACTCTTAACTAGTAGCCTTAATATTGGCTAAGGAAGAATTTGGTCAAATGCTATATTTGGAGCATTGGACTTTATTGCTCAAAGATTTGGACATTACGGAAGTTGGAGAATACATATTTAGAGAACTTAAAAATGAGGTGTTGGAGCAAGATGGAGAAGATAAAATGGACAGAACATTTTAAAAAGGATAGGAGATAAGAGGATACTTCTGGCCACCATTCTTTGTAGAAAATCCAATTGGAGTTGACAGTTATTGGGAAGAAATTGCCTTCGTCATTCCGCCTTAGAAGAAAAGATGGAAGGAAAGCAAGGAATAGGAAGAAGAACACAAGTGATCGATGATGTGAAAAATAGTAGAAAATATTGGGTGTTAAAAGACGAAGCTGATAATCGAGAAACATGGGAGAAACATTTCCAGGTCCAAACTGAAAATTAAGAAGAAAAGAAATAAGAAAAAAGAAGGAAAAACTCACTAGTCCCAGGATTTGCCAAAAGGCTGTTGCAGGTGCTTAATAATAATACGTTGCTCAAGTAGTTTCATACTAAGTCTGATGAGTAAAACTTCCTTATCAGTACTGTGTTCGTTACTCGAAAGTCCTTAAGTGTGTTGGACTTTATCTAGGAGGTTGTATCTTTCATTACATCGAAACGAAGGGGAATGTTACTGTGTCGCGGTTAAACTATCGTTGTGAATCAAAATTATACTGGAAATGTATAGTGCGTCCAGTAAGATAACGTCTCTAACAGCTTGGAGTAACATTGCCACTACTCGCGTGTCAAGGGTTTCTTGGTGCAAGTGTAGTGGCAATTTAATTAATGGTATAAGACAGAGTGATCGTGGTTTATAACACTGGTATCCAAGTAGGGGCTGCAATGTCCCACGTGGTAAGAAACATCAGAGACCATCTCTTGTTGGCCGTGCTATAGCGAAAGTGTAAGGCTACACTTTCTAATTTGTGATGAACCTGAATCTTAATCTGGTCAACACACACATATTTCGATAAATCAGCAGATGCAATTCCTCATGCAATACTTACTCTAATGCAGTACGTAGATGCTGTTGCTCATTGTATACATATGGAAGATAAATTGCATCTTGTAAGGGTGTTCTGTACTACTTCTTGTAGTTACTGTACTTATTTTGTTATATGAATAAATAAATCAAATTTTATCTACGAATGTATTTTCAAGCCTACCAACATAAAGTTCGTAAGGCGAAACGGGAAAATGCACATCGAGGTTTCCCGTTGCGCCTTACATCATAATGGAAAGTAATAACAGGTTTCACATGCAAATTCTATTGCTAGAGGTCGTAAGGAGAAAGGCAAACAGTGCAGGAATCTTCCACAGGGATTTCCTAAAAAGGTATTCGATTTTGTGCAATATATCATATGTTTTTAAAGGTTCACAATCACCACCATTGATTGGGTTGAAAATCATAATAGTATATGTTTATTGACCATTTCTCCACAATCCATACTACTTGGAATTGCAATGAATCGAAGTGAAAAGTAAATTCACTTTCACGTCTTTCCCGACAGAGATATATTTTACTATAACTTTTCAAAAAATCCTAGCTACGCGCACACCTTTGGTGTACAAAGTTCTGGATCCGGTTTCCGGTAAGAGAACATTGACATTTGAACGCGATGAATTGTATAAGTTCGCCCATATTGACTTTGAAACTATTACTTAAAAATCAATATTTTTCTGACCAGAGTATTTAATTATTTATTAAAATTAAACAAGTCAATTTACAATTTCAATTACGAAATGTCATCTTCATCAGACGTTAATTGTATATATATTCATAATATTAAATTGTTATTTGTACACAATTTTAATTGTTCCTTTTTATATAATTTTAAATTTTCAAGATTTAAAAAACTGTTGTAATGTAAAATTTTAAAATGAAACGGTAAATGATAGCAATACCATATAGTTAAATAATAAAGAATTAAAATTATATAACAAGCAAAAATTAAAATTGTTAATCAATAATAATTTAATATTATGAAAATATCACGAATTAACGTCTTTTGAAGATAACGTTACGTTATTGGAACATTTGCGACTTCTTCTAATTTCAACAAATAATTACGTACTTTGATCAGAAAAATATTGATTACTTATGCATTACGGTAGTTCAGATTCTACTCGAAAGTAAGGGTCCAAATCTTGTATGCCTCTATATTCTCAGTGCTGAAAGAGAAGCTAAACTTAACCAAAAAAAATCAATTTTTTCGCAAATAAACAAACAAAAGGTTATGCTAGGGCATGGCATCAATTTTTCTCAGGTTTCACAGCCATCTCCACTATTTACAACTGAAGTGGATCAATAAGGAGGAAGTGAATTTACAATCCCTTGATTTAAAATCTGGGAATGCGAAAAATTTTGTACAGAAAAAAGAAAAAAAATCAGTTGCAATAGTCTGTTTAGTTAGAAATTGTTCTTGGGCCAAATGATTCGCAGGGAAAGAGGTGAATGCATTTCAACTTATGAAAACGTTTCTTAATAAACTACTTAATGTTAATGAAATATTGCGTAAACATAATTTGTTAATGGTTAATATGTAGTACAGAAATTTCCCAGCTTTCCTAAAATGGAGGAAATTCTTATCTCGGAGAAATCAGTGTCTGATAAGCCATTAGGCGAGATGAGATATCCAGTTAAAAGATATAGCTGATTAATGGAAGTGAGTGAATATTCAATAATTGCTTGTACGAGAATGTGGGAGGAGATGGGAGAATAACACGAACATGATAACGTCCACTACAAATTTGCATGGTAAAAAATCGAAACGTCGTGCTAACATCAGGAACATATATGTAATTGGAATATATTTTCATGTAATAATACACAAATTTAAGATTGATAAATGCTTTTACATTGTATTTACAATCAGCATAGCAATTTTTAATCTCATGTGGTCCCGCGTTCGATTATAAGTGGGAGAGTATTGAGTGCGACACGGTGGTTTGGATTTTACCTTAAAAATAGGTCCACGTCTCATATAGCTTCAATGAAAAAAAAGATGCTTAACTTTAAAAAATGTATAGTTTTTAAATAATCCTGTTGAAGCAAAACGATACTTAAGATCTAAGACTGGGTGTAAATAGTTCGCTACAGACTCGTTTCGAGGTAGATACAACCAAAATCCACATACTTTTATCGTAACATTAAAAAATTCTTAAAACAGTCTTTTGACAAATTGTTTTACAATCTTAGATCACTGCAACTTTTGAAACTAATCAAGTGACCACAAACATTTTCTCATATCCAAAGTATGCGAATATTCTTCCAGACTTGAGAATATTCTTTTATCTAATATCATACATATTTTTCTTCTTTTTGGCTTCAAATTTAAAAATTATCTATCGCTGAAAACGCAATTTTGTTTAGCTTTCATTTTAAGACAGATTATGAGGTTTATGAAATTGTATTTCTTGTTTTTTTTTTTGAAAAAGGCAAAATATTCAATCCGATTACAGCCCTCTAAGTGTTATTAGTTCTGTGTCGTTTTCGGTGTGTCAAATGTTAGCGTTTAGTGATTAGTGTTTTTGAGCGTACATTTTGATTACTTTCCATTTTAGCACAGAAATATAGGTGGAAATTAAAAGTGTTCCAAATTATGTTCCAAAACTCCGATTATGTTCCAATTAAGTCCGGCCCTGGACATAAGTAAATATTCATCCATCCCTGACTGGAATAAGGGGAAACTTGTCTGATCTGACAAGTGTAAGGCGGTGAGTCACACAGCTGGTATGTATTGTTCAATACTTTATAACTGGTGAGTCACACATGTGTAATGAAACTCCTTTGCAACAGTTTGGTAACAAGATCGAGTATCGAAGATTTACGTGACACTAGTTGCACTTTCCTATATAGTCATGGTTTTGTCTAATTCATAATAAATATTTACGCTACCAAACTGATGTTCAGTCAGCTTTGCGCAGAAACTTGCACCGCTAAAGCCTAATGTAGCCTACACACAACTATGTACTGAAAGGATCATCCCATAAAATTTTAAGATGTAAATACGTCCCTTGAATTTCAATATTTCTTGAATAAAGGGCACTTTGTTTATAATCTTAAAAATACACTCCCTTATTTCATGTGAAGAAATTTACTGCTATTCGTATTTACTTCAAATGTTTCAAGATTTCGTTGAAATATGACAACATGTTTCAAGTTTCTGTTTCAGAGTTACAACCTTTCACTCCCAGAAATTATAAATAAAAGTGAAATTCCATGAAATAATATAAAGAAATCGAAAAAATCCTGAAAATAACTAAGCATCCTGTGATTTTATATCACTGCCTAGGATCAAATTCAGAAAACTAGCACCACACTGAGGTCTCTATCATCCTTTTCATTAAATACAATACTTTGATTAGCGTTCTTCTTCATCATCTAAGAAATGTGCACTGTATATTTGAAAGTACACTATATATACTTTCAGAATAATATGTTGACATTAATGCCGCGAATAGTAAATATTTTATGAAAACTAGTTATATGTTCTATTCAGATTACTATGGCTAATATCTATCTTCCGATCAGATGATTTAAACTATATATTATATTATAACACAAATTTAGTATTTTAAATAACTTCTTTGTTATAGTGAGCTATGAAAATGGTTAAAGCGCACCAAATTTATTTCGTTTAAATGGAGATGACGGGATGTTAGATTCATTGCTTTCCATTTACATTATATCCCTCTTCATACTCGTTTTCGTTAAAACGTGATTTAAGCAGAAGAAAATAACAGTGAGGAATTTTGACAATAATTGAGCTCACTATGTACAGTTCACTTTACATGATGATTTCTGGAAACGAATTATTCACGAAATTCCAACGGGAGGTCTAACTCGAGATGCAGACTGCTTGTTTCCTGTTTAAAAATTTGAGTTTTGTATTTAGCAATATTATTAAACAACATCTTATCTATGAAGGAGAACAGAAAAAGTATAGGCAGACAAAATAGTTTTTGATATTTAATTCAACTGAGACAAAGTTCTCCGAATTAAACTACCGATTAAACGAACACACTTGTCACAGATTAAGAACAAGAAATTTCAACTTTACGTAGATTATGAAATCAAATTAATGCTGAAGGACATACTAGTTAGATTCCAATGTTTACTTCCTTGGCCAACACAGTAGTGTGTAGAGTTTGGGATTAAACTTTCCATATATTGTTTTAACCTTTTAGGAAAACGAGCTGAATGTTAACAATGTTTGCCATAATTTACCTAAAATTAATACGGTTTTTCCGATCTTGTTTCTTCTTAAAAAAGAAAAAGAATCTGTTAGTTTATATTTCTGTGACTACTTCTAAATATTGACATAAAGAAGCAACTTATTTAGTGCAGGCTCAATTCTATATAAATTTGTTTTTTTTTTTTAAATGTCAACATAAACTTTTAACAATATTATAAAAGACAACTAAGTGATTTCAGATCTATATACACAGATCCTCAAAACCAGATATATACAAGAGGGTTATGACGCAGGTGAGTCAGAAATGAAATGAAATTTTTCCGTTTAACGTAACACAATTATGTCCCACATGCTAAGGGAGGCGACGACTAAGGCAAGTGAATGACGATTTTAAGAACTGGTGGAATGGAATTGTGGAAGGAAACGGGGTAGATGCAGAAATATCACGGACACGATGTTGTCCACAGAAAGCTTTTTTGATGGGGCTTTAAACAGTGACTCTCGCTCCACTGATCCACCGTGTCCCCCCATGTGGGATTGAAATTTTATTCTAGAAACATAATTGATAAAAACTTAAAAGTAAACAATATTAACCAAATTCAACAAAGCGCTAAAATATATAATAATAATAATAATAATAATAATAATAATAATAATAATAATAATAGTACTAGTAGTAGTAGTAATAATAATAATAAAGTACTTAACAGCAGAAAATAATAATCATCATTTATTTATATGTATTTAAAAAATGAAGTCTGTGCTGTCGCAAACAAATTAATACTTAATGTAAAATTTCCTATAATGTAAATGCAAAAAAGACAAAAGTAAAGAAAGAAGAAGAAACAAGGAAATTTTCAAGTAAAAAAAAACTCTCATAGATATTAATTCATTGCATCAGCTACTCCTGAGCTGGTTAGAGCAAAAATGCGGTGACGCAAGAATGACAGTCACCTAAGCAACAATGTTTATTTCAATGACAAAAAAATAACTGCAGGTTCGCAAATAACTGTATGATGCAGAATAGTCTTAAGTACAAGATAACATAGGAGTAAATACATTTTAAACTTTAGTGTTATTTCTAGATACAAAAAAGAAAAATAAGAAAAAAAATGCTATTAACTGGGACTCCTCACAAGGCGGGGTAATGGGATTCATAATACTCGTGACTATATTTGACTTCTCTTTGAGTTAGCAGTTTGCATAAGTAGTTGTAATATATATTTATTGTTCTGTTTGGAACTTACTTCCATTCATCCATATCACACATGTATCACTCAGCTGTATTCCAACCCGTACATTTTGAATGAGCCCACGTACCACAGATAGTACATCTATACCACATTTTAGGACCCTACTAATACCCTTGACCCATGTAGGCCTCCTGTTACAGTTATCGCACATGTATCCCTCAGCAGTATCCCAGCTGGAACACACTAAATGAGCCCATTGACCACAAACAGTACATCTATACCACAATTCGTCATCCATGCCAAGGTCTTCACAAACAAAACATGTATCCACGTGATCTACTAGAACACAATTTGTATTATTTCTTACTTGAATATTGTTACCTTCTGACAAGTGTTCTCAAAAGATTTGTCCAAACTTCTTTTAGAATTCCCGAAAGGTGTTTTCTTGTTGTATATCATTCTGACTATCGTCTCTGCCTTCTTCTCCAGCAACAGCTTCTCTTCTTTCTTCCTTTTCTTTACCTGCAAAGATATTCTCATTGTAGTGGCAGTCAAAACTTCTGGGCGGAGTTTTTCCTCTTCAACATGATTCCCTCATGACTTAGTCCAGGTAAAGATAATATTTCACGAAAAGGTGACGTTGATCCAAATGTAAAAAGGCCAGGCTAAATTTCCGGAGAACTTGGAGATGCAAATGGAGCTGTGTACCCAGATGTAAAAGTTCCAGTTTGAACTTCCGGAGATGCGGATGGAGCTGCCAAAGGGTTATTGTCTGCAGAAATGTCTGAAGATTGACAGCTGAGATTTACCTGTAAATCCTCATTAGGCTTACATGCAAGTACATCTTTCACAAAGTCCTCTTTAGAAAAGACGCTCGCATTTAGAGAATAAGTACCAGTGGCCTTGAAAAGCAGATACTGCTTTCGCAATAGTATCTACATGAGAATACGCTTTGCTGAATAATGCCGCGATGTCATGAGATCTTATTACTTTCAGAGATTTTAGCCGCATAAAAGTGTCATGCCGTTGAGTTTATTGTTCTAGCTGCCGTCTTAACCGAGATTTTTTCTTTTTTAGTATTCTGACATCTCTTCGAATTTCTAAGGGCACACTGAAGGAGATTTAAACCATTTGCTTGTTGTATAGTACAGTATTACTTTTGATCATGTTAATGGCACACATATTCGTTGATGCAATTCATGAATTACATGCAATTGATGATGATTCTTTGATGTTCATATTTTTATGCACTTCTCATGCACATACCTAGCACACATCCACATGATAATTAGCAGACAATATTTTTGTGTGAAAAATTTTGCGGGGAACGTCAGTAAGCATAACTGCTATTACCCCCATCAAGGACATTATCGTAAACATTATAACATCACGACTAATCGTAACCCGAAGCAATTTTAATCATGTTTAAAATGAGCAAGGAATAAATATTATATGCAATCAGGTTATCGAAAATAATTATCATAGTAATGGTACTTACAACACTTCTTCGAATTTATGAATTTTAGATGAAAAGTTGCAAAATCACAATTTCACTTCCTGTTCTTTTGTCTTTTCCAGACTGACGGGCTTCACGTGTGGAGTTGTAAGACAGACAGCAAGAGGTCAGCACATGTTAAACTTTCTCACGTGATGTCGTGTTCGAGATATCAAGATGACCTGTATTACCCAATGACCAGATTCCTCCGTCTTCCGTACTATATCTAAGGAAAAATGACCCTGTCATATAAATTTTTCATAGTAGCTTCTTTTGGTCCAAAATCGGACTTCGAGCTGACACGTTTGAGAAGAGATATAGTTATCTTGAAGTGCCCCCTGAAGTTCGAAAATTCGGTTGGTATTTACACTAATTTTCCTAAAACGTAAGCCCCCACGGGGAATCGAATCTGAGTCTCCTATGCAAAACTCGCATACTCAACTCTCAGAAGTAACCTATTGTTGTTGTAGGTATACTTTGGATACAGCATAATAAATAATGACTTTAGTTTCCCTTGATTTTCTTTACCAACAGCACAAAGTAGTCATCGTATTAAAGTATACCTGTTGGAAATAATATTCATATACGCGTCCCGATTTCAGATTAAAAAGCAAGGTCTAGGAGAAGAATAGAAGACGGTCCCGACTAAATCGGGACATTTGGTAGCCCTGAGGTTTGATTCTAGTTTAAACTGCTTTATCTCAACGTCTAATGTGGCTTCAGTAGCGAAAATGGATGTTATGCCTGAATATTGAAAACTTCGACAACTATGAGCAATCCCAAACCAAGAGATGTGACCGTATTATCAATCAGCCAGTCAGATTAACCAATGAATATATCGCGTTACAAGTGCAAAACTAAAGAAGTAAGCAAAATATTATTATTATTATTATTATTATTATTATTATTATTATTATTATTATTATTATTATTATTATTATTGTTAACTTATAATCAATAAACAGAAGGAGGTATCTTAGGGACTTTCCTCTTGACAAAAAAATTCATCCCACTGTAGAAATAAATTTAAATCCTTGGCAGAAATAAATTTTAATTTTAATAAATTTTAATAAACTTCCCCCGTTTCTAGATTTTGTTTGAGTGATCATAAAGATAGCAACAGAGAACAACTTTTATGTTGTTTAGCCAAACTGAAAAGAAACGTTTATTTTAGCTGTTAGTAAAACATCTCACTTCTCAACTTTCTGGTAATCATTAGAATCATACATTTTTGTTTCTTGAAATATTTACCTCTTTATGTAGAAAATAATTTGAAATGGTGGAATACCACAATGCTCACTTGACGCTAGCTGGAATCGAACCAATTACCGCTTTCACAATAGTTGAACGATCTACCACTGAGCCACCGCATTCGTGGGAGGTTGAAAGATCACCAAATGTTTAAATCTGCAAAATAATAATAATAATAATAATAGTAATAACATGTAAACCCTATAGCTATTGTGTGTTTGTGTGATGCCTAGGTGTGTATTGTGAAGTATCTGTGTAATTATAGCGATGTGACAGTGAGATGACTGCGAACTATTAACTTGATTTCTTAAATTCTATTTCATTATTTTACTACCATCATCAACAGAATCATAAATTCTTCTGTAATCACATATTTATTAATAAACACTTGTTTCCTTTCCGCATACCTTTCCGCACAGCCTAAAACTTCCCCATTCATTGAACTCCAGTTTCATTATTTTGTAACCAAACAAAACCAGGCAGGACACATCAATTGAGGTATTCGACACACGGTTAGGATAGGTGCAGGATCAACGAGAGAAGCGAATCGCACTATTGGAGAACAAGCAACTCCATAAAACAAGAATACCATTCTGTTGGTTTATCACCTCAGATACGTGGAGCTTAAGTTAAGAATAGCGAAATGAAGGTGTTCGAGAACATCATCGTAAAGACGCGTTGTCAAGAGAGAACTCGACGCCCCTTGCAGATCAACAGGATGGAGATCCAGATGTTGACTGACTGTAGTTTATCCAGGATCCTCGAGAGAAAGACATTCATCGTTCCAGATGACCAGTACGACGCCTGCCTCGTTGGATCTATCAGGCTAGTGCGCATTCCATTATCTTAGTTAAAACCTTTCTCTCACCTTTCCCACAACTAGTCAATTTTCAAAATAGAAACATTTGAATTTCATTTAAATTCAAACATAATTTTACAGTTAAGTACCGTGATGTGCATCTGTTTCATCTCCATTTTGTTGCGTTCATTTAATGCGTATTCTGAGCTACAACTGATGATACAGCACCGGCACAGTTTAAAGGTTAAATTCATCCTTTCTTGAGAGAATTATTTCATTACGCACTGCTTATAATGGTTAACAACATGAAAAAAAAATATGATAAAAGGAGAAAGAAAAATGTTTAAATTAAGGAATGTGGGAAACGTTCTTACAGTCAACTATAAGAAAAGATTCTTAATTTTTAACCATAATACTTACGGATAATTAAAAAGGAATAATAACATTCGCAACAAATTGGCTCATATAATGCCCTCTAGCCAAATGGTTAGCGTGCGTGCGCATGGTTCTGGATTCGATACTCGATTATATCCTCAGATTTTTCCGTTCAACGGATTACGATTTCGATTGTTGCGGTTACAATTCTTCCGCATCGTGAAACAATTGTATATGTGATATATGGTGTTTCAAAACAACACCGGCAAAGTTTGTGAGGTGATTCCTAACACGAAGATATGACAAAAAATACAGACCAACCTGGGTGCACAAATACTTTCTTTCGGAGTTATAGGCTGCCGAAAACACGAAGAATTGAACTTTGAAGTTCCATAGCTCCAATACTATGGGACCTACCGTAGTCGGGTAAAGACTTCCCTTAGGAACTAATATGTGTCCTATCCAAATATACATACTTCAGAATACTGGGAAGCTCTGCAGCATTTTTATAGAGGTTGATGGTGAGTTATTCAAGTCATACGCCCGCAACCAATCTCCCTCTGCAAAAAAAAAGCTACGTAAAAAACTTAGGGTTCTGAAACCTGTATTTTTGGATAATGTATATATGTATTAGTTCCTAAATGAAGTCTTGAAACGATTACGGGAGCTCTCATACTTTTGGAGCTATGGACCTTTAAATTTCAATTTTTCATGTATTCGGCAGCTTATAACTCCGAAAGGAAGCTTTCGTACACCCAGGTTGGTCTATACTTTCTGTCCTATCTTGGTGTCAGGAATCATCTCCCAACTTGTCGGTGAGTTTTTGAAATACCCTGCATATTGCTTGCAAACACCTATGCCAATATAGATGTATATTTCATTTTCAACTATTCATTGTTCAACTGTTTCAACAGCATTCGCCCGAAAAGAAAAATGTTTCATATTGATAAAAAATCAATTATGGGTGAATGAAAATAGATATACTATCTAGAATGCCATAACAGTAAATACTACATTACTGTTCCATATCTAATGTACTGTATCTAAACTACTTAGGCACTCCACAATTGCTTCGATAAAGAAGGATGAATAATGATAATGATGGATAATCTATTATATAAAAGAGAACGCACAAATCCTTTGTTACCTCATCACGCTAATACGGCTGAACCAATTTCTTTTATTTTTGGGGGGTTATTAGGATTTGGACCCTAGATGGTTTTTATCATATCACTTTAATTTTTAATTACCAGTGTCTTGAGATAATTGACCATTCAAGTGTCCATAACGTACAAATCCTTTGTTAGTTCATCATAGGTATAAAAATAAACGTATTTATATGCAACCCGCATGACCGTGTCACTCGGTGGGTTAACATAAATGACAGGCGATATAATGTTAACATTTACTGCAATCTACTATGGTTTTTATCATATCACTTGAAAGCGAAAACTTCCGGGGTGACCGCAGCGAAGCGGGGCGGGTTAACATAAATGACAGGCGATATAATGTTAACATTTACTGCAATCTTCTTTTTTTTTATCATATCACTTGAAAGCGAAAAAGTAAAAATTATCTAAGTAACAAAGTTTATTGCGTTCCGGGGTGACCGCAGCGAAGCGGGGTGAACGCTGCTAGTGATGAATAAAGAAGGATGAAAAATATAAATATTATCTCCTCGCTCGCCCAGTGGTTAGCGTACTCGCCTTTGATTAGCTTGAATGTGGGTTCGATTTCCTGTGGGTGAACGTTGAACGCACTACGGTGATTTGAATCCCTGTTGAGCCATTTTATACTTTAGGTTCACAACATCCGGTATCGGCACGGAAAACGGACGTTTTTTTTTTCAAAATAAACTAAACTTTCTCTTAGTCTTTACTAATGCTTTAGGCAGTAAAATACGCTCTCATTTCGTAACCTGACAGAAGATAGTTTCATTTCATCCCCTAAACCAGTTTGAACACCTGGAGTAGTTCATGCATTATTTTACAACTTTCCATTGGAGGCTATTGAATTCATTTTTAACCATGGCCACGCGTCACTGAGCACCATATAATTTAATTGTAAATAGTTTTCTCTAGCTATATTTGATTTACTGTGGGCCTATAAATCTACATGCTTATCACTTTTATATGTTTTTTAATTAAAAAAACTGATTTCTTCTATGTGCATAAATGATTCATATAAATCTATATCTATGAATTACCAGCTAATAGAAAAATGCAATTTACAATTAAATAATATAGGCGATAGCTATTGCGACTGAATTCTAGTTTTGTGCTTCGATGGTAACCCCTAACTATGACAACAAAAAATTTTCAACATTACAACAAAAAAATATTTAAATAAAAATAGGTTTTATGGTTTAAAAATAAATAAACACGGATGTACTTCTCAACAGTATATGTTATAGACTTAATTTAAACTAAATTAAAATGCAATGTTATTCCATATTCTTAGCTTCGTTTTGTTATTTTCATATTCTATTTGACACTTCCTCTTTGAAAGTTATTCTTCCACCTTATTACTCTATGTCTTAATTTTTAAAATAATTAAACCGTTTCCTCTAATAAAATATGTATTTAACTTTTACCTGAAGACATGAAGATTTCCCATCAACAACCAATTTACAAACGTAATATAATAATCCTAATAAACAAGCTAGGCTTCTTGTTTTTCCTCTTTCTAGGAATGTGCGCAGAACTCTAACCATTTCCGCCTCAACATCCTCCTCCCCTTCAACTATTGTTCATATCCCCTTCTTTCCAGCGCATTACGTCTTTTTTCTAATGTCCTGTATTCTGTACTACTAGCCTCTGTTTACTGTGGTATACAGTGACTTGTTTTACTTTCACCATATGTCCCATTGAAATAACTGTTTTCAAACCTAGGGTCTGTTCCTAGCTGCCCAGTAACTTTATACTCGGGATTTTTTTATCTTCATCTCACTCTTATTCTCTGAGTTCACTATCTCCTTATTCTCCATACTGACATTCAAATCACTAATTCTTACTTGGTGTCTATGAAACTTACGGATGTTACCGTTCACTAGGACTTCTAAAATGTTATTACTCAAGTGCCGTACAAAACGTCCTGTAATAAATTTAGGCACTCCCCTCTATAATTATTTAACCATACAGACATATCCTCCTTCCAATTTACTTCCACACGTTTCGAACAAATCTGTGTTTCAGCCTGACTATTGAATACTGACGGAGAAAAGTTATACCATGTGCCTGGTTTAAAAGATAACACAAAGGAAGCTGGTGAAGCATTGATAATCTTCAACGGTGTGTGTAAAAGAGCATAATAAATCTCCCTTAACCATCTAACTACGCATTGAGCACCTATATGATACCCATTCTGAACATATATTTTCTTTATTAAATTTTGAAAAGTTTTCACAGCGCTTTCAGCACTACTGCTTCTCTCTATGGAATATTGTTGTGTAGATACTAATCTAATACGTCTCTCCCTGCAATACTCTTGGAACTCATAACTTCTAAAAGGCAGCCCATTGTCAGTAACTATAGTTCCCGGAAATCCTACTAATTCAAATAATTCTTCTAAACAATTTAATGTTGTGTAAGTGTTCGTAGAATCTACCTTCTAAACTTTGACCCAGCCTGAGTAGGTATCCACCATTAGTAGAGAAAGGTCCCCAAACATATGACAATGATTTACATGTATTCTACCAAAACGTTTTTCCGCATTTGGCCAAGAACAATAATTGTTTCTAGTGAACTATTAGCCATAGCTGCATAAACTTCACAACTTTTTACATAATTGTGCAATTCATTGTTCATATCAGGCCCCCAAACTTCACCATTCCCCAGTTTCAGAGTGGTATACTATCCCAGATGATCCCTGTCTAATCTTTCCTTATAAGGTGCTCTCAAGTTTCGAGGAATCACTATTTTTCCTTTCCAAAATAAACAATCTCAATATAACTCCAATCCAAATATTTCTCTGTACATCTGATATTCCTTATAATCAAAACAACGTGGCAATCTCCTGGGCCATCCATGAAACATCCACTTTTTAACCTTCAGTACCACATAATCTTTTTAAAACTCTTCTTCTAATTCTGTTTTATCTAAAATTGTAGATGAAATTTCACTGAAGTAATCCTTAGCTATTCGACCATCCTCTGTAGGAAGATCCAAGGGAAATCTTGACAAAAAATTAGCCACCTTGACTGTCTTACTATACACAATATCGTAATCGTAATTAGCTAATAGTAAGAACCATTTTTACATTCTTGGAGAAGCTCCATCAAGCGGCGCTTTCAATCCAAAAATCCATTTCACTGGTTAAGAGTCTGTGATAATCTTGAAGATTCTAAAAAAAATGTATGGAATTCACGCACTGCAAATATCACTGCTAGCGTCTCTCTTTGGAACTACGAATATTTTTTTCTAATTCCGATAGAGTTGCTGAGGCAAAAGTTACTTTTTCTAACTGACCGCCTACTCCATTCTACAGCACTGCCCCTACTCCATCTGGAGAGACATCTTTCGTTAATACCACCTTTGCCGTTTCATCGAAAGGATGTAAAATTCTTGCCATTTGCAGAGTGAGTTTTGCTAAAAGAAACTCTGTCTCCTGCTTGCTATACCAGTCCCATCTGAAACCTCTTTTTTAATAACTAGTATAATTCTGTAATGCATGATGGTAATGAAGGTAAATGTCGATGAGAGAAGTTTTAGCATACCTAGGACGCATTGTAGCTGAGTTATATTTTTAGGAGATGGTGTATCCACTATAGATTGCAACTTGTCATTTGCAGGCAGAATACCTTTCTGAGAAATATTATATTCTAAATATGTTATGGAATCAACGAAGAAAATACTTTTTTCTTTGTTTACCTGTATGTTGTAAATCCTGAATTCATTTAAGTCATGTTCTGTTCTTTGATAATCTTGTTCTATAGTAACTCCCCAGATGAATACGCCATAAAGATAAGCTACTCCATCCTTGTAGGACATTATCCATATTTTTTGGAAAATTTGTGCTAAACAAGGTAACTTATGTTGCAAGTATAATTCTCATCGTGTGTTAATTACCAAATATTTCTGTGAATCTTCCTGTACTTCTAGTTTTAAGTAAGCCTGCTTCAGATCTAACAATACAAAGCACTTTGCATATGACAATTTATTGAACAAGTCTTCTATTTTAGGAAAATTACTAACGTATCTGTCACTAAATCTAGTGTACGTTTACAATCTAAACACAAAATCACAGCTTCATTCTTTTTGCCCAATCAGCTTCTGAAATCTTCTTTAAAACTCCACCCTTACATAAATTATCTAATTCGTTTCAACTTGTTTCTGCAGTGAATACGGTATGTCATACTCTTTCCTAAATATAGGTGTGGCACCCTGTCGTAAAGTAATACACACTTTAAAATATTAAATTGTTACATTATTAGATCCAATAAAATCTTCACTAAACTGTTGCATAATCCTTTCCTCTAAAACCTTTACCGACTGACTTTCATCATCTCCCATCTGTTGGAACTCTTCAATACTATATAACATTAATGCCAACTGATTTCTCCCCTGCGGAACCAAAGCATCTTACCAATTTCTCCCTAATATAGGATGGAACTCTTCTTGATTAACGACTATAAAGGATAAGCTTTTATTGTGGTCCAAGTGCTGTACCTTGATTGTGCATTTACCTAATGTGGTAATAGGAGAGCCATCAGCATTATTAAGTCGTCGTTGAAACGTCTCTATCAATACTCCTTTCGGTAACGGTGAAATATACCCAAGTGCTGAAACGGCTGACCCTGTATTCACTAGAAATTTTATTATCTGATCGTTGCATTTCAAATTAGCATAAAATGGTTTTCTCTTCATTGCAGTTATTGGTAATTTGTCGTATAAAAGAAATACTGCACGTGGTTTTAAAATACCGACTGCTTCATTTGTCGATCTTGCACCTTATATTACTCTATCTCTTAACTATTAAAATAATTAAGCCGTTTACCTTAATACAACATATATTTAACTTCTATCTGAAGACATAAAGATTACCCATCAACAACCAATTTACAATCTTAATACAATAATCCTGATAAACAATCTAGACTTCTTCTTTTTCCTCTTTTTAGGCATGTGCACGGAACTCTAACCATTTCCTCCTTCAACAGAAAGAAAGAAAAACAAACATTATACTATTTTTATTATCAGAATAGAGATATAGTTTAACTAAAACTATTACCAGAAGCTAGAAGAAAGTCAGGTTTAACATCCCCCCTAATTCTGAAGCTATTTGCAAGACTAAAAAGAATTACATAACACAGTTATATACTACGTGGTTCGATTGAGAATGGAGTAAAGAAGCATCACTATCTTTTTCTTTTTAGTTTATCGTCCCACGATGAAGCACCGAAGACAAGGGAGACAGTAATGATAAGATCAATGATAATGATTGGAATAGGAGGAAACAGGATACCGCGAGAAAAGCCACTCGCATGGTATTTGTTCACTACAAGGCCTACTTGGCTGGGTGTGAGCTCGAATCAAACCAGAGATCATTCTACCAGTGAACCACCGGGGTGCCAAGAACCATTTATGTTGGAGGGGTTTCATGAGTATAAGAGGAGTTTTTGCTTGATCTCATTCTTGGTATGTAGACCTCCCTCGTCCTTACATGGTTAACATATGCGTCTTCGGTTCTTGAGACCTGGGTTCGATTCCCAGAGGGATCTCTTATGGTTCGGATCCCGCGTTAATCTGTAGGACAGGATTTCCTTTCGTTCCGAAAAATCCAGGACCGTCACGGAATTGAGACCTGCGTCCCAAAATATTTCTATGGATGCTGAAACGTCCGGATTTCAGCGAAGACGAAAGTAAGGGAACGTAAGATTTGGCTTTTTTCACCGGATTGTTTATAAAATTATTCTTTTCAGCTTCTGAGTATGGCAATTCAAAAGTTGAAAAAAGACTTGAACACATAAAACATGGATTTAATTAAATTCACGATTTAACTACTTTGACATTGAACAAAGCATTTCTTTCATTGGGCACAGTACAAAATGTTTACTGGTCCATCCTATTGTTATTTTAGTACTCTGTCTCAATCTGCACATCTCTTCTAAAATCTTTCAACGAATAATCCCTGACAGTTATTTTTGGTAATTTTCCGCTGACCATTCAAGAAGAAAAGATATATTTTTATTAATAAAACTGAACAGACAACCATTGGGAAAATGGATTTTTTAACAGAAGCTTATGAGGTGGTTAGATATTTTAAAATTATTTGCCAATGAAATAACAGTTGTAAGAAAAAAGGACACAACATGAACAGACAAAACGTTTGAAAGAAAATATTATACCCTGAATGAGCTAAAACAAACTGAAAGCCACTAAATATAAGAGATCCTGAGAAATAAATATTTAAAAAAATGCTTACTAGGTGAAGGGATTAAATAATCTGCTTACTTTTCGTAATTAGGGAGGAAAAGGTCTCCTAAAATGACTAAAAATGTGATTACGCAATACTTGAGGAACTCTATCTAATCGAAGAAACTAAATTAGTACATAACATTTATTTTCATTTTAAGCATTTCAAAGATTCTTGTAATTTAGTAGTTCCATTTTTGTAATATAGCAACCCTACTGTATATGTATAGATCATGTCTCATGTAGCCTGCTGGTGAACGGAACACTAAATCCAAACTCAACTAAACTTTCAATTTCCATATGTGGGACTTGCTACTGTTCAAAAATACATTAGATTCTCTAAGATGAAAGAACGAATAGGATATTTAAACAACTAAATAACATACACTAATTAGAATTTTATGGTGGTTATTTCTTATTGTGGTTAAATAAGAAAAATCTTGCTTTGTGAGATAACTCATAAGATTCACATTTCACGTCAATATGTAGAATTCCGAATGATATAGTTTTTTACGAGGTGTTAGGCTAGATCCTGGATGCTACTTTCTATTGCATAACGATTGATAGCAAGGTAGATAACAAAAGTTTATATTATAGCGTTGAGTTGTGCAAATACTGTTTTAATCTGAATAATTGAATTTAACAATTATGATTTTACACGATTTGAAAAATGGACAACTATGAGGATACAGTTTGATAGATTTTATGATAAATTTAAATCTCCTTTCGTAAGTTTATTGAGCATAGTATTCGACAGCCTTGAAAATTCGTGTATAATACTGAAGTTTCGGATGCGGATTCCGATGCACTTGCTCCCGTTTTTAGTGGTCGCCTCGGTTATGGATGCACAAAGATAGAGTAAGTCTTTCTTCAAAATTTTAAAATAATATAAGCTTTTTTTAAAAAAAAAAATTTAAAATTTAAGGTATCAATCGAAAATTCTAATGGAAATGTAATAATAGTATTCGTGAGATAAAAAGCTCATATCTAGTTATTTTGTAAATAATCTGTAAAATTAAAAATTGATCTTGACCTTATGAAACTCTTCATTACGATCTTAGCAAGATGAGAGTACATACTATGATTAATGAGATTCATGTCCCAAAATTATTAATAACATATACTTTAATATTTGTTTCTTTGTAATATTGTGTATTTCATATAAAAAATATGAATCAATAGATTATATCGAATACAAATAGTCATTTATTTTAATGTAGTATTTCAAAACAATGTTCCAAATACAAGAAAACAGCGATCTAGTAGAAGCGAAAAATATAAAGAAATTATCAAACCTATTTGAATTAGATATTTAAATTCAACTTTGGGTCCTACACCAACAAGAAAGAAAACAGGAGAGGTAATCAAAATATATAACGAATTACCAAAAGAATATATATGGATAGATAATGTGAGAAAGTTAATTGATCGTTTAATAGTTATCGATGGAGAGGAAAAATCTGGAAATGATAATTTTTATAATGACAAATTACGCATAATGAATATGATTAATTCTAAATTCTCACAATTTATTAATAATGATCAAAAGGGTATCTTTATATTTGATCAAGATATTGAATGCCTTGCCACCAACATTTCAAAATAATGAGAAGTATGGAAAAATATTAATGAATAAGATTTTAAACATGAAGGGAACGCCAGAGTTGCATATACCAGGTTATGAATTTTGCGGCTCTTACACGAAGCTACATGAAAGGTTAGAAGGTGAAGATAAAGGTATTAACCCACTAGATGAAGCTTGTAGAGTTAATTATATTTACTACAGAGATAATAAAGATACGGCTTCTAGACTTATTACAGACAAAGAATTAGAAAATAGGGCATGGGAAAGAGTTTTTGCTAAAGATGCAAACTTGATAACAGAACGACTATTAGCTTTTGGAACTACTTTGGCAACGAATAAAAAAGTAAGGTTTGGTTTAAGTTTATAAGTATTGTGTTCATTTTTTGGATTTTCCATAAAAATTTTTAAGTTTTGTAATAAATATAAGTATGCAGTTAAGTATTTTACGTTTAAAATAACTAACGAAGAACTTAAGAAATTAAACATTGATCACACTTTAACAAAGAAACAGTTAAATGATAAAGCTAAGAAGATTAAAGAAGTAGAGAAATGCAGTAATGTCTTTCAATACCACAAGTGAAGAAAATAAACAAAGAAATAAAAACTAAAGACAATATTCATTATTGCGGTATTAGATTTACTCTTCCAACAATTTTAGCTATAATAGGTGCTCTAGGTTCTGCTGCTACCGGAGCTGCTGCTATAGCCAAAACGGTAGATGATATAAAAAAGAATAAGAAGGAATTAAAAGAACAAAAGAACATAACTTAGCAATGGAAGAGAAACAAGGTGACGAGCTTCCATAAAACCTAAAGCCACAAAGAGTAAAGAAAAAAAGAAATTAGACCTTGAAGTAACTTGGATCTAATTCATCTTCTTAAACAGCTTAATATAAGAAACTTTAGAGGTGTATTTATGAGTGATGAATTACCTAAAGAGCCAGATAAGAATGAGTGTGGTATTGTTAATGTTGATTCATCTAAAAATATAGGAACCCATTGGCTTTTTTATTGGAAAGAAGGAAATTGAAAGTTTGTGTTTGATTCACTCGGAGGTAACCCACCAAAAACACTCGTAAAATATCCTGGTCATAATAAAGTTACAGTAGCAATCGTATACAACATTTTAATGAGGTAATCTGTGGGCATTTATGTATTGAAGTATTAAAAATGTTTACAGATGGTTACAGTGTTCCGAAATTATTAGTCAGGTGAATAGGAATAAGGATATTTGAAGAAGTTATATTTAAATTCTTCTATGGTTTTAATTCATAAAACGATAAAAATATATTTTCTTTATAATAAATATGTACAAAATATATTCATGTGATTTACAATCCTTTAAACCTTTTCAAAAGACAATCGAAAATTTAAATAGAAAAACAGATCTATTCAGTTTCATTTAGAAGTTGGATATGGGTTTGTTCATCCTTATTATGCTTATATTTATGTAGCTTTTGAAATTAGAGGTAGAGATGCTGATGGGGAATATACTAGTGGTCAAAATATTAGATTTATTAATAAATTCTTCTCACATCTATTTTCTCAAATACAAGTTAGTAAGCATGGACAGATATTGGATATTATAGATTGTTCTGGTTTAACTTCGACAGCTGTAAACAATGTATGATTTCAAAACCAGAAGTAAATTATTATGATGAATTCGGGTGGGAAGGAATTACATGGCGAAGAACAGATGAGGAAATAGTATTTTTGCTAAGACTTTTAACAGGATTTGGTTTTGATTATAAAGATATTATGTGGAAAGGAGGATTGAAATATACATTTAAAAGAAGTGGTTCTGATGATAATGCATTTGCTATTTGGAAAACAAAAATGGAGGATGGGACATATGAGAATGATCAACCAGATACAGGTAAAGTTAAGATTACAAATATGGAGTTGAGAATGCCAATTGTTAATAATGAACCTAACTACGCTACCATGCTAAGATCTAGCATGTTAAAAGTAGGTATTATTCCTATTTCCTTCAACACATATAAATGTTTACAGAAATCAGTTACAGGCAAACATTTGGAATTCGATCTAACCAGACAATTTAACTCAAGTGAATTTGATATGACTAATTTCGTGGTAGCATTTTTCCAAAGTGATAGCAATGATAATCAAGAAAGAAATTCAAGCTATTTTGATCATTGTAAAGTACAGAATATCCATTTTAGTAATTCTAGAAATGAGTCTTTTTCTGTAGAATCTCTGAACTCAGATTTCGAAATAATAAATATCTAACAGCTTACGATATGTTTACGATATATATATGAGAATTACAATTGGAAACACTGAGATGTTTTATTATCCTAAAGAGTTTTTAGAGAATAGGCCAATGTTTGTAATTAACACAAACAAGCATAATTCAGTAACTGTAAGTGATAGATCTAATTTGAAATTAACTGTTAATTTTGAAAGTGATGTGCCAGATAAAACGATTTGTTGTGTTGTAATGATTGGCAAGAACAACTTTGAATATGGTGTGCAAAAAAGGAAAAGTGATTGTGAATATAATCAATTATATGTTTATAAGATTTGTTTAGTTTGTAAGTGTTTTTATGATAATATCATAAAAACTTTTTTCTTAAAAATGAATATTCCAGGTAACATTCACCGAGAGAACCTAATTGCGTTAATTGAGGATACTATATTAAACCTTGAGAAATTATTAAAAATAACAAAAGGAAATTCAAAAGAATAAAATACGCATATATCACTGTTATTACGTTATCAATTTTACTATCACCTTCTACAGATTTTATTTATATATTTACTCCTGTTACAATATAATCAATTATTGCAACAGCATTTGCATCAGCTTCTGCAGTAACCAATGGTCTATGAAAACGATTTAATACAGTTTCGAAGAAAGAGCATTATAAAAATTGGGTGAACCGAATTGAGTAGTTTAAAGATGAGCATTATATTATTAGAATACTGAATGGAGAATTAAGAGACAAACATCCAAAAGATATTGTTAATAGTATTACCCATTTATTAAATTAGATAACATCATTACAAAAATGAATATTTTTAAAATTTCTTACAATAAATAGGAAGTGGCATTACAGTTAATTAACAAAAACAATGTTAACGTTCTAAGACTTATTAAATTGCAAGATCTAGAGGGAAAAAGTCATACGAATTAACCTTAAGGAAATTGGTACCAAAAATACACTGGCGAAAGAGTATTAGTACATTTAAATGAAAAACACAAAACATTATTACCACAGAGATATAATGAAGATACCGATCAAGTTTTAAAAGAAATGGAAACTAAGAAACTGTTTATGAGATATAATGAAATGATAGACCTTGCTAAGTGTTATAAAATGCACCAACTGTTGTTAAAAATGAATCTAAAAAGTAAAATGTAAAATGATTTTTTTAAATAGTAAATTGAGTAGTTAGTATGGAGCCCTAAAAGAAATTCATTCTTACAAATAATTTCAATATAATTGTGAAAAATGTACAAAATTAAACGCAAGTACTATTCGAAATGAATGGTTGTTTATTCAGTTTGAACTATGATCAATGGACTGAGTAAGAAATCATTGTTTCCCATAGATAACAAATTTAGCAGAAGATTCCATTACCAGTTTCCAAACTTGTAATCATATAAACATAACGCATACATATACAGAATTAGAAAGTAAGTTTTTATGGTCATCTCATGAAAGGTATCCTCGTATATAGTTACACCTCATTAAATGCTGTTCAAATATATACCTTGTTATGTCTTTGATTAATAGTTTTCGAGTTTTTAAAAAAAATATATTAAAAATTTAGTCATTAACCTAATCTCGTGTATACATAACTAGATAGATGCTGTTAAATTCTGTTCAAATATATATACTTTGTAACGTCTGTGGTTATTATTTTTTCGAGTTTATAAGAATTATCAAAAATTTACTCATTAACCTACCCTCGTATATACACAACTAGATAGAAGCTGCTAAATGCTGTTCAAATATATATACTTTGTTATGTCTGTCATTGACAGTTTTCGAGTTTTTTAAAATGATGTTAAAATTTAGTTATTCACGTACCCTAGTATATACATAACTAGATATATGCTGTTAAATCCTGTTCAAATATATAAGTACTTTGTTATGTCTGTGATTACTAGTTTGTCGAGTTTTTAAGAATTATCAAAAATTTACTTATTAACCTACGATCGATAGTTTTCGATTGGGTGGAAGAGTGATAATTATATGAATTTCCAACCCTGAACATAAGAGCAATTCTACACACTTTTTGTCCACTATATAATATTTCATTTGGCTGTCATCTGGTCGAAGCTTTTATAAACAGTTTCTCCCTCATGCAGCTGAACTTGGTATTTGAATAGTTCAAGTTGTCAGTTCAGAAATTTCTTGACTGACGAGCTCGATTCAAAGATAGCAGACAGACACTCCGCCGAAAAATGTGGCGGGGAAACATCTTTCTCAAGCTGAGCAGGAAGAGTAGCATGAGATACATTTGGCTAAAGCCCAAGGGCTGCTGGAAAAGAACGAAAATATATCTCACTGCTCCGGTTGACTTAAAAGAATGTGAGTGTGGGAAAGTGTATGATGATGCAAGCAAGTCACGCATTTTTTCTCTTTGTCTTGAGAAAAAAATGAATGCAAGGGTGTATATATATATATATATATATATATATATATATATATATATATATATATATATATATGTATGTAACAGCAAGTCAAATGAGATAATATATACAATTATCTATGTCCAACATTCTAAATTTCAACTTCTCATTATAAAATCACCTGTGAACCAATTTGAACGAAACAAAAACTGTTTAGCCAATCAAAGGGAGCAATACAATAAGATAAATTTAATTAGGAATTATAGGCACGATGTGCGATATTTAGCTTTAAGCCCCGAGCACTTTAGCATTCTGATTATTAAATACCTTACGCTATCCTACTGTGCTGGTCAAAGTACTGCGATGACGGGTGTGCTGAAAGTTATAGGTACTCAGGGGGTGGTCCAGAATTTACAAACAGTCATGGGGACATTATGATATAGAGGAAAAATGTAATTATGTATAGTGTAATGTAGTTATAGTTATGAGTTCTTTTATGATTTTAAATTTCATAAAAGAATATGCGCAGAGCACCGTACTCTTACTTTAAAATTGTAGTTATGTAAAGACTTTGCGCTAACCTTCTTCGTTAAATAATATTGGTTAAGGTACTATTTCTTCCGTGCTGATCAAAATTATTTCCAAAATGGGTTGGCCTGGAATTTTGGCCCAGACGTTTTATGAACCCTTCTATAAATGCATTAGGCTATTCTTCTATGCTGGTCAAAGATATATCCGAAATGGGCTGGCCTAAAATTTTGGCCTAGAACTGACCAATATACACTACTGATATTGGTAAGACGTTCAGCTGGAAGTCACACAGCTGATACACAATTCGTTCAAAATGGATGATTGTGTTAAAAATGCAGACATCTAACAATCCTATAGAGAAGGGAACATACGTTAATTACCTCTCATTAACAACATAAAGTAGAAAATTCTTATACTTAATAAATGAAAAGTCTATGTCCACTTGCGCCACAATGCACAATATGTCGAAGAGATACGTAGAACGCCTGTCTCTCTCTCTCTCTTGTATCTCTGAATTATCTAGCAAGACAGGTAACAAAGTAGATATGATATCATAAATTGTATTTGGAGATCTATCTCCCATTTAGTTTCTTTAGAAAATTGTTTACTTTGTAACGATACTGTATACAAAGATAAGTTTGTTTTCTTTTAAGAAAGAAATACACACCCATAAAAGAGTATTCCTAGAGTTAAATAAAAAGCGATGGATACAGCATTTCATACATATGAAGCTTGAAACAAAATGCATAAGTTCAAACTATTTTCACAGCTACCTACACCAAAATAAAATTAAAAATTAAAAACTTAATTTAATTTCACGTAATATGTAGTTTTAATTCACTGATTGAAAAAGATCTATCAGTCACTGAAAACTGAATATGTAGAACTTGCCTGTAAGTTCTTCCATAAATAAAGTCCTTTACTAATGGAAGCGTATTTTGAAGCCACTTTTATAATATGCATGCAATCTATATTGAAGTTTACATTATCAAAACACTTACTTACTTGATCCATAGCAAATAAAATATTTTGCTATTAATAACAGAATTGCGTTGGAACACTTTTTAATTCAATGTTTAGTGTAAGATATTTTGCAGATTTCATGGGTGCTAAAATCAAATTATTTTGTATTTTCAAATACTAGGTAACACTATTTCGGAAATCCATAATTCTACGATTTCACTTTATTTATCGTAGGAATTAATGCTCTCCCCCCTTATTTTTCTCGGATCATTCTCTTGAACCTCGTAACATATATTTCTTCGTTTACTCAAAGACAAGTTTTCACCAGATTTAATGAAAATCGATAGGACTATTTTCTGGGTCAAATTAAAAAGCTAACGTCAATCAATAATTGCTTGATTTAGAGTATAGCACTGGGGATCCCAAGGTATGTGTCACATCTTTCGTAGAGTAATAACGTTAAAAAATAAAAGAAAATTACTTGTCATATATGATAAACCACATTATGTAATGTTTGAATATTAGTTAAATTTTTAAGAATAATTGAAAGGACTCCATGTGAAAATCGAACTACATTTATCACGGATATATCTAACCAATCTTTCTTTAAAAACATAATTCCAGTTCTGTGTTATTTTTACTTTCTTTTAAATTTATATTTATATAAATCAGAAACCAGTAGCATTTTCTTTTTCAAATGACCCTTTAAATCAAATACGTCATTTGTGTTACTTTGTATAACTCAGCGTCGCATGGAAAAAATAATATACGAGGGGCAACACTGTATTCGACACATCGGAATTTTCGCACATACAGTTATTAAAAATTGTATGATCTTTCATATTCAATACCTTACCTTATAGGCCTGTGTACAGTACATAAATAGCAAGTAGCAATGACACATGTACACCACGTGAAGGAATTTCGTTTGTATAGCGTGATTTTTCAATTAATATTGAAACTCGAAGCGGTAGTAGATATGTACCACTTTCGGCTGAAGCAGAGAAATTAAGATTGGAAATGGATTATATTATTAGGACCCTTAATTAAAAAAACTACTTGGAACTATTCTCGCTCTCTTTTAGGTTTCCACTTCATAGCGATCAATGATAAAACTGGACCTGGTTGACTCCTGCCACTTCTTTTTAGAAAAGAGGGTTTAGAAATAAGTGAGTAACTATTCTTAGAACACAAAATTTATTCCAAAAAACATTTCTCGCTATACCTTGTCCGTTGCTCAATCTTTATCAACATTGAAACTTAAGTTGACATGTGTATTTATATCAATTTTGGTTTTAGTAGAGACTTAAGGAAGGGAGATGAAACGCAATATCTGTTGCAGGGAACTATTTCTACATATCCATTGCTTTTCTAGCCCTAATGTGATCAATGTTAAAATCGAAACTGACTAATTTCTATCATTTTCGGTTTAAACATCACCTCAACGAACTCTATTGCTAATTTTCGAACCTCTACATCCTGACTAAAGTTTGTGATGATCCATCAAGTAGCTAATGAGTTTTCATTTTCAAACAGGGTAGTATACTATGAAGGAGATTCGGAAAACCAAATTTCTTAATAGAACAGTTGTAGCATGCTCAGCTACATTGTCGGAGCTGCCTGTATTTTTGGAACACTCTGTATATGCTGGTCTCTGGAAGTGAAACTAAAATATGGACAATGACAAGAATATGAAAGAAAGAAAGAAAAATGTATTATATCTGATTGTATAAGTTACTCCTATTTTTGTATTTCCTCGATTAAGAGAATCTATTGTGTTTACGTTTTTTTTTTTTAAAAAAAAAGAAACAGTAAAAATTGTAGGTAATGAGAATAAGAGCGAAGGTTGTAGAAGCGAGTTTGTTTGCAACAAACTCAAGGTTAAATCTCGTGACGTAATGTCTGGTCGTTTGCGCGTAGACAGCTGCCTCGCTCGTGAGCGAAAGCCGTGAGCCAGGTTAGTTGCTGCGCTGAATGTCTATCTGGAATGTCCATCTGGATTGTCCTTCTGGAAGTACCTGACTGTTGTATTTGGTCGAATGTTAACGGAGGACGGAGGAATAGAAAGTTTGAAGTTGAATTTTTCTTCGTTTGAATTAACGGGTCGGAATAATACGAAGTTATTATTAAATTCGGTTTGGCGTTTTCTAAAATCTTCAGATTTCCTACCAAGTTTTCTTCTATTAACTGCATATTTGGGAACAGTAGAATCGAGTAGAGGTGATTGAGGACAGACGATCCCAGTGACCGATTAGAGCAGTTTGAAAATTGGTAAGTACAAACCTAGCTGTAGTTTCTAGAACCTAAACCCCAGATAACCTTGGTTTGATTAATTAACTAACAATTTGACTAATACTTTTTCCTGCTAACAGTAGAAGTAGCTATTAGACTATTAATTATTAGATTTTTAACTTGGTATGAAAATAATTCGTAATTTGATATCTAAAGGAATATTGCATTTAGCGTCCCATTAATCTTTTGATATTTCTATTTGAGAGATTGATTTCGACGTCGAATTAAATTTTTCTTGTTTCTTGCTTTGAGAGTTTAATAGTTTTCGCGTTATATATATTTTTATTAAAATTGTTTGATCGAGTCGCGGTCGCTTTTGACTAAGTTTCGACACTTTCTATTCCGAGTAAATTTTTATTAACTTTTGAAATTGTTAATAGCGTTAGAATTGTTCTTGTTTGGAATTATTCATTTTATCAAAGTATATTTAACTATTTTTCAAGTAACTTTCACCTATTATTCAGTTGCAATTAGATTACTTTTTCACTCTTCATATTAAGAAGCTCATTCACAGAATTAAAATTGTTGTTGTTAATTTGTATTCATTTCCTTGATATTTGATTATTTGTAATAAAAAGCCAATTGAATATTTTCTTTTATTTAAAATAATATTTAATATTTGTAATCTTGATAACCTTGCATTTTCGTTTGGGAGATTTGAAGCCTGCATTACTTGGGGGATTCTTTTTTTTTTTATTATGCCAGATATCAGAACCGTGTCAAATGATAGTTTGGCTAAACTTAATCACTGCTTATTTGTATTAAGGTGGGTGTCAATCAATCCTCGGCACAAGGTTCGTTACAAGTTCAGCGCAGCAACTCACCTCTGGTTTGATGAGGCATCTCTCCTTGAAATTTGTAAGGCATTTAAATTTTTTTCATTTTTTTGAATTGTTATTTAAAATTAGGGTAACGACTACTACTGTTTTGGTATATTAATGCTATATATGCTAAAGCGTGAAAAATTCCAGAGAGCGAGGAAACAAAATACGATTGAATTGTGTATGTTTAGAACCCTGGGGATAGTTTCTGTAGTATCTCGTATCTTGCTTAGATTTAGTGGTAGTTTGCTTTGTTAATAGTATATGTTTAATAATTTTGCTGTTTTTTGTATTTTGTAATTTATATGGAATGAAAATGTCGGAGGAGTACGTTAGCATAAACATGTCCGAGGTAGATTCGAGTTTTGATTGGAATACAATTGATCAAACTGGATTTGACGATAGTATTTTTGATAGATCGACAATGAGTTTAACGCCACCGCTTAGAGATTCATTGTTATATGTTAATTCAAGAGAAAATAGAGAAATGCTGAATAGCCCGAGTGAAAATGTAGAAGGAGATAGAAGTCAGCGTAATTTGTTTTGTAGGTCAAATAGTTCCAGTTTAGAGAATCCTTTTAGTAGAAACTTTAGTTGTTTAGCACAACCTCCTTCAACTGTCCATAGATCCTTTGAAAGAAATAGTTTTCATTCTGGAAGAAAATTTGTTTTTGAATGAGCCAGAAGTAGGACAAGCCCCCTCAAATGAGTATTTTGATAATAATGCCCCGTTAGGAAGTGATAGTAATTTAAATCTTTTGGGAAAAGTTTTTTCGAGTGTTAGCAATATAGCTAATAGGCAGGTAGGATTTAACTTACCATCTGAGAGTTCTCAACCTGTGGGCCAGAGTAAGGGATGTGATAAATATCAACGTTTAGGACAGTATTACAGGAGAGTTTCAGCAAAAAAAAATTCTACTCCAGTTAATCTGTATAGTAGAGGAAATCCTATATTAATAAATAAAAGTAATCAACAGATGTGTGAGGGTAGTTCAAAAAGAAAAGAGCATTTAGGGGAATTAAATCCTAAACCGCCTCCTATGTTGTTTTCTGGCAATTATTGCGATCAATTTATTTTTCAAAAAATTGCTGAATTGTTGGATCAGAAATTTAAGAATTTTAGGAAGATTGATGGAAAAAATAGTTACATTATTTTTGATTTGTTGGTCAACTTAGAGCAAATCATTGAAAGTACTAGTTTTCCTTTGAATGCTATTTATAGTACCTTGTTATCTATAAGTGAAGGAGAATTTCTGGATGAAATTCAGCGAGCTATTTATTTGAATATTTCTTGGCCGCGATTCAAGAAGTTAATTTTTGAGAAATTTATCACTAATTCAGTTAAGCATGCGTTAATATCAGAAAGGTTATTTAGGAAGCAAAGGTTAACTGAATCTGTTGATCAGTATATTAATGATATTTATTATACTGCTTTGATCTTGGATTGTTATGGTGATGAAGAACAATTGATTCGTATCATGCTTGATGGCATGAATCCCGCGGTGAGATTTAAAATGTTTGGTCTTTCTATTCCTAGGAATTTAGTAGAACTTAGAAGAATTTCTTTAGAGTTTTCTAAAATCTTTCGAGATCAGGTTGAATATAATAAAAGAATCGGAAATAAGTCATCGGGTACTTCAATTGCTTTGGTAAAGAAAAATGATAGAGAGTACCATTCTAAAGAATTGAATGTAAATAGACAAAAAATTGAATCATGTGATTTTGGTAAAAGTAATTCAAAAAATTTGCGACGATCAATGAATTCTAATGCGGGTTCGGAAAAACAGAATATTGTACCTTCGCAATTAGACGGAACAGTAGCTACCTTTGTAAATGTTCGCGTTAATAATGAGTTAATTCGTGCTTGTTTAGATAGCGGGTCGTCTTATAATTTACTTACGTTATCGGTAGTTGAACGTTGTGGGGTCGTGCATTATCTTGAGGAAACCACTCCGATTGTAATTCGTGCACCTTTGGGATCATTTTATGAATCAAGTAAGGAGATTAAGCTCACTCTAAATTTTTCCGGTTGGTTCGAGCGAGTTAGTTTTCTAGTAGTGAATGAGTTGCCGTGCGATTGCCTTCTGGGAACTCCATTTTTGAAAAGTACCTCTTCGAGTGTGGACTTTGTTCGTGGAAGATTGAATTTGCGTAATAATCGCAAATCAGTTATCCTGTATTTTAGAGACGATACATTATCCATTCAGAATTCGACTTCAGGATTTAAGTCAGTTGATCGTGTTGACCATCAAGGTGGAAGTGTAGGTTGGAAAGAACTTAAACCTAAGAAATCGACTTCGTTGTTTTTTCGAGATGATTCGTCACTAAGAAACGGACTTAGATCGGGGTACTCGGTTGGCCAATCAAGATCATATGGGAATTTGGAAAGGAGTCAGACAGTTCATCATGGCAGAAGATCATTGGATGTTGGGGTCCAATGTGATATAGAATTATCAACCATTGAGCGGCAACTATTGGAAACACCTACTTTAGCACAACTTGAAGAAATTCATCGTGTTTTTGGATTGAAACAACCCGAACAAAAAGAGACTTTAATTGGACATTCTGTAGATTCCAATTATGTGAATTTAACTGGATCAGTTCAGAATAATGGTTCTTCACATGATTTGAGAAATAGCCAAAGTAAACCCGATTATCTTCAGTTTTTGGGGAAAGAATCTGTTGGAGATGCGAATCTGAGATCGTTTCCTTCCACATCTTTGCATCAAGGAGAGTTGGATAAGAAGTTTGGATCTGCACCCAATAATGGAAATGGTGATAAAATGGAGATTGATGTGAAGAAGAAAAAGAAGAGAAAGAAGAGGAAAATGAAGAGTCGACGAGTTTTGAATAATAATGCTACCTCTTCTGAACTTAGACAGAAATCAGTGGAACGATGTGTGGGAGGAAAGGAAGACTGTGTTGCAGCGGTTCATATGAACTTCTGTGATAGTGATTCGGCAGCTTCAGATATGGATTTAGAGCAATCTAATAAATTCTATGAATTAGTAAAAAAAAATAAAAAACAATTAATAGATCCTGAGGATAATTTGCAAACGGAGTCGTTTTCAAAAGACACTTCTAATGATATATTGAGAGATTCGGGTTCGGATTTTCAATATAAAGATAAAGATATTTTAGAATTCATTGATGGTCTTCGTACTGAATTTTCTGATGTTATTACGGAAAAAATAGGATGTTGTCAAGGCTTTGAAGCTAAACTTTATTTAAAAGAACAAAAACCATTTAAGGAGCATCCATTTCCGATTCCTAAAAACAAAGAAATTTTTTTTTATGATTGTATCGATGACCTTGTGTCTCAGGGTATTTTGACTGAAGTAGATCATTCAGATTATGGAAGTAGTTGCTTCTTAGTACGAAATAAGAATGGTTCACATCGCATTGTAGGTAACTTCTGTAAGGCGAATTCCTTGATTAAGGATGACGTGTATCCTGCGCCTAATTTAGAAGAGTGTTTAACGAGTTTAGCGGGTAAGAAATTCTTTACGAGCCTAGATCTTACCAAAGCATATTTCCAGTTGCAACTGGAAAAGGGATCACGCGAAATAACCACTATTGTTACCCCACGTGGTAGCTTTCAGTATACGAGGGTACCAGTCGGTATAAAGACTGGAAGTTGTATTTTAGCGAGGGTAATTGATAAAATTCTTGGTGATTTGAAGGATCTAGGCGTAAAAACTTATTTTGATGATATTTTTATATGTACATCTGATGTAGAATCACATAAAAAAGTTTTGAAAATGGTCCTCGAAAGATTGAGAAAATATGGAATTACTGTTTCCCCAGATAAGAGTGCTTTCTTTTATAAAAAGATAAAATACTTAGGATTTGTAACTGATGGGGATACTATCGAAATTGATCCATCAAGGGTTGAAGCTATTAAGAAAATCCCTCCACCTAGAAATAGGCGCGGAGTACAAAAAATTTGTGGATTGTTTTCTTATTATGCTCGATTTTGTAGTGGTCTTCAGGAGTTGATGGGTCCATTAAGCGAGTTAAAATCAACAAAAAGGAAATTCGAATGGACCATCGAGCATCAGAAAACTTTGAATAAATTAAAGCAGGAATTATTAGATAATGTTATATTAAGGACTCCTGATCTGTCCAAGAAGTTTTTCATCCATGTTGACGGGGGAGGAAAAGCGATTGGAGCTTGTTTAAGTCAAATGGATGAGAATAATAATCTTATTCCTGTATCGTACTTTAGTAAAAAGTTGACGGAAGCTGACCGACACAGGAGCATTTATGAGATCGAGTTCATCAGTCTCGTTAAAGCAATTTATAGGTTTCGCCACTATTTGATTAATGAGTTTGTGGTTTTTACCGACAATAAGGCGTTATCCTGGATTTTGGGTAATTCTAAGAGATTGTTAAAATATGGTCCTTTAGTCGAGACTTTGTGTCAATTTTCATTTACTATCCAACATGTTAGGTCCCAAAATAACGTAGTTGCAGATTTCCTGACACGGATGTATGATCCATTTGAATTTGTGCAAGTGGACGGACCTGTGGGTATGGCTATAATGAAAAGGAATTTTAAAATGGCAAATTCTTGGCAATTGCCTATGGTGAAAGAGCCCTTACCGGAGTTACAAAAAGAAGATCCTGAGTTAAGAAATATTATAGAAAGGTTGGAATATGGTGAGAACATTCGAAATTATGTGTTAAATAATGGCATATTAATGAAAAAGAGTAAAGCCTTAAACCTTCCTTTTAAAATAGTAATTCCGAAGAATTTGCAGAAATTAGTGATCGAGTTCTTTCACGATCACGAATTGACAGGTGGTCATACCGGGACTTTTCGTACTTTAAAGAAAATAATGCGACGCTACACGTGGGACTCGGTAGTAAATGACGTTAAGGACTATGTCAGAACTTGTAAAACCTGTCAATTAGTCAAAGAAAACAACAAAAAGAAAATGGGTCCATTAATATCAAAATTTTCAACAAGAGTTGGACAGAATGTAATGGTCGATATAATAGGAACTTTGCCGACCTCTAATTCCTTTAAATTCATATTAATTGGGGTGGATAATGCTTCGAGATTTGTTTTTCTCGAAAAATTAAGAACATTGAATTCTACTGTTATTTGTAACAGGTTAATGGATGTTTTTAGTAGGCTGGGAATTCCGGAATCCTTGTCTACTGATAATGCATCAGTCTTTATATCTGCCCATTTTAGATCCTTTCTATTTGGGCTAGGAATAGAACATATTAGGATTAGTCCATACCATGCTGAGGCTAACTTGGCGGAAAGATTCATAAAAATTTTGAAGGCGTCATTAAGAGCTTATTGTGCTGAAAAACAACAACAGTGGTCTAATTTTGTACCTGTGTTACAATATACGCTAAATATATGCGAGCATTCTGGTCTCAAATCGATTCCATACGAATTATATTTTGGACGTCCCTTGAACACCCCATTAGAATTAAAATGGAAGATTTGTGACCAAGAATTGTTCAAGCATAAGAATGCTGACGTATGGCACAATGCTCTTGAGAATATGGAAAAGGCATGGTTAAAGAGGAAATCTTTATTATCCAAAATTAGAGGTCCAGTTGTAGTTTCTGTCAATGACCAAGTATTGGTAAAGTCTCATATTAAATCCTCTCTTGCTGATAAAGTAGCAAAATCATTGAGTTTTAAGTGGGATGGACCCTTTATTATTCGGAGGTTTTTGACCCCTAATACATTATTGATATCTGATGCTGATGATTCTCGAGACTCATATAAGCGAGTTCATGTGTCGGATGTTAAGAAGTTTTTCCCTAGAAGAAATGTTTAATTACAATCTCTGAAAATTCAATCAGATGATTTTTCTCGTCGCTTTCTGGAAAAAGGAATTACAGTAATGGTAAGATTAAAATGTAAAGGGAGTAAGATGTATTTGATCAGATTATATTTTAATTTGTTGTAATTTGTTATAATTTGTATGAAATTGTGTATAAATTTTTAATGTGTTAATTAAAAATTTTAAAATTGAAAAAGATCATGATCTTAATGTTTTTTTAAATTTAATGAGACATTTAAAGTTAAATATTTTGGAAAGAAAACTTTTAAAATTTGCGATATTAATTAAAAAATAATTTGAAATTTCTAGTAACTTTGAGAATGGTTTTTATTTGGAGTGAAATTTAAATTGTGATTTGTGAATTGTTTTAAATGTAATTAAAGGAGAGAGTGTTTCATTATATTAATGCCTATTTTTTAAGAAATTTTTTGTGAGTTTTCCAGCTGAGACATTAAGGTGGATGATTCCTGGTAGCCATAAAAAAATCCTTTTCAGATTTTTTTTCTTTGGAGGGGGAGAAATGTAGCATGCTCAGCTACATTGTCGGAGCTGCCTGTATTTTTGGAACACTCTGTATATGCTGGTCTCTGGAAGTGAAACTAAAATATGGACAATGACAAGAATATGAAAGAAAGAAAGGAAAATGTATTATATCTGATTGTATAAGTTACTCCTATTTTTGTATTTCCTCGATTAAGAGAATCTATTGTGTTTACGTTTTTTTAAAAAAAAAAAAGAAAGAGTAAAAATTGTAGGTAATGAGAATAAGAGCGAAGGTTGTAGAAGCGAGTTTGTTTGCAACAAACTCAAGGTTAAATCTCGTGACGTAATGTCTGGTCGTTTGCGCGTAGACAGCTGCCTCGCTCGTGAGCGAAAGCCGTGAGCCAGGTTAGTTGCTGCGCTGAATGTCTATCTGGAATGTCCATCTGGATTGTCCTTCTGGAAGTACCTGACTGTTGTATTTGGTCGAATGTTAACGGAGGACGGAGGAATAGAAAGTTTGAAGTTGAATTTTTCTTCGTTTGAATTAACGGGTCGGAATAATACGAAGTTATTATTAAATTCGGTTTGGCGTTTTCTAAAATCTTCAGATTTCCTACCAAGTTTTCTTCTATTAACTGCATATTTGGGAACAGTAGAATCGAGTAGAGGTGATTGAGGACAGACGATCCCAGTGACCGATTAGAGCAGTTTGAAAATTGGTAAGTACAAACTTAGCTGTAGTTTCTAGAACCTAAACCCCAGATAACCTTGGTTTGATTAATTAACTAACAATTTGACTAATACTTTTTCCTGCTAACAGTAGAAGTAGCTATTAGACTATTAATTATTAGATTTTTAACTTGGTATGAAAATAATTCGTAATTTGATATCTAAAGGAATATTGCATTTAGCGTCCCATTAATCTTTTGATATTTCTATTTGAGAGATTGATTTCGACGTCGAATTAAATTTTTCTTGTTTCTTGCTTTGAGAGTTTAATAGTTTTCGCGTTATATATATTTTTATTAAAATTGTTTGATCGAGTCGCGGTCGCTTTTGACTAAGTTTCGACACTTTCTATTCCGAGTAAATTTTTATTAACTTTTGAAATTGTTAATAGCGTTAGAATTGTTCTTGTTTGGAATTATTCATTTTATCAAAGTATATTTAACTATTTTTCAAGTAACTTTCACCTATTATTCAGTTGCAATTAGATTACTTTTTCACTCTTCATATTAAGAAGCTCATTCACAGAATTAAAATTGTTGTTGTTAATTTGTATTCATTTCCTTGATATTTGATTATTTGTAATAAAAAGCCAATTGAATATTTTCTTTTATTTAAAATAATATTTAATATTTGTAATCTTGATAACCTTGCATTTTCGTTTGGGAGATTTGAAGCCTGCATTACTTGGGGGATTCTTTTTTTTTTATTATGCCAGATATCAGAACCGTGTCAAATGATAGTTTGGCTAAACTTAATCACTGCTTATTTGTATTAAGGTGGGTGTCAATCAATCCTCGGCACAAGGTTCGTTACACAGTCTGTACTAATTTTATAGTCTCTTTTCATTAGAAAATGTTGTGTTCAAGTACTCGATAGTATGTATTCGACTTTGGATTATTCATTTCTATTTTTTTCCTTATTTGGTCTTCATTTGAATGAGAATATAGCCTATTAAAAGATAACATACACTATCTACGATATTGTAAAGTAAATACTAGGAAGAACGTCTTTACTGAAGAGACGGTGTAACCGTCTCCAAAAGGTGAAGGGAAAATACATGAAGAATCATCCAAAAAGTAGCTTTCATATGACGATTCATCATTTGCGCAGAAGCAACTATGAAAAATAACAAACGTATGCGTTTAAATAACATGGCAACTGGCGAGTTGTGCCACCTCTATAAAACTAATACCTGTATAATTATGATATCTAGCATCCTTAATCTCAATATTACATAAGAAAACCGTAATAGCTATGATCTACCGAAATGAAGAGTTAGTTGCGGAATGAAATATATTGCTATTTGAGTTCAGTTGAGTTGACTTTGAGTTAAACGTTCCTTCCTGCAGCGAAGCTATATGAGACGGGAAAAATAATTAACGTGGAATCCGAACAACTTAAGCTACCGCAGGGAATCGAGCCCGGGTCTTCCACGCCAAAGGAGCGTACGCTATCCGCTTAGCCACGAGGGAGCTCTACAGCGGTTTGAGTCACTAATAATAATTCATTCTTGTATGTATGTGCACAATGTACATACACGTAACATACATAGTAGTTTACATGTGATAAATAGTAAAGATCTCCGTAATTATACTACAACAAATGAAACTGAAATAAACAATGTTACTTCAACAATCTATTGTATAATATCACTTAAATTGTAATATATCCCTTGAAAAGTTGAAGGACACAAGGTTGATTTTTAGGATATTTCTTGAAAATTGGGAAAAGTTATCTATGGCCTCGTCCGCACTGGAACATCTATCAAAACTGTTCCGTATTTTTTTACTTCTTTTTTTAAAGGAAACAGAAATTTTAATTATTTCGTTTCCTCAATATTCATAGTTTCTGTTAATTTCAGGACCTGTCCTGAAAGATCCAAAGGTCCATGTCCTGTCACCGCCCTACAGCTCATGTTTTGCGATTTAAAAGAAACATTGAGAAAATAGATTTATTCTGAACTTTATTAACCAACCCTCGTATAAACCCAAATGTTCTAGAAACTCTTCGTTCATCGCTTTGGAATGTCTGTTCATCTGTGTTAGTAGACTTCCGTTAGATTTCGTAACCATATACGGGCATACGACGCAGAAACAACGACTCTCTTTGTGAACATTCTCTAACTCCGGAAAATCGGGAAAGTCGCAAAACATTTTACTTCTCTTCAGTGCTTAACGCTGATTTGACTAGTTAAAATGCCCGCACTTCTTCAGCCAAAGAGTGCGAACTTGGTAGTATACGTCATCATCTGGGTGCTCTAGCGCCGAGAACATATACGCAATAGCTGACCGGACAAAGGGGGCAGTCGCCGTGGACCAGTTCAAGAGGAACGTGTTGACGTTCGCTCGCCCGAATTACATTTACCTAAAAGCAGCATTCAGGCTGCCTAGTTTTCTATATACAAAGTGACAGTTCATATTTTTCACAGTGATTTTTCTATAAGTGCACTTATTTGACAATACAGCGGTAACGACCTCCTGGAGCAAAACCTATATTTGTAGATCCTATGGGGAACCATCACTGAAGAAGCAGTAAATTAATTTTGGGACCTTAACGCTAAAACCAGTACACATCGTCGAACACAGGACAGCGGAGGAGCGACATCGACAGGCTAGCCGAAGAAACACGTGAGTTGATTAACATATTATGCCACCTCGTCGTCTATTATTAAAATCAAGCCACTAGCGTAAAAATAGTGTTAAATTGTTCATGGTGAATATATTGCAAATACAAACGTATGTAATATTTGTGCTTTTGTAGTAACATTATATTTCTTTTATCGAAAAGTAATTTTATCATTTGTACAGTTAATATCTAATCCTATTACATTTGTAGCCTGACAAATTTATTTACGTTGTCTACATTTTCGTTTATTGCGTTTCCAGCTACCGCATAACGAAACTGTAGGCATGGGCAAGTGATCGTATACGTCGTAAAGTAGCTGGAAATTAAGAGGAGAAAAAGGGCGCAGTATGAGACTGAGAAATTAATTCGAACCACGACGCAAAATAACGATTACACCCGAAATGGCTCAACCGTGACAAGACGTACTTTAATCTTCGGATAGAACTACATCTAATTATTTCAGAGTTCATTTATTAAAATACGAAAATAGTAAACATTTGAATTACGTAGTTGCAAGCAGCCAACTGGGCGCAGAATCACGCGTAGATGGTTTTAACTTGTGAAAAGAAAAGAGCAAGAGGAAAGAAAATAATAAATAGGATTTGAAAAAAGGAAAACAGAAAGTAAATTCAATTACCACAGAAATATTAGTAGCATAATTTGTTTTGTGCGAGATTAAAACGTTTTGTCCATTCGCGAATTTTTCTTCCGCTAACTTTTCACAGTGCAAAAGCACAGAACAGCTGATTCCACCCGAACACAAACACGTATATGCATTCGTATGTATGCACCTTCTTTTTTTATACATCATGATGAATGAACAATAATTTGCTTGTTTATGTTAATTGTCTATTGAAACACTTTTACGAAATGAAAGGGTGAAGCAAAATAAAAATTTTGTGTAACTGATATGACGTAATAGTCTGAGAAAGGTGTTTGTTTACATTGTTATTTATTTCAAGTGTTTGTTGCTGCATGTTTTGTATTGTGATTTGGTTTGTTCTAAGTTAAGTAAATATGGAAGCGAATATTTTAGAACAACTTCAGGCAATATTAGTAGAACAATTAGAGAAATTAGAAAAGAATACTGAACGCTTAGAGCATAAAATTGATACTAATAATGAGCGAATAGATGAATTGAGAAACGAGTGCACGAAGAATAAGTCAGAACTAGGAATTAAGTTTGATTGCAAATTCGACCAATTAAGTACCGGTATTACAACTACCAATAATTCCATTATCGAGGTACATTCTGGACTAATTGATGTGACCAATCAAGTTGAAGCAGGAACTGTTGAGTTTAAAAATAGTGTAGCAAAATGTAAGGAAAGTCTCGTTGAGTTTCATGAATGCATGCAGACGGCACGACTTGAACGCAAAAAAGTGCAAGGCGAAAGTGAAATCGTAAATACTCTTGAATTCGCGCAGGCTCCCATTGCGGAAGATAGATGCCTCATAAGTCAGAGAGTTAGTTCTAGTCAGGAAAAGGAAATACGTAGTGTGGAGGTAGCAGTAAACAAAAGCTCGTTATGTGTACGTACAGACAATTATGTTTCTAGTGTACTTGATTTACCGGCTAGGGATGCCGATGGTTCACACACAATGAATGGTAGCGTTGAGAATGCGCGTACCCACCCTCGCCAAGAAGCCAGGAAGGGCTTGCGAGTTGAATTGTTGTTTTTGTGTGAAGATGTAGTTACAGTGTTGTCGTTTTTATGTCGCGGGCAAGTGGTCTTGCGCGACTTAACAGATTCAAATTTGTCTTTGGTACCATACATGGCCAACGTGAATTGCATTTTTATACTGCAGATCCATTCCGACTTTACTAACTTTGAATACGGCAGTAAGAGACAACTCCAGATTGATAATTTGAAGTGTAGGCCTCTCCAGCGAATTGTGTTTTACGTGCTAAGCGCTTTATTTGTGGATGACTTGTCAGAAACGTTTACGGTAGTTGAGCTTAAAAGTAACATTCTTACTCAAGTGCATGCAGATAAAAGGAAATTGTCACCCGTGAAAAAGTTAAAATGTAATACCGAGGTCAAGAACAATAGTGAGATAGTCCACAATAACCAGTTGAATTTTGTTAATTCGGTAGTTTACCTGAATTCGGTCCCAATGCGCACCAATAATAAACATGCTGTAGAAGGGCGTAAATTAGATTCTAGTATGGTCACCTTTCATCAAGCTAGTACGTCATCATTGCGAAATTGTCGAAAACGAAGGTTCAAACGTAAATCTACTCGAAAACAGCTGATCGTTCGTGATTATGCTCATGCTCGTCAATTTCAATGCAAAACGTTCTCACAGCGCGCACAATCCCGCATTAGGTATGTAGCGAAAAGCAGGGTAAGAGTAAAACAAAAGCGTTCTCAAAAACGAAAGTTGGCACAAAGTAATCGTGGGAGAAAGAAATTTAAGTGTAAATCGAAGTTAGCGGCGTATCAACAAATTTGTGAGAAAGCCAAGACGCGAAAAAAGGGTATGTCGACTCCGAAGAATGCCAAAAGGCGCACGTACGAGCCTCGTGCAGCAAGTTACATGGTAAATACATTGGTAGTAAGTGTAAACTTAAAAGGAAAGTTGTGCATGATCCCAAATTTAAGCGCCGTAAACGAAAACGCGTTACTATGTGGAAGTTCAGTAGATGCATTGCGAAGAGGAGAAAAGTCCCTCAAGTCATAAAAGGTAATTGGAAAAGTACTCGTAAGCGTATGAAATTGCAGGCGTATAAGTGTAATTGGCATCGGTGGAAAATGAAAGTTGTAGCATAACCAAAGCGCGAACTTTGCCCGAATTTGGACTGAATCCCGGAAAAGACGAGAAACGAAACACCGAATAAGACTTTTAAGCTTTATAGAGAATGAAAATAAAGATTATTACTCTTTTATTTCAATTATTCCTCACCGAATTTCGAAAGTTAGGAATTTGCTTTTCAGCTTCAAGTGTGTGCGCACGGTCACCGACGCGCCCAGCCAGAGGAACCATCAGTATCCATTCATAATCAGGTACGTTCATTTAAATACCATGTTTTATTGTTTCTTTACAGTTTTGGGAGATGAAAGAGGAATGTGAAAAGCAGAGGAAGGACAGTATTGGGAAATTTTAAATAGGTAATCAACTTAGATCGCGATTTCGGATTTTGAAATTTTAATAATACCCCTCCACTTTTGAAAATTATGATTATCCCGTTTTGGATACGGAACTTCTGTATCGAACTTTTGTTAGGATGTCTATGTTTTGTATGTCTTATTTCTTTTCAGATGTTTCCAGCCTTCGGAACTAAATGTCATTAATAAAATTTTACTATTTTATTTTCTTTGAGTTTTTATTCATTTCCCTTGTATGATTATATGAACACTTAGTTGTCCCCATACCATTAGACATTTAGAGAAATGTTAGGCAATTAGAGATACTTAAAATTCAATTAGAGAAATACTAATGAATGTTACAATTAATTATGAAATTTGAATTAAAAAAAGTGTGTTTTTCAGTTAATGAATCTTTCCATCTGACTTTGTCATGAAGTATGTGCAAAAGTATAATGAGTTTTGTAATATAAGACTGGCTAGGCGTCGAAATACTGAAAATTAAATAATACTTAGTATGGTTTTGCAAGTAATTGAAAATAATTTTGAATTTAAGAAATCTGTTTACGAATTTATTCACGTACAATGTTCGTTCTGTAAAGTCAGTGGGTGTTTGTTACGACACTAACGAAATTTTGAACTTAATTGAATTTAATTACAAAATTGTTCTATAAGTTAAGAAGAGATAAAAGGTTGAAAATTATAATTCAACCCCTAGAGGCGTCGCTACTATTCTCTTTCAAAATTACAGTGACGAAATCGGGTTGGCATCCGGTTGGGCCTCAGCTAGTGTGTGAATTTGGCCTTTAGACACACACTTCAAAATTCTATTTCGGCTTATGACATTCTAAATCTATTTATTTAATAATAAGATATTTAATTTGACGCTTAAAATTTCACATTTTATTAGATATTCATTTTAAATTGACGAAAAGGAGATTATAAATTGTGTTTATTTGGGATTTTGGCAAATAACTTTTCTCTTCTTTTCTTCCTGTAGCTCAGTTTTCACGAAATGTTACGTATATTTATAATAACGGTTCGTGAAAATTGAACTACCAATGATCATCGACACAATTTGGTATCGATATGTAAAGTGTTTGTTTTAATTAGGTAGCAATTACCTATAGTCAAATTGGCTTATAAAAATGGAAAATATACATAATATAAATTGGTTATAAAATATTATGGAAACTGAATAATCAAAAATATTATCAACCTTAAAACTCATTAACGTCGGTAATTTTGAACGAAATTTGATAAGTGTTGTTTTAAATTTTGAAAATAAATTTTATTCTCGGAAATGAAAAGTGAGTAATATTTTGCATCGTAAAGAATTTAATGTTGAAGTATTCTCGTTATTTGTTTAAGTTTGAATCAGAAACTTGTTTCAGTTTAGTGAAACGATTTGGCAGTTAGTTTTGTTTAATTTGGAATGCTTTGCAATGTTTTTTTTTTTTAAAAAAAAAAGACGTATAATGGCAGTAAGCAACTGAGATATGCAAGGCAAAAGGCCAGTGGTAATTTAAGAACTATAATTGGGTAAAAAACGGATTAAGCTAATAAGTAGTTCCCATGTTGCGGGTTAATGCCGGTGTCAAAGCTATTTTGAAGAGCGACACCGATGTTGCGTTTCAGGATACTAGCGATAATATTCGTATAGGGGGCGATAATTTCGTATAAGGCCTATAGAGAGGCAGACGTTTATACTGAGGACCACACGTATATTGCAAAGTATGCACGATGCAAAGGGCAATGAAAGGCCGCATCTGTGTTTTTCGAGGTTGATTTTTCCCTCGTCGTTGTTAAGTTCCCAGCCAAGGGTGCTGGAGGAGGCAAGAAGCCTATATTTTGTGTGTTTATATTACTAGATTACAATGGTCCACAAGGTTGATATGTATATCCCTTTATGTGCGATGTTGTGAATGCTCAGAAGATATTTCTAAGAAACGCCCATGCTTTGAGGTGAATTCATCCCTCTTATGTTGTGTAAAGTGTCTTTTTAAAGACAACCGCAATATGAATTATTTTAGCTCAGTTTTGTAAGTGCCCATAACCCAGTTAGTTGCCATTAAACGTCCATCACAAAATTGCTGTTGATAAATTGTTATAGATAGGTCAAAATAAACAAGTAAATTTAAGATGTCAAGTTGGGATTTCAAGCAATGTTTTTTCAGAATTAAAGTTATGAGAATACATCAACTTTATTACGTAACAGCAGATGCTAAATTGTATTAATGTTTAATGAACAAGTTATAACACATTATGGAAATTTGATAATTGAATTTATCAGTAGTTTTGAATTCATTAATATTATTGGTTCGATTTTGGATAAAATTTGATAAATATTGTTTTAAATTTTGAAATGAGTGTATTTTAGAAATTGAGGGAACGTGAATAATAATTATTAAAGTAAAATTAATTGAATGACGAATACGACATTCTGATTGTAAGTGATATGGTCACCACCCGATATGGCTAAATGTATTGATTTATTCCCGATTGTGACTTAATATAGGATATGACGATATTACTGATGTTGATAAGTGCATTTTTGCCAGGAGGCCGGCACATTTTTTGGCTAGCGCTCTTTAAAGGAATGCAATTGTACACCCACTAATTTTGTGGGTAGGAGCGGGCCGAAAAATATTAATAACTAATAAATGGTTAATGATATTGAAATGCAGGGCTGTAGTATCGAATTTCCCTCCCCCAGGGTACTCTCATTGTCCTTTTCATGTGTTTATTTTCTCGAAACACCTTCTTCAGGTCTAGATACTGACAGCCCAATTGGGGTTGGAGAATTTTACCCGATTATGACATAGCTACGATGCGTAAAGCATCTAGCTGGGAGGGATAAAGGATTTCGTGCAGGAGCGATTTCTTCAAATCGTCGGGGAGCTCGACGACCCCGCATACTCCAGTTATGGAAAATAGTAAGTCGGTGCCTTTTGGTCTTCGGGACCAATTCATTAACCCTTCAATGGCCAGGGTTCTCTTCGCAAATTGAAGCAATTTGCTCGGACACTGCTCGGGCCCCAATAGGTTGTCACCGCCCTACAGCTCATTTTTTGCGATTTATAATAACATTGAGAAAATAGATTTATTCTGAACTTTATTAACCAACCCTCGTATAAACCCAAATGTTCTAGAAACTCTTCGTTCATCGCTTTGGAATGTCTGTTCATCTGTGTTAGTAGACTTCCGTTAGATTTCGTAACCATATACGGGCATACGACGCAGAAACAACGACTCTCTTTGTGAACATTCTCTAACTCCGGAAAATCGGGAAAGTCGCAAAACATTTTACTTCTCTTCAGTGCTTAACGCTGATTTGACTAGTTAAAATGCCCGCACTTCTTCAGCCAAAGAGTGCGAACTTGGTAGTATACGTCATCATCTGGGTGCTCTAGCGCCGAGAACATATACGCAATAGCTGTCCGGACAAAGGGGGCAGTCGCCGTGGACCAGTTCAAGAGGAACGTGTTGACGTTCGCTCGCCCGAATTACATTTACCTAAAAGCAGCATTCAGGCTGCCTAGTTTTCTATATACAAAGTGACAGTTCATATTTTTCATAGTGATTTTTCTATAAGTGCACTTATTTGACAATACAGCGGTAACGACCTCCTGGAGCAAAACCTATATTTGTAGATCCTATGGGGAACCATCACTGAAGAAGCAGTAAATTAATTTTGGGACCTTAACGCTAAAACCAGTACACATCGTCGAACACAGGACAGCGGAGGAGCGACATCGACAGGCTAGCCGAAGAAACACGTGAGTTGATTAACATATTATGCCACCTCGTCGTCTATTATTAAAATCAAGCCACTAGCGTAAAAATAGTGTTAAATTGTTCATGGTGAATATATTGCAAATACAAACGTATGTAATATTTGTGCTTTTGTAGTAACATTATATTTCTTTTATCGAAAAGTAATTTTATCATTTGTACAGTTAATATCTAATCCTATTACATTTGTAGCCTGACAAATTTATTTACGTTGTCTACATTTTCGTTTATTGCGTTTCCAGCTACCGCATAACGAAACTGTAGGCATGGGCAAGTGATCGTATACGTCGTAAAGTAGCTGGAAAATAAGAGGAGAAAAAGGGCGCAGTATGAGACTGAGAAATTAATTCGAACCACGACGCAAAATAACGATTACAGTCCCATCCTCAAAATACTGTATAATTTAAAATTATTTCATTCAATGTCCAAGAATACTCTCTAACATAAATTAAAAACAAGTTTTCATTAACATACATTAAGATCAAGAAATATTCTTTCGGCGTTGATGAGTAAGTGATAATCTCTTTAGAGACAATCAAACTCTCAGATGCGAGGACACCATGATCATTTTTGATGTACATGAAGGTTTGTAGATTTTAGATTCACTTTCAGTTTGTCGTATTGCGAAGGCAGTGTCTTATTGGCAGAGCGCTCAGCTATGGTGCTAGTCCGTGGTTTGATCCTAGCTCTTCCAAGTAGGCTTTATGGTATACAAACACCTCGTGCGTGGTTATTTAGGATTTTCATGTTTTTGTACACTTTAGTCATTCTATTATTATTTATTTATTTATTTATAGATATTTCCCCACATCACCGGTATCTATGGTCTTAAACCCATCACTTCTGAGAATAACGTCCATCGTCAAGCAAATTGTCCGAAGAAATAAGGAAAGTAGCAAGGAAGCCGGGACTCGGAAGTTAGGTACTACCGCGGTTTGGTGTGAATGACGAAACACTAGGAAATACTTCACTCACTGGTCTGAAACAGCTCTTACACCTTTTCGATCGAGTTCACGCGCAAGGCATCGAACTCTGAACCGCTCGCAAAAAAGGCGAGAGCGTTAGCAACTACGCTACGTGGGACAACTACGCTATATTTTTATCTATCTCACCGTCATCGTTAGATTCGGTGCATAAAATTGGGACATTGAAAAACAAAAGTTGTATCCACAGAAGTTCTAGTTTGCTCTAAATACTTTATATCTTCTAATGAGGAAAATATATTCTAAAATTTGCTAGCGACAGTATATCTATACACTAGAGAAATTTCTATTTTCCATAAATCATTGAAAAGTCAGGGAAAAATGTCTATCCCATTTTTGCTGAATTCGCCCCTACTTACATTAGCCTGCATTTGGGTTTTGGGTAGAACTTTCACGAAAGGCAACATGTATAATCTTAATAATTGTTGATAATCAAGCTCACTGTTAACAATTTGTACTTTAATAGCATGTTGATTCTGAAAAAATCTTATCTATTAATATTTCGCTATATTTATCGGAGTGGTTTATTTCATAAAATAACAATAGTAATAAACTTCAGTTCATATTTCTGTGATCATTTAAAAAAAAATACGGTAGATGATATTAATTATATTGGGAGAGATATAAATTGTTTAGTTGAGTTTCGTTTCCCCTTTTCGTGACCCTGCAAGAGAAAGATTGTCTAAAAAAAACAAATTTAATTGCAAAACACCATTAACGCAGAATATCATGAACCAATCTTTATCATTTGACAAAAAATCACATATTGAAAAAAGGAAAGAAAACAAGAAAAAATACACGAAATGAAGATAGAATCGAAGTCTTATCTCCAGCTAAAAAAATGTAGACACAAAAAGAGGAAAAGTTGATGAGCAAAGCTCTTAAAACTGGATGGGTGTAAGCGGGTGCACGTATATCATCAGAAGCAAGCTATTGGTCAGAAGAAAATCAATGGTCCTGTAGGTACCGCCAAAGGTGCATGAAAAGCTCAAGCCTAGAAGGAGGAGGAGGACAACACGGTAATTCAGTGGTAGAACGCTCACATCTCGTCCGAGAGACCCTTCGATCCAAAATCGTGTGCATTTCTGGTGGGCAAAATCGTTTTCTCAGGAGTTTTCTCAGGGCTTTCCCCGTTTCCATCCAGATATCATAACTGTTCACTTTCAAATTATCGAATCTAAAACTAGAAATTTTATTTTATTCCAGTTTTAATAGTTTGTATTGTATATATCTGTATAGAGTTGATAGTTTTTTTGTGATTCTTATTTTTATTACTATTATGCACATAATAAACTGAAAACTATGTCAAGGTAAACAAATTGAATTAGCGTAGATACTGTAATTTTTGTAGTACCTGTACACTTAAGTAAAATTAATCCCTACTTACTTACTAGTGAGAAGCTAAACTAGAATAATTGTGAGTAATTTGCAATATTCGTTAGGCCCATCATGCGCCTAAATTCTCGCGTTGTCTTACCCAAAAAACTTGCTCTAGCTTATGACCTTCAATACCGATGAGATAGGAGAGAAACAAAGAGTGTTTGGGGCTATATCAAGGCCATAAATGTGCGGTAAGCATGTCTACTCCAAATTATATTGAAAACCGTAATAAGTCTCACCAGTACATGCTCTACAGGCAAGAAAATATTACTTCTCCCCTTCTTTCTAGGTAAGGTTTTCATTGAGACATTTGACTTTTATTTAATTTATGCATTTTTAAATGCAAACGTCGGATATAAAGTTTTTTCTTAAATATTTCAGTACCACATCCTAACCTCTCACTCCGTCTAATCAAATTTCGGCTGCTTATTGGCATTCAACCTGAGGGTTCTATAGGCCATAGTGTTAGTAGCTTTTCTTTTCTTTTTTCATCGTTGCATCTCTTACCCTACGCACAATATATAGATGATTCATCTTTAAGTGGTTAAGCTTGCTCATGCTCCAGTAACTTCAGAATTTCTCATAGTACTCTTTCTTAGAGTTGCCAATTATTCAAATTAATACAATCAAATTAAAAAAATACTTCGTAATAACATGTAAGTTTACGAAATGTATAGTGGTGCATATTTGAATATTATAAATTTTCACATAGTAAATAAAGGGAAACCTAGGAAATCTAGGGAAATCTTTAAAGAAATGTTGATTATGCGTAACTTATATGCATAGGCGTATAAACTGTGGACATCAAACTTCCAAAAACGAAGTGCTCCTACATGGTAATATTTTTCGGCTTTATTAAGAAAGTCACATAAGGATCCTTCTTCTTCCTGTTTGTGTGTTTCTATAAAAATGAGAACCAACTAGAAAATACGCCCTGGCATAACTTGCCAGATTGCTAGTAATATAAGCCCTTCTCCAAGAATAAGCCATATTCTGTCCCAGTAGTTGCTGAACTCAAAATGTTTCCATAATAAATGTAGAAAGCTATTATATTTATATTTGTATAAATAGATAAAAACCCGAATTTATCTTTTGGGTATATAAAAGCCGAGATATTTGTATAAATAGGTAAAAACCGGAATGCGTCCTTTGGTTACCTAAGAATAAGTTCGACCTTATTTTAGAGGAAACGCGATACTATTATTATTGATTTGGTTTTATTTTATTTGATTTTAGCGTCCGTTTGAGTATCGAGGCTACACAAAACGTGAACTTATTGTGAGATCCAAATCACATGTACTTCCACCGGGGATCGAACTCGAATATCCCACGCCTATTGATTAATTGAAGATACCATTCATTTATTTTCTCTGTTTGTTAGACAACTGTGTTTAATTTAAAAGATGCATATCCTTGATTGAGATTGGCTAAAATCAACACATTAGAAAGAATATCTGAAACTCCTATTCCAGTATCGTTTTCGGGAACTGGATTATGACCTATATGAGCAAGTATAATAGAAAATAAAAGCACAGGGCATAGTTGAACTGTAAGGTTACATTATAAATAGTAATCTTATGTGTGTAAAAGAGTGTATATGTCACTTCGAAAAACACAGATTGCTAGTTAACAGTGCATTTACTACTCCCATATTAGGCAATCCAATAACTATCTACTTCAGCAAAATGAAACACTGTCAGAACCGCATAGTTTTCATCTCTACAAAAATATTTTTTCTCTATTTTCTCGATATTACGCAGAAAAATTTACCTTCAAACATGTGGTTTTGTTCAGCTCAATGCATTATATTGATTCATACATATAACTAGTTAGGTATATCTAATTTTTGTAATATGGTATACTAAAACATATTTTTAAATATTAATAATCATTTTGGTATATAATTTGGAGAAAGAGTGAGAGAAAGAGAGTAGAAGGGGATAATTGGGCCAGAAAACGTTTAAAAATTTATATTTTTCATTTCAGTGTATTCCTATAGAATTTAATTACACCCAAGTTTTGGGTAGGTAGATGTTGATTAGAAAAAGAAGATTAGATGAATTTCGAAAGAGTGTAATAATGACGAAAAAAACTGATTTGATTGAGAAATGACATATTTGAAACTTAGTTTCAGTTGTGTATGTGTTTTGGTTTGAGTCACAATAAATCGCTCATCTATTAATGTTTTGAGCCAGAATTTTTAATGCTGCTTAAAACCATCTTGAGAATGGTGCCTTGAAGAGCAGCAATCTTGAATCCTCAATGTGAGGCATTTCAAATTTTGTTAAAATTTGTTCCTTTTAGATACCTCCACGGGGTATTGGGCGCATGATGGGGGAGGGGTGGGTGGTAAATGGGTTTGATGCCAGTGGCTGTTGGGTATGCCAGTATTGCTGATGCTGTAAATAGAATCTGTTTATCTATCCAGAGCATCAACACATGTTCTATTGTAATAGTTTATAGTTATTTGGTGTTAGTCTTATTACCGTCTCCAATGTTTGTTGAATATCAGGGCCTGGTCTCTTGGATTTTCTATTTTTTTTTAACATTTTCGGCTAAAGTTTTGCCTCATATTGCGTGTTGTAATATATTCGAAACTTGAGATCGGTTTTGGAAACATTTAATATTATTGAACTGAACTATTTTTTCTCATTAGTTGCTTTGGTCTGATACGGATGTGAGATTTAAAAAAAAAAAGAAATCAGAGGTCGAAAAATAAAGACTACCCTAATACTTATATCCAGAATGCGAATTACTGGAGAACGAGAGTGATATTTCCCCTCAATCACATTTGAATGATCCCCAAAGAAACTAACTGAAACATCCCTTGAGGGAATGTTTGTTTTCTTCCCGCCTGAAACAGTGTTTAGTAGTTTCAAGTTCGAAAATAGTCCACTGGTTTTGCTTTTCATATAATTTTAATCTGATAGTTATATTTCAGAACGGAATATGTAGATTTTCGATTTCTAATTTTATATTCAAAACTACCTACAATATTTACTATTTTTTTATCGTCTCCCACTTGATTTTCTATTTTATAGTCTCTATTGTTTTCACTTGTAACTGTATTCTTAAATCCTTCAGTTTGTCATCGTAAGTGAATTTGTATGGCAATGTTATATTAACTGTTTTTAACGAAGTCGTTTATGAATTAGCAGATGTCTGACATTGTACTTATTTTGTTAGACAGATTCAATACTTTACTCGAATATTCAGAAAGACTACTTGTGGGTATCTCACAAAATACGTCGTTAATTTAGTTAATGTCAAAATTATTAATTTGAGAGTTTTATTTTCACTACTGTTGCCAAAGGCGAGAGGTTAAGAAAACGATGTATCATTTCGAGTCATTGCATATTTGGAAATCTGTGTCATGTTGAGCTTCATTTTATTACCCTCAATGTCTGTAAACTAATTCAAACATTGTATATAACCACAACGAGCTTCCTTGTGGTATGTAGTTAGCATACGCGTCTTTGGGACGGAAAAGCCCCAGCGGGAACTCTTGCTGTTCAGAGTCTACGTTAAACTTTAGGTCTCCGTCTCAAACAGGCTCGCTGTTGAATAGGGTGCTCAACTCCAATCGTTGAGGAAAATAATGGTGTCTCCTAAGCATTATTAAGATTTAGATCTTGAATGCCGCAGCTCTTCTTTCTTTTCTTTGTAATTATTCCCCTTCTTTCTGGTTGGAATGTTCCAGACGAGTCTCAAGGAGATAGTACTGACGAGAACGAACAAACTTGTGAAATGAAGAAATTAGCACAAAACGCAAGAACACCGAGAAAACTTATACACACAACTTTCCCTCCACAATTCCCGCTTGGCTAGGAGCTAGGATCGAACTTGAAATCTCATACACCGCAAGTGAGCGCTCTAACACTTGCCATTGAGGCCCTCACTAATAACTTTGGTTAAATATAAAAAAATTTAGGTTTGTGCTGAAACACTCAATTATGTATGTGTTAATTTGTATCTTCATGCAATTAGGGTTACGCACGAGACGGGATGATTCAGAGTTTTCGTATCGAGATACGAGACGAGACAGCACTCCTCCAAATGAAAATAGTACATTTTCCGAAATAAGACATTCTTTCCACAACACTTTCTAGAGAAGAGATGAAAATAAAAACAGGTTACAGGGAAGGGTAAAAGGAAGATACATTATTTTAAAACAACAAATGTGTGTTGATTTTTTCTGTTTATTCCAACATTTCATTTTGTTCTTGAAGCCTATGCTACATGGAAATACAAGAAAGTTTTGCCGTTTGTATTAAGTGTGTTTGTGACTTGTAACTTATTTACTATTATTATTATTATAACTAAGTATTATTATTATTATTATTATTATTATTATTATTATTATTATTATTATTATTATTATTATTATTATAGACAAAGCCTTATAGCCAAGTAGACTTTATCACTAAGATTGTTATGATGTAATTGCTTATAATATTAGAGCTTCAATAGCTACAACATAAAATGCTAACAAAATTGCCTGGACATAGAACGGAATAGCGTGGTCTTAAGTTTGAAATAAGAAATTGAGGTAAATAAACTTTGTTGATGGCAAGAGATAAATTGATTTTTTTTGTAAATAACATAAAGATCATACCAAAGTAAAAAAATATCTAAAATTGAAATTGTTAGAAACCATTAAACTTATTTAAAACAATGAGTTTTAAGCTGGTGTACTCATCTGGCGACCATCATCTTCTTCCTTAATTCTTTATAAACACAATTTGCAAAAACAATCGATATAATGTCATGGCAGCAAAGGAAACCAACAGTGTTTTAAAAGGTTCCTATAGATACGCATTTTATGCAGTACAGCAATATTTAACAAGTTTTGTTTTATATGTAAGTACGGATTGATTTCTTAAATGCCTGTTAAACTTGTTGTAATATTTGTGTCTATTAAAAACCATTATTCGGTTTGTGGTTATGCTTAGTACCTTTTTCAAAATAAAGAATTTTATGTATAATTGTTCAGATTTGTTCGAAATAAGTAGTACTGTGATTAGACACTAAGGTACCTCCAATATGCATTTTCCTTCTTAAATTCACTTGCCATATGATTTTAGTAGAGAACTTTAAAATTTGAATGTTTCCGACACTGCAAGCTTTCGGTTTGCAGCTCTAAACAATACATGCAGTAAGTTTTCGTTTAACATGCAAATTTGAAACATAGAGAATCATTGCATAGTGTTATTTGAAAAATCTTTTTATTGAGTTGGCAACATAGTAAATGTTGTTGCACTAAATAATATATCAAACAATGTATCGCTGTACGGTACGAAATTTCAGCTGTTTTTCTTTGTGTAAAATGCAGAAACAACTTAATGCGTCATATTTCATTTTGATTCTTGAAGTGCTTTTAAAGTATGTTGGCAGCCCTAAAGTCATATCTAGACCTCAAAGGACCTATTTATATCTGACGAGGACCCCGTTAGACCTGTCGAACACCGAAATAGACCAGAGAAGTTCGGTATAGACCTCATAGCTTTTTGGGTGCTTGGAAAAACCGGTCTGAACGTTACCTTTTGGCCTGAATTAACTTCATGTATCTATCTATCTATCTATCTATATATATATATATATATATATATATATATATATATACACTTAAGGTATGGAGCGATATTAGGTGGGTGTATGCATATACTCATTATGTGTTTTATGTGTGCTCTTAAAACAGAGAAAACACCATGGTGCTTAGAATCCCAGAATATCTTATCCACAAACCCAGAGTAACTGAGTAAGAATGAGGTTCTTAATTTTCTTGTGCTATTACTAAAAAACGGCATACCTCATATGGAGGATTACAGTAATACTTCACTTTATGTTGTATAATACTGTTTTTAACACGTTAAAGAAGGGCACAATTTTGTTTGAAGAGTTTCCACAATTAATAATTATAAACCCGCGAGGACTCGCATAACGGGGAAAAGACCGAAGGTGTGTTTAGGTTGGTCCTACTCCTAGGAAACGCACCAGAATAATGGGCTGACGTGATTTTGCTCTTTGCACCCTGCCCTACCACTCCATTGTCAAATAAACATTGTTTTCTGTTTCTACGACAATTAGAGAGCTGCATTGTTTATTTTCGGTCGTTTCGACCCAGTGCGTGTTCTCGCGTTACAACATTGTACGGTATTTCTCTGCTTGTGTAAAACATTGTAACACTTTTCCCGGGACCCATTCATCAAATGTTGAGACTTCATTTAAATCCTTGAACTTATTTCTTTCCAGATGATGCTCTTGCGAAAATTGTACACTATTCAAATATTTGGATTTATGGGCAAAGAGAGAAAAATCTTTGTAGAGAATGAGAAGCTAGATCTAGATTTGACAGAGCTAAATGCTCTCATTGGTCCTCTTTATTTGGGTGGTCTTTTGAAATGTAGCCATACCAATTTGAGGGCAAGGTCGCAAATTCTGGGGACCCGAGCCCCAAATGATCATGTGGGCATCATGTATTTTTAGGAGTATGTATTTTTATATTATGTTATTTTATTGTTATGTAATGTTTGTGATTGCTCCCCTCAAAGTTACGTGGAAATCGGCGCCCTCAAGATCTATGGACTAGTGATGAGACATGGGTAGAACTGTTCAAACTGACCATGACACTGAGAAGCTTTCAATTTTTGTCGCAAGCATTTACACTTTGACGATATCACAAACTCTGAGGAATGGAAGAGTTTGGGGAACCTGGCGGGCATCAGAGAGTTATTTGATGGATTTGTGGAAACGCACAAGGCAAACTACTCGCCAAATAAATATAAAATATTGACGAATCCTTGGAAGCCTTTCGTAAGAAATGCAAGTTTAGGCAATATATTCCAAACAAGAGAGCCAAATATGGCTCGAAACTATTCTTGCTGATAGACTCCCGTACGTTTTACTCACACAGCATGGAATTGTACAGTGGTAGGCATCCAAATAGCCCTTTTTAATTTTATAACAGCGTCAAGAGTATAGTTGAAAGATTGATCTAGCTCATTTCTAATATTGGATGTTATATAACGACAGACAACCGGTACACGTTCATACCTCTCGCAGATCACAATTTTATTCTCGTTGGTATTCTCCGCAAGAAAAGTTTATTAAATTCTTTCATATCAATATCTTAAATAAAACAAAATCTTATGTCTCTTATATCTCTCTTAACAAAAAATAAGCATTTTCTACGTGTTACAATATTTTTATTCGAATCGGTCTAAAAGACTGGTGCGAGTTCTCGCGTTATAAAAATAGTGCGAGTTCTCCCGGGTTAAGCAAAATTCACTTTGACTTATTAAGTACACAATGCATGATCATTATCATCTGAGTTTTTTTCTGTTTTTTGAACAAAACCATAGCTCTTTAAAGAGACAATATTATTTAACTATTGGAATAAATTTATCTGATAAGGACAGTATAATAAGTTGCACTTTTAAGAATCGAATATTTTTAAATATCAATAAATTTATTTTGTCTTTCTCTTTTGTTTCCAGTTGAACGTATGTAGTCATCATTGTATTATATATTTTTGTTATGCGCTTACAATGAGTTTCCTTTATGTGTTCTTAAAAACATTACGATAATAGAGTTTATATAACAACTACATTAATGGATAGTTCAACAACGATCTTCATCCGTATAATTGTAACAAAAGGGAAATAATAAATTATACCAATTGACATACATAACCAATATTACGTGATTTTGTTGACCTCTTATTACTTGATATTTAATTATAGAAAAACGTAACTGATCAAAAAACATGGTCAAACGAAATAATTTATATACTGTAACTGTTAAGTTACTGGGTAATTGAATGATTGTAGTCCGTACAGTAACACATACAGAAATTTCTATATTATACCAAGTCACATTATTACACACAACCAATACCTCATATTACGTCTATTTCTTGACCTCTTACTAACAAATAACTAAAATTCGTATTTGCTGTTAAACTGAATATACAACTGTTTACTAAATTGAGAAAAAATGATTGTATTATTCTCTGAAGGAGAATCAGAATACATTACATACTATTTCAAATTATTATTATCAAGTCATAATTTTCTAAGAATAATGTTATTTAGGAGTTAATAAGCATAAAATTTACTAAGAATTGAATAGTTTCAAATTTAATAAATATTTTTCGTTATCATAATAATTACATAATATATATATGTACAGTATCTAGAAAATCAACAACTACATCTAGAAGGGTGGTTTTATATATCAATCATAACGCTTGTATACCAATAGCCCTGTGCATTTTATCTAGGGTCAAAACAATTAAAAGTTAGATCAGAATCGGGTGTTGATACTGAGAGCCATGTTCTATTTAACATTAAATAAATATTGACAATACAAGTCGTTTCAGATTTTTAAAAATGGCTTTTGTATAAAAGAAAGTTATTTCTTGTACGCTTTAGCGACAGCATAAATACCATACTGTTACCGTTTGTTCTTCGGCAATGATGCAGGTATAAGTGTAGAAAACAACAATTGAAAGTGAGTGTTGGTCTCCAAGAAAAGACAGAACACAATCATTTAATGTTGCAGAAAACATACTGTCTGGAGGTTTCGGAACAGCTGTTTCCTAATCGGATTTCAAAGTTACAATGATCAAATTGGCGGAAGTGATATGGTGGTTACAATTTTAAAAATCTTCTGGTTTGAAATGCTCTGCAGTGACCCAAAAACAATTATAGTTGGAAGAGGTTACTGCAAGAAAATTACAGATCAATTTGAAACACTTTTCTGTTCTTATTTTAACGGAATTCCTTATTAAAGTGAGTTCCCTCACTACTCGGGGTGCACATTTAAAGTGAGTCCTTTCGCCTCTTATTATCCGGAGTGCTTACTGACAGTGAGTTCCTACTTTCTTAGTATTCGGGATGTTTATTGAAAGTTAGTCACTTCGCCTCTCACTAGTCAATGTACTTATTTATAATGATTTGTAGTATATTTGGGACCTGTGTTAAACTTTCGACAATGTAATAGGCGTACATTCAGTCTCTTGATGACTTTTTAGACTGGAAAAAACTTATAGATATATTTGTCTGACTTTTCTTTCTTTACAGCTATAGCAAATAAACACTCATGTATATAAATTATTGTCGCATATCTACAACTGTCTTCTTGTAAGAATATAATAGGATAATGATTTTCCAGGGTACTGATACTATGTGTGTAATCGGGAAATGTATATTTCTTGTGCAAATTTTATAGGGAAAGAATTAGAAATACCCAAATTAGAATGAGTAAAATAAAATATTGCTAAATGAACAAGAAAGTTTTATTTTCGTTTTGTTGTTCTTATTAACTACTCTTTTGAAATGAAATTTGCCACATACATATATTTGCCAATTATGCACAGACTACCATTGTAGGAAATACCGGGCGAATTCGTTATCAAATTATATTCCTACAACAAGATATTTATACACATGCGACAACAATTTTGGACATGAGTGTACATTTACATAATAATATAATCAAGATCCAATCAATCAGTCGTTCATTTACTTTCGTTTTGTTTGTCTAATTGCCTTCTATAATTTAATTCTTCTGCATTTTTGAACTAAATGTAACGGTTTTCGTGTTATTTTCATGCGCCCGGCGACATGCCCGACGTCAGTGTTTTAGTCATAAACTCTATACAGGATCGAATTCGGAAAAATGTTTGCTCTAAACGTTTTTTCGTGATTTTGTCCTCTTTCAAAAATGTATATGCATTAGTGTAGCCTAATAGTGCCAGAGATATAAGCGACTTTATTATGTCGTGTGTGAAATTGATCACGGCGCGTGCCATGAGTTACCTTCCTTTAAACGGCAAATATTAGCAGCTGATGATATATATCCTCACATCATTGTCAATGCTCTATATTTGTATTCTACATTTAAAAATGCAATTGCCGGGTGTTTCTGACTGCCGTATACGTTTGTCCGATCATCACCTCCCTTGTTCTTCGCGCGCACAGTCATTCGAAGAACTGAAAACGTATTCTTTACACAAACAGGTTATGGTTGTGAATTTGGAAAGCCTGGTACTTCTGCTTGTCAAGGTCAAAAAGTGGGAGGGTTCAACAGTGATTGATACTTGTAAGAAACATATTCATTTGTAGTTCGTACACATTCCGCGTGTAGCCCTACTGTGGCACAAAGTATATGGTAACTGTACAACTCTTGTACACCGCTTGTAGGTCTATTGGCGTACGTGACGACCGAAACTATGTTGTCAGCTCTGACTGCGATAAGGCACTGCTGTGCTGTTTTTGCTTTTCTTTTTCTCCCTTGTCATTTGTGAGACGCCAAACATCTTGTTTTTGCTTGTTGCACGCGCAGAATGTGTTCCTGCGTAGCAAAATATTTAAGAAGTTAACTACATGTTCTTCTTTACGATAGAAATATGATAAGTAATTTGAATTATAATACGGTTTTAAATTGGTTAACTGTTGAAAAAATACGAAAATAAGGCTGTACTTCTAAATGTATATCAGTCGAGGACGTAGCTACTGACAGTGTTGCAGGCACGTAGCCAGAATTTCGTGAAGGGGGGTCCGTGACATGAAATTTTGTGTTCATCACAAAAGGGATTCGATCACTCTAAACTATTTTACTGGAACTTATATTGGTTCGTTTAGCCAGGATTTCGTAACGGGGGGGAAGCGACATGAAATTCTGAAATCCCAGGAGCTCGATCAATCTGAACTACTTTACTATCAACATATGTTGGTTTGCTAGGACAATAAAATGAGGATATGTTGACAAATATTTTAATAGCAAACTATGAAGAAATTCCGAGCAAAATAATAAGAAAATTTTGAAAAAGATTTTCAAATATTTACGTCCTGTTTATTCAAATATAACAATTTTCCTTTCGTTATGACATCAATTATAATAAAAAGTACATACTGAAAACTGTCTTGTAAACTATCTTCTAATATAAATAAAAAATAATTTGTTTTGTGTCTGTCTGTGTGCCTGTCTGGGTGCGGCCTGGGGACCAGAAGAGTGGACCAAGAGTTACCAAATTTTGGTCAGGGATACCTTGGCCCAGGTCTCAGATCAAGACGAAGCGTTATTTTTTAAATTTCGAAACAGTAGGGTCTCAGGGTGCGTTTACCGGAACAGGCTTGGGAACCAGACAAATTGACCAAGAGTTGCCAAATTTTAGTCACGAATACCTTGGTCCAGGCTCCGGACCAGAGTTAAACGTTTTTGTCGAAATTCGAACCATTGGGTCTCAGGGGGCGTTAACCGGGAAATGTAAAAGTTGTAGAAAATGACCGATATTTATTTATTTAACAATCACCAGATACAGCTCAGAGGCCATTTTACATTGAATATCGAACAACATTAACAATGGAAGGTATTGGTCATGGCCTGTTTTGTATGTGCCATCCCGGCATTTGCCTGGTAGGACTGAGGGAAACACTGGAAACCATCAGTCAGATTTGTAGGCAGCGGGATTCGAAGCCACAACCTCCAGAATTCGAAGCCAACGCTCTACCACTTCAGCTATTAGTGTCGAATTCATATTTTCGCGGTCGCAGAAATCAATGGTGAAACTCCAGTCTCATTAACTTCTAAATTCACACTATTCGGCTTCGGGCCGGGGGTCACCGGACGGGGGCGAGATACCAAGATATTTAAAAGTAATCCAAAATGACCGATGTTAGTGTCAAATCTATAGTTTTCGCTGTCCTGAAGTCAATGGTGACACTTCCATTAGCGATGACTTTCAAGTATGCGGGCCGGGAGTCAGCGGGAGGTGGATACCGAGACATGTAAAAAATATCCCAAAATGACCGTTATTAGTATCAAATCCATACTTTTCGCGGTCGCTGAGATCAATGGTGATACTCCCACAGGCGGTGACTTCCAAAGACAGCCCCTGTGCGAAGCATGTGTATATTCAACTAGTTTTACAATATATGCGTTCCTTTCTCTGTTGAATCAAATGCTAACAGAACTTTCTTTCAACATATTTTTATGTTTTTATTATTCCGTCAACTATTGTCGGTTCTAAATGACAGGTTAAAGTAGCAACAGAAAATTGTCCTTCAAATAACATATTTGATACTGCAAGGATGCGATGACGAAAAGTTATGATTAAAAATGTCCACGCTGTTACACAACGGCACTTATGCTTTCGAAAGCTTGAAATCTCCCTGACTAGTAGTAGGAATTTTGAGAATTCCATAACTTTTCTTGAAATTTTAAATTCCCTGGCTCTTCCAGAATACCTCGCTTACCTCCCCACCATATTGCAAGTAATACAAATCCCCTCATAAGACAGAATAAGCAAGAGTTTCCTGTAGTTTTCTTCTTAAGTTTTAACGCTGATCCTTCTTTTTATCAATTTATTTTGTTTTATCCTTTCTTAACTGTTCGTTTCTGGTCTCAAAGGGGGGAGTCCGGACCCCCGGACCCCACCTTGGCTACGTGCCTGAGTTTTGATTACAGATTTTCTCGTGGAAGAATTTCATTACACTAGAGAAGAAAAGCAGTACTGCAGAAATACATGTAATTCATATTGATCAGGATAGGACACATTGTTCATTTCAGATTTTCCAGTGCGAGGATGATTCAATAAACGATGGGTAAATATAGTAGTGTGAAAATTCTGTTAACTCAGATTGAGCATGCTCGGGAAATGCCCTAAAGGGAATTTCGAAGCTCTAGGCCCTAGAGCCACCTCTATAATCATCGCTGACTGCCATTTCAATAATGTGTTTTATGGTCTTATGTCCGTGTTTTCATCCTTTCCCTCCCCCTCCAACTGAATACTTGATACTTTTTCTATTCCAAATTATTGTGCTAGTTTACTGCTGAAACTTTGAGTTTTGTACTCTCATCGGTTTCGAGTTCGTTAGTTATCTAAGTTTAGGATTTCCTTTCTATTTCGAGGTTATGTGAGACGTAGACTCAAAGATTATGATGAAATTCAAACACAGTAATCGTCCAAATTTTGTAAGAGACTCCCACTGGGAATCGAACATGTGACTACGTGCACGAAAGGCACGCGTGCTAGCTACTAGAATAACGGAAATGGCGTAACCATTTTCGAGTCTCTTCAAAAATAAGTTGTATTTACATCTAACAAGTTGTGTACTTGCAATATAACAAACAAGCATAAATTAAAATTATAAGAAAATCTTAACAAAATCTTTATAAACGTTTAGGAATATGTTGAAAAGGACAGAAATCTCTCACTCTCTCTCCCTCCCATGTCGTGGTGCTATTTAAAAAGTATACTTTAAAAATAATAATAATAATAATAAAAACTCTACAGTTTCACCTACAACTTTGGATCGCAAATAGTCTAGTTTTTCTTAATGCATAAGTTTACATTAATTAAATTCAAAAGTTGCATTCTAACTTCTTTTTAAATTGTATCAAATGTACCACTATTCGTCTTAGTACTATTGACAACTATGGATTCGCCTTTAATATCCGTCATTTTCGATTACTTTTAAAATGTCACTCTTCCCGATTCTTTAGGGATGAACTTGAACGGCATGGAAACAGTCATTATCCATATCAGCGACTGACTCGAAAACTATGGATTCAACACGAATATCGATCATTAGAATTATTTTTAAAATGTCAGCTATCCCATCCCCAATCCTTGCGATACTAGGGATTCCTTACCCTCCCGAGTATTTCTTTCCAGATTGTATGAAATATATATTTATATAGTTTAGTTGGAATTAAACAAAGTGTTACATAATTATATAGGAAAAATGTTTTAAAATTAATGAAGGTGACTCTTGAACCGGTAGTGGCAGAAATCAACGACTTTCGGTTTAAGATTGATCACTGTACAGCAAAAGACGTTAGTAGACAGCCAGAAGCTGTTTCTGAAAATCGATTAAACGTCCTAGGAATGCATATTATCTCTGTTATTAACCTACAACTAGAACAGGAAATTTTAGCGATTAACTATTTCCTGTTTTTAACGTTGATTGCTATGAAAGAAAAACTGTAATAGATATCAAAACGCTGTTTTCCATTATCGATTAACCGTCTGTCCTTATCTCCATCCTTAACCCTATACTAAAACCGGAAGTTGTAGACATCAACCCTTTCCGGTTTTAACGTTGATCACTGCAGAGCAGAAACCGTAACCCGGTTTTCTACAATCGACTAAGAATACACTTCATCTTCATCCTTTACCCTCTACTAAACCTGGAACTGATAGATATCAACCTCTATACGGAGGTAGATAGCAAGACGCAGTTTTATGCAATTAATTAAGCATCGCAAGAATATAATTGTGTCACAAATCCAATCCCTCTATTAACACCGGAGGTGGAATAAATCTACTATCACTTCCTATTCCATTATTAATTAAGAAAATATTGTGTGAGCCTGCTTAGTGTCATCATCAGTGTTTGCTTGGCTTACGGCCTCACACCTCAAATACCTGCAAGTACACTGAATTTCAGTTCAAATACCTGGGAGCTTTACTCCCAGGCCACCGTGTTTGTTCGGCCTATGGCCTGGCAATTTATATATCTGGAAGCATACCAATTTAAGTTCAAATTCCACGTTTCATGTCTTCAACTTTACGGGATCCCGAGATATAAAAATCTTAATATAATTATAATTGTAATATCCACCTCTATTCTCTTCCAAACCCTTTTCTTCCCTTCTAGATCACAATCAAAAACACTGAAATATGTATCTAATTTTTGGGATTACAGAGTAAGATTTATAATAATATTGTGCAGTTAGTACTTTGGTCCATCCCATCCATTACTCCGCACGAAACTCTTGAACGAAACTGAATTTGACTTCTGTTTTTTTTTCTTTTGTAATTGATAGATAGAGTAATTATCTCGAAAGAGTTCGTTAATAGAGGATCATAAACCAGAGGTTGTGGATCAGAAACCAGAAGTGGTAGAAATCAACTATTTTTGCTTTTAACGTTGATCCTGTAAACCAAAAAGGGTAATAGATAGCAAGAAACGGATTTCGGCAATCGATTTAGCATCCCAAGAATACCTTTCAACTCCATCCTTAATACTTTATTGAAATAGAAAGTGTCAGAATTAAACTAGTTCCCGCTTTAACACTGAACGGGTAAAACGGTAATATATAGCAAGAAGCAGTTTTGAGAAATCTACTAAAAGATTCCAGGAACACGTTTCATTTCTATCCTTAACACTTTGATAAAACTAGCAGCGGTAGAAATCAACAATTTTCGGTTTATTTTCCATTACTATGGAGCAAAAGCTGTAATAGATAGCGAGAAGCTGTTTTCGACAATCGACTAAGAATCTCAAGAATACATTTTGTCTATCATAACACTCTAATAAAATCAGAAATGACACGGTGTCTACTAAAATTCCAAAATAATATTTCATGACATTTCATTAACAAACCAATAAATTTAGTAACATTCTCAAAAGCGAATTTGTGTGCGACTTGGGCCAATTTTCATGCAAGAGATAGAAGCGTGCTTTACTTGTGATTTGGTAGCGTCTAAAACCATAGATGTTTTTGGTGGTGAATTTTGACGTTTTATAGATAAACAGTTTCCAATATGTACTTATATTTGTACAGATAATATGAATCGTGATCGAAAAGCAAAATTTCGTGACTTTTTCTTGACTTTCATGACCATTTTCTGATTTCGTGACTTTCTTTAATCCTTTTCGTAACCGATAGACACCCTGGTAATCCAGTATGACTTCCAGTTTAAATGTAATATACATACAACATGCCTTATAAGAAACACTGAGAAGAGTTTTTTTTTTAAAATATTAGTTAGCGTTCTTAAAATAGGTACCATCTCTTCTTTTACCCTGTAATCAAACGTAATTATTAGAAATCAACCGCTTTCGGTTTTAACATTCATCGTTGTACAGTCTTGTCCGAGAAATATTGACCACTCACCCTGCTATGAAAGATGATATTCTTGCAACCGCAAAAGGAAATTATAATTCTGTGGCTCTATATAAACTTCTTAATCGACCAAACAAAATTCACATTTATTTGATTTAATTTTAACTGTATGTAAGACTACAGGCCCTTTCAAAGAGAGGTGAGTGGCAAAGTTTTCTTGAACAAGACTGTATATGACAAACGGCAGTAAATATGCACGGTTTTTGTATTCGATTAAGCGTCCCTAGAATATATTCCATCTCCACACTAATCACTATATTCCATCTAATTTTGCCGTATATATTAACTCCTCCACCCTCTTAGGATACGAAATTTAATGAAACTGACATGGTTAAGAAATGGCTTCAGAAAAGTGCTAACAATGTTCTAAAATTCTCAATCATTTTTCATGAGATAAGACGGAAGTGAAATTTCCTAGAACGCTGGGTTGCGTGTCCATTTTGTTTTTATATTAAATTTCATGTTCATACATGAGAGATTTGTAAGGTACTGTACTTTTAGCAAATATTTTAGACGTTGACCCCTCCGCTTAGGATATGCATTTCAGTGAAAGTGATATGATGATACCATGCTCTGAAATAGTTCTAAATATGTTCAGTAATTCTCCTCGAACATTCTATGATGATGAGACAGCGAAAACCGATTTAAATGTTGAGAATTAATTAAATTAATTCCTCCTTCCTTCTGCTTAAAAGGAAAATTTCGAAAACTCTGAAATACATATTCCATTCTTTTTAGTTCAAAGTTTATATACCAAGTTTCACTATTCGAATTTAAGCGAATTTCACATTACATGACTTTTTCTGAATAAATAGTGTTACATTTAAATATTATAGAAATCCTCTCTCTTCTCCATCTTCAAAAGAGTGAAATTTCCGGAGACATACGTTCAATTACTTTTAGTTAAGAAGTCAAAGCCAAATTTCACACCTCAAACGTAGTCAAATGCAGAAATTTTAATAGGTAGACACTATCCTCCATCCTCCTCTTAGGACAGAATTTTCGGAAAAGCTGTACATGTAATGGTTTGTTTTTAATTGAGTTTAATTTTGAAATTGCACGTGTCCAATATAAAGAAGTCTGACATTTATGATTTTCTAAAAATAAATGAAATAAAATACACTTAAAAATTATTGTTATACGAATTACTCCTTCCTTGTTTAGGTGCGGAATTTTCAAAAACTGTGAGAAAACTATTCAGTTATTTTTGATGGTTAGTTTATATGCCTAGTTTCATCTTCCATACTTCAGGGATTAGCAAGATACACTATTTAAAAAAGCTGTTTACGCTCCTAATGATGCATATTTACAAAAATCCTTCCCTATCCGTTGCTTTCGTCAAAAAAGAGTATTCTTTCTAATTATAGTATTAAGGCTTGGTCTATAATGAGTAACTAACTTATACTGTCTTATATACTGTGTAGATTATTAATATTATTGTTATTATTTCACTGCTCTGCATGCATTCTGATGTTTTCAAACGGATGACATTTTCTGAAATGGACTTTTACACTGATTTCAAATATGTAATCACTTTATTTCTATCACGTCAGTTTTTTGAGAATTCAACATACTCAGAAATCAAGGTTTAGTGGAAAAACTAATTATGTCCATGGAAAAAACTAATAGAAAACATGAATATATTCTAGTAATTGCTAGAAGATTGACATTAATTGTGCTATTTGTAAGTCCTACGATGTCTTGACTTTCATCTAGGACAATTTTCTCTTGGCTGTGTCTAAGAGAATAAATGTGCTTTCGCTGTGTGCAAGAAACAAGTTCAAAGACCAATGCTTAGGCCAAGAAAACGAAAATATCGGAAATGGTACAGATTCGTTCACTGTTCCAGTCAGCTCTCCCGATCCACAAACATCGAGAGTCACGACACAAATCTCCAGTGAAAAACTGCGAGACAATAACCAGGATAAGGTCTTGCGTCACTTACCAGACATTGACCACTACTCTCACCTCAATCTCCAACATTGACATTCCACCATTCAACTAAACTAGCTTTAAATTGAAAATAACGAATGTCACGTTCTCGTTTCAAGGCATATTAAAACCACAATGACCGAACTTAGGTCTGGTTCCCTGAAATTGATATGCTCTCACTCGCTTTTCCACACTATTATTCCACCGTTCCGTCAGAAAATTTGGACAAAAAGAGTGGTCATTACTATGATTGCAGAGAATATAATTCTTATGAAAGACCATGCGTTCCAACGCGCAACGTGGAGTTGACCTCTGTTCTCACTCGAATATCCCACATTGGAATTTCACCAATCGAACGACCACTACAGATTCTGGATATTACGAGTATTAGTACACTAATAACATGCTATTTTAAGCCAATAGTCAAGAACAGGGTTATCTATACTCAATTGAAAATCAACTATTCCAAACACGTGAATGACCCACATGGTCATTCCACCATTTAATCACTCTCTTTAAAAAATACGATGGCCGAAATGAGTTAGCGACCGATCGACCAAGACTTAGCCCAACTACACTGAAATGTACGTTACAGAGTGAAACCTTCAAATGCCCCTGGACTCATGAATATGCAACAAACTTGTCTGACAGTAAAAAAAATGGAAACTTAAGCAATAGCAATTTTTGGCTTAATACTTCGAACACCATTCGCGACACTGGGAAAAGCCACAGAGCATAATCTTACCCTTACAATATTATTTAGATTGCACAAAATCGTATGGTCAAAGACCAACCTTCCGTTTGCGACACTCGTAACTCTATTTCCTTTTTTTTTAAAAAAAAAAAAAACAGGAAATCACAAAACACAACAAAGCTTGCACTTTTATTCTTGTGATTTGATTTAACTCCTTCCAACTGTAACTTAACACAGGAAATTGCAGACACTACAAACTAAGCCAAAGGAATAAGACACGCGTCCCATTTTTCGACATCGAGAAAAAAATTATCGGCCTGCTCGAAGACTGCAGAAACGTCCGCCTTCCATCAGGATTCATGGGTCAGTTCGCAGCCGAGAAGGCTGCGAGTTCCCTCGAAAGCCAACGTCGCTACGATCGCGATAAGGCATGTCTCCTACCGCGCAAGCGACCTTGAACTAACCAACAGTAAAGGAAAGTATTTCTCTCGCTCTCTCTCTCACTCTACAATTATAAATAGATTCTCTTCATTTCCTTTTTGCTTTTTTTTAAAGCAACAAGTAAGGAAAATTACAAAACCTTGTTAAGTTTTACAAATTGAGAAAAATATCGCATAATCATCAACATTTCTTTTCTACTCTTTATCATAGTTTTGAGTTATTTCTTCTTTTCCAACTCATAGTAACGGGATCGTTACAATAGGCAAAGGAAACATGAGACTATTTCTTTTTTGCTGAACATGGATCAGTAGTTTACTGCAGTGACATACAGGACTTATAAAATGTTTTGGTGTGACTTACAATGCTTCTGATTGGAGACATTTTATCGAATCATCGAAATAAAGTTGAAAGGTTTCCTATTTAACAACGGCAATATCGTTGGGTCTATTCCTGTTGCATATTCTACTCATATGAAAGAGAGATATGAAAATGTTACGTTTTTGCTTCATTCAGTGAATTGGATAAAACACCAATGGCTTTCGTGCGGAAATTTTAAAGTTATAGGCCTCATGCTGGGACATCAATCAGAATACACTAAACATCCTTGTTATCTCTGCGAAAGCGACAGTCGTGCAAAGGGTCAATATTAGGTTAGGAAAGAATGGTCATCCCGAAATGCTCTGTCACCTGGAGTGAAGAATTGAACGTTCAAAAATTTTACTCCCTCCTCTTCATATAAAGTTAGGCATCATCACAAAGTTCGTGCTCTAAATAAGGTCTTAAGTATTCCCAGTACATATGCAAGGCATTTTGTACTATGAGCTCCGAAAAACTCACAGATGTATATTTATTGGTCTACAGATAAGAACATTTATCAAAGATCCACGTTTTCAGAATCCCATTACCCAAATGAAGAATAAAACATGACAAAGCTTCACCATTGTGAAGATCTTCGTGGGTAATACAAGACTCTGTGATTACGAACTTATTGCAGAAAAGTTGCTGCAAGATGTTAGAAATCTTAGGTGTAATATGAGTGTCTAACTACAATTTTATATGCACACTTCGAAAATTTCCAACACAATATGTATATAGCGAAGAACACGGAGAGCGCTTTTATCAGGACTTACAGGATATTGAAAAATGTATGAAGGTGGTTGGACCATTAAATAGATGGTCAACTATCGTTTGCTGCTAAAAAGGGAGAACACAGGCGTTGTAACTCTTCGAAAATTGACCAAACGAAGGAAAATGTTTCGTAGTAGTAAAATCTGTATGATTACGTGTACATATTTGAGTAAATTTTGGAACTTGTTTGGATCTGTGTGTGTTTAGTTACTGTTCATTCTGAAACCACTGTATGTACATGAAAAATATATATTATGTATTCTGTATTATAATGTATTTTGTACGTGTTGATATAAACATACCTCCCCATTTCCAGGGAAACGTGTCGTGATGTGGGGAAACTGATGTTATATTCGTAATCAGCGGCCTAAAATTATAAGAAAACGCCACTCAAAACAAAATCGTCGGAACATTTTCTTTCATATTGCAGAGCGGTATTTCAATTTTTGTTTCTCTTGCTGATGATTTGAGAACACAATGATTTGAGAATACAACTAAAATTGCAAAACGGTCAAAGACAACCGAGAATGATGTGGGAGTGAAGTATGTAGGGTTTTAAAATTTGGGCGCTTGTTAAAAAGGTTGAAACCATTTTCCTGGAAGATCCCAAAAGTTTAATTTAGAAAATACAGTGTCTTGAATCATTTCCTACTTTATAACAATACAACGAATAATCTATAAGAACATTGTACTTCTGCTGAACAGCACTAAATGGTCACCGAAGGCTAACAAGAAATGGCGCCTCCACACAACTAGATTTGCTTTTCTTTAGTTCACTAAACATTAAGCATAATACCGAAGTACCATTATAGAAAAATGAGACTATAGAGAAATTGAACCTTTCCTCTAACAGTTAAAAGAATAACAAAACATGGACGGAATAATAATAATAATAATAATAATAATAATAATAATAATAATAGAATACCACATAGCTGCTGCGACTAAGTTACTGCGCACGATAGCTCTTGAAGGAAAGCAAATTCTTATTTTTTTATTTATTTTTTTATTTTTTTCCAACTAGAGTAATTATTTAGGAGGAGCTAGTTAATTGAAGTGATCCATAAACCGGAAATGGTAGATAGTTCTAAAGTTGACCACTATAAAACAAAAACTTTTTTCGGCAATTGATTAAGCATTCCAAGAATACCTTTCATCTCCTTTTGTTACCAACCGAAAGTCGTAGAAATAAACCATTTCCGGTGTTACGTTGAACATTATAGAGCAAAATCGATAATAGCGACGAGAGATTTTCTGTAATAGTAAATCCTTTCCATTGAATATGGCAAGAAATTACCGAGAAATAAATTATTACACTCAAATCAAGCCCAAAACTTGGCCAAGCTCAGCCAGCAAATGTAGCTATCTTAATTAGGTTGAGGGCTGCTCATCACCGAATTTTGTTCCAATTCGGCCAATGGTTATAAAGAAAATGCTTTTAGCTAATTAAGTAGTTACCGAGAAATAAGGTATGAAATGCAACCCGTGCCCACACTGTTCCTGGCCGAGTTTGACCACAGAATATACCAGTACTTATTCCTTAGGAAATGGTTTAGTAGCTCACAAAATTTAGAAAAGATTCGGCCAATAATTAATTTAAAAATAAACTCTAGTAAATCCGTAAAGAGGATGACGTAATATGTTCTGAATTAATACGGATAACGGAATTTGTATCATATATTTCTTTCACTTCTGGTATTAAAAGTGAGATAATAGTCAGATATAACAACTATTCAATGACGATTTGACCACAAAAAATACGTTTCCTTGAAAAAAACCGGGAATGTTGATGGCCTAGATGCGGAAAAATGACTGAAATTGTTATATCTTGTAGATGTTGAGTTTCAGAGAAAATGTGTTAACGGCCGCAACCACTAATTGCTGACTGTTTTCCACTACGAGGCGAAACTTTAGTTAGTAACCGAAAATGGTGATGTTCTGGATTTAGATAAAAATGACTGAATGTGTGATATACTGTAGATACTGTGATTCTGAGGAAAAGGCTTAATGGGCGTAACAACTAATTATTGACCATTTGGACACTACCGGGCCTCTTTTTTGTAAGTAACCGAAAAAGTTTATGTTCTGGATTTTGATAAACATGACTGAAAGTGTGACGTGTTGTAGATATTTTGATTATGAGAAAGATCTTAATACTCAAAACCACTAATGACTGACCCTTTGGTCCTTTCGTTGCCTCTTTTCAAGAATAACCAATGATACTGTTGTTCTGGATTTAGGTAAAAATGACTGAACTGTGATATGTTGTATATCTTTTGATTCAGAGAAAATGTCTTAATACGCAAAACCGCTATTTACTGACCGTTTGACACAACAAGGCCACTTCGTTTAAAGTAACCGAAAATGTTGATGACCTTGATGTCGGAAGAAATGATTGAAACTGTGATATGATGCAAATGTTGTGATTTCCGAGAAAAGATCTTAATATGCATAACCTATATTCAGTGACGATTTGACCACTAAAAATCCGTTTCCTTGAAAGAAACCGGGAATGCTGATGGCCTGGATGTCGGAGAAATGACTGAATCTGTGATATCTTGTAGATTTTGAGTTTCAAAGAAAATGTCTTAACGGCCGCGACCACTATTTGCTGACTATTTTCCACTACGAGGCCACACTTTAGTTTGTAACCGAAAATTGTGATGTTCTGGATTTAGATAAAAATCACTGAATGTGTGATATATTGTAGTTACTCTGATTCTGAGGAAACGTCTTAATGGGCTTTAACAACTAATTACTGACCGTTTGGACACTACCGGGCCTCTTTCTTGTAAGTAAACGAAAAAGTTGATGTTCTGGACTTAGATAAATATGACTGAAAGTGTGATATGTTGTAGATCTTGTGATTCTGGGAAAATGTCTTAATGGGCCTTAACAACTAATTACTGACCGTTTGGACCGCAAAACCACTTTTTACTGACCATTTGACACAACAAGACCACATCCTTTAAAGTAACCGAAAATTTTGATGGCCTGGTCTTAGGTAAAAATGACTGTAACTGTATGGTGTAGTTCTTGTGATTCTAAGACAAAGAATTTATGATCACAACCACTAATCACTGAGCGTTTGGCCACCATTTGGCCACTTGCTTGAAATAAATCCAAAATTGTGGTGTTGTGGATTTCTTTAAAAATTGACTTAAGCAGTTATATGTTGTGGATTTTGAGTTTCAAAAAAATTCTTAACGGGTGTAACAACTAATTGCTGACCGCAAACCAATACGTGGCCACATTTTAGGATGTAACCGAAAGAGGTGATGTTCTGGATTGAGACAAACATGACTGAAAATGTGATATGTTGTAGATATTGTGATTCTGAGAAAATGTCTTAATAGAATAACCACTAATCACAGACCCTTGGCCATTACGGACCTATTTTCTGAATATAATGAAAAATGTTGATGGTCTGGATTTCGGTAAAAATGACTGAAATTGTGATATATTGTAGATTTTGTGATTTCGAAAATAGTTCTTAATACTCCCGACCACATATAACTTAACTTTTGGAAACAACGAGGCCACTTTCTTGAAAGTAACCGAAAATGGTTATGTTCTCGATATCGGTAAGATGGCAGAAACTGTGATATGTTGTAGATCTTGTGATTGTGAGAAAATACCTTAATAGGCACAACCGCTATTCACTTAGAGTTTGGCCACTATGAGGCCACATTCTTGTAAGTAACCGAATATGGTGATGCTGTGGATTTTGGTAGAAATGACTGAAACTAAGATATGTTGTAGAACTTGTGATTCTGAGACAAGGACTACATGGACACAGCAATTAATCAACGACCGACTCGCCATTATCTTTCCACTTGCGATTGTGAGAAAAGGACATTGTGGGAACAACCTCTAATCACCGACCGTTTGAACACTACCTGCCCACTTGCTTGAAAGTAACCGTAAATGGTGAGGTTGTGGATTTATATAAAACTAACCAAACTGTGAGATGTTGTAGATATTGTGATTCTTAGAGGTCTTAATAATAACAGCCAATAATTATTGACCGTTTGACAACTACAGGGTCACTTTTTGAAACTAACGGAAGATTGTAAAATTCTGAATTTAGGTACAATGACGGAACCTGTGATATGTCGTAGAAATTGTGATTGTGAGAAAATGTTTTAATGTGCACAGCCAATAATTATTGACCGCTTGGCCACTACAGGGGCACTTTTTGAAAGTAACAGAAGGGAATTTTGTGGTTTTCGTTAAAAATGACTGAAAGTGTGATATTTTGTAGATATTGCGATACTGAGGAAAGGTCTTAATAGGCCCAACCAGTAATCGCTAAACGTTCGGTCACAACGAAGCCATTTTTTTTCCAATTAACCGAATATGGTGGTGCTCTCGATTTGGTAAAAATGACTGAAACTGTGACATATTGTAGATATTGTGATTCTGAGACCAGTCAGTAATGAGCACAGCCACTAATCACGGACTCTTTCGCCACTAATGTCGATGATCTGGATTTCATACAAAATGACAGAAAATGTGATATGTTGTAGATATTGAGATACTGAGAAAAGGTCTTAATAATCACGGTCATTAATCACTGTCCATTTTGCCACTACGAGTCTATTTCTTGAAAGTAACCTAAGATGGTGATGTACTGGATTTCGGTAAACACGACAGAAAGTGTGATATGTTGTAGAAATTGCGATTCTGACAAAATGTTTTAATGACATTACCACTAATCACCAATCGTTTCGCAAATACGTGGCCAGATTTTTTCAAGTAGCCGAAAATGTCGATATCCTGGATTTCGGTAAAACGGACTGAAAAAGTTACATTTTCTAGACATTGTGATCCTGACAAAATATCTTAATGGGCACAGCCAATTATCACTGGCAATTTGGACACTATGAGGCCTTTTTTTTGAAGTAAGAGATAATGGTTGTGTCCTGGATTTCGGTGAAGAATGTGATATATTGTACACACTGTGATTTTGGAAAAAAAACTTTATGATCACAGCCACTAATAACTGATCGTTTGGACACTATCTGGCCACGTTCTTGAAAGTAAACGAAAATGGCGGTGTTGAGGTTTTAGATAAAAATGACTGAAATGTAATATGTTTTAAACATTATCCTTCTGAGAAAATGTCCTATTGGGCGCAGCCAATGATCACCTGCAGTTTGGATACTATGAGGCCACTTTTTTGAAAGAAAGCGAAAATGTTGATGCAAGGGATTTCATTAAATATGACAAACTGCGTTATGTTCTAGATATTGTGTTTCTGAGAAAAGGTCTTAATGAGCACAACCACTAATCACTGACCATTTGAGCACTACGAACCCACTTTCTTGATATAAACCGTAAATATTGTGGCAGAGCCTGTGTTATCATATAGCAGAGCTCATAATTTAATGATCAATTTTATGTATATTTGGAAATATTAGATTTATTAATGAATTTAAATTTTTGTTTGGTGAAGGGAAAAACAATGAAAATAATTTATGTCAAGCTCAAGAATCTTAATAATGCAATTCTCATGAAATTTATACAATTCTTATATCAGCTTTTAAAAATCAGTAAAGCACATTATTTGTAGTCTGCGAATTCAGAAACTGAATTCAGAAAATATGTTTGTAAGAACAATGCATAGAATCCACTAAGTTGCAACTGCATAATGATTGTGAGCATGAAACACATTCACGGGTATGTAGAAATTGTCTAGAATCATGAGATCAGAGCATTCCAAGTATTGCAGTTGTTGTTCGCGACACAAGGAAGCGATCTTGTTTTCCAAAGAAAGGAGGCCACACGTACGAAGGTAGTCGACACCATCAAATTCCTGGAGTCGAGTTTAGAACAAAACCGGAGGTGGACAGGTCTCGAGAGGCAGAAGTTCCGATACGACAGAGTAGATCGTATGTGACTTAGAAGTACAGATCAGTCTAAGACTTTGAGACTGGAGTCTGAAATTATTTACATTCATCAAGCTAACTGTGGGACATTGGTCATTGGTCAAAAGCTTCAGCTAATCATTGTGAACAATGTTTGCCGTGTCTTAACCTGAGAGACACAAACCAGGAACGATATCAACTTGGCTATATCGACATCCCAGAGACCAGCCCAGGAGAGAACCACCGAGAACCACCAACGAAAGTCAACAATCCAAGGTATGTGTGACCTCAAAATCAGTGATCAATCGCTCAATGCTTGGTATGCGTTGCTCTTCTGGCAAACTTTCTAGATATCCGTATTAGAACATCACATTTACACTGCAATACGATATTATGAGAAATATAACTGTCAAATATCTATTCAATATCTGAGTTGTCATTTTAAGTTATTTCCTATAAGAACATGGTGCAATTATTTACCTCTCGTATAGTAATCAGAAACGTACCCACTCATTCTATATGGTGAGTGGAAGGTGATCACCTCAGTTCAACGATTTTATCCCCATTTCATAGACACCAACTGAGGAGGTTGTCATGGTGGAAGATGCTGTGAGTTTTTGATCTCAGTACATAAAAATATAAGTACCACCCGCCCGCCCTCGCTAGTACATTGATTAGTGGTATGGCATGGTGCAGATGCTTCGGGTTTGATCTCAGTAAATAGAAAGTATAAGTCCCACCCCGCCCCGCTAAACCTTGATGTCTTGGTAAAAATGACTGAAACTGTGATATGCTTAAGATACTCTGATTTTGAAAAATGTCTTAACAGGTATAACCGTTAATAATCGACCATTTGCTAGTACGGGGCCGCTATTTTGAAAATAACCGAAAATGGAGATCTTCAAGAATTAGACAAAAAATGACTGAAAATGTGATATGTTGTAAATATTGTGATTTTGATAAAATGTACTAGGGATCTCACCCAACAATTACTGACCGTTTGGCCACTAAGAGGCTACTTCCTTGAAAGGAACCGAAAATGTTGATTGCCCCGATGAATTAAAAATGACTGAAACTGTGATATATTGTAGATATTGTGAATCTGAGAAAATTTCTCAATAGGTATAACCACTAATCACAGACCGTTTGGCAAGTACATGATCCTTGCTTAAAAGTAGCCGAAAATGTCAATAGCCTGGATTTCGGTAAAAATTACTGAATATGTGGTACGTTTGCTATTACGGGGCCACATTTTTGAATGTAACCGAAAATGGTTTTGCTCTGGATGTCGGTAAAAATGACAAACTGTGATTTGTTGTAGATATTGTGATTCTGAGAAAAGGTCTTAAAGGGCACAACCACTAATCAATGACCGTTTGACCACTACGAGTCCCATTTTTTAAAGTAACCGAAAATGGTTATGTTGTAGATTTAGGTAATATTGACTGATATTGTGATATTTTGGAGATATTGTGATTTTGAGACAAGGACTTTGCGAGCACAGCCATTAATCGCAGACCGTTTGACAAATACATGACCACTTGCTTAAAAATAACCGAAAATGTCGTTAGCCTGGATTTCGGTAAAAATTACTGACGATGTGACATGTTTTGGACATAGTGATTCTGAGAAAATGCCCTATTGGGCACAAGCAATGATCACTTGCAGTTTGGATACTATGAGGCCACTTTTTTGAAAGAAATGAAAAATGGTGGTAAAAATGACAAGCAGTGATATGCTCTAGATATTTTTATTCTGAGAAGATGTCTTAATGCGCATAACCACAAATCACCGCCCGTTTCTCCACTACGGTTGCTTGTTAAAAAAAAGTAAACGAAGATGCCGCTGTTCTGAATTTCTTTAAAAATGACTGAAAGTTAGATATGTTGTACATATTGTGATTCTGAGAAGATGGGCATAACTATTAATCACCGACCGTTTGGCCACTACGGGGCCACATTTTTTTAAATTAACCGAAGATTGTAATGTTCTGGATTTAGATAAAAAAAAAAAAGAATGAAACTGTGATATGTCGTAGATACTGTGGTTCTTAGAAGAGGTCTCAATGTTCACAACCATTAATCACTGACCATTTTTGCACTACTAGCCAACTTTCTTGAAAGTAACCGTAAATATAGATGGGATTGATATCGGTAAATGTGACTGAAACTGTGATATGTTTAAGATATTCTGATTCTGTGAAAAGTCTTAACAGGTATACCATCACTGACCGTTTGCCGCTGCTTTGAAACTAACCGAAAATGGTGATGTTCAGGATTTAAATAGAAATGACCGAAAACATGATATGTTGTAAATATTGTGATTCCAAGAGAATGTCTTAATGGCCATAACATCTAATCACAACGATTTGGCCACAACGGGTTCTCTTTTTCGAAGGTGTTTACATCAGCTAAGTTTAAATATTTTCTATATGCAAATGGAATTAGCGACATAAGTATGTCACCATATCACGTTAGGTCGAATCCGAGTGAAAGATCCCTGAATACGATAAAAAAATTCTTTGAGAATATACCTGGTGTAGTAAAAAGTAATCTATTAGTTTGGCATGACATTGAAGGCTTAACTTACGAAAGTTAGATTGATACGATTTAGGTAACATATGCGCCGTTTGGTAGATAACGTGTTGCCATTTGTAAGGTAATATCATAGTGCCTCTCTCATAGAAGGCCTTCTCCCTATGATTATAATTGATGTATATCAAAATCATCAAAATTGATATATCAAAATATTGATTAAAACACAATTTTTCAGCTTTGAGAGATAAGAGAACTAAATCTTTGTGTCCAAAATGGAGTGGCCCACGTTACTCCACAGAAAGCATTCCAAAGCATTAAAGCTAATTAAACATCATATAGGATGTTCTCCTGTTTTCGCTATTACAGCGCCACGTCCGACAGCGACAACGATGTTTCGAAAAAAAAATCTTATACAGGTATTGTGCTCAAAATTCGACTGTGTAATAAGAAGTAAAAGCTTCCATTTCAAATGTTTCAGCTAATCCCACCTAGCTGTATGGTGCGGGATCGTGTTCGGTACCATTGAATAACTTTGTTTATCCGACTCGTATTTCTCAAAATACTGCACCGTGTACAGACGCTCGGAGCTAATATCAAGCTCATGAACGAAGAGGGGAGCATCTAGTTTCGCCGATTACAACGCGATATCACACATAGCCGAAAAAGTTTTGATTATATCTTACATTATTTGGGATGTAGTCTCCGAATCTTCAATAAAACATTGGAGTTTCCATTTGAAAAGTCAATGCCCCCCCCCTAGTGCTTTCCAGAAAGTGAAGGTACAGGGTTACGTTTGATATAATAGGATAGCTTCTTGGAACATATTAAATGCGTTTTCTTCGCTTTTTCGATCAGAAGTGTATTTCTCCAGTTACTCCACCGTGGCCAGACTTTTTGTTCGCCCATTATTCCAAACATAAATTAGCTTGCCAGTTACAGGATATTTTTGATAGTTTCACACCATTGGATCATTTGAACGTTATAAGGCCAATTCTACACTATGCTGATATCTTTTAATCGTCAGATAAGATAACACTGGTCGCAGTGGTGATGTGTTATTTTGATCTAATACCGCGACAAGTTTGGATCTTCCGATAATTTATCTCTGAATCAGAGATGGTACAGCGAACGTTAATGAATGTCATATTTTAGAAATTAGGAAAACAGTTATATCAATACATTTTCATCTCGGACAGAGAAGTCAAAAAACAACAAAACGCAATAAGCACATACATCAATAGCTATACTTTTCTTTAATTTTTATTTTAATTAATTTTTTTGTCCTCTACTCGTCGCTTTTGAAGTTTCTGGTTTGCAACACTGATACTGCCCGAAGCCCGAATGAACAAGGTGTGCCTTTCTCTGTGTCTTCTGTCTGTGTGTACAATGCTTCTATCCAGTGACGAGAAGGAACAGAGAAGTGAACCAGTGACACTGAACGAGAATACAGCTCGGAAATACTACCAAGCTCTTGAACGAAAAGAGGGTATTTAGAAACATTTAATTTCCCCTATTACTGCGCCATACTATGCATCGACGGAAAAGTTTTGATGAAACCTTACATAGTTTGGGCCGTAGAATCCAAATCTACAATCAAAAATCGGGGTTTCCATTTGAAAATTCAAAGGTGACCCCACCCCAGTCCCCAGGGTGTGGGTCTAGACGGTCGAGTTTGGTTTCATCAGATAGTTTCTTTTAATGTTACTAAACATGTGTTTTTTTGGTTTTTAGCTCCAAATTTCAGTTATCGAGTTATTACACCGTGTCCAGACTTTTGATTCGTTATATATACTAGGAAAAACTGTTTTTACAGTAATTATATTTGAGGAGTCTATATTTGAGGAATCTAACAGAGTAGCAAAATATACACAATTCCTACTACAATTCCATAACGCTAATATTCTAAAAAATACTTAAAACTGATCTAATAACATTTTGTTAAGTAATTTAAATATATATATATATATATATATATATATATATATATATATATATATATATATATATATATATATATATATATTACATCAGCTAATCATTATCACAACAAACACTATTCGAAGCTTTCTTGCACCCACTGGAAAACGTGAAGTATATTAATATTTATTTGCATATATTGTTATTGTAGACTGTTCCCATAATGCCCACCGACTTCGATTTTACAAAATTTGAAAAATAAATTTCACTTTTTATTTAGTGGTCAATTTGAAGGCATTTTGTTATACTACCATTAAGAAACCCATATACATCATATTACGAATCAATCAGTATGGAACAATCTCATGTGTGACAGTGGTACCAATCTTTGAAAGTTTCATTTACAACTCTTTTCCTTTTTCTTTTTTAACTGATTTTGTGAGTAATGGTGCATTCAGTATAAAGGTACAACAAGATATTCTCTCTCTCTCTCTCTCTCTCTCTCTCTCTCCCTCTGTGTGTGTGTGTGTGTGGCGCGGGTATATGAAGTATTAATTGGGATCGCGTAGTGCAACTTATCGATATTAGTACGTACATACAAAAGGCTGTTACTTCCAACGATAACTTTGAACGAATGCGAATTTCTAAATTCTGCTTTTTGCAATAAATAAGTAGAGTGATTCTTCTCGAGGGAGTTCCCCTAAATGGTAGCCCCTACCATGTCCAATTGAATCACAAATTGCCGCAATCGTTTGTACATTGTTTGTACAGAAATGTGCAAGCCAAATTTTCGTTTGTACACTATTAGGGGCGCCGCCAGAACGAAAACAAATTGGGGAGTGTCTAACTGGTAGCCCCCCACAACATGTCCTATTCAATCACAAATTATCGCAATCGTTTGTATATTGCTTGTACAGAAATGTGCAAGCCAAATTTTCGTTTGTACACTATTAGGGGCGCCGCCAGAACGAAAACAAATTGGGGAGTGTCTAAGTGGTAGCCCCCACCAACATGTCCAATTCAATCAAAAGTTGTTGCATTCGTTTGTGCATCGTTTGTACAGAAATATGCAGGCGAAATGTTTGCTTGAACAAACTTAGGGGCGCCGCAAGAACGAAAACAAAGTGAGGGACTGTCTAAGTGGTAGCACCCCCCACCATGTCCAATTGAGTCAAAAATTATCGCAGTCGTTTGTACATTGTTTGTACAGAAATGTACAGGCCAAATTTTCGTTTGTACACTATTAGGGGCGCCGCCAGAACGAAAACAAATTGGGGGCTGTCTAACTGGTAGCCCCCCACCAACATGTCCTATTCAATCACAAATTATCGCAATCGTTTGTACTTCGTTTGTACAGAAATATGCAGGCGAAATTTTCGTTTGTACACAATTAGGGGCGCCGCCAGAACAGAAAAAATGGGGGGCTGTCTAAGTGGTAGCCCCCAGTACCATGTCCAATTGAATTACAAGTTGTTGCAATTGTTTGTACTTCGTTTGTACAGAAACGTGCAGGCGAAAGGTATGTTCGCACGCAATTAGGGGTGCCACCAGAACGAAAATAAATGGGGGCTGTCTAAGTGGTAGCCCCCCACCAGCATGTCCTATTCAATCACAAATTGTCGAAATCGTTTCTACGTCGTTTGTACAGAAATGTGCAGGCAAGATTTTCGTTTGTACACAATTAGGAGCGCAGCCAGAACTGAAAAAAATGGTGGCTGTCTAAGTGGTAGCCCCCCCCGTCACGTCCAATTCAATCACAAGTTGTCGCATTAGTTTGTGCATCGTTTGTAAAGAAATGTGCAGTCGAAATGTTTGTTTGAACAATCTTAGGGACGCCGCCAGAACGAAACAAAGTGGGAGGCTGTCTAAGTGGTAGCCCCCCCACCAACATGTCCAATTGAATCACAAATTATCGCAATCGTTTGTACATTGTTTGTACAGAAATGTGCAGGCCAAATTTTCGTTTGTACACTATTAGGGGCGCCGCAAGAACGAAAACAAATTGGGGGCTGTCTAGCTGGTAGTCCCCCACCAGCATGTCCTATTCAATCACAAATTGTTGCAATCGTTTGAACTTCGTTTGTACAGAAATGTGCAGGCGAAATTTTCGTTTGTACGCAATTAGGGGCGCCGCCAGAATAGAAAAAAATGGGGGCTGTCTAAGTAGTATACCCCCCACCATTTCGAATTGAATCACAAATTGTCGCATTCGTTTGTGCAACGTTTGTACAGAAATGTGTAGGCGAAATGTTTGTTTGATCAAACTTAGGGGCGCCGCAGAACGAAAACAAAGTGGGAGGCTGTCTGTGTTAGCCCCCCCATCATGTCCAATTGAATCACAAATTGTCGCAATCGTTTGCACTTCGTATGTACAGAAATGAGCAGGCGAAATGTATGTTTGTACACAATTAGGGGCGCCGCCAGAACAGAAAAAAATGGGGGCTGTCTAAGTGGTAGCCCCCCACCATGTCCAATTCAAGCACAAATTTTCGCAATCGTTTGTACTTCGTTTGTACAGAAATGTGCGGGGGTAAAATTTATTTGTACACAATTAGGGGCTCAGCCAGAACGAAAACAAAGTCGGAGGGCAGTCTACATGGAAGCCTCCTACCATGCCTAATTCAATCACAAGTTTTCGCAATCCTATGTACGTCATTTGTACAGAAATGTGCAGGTAAAATTTTCGTTTGTAGACAATTAGGGGCGCCGCCAGCACGAAAACAAAGTGGGGGCTGTCTAAGTGGCAGTCAACCACCAACATGTCCTATTCAGTCACAAATTGTCGCAATCGCATGTACTTCGTTTGTACAGAAATGTCCAGGCGAAATTTTCGTTTGTACACAATTAATGGCGCCGAGGGAACAGAAAAAAATGGGGGCTGTCTAAGTGGTAGCCCCCCACCATGTCCAATTCAATCACAAATTTTCGCATTCGTTTGTGCATCATTTGTACAGAAATGTGCAGGCGAAATGTTTGTTTGAACAAAATTAGGGGCGCCGCCAGAACGAAAACAAAGTGGAGGCTGTCTGCTTGGTAGCTCACCCACCATGTCCAATTGAATCACAAATTGTCGTAATTATCTGTACTTCGTTTGTACAGAAATGTGCAGGCGAAATGTTTGTTTGTAGACAATTAGGGACGCCGCCAGAACGAAAGCAAAGTAGGGTGCTTTCTAAGTATAACCCCTCCACCATGTCCAATTGAATCACACATTGTCGCAAGCGTTTGTACTTCGTTTGTACAGAAATGAGCAGGTGCAATGTTTGTTTGTACACAATTAAAGGCGCCGCCAGAACGAAAACAAAGTGGGGGCTATCTAAGTGGTAGCCCCCGACCATGTCCAATTCAATCACAAATTGTCGCAATCCTATGTACGTCTTTTGTACATAAATGTGCAGGCAAAATTTTCTTTTGTACACAATTAGAGGCGACGCAAGAAAGAAATTAATGTGGGGTCTGTCTAAATGGTACCTCGTCTATCATGTCCAATTCAATCACAAATTGTCGTAATCGTTTGTACATCCTTTGTACAGAAATATGCAGGCGTAATTTTCGTTCGTACACAATTAATGGCGCCGCCAGAAGGAAAACAAAGTGGGGCTGTCTAAATGGTAGCCCCCACCATATCCAATTCAATCACAAATTATATCAATCGCTTGTACATCGTTTGCACAGAAATGTGCAGTTGAAATTTTCGTTTGTACTCTATTAGGGGCGCCGCCAGAACGAAAACAATGTGGGGGACTGTATAAATGGTAGAAACATTAAAAAAAATGTGTCACATTTATGGAGTATTTTTCTAACGGGACTTTGTTCACACTTTTGTGTGGTTTGGTATGTTCACACTATCGTGTGATTCACTATATTGATCTTATTCTAACGATGATGGAATTAAATGTTTATTTTTTGTTTTTTTTTTTTTTTGTTTATCTTTATACTTACAATCATTATTGCTGAGTTAGTTTATCACTCCTTGGCTCTTATTATTAAACTTATTCATTATTTCTTACGTGAGCTGAATCCTTATGAGAAGAATTTATTTTTTTCTTTCTATCTTGCGCAGAAACCGTTATTCTCATCTCGTACAGGAAATTGATAAGTGGAAGATATAACAAATTCTCAAAGTAGACTGTTAAAGGGAAAATTATAACACAGTATTTTGTTTTATTTGATCATCTTCATTAAACTCATTTTACAGAAACTATAGAATGCATGGTGAAGTATTTTGGTGCATTCAGCATTCTGATTTACGAGTAGAGTTGCTAACTGGCCGGTATTTGCTGTGATTTTGATTAAGGCCGGTGACCGGTACAAACTTATTAGCCCCCTTCTGACGGGTATTTTGGAATCTGCAATCCAGAATATAACATTGAACATCGAAATATTTCAACAGTGCCTTTACAAACACAAATTTCCGTTGTATTATACATTACCGATATTTTTTTAATGTATGGCAGTTTTTTTTATTTATTTAACATAACAAATTTGATAACACTTATATTTTATTGTAAAAGGATTTTATACATTTATTGAGAGTAGAAAATGACTTTTTAAAGCAATTTCCTTTGTTTGAAGTGTAAGTTTATAGAGTAAATTTCATTTTATGAATCAACTATTGTTACATAAAGATTAATATCCATTATTATTCATCTGTTTCGATAATTTTAAACAAGTGGCATTTGCTGGTAAATAAAATAACGATCAATACAGTCTTCAGTTTCTCATTTGTACAGAGAATTTTGAGGGTGTGCCGGTAATTTTGTTTTCCTGAGTTGGCAACCTATTTACGAGGTTTTGTTTCAACTCTGCTACGTAGTGGGTCCGTACTGACACTCCGCATGCAAATAAGTATGTAAGGCTACCATACGCCCCGGTTTCTTAAAATTTGTTCCCGTGTGCAGAAATTTTCCTTCTTGTCCTGTTTTTTTCTTTATTATTATTATTAATTACATATCAAAATTTCTGAAAAGATAATAAAATCGACTTATTCCTTTTGCTTTCAATTTCGACAATACTATAGGAACAATTTCATTCTATTCTTTATTATTATTCCAATCGCTGCTTCCCCGGATATAACATGCAATGTTTAAATCCTCCTAAGTATAACTCTTATCACTGAAATTAAGAATGTATATCCCGAGGTGGCAACAAATTCTTGTGACGTTGCAGACCAGCCCCGAAAAACACATTTTTTTTTCTGCTTCAGAAAAACAATTATGCAAATTGCTTTCTTTTAGTTCGCATTTTAGGTTAACAAAAATAAATAAGTCTGTTGAAATTTGGAAACAACTTCATAAATCTGGATTTTTTTTCTTTATAGACATGTAGAGCATGTAAAGGTGGTATGTGTAATAATATTGAAAATATAATTTTTGCCTAAATATTGTATGTTCACTGATTGCGTTTATATTGTATAACAGCTTCTAGCTTCTATAATAATTTTTAGCACTGTTGATGAAGTATGGACTATATTAATACATTATTTTAAGTTGTATAACTAGTGCGATACTGTAGTAAAATTGGAAAGATAAAATTAATACAAAATGCAATATTTACTACTATTTGTAAGATGTCCCGTTTTTTCTGTTTTCAAAAAGTATGGTAGACTTAAAGTATGCTAAACCATACAAAATAAATTATACTGTAAATTGTACCCCTGTACTGATAGTGCTCTCAAACGGGTCGGGTTACGGGTTGGGTCGGGTCGAGTCGGGTTGTCGGGTCGTGTCAGTCGGGTTAGCTCGTGTCGGGTCGAGTCGGGTTGGGTCGGGTCGAGTCGTCACATTCTTCACTTATTTTCTATACGGAATACTATAAGGAGCTTTGTTGTAGAATTCAATTCGAAGTTGGTGAATGAATGATAATTGTGACTAATTGAAGGTGAAATAGTAACAAAATTTTAATATAACCCTATATTAACTAATTGGCATTGTAATTGTAATTAATATTACTACTGACTTTTTTCCTTTCTGCGTTTCTATGTCAAGTTGAATGTCACATTAAGTGAAATTGAAAGGAAATATCTAGTTAACGTCCAACGTTATGCAGCAACGCTAAGAGAGACAGCGGTGATGAGAAATAATTGAAGTGGTTGAATGCAGGAAGTGGGAGGACATGGGAGAACACCGAGAAAACCCATGCACATGGTGTTTGTCCACCAGAAAACTTACTTGGTACGAACTGGAATCAATACCCATGGATTTTCGGGTCAAACATCTGCCTTTGGGCAGGACACATTATTATTATTATTATTATTATTATTATTATTATTATTATTATTATTATTATTATTATTATTATTATTATTATTATTATTATTATTATTATAACTTTAAGAGTCCCCGAGAAAGTTCCCCGCCTTTTCACCAACACCTTCGAACATTGGTATGTAACCTAAGACGTACCTGGAATATCAAAAATCGTCTCCATCAGCCTCGACGACCTTCTGCCGACGTTCTGGAAGGCTATGGATTCCATCGCAGTCGAACTTGGTGGGACGTGAAGTGAAGAAGGTATCAAGTGCATATTGAACCTCTACTAACGATTTGAATTGGCGTTCTCTAAGGTGATTGTCCAAGGAATGGTACAGGTGATAATCGGATGGTACAATGTCCGTGGAGTATGGCGGATCCGATAGTGTTTTCCATTCAAGGCGTAGAATGATGTACTAGCTCATTTTAGCCACGTGGGGCTTAGCGTTGCCTTGTAACAAGAGGACCCCTTTGTGATTCAGAACTGCTGGATCCAGACAGTACACAGTGACAGTACACAGTTGCATTGATGATCTGACCAGCTTGTAGCAGTTCCCGATGGACGATGCTTCCAGCAGTCCACAAAATGCACAGGAGAACCTTATTCTGGTGTAGTGTTGGCTTGGGCTGTTTTCAACCGGTTCTTGGGATGCTAACCAACAATGACGGCGCCATGGAGCTTCGTACAGGACCCACTTCCCATCACATGTCAACACCCTGTCCAGAAATTGCTCCTTCCTCAGACGAGACACCAAAGAAACTCAGGTGTCTGCTCGCGTTGCTTTCTGGCTCCAAGTCAAATCATGTAGGACCCATCAACCCAACTTGCAGTGCTTCCCAATTTGATGGCGGTGGTGCCGAATGGTTTCTCCACTCACACTGAAATGTAGTACCAGTTCCTCACATATCTGTCTTCGCCTCAATTGCTGCCTGAAGATCTTTATTTTGAACATCTGCTTGTCTTCGGGCACGTGGTGCGTTTTCGAGTGTGTCGTCACCGTCCTTAAACCGTCATACCATTGCACTCTCCGCGTAGTCACGACACCCTCACCAAAGGTCTGTCATATCTTCCGCCCCGCGGAGCAGCAATTTGAACTCGTACAGCAAACAAGCCCTTATGACGCTCTGTGAAAGCCCCATGTTCACTCAGTCCTTACGCACGTTCACGGTGTACCTGAACAGCCACAACCAAGTAGTATGTTGGATATACTTACTAGTGTTGCTCACGAGACCAGGTTTGGGGCATTCTCGTCTCGAAAATGTGTTGTGAAGGTAGTCTCGTCTCGAAAAGTGCATATGTTTCTATTGAAAGAGCTCTGTCTCATCTCGTATCCCTTCATGAAAATTCTGTCTCGTCTCGTCTCGTCCAACTACTGACCTTCACCTTACATCCATTCACATTCAACTCACGGTGTGAGGGCCAATTGAACACAGACCTCCACAAAGAGACAGAACTTTCTTGGTCATCTTCAGATTATTATTATTATTATTATTGTTATTATTATTATTATTATTATTATTATTATTATTATTATTATTATTGCTGCGGTAGTGATTTGACTTTCTCCGCAATAAAATACTTGCTAATTTTATATAATGTTGCAAATATCTTCTAGATAAATTAATCAAGAAAAAATAAAAGGTAATTCCCTACAGAATGAAATTTCAGTGCAATTAGTTCCTTATGATTCTATCAGACAGCAACGCTGTTTTTAAATAGAAAAATCGGGATGTTAACGTGATGAAATTTTTGTTTGTTACACAGCAAAAACTATTAAAAGAAGTTCTATGTACATTCCTTACTAGAAAATAATGTTGTCTTCAGAACTTTTATTCTTTTAGTCTTCAGAACTTGTCTTCAGAACTCAGTCAAATTTTATTTTGATTTTCGAAGTCGATTGCCTAAATTTTAACCTTGGAAATTTGGATGTGGAGTAAAATAAAGAAGGTTAGCAGGGTAGAGAGGAAAACGAATTAGGAAATGCTGAAAAAATGCAAGAGACGAGAGCAATATTAGACGATATAAGGAAGCGAAAAAATGGACGGATCACAAGTTTCGATCTTGCTAAGGGATTGCATTCTGAGAGATGTAGTAAAGGGGGTGATATCAGGAAAGCGAGAGTGTGTAAGAAGGTAGCAATTGATAGATTGTAATAAGGAGAGTGGTACTTTATGTTGGTTTGCGAGGCAGATATTAGCGGGAAATCGCAAAAATGGAAGCTTCTTACCTAGTTCACGGAAACTGGCCTGTCATTAATGGCAGAACACTGAGGAGGAGGAGGAGGATAATTATACTACAAATAAAAAAGCCGAAACAATGGTTTATGCATAAGAATTGGTCAGCATTTTTTTTCTGGTGGCAGTTTTGTAAGGTTCTAGCTCTCTCAAACTGATTAGATTGTAAGGTCAGGTCACTCGGGTCGGTTGTCGGGTTAGGTCACTTCGGGTTGGTTCACTCGGGTCACTTTGTGTCGGGCCAATCGATCAGCTCTGGTCGGGTTGTCGGGTCGGGTCAGTCAATTCGGGTAACGGGTGGGGTCGGGTCGGTCTTCAACACATATAATTTCCACGAAAATTACAATATACCACGGTTTATACCTCATTGGACTTCGAATAAAACATTTTCAATGTGTACACCATGTCACCATTTTTGTATGAGGAAATTTCTGGAGGGATTTTGTGGGAATTTGATGGAGTGTAGATTCCTGTGTGTGTGTGTGTGTGTGTGTGTGTGTGTGAGAGAGAGAGAGAGAGAGAGAGAAAGAGAGAGAGAGTGTGTGTGTGTGTGTGTGTGTGTGATACGTTACAGGATACAAGATGTCGAGGAAGTGTGTAATAAACCGGACAATTTCTGTTATTTATGTGGGGAGCTGATATTTAAATCACAACGTCGATATTTTACTCCACTTGTGAGGAAGTGTTATCAGTTATATTTTGGTTGCTGTGTAGGAGACCAAGATAAGAACTGGGTTCCTCACTACATTTGTTGTACTTGCGTGAAACGTCTGACTGGGTGGGCAAATGGTGGACGAAACATGAACTTCGCAGTACCGATGATCTGGAGGGAACGAAAAGATCATTCTTCAGACTGCTACTTTTGTATGACACAGATAAAAGAAATAAGCAGTAAATCGAACCACACAGTACAGTACCCTAATTTGCCATAAGCAATTAGGCCAGTTCCACACAATGCAGAATTACCTGTACCAGTACCTCTTCCCCATCTTACGGTAAATGAGAATTACGTACTTGAGGCAACTATTGAAGTTCCAAATGAAGATGATGATCCTACTTATGTAGGAAGCACATCTACATTGGATCCCCATCTGATAACTCCGGGTGAACTAAATGACCTCGTACGGGATTTAAAACTCTCCAAGAGACAGACAGAACTTCTTGATACTAAACTTAAGGCTGGAATCTGCTCCATCGTGACACTAAAGTGTGTATTTTTCGAAACCTTCATACAGAGTTTCAAAACTATTATTCTCAAGAAAATGATTTAGTGTATTGTAATAATGTCTGTGCTGTGATGGATACACTTGGACATGCACATAAGTACAGAGTGGAGATTGCTTATTGACTCTTGGAAAACTAGTTTTAAGGCAGTCCTTTTGCACAATGGCAACAAATTTCCTTCAGTGCCTTTGGCTTATGCAACTAATATGAAGGAAACCTATGAAAACATCGAAATAGTGTTAGAAAACATTCTGTATGAGAAATACAAGTGGACCGTTTGCTGTGATTTACGTCATTTCTTTGTTAATGGGTTTGCAGCTTGGTTATACGAAATGTTGTTTCCTCTGCGAATGGGACAGCAGGAACAAAGCGGAACATTACATCAAGAAGGAATGGCCAACGCATGTATTAACTCCTGGACAAAAGAATGCTGTTTATTCCTCACTGGTGAGCCCTGATTAGATAATTCTACCTCCTCTTCACATAAAGTTGGGGCTCTTCAAAAACTTTGTTAGGGCAATGGACAAAAGTAATGCAGGATCTTGTTACCTCAAGGAAAAAGTTAATCGGGTTAGTGACGCTAGGGAGTTTTGCAGACCCCCAAATAAGATGTTTGATTCGTGACCAAAAAAATGAGGATCTCTTAACTCTGGTTGAGAAAGCAGCTTGGTGTCCATTTAAATGTTTAACAGAGAATTTTTTAGGAAACAAGAAAGCCCCAAATTACCGTGAAATTGTGAGTGATTTCCGGCAATCATTCAATGAAATGGGTTGCAACATGTCACTTAAAGTTCACTATCTAGACTCCCACCTGCATTTCTTTCCTGAAAACCTTGGTGCTGTTAGTGATGAGTATGGGGAACATTTTCATCAGGACAATTCCTACATGGAGAAGGGATACCAGTGAGAGTGAAGTTCAAAAATGCTAGCTGATTACATTTGGACACTTAAAAGAGATGTTCTAGAAACCAAACACAGAAGAAAGTCGACAACTAAAACATATTAGTTGAGGTAAGTAAGTGTCCATTTATTAAGAAGATACCACTCACTTCTATTGTATTATTTATTAAGTAGATATAAAATGCTGACACGGTGTATACATCATTGAAAATATGTTTTATTTCAAATCCAATAAGATAGAAACCGTGCTTATATTGTAATGGAAGTTATATGTGATTTTATCTGCACTAATGAATATTGTAAAATGAACAGTACACATAGCATATTTTTATATAAATATGTTTATTTCTCTAGATAGAATAATGCTACTTAGAGGGCTTACTAAGTATAAATAAAGCTAACATACAATATAATTTGTGTGTTTATATACCTAACGTACCCAAGATACAAGTATGAAAATGGTTTTTAAAAAAAGAAAAAAAGAAAAAAGAAAAGAAATTTGAGGAGAAATTTTCCGAAAACACCTCTGTCACGAAAAAACTGAGGGTGAGAGAGAAAAACTGATTGCAGATTCGAATTCTACGTGAAAAGTTCTATTAGAATCTTTTATTTTCTTCCGTGTGCCAGCGAAAAAAAATTTTTTTTTTCAACTAGTGTTATAGGTACCATTTTCAAACTCAGCAGCCGTTATTCAAACCGGTTAACGTTGATCACAGATATTTAAAAAACTCACATCCGTGTATTATTTAATACAAACGAAAATTTTACCTGCACATTTCTGCACAAACGATGTATAAACGATCGCGACAATTTGTGGTTCAATCGAACATGGTGGGACTAGCACTTAGACAACTCCCCTTTTTTTCCTTCTGTCCACGCACCTGATAGCGTAGAAAACAAAACTTTCGCCTGCGTATTACTGCTCAAACGATGTACAAACAATTGAGATAATTTTCTTTTGAATCGGAGTAGGGAGGTGCTACCAATTAGGCGGCCTTTACTTTGTTATCGTTTTGGCGCGCTCGCAATTGTGTACAAACGAAAATTTCGCCTGCAAATTTCTGTACAAAACCGTAATAAACAAGTGCGACAGTTTGTGGTTGAATTCGACATGGTGGGAGGGCTATCAATTAGAGAGCCCATAGTTTGTTATCGTTTTGTTGGGGCCACATTTATGTGCAAACGAAAATTTCAACTGCACATTTATGTACAAAGGCGTACAAACAAGTGCGACAGTTTGTGGTTGAATTGAACATGGTGGGAGGGCTACCATTTAGACAACCCCCACTTTGTTTTCGTTCTGGCAGTGCCCCTAATTGTGTACAAACCAGGGCCGGTGCGAGGGGGATCGAGCCGTGCCACCACCCGGGGCGGCAAGTCTGATGGGCGGCAAAATTTGAAAAAAAGAAAAGAATACAGGGGCGATAAAATTTGAGAAAGAAAACAATAAAAGGGCGGCATGTAAAAAAACCGCCCAGGGCGGCAAAACTTCTAGCGCCGGCCCTGGTACAAACGAAAATCTCGCCTGCACATTTCTCTATAACCATATTCAAACGATTGCGACAATTTGTGGTTCAATTGCACATGGTGGGGGGCTACAATTTAGACAGCCCCCACTTTGTTTTCGTTCTGCCGTCGCCCCCTAATTATGTACAAATGAAACTTTCGCCTGCATATTTCTGTACAAACGATGTACAAACGATTGCGACAATTTGTGATTGAATTGAACATGGTGATTGGGCTATCACTTAGAAAGTCCCCCAATTTTTTTCGTTCTGGCGGCGCCCTTAATTATGTACAAACGAAAATTTAGCCTTCACATTTCTGTAGAAACGATGTGGAAACGATAGCGACAATTTGTGATTGAATTGGACATTTGGGGGGGAGGGCTATCACTTAGACAGCCCCCAATTTGTTTCAGTTTTTACGGCGCTCCCATCTATGTACAAGAAGAAATTTCGCCTGCACATTCTTGTACAAATGATGTAGAAACGATTGCGACAATTTTTGCTTGAATTTGACATGGTAAAGTGCTACGATTTAAACAGCCCCCACTTTGTTTTCGTTCTGGCGGCGCCCCTAATTGTGTACAAACGAAAATTTGGCCTGCACGTTTCTGTACAAACGATGTAGGAACGATTGCGACAATTTGTGATTGAATTGGACATGGTGGGGGAGGGCTACCATTTAGACAGCCCGCACTTTGTTTTCGTTCTGGTGGCGCCCCTAATTGTGTACAAACAAAACTTTTGCCTGCACATTTCTGTACAAAAGGTGTAGAAACGATTGCGATAATTTGTGATTGAATTGAACATTTTGGGGGGGCTAACATTTAGACAGTCCCCCACTTTTTTCGTTCTGGCGACGCCCCTAATTATCTAAAAACGAAAATTTTGCTTGCAGATTTCTGTACAAACGATGTACAAACGATTGCGACAATTTCTGATTCAATTGCACATAGTGGGGGACTACCACTTAGACAGCCCCCACTTGTTTTCGTTCTGGCGGCGCCCCTAATTGTGTACAAACGAAAATTTGGCTTGCACATTTCTGTACAAACGAAGTACAAACGATTGCGACAATTTGTGATTGAATTGGACATGGTGGGGGGCTTCCATTTTGAAATCCCCCACGTTGTTTTCGTTCTGCTGGCGCCCCTAATTGTGTGCAAACGATAATTTCGCCTTCACATTTCTGTTCAAACCATGTACAAACGATTGCGGCAATTTGTGATTGAATTGGACATGGTGGGGACTACCACGTAGACAGCCCCCACTTTGTTTTCGTTCTGGCGGCGCCCCTTATTGTGTAAAACGAAAATTTATCTTGCACATTTCTGTACAAACCATGTACAAAACGATTGCGACAATTTGTGATTGAATTGGACATGGTAGGTAGGGGGCTACCATTTAGACAGCCCCCACTTTGTTTTCGTTCTGCTGGCGCCCCTAATATTGTACAAACGAAAATTGCGCCTGCACATTTGTGTACAAACGATTGAGACCATTTCCGATTGAGTCTGATAAGGGGGGGGGGGGCTGTCTAAATGGACGTCTCCTTTTCACCTCTACTGTAATTAAATTCTTCCTGGAGAAAATCTGTAATCAACACTGTCAGTAGCTACGTCGTCGAATAATATACCTTAACAAGTACAGCTTTATTTTCGTATATTTTTCAACAGTTAACTAATTTAAAACTATCGCAAACAAGAATATGTAGTCAACTTCTTAAATACTTCGCTCGCAGGAACCCGTTCAGCGCGTGCAACAAGCAAAAACAACATGTTTGGCGTCTCACAAATGAAAAAGGGGAAAAAAGAAAAGCAAAAGCAGCACGGCAGTGCCTTATCGCAGTCAGAGCTGACAACATAGTTTCGGTCGTCACTAACGCCAATAGACCTACTAGCTGTGTACAAGAGTTATACAGTTACAATATACGTTGTGCCACAGTAGCGTTACAGGCGGAATGTGCACGAACTACAAATGAATATGGTTCTTACAAGTATCAGTCACTGCTGAACCCTTTTTACATTCTACACATCATTTTTTCTCCCACTTTTTGATCTTCACAAGCAGAAGTACCAGGCTTTCCGAGTTCACAACCATAAACTGTTTGTGTACATAGTACGTTTTCAGTTCTTCCAATGACTCTGCGCGCGAAGAACAGGGGTGATGATCGGGCTACCGAATACGGCAGTCAGAGACACCCGGTTGCAACTTTAAATGTAAAATACAAATATAGAGCCTTGACAATGCCGTGAGGATGAATATATATATATACTGTCATTTTACTCCTAACTAATGAAACACCTTAAATCAGAGAATATAACAAATTGTATAACAACTCACCTATTTACGAAATTTGTACCTAATTATATTCGCTCCCGGTATATGTAATTTGGTGTCACACCACAGAAATTTTCATCCGCACAAATTGCCAAACAGAAATAACACTTTTCGGAAATTAGGTACCTATACTTTGGAAAATATCTGAATATAGATTTGTTTTTCAGGAATAAATTGTAAAATTCACTAATTCTGAAACGCGTGATATATAATAACATTATACGCAGTTGACTATAGCAGAATTGATAATGCTCATTTGCACAATAACAATCAAATGGCTAAGCCATCCTCTTCAAGCACAGTCGTGGGTACGTAATTCACACCTTTCCGCCAGAGGCCCTAAAATAAATTAAATTTTATTTCAGGTTGCATACTCCTCAGGAAATACATTCCAAGTTTTTTTCATGAAGTGTGGATACAATTTCCGCACGTAACGCACATCGTCCATTCAGCGACAAAAAGTTGGCACAACTTTTTATAGCAAATTTTGCAATTTGTGATTACCCTAGTTTAATTAGTTATGATAGAATTTAATTTCTCGTTGGTCCCTGTCAGTCGGTGGTAGTAAATCTACATATATTTATTTCTAACTAAATCATTCTCTCCCAAACTAAACAAAACTTCAACTAAACAAAACCAAACTAAAGAAAAATTTCCCAAAATTACAAACGCTCTTTCATTCATTACTATAGTCCCACCCACTCAAGTTAGAAAAAAAAGAAGTCAACAGTCAGAAGCAATTTCAAAATTTAACGTTTTCTCAAGTTTAATATCAATAACCATTTTAATTGTTTATATATATATATATATATATATATATATATATATATATATATATATATATATATATATATATATATATATATATATATATATATATATATATATATAGGGTGGGTTCATCTAATTTTATTAATTTAATATTACTCTTCTTAGTTTATAATAAAACAAAAAAAAATACAATTTTATCTCGGTACTCACATTACAGCACGATCTTACTTGTATTCTTGCTCGCTATAAGAACTGATCATTTTGATATATCTTCCATAAAATTTTCCCGAGAATTACCGTTACATTGGACAATTTACAAAACCTAACAATTATACAACACATCAATATCTGGAAAACAAACAAAGACAAGCATTAATGTCACATTAAAACCTAAATATATCCGCATATATATTTTTAATTTATAGCTGGAACATGAATATCATTTTTATATAACAGATTCTCTATATTACATATCTAATTAGTAGTATTAGAAGTATATACTTTATTGTTAATTTACAATGTTTATCGTTTCCCTAAACATCTTTGTCTGACTCGCATGACACTTTTAATATTTCTGGGATTGTCAATATTTCTAATCTGAAAATTGTATCCAGCCAAGAAACGTTCTGTGGAACAACGTGGGCCACTCCATTTTGGACAAAATAATTTAGTTCTCTTATCTCTTAGACATGAAAGAAATTGTGTTTTAATCAATATTTTATCTTCGATAGTAAAATTATGATCAACGCGCCTTCTATAATATAATTTCTTTTTACGTTTCCACGCATTGCTCATGTTCTGGATATCCTTTGAACATAACTCCGGTTCTCGAGTGTTTAAATCTGAAGTTCTTATTTGCCATTTAACATCCAACAGATTACATACATCATAATTAAAAACTAAATCCATAGGACTACATTCTGTTTCTCCGTGAATAGCGCAATTTACTGAATACTCAATTACCCAGGTTCCTTTATCCCGAGATGTTTTTCCTTTGTCCAAAATATCTGGTGTTGTACAAAGTAATCCATTATTTTGCCAATAGATGGCTTCGGTGATATGTATATCGCGTTGTATAAATGTGATCGGGTTCAACGAGATGGCGTTCAAAAGACGAGATTGCGTTCTATAAACACTGTACAGATAATTCTGATGAGTTGACTCAGTGTTGTGTGAGCATGATTCAAAATGGACACTAGCAAAGAGACAATACGCTATATTTTACAGTTTTTTTTCATAAAAGCGAAAAAGCAAACCAGGCGGCTGCAAATATGAATAGTGTTTATGGCCCTGAAAACGTGTGGAACCATTTACATAAGGCTGGATACGAAAAGAAGCTTGGTGCATGCGTGCTTCACGAGTTAAACCCCTCAGGCTTATGAAAATCGACTGTGTCAGTTTTTTGCCATTAGGGAGAAGGCCTTCTATGAGAGAGGCATTATGATATTACCTTGCAAATGGGAACACGTTATGTATCAAATGGCGCATACGTGACCTAAATCGTATCAATCTAACTTTGGTAAGTTAAGCCTTCAATTTCATGCCGAACTAATGGATTACCTTTTACTACACCAGGTATATTCTCAAAGATTTTTTTCAGGGATCTTTCACTCGGATTCGACGCCACGTGATATGGTGACATACTTATGTCGCTAATTCCATTTGCATATAGAAAATATTTAAACTTAGCTGATGTAAACACCTTCGAAAAAGAGAACCCGTTGTGGCCAAATCGACGATGATTAGATGTTATGGCCATTAAGACAATTTCTCGGAATCACAATATTTACAACATATCATGTTTTCGGTCATTTCTATTTAAATCCTGAACATCACCATTTTCGGTTAGTTTCAAAATAGCTGCAAACGGTCAGTGATGGTATGCATGTTAAGACTTTTCACGGAATCAGAATATCTTAAACATATCACAGTTTCAGTCATATTTACCGATATCAATCCCATCAACATTTACTGTTATTTTCAAGAAAGTTGGCTAGTAGTGCAAAAATGGTCAGTGATTAATGGTTGTGAACATTGAGACTTCTTCTAAGAACCACAGTATCTACGACATATCACAGTTTCATTCTTTTTTTTATCTAAATCCAGAACATTACAATCTTCGGTTAATTTTAAAAAATGTGGCCCCGTAGTGGCCAAACGGTCGGTGATTAATAGTTATGCCCATCTTCTCAGAATCACAATATGTACAACTTATCTAACTTTCAGTCATTTTTAAAGAAATTCAGAACAGCGGCATTTTCGTTTACTTTTTTTTTAAGAAGCAACCGTAGTGGAGAAACGGGCGGTGATTTGTGGTTATGCGCATTAAGACATCTTCTCAGAATAAAAATATCTAGAACATATCACTGTTTGTCATTTTACCGCCATTTTTCCTTTCTTTCAAAAAAGTGGTCTCATAGTATCCAAATTGCATGTGATCATTGCTTGTGCCCAAAAGGGCATTTTCTCAGGATCACTATGTCCAAACATGTAACATCGTCAGTAATTTACCGAAATCCAGGCTAACGACATTTTCGGTTATTTTTAAGCAAGCGGTCAGGTATTTGCCAAACGGTCTGCGATTAGTAGCTGTGCTCGCAAAGTCCTTGTCTCAAAATCACAATATCTCCAAAATATCACAATATCAGTCAATATTATCTAAATCTACAACATAACCATTTTCGGTTACTTTAAAAAATGGGACTCGTAGTGGTCAAACGATCCGTGATTAGTGGTTATGCCCTTTAAGACCTTTTCTCAGAATCACAATATCTACAACAAATCACAGTTTGTCATTTTTACCGACATCCAGAGCAAAACCATTTTCGGTTACATTCAAAAATGTGGCCCCGTAATAGCAAACGTACCACATATTCAGTAATTTTTACCGAAATCCAGGCTATTAACATTTTCGGTTACTTTTAAGCAAGCGATCATGTACTTGCCAAACGGTCTGTGATTAGTGGTTATGCCTATTAAGAAGTTTTCTCAGATTCACAATATCTACAATATATCACAGTTTCAGTCATTTTACCGTCATCGGGGCAATCAACATTTTCGGTTCCTTTCAAGGAAGTGGCCTCTTAGTGGCCAAACGGTCAGTAATTGTTGGGTGAGATCCCTAGTACATTTGATCAAAATCACAATATTTACAACATATCACATTTTCAGTCATTTTTTGTCTAAATCATGAAGATCACCATATTCGGTTATTTTCAAAATAGCGGCCCCGTACTAGCAAACGGTCGATGATTAACGGTTTTGCCTGTTAAGACTTTTCTTAGAAACTCAATATCAAACTAAAAATCAGAATATTTTAAGCATATCACAGTTTCAGTCATTTTTACCAAACATCAATATTTACGGTTTATATCAAGGAAGTGGGTTCGTAGTCCTCAAATGGTCAGTGATCAGTGGTTGTGCTCATTAAGACCTTTTCTCAGAAACTCAATATCTAAAACATAACGCAGTTTGTCATTTTTAATGAAATCCCTTGCATCAACATTTTCGCTTTCTTTCAAAAAAGTGGCCTCATAGTATCCAAACTGCAGGTGATCATTGGCTGCGCCCAAGAGGACATTTTCTCAGAAGGATAATGTTTAAAACATATTACATTTCAGTCATTTTTATCTAAAACCTCAACACCGCCATTTTCGTTTACTTTCAAGAACGTGGCCAGATAGTGTCCAAACGGTCAGTTATTAGTGGTTGTGATCATATATTTTTTTCCAAAATCACAGTGTGTACATTTTTCACCGAAATCCAGGACACAACCATTATCTCTTACTTAAAAAAAATGGCCTCATAGTGTCCAAATTGCCAGTGATAATTGGCTGTGCCCATTAAGATATTTTGTCAGGATCACAATGTCTAGAAAATATAACTTTTTCAGTCCGTTTTACCGAAATCCAGGATATCGACATTTTCGGCTACTTGAAAAAATCTGGCCACGTATTTGCGAAACGATTGGTGATTAGTGGTAATGTCATTAAAACATTTTCTCAGAATCGCAATTTCTACAACATATCACACTTTCTGTCGTGTTTACCGAATTGAGAGCATCACCATATTCGGCTAATTTAAAAAAATGGCTTCGTTGTGACCGAACGTTTAGCGATTAGCGGTTGGGCATATTAAGACATTTTCTCTGTATCGCAATATCTACAAAATATCACACTTTCAGTCATTTTTAACGAAAACCACAAAATTCCCTTCTTCTGTTACATCACCATCTTAGGTTACTTTCAAGAAATAGACTCGTAGTGGCAAAATGGACAGTGATTAATGACCGTGATTATTAAGACCTTTTCTCAGTATCTCAATATCTACAACATATCACATTTTCAGTCATTTTGTATGAAATCCAGATCATCGACATTAGTGGCGAAAGAGTCGTTGATTAGTGGCTGTGCTCATTACTGACTTGTCTCAGAATCACAATATCTACAATATGTCACAGTTTCAGTCATGTTTACCAAATCGAGAGCATCACCATATTCGGCTAATTTAAAAAAATGGCTTCGTTGTGACCGAACGTTTAGCGATTAGCGGTTGGGCCTATTAAGGCATTTTCTCTGTATCGCAATATCTACAAAATATCACACTTTCAGTCATTTTTAACGAAAACCACAAAATTCCCTTCTTCTGTTACTATCAAAAAGTGCCCCTGTAGTGGCCAAGCGGTCAATAATTATTGGCTGTGCACATTAAAACATTTTCTCACAATCACAATTTCTACGACATATCACAGGTTCCGTCATTGTACCTAAATTCAGAATTTTACAATCTACCGTTAGTTACAAAAAGTGACCCTGTAGTTGTCAAACGGTCAATAATTTTTGGCTGTTATTATTAAGACTTCTAAGAATCAGAATATCTACAACATCTCTCAGTTTGGTTAGTTTTATATAAATCCACAACCTCACCATTTACGGTTAGTTTCAAGCAAGTGGGCAGGTAGTGGTCAAACGGTCGGTGATTAGAGGTTGTTCCCACAATGTCCTTTTCTCACAATCGCAATGACTATAATATATTACTTTTTCAGTCATTTTGAACGAGTTCCAGACCATCGACATTTTCGGTTAGTTTCAAGCAAGTGAAGAGATAATGGCGAGTCGGTCATTGATTAATTGCTGTGTCCATGTAGTCCTTGTCTCAGAATCACAAGTTCTACAACATATCTTAGTTTCAGTCATTTCTACCAAAATCCTTTTGCCTTTTTAAATAGAATAAGTATTCTTTTATTCATAATAGGTTTGAGTTTTTTAATCAATAGATATAGTGTATTTATTGAGTGAGAAGTTATTTCTTTTAATAGAAATAAAATTATTATAACTCTTCTATTTGACTGAATATCATTTATGTTTATAAGATTTGTGCTTTATATTTCTAGAATAGTAATTTATTACAGTGAACAGTATATAGGATCCGAGCGATATCTTAATCGATTTATTATGCTCGTATTAATATTTGTTCTTTCAATAGTTTTATTGATTGTTTCTCCTAATTTAATTAGAATCCTACTTGGTTGGGACGGGTTAGGATTAGTATCATATTGTTTAGTTATTTACTATGAAAATGTGCGGTCTTATAATGCAGGCATGTTGACTGCTCTTTCTAGTCGTATTGGAGACGTAGCAATTTTATTAGCTATTGCTTGAATATTGAATTATGAAGTTGAAACTATGTCTTTTATTTGCATAGAGTTTTAAATAAAAATGAGATAGTAATTATTTCTAGTTTGATTATTTTGGCGGCAATAACGAAAAGTACACAAATTCCTTTTTCTGCGTGACTGCCAGCAGCAATAGCTGCTCCTACACCAGTATCAGCATTAGTTCACTCTTCTACACTTGTAACTGCTGGAGTTTATTTGTTAATTCGTTTTAGAGACGTTTTATTGAGTGTTTATATGGGAGATGTATTGCTTTTATTATCAGGATTGACAATATTCATAGTCGGCAGCGGTGCTAATTACGAATATGATTTAAAGAAGATTATTGCTTTATCTACTTTAAGTCAGCTTGGTCTTATAATAATAATTTTGTCTATGGGATTTCCCGTATTAGCTTTTTTCATTTATTGACACATGCTTTATTTAAGGCATTACTTTTTTATGTGCGGGAGCAATTATTCATGGTGTGGGTGACACACAAGTTATTCGTAGAATAGGAGCACTTGTAAGTCAGATGCCACTCACTTTATCTTGTTTAAATGTAGCTAACTTAGCTTTATGTGGAATACCATTTTTAGCTGGATTTTATTCTAAGGACTTAATTTTGGAAGTTTCTTCTTTGTCTTTAATTAATGTAGTCAGCTTTTTCTTATTATTTTTTTCTACGGGTTTAACTGTATGTTATTCAGTACGTTTAAGATTTTATTTAACTGGTAGGGGCTTTGGGGGCACTAATATTCATTCTATTAGTGATAACGAAGGTTGAGTTATATGTAAGGGAATATTATGATTGGTAGTAATGGCAATTTTAGGAGGTGCAACATTGAGTTGACTGATTTTTTCTACTGTTAATTGTGTTGTTCTACCTTTACATCTAAAAATAGGTGCCCTGCTTGTAAGTGTAGTAGGTTTGTGGGTTGGTATTTTATTATCAAGTTATTCTATTGGACAGTCTTTAGTGTGTATGAAATTTTATTTTAGTTCTACAATAATAGGAAGCATATGATTTTTACCTTATTTATCAACAAATTATATTATTAAATTACCTTTATATGTAGGGGGTGCATATTATAATAACATTGATCAAGGGTGGAGAGAATGTCTTGGTGCTCAAGGCATGTATAGTAGTTTTAAGGACGGTTCAATATTAATTCAACATTCACCACATAATTTATTTAAAATGTATTTATTAATTTTTTTAATCTTTACAATTTTCCTCTGCTTCTTTATATTTGTGTATTTAGGTAGCTTATACTAAAAGCATAGTATTGAAGATACTAAGAAGAATTATGTTCTCTAAATATACTCCCTGAGAAGAGCACTCTCTTTTTCACCCTGAAAAGGTTATGTAATATTTATACTAAGGGGGTTATAATTGTTTTATATTAAGAGATGTTAACGGTACAATCCGCTAAAGATAAAGTTAGCAGCTTCTTCTTGATTATTCACATCTCCTTAGTTGGGGTTTGGAATACCCAGTAATATCATTAACAGTGAAATGCCTCTTTTTGGCTTCAACTAACAAGCAGGGGTCAAGAGACCAAAGGTTCTGGTCGAACTGAGTGCAATTGTTTGCTTCCTACTTATGAGATAAGTTGACAGCAACACCTTTTGGATGCAAACCAAATATTATATTTAACTATTATCCCATCTTATTAGTCGGCTCATGTTAGAGATCCTTGATTTCATTCATGATAAAGGCCTACTAGGAGAATTACTAAGAATGTTAGTCTAACGAGAGATCAGGATAATGTATTAGTGCTGTTAATAGTAATTGTTATTGGGAGTAGAAGGGCAATTTCTACATCGAAGATGAGGAAGATTACAGCAATAAGGAAGAATCGTAATGAGAAAGGAATTCGGGCTGATGACTTAGGGTCGAATCCACATTCAAAGGGGGAATTTTTTCTCGGTCATTAATAACTTTTTTGGAAAGAAGAGTTGAAATAGCTATGATGATTAAGCAAATAATAATAGTTAATAGACCAGTTGTTAAAACTGTATTAATTGCCTATTTCATTTAAATGATCCTTTAGATTGGAAGTCAAATATACTATATATATTAAATAGGCTAACCTCCTCATCAATAAATAGAGATGTAAAGGAATAGTCACACTACATCTACAAAATGTCAATATCAGGCAGCAGCCTCAAATCCAAAATGTGTGTAGGAGAAAAATGTGATAAAAGGTGACGTAATAAACAAGTGGCTAGGAATGTAGAACCAATGACAACGTGAAGACCTTGGATGCCTGTTGCTATAAAGAATGTTGAACCGTAGACAACGTCTGCAATAGTGAATGGGGCTTCATAATATTCGTATGCTTATAATGCAGTGAAGTATAAGCCAAGGAGAATTGTGAGTAGTAGACCTTGGGTGGCTTGAGTGTGGTTACCTTCTATTAATCTGTGATGAGCTCATGTTACAGTGACTCCTGAGGCGAGTAGAATTGCAGTATTGAGTAAGGGAATATGTATTGGGTTGAATGGAACGATGCCTGTTGGAGGTCAGAAAGATCCAATTTCTACTGTTGGTGCTAGTCTACTATGAAAGAAGGCCCAGAAAAATGAAACGAAAAAGAATACCTCAGAAATAATAAATAAGATTATGCCTCACCGAAGACCTAATGTAACTCGTATAGTGTGCAATCCTTGATATGTTCCTTCTCGAGTTACATCCCGCCATCATTGAATTATAGTTAATAATGTAATTAGTATGCCTAGGAAGAAAAGGGAAGGGTCATATTGACGAAATCACTTAGTGAGACCTGTGGTTGTAATTAAGGCCCCCAGAGCTCCAGTAAGTGGTCAAGGGCTTTGATCAACAAGGTGGTAGGGGTGATTTTGTGGTGCTGACATAAGTAACTTCTCTCGAATATAGTGTGACTAGGACGGCGAATACATATGATTGAATTACTGCAACAGCAGATTCTAGTATTAGAAGGGTAATTTGTCCAATTATTAGTAATGAAAGTATGGAGAGAGATAAAGAAGGGCCTGTATTACCTAGTAAGGTTAAGAGGAGATGCCCTGCAATTATATTTGCTATTAATCGAACAGCTAGAGTTCCAGGTCGAATGATGTTACTAATTATTTCAATGCATACTATAAATGGTATGAGAGGGGCCGGAGTTCCGGAAGGAACGAGATGGGCAAATATATGTTGAGTGTGATTAATTCAGCCGTAGATTATGAAACTTATTCAAAGGGGGAGGGCAAGAGTTAATGTAAAGGTTAGATGTCTAGAGCTGGTAAATACATAAGGGAATAAGCCTATAAAATTATTAAATAGGATAAAGGAGAATAAAGAAATAAATAAAAGGTTCTTCCTTGATGACTAGTGGGACCAAGAATAGTTTTGAATTCCTTATGAAGGGTTAGGGTAATTTTATTTCATAAAATGTTTGGCCGTCCTGGCAAGAATCAAAATGGGATTGGAATAATTAGAAGTCCAATTACTGTTCTAAGTCAGTTAAATGATATGTTTATAATTGAAGTAGAGGGATCAAATGTTGAAAAAAGATTTGTTATCACGTTCAGTTTATGGTTGTTTTCTTAATGTTAGTGCTATCTAAGGAAGGATGAGGTATATTTGAATTAAAATATATAATAGATGCAAATAAAAGGTAGCACAAAGAAAATATAATGAATAATATGAGTCATTTTAGGGGAGATATTTGTGGGATAGAAAAATACTATTAAGTAGTAATTTAAGCTTGACATGCTTACGTTATAGTTTAACTAATTTTTCTATTGGAGTAATTGTTACTTTACTATCTTTTGGTTTAAGAGACCATTGCTTACTTTCAGCCACCCAATGAAAGTTCTTGTATCATTTTTGTTATTCAGTTAATAAATACTGAATGAGGGCAGGCCTCAACAACAATTGGCATGAAACTGTGATTTGCACCACAAATTTCTGAACATTGACCGAAGAATAAGCCTGTGCGTGTAATATTAGCTGCTACTTGATTTAAACGTCCTGGAGTAGCATCTGCTTTAATACCAAAGGCGGGTATAGCTCATGAGTGAAGAACATCGGCAGCGGTGATTTAGATACGAATGTCAATATTAATAGGCAATATGATGCGATTGTCTACATCTAGAAGACGAAATGAATTAGGACTTATTTCATTGGTAGGGACTATATAGGAATCAAATTCTGTTAAGGAGAAGTCAGAATATTCATAACTTCAGTATCATTGATGTCCAATTGTTTTAACAGTAATTGCCGGTTGGTGAATCTCGTCTATTAAGTATAGGAGTCATAAGGATGGGAGGGCGATAAAGATTAGTGTAATAGCAGGCAGAATTGTTCAAATAGTTTCTAAGGTTTGCCCCTCTAATAAGTTGCGATTAATATATGTGTTTGGTAGAAGAGAGGCTAGTAAATAACCTACGAGAACTGTAATTATAGTTACAATGAGTATTGTATGATCATGAAAAAATAATATTTGTTCTATTACAGGGGACGCTGCATCTTGAAGTCCTATTTGATTTCAAATGGCCATTTCTAAAGAAGATGGTTATTTTTAGTTTGGGGCTTAGGCCCAATGCACTTATCTGCCACCTTAGAAGTTTGTTAGTAAGGGAAGTTCTGCATAACTATGTTCTGCTGGCGGTAAGTTCTGGAATCATTCTAAAGGTGTTGTTTGTTGGTCCGAAAAGACTACTGGTCGAGCTCTCGCAAAGGCTTCTCATATAATGATTACAAGTACTAGCACTGCAACGAAGGAAAGGAATGAGCCAATACTTGATACTATATTTCATGTAGTGTAGGCATCTGGATAATCTGAATACCGGCGAGGCATCCCTCTTAAACCTAAGAAATGTTGAGGGAAGAATGTGATGTTTACTCCTATAAATATTACTAGGAATTGAATTTTTAGTCATGTGGATTTATCGTTGTTCCTCTAAATAGGGGGAATCAATGAACAAGTCCTGCTATGATAGCAAATACAGCACCCATAGATAGTACATAGTGAAAATGTGCTACTACATAATAAGTGTCATGGAGAACAATGTCTAAAGATGAATTTGCCAATACAACTCCGGTGAGACCCTCAACAGTAAATAGGAAAATAAAACCTAAAGTTCATAAGATTGAAGGTGAGTAAGTTATTTTTGCTCCATGAAGTGTGGCAATTCATCTGAATACCTTAATTCCTGTAGGAACAGCAATGATTATTGTGGCTGCGGTAAAATAAGCACGAGTATCAACGTCTATACCAACAGTGAATATATGATGAGCCTAAACAATAAATCCTAGGAATGCAATTGCCAGTATTGCATAAATTATTCCTAAAACACCAAAGGTTTCCTTTTTACCACTTTCTTGGGTTACAATATGTGAAATTATACCAAATCCCGGAAGAATTAAAATGTAAATTTAAGGATGACCAAAGAATCAAAATAGGTCTTGGTATAAAATTGGATCTCCTCCTCCTGAAGGATCAAAGAAGGGAGTATTAAGATTTCGGTCAGTTAGGAGTATCGTAATAGCTCCTGCCAATACGGGAAGAGATAAAAGAAGTAGTACAGCAGTGATTACTACAGATCAAACGGATAATGGCATTCGTTCTAAAGTTTTCCGGGAGTTCGTATATTAATTACGGTTGTAATAAAATTTACGGCCCCGAGAATTGAAGATACACCAGCTAAATGGAGGGAGAAAATAGAAAGGTCAACAGAGGCTCCGGCGTGAGCAATGGCTCTGGAGAGAGGAGGATACACAGTTCATCCAGTTCCTGCACCACTCTCTACAATTCTTCCTGTTAATAGTAGAGTGAATGAAGGTGGTAATAATCAGAATCTTATGTTGTTTAGGCGACGGAATGCCATATCAGGTGCTCCTAGTATTAAAGGCACTAACCAATTACCAAAGCCTCCAATTATAATTGGCATAACTATGAAGAAAATTATAATGAAAGCATGAGCAGTAACAATTACGTTATAAATTTGGTCGTCGCCAATTAAGCTACCTGGTCGACCAAGTTCTGCTCGAATGAGAAGACTTAATGATGTTCCTACTATTCCTGCTCAAGCCCCAAAGATCAAGTATATTGTACCAATATCTTTATGATTTGTAGAAAATAATCATCGTTGCAAGTAAAATTAAATAGGGTGGCCGAAGTATTAGGTGATAGATTGTAAATCTATTTATGGTTAATAAACCTCCTATTAGGTTTTATAGTCAATATTTATGATGTCGGACTGCAATTCCGGAGTGGTAGTTAATATATACTAAGACCTAAAAGGTTGCCTTTTATTTATAGCTTTGAAGGCCATTAGTTTTTTTTTTTAACTTAAAGTCTTTGTTTAAAGGATGTTGACAGTTAAAGGTAAAATAATTATGCCTCTTAATGAAATAATAATGAATATCGATCTAATTGATGTTTCTTGGCTTTTTTCATTAAAGATGTTCATGTTTGATTATAGTGATTAATAATGAAGGCAGCATAGGCAATTCGTATATAATAGAAAAGGGTAATTAGCGCTGTTATTACTATCAGGGTGAGAATAATAAATGCTATTTTTTCAGCAGTTTTTATAATGATGATTCGTTTAGGTAAGAATCCTAAAAATGGTGGAAGACCCCCTAAAGATAAAAGACTAGTAAAGATAGCTAATTTTGTTGTTACCATAATATTATTAGAGAAAGTTTGATTAATATGGAAAGGGTGACTGCTATTATTGAAAGTTGGGCCTAAAATAAGAAGTAGAGAGATCATGCTATGTCACTTAGCAGAAGGGCTATGAGTATTCAGCCAGTGTGATTAATAGATGAAAATGCTATGATTTTACGTAGTGATGTTTGATTTAAGCCTCCGATTGAGCCTACTACTAAAGATAAAATTAAGGTTAGATAGATTAGATTTGTATAATTTAAGCTGTAGGAAAGTAGGCCGAGGGGTGTCAATTTTTGTCATGTTATTAAAATAATGCAGTCTATTCAGAGTATAGCCTCTATTATTTCGGGAATTCAGAAGTGAAGAGGAGCTGCTCCTATTTTAAAAAGTAAGGAAATAGTGATTAAATAATATGTAGTTTTCAGTCCTATGTAAAGTAGATTAATTGCTATTAAAAGTAAGGATCTTGTAATGGCTTGTACTAAAAGTATTTTAAAGCAGATTCGGTGTGACGTTGATTGTTGGTCTTTGAAATTAGGGGGATGAATGATAGAAGATTAATTTCGAGACCAATTCAAGTACCAAATCATGATGAGGAAGTTAGGGAAATAAGAGTTCCTAACACAAGTGTTGTAGAGAATAAAAGAGTTTTAGGGTTAGTGAGCATTAGAAAAAGAAGAGTAATCTTCATATGCGGGGTATGAGCCCACTAGCTTATCTTAGCTTATCTTTCTACGCTTTAGTGTACGATGCACGTTGATTTTTGATATCAAAGGTGAAAGTTTATTTATTTTAGGTGTAATAAGAGTATATTGAAATACTAGATTTATCCTATCACGATAATCCTTTAATCAGGCATCTTATTATTTAATAATTATTTATAGAAGTATACGAGAATTTAAATAGATGAGTATTGTGTTATAATAATTAAATTTAGAAATAATATATATTAATATTAATTAAAACTTGAAAATCTATTAAATCCTCTTAATTAGCCTGAGATACCGGCTAAAGGTATATTAATAAGACTAACGTATCCAAAATATGCTAGTTTTTACAGCATATGTGTAAGGAGAAAATAAATATACTTGTATAGGATACAATTTTGTTTGAAGGGGGGAAAAACAAAATTGTATCCTAGACAAGGGGGAAATAGGTTTTAATTAATACTAATTTTTATCAATTGGATTAAATACATAACTAATAATTATTTATTTTAGCGTTATAAGTTAATAATAAAGTATTATCCTGGCTTTTCTTCTCTTGTTTATCTAGTTGTACGTGTAACCTTCTGGATAAGAAATAAGTATTATTTATCTTAAAGGTAAGTGATGAAGTGTAATTGGTCGCAGTACTTGGTTTTGTTTATTAATTAGTGTTTGAAGCAGTTAAGGTTTAGGAAGACCCGGCGAAATTCGTGCCAGCTGCCGCGGTGAGACGAGGGGGCTGAAGGGAACAGTATTGACGGTTAAGATGTAGTTATAAATTTAAGTTATAGGATTTTGTCTTTTTATTTTTAGGTGGAATTATTATTTAAAATAATGAATCCTGTGTTTGAAGCTATGAAATTATTTGTTAAACTAGGATTAGATACCCTATTATTTTAAATGTAAAATGTAATACCTGGGTAATAGTAGTTATATTCTTGAAAATCAAAGGATTTGACGGTATTTTAGACTGTTCAGAGAGAATCTGTCCCGTAATCGACAATCCACGATATATTTTACTTACTATTGTTGGCAGTTTGTATACCGCCGTAGTTGAAGGTATTAAGGACAGGTTAGAAACCTTCATTATCTTTATTGAGGAAGACTTCAGGTCAAGGTGCAGCTTATTAGTAAGAGGAGATGGATTACAATAGAATGTTTATACGAATTTTATTATGAAATCATTTAAATGAAGGTGGATTTGAATGTAATATTAGTTATATTGCTATTATGAGTAGGGCTCTAGGATATGTACACATCGCCCGTCGCTCTCATTTGTTTAGGTGAGATAAGTCGTAACATAGCGGGTGTACCGGAACGTGTGCCTAGATTGAATTAATAACAAAATAGAGCTTGTTAGTTGAGCTATTCGTTTACATCGAGGAGGTTTCTGTGCGATTCAGATTATTTTGATTGAAGGATGTACTTATATGTATATGATTTTTATATTGAGATTAAGTGAATCAACTTTCATTGATGTTATTGTATAGGGAATAGAGTTAATTTTTTGATATTATAGTTAATTAGTACCGTAAGGGAATGTTTAAATAAGTGAAATTTTGTTTGAGTGGAAGAAGACATGAAATGTTGTACCTTTTGTATCAGGGAGCACTAAATAATATTATTATATAATTATTTCCCGAAATGGAAAGAGCTAAAATGTTATGGTATCATAGGTAGTATACTATTTGTAAATTTTTTTTAGTGGTGAAATGCCTTTCGGTTTCCATTATATCTGGTTGTGCAGGAATTGAATTTCATTCAGCCGCGGCTGAACTTGTTGTAGATTTGTTTTTTGTAGTTTTGCCGTGAGTAATAGTAAGGGGGATTTGCTCTTCACTTGTATTATTTATAATGTGGTTTTATATTAAATGAAAGATGTAAGCTTAGGAGTAGCCACCATTTGTAATTTTGTTATAACTTATTTGAGTTGTTTATCATATTTTGTTACATTTAATTTATTACTGTACCTTTGCTTTAAATTAGTTAAGGTAATTTATAATGGTGTTATTAGTATATTGGAGAGGATGATTAAAGGAATTCGGCAAAGATTTCCTCCGCCTGTTTATCAAAAACATGTCCTTTTGTTAAAATAAAAGGTCTGACCTGCCCAGTGAGGTTTTAAACGGCCGCGGTATCTTGACCGTGCGAAGGTAGCATAATCATTAGTCCTTTAATTGTGGGCTTGTATGAAAGGTTGGACGAGTGGAAGACTGTCTTTATTCGTAATATTGAATTTTACTTTTGAGTGAAAAGGCTTAAATAATTTAAAAGGACGATAAGACCCTGTAGATCTTTATATTTTGGTAGTAATTTTTGTAGTTGGTAATGAATAAATTTGCTATTTAATTGTTGCGTTGGGGCGACGAGAAGATAAAATAAACTCTTTTTTATGTAATTACTTTTAGGTATTTTTATGATCCTTTATTAATGATTGTTAGACTAAGTTACCTCAGGGATAACAGCGTAATTTTTTTTGAGAGTTCATATCGACAAGAGAGATTGCGACATCGATGTTGGACTAAGATTTTATCTAGGTGCAGAAGCTTAGTGTATAGGTCTGTTCGACCTTTGAAATCTTACATGATCTGAGTTCAGATCGGCGTGAGCCAGATCGGTTTCTATCCTTTATTGACAATAGTACTTTAGTACGAAAGGACCAAGTACTAGTAATATTTATTTTTAGGAAATAAAAGTAAATGAGCATTACTTTGGCAGATAAGTGCATTAGATTTATTATCTAATAATGGATGAATTGAGTCCAGGTAATAATGTATTATGACTATATTATAGGTGTGGTTTCTTATTTGGTTTTGATTATTTGTGTTTTAATTGGGGTTGCATTTCTAACTTTATTAGAACTGAAGGTTTTAGGATATATTCAAATTCGTCGGGGACCTAATAAGGTGGGTATTTGTGGTTTACCTCAGCCTTTTGCAGATACAATTAAGCTATTTACTAAGGAGCAAGTTTTCCCTACTATATCTAATTATTATCCTTATTATCTAGCTCCTGTTTTTAGTTTATTTTTATCCTTGTTAGTATGATTAAGAATTCCTTATTTAAGTATTATACTTACTTTTTCTTTGGGTTTATTGCTCTTTTTTTTGTTGCACAAGCATGGGCGTGTACACTGTAATAATTGCTGGTTGATCTTCTAATTCTTCAAATTCTTTGTTAGGAGGTCTCCGAGCAGTAGCACAAACTATTTCTTATGAGGTTAGTTTGGCTTTTATTTTGTTGTCTTTTGTATTTTTAGCTGAGAGATATAGATTGTTGAATTTTTGTTATTATCAGGAAGAGTTATGGTTTTTATGAATCACGTTTCCTTTAGCATTAGTTTGATTTGCTTCTTGTTTAGCTGAAACTAATCGTACTCCTTTTGATTTTGCAGAAGGTGAGTCAGAACTTGTTTCTGGGTTTAATATTGAGTATAGAGCAGGGGGATTTGCTCTTATTTTTATAGCTGAATATGCTAGTATTTTGTTTATGAGAGCTTTATTTAGAGTTTTGTTTTTGGGATATGATATTTTTTCTGTTTTATTTTTTTGTAAGGTAGTATTTATTTCTTTTGGTTTTATTTGGGTACGAGGAACGTTACCACGATTTTGATATGATAAATTAATATATCTTGCTTGAAAGTGTTTTTTGCCTTTGTCTCTTAATTATCTTTTATTCTTAGGAGGCATAAAGCTTCTTTTTATTTCTCTTTTAATTTAAGTGTATTAAATTGAGAATAAGTTCTTAGAGCTTTGCTCTGTTGTATGTTTTCAAAACATATGCTTATTCTCAGCCAAAGAACTAAGTTTTATTTAGTAGGAAATCTCATAAGGAGGAGAGATATGGCACAAATAGGAAGTAAGCGAAGTAGATAACCGTGAGAATTTGGCCTGTTAGAATGTAAGGGTCTTCGACTGATCGAGCCCCAATTCAAGTTAAAAGGATTACAGTGCTAACTATAATTCAGAATATAATTTGGTTAACAGGATAAAATTGTAGACCTCGAATTTTTCTAGTATGAAAAAATGGCATAATCGTTAAAATGAGGATTGATATTACTAAGGCAATAACCCCTCCAAGTTTATTAGGAATGGAACGAAGAATGGCATAAGCAAATAAGAAGTATCATTCTGGTTGAATATGTACTGGTGTGACTAATGGATTCGCGGGAGTGAAATTTTCAGGATCTCCTAGTATGTAAGGATTTCAAAGGGTAAGTAGTATTAAGGCTATTATTATTGTTAGAAATCCAATAGTGTCCTTAGTTGAAAAATAGGGGTGGAAGGGAATTTTATCTTGGTTTCTATTAAGGCCAAGAGGGTTGTTAGATCCTGTTTGGTGGAGAAATAGGAGGTGTACTATGGACATGGCAGCTACAATGAAAGGTAAGAGAAAATGGAAGGCAAAGAATCTATTTAAAGTAGCATTATCTACGGCAAATCCCCCTCAAATTCATTGTGCTAATATTGTTCCTAGATAGGGGATAGCTGATAATAGATTCGTAATAACTGTTGCTCCTCAAAAAGATATTTGACCTCAAGGTAGGACGTAACCGACGAAAGCAGTTGCTATGACTAGTAGTAGAATAGCAACTCCTACTCTTCAAGTATGATGATAGAGATAAGAGCCGTAGTATATTCCTCGGCCGACGTGTAAGTAAAGACAAATGAAGAAAAAAGATGCTCCATTAGCATGTAAAGTACGTAAAAGCCACCCAAAGTTTACATCTCGACAGATGTGAATTACTCTGTTGAAGGCGAATTCAATACTTGATACATAATGTATTGCTAGAAATAGGCCTGTAGCAATTTGAATAATTAAACATAAGCCGAGAAGAGAGCCAAAGTTTCATCAATATGAAATGTTAATAGGAGCTGGAAGATCTACTAAAGCGATGTTAGCAATTTTAAAAAGAGGGTGATGTAAGCGAATTGGTGTTGACATATGACTTAGAGGGCCGAAGAGGGCCTTGGTATAGTGAAGTGATCCTTACTACTGCAATTAGTGTAATAAATAGATATGTTGCTAATATAATAGTATTTATTAAGATTGATGTTATATAAAATTTTATACCGGGAATTTCTTGGTTCGGTTAAAGCCTGGAGATATTCTGACTAATAGGCTACAGCAGCGAAAGACGATATACGCTATCAATGATAAATGTTATGACTTATATAGAGAATAAAACGAAAAACTCAATATCGGTCTTTCGTCCCCTCCCCTCTCCGTTGGAAAAAAATCTGCGGGCTTTATTGACTATGATGTTGCTTACTTACTGTATTATATTATTCTATACATGGAATAAATACCTCTGTGATTTATATAATAATAAGAATCTTATCTACATTTATTACGGCCCTTGCTTTACGACAGCGTAACATATTCATGTTCAAACACTTTCACGTTCGTAATCTGATTTCCTTCGACAACAATGGAATTGCTATGAGTGAATTTCCAGTGGACGTACCGCTAATCGACACTACTACATTGAAGTACTAAAACGACTTTGAAAAATTTAGAAAGATGACACAGTTGTGGAGTTATCGATAGCTGTTTCACCAGGTGAATGCACCTACTCACTTCGCTCTATATGACAAGCATTCTTTCACCCGCGAAAGTGTTATTGTGTTGAGTCATCCTCCTTATTCACCTGTTTTGGCTCCATGCTATTATATTATTGTGAAAAGTCAGATATTAATTAAAAGGAACCCATTTACCTCAGTTCAAGAAGTTTAGGCAAAAGCGGAGAGTCTCGTGAAGATCTTTGCAGAATCCTCGTTCCAGACCAGTTACCAGCATTGGCAGCACCGTATGCAGAAATGTGTGAATCGCGAATGGGACTACTTTGAAGGTGATAATTTTTTGTAGAACTGATTCTGTAAGTACAATGGTTTATTTAACCAATCTTTATTGTGTGTGTGTGTGTGTGTCACACCTCGTATTCTGTTAGTTAAGTGGTGAGTTCGCAATGACGAAGGCACGTGATTTAATGACAATTATCTGTATGAACTTCACCATAGATGCCTGTACACTTTCAGTTAACACCCTTCACGACTTTTAAAGCATCCAGGCTTGTTGAAAAGAATTCGAACTTATTGAATTTGGATCAGCCTCAAATGGAACAATATAACATCATCTTAGCTGAAGAACATTCGCAAACCTGTAGATCAGTTCAATTTATCACGATCACTCGTATCCCATTTTCTACTACAGAAATCTAAGATTGTACATCAGAGACATTAAAAGAATTCGGCACGTAAACAATATATACATTCAATTGCAAATTCATATAGTATTTCATTATAGAATATGATGGTACATTGAACGAATAATTAATTTCTAAGAACTTCCCCTCTTTCCAAACGAAATCCATATCTACAAACCACATCCTGAAATTCTAATACTTGTATAGGCAACACTTTGTAAGATATGGCCTTGCTATTCAGCTTCGAATCTTTATGTGTCTCCAGCTTTAAATTATATTTATAAATTTGTGAATAAAACGTATAAACTCCAATAGAATCTGAAGAATTCTGAGACGAAAGCAGTAACTGTTGCTCTATATTGTTGGTCAATTTAATCAAAGGAAAAAAAATTGAATCCTGGCTCAAGAACAGAAGTATGTATACACGACACCAAAAGTGCATTACCACCTGCAATTCTTCTTTTCCTACAATAGCAGGCAACCCAAAAATCTCGGCGGTTGGGTTGGTTGCGAATTCGAAAGGCGTTAGACTAAGCCTCAATTTTGTCACAAATATATCAGTGTGGCAAACTCCAAATAAGAGAATAAAATAAATTCTTCAGAATGACAATTTTATTATTCTGACGGAGTTGGATGACAGCAAAAGTTAAAAATAACTCTTTCGCAGTTCAAACAAGATGAATGGTAAGAAACAGTTATTAGAATAAAGCATTTCTTTCCTTCCTCCCACCCAACCAAAAAATTAAGCTCATAAAAGGAAAAAGTTATATAATATAAATGTTTCACATAAAAGTCTAACATCACAAAAACAAATAGTTACACGAATCGAAAAAGAGACAAGTACACAATATCGCAGGCCAGTGGCGTAGCAGACTTGCGGCCCTCCCACGCGAGATAAGGAGATGGGATCCTAGTAAACCCCATTGTTATAATAATAATAATAAGAATAAGAATAATAATAATAAATTGTTGTTATTATTATTATTATTATTATTATTATTATTAAAAAGTCGTTTCCTTTTCAAAATCTCTGACTTTACCTACGAGCATGAATGCATATAGCAATCATGTGTGCACGTTTTGTCAATGAGTGGTCCCAAAGGCAAAAACGGGTGGAAAACTTCCAGAGAGAGAAACAAATCTTTCTTATGGTAAATTCTGGTTCAAGGTTCGAAGCACTTGCTTTTGCAATTGATTTCTTGTTTCTTTTTTTAGAGAAGAGAAAAGTTCTGGTGCCTAATAAATTATACCATATAATATTGCAAATTTGCAAGTGGATGTATTTACATTGCAATTTGTGGTAATAAAGCTTTTATGATTAGAAAACAATATTGTAAGAAGTAAGTTCAATTTCTTTATCCATCGCAAATCTTGGAGACCCTTACATCTCGCTCCTAATATCTATTTCGAAAATCTAGAATGATATATTCATGTCCATATATTTCCATACCGAATGTTGATATATGATAATATAAATACCGGCAATAACGATATATCGACATATCACAGGCCCAGGTCTGAGAAGTGATGCTAGAGATATTTTGGAATCAACTATGAAATTCTAAATAAGTTCTCCATTTCCGTATCCAATGTGAAAACGAATAGAAATTTTAAGGAAAAAAAATTAAGATAAAATTAGGTTTTCCGTTTCCTCTTGAATACAAAACTATTAACACAAGACTATTGCTGTAATTTACCTATCACTTCTGTTTCTGATTGTTATCACAAATCAGCGAAAGTACAATACTTTACATAGTATACAGATACTTTCTATACCGTTTCACAACCAAGCAACTCGGAAGATGAATTTCCTGTGATATTCAAGTGGATGTTCTACAAAATAGTCGTAATTCATTGGCCATATTTATATCAATACTTTGGTACGGACTAAGAGCTACAATACTAATAGATCTAGAAATTAGAGATTTTATTTCTTTTTTCTCTCAGACTAAAAGACTTCTGCATTTTCCTGAGATTTTAATTTTCCTCATATATTTCCCCTATCCAAAGCTAATTCTGGCTACGACGGTTTCGAGGTAATCGGTAAACGAAAGAGTAAAGTTTGTCGACTGTCAACCCTCGACAGTTTATGAAAAGATATTTCACAGTTCAAGCTGTTATTTTTTCGTTACAAAAACACTCCAGGTTGACTCTATTCATGGTGAATTACTGAACATAATCATTTAAATTATTGAAAAATGAATAATTATTTTTAAACAGAAAATATCGTTACAGTTAACTAGAATGCAGCAGTAGATAAAGGTGAATGAAAGTATTGTTTGTTTGTTGAGATTTGCAAACTGAATGTAGATAATGAGTGTTTATTCAACCATAGACTTGTCCAGTGGCGGATTTACGATGGACGTCTTGGGACACGGTGGTTTGTAATACGGCTCTTTAGAGCTACTTTTACGAGCTCCAAACTCTGGAATGGGTTTTATTTATATACAAAATTAGAAAGATACCCCTTCTGGGGGCCAATCGTGTTGATCGGCAACTAGTTCCTCCCCTAGTGTTATGTGGCAGAGTTAGAAGACATTTAGTACGTGTCAGCTCCTGATGATGCTGATTCTGTATTCTTGGGAAGGGCAGATGCAAGGTGGAGCAAATTTCATTTGAAACTTGACCCGACTCCAAAAAGATTCTCCTTTTAAAATACAGTAACTTACTGTAACTTTAATTGCACCGCAAAAACTTTGTTTTTGTTATGTATTTTTTGGGGGTGTTCACAAAAGTAACACATCCGAAGTGTAACACTCCGATTTTGACGAAAATTGGCACGTACACAATACACACAAAATAATTGAATAGGTGTTTTTTTTATTTTCTGCGGAAAAAAGTTTTAAAGGCAAAAGTCCAAGCCAAAATGTTCAACGTTGACACCCTAATAGCAAGAATGACAAACGCTGATATGTTGTAGATATTGTGTTTCTGATAAAAGGTCTTAGTAATCACACCCACTATTCACTGACCGTTTGCCCACAACGAGGCAACTTTCTTGAAAGTAACCGAACATGACGATGTTCTGGATTTCGACAAAATGACTGAAACTGTGGTATGTCGTAGATATTGTGATTCTGAGAATGTGTCTTATTGGTCACAACCACTAATCACTGTCCACGTCGCCACTATGAGCCCAGTTTCTTGAAAGTAACCGTACATATTGATGGCCTGGCTCTCGGTAAAAATGATTGAAACTGTGATATGCTGTAGATGTTCTGATTCTGAAACAAAAAGTCCTAAAAGGCCCAACTACTAATCGCTGACCGTTTGACCGCTACGAACCCACATTTTTTAAAGTAACCGAAAATGGTCATGTTCAGGATTTAGGTAAAAATTACTGAAACTCTAATATGTTGTAGATATTGCGAATCTGTGAAAATGTCTTAATGGGCACAGGGAATAATTACTGACCGTTTGACCACTAAAGGGTATCTTTTCAATAGTAACGGAAGATGGATTTCGGTAAAAATGATTGTGATTCTGTGAAAACGTCTTAATCTTCACAACCACTAATCACTGTCCACTTCGCCGCAACTAGGCCACATCCTTGAAAGTAACCGAAAATATTGATGGACTGGATGTCGGCAAAAATGGCTGAAACTGTGACATGTTGTAGGTATTGTGATTCTGAGGAAAGGTTCTTATAGGCCCAACAAATAATCACTGAACCTTTGGCTAGACGGAGGCCACTTTCTTGAAAGTGACGGAAGATACTAATGTTCTGGATTTCGGTAAAATGGCAGAAACTGTGATATGGTGTAGATCTTGTGTTTCTGAGAAGAGGACTTTATGGTCACAACCATTTATCACTAACCGTTTGCGACTATCCGGAAAATACCTTGACACGTACCGAAGATGGTGATGTCCTGGATTTCGGTAAAAATTGCATTAACTGTGATATGTTGTAGATTTTCTAATTCTGAGAAAATGTCTTAATGGGCATAACCACTAATCAATGACCGTTTAACCACAACAAGGCCACGTCCTTGAAAGTAATCGAAAAGGTTAATGCCTGCATGTCGGTAAAACTGACAGAAATTTTGATATCTTGTAGATATTGTGATTCTGAGAAATGGTCCCAAAGACCCTACTACTAATCGCTGACCATTTGGTCACAACGAGGCCACTTCGTTACATGTAGCTGAAAATGTTGATGGGCTGGATGTAGGAAATATTACCGAAACTGTTGTATGTTGTAGATTAGTCTTAATAGGCCCAACCACTAATCACCGAACGTTTGGCCACAAAGAGGCCACTTTCCTGATAGTAACCGATGATGTGCTCGATTTCGGAAAATGGCAGAAACTGTTGTATGTTGTAGATCTTGTAATTTTGAGAAAATGTCTCAATAGGCACAACCACTATTCACCTATAGTTTGGCCACTACGAGTCCACTTTTTTGAAGGTAACCGAACATAGTGAAGCTGCGGATGTTGTTAAAAATGACTGAAATTGTGATATGTTGTGAATCTTGTGATTCTGAGGCAAGGACTTTATAGGCACAGCATCTCATCACTGATCGTTTGGGAACTACGAGACTACGTTTCTGAATTTATCTCAAAATGGTGATATTATGGATTTAAATAAAAATGACTGAAACTGTGATATGTTGTACATATTGTGATTCTGAAGAAATATCTTAATGGGCATAACCACAAATCACCGATCGTTTTGTCACTACGGGGCCTCCTTTTTTAGGGTAACCGAAGATGGTGGTGTTCTGGATTTCGGTAAGAATGTCTGAAACTGTGATATGTTGTAGGTAATGTGATTCTGAGAAAATGTCTTAATTGGCATAACCACTAATCACCGACCGTTTGGTCGCTATGGTGCCACTTTATTGAAAGTAACCAAATATGGCGATGTTCTTGATTTCGGTAACAAACGACAGAAACTGTGATAAGTTGTATATATTGTGACTCTGGGAAAAGGCCTTAATGGTCACAACCACAAATCATTGTCCATTTGTCCATTTCAAAGTAACCGTAAATATTGATGGCCTGGATCTCGGTAAAATTACTGAGACTGTTATATGTTTTCGATATTCTGATTCTTAGAAAAATCTTAACAGGCGCAATAACTAATCAGCATACATTATTTTGTAGGGAACACCATCTGTGTCAAAATATCCCTTCTCGACTGCAACTTATGTTTCTTTTTGTCCATTTTGTTTCAAATGAGAGCCCAAACCTGCAATCTATTAAAAATAGGAAAAATAAGGATGACTTCCTTTCCAGTAGGGTGTAGAGGGACTTTTTGATTTTATTTAAGAATTTTGGAGTATAAATTCACAGTAATTTGGGAATGTACCGTTCATTCTCTACATTTTAATGTTACAGGTTAGTATTTAACTGGTGATACTGAGGAGCAAAAACTTGACCAGGGTGGTCTGCGACAGATGTTCTCTAACTACATTAATTAGCATAAACTTAGTCGAAATGTTTTGAAGTAAATCCAAAATGTGTTGAAGTTATTTTGGTGTGTTTACTGAAAGTATGAAGCTAACTACATTAGAAACAAACAAATAAATAAATAGAACAATAGTTTAAACTTTGGAACTACGATTTCATTTTTTTTATAAGTTAAGAAATGTAATCCAAATTTAGAAAGATAATTGCAAACGATGTGATTAGAATAAACTTTTTATGTTCAAATTTACAATGATGTAGGTCCCAAATAAAATTTAAGGAAGTACTCTAGTTTCCTCCAGAATTTGGTATTGTTAGAGGGAAATTGTAAGCCTATTTTATTGCATATCAAACAAATGTATTACTTACCGGTTCTGCTGTTCACTAAACAGATTATTACTCATGCATGGAATGTTCGTTATATTGAGTAGCTCCTGAAAATGGGAATAAGCACTTCCAATTTTAGAGTACCCCATAATTGCACTTTCATTTATTCTCATAACGTTTGACCTGGGAGTTTCTTCAGTTAAATGGACTATTTCTCAGTTGCATACCCTGCATGGATATAACTACGGAGATCAAAACGCGTTTCTTTGTGATATTGCAATTTCTCTAAAGTGCAGACTTCAAGGTGTTTATCTTGTAATATCATCGACCACGGAATGACGTGTCCCAAATCTACAATTCTGAGGAAACACTTTACTCAGATATCTTGGTGACTTCAATTTCAGGCTCGATTACATAGAATGGTTTTGTTTCGGTATTGTGGAGAAAACATATCGTAGGTTCTTCACCGATGTATTTGGCTTTCCGAAGGCTATTGTCTTCCTCTAATTTAGTATATTCCAAGTTCTCAGTAACGCCATTTACATTCAAATTTTCGTGGTTTCCACGCTAGACAACGTGCTTTGGATTGTTTATTTCCCTTTCTCGTCTTTGGCAGTGTTCATTGAGTGTGTCTAATTTCCTGACCACAACATTTTCTTGACCACCGCCAAAACTATGAGGATCGCCAGCTTCAAATTTTCACCAAATACATAAATCAACACCACAAATATATCTACCAAGAATCATTCACATATCTCAATACTTACTATACAAATATATTAAAAATGTTAAAATATTCGTATAACTTGGACAACGGCAAAACTATGAGGGCCACCAAATTAAATTTTCACCAAATATGTAAACCAACACTACCAATATATACACAAACTTTCATTCAGATATCTCATTATTTAGTAAATATCTATATCATTTTTTTAAATTTTGGTACAACTGGTCCACCGCCAAAACTATGTGGTCCAGCAACTTTGAATTTTCGCAAAATATATAAATCAACACCACCCATACATCCATCATCTTTCATTCTGATATCTCAATATGATATTGTTAAAATTTGGACTAAATTCGCCACTGCCAAAACTATTAAAGCCACCAACCTCAAATTTTCACCAAATATATCACTCAGCCCCCCTAATATATCCACCAACTTTCATCGAGACATCTCAATATTTACTATATGTGGGTATCAAAAATTGTTAAAATTTTGATATAACTTGGCCACTGCAAAAGCTGTGAGGGCCAGCAACTTGAAATTTTCTTAAAATATATAAATCAACACTACCACTACATCCACAACTTTCGCAGAGCGCAAAGCGCAGAGCGATCGGTGGAAGTGTCGCTCGTGGAATATACAGTAACATAACTAGCGACCGAGACATCTTCGTTGGTTATAGTCAGGGATGATATGTTTAAAACAAAATGTTTAAAACAAGTGTTTAAAACATGTTTAAAATGAGGGCTGTTGTTTTATTCAGTTTGTTTTAAACGTTTTAAACAAAATGTTTTAAACGAGTTTTTTTCGATGGGGGTTGAACCTGTTTAAAACAACTAAAATATCAGATTGAGTAAGTTAATTTAATTTTCTAACAAACAACCCATCCTCCGCAGGATTTGTGCATGGAGTAAATTACAAGCAGAGTTATATTCTTATTATAACCGTAATTACTGAACGAAATTCTGCACATCAATGTGCGTAAGACTAAACTAACAGAAATTCAAATGAAGTAATTCAACATTTCTTAATTTCCAAGAATAACGGATTTTAAACACACTATACACTATTCTAAGATCCAAATTCACAAATTCAGAACTTGGGTATTTTTTGATCACTATCATTTCCATAATAATGAAGAGTTCTCACATCATAAGCTAGAAGAAATACTCTGACAAACACAATACAACTCATAGAAAAGAGCAGTGACTAGCCTACAAAAAGCAAATGGCATATTTTAACTAAACAGTTTTCAAGATACATCTCTAACTGCAACATGGGTAGCTAATAATAATTAATGTCTACGGCATAACAACACAATTAACTCTAGACGCCCGTCAGGGATTTTAACAAAATGGTAGACTCTCAGGTTCCGGGCTTTGGCGACCTCCCTATTTATCACAGAGTCATGAGTTATACACCATTGGGAAGCCTATAGACCACGAATTCCATTGAGGTAACTTTCGTGAAATTTCCGCCGTATTCGTAGAAAAAGAATAGACATAAAAAATCATTAAAAATATGAAAATATTGACTTTGTGGGGCCCTGGCAAACCTTGCTGCCACTCTACGCTGACAAAATTATGAATGTGTAGGCCACATACTTGTGACAATAATGTAAAAAATGGTAGCTATTGCTGCCATTGCGTAATGAATTCGTTTTATGTAGGAAATATTTTCAAAAAAATTATGCGTAAAAAACATTCATTGAATTAGATATTCTCTCCCTTCCCTCACTAGTACCACGTCCATATGCAAATCATTTTTGCTGCACACATCATGTATACGAACAAGAATTATGCTTCTAGACCACTTCAGTGAAATATATCTTGTGTTATATGGGACCGTCCCGAAAACAAATGTAAATTACCCAAATTTTACCCCCTCTTCCTCTATAAACAACAAGTACTCATACAGCTTACTATAATGTAGGGGAATACCTCATTGTTTCACATACCAATTTTTATGGATGTACCGCAAAGGGGGGAGGAATACCCGCCAAAACCTGTAGAAAAAATTTGATGAAAAATTAAAAACGAGCTTCATCCCCCTTTCTCTGCCGTACATACGTGTTCCCTATATACATAAAATGCAACTGACGGAAAGCTTTATCCCTCAAAAATACTTTGGTACCAAATCATCTTTCTAGCTTAATTAGAGGCTGAGCTATTGATGTTTGTTGTAAAAATAAATGTAATTTATATCAAAAAACTTAAACTCCAAAAAATGGCTAACTTTGCCCCCTCCCTTCTCCCCCATACAAGCAAGAAGTACAAATAGACGATATTACCATGTAGTGGCCTACTTCATTGCTTCACGTAACAATTTTTATGAATCTATCCCCCAAGAGGGGGAATGCCCCCAAAAAACTTTTGAAAACAAAACACGATATTTACCCTCCTCCCATATACATAAAATGCACACCAGCAAAGCTGCATCTTTCAAGAATAAATTGGTACCAAAACCATCCTCCAGCCTTAATTTGAGGTTTAAGACTGAGCCATTGAGGTTTAAAGCCCTGACACAGCAGTTACGTCAATGGGCGTTTAAAGATTAAGAATGCAGACGACCAGTAGAACCTAACACAAAGAAACTTGAACTACGTAATCCGTGAACGGAGATCGGGAAAATCCCGATTTCTTTCTCCGGAATTGAACATTTGGGCGAATCGAGATTAGGGAAGTTCCCGAAATTTGATCTATCGGTTGAATATAGATGGCAAGCAATACCTAAGTGTGTAAAACTGTAATATTTAGATTATTGTTTTAAACAAAATATACATTTTAAACATGTTTGTTTTGTTTAAAACAAAGTACTTTGTTTTAAACGTTTAAAACGTTTAAACAAAAAAACATGTGTTAAACATAAAAAACGTTCTTTTTGTATTTTTTTTAAAAAACATGTTTTTTTCAACTCTGGTTATAGTAGTGTTCTCTAATAAAGAGTTAATGAACGGCGAGTTGGAGGGGGTGAGAGAGATTGATGGTGAACTTGATCGACGAAGGGTTTACACCTTATGAGTATGAGGTATGCACAGGAGGGGGCGAGTCGCGCATGTTCGACCCAAGGTCATCTGCGGGCATCCATTGGTGAACACCTAAATCACAATAATGGCAGTAAAGTGAATAGCGTTTTTGCTCTGTCTCGGAACGATCGCCGGGCTGGAAATCGCCGACCTCTAAGTTACAGAAAATGCAAGCGACAACATCGGGTGGGTGGAGGAAATTAAAGCCAGTGCGGGCGAGTGAAGCCGGTGAGATGAAGGGTAAGGACGAGTCAGTGAAGGTGGCCTACCGGACTCTAGTCCCTTAAATCCTGTACTGGGGAGGTCGGTGTGAGTGTACTCTGTGTATACAGAAAGATAACACAAGATTGGAAATCCTATTGGAAAATCGCCTGCCTAAGAAACAAAGCAAAATATAGTAAACAAGAAGGAAATTATTATGATTTAACCATTTTTTTATTATTTTATTATTTATCCTGTAACACTTAAGTAGTGTGGGGGGAAGGCACTCGAGCAGAATACGGTGCGCGACTGTTGAAGGTTACGTCTGCGAAGGAGCGTGATACTGGTTAACGCTAGGGCCTCTAAACCACTGGCAAGAGTGACTATCATGAAATATAGATTGATAAGATACACTGTATAGTAATCTGTTGACATGATTTCACTGCGGGTACTGCTGAATCTCAAGGCACAAGGGTAACGGAAAAACGGCACCATTGAGTGAGTAATGTGTTTTAACTATTGAACGGGAAGATGTTAGACAATACGGGAGTTCATTAGAAAAGAAGATTTGCAACATGAAACAAAGTAACAACTACGCTCATTATGAAGAATGAAACTATACATTTATTTTGTCGACTGATAACTACAAATGTTAGACACTAAATCTTTAGAATATTTAATATTTGGAATAGTTGTAAGTTTCATTATAATGCAAAAATAATGCATATATAATTAAGTCTGGATAGATTCTTTCTACATATATTTTTTAACGATTCTCTAGTTGAAACTTTTCATTTATATCTTAAAAAGAGTGATGTAATTACGTTTCAAACAGATAAAATTTACTTTTGGAATAAGGTTAATTGTAGTTTGGTATTATGTACGTTGGAAGAGAATTTTACTAAATTTTCTATGTAATAAATAGGATGAATTGTGCTAATTGTAAGTCGTAAACAAATACAAAGAAAGATACTATTAGAACAGAGTGAACAAAGAATGGAAGATATATCATGAAATAAATTTCTGTATGTGGTGATTCTAAATCTCAATTCGTTAAAAAGAAAGATTTACTAGATTGTTAATGTGTTATAGAAGACATAATAGAAGAAATTCGCAAACATGCAAGAACGAAATTACCCTAGACTAGGTGTTATTATAAAAGTTATTGATGATCTTTTGCAAGCTAATACTATAGAAACGCGTATTGGAGTATTAAAAGTGTTTCCAAATTTAACAAGTTATATAAATATTTACTAACGATTATTGATGTTTTCTCGAAATATAGGTTTGCTGTTCCTATTAAATATAAGAGCGGTAAGAATGTTGAATTATTGATTCAATCAGTATTAAAAATTAGAATACCTATTAACTTACGAATTAATCATGGAAAAGAGTTTTATAACAAAGACTTTATAGAGTTGATGAAGGAATATAATATCAAACATTACTCAACTTATAGTGGGAAAAAGGCTTAGATCGTAGAGCGCTTCAAAACTAATCATAAACAAAATATGTGGAAAAATTGTTACTACTAAAGAACAGAGATATTATAAATGAACAGAGATATTACCAACATTTGTTAGTGAGTATAATAATAAAGCATTTAGAACAATTAGTACAAAGCCTTTAGAAGATAGTAAAAAGAATAGGAAAGTAATATTATAGAAATTATATAGGAAAGAATATAAGTGTTAAACCTAAATGTAACATTAATGATTACGTTCGTATAAGTAAATCTAAGGGTTTGTTTGGGAAAGGATATACACCGAAGTAGCCAACAGAGGAATTTGTTACAAAAGAGGTTATTCCAACCAATCTAGTAACATACAAAATAAAAAATTTTGAAAGCGAGGATGTACAAGGAAGGTTCTATGAGTTTTGAAAATCAAATATAAACATGAGTACTTTGATGAAAAAGTGTTGCGTAAGAAAAGTTATAAAGCATATGCCAAATGGTTAGGTTTTGATGATTCCATAATAGTTCGATAGATAGACATAATGTAGTTTAAGTTCAGTATGTTCCATCTTTTTATGATTATTACTCACAAAAATGAAATAACACTATTTTCTTCATGAAAAATACGAGTACTATGGATAGTTTAAACAAGATCTGCTACGAACAAATTAAAGATAACTATTGCTATAGTTTATTTGGTTATTTTAAATTTATCATAAATAAGCAAACATAATATTTTAACGCTACTAAACTTTGTAATGATGGTGGTAAAGATTGTTTTAATTGGTTAGAAAATAAACAGTATATAGAAATTATAAACTTTTATAAGGAAAAGTTAAGATCTAAAGTAAAATGTATGGTAAAATTAGGTGGTAGCAAAATAAAAAAGATAATATCTGATTTATACGGCCACATATGCTTACTTCAAAAAATAAAGAAATAGGAATTTTTAAAGAAAGAAAAAGATACATCAGGTTATGTTTATATAGCAAATAATAGACACCAGAAAGGAGTTTATATCAGGTTGGTTATACGAAAAACCTCGAACATTTAGATCAGTTTAAGAAGTTTATATTATACTTTGAACTATTTTATTATAACGAAACTTATAAGACACTTAATGTTATGAAATTAAAATCACTGATACATATATAATTATACGAATATATAAGGGATTTTTTAATGCGAATTATATACTATCAGAGAAATTATGCAAGTATGGAAATATGTTATTTTACTAATTTTATACATTATTATATACGCAGTATTAATTTGGTTTTGTGCATTAAAGTAAATACCTCAAACAACTGTCAGGTTTTATGGCAATAATAGTTACTTTAAAGCTCTGGGAAAGAATCTTAGTACATCTTTTAAGAACTAGTAATGATGAATTAAAGGAAATGTTAAAAGATTTAGAGTTAAAAGAAGAATGGTGAAGATAGGGACCGCTCTACATACATAAAAAAAGAAGGAAATGGTGGTAAGAGATTCCAACACTGGTTAGAAGTCAAAATAGTTAATGGCACATATTTACAGAGTCTGAATTCTGACAAACGAAACTAGTAAAAAGGTAATAGGTAGATAGATATGGGGACAGGACGCTACCAAGTTGTGCCAAGATGGTAGTAAGACAACAGAGGCAGAAGTTTGTAGAATACTATGGTAAAATATACAATGGCCGGAATTCCACCCACCGAGCTAATGGTCGGGATTGAGGCAACTTCAACATATTTAGTAAAAGTAGTTGTGTCGCATGCAATACTAAAACGATAGTGGGAGTGCTTATAATGAAAAACGTGGTGGCCGGTCTTATAGGGACCAATCTATATATATAACAAAAGGGATTCTTGTGATGACAGTTGCCGCTTTAATGGCTGCAAATACCAATTGGAAGATCAGTATGATATCTGATCCATAAAAATGAAATAAAACTATTTTCTGCATGAAAAATGTGAATACTATGGATAACTCTCTCAGTATATATTAGATTTGTTACGAAGAGCTATTGGTACGCTTTTTTGGTAATTTCAAATTATCATAGTTAAGATTATTATACTTTAACGCTACTAAGTTGAGGTAGAGTGCTGGTAAAGGTTTTCGTAACTGATTGAAAGATAAAGAATCAAACCAACTTATAGATTATTATAATAGAGAAACAGATTCACCTGATGATAGGGAACGCTCTATATACTTACTGGAAGGAGAAGAAGACATAACAAACACTAAAATATCAGGAACATGTGAATGAAAGTAATTATTATTAAGGATCGCGTTTAATGTTTCAATTGATTTTTACGAGAATTGTTAAAAATTATTGAAGATTCTTTTACTCAAGACTTAAACAGTGTCAAAAGAACATCGAAAAATTAGAATCAAGAGTAGAAGAAATAGAACAATTAATGAAAATCTTCAGGACTCAAAACAATACTTTAATAGAAGTGGCAGCACTATATACTAATGACAGTTTAAAGTATAATTGTTCAATCATATAGAAGAACAAGGTAGAAAATATGTTCCTTTATCATGCAATCAGATGCCAGGAGAGGAGCTTATAAAAACATTTTAATGAAGCGTATGAGAACCTCTAGGTATAAACCTCTAGATCATTTACTAAAAGTATAGATACCTTAACAGTGTTAAGCTGTTTAACGTTTTGCAACAACAACTAGACATCCGTAAAGGCAAATGTAATGAGTTTTTTACATCGCTATCACAAGAATACGTAATTAAAGAAATTGTCCATTTGTATGATTGGCTATTATGTGTTTAGTTGAAAAATAAAATAAATCCTTTTATTAATTATTTCATAAATGTGAATATCACATTATGTTTCCCAAAATTATTTCTCCAAATGATTATAGTTTTTTTTCTAGAGTCCTGATAAAACATTCTGCTGCCTATTATCTCATTTCTTCTGAAACTTTAAGAATAAAAGGTGAGCACACTCATCTACTTAATACTGGAATTAAGCTAGACACACGAAAAGGATACTTTAGGAAAAAAATTCTATATTAAGCTATAGGTGAATGTGCAGATGTTATAGACAGTGGATGCCATGGAGAAGATATAGTAGTAATTAAGAAAAGAATGCCGATAATATGGTCAATCTCTGAACTGTTTGGAATTAAGGCGATGCATAGATATTTTAATCCCTGTCCTTATGTTGGTACTTCAAAGATTTCAAGGGATTGCAGAGATAGTTTTAATAAAACTTGAGTCATTACAAACGGAAGTTGATACAGAATTTAGTAACGAAGCGAAAGAGGTTCTGCAGGTTTCGGATCACTAAGGACTGTATCGAAAAGTAACTATCAACATGTATCATTAACAGGAATAAAAATGGAAGGAGATGTACAAAGGAAAAAGACAATTTCTTACACTACGGTACTTGTTGAATACAAAGAGAAAAAAAGTATACATTTACAGTTCGTGTCTGATGAATAAACGAAGCTTTCGTCGAACACCACCCAATAGTTTCTGCACAATATTGGCGGTGCATTTTCTCATTGCGTCAGACCAATATTTTCTGAATTCAGATATGTTCCTGGCAGCTTTACCACCCTGTTTGACATTTTTCTTCAAAAGTACCGAATACCGTTCAATAGGTCGGAGCTGAGGGCAGTTTGGTGGGTTCACCTGTTTTGCAACAAAATCCACTTTGTGTTTAATGTACCAATTTAGCGTAGATTTAGCGTAGTGGGCCGTCGCCAAATGCGGCCAAAACAATAGGGGAACACTGTGCTTTTTATACAAAGGGAGCAATCTTTTCTGTAGACATTCCTTTTCAAATATTTCGGCATTAATAGTTCCCTGTGTATAGAAAATTCCAGATCGTAAGGCGCACGAACAAATTACTTGCCGCACGAGCACTTTTGGTCCACATTTGTCAACTGAAACACATTTGACCGAGTCATCCACATCTTCATCTTTGACTTTTGTATAATATTGAGGGCCAGGAAGTGTTGTAAAGTCCTCCTTCACGTAAGTTTTATCGTCCATCAAAACACATTGTCCTTCCCTGCTCACAAATCGTTCATACAATTTGCGAACTCGTGATTGTGCTCTCAATTTCTGCTTAGACGATTCTTTGGCTATATTTGTTTTCTGTAGGTTTTCAAATTAATCCTAGTTTTAATTCTTTGAACCATTGCGATCGTAGTACCTGCCTTTTTCGCTAAATCGCGAACAGATAATGATGGATTTTGTTTAATTAACCTCACCACTTTCTGGCCCAGTTTTAGGTAAACTGCACCCTTTTTTCGCCCCGATCTCGGCAAATCTGTAAACGTAAAATGATTACCAAATTTTTTAATAATAGTTTTCGCTCTTGCATGTTGCACTTTCATCTGTTTTGCTATCTGATTGTAGGTAGCTCCATTTTGGGAACACCATTTGTGCAGAATTTTGCACCTCACTTTCCTCGGAATTCGTCCCATAGCCTATGCAACTCCTCACACGTCATTCAACATGGTACAGCAGCTAAGTACAACTTGCGAACTAACCCACAAACTGTGTGGACTCACTTTCGGCAGCCTGGCCCGTGCCTACCAGCGCTACCAATGTTGATAGTTACTTTTCGATACAGTCCTTACCTGCTCTCTAATCGAAGTAGTGGAGATATAACAATAGTAGCTGTTTAGGTATCTTATCTTTATTTTTTTTAAGAAAATAAAAGTCACCAGTTAATAACAGGGTTTTTCGTTCACTACCTGGTAGCAGCGATAATAGGAGAGAGATTATCGTTGAATAAAGGTAATATTCAATGTCCCGAAAACGGAGAGATTTAGTTTAAAGAAATTAGAAGAGAGTCAGATAAGAGAGGAATACCAAATTGATGTTTCGAATAGATTTTCGCATTTAGAAGATTCAGAGTGTACTAGTGTTGAGGATACCTGGATTGAAATTAGAAATAGCATTAAAATTTCAGCAAAAGAAAAATTGGGACTCGCATAAATACGTAAGAAAAAAACATGGTTCGACCAGGAATGCACTAAACTACAGAGAAGAGAAAACATGATAAATTACTGTGGCTACAAAATCCGAATGAAATAACTACACAAAATTTCGCAGATATCAAGCGGGAAAATTGCAAAACTTTTAGAACAAAGAAACGCAATTTCGTGAAAGCTAAAATTAAGGAATTTGAAGATAATAGTAAAATAAAAACATCCGGGACATGTATAATGGGATCAGCGAATTTTACAATGGCTATCAACATCGTACTTATATGTTAAGGAAATCTGACGGTACAGTTTTCACTAATACGGATAGAATCTTAAATAGATGGAAAGTTTTCTTTAACGATTTGCTTAACACGCAACCAAAATCTAGTGTACGTGGATACAAGGAGATACACACCGCAGAACCGTATATTTCAGAACCCATCCGAATAGAAGTAGAAACCCCTATAAAAGAAATTAAAGAAACACAAATCTCTGGATGTAGATGAAATTCTAGCTGAGTTAATTTTCGCAGGAGGCGAAAAATTGTGGTACAAGATACACAAACTTATTCTCCTTGAACGGAACAAGGAAGAATTGCCACAAGAATGGAAAGAATCAATGATTGTTCCAATTCACAAGAAAGGCGACAAAACTGACTGTAATATTTATCGATGCATTTTTCTTTTGTCAACATCTTATAAAATCCTTTCAAATATTCTATTAGCAAAATTTACACCATACGCAGATGAAATTATTGGAGATTATCACTGGAGATTTAGACGAAATCGATCAACTATCGACCAAATATTTACCGTTAACCAAATACTTGAAAAAAGTGGGAATACAATACCCCGGTACATCAAATATTTATTGATTTTAGAAAGGCGTACGACTCGGTTAAGAGAGAAACATTATACAACGTTCTTACAGACTTTGTCGTAACGACAAAGCTAATTAGACTAATTAAGATATGTTTAAATGGATCTCAAAGTAACGTCCGGGTAGGAAAGTTCTTTGTCCTTGACCTTTCACATCGAGAATGGCCTGAAACAAGGAGATGCGTTGTCGCCACTATTAATTAACTTTGTTCTGGAATATGCTATAAGGAAAAGCAAAGATAGCAACCAGGGCCTAGAGTTGAACGGCATTCATCAGGTAATGACATATACTGATGATGTAAATTTAATAGGGGATGATAGGAGAACAATATAAATAAATGCAGAGATCTTATTAAATGCTTGCAGGCACATAGGTTTAGAAGTGGATGCAGAGAAAACTAAATACATGGAAGTGCGTGGGAACCGTAATACGGCAAATGAAGGATACGTTAAAATATTAAATATTTAATAATACTTTTCATAAAGTGGATAGTTTCAAATTCTAGGATCAGTATTAACAGAGGAAAATCCTATTCACGAATAAATTAAATGTGGACTAAAAGCAGGAAATTCGTGTTACTACTCGGTCCAAAATCTCTTACGGTCGCGAATTATATCGAGGAATTTGAAGTTTAATATAGACAAAATGATAAGCATGCCTGTTGTTCTATATGGTTGCGAAACATGGTCGCTTACGCTGAGCGAAGAACATCGACTGAAAGTATTTGAGAACAAGATCCTGAGACGAATATTCGGACCCAAGAGGAACGGGAATGGGGAATGGCGGAAACTTCATAACGAGGAACTACATAACTTAAACGGTTTACTCAACATTGTTAGGGTCGTGAAGTCTAGGAGTCTTAAGTGGGCGGGTCATGTAGCTAGAATGGAAGAAAGTAGAAACGCTTTCAAAGTCTTGACTGGAAGACCAATCGGAAAAGGACTATTAGGAAGACCAAGATGCAGATGGGAGGACAAAATTTAGATTGTTCTCGCAGAGATTGAATACAAAGTAGAAACTGGATGCAGTTAGCTAAGGATAGAAGTCAGTGTTCAGCTTTTGTGAACGCGGCACTGAACCTCCGGGTTCCATAGGCCATAGAGTTAGTTAGTTAGTTAAGTCTTTCCAATTGATCTTGCATTTCCTTATGAAATATTCTGTAACATTTCACGAAAGAGCATATAAAACACATGTTAGTGTATCTTAATGTTCCATCTGACAAGTTTATAATATAAGTCTGAATAATATTTTGTATAAGACATTCGTTATCTTCTTTAAAAGCTTATTTAACTCTCATACACACGCGCTAAATTTAGGACATAAACACAAGCACGGGGTGTTTTACACCTAGGCCGTTATATTTTTATGTATGTATTTGGGTGTTTTAAAAATTATTGTATGTATTTGGGATGTAAGTTTAGAATTATGTAAAATTGACTTTTTGAACAAAATGTAATATTTGTTTCGGTAGATTTTTGATGTCATCGCCTATTTTAAAGACAAATATTTTTACCTTTTTTGTTTTACTTTTTATACGTTGCTATAAAATGTTTTACTCCTAATGTAAGTGTTTAAAGTCATGGTGAGCTTCTATTTTTTGTATGTGTTAAGATGACGAATATATTAAACGAATGTTCATTTGAAACATTTTTCAGAAAAATAGCCTTAAACATTCATTACTTACAAATATTCAATACTAGTTTTTCCACTAAATGAATAAAAATTTATTTTAATAGCATGTGGAACGAAAATATAAAAAAATCTTATTTCCATTTTCATGCAATATGATATTATTCTAACAGTTATACAAATTTCTTATCATTTTACCCACGCATCAAATGGAAGAGCAGAGTTATCTAATGCTGACTTAGATTGACGTAATGGTACAGCATTACAATTTTCAACTGTACTTGAAAGATTCATTTGTCTATATCCCATGCTTGTATGGACATTTCGTATAAAAATACAAAATATAATTAATTCTTTTCTTATAGCTAATTCCTCTTTCTTAAAGTATAAGACTTCAAACTTCTTTCTATCACTTTCTAATTGACTATTTATTGGCTAAAGTTGCTCTTAAGATGAAACATTTTTTTGATCAATCGCACAAGCTACATTAACAAGTCTCTTGTTTTTAAAATAAAGCCATGTATAATTATTTGATGCATAATTTTTATCTAGATCGTGAAGGTAGATCAACTCTACTTTCGTACTTAAATTATTTAATATTTCTAGTTGCTCTTCACTATTATTAATATTTCGAGGCTTAGCTTTAATGTTACCAAATATATCCATATTTATTATAATGGATATCAGATATCCATATTTATTATAATGGAATTCAGATTATTTAACAGAAATAGAAGATTGATATGAGCTCCATCAAAGTCAATTAAATCACCATTCTCATCTCGAATTGGAACTTTGATGCTGTTAAATTTGTAGCAATATGCTGGGAAAAATATATTTTCTTTGGGCTCATATATGATTGGTTATCTAAACTCTACATTTGTTCTAAATATTGTGATTAAATCTGTTTCGTTTTGTGTTGTGCCATTGCGTTTTTAAATCATACATTCTGCTAAATAACAGTGAATATTTTTAATAGTATCAAATAGATGAAACTGGTAGCTTATCTCCAACATATTGTGTTCTGACAGTTAATTTCTACTCCCTATTTGGTACAGTGTTATTAGTGTGACGCTAAATCCAAAAATATTGTTACATTGCTCTTTATTGAAGGAATTGAAAAATATTATTTTGGTTAATATGCATTTTAAAATACATTTAGCTAGCCACATTTAGCTAGCCACAAGCTAGCCACAGAGAAAGGAAATACGTAAAGACTTCTGACGGTGACTGATGTTGGTTTTGTTGCGCAATTTTGTAGAAAGCTTAGTTGCCGAAGGTTAGTCATAGTCATCCTACAGGATACATAATCATGATTTTGACAACGTGACGCCGCATTAATGTGCGGAAATTGGTTAAATAATTAGGAATCTATAGATAAATCTAGAAATCATTCTATTGAATTCTTCCGGCTGTGAAAGTACACGCGTGTACATGTGTATCACTCCACGTATCATACGTGCGGCATCTTCTAAGAAAAAATCAGAATGCAAAAGAGCAATAATTTTCCATATTTGTGGAGATGAAAAACGGATGAACTGACTGATACGAGGCTTGGGCGTGTCCCTCGAAAATAATATAAAAGGACCTCAAGATCTCAAACGGTTGTTCAGAAGTTCCGAGGTCAAGAGGTGCAGAGGTTCAAGAAATTCGAGACATCTGTTGTGAGCAGACAGAATCATCGTTAAAGTTTCTAAGAGTTACAAGAATACTACCATAAGGTATGTATAAGCCCTTGCTGCATTGTAAACTTCAAGTTTAGAGATGTCACACAGTACTATAAAATGATTTGTCTACCTACCGTAAAACTTTCAAGGTTAAGAATGTTGTCGCATATTTGTATTTTATCTTCCATCTCCAATAACTTGAATATCAGAAAATCTTGCCTGTTAATCGATATATATTAAGATGTCAAACTATCAAAGAAACTTTCAAATAACCCATTATTCTTGTCAAATCACAAAATTAAATGTTGCTGTATAATACAATTCTAGTTATGTAATAAACTTAAGTATTTTAGAAATCATGTTGTCATTTCCCTAGATTAATCCACTTTTCCCATGAAAATTATGGTGTAATTTAATTATATTTCTTTAGTGACATCCGCTAAAGAATTAGCGTGAGCAGTTCTCTACATTATGTGCAATTTAACGAGCTAAGTAAACAGAAAGATATCTGCATATCGTCACAAATGGGTGCTCGTCCAAAGCTTTTCTTCCTTTTTCATTTTTCAGGACGAAAAATTTTGTGGTGCTTCTATGACATTCCTCGGTTTCTGTTTTGTGCCTTATATTTATGTTTTGGTGTTATATTCATAGTGCATGTTATTTTAACTTAATTATTTAAGTGTTGCGTTATAGTGGTTTCTAATGGCAATTAGTGATTTGATTCTATTGCTCATAGTGAAATACCCCCCATAATTTTTCTTTGATTAGTGAAAACAAAATTTAATGAAGTAATTCGATATGACTTTCCATTGGCTCCCCTTTTCCAAACCTAAGAAATCTCCACCAAAGTTTCATGCTTGGTATATTGCAAAACCGGGTGAAGCAAGTTGAAAATATTGTAGAAAAACTCTTGCTCAGAAAGCCGCGTTCACGTCGGTTTTGCGCTCCAAATTATGTCCCCTGGCAAAAGATGCAACAGATCTGCCCGCGCAGCAAGCCAGTTTTTCAGTAGCCAGTTCGCCGACTTCACTTGAACCGCTGATAGACCATCCTCAGCAGTATAGTTTACCGGATCCTGTGGATAGGCAACCGATAATGCAAACGCAGAGTTATAAGCAAAATTTAGCTAAGTTTGAAGAAACTTGTAATAAAATGCAATCCTTGACTCCTTTGGACAGTACACAATATAAACCAGTGGTCACGAAACGAACAATTTTCCTTAAGCCAGAAAAACTGACTAACCCTTCTAATGAAGGTGCACGTAGTTCATCCGAAGAGTCTCCTGGGATTATGACGAGTAATTTTGAGTTTGACCCTAAATTAGCGTCAACGCCTTTAAAGAAAGAAGAACAGCAGCAAATAGTTGCTTCAGAAGTGGTCAAGGATGAAGTTTAACTTCCATTTGATATACCACCTCACGTGGAAAACCCTTGAAGGGAAAACTCCCAGAAAATTCACCACCTGAATCAAGTAAATATGATTCCGATGACGAAATTAAACAATTGGCAAAGAAGGAGCTCTATCAGGAAAAGACGACACGTGACGTACGTGACTCAGGCGAAGAACTTATAGAATTTATAAATGAAGAACCTTATGTTGAGTACCTAAGTTCTCCTAAATATCCGCAAATTGCTTCTCACCCTCCTCAGGTGAAATATTCCCCCACTGCCGATAACGCACTTGCACGTTTGTTATATAATAACATTAGGCAAGAAATTTTAAATAATCACGAAGTAAAGACTCCCTTAGAGGATTCATTACTCTTGGACGAGAATAAGTCATAGGCAGTTAATTCACCCCCTCCGAAAGAACCCCATGTAGAAAATAGACAAAATCTTGAGGAATCAAGTGCACGGGAGGAAACTGACGATCGAGTAGCCAGTGTACCGGTATTGAAATTGCCGAAATTTAATGGAAGTCCTAAAGAATCTGTTACTAGAATCCTTGATGAATATCAGACCATAGCTCGTGCTCTCAATTGGCTCGACCAAAAGCAATGAATTTATTTATTGGCCTGTCTCGAAAATTCGGCTCTTGATTGGTTCTTATGTCGTAAGGAAGCCATTCAACAGTTGCAGTTTCGCGAATTAAAAAGCACTTGTTTTCTCGAGCATTTCCTGACAATTTATATAATTGACAGCTTGAACAGAAATTAATGAGAAAACGACTCCCTCCTCTTTTCCCTCCTGATAACTTCGCGTATACCTTAATACGAGACTGGAAGTTCGTAAGACCTGAAATGGGAGAGAGAGAATTGTTACGCCTATTGTATAATTCGTTGCCTACAAATTATGTCCTGGCCCTAGTATTAAAGGAAGTATCAACAATAGAACAAACTATTCATGTGTTGCGTTTATTGTACTTAGCTTACGTTTATACTGAATCTCGTCGGGAAATGAAGAGCAAATGTAGATAATTAAAATCACATCATGTAAAACCTTATTTGGGTGTTAGAAACAATTCGTTTGTTAAAAGAATTTGGACGCATAAGCGTGAAATCGGGAGAGATGGTAAGCGAATTGAAGTGAAAAGACCTTGAACAAAATTGTGTGATCACAGATTGCCCACGATTCCCATTCGAATTTTTAATAGAAATGTAAATGCATTGTTAGACACTGGTTCGCAAATCTCTGTTTTGGCAGAAAAAATGATTCCTCAAAATTTTCCAATTGCTAAGCTAATGCATGTCACTATTCGTTTACGCACATTAGGTGATAATCTAACTCAAATACTCCCAGTGGTTTGGTTAAGTTTCCAAGTTGGAACCTATGATCGAAAATCGCGTCGTTTATGGTTAAATGTGGCATTAGTTAAAAAGACTCAATTAGATGACGAAGTGGTTCTAGGAATAGATTTCATTCAGCGTTACACATACGGTATAGGGTTACAGTCCATAACTATCGACGGCAATCAGAGACAGTCAAACATGAAGTTTCATGTTCAGTATTTGCCAAGCCGCAAGGAACAAACAGTTTTAAATCTGTCACATGTTCAGTTCTACAACAAAAATGGTAACCCTAGGACAAATAGAAACGTTAGCTCAACATCAATGCCACGTACGAACGCTGAAGTGACTCAAAATAGTTTAGAGCTCAATGAATCAGGTTCCTCTTCTGAAGATGTTTTTCTAAATTCACAACCGGAAAATAAATGTCCTATTTTGAGGATCAATTGTATTGAAACACAATCATCGCGTAATCTAATCAAAACAGTCGAGAGCATGCAAATACCTGCTGGAAAAGTTGGTTTAGTAAAAATGAAGCCAAGTTATTCTATAGTTGGAACTTATTATGTGGAACCGAATGAGGTTTAACATCGATTTTACTCATGTTTAGTACCACCGACAAATTTATGTGGAAGAAACTGGGTTTGCTAAACTATCTTATTCAATTTGAGTAAACGGGATGTGATTATACCTGGCTCTCAAATTGTAGGACATTTAGAGAAATGTGTTCTTACAGCAGAGGCAAGAGTGAACACTTTTAAAGCCAGCTCACTCTCCGCTGAGAAAGTTGAAGATTCGAAATCTAAACTACAACACGATATTGGCAAAAAAAATTGACATTTCCCCTGATCTTTGCCCTGAAGATCAAAAAAGGGTAATATATCTATTGACTGAATTTCAAGATATTATTGCGTAGACAACAGATGATATAACTGTAACACACGAACATGAGCATAGCATAGAATTAATTTTAAACATTCCTGTATCTTCACCACCCTATAGAGAGACTTTAGAGGCTAAGAGAGCCATGAAAGAAGAGATTGACAATTTGCTTAAACAAAACATAATTTCTCATTGTCGGTCTCCATATGCGTCTCCAGTTATTTTAGTTAATAAGAGAGATAATTCTAAGAAACTCATAGTGGACTATGGAAAATTGAACTCCGTCATATCTTCTGACAGTTACGCAATTCCATCACTCAACGACTTGATAGATTTAGTCACCTATATTCAATTTGTAAAATCAATAGATCTTAGATCAGGTTATCTACAAATTCCCTTAAGGGAAGAGGATAAATTGAAAACCGCATTTATTTGTAGTGCGGGTTTATTTAATTATAATGTGATCCTAAAAGGTTTTTCCACGTCCCCCGCAGCATTTCAAAGAATGATCGATAAAGTTTTTGCCGGGTTATATTTGATATTATGGCATGTTTCGTGGGTGACTTGATTGTTTTTTGGAAAATCAATAGAAGAAAAGTTAGATAGACTTTTTAAAGTATTCGCTCGTTTGCGAGAAGCCAATTTAAAATTAAATGCCTCAAAATCCCACTTCATGTATGCCGAACTACAAATTCTAGGATTCATCGTAGGACGAAATGGGGTTGGAATAGATCCTAAAGGAATCGAGGCTATCACTAAAATTCCCGAACCAAAAACAGTTCGTGATGTACGCAGTTTTGTTGGATTGGCTAGTTATAATCAAAGATTTATTAAAAACTTTTCAGTTATCGCGAAGCGTTTAATAGATTTGAATAAGCCTGATGTAATCTTTCAATTTGGAGATAAAAAACGCCAAGCCTTTAATATCATTACTCCCCTGTATTACCGAGTTGTACGTAGATGCCAGTAAATACGGAATTGGTGCCGTAATAATGCAAATCAAGAACGGGGAGAGGAAACAATTGCTTATTATAGCAGAAAACTCTCAGACCATGAGGCTAACTCCTTAACGATCCCAGAAAAAGAGACAATGACTTTGGTACAAGCCGTGCTACATTTCTATTAATATTTAATAGCAGTGCCTCACTTCACTGCATTTACAGACAGTTGTTGCCTTTGTTATCTGAGAAACATGAAAAATCTAAAAGGAAAATATCTTCTTTGGTTATCAGGTTACAATCTTACAACTTTTCGATTAAGGCGATAAGAGTGTGACGATGTGCAAGTTTCTTTCTGTTTACGTAGCTCGTTTTATTTCACCATAAATATGAGATCTGCTCGCGCTATAAGTTAGCGGGTGTAACAAAAGTATTATAATCAATTTAAACCATGATTTTCATGGGAAAAGTGGATTAACCTAGAAGAGATGACAACATAATTTTAAAAATATTTAAGTTTATTGTAGAAGTAAATTTGAATTATACAACAACATTTAGTTGAATATTCAACAAAAGTGATCTGATATCTGCTAGTTCATTGATAGTTAAGTACATTAATATAGATTGATTAATAGGTTGGACATTAAAGTATTTAAGTTATTAGAGATGGAAGAAGAAATACGCATATGCGACTTTCAGTTCTCAATCTTGAAAGTTTTACGATAGGCTGATAAATCATTTTATAGTACTGCATGGCATCTCTTTACTTGAAATTAATATTGCAACAAGTGATTGTACAATCCGCGGCAAAAAACCTGCAACATGAGCATATAAATTTATTGAGAAATGACGAAGTCTTTTGCTCCAAAATAAGTGTACACGGGAAGAGGCCGAGGTTTATCCTGGCGTGATTCGTTCCACTTAGACGTTATGTTCATTCCCTGTGCTGTTAGGCGTACTTTCACAATAAACTTACATCCTCATGTTGCAGGTTTTTTGCCGCGGATTGTACATACCTTGTAATAGAAGTCTTCTAACACTTTGCAACTTGGTTTCCCGAATTTCTGGATCTCTATCCTCCTAATCTCTGTGTCTCTGGGTGTCCGAACCAATCATTGAGACCTTTAGGTCCCTTTTTATTATTTTACGAGGAACACATCCAATCCTCACATCAGTCAGCATATTCTTTTCGTTAGAACCACAAATATGGAAACTTGTTGCACTTTTGCATTCTGATTGGCTATTAGCAAGGAACCGCACCCAAATACATGGCGTGATTCTGTACACACGTAGACAGCGTGACTGTTACCACCGGAAGATTTCAATGACAGAATTTCTAGACTCATCCACATCTATCTATGACTTTTCCATAGATGCTTAACTATTAACCGAGTTTCCGCATTTAATGCGGGGTCACGTTGTCAAAATCGTGATGGTTTATTCTGTTAGTAACCAAGCATAACCTTAAACAAGTAAACATCCTACGAATTTTGCGCAGTAAAGCAACCACAGTCACCTTCGGGGTTTTGCGTATTCTCTTTCTCTGTTACTAGCTTGTGACAAGCTAAAAGAGAAAACTGTTTAGTAAAATACACATTAATCGAAAATAGCCTTTTTCAATTCCTTCAATAAAGAGCAATGTAAGCATATTTTTGAATCCAGCGTCACATTCCAACTGCTTCATAATTTTCGTTCTCGAAAATCATCAAGAACCGAGCGCTGAAGCCGGAACATAGGTAACCTTCTTTTCCGAGTGGCCCTCGCATTGAAGTATAGAGAATAAAGATTTTGCAAAAAGAAGTATATTGTATGTCATTCACATAATATGAGTTTGTTGTCGGCATAGTCGTATTTCACTTTTTCTATACAAGAATATAAATTACATATGCAATAAGAATCCCCGTTTCTTCAATAACATAACTGAATAGAAGGACACGTGATTATGAGTAACATCAATTTAATAAGCATCGTAATTGGTATAACATATAGCGTATTGAATTAACATATTTATATAATATATTGCTGACGTATTAACTTAAGGAAGTACGATATTAAAGATAAAGGCCAACAACTCTTTGAACATTGTTTTGAAAACATTTTGAACTGCTACAACTGCAATTAATTACCTGAATGAAATGTTAAATTAATGACGAAGAGTTGATAATAATTTGAACATGTTACATTGACAAAAAACATGTGACTGAATAAACAAAGGCAATAATAGTTCAAACATGCTTGCTACATTTGCAAAAAGTTACTTAAATGTATTACCACATTGAAATTGAAAGGTTAAATATTTTGAATCATGTTGTATTAGCAAAAGTTAACATTATAACAATCTATTAATGCCCTGGAAGTTCAGTATAGTTAACAGGTCTTATTCCTTCAAAATTCATCACAACTGATTCGAGCATAAAACAGTGAATCGACAAACATCCACATTTTATTTGAATTGTTTTGTGCATGGAGAGGACATAGAGCAAAATTAACGACAAATAATAAACTAGACTAATTGACAAGGACAAAGAACTGTTAGGGTTATCGTTCTAACGATAAATTTAAACGCTATCTTAGATTCGAACTCAGTTCTGTTAGTACTGTTGAGTCTGTAACTTATTAAGAATAAGTACTAATATACGTTTTATATACGTTAAATGCTTATAACCTAGTGAGATGTGTATTAGTTCAAGTTCAACGAAACAGGGTCCCATTAGAATTGAACGATACACAATAAGGAAGAATTAATATTGTTATAATTACTATTGAATATTGTCTACTCAGGAACACAATTAGTTAACATTATTCCATTATTTTTCATAGATGTTAATATCAACAACATGCCTATGAAGTGATTGACTAATAATCAACAATTGCTTAGAGATTGATGGCTAAGAGATCGATTGCATTAGCAATTCGAATGACATTAACAATTTGAACAACAAAAAATAACATTTTTTGTTTTACATAACAATCAACCTTATTATGTTGCTTGCAAGAATGAGTGAATATTTACAATTTAGTCACTCCAAATGAATGTGAATAATTAGGAATATAATAATTTATGCGGTTTAGAAGTCAATTTCCATAAGTATATAGCAATATAGAGAATTTATCACATACAGACTTGAGTTATCTAAGAGGGACTTGAGAGAGTTATTAATATTTACTTATCATGAAGAATCAAGGTGGACTATAGGCATTGCATTTTGAAAATTATTTACACTACAGTTTTGAATTTAACAGAATAGACAAGACGAATGGAGATTTAAAATTGTGTTGGTCCTGTAGTAACCCCTTGAGTCTACTTGTATCTACAGCTTGTTTGGAACCATGTTTCGTTTTTAGAATCTATCAATTAATGCGTAATCGTCTCTCCTTTCTTCTTTTGTGTTTATATATCCAATGGAGCGAAGAGAGAGGATTTTAGATTGTCAATCTGTGACGAAGGGGAATCGAACCTCACATTAGCGTATCCTGACCGTATCCTGAATACAATTTAAATTCAACGTGGAGTCAACCTGGAACCAACGTTTCCAGTGGGGGGGGGGCTATTCCACAAAAATCACGACACTGAATAGGTACATAGAATTTAAAAATGTAATATTAATTGTGCATTTCATGCATAGACGGTTTACAGAAGAAGAAAGATTAGTTAACAAATATCATGAGCCACGCTTGCACAAACCACAGAGCGTTGATATGGGCTTCCTGTTTACGAATTGAAATGATATTACGGGAAGCTTGTGTGAATACAGCTAAGAGGCAGAAGAGTGTTTCCATTTTTGATTGTTAATTTTGAACTAAAGAAGAGAGTTAAGAAATTCTAGTTCTTATATTCGGTCAATCCTTTATCTTGTTACCGATATCCTAGAGAAAAGGTGTCATGATAGGATAATTGGAAGTCTGACTATGGTAGGAAATATGGTCTGATCTACCAAATATGGGCTGAAGATGGGGAGTTTGGCATTTCATAGGTCTTCACAAGTTATTTGTGGAAAACAGGACTGGCGTTATCCGGAAGTTTGAAGATCTCTGTATAGAAGTATAATGTAGTTCTTCAATTATTCGCTCTGCAGTGAACAAAAGGTGCGCCACGAATACTTTGTACTGCGTATGTACTTTCGAGCAGTGTTATATACGAAGGATATACTTTTACTTAAGTTAGGAGTACAATACGTTAGGAGTAGAAATATACGAAATCTTATTTCGTACAAAGGACATCTTAGTAATAAACGCAAGCACGACAAGGATGAGAGTTTCACTAACTAGGTAAGTATATAGCTATTCTCTAATATCTTTTTCCAAACATCAACTTGCTTTTTGTGAAGGGTGAACTTATCCAGAAAAGAAACATTTGGCCAATTTTCCATCCAATAACTGTTCTAAGTGTCTGAAAGGTTTACCAATTGTTTCAGAAGTATCTCCCAGCGTAATCTCACATGCGACTCACATGCCGTAGTCAAAAGTTACTCTTGAAACAAAAATGTAAATAACAACGATATTAGTAAATAAACATAATAAAAATAACAATTGATAATAAAAATGACAATTAATTAACCCTAACAGATCCTAATTATAAATATTTTAACAAGTATTAACGAAATTTAATAATATATTTGGTCTAGGAATTAATTCGTGCGGGTGGACAAGAGATGGCGCAACGAACGGAGCGTCCCACAGTTCCGTGTATCCATACATGTGTTGCAAACCCCTGTCATCGCGTATCGTTCGTAGTATAGGGCAGTGGATTAAAGCGTCAACAACACCAGTTTGTAGTTAAGTGAACATGGCGCAATTTGTGCCTGATAAAGTGTTTTTGCGGGGTGTCCTGCTGCATTACTTTAACATGCAGAAAAGTGCGACTGAAAGTCATGGTATTTTGGTGGAAGTGTATGGTGACCATGCTCTAGCTGAGCGAACGTGTCAGAACTGGTTTGCACGGTTTAGAAGTGGTGATTTCGGCTTGGCAGACCAAGAACGAGCAGGACAGCCAAAAATAATTCAAGACGAAGAATTGACAGCATTGCTCGAGCAGGATTCGTGTCGAACACAGGAACAACTTGCAGCAGCAATAGGCGTTGATCAAACAACAGTCTCCAAACGCTTGAAAGCCATGGGAATGATTCAAAAGATGTCACATTAGGTTCCACATGAATTGAAAGACAGAGACGTTGAAAGACGAAAAACCATTTGCGAATTGCTGCTGACACACAAACATAGTCAACGTCTTGCGAATGAAATTAGAAAAATAAACACACTGCTGAACAAGACTGACCTTATTTAATATAAAAACACATTTACACGTGACGTTTCGATCTTCTAGCCAAGATCCTCATCAGACGTACACTGAGTGATACAAAAAATTACTCAAGTATATATACACAATTCATCTCCCTATCTGCTCTCTCATTGGCCCGTTCAAACAGCCAATCAGAAGCGTGGAAATCTATCTGAACTGACCAATGGGACAACATAACATTTTACCAGAAAGAAACAACAAGGAGCAAGCAACAATTGAATACATTAATTCATATACATATTTCTGTATTTATCAATAATATTTCTCCATTCTTTATTAATGGTATTAAAGGTATCACCATTAAGCAATCTATCGACTTCGTCCACACTATCTGGATCTCGAGTAATGACAAATTCTAATGCACGTGAGTCCAATCCTTTTAATATATGTCGTTTGCGTTCAGTCTCACTCATGCTAGGATCTACTTTGTTACACAGTTTTAAAACTGCATAAATATATTCGGAAAAACTTTCATGTGGGGTTCTATTCCGTCTTGCGAATAACGCAAAGGGTTCACCAAGCTCAGCTGAGGCTGCGAAGGCCTTTCATGGCTGAACTTCCAGATCTTCAAATTTGGTCACCGACACTAATGGATCCTTTTTCATATGATACCAGTTAGCGGCACTTCCTTGCAAATACGCGGGAGGAAATTTCCGTTGCTCGGCGTCTGACCATGAATATAAATTCGAACATGTTTTATACGCGTCAAGAAATTGAGATATGTCCTTATTTAATTTTCCAGAAAAGGGTGGAATTGCGGTGGAGGGCAGTTTGTTATTTACAGTAATACCAACCCTTTCTTTTTGTGTTTCCACCTTTGTTTTTAGTGCCGCCCTTCCCTGGAGAACTAGAAGGAAATTGAGTTTTTACACACTTGTTACCGCACTTACTTCTTGTCTTGACTTGACTTCGAACAAATGAAGAATCCTTTGCAAACCGTATTGGTGTAGCCGGATGTTAATATTGACCCTAATTGGACCTACAAAATACGAAAGGCGTCTGCTATTTTAAGTGTATTCTTTTATCATATTCTGTTTTCGTTGATTTGCTTGATTTTTTGTCTTCCTTTCTCTTTTTTTTGATGTATTCCCTGTAACGGTGGAAGTTTAATCTTTTTTAAACACAATCTCTCTTTTTTTCACTTGGTGTTATGGGTTTGTCTGTCAGTCTGTCTAGCCATCTGATACCTTTCCAAGGTAAGCGGTTTACTTCCTTTGTTGTATTTAATGTATTCATATTGTATAATGTATTCCATTGATTCAATTGCAGGGTTCCCGACCATTAATGGATTTTAAAACCCAACTTATACTTTATACTTTACTTATCAAGGCAACGTTGTCTATGAGTCTCTTATGTAGTTATGGACCCAACCACTTGTTTATTATTATTATTATTTATGTTTTGTACTTATCTCTCTGTTTATGTATTAATTTATCATTTCTTTCAGAAAGCCTGCTTTATTATGGAATCTCACGTTAGAAGTTCTTACGTCTATCGCGATAACTTTATTAAGTAACATATTTCAATTAGACTTAGCGATGGAAGATGATCGTTCAAAATCGATCCTTTTCGGAACCAGAGAACGTGGATAATACAACTTCATTCGGCTGAAATTTCCCATTTGCAAGCAACACTTCGCATACGTTTTTCGGATGTACGCGTACAATTTTATAGAGCCCTACATATCGAGTCAACCCAATTTAAAATCAATCGACAAAAAGTATTGATGATTCGTGGAGAACACTGATTTTATATTAATAGAGGCCGTGGTATAAGAAGTCATTATAATAATAGAGGCCAGCCGTGATATACAGGTTAACAGTGGAAGATATCGTGAATAACCGAGAATGATAATGGAAGACAGATCAACAATAAGGATAGAATTCTCAAAATGTAAGATCCATAGATGATACTCACAAATAAGCATGTCTTGATAATTATATTCTTTTATCTTGTTCATTGTATTTCTTTATTTTTATTTTCCTTCCTTTTACTGTTAATGTATATAATGCGCAGGTAATTAGTTATTAGAAGAGTTAGCTAAGGAAATAAAAGTGTATAAAAGGGACTGATATCATTATTTATATTGCCTTATATCGTAAGATAATCAACCAGGTAATCGCTATAGGCTTCGTCCTCGTATAGCAGAATTGCGTTCACATCCATATTCCAAAAGGTCATTAATCGAGCATTGGGTAAAGGAAATCTTAAGACTATGTTTCAAATATATCCTTGAAGAGTATGTTATACTCATAACACTCTTGGAGTTTCAACAGTAGCAGCCACTGGAGCTTATTTAAGATATGCACAGTTGCGTTCTGGATGTTTATTTAGATTTTGGTTATATAAAACAAAAAGGCGATGAGTTTCCATAATTTGTAAACTGAAAGAAAGAGTATGGAATTGCTTACAAATTAATGTTCAAAATAGAAAATAGACAGATTAAGCTCTCCACAAGTGATATTATTAGTAGTGTCACGAAAAATAACATGGAATAAAAAATAATTGGAATCAAACTCAGTTCTTTGCAGATGGGATTTCTTGTAATAGGGTCTATACTGAAATAATAATAATAATACTAATAAATATAATATAATATAATAATAATAATAATAATAATAATAATAATAATAATAATAATAATAAAGTAACTAAATTGTACCATACATTAGAATAAATGAATAGTCATGAGCATTCCATAATCTGAAAACAATAATAAAATTATTAATTAATTAACATCCGTTAATAGGCATAGTTCATTCATCATTGCTAAGTGCAAAGCAGTAGTTACTATAAATACCTTTTATTTTTCTCAAGGGTGCATATTATAAAAATATATTCAATACCAGACCGTTCATGTTCATGGTTTGGAATGGTCCTCTTCTGATGGGATCTTGATTTCAGCAGCAAAAGAAATGCTTTCCACTTTAATCACACCAAACTGCAACTTATTTTAATCATGGGGCGCAATTGCTCAGTGGTAGAGCGCTTCCTCTGGTTTGCCAAGTAAGTTTGATGTGGACCAGATAGTATGAGTGGGTTTTGCCAGTGTACTCCCGTTTCATTCCACATTTCATTCGACCAATACCTCTATTATCATTGACTTACTTTAATCATTATTCGCAATGGTTCAGTGGTAGAGCGATTCCTCTGGTGGGCCAAGTAAGTCTGTGGTGAACAAGATCGAATGCGAGGGTATTAACAGAGTACGCTCTCTTCTTCGTACACTTCATTCCATTATTTCTTCTATTATCATTTACTCTCTTCAATCATTCGACGCAGGGGCTCAGTTGTGTAGCGTTTCCTCTGGTCGGCAAAGTAAGTTTGTGGTGGACACGATCGTATCCGTTTTTTTTTTTCAGGGTACTCCGGCTCCCACCCACATTTCATTGTACCAATTGTTCTATTACACTGGTATACAAATATTGAGCAAGGTCATGCTTATGTTGGTTTTCGTCGATTTTTTAATGATTTGCACCCGCTGAACACGAATATGGCAGTTATTTTTCCGTAATGTCAAAATATGTGATGCTATAAGCATATTAGATTTTAGTGAAAAAGTAACATATTATACACATATATCTTATAGGAACATTGAACTACAAACATAACACATACATTTTGGACATCAACTTTCTGGGTAACAAAAATCTACATAACAATACATAAATCCCAAAATATATTAATATTTCATTTCTTATATAAAATATGCAAAGTATTTGAGATTGGAAGAAAGTGTTCATCAAGTACTGGAATTCTGTAATCAAAAGTGAAGGTTAGTGGTTCTTTTTCTTTTGTGGGAAACGTTCACTTCGTCACGGATTAAAACTCAAATATAATCACCCATTATTGCACAGTTCACCTTCCCTGGTATCTGCTTTCCTAACATCTCCTAAAATCTCTCTAAAGAAGTACAAGTGTGAATGAAGCATATGTAATTTTAAAGACATTCTACATCCCAATGCTCTATATTGATCAATGGTTGTCTTAACCTGGTGATCAAACGCTTCACTTCGGTAATGCACAAGAAATCCCGTCACTAACTTACGAAAGGCCTCCGAAGCATTTCTTTCAAACTCTGTCATTTTTTGTTTAAGTGTAGCACTATTATGCATGACACGACTCTAAGGTCCTCTGAAAATTCCAGCAAGACCTTTTGCCTCCGAAAAAGCTGGAAACATTTGTTTGATACGTTGTAGGGCAGGTTAATTGCAATTCAGAGCTTTTACTAAAACTATTTTCCCAATCTCAGCTTAATAGTAATGTTGGCATTAGAATCTTCTTCCTGGGCACTAATGCTTCATTTATCACATTACGTGTTCCTGGAATTAGCTAAGTTCTTTCAGGCCACACGGTTTGATAATAATGCTGATTACTTGCCCGACTGTCCCACAGACATAGAAAGCAGGAATATTTAGTATATCTACCTTGCAACCCAAGAAAAAAACAATAATTTTGAAATCTCCAACGTGTCCCATTGATGTTCCTCATATTTAATTTTCTCCAACATCAGCTTCACACTTGAATAACTTTCCTTCATGTGGATGGAATATGCAACAGTGATTGAAGGATACTGGTTTCCGTTTTGCAAAATAACAGCCTTCAAACTAGTACTCGAACTGTCCACGAACAGTCCCCGTTCCTTTGGTTCATATTGAAAGCCAATTGCCCTAAAAAGAACACCGATATCTGTACAGTAGAACAATGAATCTTCAACAGCAAAATAAACGGAAAAACGTTGGTGCCTGCTTCTGTACTTAGATATTTTGCAGGATGGAAGTAGGAAATTCCAGTCTTTGAGTCGTGATGCTAGCAATTCGGACTTATTTTTCGGTAATTGTAAAACTCTAATCAGTTATTTTTGGTTCAGTTAATGAGGTATCTCACTATCTTCCAAAACGAACGAACTATCTGAACTGTCGAAATGAGCTGCTACTTCTCTGAAAACCGTTTGGGGCGGAAGTGAGGGAATAGGGAGTTCTTCACTATGAAGAACAGATGATCGGGAGGATGGTATGTTTGGGTATTGCAGCTGACGTCTGTTCTTGCCTCTCTTGTAGTAAGTCAAGTCGATAATGCAAAAATAGCAATCATCATGATGGTTCGTAGGTTCTCTCCACACTCGCGGAATGACAAATGGCATGTTTTTTTTCGTTTCCCAGGTAACTAGTGTTCCAACGTCGACCTGCAATTACAAAACACATGTGGGGTCCATGGCTTGTCAAGATCCTCAACCGAAATTACGAAGTAAGCTTTATAGACTGCAGAAAATTTTGTTCCAGGCACAATCCTTTGCTTCACCTTCTTCGGACCAATATAGTATCCACAAACATAACAATCCGCAAGTAATTTGAACTTCCGACCCGACGAATGTTGCTCAAATACATTAACTACACACTGACATTTAGACTGACTACACGCACGCACACTCAGATAGACTTATACGGCAATATAAAATCACTGGAAAATGTGGAAGCATCACTTTTCGACCATCTCACTACTATCACAATTGGCTACAGCTTAATTATTACTTAGACTCTATTTAATCAATTTACAATTCTGCTATGAATCTTTAGAGTCGATATTATCAGTTTGCTGTTCCGAACAATTGCCTTTTTAAGCGTTTCCTCTGGTGGACGAACTAAGCGTCTGGTTGACAAGACCGTATCCGTGGGTTTTCTCAGGGTACTCCCGCTTCCTCCCACATTTCATTCCACCAATTCTTCTAGTATTATTGACTTGCTTCAAACATTGGGCGCAGTGGGTCAGTGGTAGAGTCCTTCCTTTGGCGGGCCAAGTAAGTTTGTGGTGAACAAGACCGTATCCGTGGGTTTTCTCACGGTACTCTTGCCTCTTAGTACTTTTCATTCCAGCAACTCTTGTATTATCATAAAGTTGGTTTAATCTTTGGGTGCGGTGGCTCAGTGGTAAAGCGCTTCCTCTGGTAGACAAGGCAAGCTCGTGGTGGACAGAATCGTACCCGTGGGATTTGTCAGGATAATCCCGCTTAGTCCCACATTCCATCAATTCTTCTACTATCATTGACTTGCTTCAATCACTGGGCGCAGTGGGTCAGTGGTACCACGTTTCTTTTGGTGGGCCAAGTAAGTTTTTAGTGGACAAGATCGTATCCGTGGGTTTGGTCAGGGTACTCCTGTTTCCTCCCACATTTCTTTCCACCAATTCTTCCAATATTATTGACTTGCTTCAATCATTGGGCGCAGTGGCTCAGTGGTAGAGCGCTTCCACTGGTGGGCAAAGTAAGTTTGTGGTGGACAAGACCTTATTCGTGGGATTTCTGAGGGTACTCTCGCTTTTTCCCACTTTTCATTCCACCAATTCCTCTATTACACTGTTCAACAAATATTGATCGAAGTTATGTAAATTCTTTGAAATTGCGATTTTTACATTCATTAAAGGAAATGATGATAGAAGAATTTTCTTAGCTCAGGTTGTAAAAAAACGCCCTTGTACAACAGTAGCTGTATATATACAAATGTATTAATATTTACAGAACATTTAAGAAAAATCCTTGTAAAAACCTACATTTTACTACTTTTTTATCAATTTCACTGTGATGTTATAAGCTGGGGAGTTAAGAAGTACCCTAACCTATAGCTTTCTATATCCTTGTACTTCCTTTTTCAAAATTGTGCAAATACCAGCTTCACAGTGGTACAGAAAATAAGGTAACCGTGGTCAATTAAACATTAACAATTCCGTAATAAAAATCAGTATTAAAATCAAAACGTGAAAAATATGTACAAATACCTTTTTGTGCAAGAACTACACTGCAATGTAGACAAAAGTTTCAAGTGATCCCTTGTGCAGGATTATGTTTGTTTTATTTTGAGCGTCTTCGCTTGGCTTGCCTTTTGTAGGTTACATCTGGAGCATCCCTTGCAATAGTCCAACAGTAGTCGGCCAATATGTTAGAACTCCACTTTCCCTCATATCTCTTCTCCATGGCTGCAATATCTTGATGGAAACGCTCACCATGTTCGTGACTTACTGCTCCACAATCTTCGGGAAAGAAGTCTAGATATGAATGAAGAAAGTGGAGTTTCAGAGACATATTACAACCAAGATTTTCGTAGCACAATAACAACTTTGCTACTAGTTATTTGTTATTTGTTGCTCGGTGTTTTCCCAAGAACTGTGAACAAACACTCTTCAAGCTTTCCCACGCAGCTTTCTCCTCACCTTGGAGAATTTCGTCAAGCTTGTGATCTTTGAGTAGTTGCCTAATCTGTGGCCCTATGAAAACACCCTCTTTAACTATGGCATCACTTAATCGAGGGAATTGTCCTCTTAGGTACTTATAGGCCTCATCCACTTGGTTCATGCTCCTAACAAAACTTTTCATAAGACCTAATTTAATATGTAGAGAGGGAAACAAAATTTGGTTACGATCTACCAGTGGTTCATGTTGCACATTTTTCATTACCGGCTGAAGAGTTTCTCTGGTACTCCAATCACTTTTGCGGTAATGAGTTCCACGATCTCTACTGTCCGATTCACATATAAAGCAACAATTCTTTGTATACTCTAACTGCATACCTAGCAACAGTGCTATTACTTTAAGGTCACCACAAATGAGCCACTGAAAATCGTAATATTTAATGGCGTGAAGTAAACATTTCAAGTTTTCACAAGATTCCTTCATATGAACTGCGTAACCTACAGGAATTGAAGGAAGTTCATTTCCAATATGTAAAAGCACTGGCTTTAAACTCACCTTGGACGAATCTATAAAGAGCCTCCACTCCGTAGGTTCGTAATTAATTTTAAGTGCCCTCATGAGACCATTTACATCTGTACATGCCACAAGTGTGTATCACATAGTAAAAAATGAAGTGAACATCTTCTCCCTATTCCCGTACACTGAAATATTTACTTTTTTCTTCAATAAATTCCATTGCTTTAAGCGTGACGCTAAAATTTCGGCTTTGCTTTTCGAGAGGTCCAAGTCTCTGATTAGATCACTTAGTTCCACTTGAGTAAGTCTATGTGGTTCACATGGAGGTTCTTGTACAACAAACGTAGGGTCCTTCGAAATACTTGATTCAGGAGCTTCAACTTCTTGATCATCATCAGAAAAAAGATCGTATTCTTTAGCTGGGTCAGGAACAGGTAGTCCTTCTCCATGTGGAACAGGGCGCATTGCAGAAGGAATGTCAGGATAGATCAAGGCCCGCTTCTTCTTCGTGGAAATTCCCTTCTTGACGGAAGGAACCATACAAAAATAACACTCTCTGATGTGGTCGCTTGACTCCCTCCAAATCATGGGCACTGCAAAAGGCAATGAGCGCAACTTCCCATTAATCCAATTTCTTAGATTGCTGGCACAAGTGTTACATACAATGTGGGGTGCCCAAGATTTTTCTTGGTCTCCAATTTTACAACCAAAGTAATATTGATAGGCTTTTCTTATTAGTAGTGTTATAGTCTGCTTTTGTGAGGAAAATGTCATTTCCCCACACACGCAGCAGAAGCTATACGCACTGTTTACACAATTTCGCGGCATTTTTGTTTATTGAAATCCTCAAAATGTCACTTGAAATAGTTCCGGCAAAAATTCGAAATACCAGTATTTTTGCGTACTTGTAGTTGTATTTTTACGTCCTGCACTACACAAACGTCACACCCAAAACGCTGATAACTGCACTAAACCTGTCTTTTCTAACAATAGCAGAACACTACTGAGATAAAGAACACAATGAAACCAAGCGTTCATATAGTTTCTCCAGTGTTACCAGATGAGAGTAACATTTTACCCCAAACGAAGCGAATATATTTATTTTTAAAGCGTTATTATTAGACATGCCTGTAAAACGAAAAGTAGAGCTAATATTCGAAAATAACTTTCATATTCGTGATCAGCACCACAAAATCAATAAGAATTAGCGGATTTTTTCAATTTACATTTTCGTTTTTGAACAGTGTTATCATTCACTTGCTTCAATCATTGGGCACGGTGGCTCAGTGGTAGAACGCTTTATCTGGTGCGTGGTGTCCTTAATGTTTCGATTCCGGGCTAGTAAGTTTGTGGTGAACAAGACCGTATCCGTGCGTTCTTTCAGAGTACTCCCGCTTCCTCGCACATTTCATTTCACGAATTCTTCTATTATCATTGACTTTGTTCAATCATTGGGCACAGTAGCTCAGTGCAGATCGCTTCGTCTGGTGATCAAGGGTAAGTTTGTGGCGGGCAAGATCGTATCCATGGGTTTTCTTAGGGTACTTCCGCTTCTTCCCATTTTTCATTCCACCAATTCCTCTATTATCATTGACATACTTTAATAACAGGGCGCGATTGCTCAGTGGTGGAGCGCTTCCTCTGGTGGGCAAAGAAAGTTTGTAGTGGACATGGTCGTATCCGTGGGCTGTCCTACGGCACTCCCGCTTCCTCCCACATTTCATTCAACCAATTAATCTATCATCATTGACTTGCTTTATCATTGGTCCCTTGAGAGATCTTGCTCCCTTGAGCATTGCGATGATGTCAGCAATCAGATTCGGTTCCAAGCATTTGGGTTGTGATGTAAACCTTTGCTGTGGTTCAATCTCAGTATTTTATTACGCGAGATAAAACCATCCATACAGCTTTAAAAGTTGTTCTATCTTGCGCAACCAGGTATTGCGCTTGAGCCAATTCGGAAACTCATTTCTGTTGCGTTGAGGCCAGGAACTGATTTCGGATATTACGCTGTCCTCAAACTACTAGGATCTTTCCAATGTGACCATCCTCGTCCAACAACCCCATGTTTAAAAAAGGAATAGAAAATACATGCGTCTAAATCTTCGGGACGAAGTTTCTTCAGGTTCAAGGCTAGGGATCGATTTCTGACATCGCAATTGTGCTCAACGGAACAAAACCTATCAAATGTCGCTACGCCGTCCAACAACTTCATGTTTAATAGGTGAATAGATTGGACCCGAACCCATAACGTCAAGTCCACATTCCTTGAGCTTCGTGGCCTGGGATTTATTTCTTACATTACTACTGCACTCACTGGACCCGGAACTTTCTAGCACTACCACTCGCGTGTACCAACTCCGTGTGTAACATGGTCTCTCTGACGTAGGAAAATCGACTCCATGCTCTTCTATAATTAAGTATTCTCCAAATGTATTTTTATACAAGGTAGTTTTGTCAGGTTTAGCAGGAGATCTAAAATAAGCCTTTTGAGAGCGGCTCTTATTTGTTAAAGAATACATAACGATCGCTTTTGGCTGTTGCAATGATCTGTCCAAGCGGCTTGTTAAAAAATCATCGTAGCATAACATCGAAAAGGTGTTTCACTTATATGTTAAAAATAAAAGGACAGAAAGGAAAAGTCAAAGGTTCGTAAGGTGAGTGTCGGGGGACGCCGAATTCTACTTGGCCCCGGGCAACGAAATTTAAAGCTACGGCTCTGAGCTTCAACACTTATCGGTCTTTCAGTGTCTCGTCCCTTACCTACAACAACGTAATTTGATTAACCTGTTATACAAAACGTTTGGAAAGAACCTGTGATTGTGACTTTGTGATAGCTATGCAATATATTGACAGAGTGCTAGTATTCACTTTAGAACGAAGTTGCCCTTAGGCGAAATATCACGTTGCTCTCTACTTTTGTCTCTGCCTTATAAATCGTAACATTGTGTTTAAAGGCAAACCGAAACAAGATCAGTTGTTTAGTTCACGTTTTTGTCTTTTACGCAAATACTATTTGCCAGATTGCTGTTTGACGCCTTTTAGCATTATACACTACAAAACAACATATCAAGATTCAGAGAAGCCCACAGAAATTTTAAAGAAGGGTGAAAAATATCTATATTATTATTATTATTATTATTATTATTATTATTATTATTATTATTATTATTTACCAGCTTCTCTTTGTTGATAAGTATCGTAATTTGGCATATATTAACCTTTAGATACACTTGATGGGTCAAATTGACCCGGTAACTGTTTCTTTTGTTTTTCTGATGTATTTATAAAACTAGTCTTTGTGACATCTCATATTCACCTTTTAACTACTATACATGATATTTATTTTTTTAGTATTACCAAATATATGGTGATGGAAAACTGATTTCTCTCTTCGCTCCGTAATAACATTTGGTGGGTCAAATTGACCTGTAATTTAGTTTGCTTTATTTTCAGAGTAGGGTATGTATGTATGTTCTGCAGACAACTTTCCCCCCACCAATATTTTTTGACCAGCACACAGGAAAGCACAAAGCATTTTACAAAAGGGCCCAACTAACAAAATGGTCCAACAATCCACAACTACAATTTTAAAGTGAGATTGAATAGGCTTTTATGACATTTAAGATCATAAAAACTTACACCAAAAACTTATAACTTATAGTGCTGTCTTTGATTGAACAGATAGTTTTTGTTTGATCCAAATCGGTCCACAGATGGCTGAATGATGAGAAGTTAAAATTTAGTATCAACACAGTCAATTGTATATATTTTGTCTCTCATCTGACTTGCTGTTACATACATATATACACTTTCGCCACACGCACACACATGCATTCAAGTTTACATCCTGTTTCAGTGGAGCGAAGCAAGAGTATACATATATGTATTAGATTTATAACCTCTCTCTTTTCTTCTTAGAACGTGACATGCAATCCGATTTCTTTTCCTTCTCCTCACGCCAACATATTTTCTTTTCTCTTCCTTCAGCAGAACTTTCAGCTAGCAATCGTGCGAGGGCGCTGTATCAATGACATAGTCTCCCTGAATGAGACAACGTAATAAATGACGCCATTGGATCCATGATGAAGTATATCCTAGGTCTCTTTCTCTCTCCTTCTCAGCTCTGAACCACAGAGAGGTTTTCGTCGCTCAACTTTTCTCTCGTAAAGGCCAGCTTTCAAGCGAATGCATGTTCGCTGTTATGATCTTCATCAGTGGAGTTAGCATCTAGTTCCAAAACGTCCCACATGTATGCGCTAGTGTCTCTTTCCTTCTCATCGACAATTAATAATACCAGAGTATTAGAATTAAATCCTAAGTTGTAACACATAATCTAGAAAACAGGGTTGGAAACTAATTATTCCTAACATGTTTTCCAGAATTGTTAAAATTACGAATTAAGCCTTGAAATAATTAACAATGAATTACCACCAAATAAGGTTAATATGATATTTTTTGATCATGAAGGCCAACACTGTCATCAGTGGCGTATTGAAGGGATGCTATTTTTAAAATCGTTATATTTCCGTTGTTTATGAACCGATTTTCAAAATTCAAACGACATTTCGTAGAGAAATAAATCTACAATTTTCTGAGTGTCCATGTGGTTACCTACCTTTAAGGATAGTATTTCGAAACTGCTATCTCCGTTATTTATTAACCGATTTTCAAAATTCAAACGACAATCTATAGAGAAAACTATTCACTATCTCTGAATATCTTGTAGGGTGCATAACGATAAGGATATTATTACAAATACTCAAATAACTCTCTTATTTATATATGAATCTTTAAAATTCAAATGGCATTGCGTTCTCTATGTCTAAAGGTGTTAGTTTTATAGCTTTATAACCAAAAAACTCTTAAAATCAATTAACTATAATTTAAAACATACTTAAAATTACAAGTTTGGATACTGATAATGTTATCTTCTGTTAACCTAGTTCTCTATGGGAAACAATGATTTCTTAAACTCTGTCCACCGGTCATAATTCAAGCCGAATAGACAATTTTTAATTAAAAATACTTCTTCCGTTCCGGTTTGAAATTTTTTACAATTACATTGAAATAATAGTAAGAATGAACTTCTTTGGTGATCCATACTAACCACTTCATTTTTTAATTTAGAAAAAAAATTAATCATTTTTGTTACTTCCTAGAATCATTTTTAAAGAACAGTTGATGTATTTTGTAACCATTAGAAAGATCTTTCATTCCATCATACCTCATAAACAGTTACTTAGTCTTCATCTCTTTTAATACTTGATCAGTATCTTCAGTATATCTCTGTGGTAATAACGTTTTGTATTTCTCATTTAGATGTATTAATACACTTTTCTCAGTGCATTTTGCTTGTATCAATTTCCATGAGGTTATTTTGTATGATTTTCATTCTTCCAGATCTTGCAATTTAACAAGCTTTAAAATGATAATATTGTTTCTCTTGTATAATTGCAACGCCATTTCTCATTTATACTATAAAACTTTTAAAAATCAGTTCATTTTTTAGTGATCTTATCTCGTTATATATATAGTTAATTCTATCAAGAATGTCTTTTATATATTCGCCTGTTAATTCTCCATTCATTACTTTAATAACATTAAGCTCATCCTTAAACATAGCAATTTGAGTAACCATATTTTATAATACTCTTTCTTTTAAGCTATATTAAATCGTGTTGATAAACCAGTGATAACGGCAGAAGCAGATGCAAATCCTGTTGTAATAATCGAATAAACTGGAACAGGAATAAACATATTTATAAATCCTATAAAAGCAGAAAGCAGTATCGAAAATGCAATAAGAGTAACATAAATACATTTTAATCTCTTAAATTTCCTCTTATTTTTCGCTAGTAAGTTTTGAAGTGTTAATATTGTATCCTCAATTAAGGCAATTAGATTCTCTCGTGGAATGTTATCAGGAATATTCATTTTATTAAATAAGTTTTTATGATCATTTTTAAATTATCGGTATCATTAAATAAACAAAATGGAACGTTTCTGTCCTATTAAACACAATTCCTCTTAGCTGAAACACAAGTGGAACGTTTCGGTCCTATTAAACTCAATTCATCTTAGCTTAAACACAAGGGGAACGTTTCGCTCCGTTTGTACGGTTTGGATCATAATCTGTTTATCTTGTTGGTTTATATATAAGTTTTTATGATATTACCATAAAAATACTTACAAACTAAACATAATCGATTTATGTCTTCTCTATTACTTTTTCTTTTTGAACATCATATTCAAAGTTTTTCTTGCCAATTATTTTCTTGCCAATCGTTTTAACTGGTACATCGCTTTCAAAATTAACACTTAATTTCAAATTGGTTCTATCATTTACAGTTACTGATTTATGCTTGCTCGTGTTAATCACAAACATTGCTCTATATTCTAAAAACTCTTTAGGATAATAAAACATCTCTGTGTTTCCAATTGTAACTCTCTTGTATATCGTATACATTTCTAAGTTCAAAAATTCCAAAGGAAAAGACTCATTTCTAGAATTACGAAAATGGATTTTAGTACTTTAAAATTATCAAAATAGCTTGAATCTCTTTCTTGGTTATCATTCCTATCAGTTTGGAAAAATTCGATCAAAAATTAGACATATCAAATTCGCTTGAGTTGAATTGTTTGGTTAAATCAAATTCCAAATATTTCCCTGTAACTGATTTCTGTAAACATTGATATGTGTTAAAAGAAATAGGAATCTTACCTTCTTTTAACATGTTAGCCTTTGGTGGATTACCTCCAAACCAATGAATCAAACACATACTTTCTATTTCCTTCTTTCCAATAACAAATCCAATGAGTTCCTATATTTTAGACGTATTAACAATAGCACACTCATTCTTCTCTGGTTGTTTAGGTAATTTATCACTCATAGATACAACCCTAAAGTTTTTTATCCTAAGCTTTTTAACAAGATGAATTATATCTATGTTACTTAAGGCTTTGATTTCTTTTTCTTTACTGTTTTGGGCTTTAAGTTTTTTGTAAGCTTACCACCTTGTTTCTCTTCCATTGCTAAGTTATGCCTGTTTTGTTCTTTGAATTCTGCTTTATTCTTTTTCACATCTTCCATCGTTTTGACTATAGTAGCAACTCCAGCAGTAGCAGAACCAAGAGCAACGATTAAAGCTAGAATGGTTGGAATTGTAAACGTAAAGCCTCCATAGAGGACTTTATTATCATTTGCCTTTATTTATTTGTTTATTTTCTTAACTTGAGGCATAGAAAGAGTTAAATGCATTTTTGTACCTTCTTTTATTTTTTTTAGCTTTATCATTTATCTGTTTCTTAGTTAAAATGTGATCAATATTTAATTGTTTAAATTCCTCGTTAGAAATTGTAAATGTAAAACTACTTAACTTCATACTTATATTTATTATAAAACCTTTATGGTAAAATCCATAAAAATTAAACACAGTACTTATAAACCTAAACCAAACCTTACTTTTGCATTCATAGACAAAGCAGTTCCCAAAGTTGGTATTCGTTCTGTTATCAAGCTTGCGTCTTTAGCAAAAGCTGTTTCCCATTCTTTGTTTTCTAACTCTTTGTCTGGAATAAGTTTAGAAACTGTATCTTTATTATCTCTGTAGTAAATATCATGTTCTCTACAAGCTTTATCTAATGGATTAATACCTTTATCTCCTCTTTCTAATCTTTCTTCCAGCTTCGTAAAAGGCCCGCCAAATTCGTAGCCTGGAATATGCAACTCTGGTTTCCCCTTCATGTTTAAAATCCTACTCACTAATCCTTTTCCATACTTCTCACTGTTCCAAAATTTTGGTGGTAACGTATTCAATATCCTTATCAAATAACCTATGCCCTTTGGATCATTAGGAATAAATTGTATGAGTTTATAATTAATCATATCCATTATGCTTACTTTCTCATTACAAAAGTTATCATTTCCAGCTTTTTCTGCTCCATCTATAACTATTAGCCTCTCTATTAATTTTCTCAGATCATCCATCCATATATATTCTTTAGGTAATTCCTTCTCCAGACTTTGGTGTTTTCTTTCTTGGTGGTGTTGGTTCTAGTGTTGGTTTTATATATCTTTCCCAAATAGGTTTGATAATTTCTTTGTATTTTTTACTTCTACTAGATCGTTGTTTCTTGTTTTTGGATCATTGTTATGAAATACTACATTAGAATCAATAACTATTTGTGTATATTTTTCTAGATCATCTTCATTGTAGTTTTTTGGATTATGTTATGTTAGTAATTCCCATAAGCTTCCTTCTCCTGTATAATGTCGATTATTAATAACTAAATCATCACCATGAATTTCAACTTCCGTATCCCCAACCATATGTACTATTTTTCCATCTTTATCATATGGTTAAATTCCAAAACTTTTATCATCTCTAGTTGCATAATATCTCGAAGCAATCTTACCAAAATGGGTTGCTGGTAAAGATTCTATTCCTTCTACATTATACATCATTTGCATTTTCATATGTTTTATTTCTTCTATTATAGTCGTATCGCTTTCACTTGTTGAACGCTCATACATAGGAGGTATTACTAATAAGATTGAATCTGCTTTCGCGCTTTTATTTACAACTGGAACTAACACTTGATTTAAATTTTTATTTTCTTTCGCTACTTATGATATATTTTGTCCTATGCCTTCAATTGCATCTTTAACAGGTTGATCTTGTTCTTTATATTTTTCATATTTGCTTCGATTAGATTGTTTAATTTCCTTAAATCTTTTAACAAGTTCTTCTTTTAAGTTTATATATTTCTTAGCTTCAGCAGCATCTAAGTGACTCATTTATTAAAAAAAATAAAAAACGTAATCTAACGTAACACAACATACACGTTTAAGCTCGTTTATCTATGTTTAACTTACAGTTTTCAAAAGTCTTTAATTTTATTTCTGTATTTGCCATTATTCGTTTTCCTAGTCAAATGTATTGTTAAGAAACCACGCTCTTTTTCCAAACACTTATTGCATAAGGATTGTAATTTTTCAAACGACATATCTGCTCCAACAAATTCATCATATATGTGCTTCAAATTTGTGTTATTCTGTCTAAAGATGCAAAGAAAATTTAAACTGTCTCTTATTAGCTGTTTTGGTACTTTAGAATGTTTGTCCGAGATAGAAACCGTTCAAACCTTTATGACGACCTCGAGTAAAATATTCTATAACATGGTTTTGTTGTTCTAAAATGAAATCATCAAACACTACCATAGAATCGTTCTCACACTCATCTAATGAAATCACCTCTTCGTTGTTTCCTTTTACTATTATAATTGTCTTACTAATATCTCGTTCTATGTCTTCGAAAAATTGTATTAGCTGTTGGTATTTAGGTTGATGTAAGCTTTTAGAATAGATATAAACATTTGTATATTTAAGCCAATCTGGTGCTAGTAAAAGTTATCAATCATTAGTGTTGTTTTACCACAAGCACTAGGTCCTACAATTAAACATCTTATATAATCAGGTAGCAATATACAATTTTTCCTCTTTTTACAGTTTGGTCTGATAACCTTACTCGGATATCCCATTCATTCACTAGAACTTTTATTATATATATTAAAGGAAAGTATTTAATTTAATCGGTTATTCATGTGCACTAAGCATGTACTTGCATTATCCATTTGAAAACGATTTAGAAGAAGCTGTTGCAGGATTTTATACAACATACTTAACTCCAAACATTACAGAAAGAAATAATAAATTAACATTTTGTAGCGATGATAATGTACTTTCAGAGCAACTCATAGTTCAACCTGGTCAATATAATTTAAAAGAATTAGAAGAATATATTAGATCAAATCTTCCATACGACAGTATTTTTAATTATATTTCAGGAAACAGTATTAAATTCACTGAAGAGAGAAAGAAAAATAGAGTTAAAATATTTAGCAGTATGTGTGATATAACCTGAGATACTGTTAAAACTGTATTAGGTTTTAGCGAAAGTAACTTGACAAAAAACATACAACATGTTCGAGATAAGGTACCAAAAGTTTCACCCATTGGATAATATAAATATTCACTGTGGTTTAGCAGAAGGTATGATTTTTAAACATAATGATACAACACATAACGAAACAGATTTAATTGTAACAGTTTAGATCAAAAGCAGAATTTAGAGAGCCAATTATATATGAGCCTACAGAAAAGATATTTTTCCCAATACATATCAACAAATTTAATAATTTCAAAGTTTCAATTCGAGATGAGAATGGTGATTATATTGATTTTGGTGAAGCTCGTATAACTGTTCTTCTCGCCGTTAAATATATATACATTTTGTATATAATAAATATGGATATCTTTGGCAATATAAAAAGTAGGAAGAATGATGTTATTAGTGATCTAAATAAAGTTTTTACATGAAATAGTAGAACATGGGTTGATTTTAAAAAGCAAAGACTTGTTAATGTAGCTGATGCCATTGACCAACAAAATGTAGTAACTTTTCATCAGTTTGAGTCAATAAATAGTCAATTAGAAAGTGATAGAGACAAATTTGAGGATGTATTAAAATCATTACAAAACACGTACATAAAGCTAGATGATATTAACGCCTTTCGAAAAGAATATATCGATAAAATCCAAAAGACTAATAATAACGTAGTTCTTTTGTTTAGTGCAAAGATTCCTATATCAGAGTTAAATAAATACAAAGCAGAAATGTCATCGCAGTTAGAGAATGTTGTTAGAAAGAATGATATAGATAAATTTGTTACAAACGAAACGATTTTCCAAAAATCAAACAAAGAAGCAAATATGTTTATTATGAAGAAAGAAACTATAAATCTATTATGTCGATTGAGAACTAAGAATGTTAAATACCCAATATTTAGGATATTTAATCTAGATTATACGTTTCTCTATAATGGGAAAATAATGCATATGGAATTAAGTTTGGATAAATACTATCTACACATATTTTTGAACGATAATTTAGTTGAAACTTTTCCTTTAGACGTTAAAAATAGTGATCTAATTACGTTTCAAGCAGATAAAAATTCAGCTTTTGAAGAAGGACCATTACTATCAGTTATTATGTACATAGAAAGGGAACTTAAATGATTTTCTATATAATAAACAGGATGTATTGTGTTAAGTGCAAGAAATCAACAGATACGAAGAAACATACCATTAGAATAGAACAAAAAAGAAAGGAAAATATATTAAAAAAGGTATTTCTTCTATATGTGGTGTTACTAAATCTCAATTCGTTAAAAAGAAAGATTGACTAGAAGAATGTAAATAGAACAATTAGTTTGAAGCCTATAGAAGTTAACAAGAAGAATGTACGAACGATATTCGAGAAAGTTTATCAAAAAGAAAGTAAGCGTGTTAAACCCAAATACAAATTAGGCGATTATGTTCGTATAAGTAAATCGAAAGGATTATTTGAGAAAGAATATATATACACCTAATTGGTCAACAGAAGTAATTCTTGTTAGCCAAGTTATCCCATCTAATACACCTTCGTATAGAATTAAAGATTTAGAAGAAGAAGATTTGGCAGGTAGATTTTACTAACCATAACTATTAAAGACGAAGCATAAAGATGAATACTTGGTGGAAAAGTTGTTGAGAAAGAAAGGTAACAAAGTATACGTGAAATGGCAGGATTTGATGATTCACATAATAGTTAGATAGTTAAAAGTAATGTTGTAATGTAAATATAAATGTTATCTTTTATGGTTATTATTCCATTGAAGGTTAGAATATTATAATAACTAACTAAGTGGACGGATTTCGGACTACTTTTAAAGCTCATCTTCCACAGTAACGAAAAATCTTCTAATTATCCTTCTAATTCTAGGAACTTTATTAAAGCAACTTACGAAGTAAAACTTACAGATAGCGAGAAAAAATAAGTTAAAAAATTATATTCTAAACAATAAATATGGGTACTGTGGATAGTTCTCTTGGTTTAAAGACAATTATTGGTATGGTATTTTTGGTGATTTCAAATTGATTATAGATAAGAGTACAGGATATTTCAACGCTACTAAGTTGTGTCAAAATGGAGGAAAAGAATTTAAACATTGGATAAGGTTAGATAAATCAAAAGATCTCCTACGATATTATAACAAGAAATTAGATGGGCCAGATCTGCACCACCAAAACTCATTTTACATAGTTGAGTCAAAAAGAACAAATAAACAAGATCTGTTAGTATCAGGAACATATGTAAGAAAAGAATTAATATTGAGTATCTCGTTTTGGATTTCAAATGAGTTTTATGATAAGTGTTACAATATAATCGAAGATTACTTCACACAAGACTTTAAACAGATTCAAGAAGACCAAAAAGAGTTGCAAATAAGAGTAGAGAAAATAGAAGAAACAATGGAGAGATTGAAAATTCAAAACGAGGGCTTAAAAGAAATTGCAGCACCATATACAGACAATAATTCAACAGATAATTGCCTAATCATATACAAGAAGAACAAACTTAATGATCCTTTCCCTTATTATGCTGTTAGATGTCAAATGAGAAGCCTATATAAGCATCTTAATGAAGTAGAAGAAAAATATCCGAATCATGAGATAATATACGAAACGTTTAGAAATCCTAACAGTATTAAGTTATTCAACCTAATGCAGCAAGAACTAGATATTCGTAAAGGTAAGGGTAATGAGTTTTGGACATCCCTATCAGAAGAAGATTTGGTTAAAGAAATTGATGGTTTATATGATCGGTTAATATATCGTCCTATGTAAAAGCTTTAAATATAACTTTTATGATTATTATTCATAAATGCTTAACATTAATATACAGTAACCTAATTCCAGTCTTCTTCTTCATAAAAAACGTGCTATCAATATCAAAATTTTCAGTATATCTTGAATAAGCCGGATTATCAAAATCAAGTTCTTCTGTAGAATATTCAATATCTTTGCTGTCGCTACTGTCGTTGTTGTTGTTATGTATAACCGCTCTACACAAAGGACAAGTGTTATTATTTCCTAACCAGGTAAGCATACACTCAACACAGAACACATGTTTGCAGGTTGTTTTACACAATTGAGTTTTTGTTTCTTTGCATATTGGACATTCTTCTAAGTTTTGTATTAAGTGTAAACCTGATGAAAGTAATATTAGTTTGTTTCTAAGGGGATTGCTAACATGCTTATTTACTCTTAAGAATTGAACTATATTGATTTTGTCTTTGATCGCTATTAGAAAGTTTTCAGAGAACCTCCTATTCCAACAAGTATATACTATCTTGCTTAAATCTAAGCCTTTTCTTCCAAACTCGAGAATGAATTTTTCGCTTTTATCATCTAAACTAACTTTTGGCCAACAAACTTTATTTTGTTATTTTCTCACATGTGTTTCATCTAGTTGTGGTATAATAGCTTGCCAATTCTCGATAAGAGAATTAAATTCGCTCAAGAACGTTGCTAGTTCTTTTCTTTCAATGTAACACTTATAGAAACAATATTGCAACTGAGTTTATATTTAAAGGTTCATAGGAACACACGTTTGAGCAAATTTGAATGCTGGGAGATTATATCCCAATGTAAGTATTCTCTGAATTGTGTACGAAAGTTAATAGCTTGTTTCTGTTTATACTTTCTCCAGTTACTTTTTTCACTGAACGCAAGCCAACTAATCTCTTCTTTAAACTCATTAAGAAAATCTTCACTCATTTGTTGAGCATATTCATACGTGTAAAAATTTCAATGAATATATTGTCTTGTATGTTCTTTATGTTTTAATACGAATTCTGGTTTTATATGATGATAGCATCTTGATCTATACTTTGGTTCACACAATTTGTCCCAGGAAAGTTTACCACCATACTTGTTAATGATGTTTTCGTGTTTAAGTAGGTCTTTTCTTTTTGATAATCTGACCCAATCGATGTATTCTTCATGATTTTCAATACAGGAAAGTGATAGTTTATGGTTTGAAGTAACTGAACGCCAATGTACCTTGTTTTTAAAAGTATGTAGAAAGTCATTGGATAAGTTCTTTATTTCTGAAATTTGCTTTCATCCTTCGAAATTTCGACTATTAAGTACATCTATAACTATATTTCTACAAAGCGGAATTTGAAAGTAATTTACGATATGTCCAGGATTTAATTTTTGAACCATGTCTTTTATAAGTTCAGTTAGTTGTTGTGAATTTATTGCAGTTGTTTTAGCTTGTTCATTTGGTTGTTGTGAATTTGTGGTAGTTGTTCTTAGAGACTTATTTCTGTGCTCATTGATTAAGGTTATTAGTTCTGCTTTCCTAAGCTATGAATAACCATGTATTCCTTTTTCTCTGCAGTATTGTTTAAGTTGGGATATGGATTTCCTTTCCATAGTCTCGTTTTGTATATAAATTTTAAAAAAATAATAATCATTTTTGCTAATTTTCTATATAATAAATATGGAAGCACATTGTAAATTGATACAAAATAAGCGTATCCCTATTCATCAATATCTTAAACTCATAACAGCACTACTAGAAAAACAGATAGTAGTGAAAGAACAAGAAATGTTATTAAAAGAACAAGAAATGTTATTAAAGGAAAGATTTACACCAGAATTAAATTGGGATAGCGATAAAGAGATTGAGTCCACAAATGATGGTGAGGAGGCAGATTTCAAAAAAGAATAATAAAAATGATTTTTTTCATTAAATCAATAGTAGCTTTGATGGGTTATTACCATGAAAGCCATGTTCTAATACAATATGCTAATAGACATCGAGATTTCCGACGTCACACGAATATTAGCTGTTGTATTAAATAATGAAAATGATTTTAAAAATTTTGGTGAAGATAAAAATTGAAGAGTCATAATAAGATTTTCTATATAATAAATAAGATGAGTAATTATAATAGATTTACTGTAGTAGAGTTAAGACGACAATGTAAAGAATAGGGAATCAAACGATATTCCCGATTAAAAAAGCAGAACTGATAGACCGTAATAAGCAATATAAAGATGAGCAAAACAGATTAAACTTTAACCAAATATTTCCATTTCAAGAAAACATCTTTGGAAAACCAAACGCTAAGAGATTAGGTAGGAAGAAAGCTTTATAACTGTTCTTATTTAAAAAAGATGTATTTGAAGAAACTAAACCAGCACGTATACCCATCAAAGTAGAATTAGAAGAAATAGCACTCAAGAAGCGTTTACAAACTATTAAAGTTGAAAACATAGGTGGATATAAAGACCCAATAAAATTTATAGATACCAGTGGAGGAGTTGCTATTAACAAAATCAAAGAAGAATTAAAATTCCACCCTGTTAAAGTAAACCTTGTTTTCATTTGCGACTATATTAAAGATAGAGAAATACAAGAACGCAATTTCAAAACATCAAATGAGAGAATATTAGAATCAACTGACTTAGGTGAATATATATCCCATGTCAAACAAAAGCTTCGTAGAGAAATGAAAGAATTTGAAGTAGAGGATCAGGATGGACTTTACATCAAATTAAATACTTACAAATCAGATTAAACAAGTATGTACCATTAAGAGCTTCTTCCTGTATTGAAATTCCTAAACCAATTAAAGATAAGAAAGCGGTGATTAATATTAAAAATAAAGACAGTAAATGTTTCTTATACGATATTGAAAGTTACTTAAAACCTACAGACAGATGTTCTCAGTACCAAACACCTTCGCATTATAAACAGCGTGTCGGAATGCAAATCAGTGCTCTACCCCACCAAACGTCTGCTCTATTTGGGAATATGTGTGGATTTCAGTGAGAACTCACTCACCATTGATGAGCGATATCTCAACATAGTGAAATCCTGTCCTATAGCGTTGCTACATAGATCTCGCCGAGCCCGTCAGGTCCTCTCTGGTTATATAATGTGATGTTCTCCTGTGACTACTCTTTCGTATCCTGTAGCATTTACAGTTATTCATCGCAAATATCTACAATTTGTAACTTCTGTATTGCGCAATGTACAATCGCAACCGCAATCGATTTGGACCGAGTCGACCTGCTTCGCTCAGTGTCATGTCGATGCCAGTACAACATCTATTGCGACTATCGACCAAGATGGTTTCACTGTCATGCAATGGACAGCAATTCCAGAACTCCCCATCTTTTTAACGGAGTTCCTAGCAGCCGCTTTTGCAGCTTTTTTGTTTTTTTCCGAAACGTGTTCACATATGTTCAGACAATATGACAGTTGTTTACTGTTTTCAAAGAAAAATTTGTAGTCTTCTATCTGCTACCAATTGCCAATGTTGAATTTTTGTTAAACAGCTATGTAATTTCTCATGTTGTATCAGAAAAGAATAAAGCAGATGGGGTCTCACGCGCCTTCGGCGCGATCCTACAATTGCCCTCAGCCAATCAGAATGCTCCACCTGGCTGCCAGGTTAACAAAACCTAGGAGGCAGGTGAGACCAGCTCAGATCGACCAAGTTGAGGGTGATGGCAGGCTCGTGCTAGATGTGCGATTTCCGAATAAGTTGCAAAAGGAGTATTGTGATAATATTGAATTACCAGTACAATTAAAAAATATTCCAAAATTTGAAAGAAGAAGTAATATTTCTATCAATGTTTACAGCTATGACAACAACTATAATGTATATCAACTTCAAATCACAAAAACAAAGCAAGAGAAACATGTAAATTTATTAGATGTAAAAGATGACCAAAATAATAATCATTTTTGCTGGATAAAAGACTTATCACGATTAATAAGAAGTCAAGTGACAAAACATACCGAGAATTATCCTTTTGTGATAGATGTTTAACAAGGCACTTTCGAAATGAAAAGCAGTTGCAAAACCATCAGCTATATTGTAAAGAGCATGAGGCTGTTAGAATAGAACTTCCTAAATCATATGACAATCAAATAGAGTTTCGAAACTATAATCGATCATTAAGAGTTCCATTTGTGATAACTGCTGACTTTGAATGTATCTTACGTAAATTAGAAATAGAGCATAATTGTACTAAAACAGTAAAATATCAAAAACATGAGCCAATGAGTTTTTGTTACTATGTCAAATATTCAAATGGAGATTATAAAAGTCCTGTTAGTTATATAGGTCCAGATGCTGCAAAAGTATTTATTGAAACGTTACAAAAAGAAGCAATAGAAATTATGAAAATATATAAAAGGATAGTTAATATGAACCCGCTTACCGAGGAAGAAACAGAAGCTTATAACAGTTCGGATACTTGTCATATATGTGAGAAAAACTTAAATGACTTACCACCATCCGTTGAGAAAAAAACATAATAAAGAAGAAAATACGGTTCTACAAGGATAGAGATGATATGAGTGAAAAAATAAAAGAATGGGAATATGAATTAAGGAAATGTTTGTATAAGATAAATAAAAATAAAGCAAAAGTAAGAGATCATGATGATTTAACTGGAAAGTTTAGAGGTGCAACTCACAGCTATTGCAATTTAAACTATAAAAATCATAATTTTGTTCCAGTATTTCTTCACAACTTAACTGGCTATGATACACATTTGTTCATTAAGGAGTTAGCTTATGATACGCACAAAATTAAACTGATAGCAAATAATGAAGAAAGGTATTGTGATAAGAATATATAAAAGCAGAACATATGAACATATGAAAATATATAAAAGCAGGATCAAAAGATGGAATAAATTTAAGATTTGTTGATTCATTTAGATTTATGTCAAGGAGATTATCAGAGTTAACTAGTAATTTAAAACCAGAACAATTTCGAGAAACATTAAAGTTTTTCCCGATTGATAAACTTGATCTAGTTACTACTAAAGGTGATTATCCATTTGAGTTTGTTGATTCATTTGAAAAAGTGAAAGAACCTGTTCCATTATCTCCAGACAAATTTACAAACAGATTAACAGGGGAAAAAATGAGTCCTGAACGCCATAAGCTATATGTACGAGTTTGTAAAGAATTCGATCTGGAGTTAACATAGGACTTAACTGAACATTCTAACAAAACAGATGTCCTTCAATTAGCAGATATATTTGAAAACATTAGAGACGTGTGTTTAAAGGCATATAGATTAGATCCTGCATGGTATTATACAGCACCTGGCTTATCGTCGGATGCAATGTTAAAGATGACTAAAATTAAGCTTGAAATGTTAACTGATTATGATAAAATACTAATGTTAGAAAAGGGTATACGAGGAGGAATCTTACAATGCTGTAAGAGATATGTAAAAGCTAACAACAAATACATGAAGGATTATAATAAACATGAATGTTCCACATACCTAGCATATCTAGACGCAAATAACTTATATTTATGGGCGATGAGTCAATGCATTTTTTAAGATTTTAAGTAGGTTAAACTTTACATAGATATAATGAGCATTCCAGATGACTCAGAAACTGGTTACATATTAGAAGTAGATTAAAAATATCCGAAGAATTTACATAACAAGCATTCTGATTTACCATTAGCTCCAGAAAACATGTGTCCACCAGAATCAAAACAATCAAAATTAGTAACGACACTTTAGAATAAGGAAAGATATGTAATTCACTATAGGAACATAAAACTATATATGTCGCTTGGAATTAAATTAAAGAAAGTGCATAGAGTATTAGAATTAAAGCAATCAGACTGGTTAAAGAAATACATTGATTTAACCTGATAAAGCCTGAATTTTTTTGGGTGCAGTTTTTTGTTAATTTCTACTTGAATATGTTAATTGGGCTTCATAGATCACAAAAATACCATTGCATCTAAGAAAATATTTTTTGGTGTCCCTATGTATGGTGTGTCCATATGGTCACGCTAGGCTCTCGTGATATATAAATGCAATAAATAGCACTAGAGTAGGGTTTAAAAACTATATTTTCCTTATCTCTCTTTCATACAAACTTATTCCCATTGTCTTGGGAAAATGACAATAATAGTGTGTTTAAAACTTCTTAGTATGGAAATTGAGAAAACAAGGAACACAAAGGCCATTTTACACATGCTGTACGCTCCACTGATGAACAATTTTCTCCAGCACATCTTTTTTGTTGCCAGCATCAGGAATAACTAAATGGCCAATGCGATCAAATCTTACTGATTCAAATATTCTGTTTCGAGAGAAACTCAGTCTGGATACAACTAGACGTCCAGCACCTCTTGGAGACGAACCAAATGCAAGTATATAGTATTGAGCAATTTCTCTTCTAAATTCTAGTTGACTGAAAATTGAACCAGCATTCAGTGATGTCTGCCAGGCATTGTAAAATGATACACCCAACAGCCAAGTGAAGATTGACCACCACCATTTCTTTCCCCTGATACCAATTCTGTAGTCCTTTATGTTCCTATCCATTCGATCTGTGCCCCCCATAAACGTATTGTATTCTCCGATCAAACGTGAACGAGTGATCTCTTTCTTGGCTGACCTGGAATATCTTTTTACATTTCCTAGTAGGAAAGCACCATGAACAGTGGATGCGACTGTGACTACTGCATTGTCATGCCATCTTCAAATGACTACACCATGTTCACTGCCTCTATGTTCGTGGTAACCTCTTTTCTGCTTCTTGAATTCAGATGACACTGAGAAATTGCATTTCTTGGGAACCGTGTTTTCACGCATAGTACCAGTTACAGCATATCCATTAGACTTTAGGTGTAAGCGAAGTGGTATGCTTGTGAAAAGATTGTAGAAATAGAATCTGAAAGTAATTTTTAACGTCACTTGGGAATTAATCTATCATATATAACAGACGATCGGCTGCTTTTCCAAATGTTTGTTCATATTCTGCTATGCATTGCAGAGTTTTGCCTTGGTACGCATCAAAGTTGATTAGGTATCCATTTGGTCTATTCAGGCATCAAACCTTGTACCCGAAACGCACAGATTTTCCTTTTATAAACTATTTATAACCATGTCTGCAATAGTATGCTATCTTTGCTTCGTCAAAGTTTATTGCCTGCGCCGGAACAAAATGTTTGATGCAATTACTTCTCAATTTATTCATTAGTGAGCGTAGTTTCCAAAGTTTATTTGATTCACTCATCTTGTTGTTGCCCGCAAAATGCAAAAATCTCATTATCTGAATAAACCTCCCTCTTCTAATTGCATTGTGTACTATTAAATTTCTCATATCAGTCCCAGAATCCCAATAGTGTCTCTTGACGGAAATGTATTATACCCTGACACAAACAAAACACCCAAAAGTAATTTCAAATGTTCTTTAGAGACATTCGGATCTGGCATGTTTTTAAAAAGCATATATCTGGATTTCACATATAGCCAAATCGACTATATCTTCATCAAAGAAAGGTTCAAAAAGTTCAATAAGTTAGAAGTTCCTATAGTTTAAATAATCTCCCACGGGAAATGCAGGCAGCGAATTGATATCGTTTCGTGTTCACTTTCCTCTGTTTTCACACTGATTCCGCTTCCGTTTCTTTGAAATATTACTTTCCTCTTTCTCTATGTTTTCACTCCCTTGTTCCAGATTCTCTCCTTCCCTCTCCCCCTCAGTCCCTCATAAACACATGTCGTTCTACCAAAACATTGAGTTGTCTCCCACTTAGGTTGTCTATCAAACCGCCAACATCTTCATCTGCCGAATCCTCGTCAGATAAAATATTTGATTCTGGAGGCTCAATAAATATACACTCTATTTCTCCATGGCCTATTTCATTCGGTTCCTGAAGTAATTTCAATACTTCATGCACTGTTAAGTACCTGGAAATGCGAAGGAACAGTTTTTCTTAGGACGGAATAATTATGATTTGCCAAGCCTTATTGCTACTACGAAAGCCTAGCGTGACCATGTGGTAACATGAATGGTACATGGCTCTGCCCAACGTTCATGTATGTTTTTTAACACAGTACATTATTTCCCTCAATGCCTGACTTCTTTCTGAATCAAAACGCACAATAATTGGAAATATTTTAACAACAATGTAAAGATCAAATGAATTCTGACCTTTTACTATGTGCCATTTGCAATTCTAGAAGCAGTAAGATTTTCAGATGCACGTAACTCCACACTAAACAAAGAAATCTCAAGATTGATACTGAAATCTTGTTAAACACATCGTTAGCTGAGAGTTGACAGCGCCACATGTGAGTCTTTGTGAAACTAACCAGAGGAAAACAATTTGAAGGTCATCGCGCGAAATGTGACCGTATGGTAACGCAAGGTTATACCAGGTTAACAAATATGAGAACGCAAGCTACAAGTGAGTTTGAAAAAGATTTTTATAAGCTCATGAAAAACTCAGTATTCGGAAAAACAATGGAAAATATTCGAAAGAGGCAGTCCATACAATTAGAATGTGATCCTGAAAGAGTAGAAATATTAATTGCAAAACAAAATTTTGATTACAGAACAATATTTACATAGAATTTGTGTGCTATACATATGAAAAAAGATCGATTGACATTTAATAAGCCAATATATGTTGGTATGAGTGTATTAGAATGATCAAAACTATTAGAATTATCGAAGCCAAAATATGGAAACAATATAGATTTATGTTACATGGATACTGATAGCTTTATATATAAGATTGAGACTGATGACTTTTACAAAGATATGGTGAAAATAATTGACCAATTTGACACGAGCGAATACGAGGAAAATAACATATATGGACTACCACTAATAAACAAGAAAGTAATAGGTAAGATGAAAGATGAGAATAAGGGTAAAATAATGACGGAGATTATTGGGTTAAGAGCGAAGATGTATGCTTTCAAAGTAGAAAAGAAAGAAAAGAAAAAGGCTAAAGGAGCAACTAAAGCTGTAATATCAAAAAAGTTGCAGTTTAATGATTATAAAGAAAGCTTATTTAAAAATGTTAAAACATATAAAGACATAAACCTCATTAGAAGTTATAAGCATGAGCTATATATAATAACAGTTAATAAACTAGCATTAGATTCTTCAGATGATAAAAGATATATATTACGAGATCGTGTAAATACATTAGCTTGGGGGCATTATAAGATAGAAAAGAAGTAGATGTAAGTTCTTTATAGTTAAGCGCTATAAAGATCCATACGCAAACATATTTAGTAATTATTTTAGTCATCTAGTGGTGATTTGTTATTAGTGATATTATATCCATTTTCTTTAAATTCTGGCAATCTTTTTTGTATCTATTTATGAAGCTTTTTATGGGATATTGAACAAAAGTTCTCATTACAATATGCAGGAATTCCACATACAACACATTTATTATTAATATTTCGTTCGTTAGTTAAGTCATAGCAAGATGTAATTTCGTTCCTTCTCTTAAAATATAGCGGGGAACCGACACATATCTTTAAATAAAATAACTTGTGGTGCTGGTGTTGTTAGGCCTATGGGACTATATGTTGAATCTACAAACTAACATTCCGATAATGTAGCTGGTCTTAAAATCATAAATGGTGTGTCTATATCCTTAAAGAAAAGATACATTATTTTTATAAAGTCATGTTCTAACATTTTATTATGTATTTCAGCCATTCGTTCCTTAGATAAGAGTGAATAATCTAGCAATGATCCAGAATACTTTAAACCATGCTCAATTTCTTTCTTCTCTGCTCTATAACATATTTTACACTTATCGGACCTTTTGTCCACATTTTGAGCGAATTTTCGGTATTGTTTTAATTCTCTACAAATTATGCACTTTTTTATAATTTATTAAATACAAAATATCCAAAATAATTATTTCATTTTTGTTATAACTAGATAGATTTCATGATTTTGATTTTAAATACCTATGTGCAGTGCTCAATCTACTTTGTGTTATTCTTCTTTGTCAAAGTTCTATGGTCAGTGGCGGATTCATATTTTTTGGCAGTTAGGGATGGAGAGGGAAAAGTTGTCTGCAGAACATACATACATGCACTACTTTTCAGTAATATATTTCAGTTTCGAACACTTGTATTCTCTAAGCCAACATAAGGTCAAAAATGCGGAAATGAAGAGACGAAGAAGAAGAAGAAAAAAGAAGAAAAAGAAAAAAATATTTTTCAGTGAATTTGATTTATTGAAATTTTTTGTCAGCTTGTGTATTAGTGCGTCTATTTGTGAGGTGAAATTTAGACTGCGAAAATGAGCGGACTTTCAGATGAGGGTATGAGACATGAACCAGAGGAAGCGCTCTAACACTGAGCCACTGCGCCCATTGATTCAAGAAAGTTAATGATAATAGAGTTATATGTAGAATGAAAATGGGAAGAAACTGGAGTACTCTTCTGTCAGATGCAAGTGAGTATGACGATGGTGACACGGAAGGTATCGGACAGCTACAGGAAGAAAGAGTAACTGTTATTCCCGAGAGTAATGAAGAGGATTCCTATAATGAAAGTGGATCTATGGATGACAGTGAAAGTGAAACTACTAACGATGTGCCCAGTCCCTCTTGTCGGTCGATATATTTCTAAAGACGGTACTATTTAGAACACGAATCCCGTACTTCAAGTCAAACACTTGTGCATAATGTTGTAAGACATAATCCTGGACCTGTCAAAAACAAATCTAGAAGGCAAACGCGTTGCTCGAGAAAAAAAGAACTACGTGGAAAGAAGTTGAAATGATGGAACTTACTGCTTTTCTTGGATTACTTCTTCTTGCTGGCCTAGAAAGAAATTGAGATGTACGGGTAAAATAATTGTTTCTTGACATGTATGCAAATCCACTTTATCGAGCTACCATGTCGGTAAACAGATTCTTGAATATACTGCGAGTAATGAGATTTGATGACAAGCCTACACGGGATACTAGGCCAAAAACTCACCGCCTTGCTGCCATAAGTTTCGTATGGGATATGTTCATGAAGAATTGCTCCGAAAATATGATTCCAGACATTTATCTAACCATCGACGAATAGTTGCTGCCATACAGATGTCGATGTAGTTTTATTCAGTATATGCCCCAAATGCCAGTAAGATACTTAATCAAAATATTCTGGATGTGATCTGCTAAATCTGGTTATGCACATATGAATGGTGTACACAAGTCGCAATCCTGGGCAGCAAGTACAAACAAACCTATCACAATATGTTGTTCTAAAGCTATCTGAAACTTAGAAGAACTTTCCAGGGAGAAATATTACAACAGACAATTATTTCACAAGTTTATCTCTTGCTAAAGAGTTGTTACGTAATAAGATTACTTTAGTTGGAACAATTAGGAAGCACAGGAGGGAAGTACCTACAATTATGCTACCAGCTAAAAATCGACAAATTTATTCGTGTGAATTTGTTTTCATTCCACAAGCGACAATGGTCAGTTTTGGAACGAAGAAAAATAAAGTTGTTATTTTATTATCTTCTATGCATGGAGATGCTTCAACAGATTCTGAAAGTGCCAAACAAAAAAGCCAGAAATAATAACATTTTATAACAAAACCAAGGGTGGTGTCGATACTATGAACAAATTGGTACGCACATACACAACAAAGAGGCAAAGCAGGCGGTGGCTTATGACCTTGTTTTTCAACACGCGAGATGTCGGAGGAAATAACGCATATATAACGTACATAACTTGCAATCCTGACTACGAAGGAAATGCTACTGACCGCCGCAGAAAATTCCTGAAAGAGCTTGTGCATGACATGTTGGAACCTCAGATGGAAAGGCGTGTGCTGATTCCTGACTTGAAGAGGAGTGTAGTGGATGCTTTGAGAAGATGTGGTATAAAACGAGGACCACAAGAAGACCGTGCCGGAATTTCAAGGAAAAGGAAGCGATGCTCAGTTTGTCCTACGTCAGCGGATAAGAAAACGTCTACTGTCTGCTATAAATGTCAAAGTTTCATCTGCACAGTTCGTACTGTGTCTTTGTGTGAAGAATGTGCGTAGGGTGAGAATGTAGACTACTTCTGTAGTGAAAGTACGTTATTACTTGTTGCTAATAATTTCTAATAGCATTCAAATTCACCTTTGTGCAACATGTTACGATGTGAATAATGAAATATTATTCTGAATTGCAATCAATAGTGTATTTTTACTACAATAGCACGCCTATGAACAAGTAGACATGCCCATGTACACATAATCCCTTGTAGAACCTTCAAGCGTATTACGACCGTGTGAGAAAATAGCGATGAAGCAAACAGAAATTCTGAATAAAAATTCCAACTTCTTTGATTACAATAGTAAACCTGTGAACAGGTACACATATGCCCTTGTACAAATAAGTTCTTGTACACATAACCCCTTGTAAAAACTTCAAGCACATTAGAACCATGTGAGAAACTAGGGATATAGCAAACATCATTTCCGAAGCAGAATCTCCAATTTCCTAGAGATTAAACATCAAAGAGAGCACCGGGTCAATTTGACCCACCAAGTGTAATTATGAAGGAAAAATGCCAAGTGAATCTAAGGGTTAAGTGTAATATGACTGGGTCTAGAGACAGAAGAGAGGGGATCTTATTGCCAAATATAAAAATGAGAATTTTGTTCAACAGTGACTACGTATTAAATAAACAAAGGTAGTGATTGCACCTTTTAGAAAGAAAAATTAGCATAATTTGTAAAAAAAAATGCATTCATTGAAAAACTCTGGGGTACCAAAGGGTCACGTGCTTGCCACTGGACCAGCGGGGAGGACACCCACAAGCCAACTTAGTTAGGTTAATGAATTCTGACATTACCATTGACCCTTAGTGCTGTAGCAATGTGAGATATGAGTCCCAGGCCACGAACCTCAAGGAATGAAATCCTGACGTTATGGGTTCAAGTCCCTTCTATTCATCTACTAAACATGAAGTTATTGGACGGCGTGGCGTCATTTGAAAAGTTTTGATCCGTTGAGCAGAATTGTGATATCAGAAATCGATCCCTAGCCTTGAACTTCAAGAAACTTCACCCGAAGTTTTAGACGCGGGTCCTTTCTATTCCCCTCTTAAACATGGGGTGTTGGACGCGGATGGCAACATTGGAAAGATCCTAGTAGTTTGAGGAAAGCGTAATGTCCGAAATCAGTTCCTGGCCCCAAAGCAACAGAAATAAGCATCCGAGTTGGCTCAATCTCAATACCTGGTTGCGCAAGATAGAACAACACTTATAGCTGTATGGATGGTTTTATCTCGCGTAATAAAATACTGAGATAGAACCACAGCAAAGATTTTCATCACAACCAAAATGTTTGGGACAAAATCTGATTTCTGACCTCACCGCAATACTCAAGGGAACAACACCTCTCAAGGGACCAATAATTAAAACAAGTCAATGATGATAGATTAATTGGTTGAATGAAATGTGTAAGGAAGCGGGAGAAAACTCTGAGAAAACCCTCAGATACGACATTGTCCACCACAAATTTACTAGGAATTTAAACAATAAGGGCCCCATGCTCCAGAGAGAGGGTTCTACCACTGACCTACCGAGCCCAATGGTTAAAGCGTCAATGATAATAGAGAAATTGGTGGAACAAAAATTAGGAAGAAGAGGGAGTACTTTGAGACATCCCAGGGATACGATCTTGTCCACCACAAACTTACTTGACACACCAGAGGAAGCGCTCTACCACTGAGCCACCGCGCTCAATGATTTAAGCAAATCAATGATATTAGAGGAATAGGTGGAATGAAAAGTGGGAAGAAGCGGCAGTACCTGGAGAAAACACACTAATACGATCTACCACAAACGTACTTAGCCGGATATCGAAATAATAGTGACACCACGCAGAAGAGGAAGCGCGATACCACTTAGGCACCGTGACCAATGATTAGAGTTAGTCAGTGATAATAGAGGGACTGGTAGAATAAAAAGTGGGAAGAAGCTTGAGTACCCTGAGAAAACCGGCGGATACGAACCTGTCCACCACATAACTTACTTGGCTGAGGATCGAAACAATAAGGACCCCACTCACGATACAAAGACTTCTACCACTGAGACAACGCACCCAATTATTACAGCAAGTCAATGATAATAGAAATATTGATGGAATGAAAAGTGTGAAGAAGCGGGAGTACCCTGAGAAAACCCACGGAGTCACCACAAATTTACTTGGTCCACAGGAGCAAGCGCTCAACCAGTGAGCCACCGCGAACAAATGATTAAGGTAAGTCAATGATAATAGAGGAATTGGTGGAATGAAAAGTGGAAAGAAGCGCCAGTACCTTGCAACCCACGGATAGATTTTGTCCACCACAAGCTAACTTGGCCCAGCAGGGGAAGCGCTCTAGAAGTGAGCCACTGCGCCGAATGATTGAAGCAAATTAATGATATTAGAGGAATTGGTGGAATGAAGTGTAAGAAGAAGCGGGAGTACCCACACAAAACCACGGATACGGTCTCGTAAAACGCAAACCTAATTTGCCCACGAGAGGAAGCGCTCTAAGACTGAACCAATGGGTCTAATAGTTAAAGTATATCAATGATAATAGATATATTGGTTTAAATGAAAGGTTGGAAGAAGCGAGAGAAAACCCACGGATCTTGTCCACCACAAACATACTTCGCCCACCAGAGGAGGCACTCTACCACTGAATGATTGAACCAAGCCAATGATAATAGAAGAATTGGTAGAATAAAATGTGGATCAAGCCAGAGTACTCTGAAAAAAACACACGTATACGATTTTGTCCACCTCAAACTTACTATCCCGGGGGTCGAAACAATAAAGACCCAACGCACCAGATGAAGAATTTTACCACTGAGCCACCATGCGCAATGATTCAAGCAAGTCAATAGTAATAGAAGAAATGGTGCATTGAAAAGTGAAAAAGAAGCGGCAGTATTATCGTGAGAAGAGCGACGGATACGCTCTTGTTCACCACAAACTTACTTGGCCCACCAGAGGAAGCACTCTACCACTGAGCCACTGCGCTAAATGATTGAACCAAGCCAATGATAATAGAAGAATTGGTAGAATAAAATGTGGATCAAGCCGGAGTACCCTGAAAAAACCTACGGATACGATCTTGTCCACCACAAATCTACTTAGCCCACCGGAGAAAGCGCTCTACCACTGAGCCACTGCGCCAAATGATTGAACCAAGACAATGATAATAGAAGAATTGATGGAATGAAATGTGGGAGGAAGCGGGACTACCTTGACAATACCCATTGATACGATCTTGTCCAACACAAACTTGATTAGCCCACCAAAGGAAGCGTTCTAGCAGTGGGCCACTGCGCCCAATGATGTAAAAAATAAATGAAAATAGAGGAATTGGTGAAATGAAAAGTAGGAAGAACCGGGAGTACCCTCAGAACCGGGACGGATATGATCTTGTCCGTCAGAAACTTATTTGGTCCACCAGAGGAAGCGTTTCACTACTGACTCATTACGCCAAATGATTAAAGCAGGTCAATGATAATTGAAGAATTGCTGGAATGAAATGTGGAAGGAAGCGGGAGTAACGTGACAAAACCGACAGATACGGTATTGTCCACCACAAATTTATCAGGCAGGAGATCTAAACAGTAAGAACACCACGAATCAGATGAGGCGGTCTACCACTGAGCCACTGCGCCCAATGCTTGAAGCAAGTCCATGATAGTAGAGGAATTGGTTGAAAGAAAGTTGGGAAGGAACGGGGGTAACCTGAGTAAACCCACGTATACGATCTTGTCCACAACAAACTTAATTAGCCCACCAGAGGAAGCGCTCTAACACTGAGCCACTGCGCCCATTAATTCAAGAAGGTCAATGATAATAGAGTTATATGTGGAATGAAAATGGGAAGAAACTGGAGTACCCTGAGAAAACCTACGGATACGACCTTGTCCACCACAAACTTATTTAGCCCACAGGAGGATGCGCTCTAGCACTGAGCCACTGCGCCCAATGATTGAAGCAAGTCAATGATAATAGAGGAATTGCTGGAATCAAAAGTGGGAAGAAGCAGGGGTAGCCTGAGGATGACCGCGGATACGATAATGTCTACCACATAACTTAATTGTTTCAGGATCGGAACAATAAGGACCCCATGCACGATACGAAGAGTTCTACCACTGAGACATTGAAGCAAGTCAATGAATAGAAATATTCATGAAATGAAAAGTGTGGAGAAGCGGGAGTACCCTGAGAAAACCCACGGATACAACAACCCAAGGAGCTACGACAAACTTACTTGGTCCACCAGAGGAAGCGCTCTTCCAGTGAGACACTGCGCCCAATGATTAAAGCAAATCAATGAAATTAGAGGAATTGGTGTAGGAAGCGGGAGTACCCTGACAAAACTCATGGATACCGTCTCGTAAACTACAAACTTAATTTGCCCACGAGAGGAAGCGCACTACCACTGAACCACTGCGAACAATGATTGAACCAAGTCAATAACACTAGAAGAATTGGTGGAATGAATTGTATGAGGAACCGGGAGTACCCTCTAAAAACACACTGTTTCGATCTTGTCCACCACAAACTTACTTAGCCCACCGGAGGAAGCGCTCTACTACTGAGCCACAACGTCAAATAAGTAAAGTAGGCCAATGATAATAGAATATTTGGTGGAAAGAAATGTGGGAGCAAGCGAGAGTACCCTGACAAAACCCACGGTTACAATCTTGTAGATCACAAACTTGCTTTGCCTACCAGACGAAGCACTCTACCACTGAGCCAAACGCTTAATGATTAAACCAGATCAATTGTTAAAATGGAATTGGTTGAATGAAAAGTGGGAAGAAACGGAAGTATCCTGAGTAAACCTACGGATACGATCTTGTCCATTACAAACTTACTTGGCACACCAGACGAAGCGCTCTACCACTGATCGACAGCATCCAATGATTAAATTAAGTCAATTATAACATAAGAATTGGTGTAATGAAATGTTTGAGGAAGAGAGAATAAACTTGTTGAAACCCACGGATACAACCTTGTAAACCACAAATTTACTTGGCCCACGAGAGGACCTGCTCTACCACTGAGCCACCGCGCGACGATTAAAAAAGTTCAATAATAATAATAGAGGAATTGGTGGAATGAAAAGTGGGAAGAAGTGAGAGTACCCTGAGAAAACCCACGGATATGATCTTGTCCACCACAAACTTACTTTGTCCATCAGAGAAAGCGCTATACCATTGAGCCACTGCGCTCAATGATTGAACCAAGCCAACGATAATAGAAGAATTGGTGGAATAAATTGTGGGATCAAGCCGGAGTACTCTGAAAAAACACACGTATACGATCTTGTCCACCTCAAAGTTGCTACCCCGGGGATCGAAACAATAAAGACCCAACGCACCAGATGAAACTTTTTAACACTGAGCCACCATGCACAATGATTCAAGCAAGTCAATAATAATAGAAGAATTGGTGCATTGAAAAGTGAGAAGAAGCGGCAGTACCTTGAGAAGAGCCACGGATACGCTCTTGTTCACCACAAACTTACTTGGCCCACCAGAGGAAGCGGTCTACCACTGAGGCGCAAAATGATTGAACCAAGACAATGATAATAGAAGAATTGATGGAATGAAATGTGGAATAAAGCGGGACTACCCTGGCAAAACCCACGGATACGATCTTGTCCACAAGGAACTTACTTGGCCCACCTGAGGAAGCGCTCTAGCACTGAGCTACTGCACCCAATGATTGAAGAAAGTCAATGATAAAAGAGGAAATGATGTAATGAAAAGTGGGAAGAAGCGGGAGTACCCTCAGAAAATCCACGGACACGATCTTCTCAATCACAAACTTATTTGGTCCACCAGAGGAAGCGCATTACCATTGACTCATTGAGCCCAATGCTTGAAGCAAGTCCTTGATAATAGAGGTATATGTGGAATGAAAAGTGGGAAGAAAGTGGAGTACCCTGAGAAAACGTACGGATACGACCTTGTCCACCACAGACTTGTTTAGTCCACATGAGAATGCGCTCTAGCATTGAGCCACTGCGCCCAATGACTTAAGAGAGTCAATGACATTAGAGGAATTCATTAAATGAAAAATTGGAAACATCGGGAGTACCCTGACAACCCCCAAGGATACGATCTGGTCCATTACAAACAGACTTGGCACACCAGTAGAAGCGCTCTACCACTGAGCTACCGCGTACAATAATTAAAGTAAGTTAATGAAAATATAACAATTGGTGAAACGAAATGTCGGAGAATGCGAGAGTACCCTCAAAATATCCCACGGATACGATCTTGTCCACCAGAAACTTAATTAGCCCACCAGAGGAGGCGCTCTAGGACCGAGCCACCCAATTATTGAATAAAGTCAATGAAATAGAGGAATTGGTGGAATGAGTTGTGAAAGGAAACGGGAGAACCCTGAAAAACACAATTGGTACGATATTGTCCACTAAAAACTTAATGGGCCCACCAGAGGGAGCGCTTTACCACTGACCCACTGCTCCCAATGATTGAAGCCAGTCAACAATAATAAAAGAATTGGTGGAATGAAATAATGGTGGCAGCGGGATTACCTTGAAAAAACGCACGGATACGTTGTTGTCCACCCCAAAACTTAATTGGCCCACCAAAGCAAGCGCTCTACCACAGAGCTACTGCGACCAATGATTGAAGCAATTCCATGATAATAGAGGAATTGCTGGAATCAAAAGTGGGAAGAAGCAGGAGTAGCCTGAGGATACCCACGGATACGATAATGTCTACCACACAACTTACTTGTTTGAGGATCGAAACAATAAGGAGCCCATGCACGATACGAAGAGTTCTACCACTGAGACACCGCGCCCCATGATTATAGCATGTCAATGATAATAGAAATATTCATGGAATGAAAAGTGTGAAGAAGCGGGAGTACCCTGAGAAAACCCACGGATACGAAAACCCACGGAGCCACCACAAACTTACTTGGCCCACCAGAGGAAGCGCTCTTCCAGTGAGACACTGCGCCCAATGATTGAAGCAAATCAATGAAATTAGAGGAATTGGTGGAATAAATTGTGGGAGGAAGCGGGAGTACCCTTACAAAACTCACGGATACAATCTGGTAAACCACAAACTTAATTTGCCCACGAGAGGAAGCGCACTACCACTGAGCCACTGCGCCCAATGATTAAAGTAAGCCAATGATAATAGAATAATTGCTGGAATGAAATGTGGGAGCAAGCGAGAGTACCCTGACAAAACCCACGGTTTCAATCTTGTAAAACACAAACTTGCTTTGCCTACCAGACGAAGCACTCCGCCACTGAGCCAAAACGATTAATGAATAATCCAGATCAATTGTTATAGAGGAACTGGTGGAATGAAAAGTGGGAAGAAACGGAAGTACCCTGGGTAAACCTACGGATACGATCTTGTCTATCACAAACTTACTTGGCACACCAGACGAAGCGCACTACCAGTGATCCACAGCGTTCAATGATTAAATTAAGTAATTGATAATATAAGAATTGGTGTAATGAAATGTTAGAGGAAGCGAGAATACCCTGATAAAACCCACGGATACAACCTTGTAAACCACAAATTTACTTGGCCCACGAGATGATCTGCTCTGCCACTGAGCCACCGCGCAACGATTAAACCAGGTCAATAATAATAGAGGAATTGGTGGAATGAAAATTGGGAAGAAGTGAGAGTACCCTGAGAAAACCCACGGATATGATCTTGTCCACCACAAACTTACTTGGTCCATCAGAGAAAGCGCTATACCACTGAACCACCGCGTACAATGATTGAAGCAAGCCAATAATAATAGGGGAATTGGTGGAATGAAATATGGGAGGAAGCGGGAGTACCCTGACAAAACCAAGGGATACAAACTTGTAAACTATAAACTTACTTAGCCCACCAGAGGAAGCGCTCTACCACTGAGCCACCGCTCCCAATGATTAATAGAAGTCAATGATAATATAGGAGTTAGTTGAATGAAGTTGGAAGAAACGGGGAGCACACTGAGTAAACCCAAGGATACAATCTTGTCCAACACAAATTTAGTGACCCCACCAGGGGATGCACTCTAGCACTGAGCCACTGCACCCAATGATTGAAGCAAGCCAATGATAATAGAATAATTGGTGAAATGAAATATGGGAGTAAGCGGGAGTACTCTGAAAAAAAACATGAATACGATCTTATCCACTACATACTTTATTCTCCCACTAAAAGAAGCACTCTATCAGTGAGCCGCCGCGTTCATTGATTATTGTAAATCAGTGATAAGAGAGGAGTTGGTTGAATGATAAGTCGGAAGAAGCGAGAGTACCCTCACGAAACCCACGGATACAATCTTGTCCACCACAAACTTACTTGGCTCTCCAGAGGAAGCGCTCTACCACTGAGCCACCGCGAACAACGGTTAAACCAAGTCAATGATAATAGAAGAATTGGTGGAATGAAAAGTGGGATGAAGCGGGAATACCCTGAGAAAAACCACGGTAACGATTTTGTCTACTACAAACTTACTTGGCCGATGCTGGAAACAATAAGAAACCCACGTACAAGAGGAAGCGCTCTACCGCTGAGCCACCGCGCCCAATGATTAAACCAACTTAATGATAATGGGGAGATTGGTGGAATGAAAAGCCGGAAGAACTGGGAGTACCCTGAGAAAACCCACGGATACGATCCTGTCCACCACACAAATTACTTGGCTGGGGTACGAAAAAATAAGGACCCGACGCACGATAGGAAGTTGGCTACCAGTGAGTCATCGCACCCAATGATGAAAGTAAGTCAATGATAATAGAAGAATTGGTGGAATGAAAACTGGGAAGAAGCGGGAGTACCCTCAGAAAACCCACGGATACGGTTTTGTCTACCACAAACTGACTTCGCCGGAGTTCGAAACAATAAGGACCCCACTCACCAGAGGAAGCGCTCTGCCGCTGAACCTCCACGCCCAGTGATTACAGCAAGTCAATGATAATACAAAAATTGATTGAATGAGAAGTGGCAAGAATCGGGAGTACCCTGACAGAACCTACGGATACTATCTTTTCTACCAGAAAATTACTTGACCGGTGATCGGAAGAATAAGGACCGCACACACCAGAATAATATATATACCATTGATCCACCGCGCAACATAACAAGAACAAGAAAATTGGAAGTTGCTAGGAAACATTTTAAGAAGCAATATCTTTCAAAGGTAAAGACCACTACCCGATGTTTATGTTTTAGTAACTCCATGAGCAGAAAAGACTGATACGTCCCTCTCCTCTATTGTATCTTTAAAACCATATACGTTACCCGGATATTATCCTTTATTCGTCATCCGGATGTAATCAGTTATCCGAATATTCTATTATCCAGATGTTATCCGTTGTCTTAATTTTACAAATTATCCGGATAAATCAATTATCCCAATATTATACGATATCCGGTTATTATCCGTTATCCGTCATCCGGTTACAATGCGTTATCCGGATCTTATCCGTCATCCGTTAATCGGATATTATCTGTTATCCGTCATCCGGATAGTATCTGTTATCCGTCAGGCGGATAGTATCCGTTATCCGGATATTATCCGTCATTCGTTATCCGAACATTATCCGTCAGCTGTTTTCGAATATTATCCGTTATCTGTCATCCGTTTCGTTTGCCGTCAGCCGGATATTGCAAATCCGGATAAGTTTCTATCCGATATCAGAATAAAAAGTTATCCAGATGTGGCCATTCCTAATCGGCATCGGCAGGAGCACGCACGACCGAAATGTCCTCAAGGTCTGCTACACAATAGCAGAGGCGGATCCAGGGGGTGATCATGGCGATTGCCCCCCAGAAAGGGAATCTTTCTTATTTTATATATAAATAAAACCCATTCCAGAGATTGGAACTCTTATAAGTAGCTCTAAGTAGGAGTATTATCAACTACCGAGCCCCAGAAGTCCATCGCAGACCCGCCTCTGGACAAGAAATGGGAAACACTTATTATTCACATTCAGTTTGCACATCTCAACAAATAAACAATATTTTCACTCATTTCCATCTACTACTGCATTCTACAGAACTGTAACGACTTTTTATGTTCATTTTTGAATAATTGTAAATGTTTATAAGTTCATTAATTCACAATGAGTAGAGTCAACTAGAAGTGTATTTGTAACGAAGAAATAACAACATGAACTATGAAATATCTTCTCACAAATTGTCGAGAGTTGAGAGTCGACTAACTCTTTCGTTTACCGATTACCTCGAAACCGCGGTAGCCAGAATTAGCCCAGGATAGGGAACTTATATTAAGAAAATGAAAATCTCATGAAAATGCAGAAGTCTTTTAGTCTGAGAGAAAAAAGAAATGAAATCTCTAATTTCTAGTTCTGTTAGTCTTGTAGCTCTTAGTCCGTACCAAAGTACTGATAGAAATATGACCAATGAATTATGACTATTTTGTAGAAAATTCCACTCTAATATCACAGGAAATTCATCTTCCGGCATGCTTGGTTGTTAAAAGTTATAGAGTGTATTGGCATACTATGTAAAGTATGTGTACTGTCCCTGATTTGTGATAAAAATCAGAAACAGAAGTAAAAGGTAAATTACAGTAATAGTTTTCAGTAAATTTTTGTATTAAAGGAGACGGAAAACCTACTTTTATCCTAACATTTGTTTTTCTTAAAATTTCTGTTCGGGTTCGCACTCTTCCCCCTCAACATTGAATACTCAAATGTCGAACTTATTTAGAATTTTATTGTTGATTCCAAGATATTTCAAGCATCACTTCTCGGACCTGGGCCTGTGATATGTCGATGCATCGCTATCCTCGATATCTCTATTATCATATATCAGCATTCGACATCGCGAATATATGGACATGAATATATCATTCTAAATTTTCGATATCGATATTCGGGGGGCGTCGAGGTATAAGGGGCCCTAAGACTTGCGATGGATGAAGAAATTAAACTTAATTTTTACAAAATTGTTTTCTAATCATATAATCTTTATTACCATAAATTGCAATATAAATACATCCACTTGCAAATTTGCAATATTATATGGTATAAGTTCTTAGGCGCCAGAACTTTTCTGTTCCCTGAAAAAAGAAACAAAAAATACACGTTCAAAAGCAAGTATTTCGAACTTTAAACTAGAATTTACCATAAAAAATGTTTTTATTTCTCTCTCTTGGAGATTTCCAAACCTTTTGGCCTTTGGGACCGTTCATTGACAAAACGTGCCTATATGCATTCATTCTCTTAGGCAGAGTCAAAGATTTTGAAAAGGAAATGATATTTTAATAATCATAATAATAATTGTAATAATATCAATAATAATAATAATAATAATTATTATTATTATTTTTATTATTACTATTATTATTATTGTTATTATTATTATTATTATTATTATTATTATTATTATTATTATTATTATTATTATTATTATTATTATTATTATTATAACAATGGGGTTTATAACTAGGGTCCCATCTTTATCTTGCATGGGAGGGCCGGAAGTCTGCTACGCCACTGGTGTTCCCTATTCTGTGTTTATCTCTTTTTCGTTTCGTTAAGCTATTGGTTCCTGCCCTGTTAGACTTTTATATGAAACCTTTATATTATATACCTTTTTCTTTTTATGAGTTTTTTTGGTGCGGTGAGGGGAAAGAGAGAACTTTCTTCTTTTATCTGTTTCTTACCATTGTCTTGTTTGAACTCCTTAAATAAGTCCTTTTGTAACATTTGATGTCATCCAACTCCGTCACAATAATAGAATTGTCATTCTTAACAATTTGTTTTCTTCTCTTATTTGCAGTTTGCCACACTGATATATTTGTGTTAAAATTAGAGGTTTAGTCCAACGCCTTTCGAATTTGCAACCAATCCAATCGCGGAGATTTTTTAGTTGCCTGCTATTGCAGGAAAAGGAGAATTGCAGGTGATAATGAACTTTTGGAGTCTTGTATACAAACGATGTAAAAACGATTGCGACAATTTGTGATTGAATTGGATATGGTGGGGGGCTACAATTTAGACAGCCCTCACCTCGTTTTCGTTGTGGCGGCGCCCCTAATTGTGTACAAACGAAAATTTCGTCTGCTCATTTCTGTACAAACGATGTACAAACGATTGCGACGATTTGTGATTTAATCGGACATGGTAGGGGGCTACCATTTAGACAGCCCCCCACATTTTTTCGTTCTGTCGGCGCCCCTAATTGTGCACAAACGAAAATGTTGCCTGCACATTTCTTGTACAAACGATTGAGACCATTTCCGATTGAGTTTGAAAAGGTGGGTTGGGGCTGTCTAAAGAGATGTCTGGTTTTCACCTCTAGTGTAATGAAATTCTTGCATGAGAAAATCTGCAATCAACACTGTCAGTAGCTACGTCCCCGACTAATATACATTTACAAGTACGGCTTTATTTTCGCATTCTTTTCAACAGTTTAACCAATTTAATACCCTATTAAAATTCAAAGTACTTATCATATTTCTATCGTAAACAAGAATATGTAGTCAACTTCTTAAATACTTCGCTCCGCAGGAACCCGTTCGTCTCACAAATGACAAAGGACAAAAAAGAAAAGCAAAAGCAGCACAGCAGTGCCTTATCGCAGTCAGAGCTGACAACATAGTTTCGGTCATCACTTACGCCAATAGACCTACAAGCGGTGTACAAGAGTTATACAGTTACCATATACGTTGTGCCACAGTAGCGCTGCAGGCGGCATGTGCACGAACTACAAATGAATATGTTTCTTACAAGTCTGTGTGGTGTTTCACCCACTTTACATTCTACACATCCTTTTTTCTCCCACTTTTTGACCTTGAAATCAGAAGTACCAGTTTTTCCGAGTTCACAACCATAAACTCTTTGTGTACAGAGTACGCTTTCAGTTCTTCGAATGACTGCGCGCGAAGAACAAGGGTGGTGATCGGGAAATCGAATACGGCAGCCAGAAACACCCGGTTGCAACTTAAATGTAAAGTACAAATATAGAGAATGTATAGAATTTCACTCTTATTTTGGGGGGGCGCGGCGGCTCAGTGGTAGAGCGTTCACCTCTGGTGCTTGGGGTTCAGGGTTCGATCCCAGCCCCCGCCAAGTGAACTTTGTGGTGGACAAACACCGTGTGCGTGGGTTTTCTCGGGGTTCTCCCGTTTCCTCCCACTTTCTTCATTCCACCATTTCATTCATTACTCATCATCACCGTCTCCTTTAGCCTAACCGGCATAACCGTGGGGCGTAAAACTCAAAGATTTCATTTTTTTTCTTACTTTTGGGTTCAAACTACTGCAACATTACCATTTTTAATGCTCAATGAAAACAAATATAGAAATAGCCAATCATTCAGCGGAAGATCTTAAACGGATAATAACTAAAGAAACGCAGGCAAAAGTTTAATGGGAGACGGGACCATTGTTCGCTTTTACAGCAGGTCAATCCGTAATCGAAACCCAGGCCTTTAATACTGTACATCAATGAATACCTCCACAAATGGGAATGCGGCACAGGATCGACACTGCACAGGATCGACACAGCATACGACCGACAATTCAGCTCAGAAACCTGTTTCGGTCCTGTGCCGTGTCGATCCTGTGCCGTTTCGGTCCTATGCCGTGTCGATCCTATGCCGTTTCGGTCCTGTGCCGTTTTGCTCTCACTCCGCTGCTCTGAAATAATTTAAGTTTTAATCATTTGCCTTAAAAAATAATATTTTTATTATCTGTTTAATCATTGCTCTTACAAATTATAAACTCCTGTCGATTCTATGCCTGTGCAAGTTACATGCATAGAATACGTACGATCGAAACGGCATAGAGCCGACACGGCATAGGACCGAAACGGCACAGGATCGACACGGCATAGGAACGAAACGGCACAGGATCGACACGGCACAGGATCGAAACGGCACAGGATCGACACGGCGCAGGACCGAAACGGCATAGGACCGAAACGACGCACGATCATCGCCACTGCGTAGGATCTATAAAACCAAAGTTTTATTTCTCATAAAAGCAATCAGAGCCCTGTCAATTGATTTTAAAATATAAGAATTATAAGATATTTACTATATGAATATTAATAATTGTGAGTGACAAAAGAATGATAGTGCTAAATGGACAAAATATAATTTCTTGTGTGCTTGGTCAAAAGCATTTCTATATGTATGGAATACTTATATTTTATTATTATTATTATTATTATTATTATTATTATTATTATTATTATTATTATTATTATTATTATTATTATTACGTTTTAACTTGTTTTGAAATCATGGCCTGATTGCACTAGAAAGCGAAAGCCATGAGAAATGTAAGCTAAGTAGTAATATGGAATACTTTTAATATTGCTCACTAGAGGGAACACTGCTCGCATGTCTTCTCGTCTCAATATCGATACCACAAGAGATTTTTTAATAAGAAGCTCAGTTGGGAAGTAATAACTGAGCCGATGGCTCGAGCCGGCTCGCTTGGAATGAACCATCGGCTCGAGCTGGCTTGGTTGGGATGAGCCATCTGCTCGGTTAAGCTCATTTGGACCGAAGGCTCTAGCTGACTCGGTTCGGTGAGCTGTTGGCTCGGCTCACTTCTCGGTTCGGGTCGATAGTGAGTGCGCTGTGAGCCGAGATGCTCAAGTTGTTGACAATTGTAAACTTGGGGCGAACAGTTTTGAAGATATTTGGCCAGTGCCCTATTACTTTTAACAATGTTTGGCTTGAGCCCGAATACTCAACCTAAACCCTCAACCCAAATTCACAAGCTCGTGAACAATATCCTTGACTCCTAGAATTCACGACTATCGAGGTTAGCAATCAGCTAGTTTTTTAGTATTCAAATACAGACCGCATATCTTTCATGTTTAATCACAGTGTTGTTATAATTATAATTATAATTATTATTTATTATTAATAATAATAATAATAATAATAATAAAAGTTGTACTAGTATCATTGATAACCTATATTGTCTATGCAAGATACTTGAAGAGAATATTCGAAACTACACACCCGATTTGTCTCGACTCGACCCTAACGCTGGTATAAAGGAGAAACCAAGCTCTCTTAAAGCAAAGGAAAAGAATTCTAGGTGTAAATAGGGGAACCGGGCTCTATGTCCCGCCTGCACACTTGATTATAAAGAATTCTCCACATGACCCAGGGATTCCAAATATTATGTTAATACATATGGGGCAAAAGTAAGCTGCATTAAACGGTTTCCCCCTCGTAATATGTAATTCCGTGGAATATGGTACTTCTGTGCACAGAAGGAACAAAAGTGGAGAAACAAGGGATGTTGTACACGTTGCATAAGGATACCAAGAAGTGCGCTGGAACAGTATACTTGATTTATCCGTTAGGTGAACCTTCTCCCAGGAATACTTTTGATGGCGTTTTCCCCTTCCTTCGAGTCGGCAAACCTGAACTTTTCCCTGAGCTATGAAAAACTTCATTCCTATTGTGAATATACCAAAATACTATCCTAGTGTAGACCACTTACATTTTGATTTTGTCATTACTGGAGAAATTTTCTAAAAAGGAGCTCGTTGAAAGTACATTTTAAAAAAAAGGATAGTCTTTTTTCGACATTCTAATGTACAGATGGTGATCAGAAAAATGGAAACATCTGTAGTTGGCAACACGTCAGATGTATGGGTTGGCAGTGGTGTCGTGCGCCCGCAGCGCCGGACCGCTGGTGGTGGTGTGTTAGGTCGGTCTCCATACTACGTCAGGCACAGTGGAACAGCTGTGTCCAGTGGCTGCAGCAGACCGAGGTAGTGTAAAATGTGAGACCTCTCAGATTTTCAAAGAGGGCAAATTATTGGTGCGCGGTTATGTGGAGTGAGTATGACGACAGTGGCTACTGTGTTAGGTGTGTCGCGTGGGACAGTGTCGAAGGTGATGACGGCCTACACAACACACGGGAAAACTACATCGAGTAGGGATGGTATCGAGACGAGACGAGACGAGACTTTGTACGAGACGAGACTTTGTAAGTAGCGGTCTCGGTCTCGATCTCGTCTCGAGTCAAAAATTGCCGTCTCGGTCTCGTCTCGGTCAGCAGATGCTTGTCTCGATCTCGGTCTCGGTCTCGAAGGCCAAGTCTCGGTCTCGTCTCGAAAGTCTCGAAATAAATAGTGTGAAATTAAAATTGTGAAAGTATTATCGTACAGTCTGTCGTTTTCGCTTCTTATTTTTTGGCTTCATTCTTGATTTAGAATTATGGTATGATGTACCTCTCAGTAGCTAATTTGCTATCGCTAATGCTTTCCATGCGTGTGTTCCAGGTTCAATCATTAGTGTGGGTATAATATACCTGGGATAAAACCCTAATAGTAACCCATATTTCACTTTCAGTAATAGACTTTGTCTCATATAGCCTCAGTACTGCCTATACAATTAAAATCTATTAAATTAACTCTAGTACTATACAGTAGTTTATTTCCTTCCTTTGAAACAGAGTTGTTCAATACCTCCTAACGGATAACGCAACACATAGCAACACGAATGTATTTAATCGTACCGAAATTGAAATTTTACAATTTCTCAGTTACTATCCAATAAATTCTGCTTTGACTGTCATTTTAAAAACAGAATATAACGGTCATTATCTTAACAAATAGAGTAAATTATTACTGCAATATATTTTGTTTCAAATTGATCAAATGCTTTATTACCGTTTCACATCTCAATGTTTAATTGACACTTTAAAACAGGCACTTCCTTAACCTTGTGGTGGAAGCTACGACACTCATCTTTGCTGTCTGTGGTCTCTGGTTGGATCACCAAACAAGTTAGATTCAAAGTCCGATGCTTCGTATAGTATGCGTCTCACTTTAAGTACATTCTGTTTGTTATACAAGTTCATAATGTCGTAATGTATTACATAAGCATATATTCAGTGTCGTAACGTAGATTAAGCTTATAGACACCTGTGATAAAGGTCAGCTTTAAGACAAGTAAGTATAATTCCTATCCTATTCCTATCTAGGTGCATTCTGTGTAAAATTCAGCAGATTGAGTATTATAATTGTGAAGATTAGCTCCTCATACAGCGTTGCCTACGGTTTCTTATTACAGTGTATTAAAATACCGTAGAAAGAACGAGGATAACTCCATTAGGTTAACATTTGCAGACGCCTGTATCAAATTAAATATTTTAGGTAGAATACTATATAAAATATTAATAGTGAAGGTAGTAAAATGATAATGTATGTTTTATTATTCCCAATAAACCGTATATGGGAGTGAGTATGCATGGGAAAGTATGTCATTCTGTGGTGCAGTTTTACTATACAGATCCTTAGATTGTAAAATGTACGAAAAGTTTGCCTATTTCATGTCGAGAACAGGACCAACCAACCTCCGCGGGGCTTCTTCTAACCCGTTCCTACTACTACTACTTCCCAGGTAGCACAGTCACGTCATTAACACGTCTTTTTTTGGGGTTCGAATTCAAAATGACGTCTTTTGAAAATTTGGAACGTCTTTATCACGTACCAAAATGGTAACAAAAATGACGTGTGAAAAATGACCTAAATTGTACGTGTTTATCACGTGCCAGAATGGTACAAAGAATCACGTGTCGAACATCACCAAAAATAGACGTCTTTTTTAAGTGCTGCAAGCGCGGACGTTCCCTGTATTGTAACTGCAGTTTGAGCAGTGCATGCTGGGAATCGTGAGCCATTTCAGAATTGCCATGGAACTTTGTGGTGTTATGATGGTTTTCTGTGTTTAAGTGAAGAAGTCAGCTTTAAGACAAGTAAGTATAATTCCTATCCTATTCCTATCTAGGTATATTCTGTGTAAAATTCAGCAGATTGAGTATTAGCTTCTCTCATACAGCGTTGCCTATTGTTTCTTATTAGAGTGTATTAAAATACCGTAGAAAGAACGAGGATACCTCCATTAGGTTAACTTTAGCAGACACCTTTACCAAATTAAATATTTTTAGGTAGAATACTATATAAAATATCAAAAGTGAAGGTAGTAAAATGATAATGTTTGTGTTTAAACTTAATAAACCGTATATGGGAGTGAGTATGCATGGGAAAGTATGTCATTCTGGGGTGCAGTTTTACTATACGGAGTGTAAAATGTACGAAAAAAATTGGACAAGTCTTTAATTTGCCCATTTCATGTCGAGAACAGGAGCAACCAACCTCCGCGGGTCTTCTAACCTGTTCCTACTACTACTACTTATACAATTGATCCGTATAATAAAGCTGCACGCATTGTGGAACTATTTGCCAAGGCGAAAGACGGCTGGATACAAGCAAAGAACGAGATGGCAGTAAGTTGAGTTGATTTTGAGTTTAACGTCCTGTTTAGCAGCAAGACTATATAAGACGTGGGCCTACTGATTAACGTGAATCCGAACATCAGCTCCCACCGGGAATCGAACCCGGGCCTCATACGCCGAGATGACAGTCAGTGTATGCTTTTGGAGGCGTTACTGGAACAGACTGTTCTACCAAATTTTGACACATTACATTTTCAGGTTAGGTTAGAGCTTTCATGCACTAAGTGAGGAGCTCCATTACTAGTTGCAGATTTACTTCACGGGGGTTAGTATAAATACAGAGTAGACGTATGGCATATTAAGCACAGTGCATAAAACACGAACGAACTTTTGCTAGGTGCCCACTAAAAAGCACAAATGCATTCTATTCGAGTCCGGACACGAGCACAACAAGAGGGCCCGAGCGGCAACGAGGGGGTGCGTCCGTAGGGAGCAGGCACGTCAACGACGGAGACTATACACGTAAACAAGGATAGTTGAAAAGCACACTTACGCTTACAATGCTTTCACCATCACTCAAAATTCTGCTTCAATCGAGCACACGGTTCTACCAAATAGAAAATATGTAGGTAAAATATTATGAGAAACATTTTTCGTGAAGGAATGGGTGTGAAAAAAAAAACAATTACTGTCAGTGCACAGCATAAGTGATCAGTGAAAGTATCGTATATGTAAGTGTGCTCTTCCACGATCCTCGTTTATACGTGTACTTCCCGTCGCTGACGCGCCTGCTCCCTACGAACGCGTCCCGTCGCTGCTGCTCGGGCCCTCTTGCTGTGCTCCTACTGACTCGGTTATATAGCATTCCTGCATTTTAGTGGCCAGCTGGTATAAATCGTGTATGACTTCAAAGTTCTGACCGATGGAAGTTCTAACCCCTTGGCTCACTCAGTTATGTTTTGTTTAGCCTTTTGTAACACTAGTGCCTTAAATCTAGTGAAAAAATCCACAAAATCGATGTATAGTTGATAGACTCGTTTGTTAAAGTAGTGCTCTCATTGTATATGTGCATAATCAGTGGGAGGATATTACCCCAGTTGAGAGCACTCTCAAACTGCGACCACCGTCCTGTCGCACCTACGTACCCTCACAAGACACTTGGCTACCGTAGCTGTGCCACAGAATTGGGTGTGAGAATCATAATAATGTAACGGGTTTTATTCGTTCGACAGTGTTCGAATATTTTGTTCATTAATTGAGTAGAGAGCTCCATCGCATTCTAGGCTCCTGTGCCAGCATGTGATGATGGATACTGATCAATGTTGCCACTAAATTTCAAGAAAATATATTCCAACTCAGTTAAGTATCTTCTAATGACTACATTATTATAAGTTCCACTGCTAATCGTAAAACGATTCAAAGGAAACCAAATGTCTTATTAATGGTCCGTGGTTGGGGGCTAGTGGTGGTCCCAGTCAGATGTATTTTAGCGAGCTATTGACATAGGGAATATCCCCCTAATATTTATGCGTGCAATAACAAGGGAAGTCTCTTTGTGTCAAAAACCTGCTTTCAAGTAGAACACCACATCCTCATCATTAAAAAGAAATGAAATTAAATATTTAGTTTCACGCCCCAGGATAAGGCACCGAGGCTAAGGAAGATGGTGATAATGAAAAGTGAAAAATGGTGGTATGAAGAAAGTGGGCGAAAATGGGAGAATGTCGTGAAAACCCAGGCACATGGTTTGTCCACCACAAAGCCCACTTGGCACGAGCTGGGATCGAACCAGGGACCCCACGCACTAGAAGTGAACGCCCTATCACTGGGGCATTGCAGCCCCATCAGTAAAAAGAAACATACCTCATTGTTTCGGGGCTTACATATCTGCTGCCGCCAGAAGGAAGCTGTGTACACAACAGGGGCAGATCCAGAGGTGACGACTGCCCCTCCCAGAGTAGGATATATTTTTTTAATAAAACCCATCCCAGAGTTGGAGCTCTTGATTTTATCAAGCTTGTATTATAAATTTAAGATTTTTTTTTAACATTGCAGAATTTAAATGAAGTCGTACATAGCAAGAAATTACTTGCCTTGGTGTCTTTGCTCAGAAAATGTCCACCTTCGTAAACGCAGGTAGTCATTAGTTTTCTTTGTTTTCAAGATGCGATATTTTGCGTTCTCAAATCCGATCCCTGCTTTGTTAACAACGGGCAGACAATAATCCATAAAATCTATCTGTCCACAAGTTTGTCAATATTTATTTTACGTATCTTTCCATTTAAGAAGTAACCATTCCCGCACTGAGATTAGCACGATTTCGGACTCTGGGTTGATATATAAATTTAATTTCGAACGAAATTGTACCAGTATTGGTAATGCATGTCCAAAACAAGGGTAATCTTTTCTGTTCATTACGACCTGTAATTTATTTAAATTTAACTTTTAAAGATAATTATGAAAACGTGTATTCAGAATGAATGGGATGTAATTGTTTTTCTTGTAGCATGGTATTCTTGTAAAATATTTCTTCCTCACACCGTCCTTTACGCTGAAAATATCCAGAACAGAAAGCATGTGAAATTTATGGCTGATATTTTCTTGCCAACTCATTTTCCTTTCTATATGCTCTTAGTTTTTTTTTTTTTTTTTAATACAAAATATGATAAAAAGCTCACTTTACTGTTTACATGAAATTAAACTGCTACATTTCATGTTAAATGTATTTAGTCGTTGTAATAGGCCTAGCTGTAAATACATGTTATTTGCAAAGATAAGACTTGCATGTACTCCTACTTTCCAGAGTGTGTGGCCAATGCTCCTGCAAATGATGAATTGATCAGCAGACCACCTAGCACGGAATCTTTCTTAACTGAACTTGAAGCCGTGACTCTCACCCCTTTCTGCTCGTCGAGCTGCTCTAGAAATAATCACTGTGGAGGATGACCTACACACCGAATGTGTGACAGGTGAGTTTTAGACATGTTATTTTATAATACACATGTAAGAAAATGCCGAGCAAGAAGAAAAGAAAATAGTAATTTTATTAGTACTTAACTAAAATAAAATAATTGCTGAACAAGGCAATACTTTTATGTAAATGAAGTATTCGATTTAACGTTCCACGATCAGGCACTAAGGCTAATTGAGACGGTGATGATGAGAAATGAATTAAATTGTGGAATGAAGAATGTGGGAAAAAATTGGAGAACTCCAAGAAAACCCACGCACACCGTCTTTGTCCAACACAGAGCCGCTTGGCGTGAGCTGGGATCGAACCAGGGGCTCCAGACACAAGAGGTGAACGCTCTTATCACCGAGCCACCACTGCCCCACTTTTATTTAAATGTAACTGTTTCAGCAACTACCCTTGTCTTCTTCAGACACACTCTATTTATTTATTTATTATTTTAGATTTTTAAAGATTTCCTTGTTTAATGATTTTTATTACTTCAGCAATTATTGTATTTGACTTAAGTACTTATATATAAGGAAAGCTCTAATATGGAATATATCACATGTTATTGTGTTCGCGCTTTTTTTTTTTTTTTTTTTTTTTTTTTTGAATGGGTAAAAGTACTCCTCCCGAAAATATATTTCTCAACAGAGGGGTAAAATATATAATTTTCACCAAAGAGAAGTATATTTTATTATTATTATTATTATTATTATTATTACCACAACTTCTAACACTGTTCGAAACAAATAATGTGACTATTTTCACCCTACTGATTGTGATAGAATTCTGGTCCTAGAAGATTTACTTTCTAAAATACTCCAGTAACAAGTGAGGGAGCCAGCGTTATGCTCTCAGTTTGGGATCTTTCGGAATATAAAAGTTATACACCATTTTGTTTAATTTTCACTTTATTTTTTGCCATATTTTGAAATGCTAATACATGTTTCGACTTGCATCATAAATTCAACTTACTAAATCGTATCCAATCAGAATGAAATTTCTTATGACAGTAGAAGAATACCTCTACTGCTTAGTTCCAACTGTATGCAGCTTGTCAGATTGCTGCATCCGATAGCGTAGTTCTGTCACGATATGTAAATGCTGAATTTTAACTTCTTTTTGTAGGTTACGTAGCAGTAGTGAAAGATAATAATTTCTATCGTTGTCTAGTTGTGTTTCATAAATGAGTAGCTATATTATTTTATTATTAGAAAGTTCTTTCTTTCATACCATGCTGGTCTGCATCAGTTATGATCCTAGTCCCCGCCAAGTGAACTTTGTGGTGGACAAACACCGTGTGCGTGGGTTTCGTCGGGGTTCTCCCGTTTCCTCCCACTTTCTTCAACCCACCATTTCATTCATTCTTCATCATCACCGTCTCCTTTAGCCTAGACGACATAATCGTGGGACATAAAACTCAAAGATTTTTTTTTTTTTTGCATCAGTTATGATATCGGTGGTCTTGGAGTGGCATTTTATATTATGAGCACATACGTAATGTAGCCTTCTATGAGCGTTTCAGAATTATTTCTCATGTACGTGTATATATAAAGTCTTATATCCTTCCAACTTCTTTGATCCTCCTGAACAATCAGAGTTAACAGCTGCAATAAAATCAAAAGTTAAGGTATTACAGAATAACTTTAATTAATGGTAGTTTAATTTCGCTGTATGGAAGGTCGTTAAAAGTGGATTATTGAGAATAAGTGACTTCATGCAATCGAGTACAGTAACCAATTGTTTTATTGCATATTGATTGTAGTTACACATGAGGTATTGTAATTATTTTTTTCCTTTTTCTCTCTACCTGAAAAATTGCACTATGATTGTTCATGATTTTTATTTTTATTTTTCTGTTTCAGTGTTCCTATCTGTCATCATTGGGAGGAAAAGTGACCTTTCTCCAATGCTTGGTTTCCAAAGAGCTGGAGATGAAATTCAACTACCGCAGAAAAGGGCGAAATTCCCGTTGTGCAAACTAGTTTTAAAGACATAGTCGTATGTAAAAATAAAGCATCAATAAGATCTTCAAATGAACAATTGTGACAAATCTTCAAAACGTTATTAGAAAGATATTCACTTCCATCTGCCTTGTTGTTTGAGGATGAAAAGGATTTGGCATTCTCGAAACATATTGACCTGCTGCTCCTCGCTTTGTTGGAAATCAGTGTAAAGGCATCTCTTTCGAAAACTAAAAGATAGAAGAAACTGCTACTGAAATAATAGACGGAGTGGGATACTTATCGCAGTCCCCCTTTTTAACCTACTTAAGCACGTGAGGGTTTTTTGATATGATGCTGCATTTCTGTACTTTTAATAACTATGAAATGTGGTTTCCTTCATACGAAATCAATAGGAAAATTTAATTCTTTTTATTTTATATTATTAAAAGATTTCTGTAAGTTTTAGATTATAAGCAACAGATATGCATTGTCTACATATTTCTTGTTTGTATTACAAATAATATGGACAATTAGTGTTTCTTTCTGCATTACAAATAGTATGAATAATATTTTATACGAAAAAATGTGCACATTGTACATATAACTAATAAATATAGAATTCAAATTAATGGTTATGTTTTTTCGCTTTCATCCCTCAGAGATTAATTAATTTTAAGATGTACTTTCTTTTTCGACTTTTCACCTCCAAAGTAAAGATGTCTTAAATTGGAGTTATAAATGTTGTCCTAAATTTTGCACTGTCAATAAAACCCATTGTGCTTGTGTGTTTGTGAGTGTGAGTGTGTGATGTGGGTGTTTGTGTTTGTGTGTATGTTTGTGCATACTAGCGCAATAATGGATAGCTATAAAACTTATGGAAGCACGTGTTGTACGGTAATTTCATTAAGAAAAAGGTACCAGTAAATGCACATGAATAAATTCCAATGCCGAAATGAGTGGATTCCTCTTAGTACTGTAAGTACAATGATTCTTTATTTTTCCATTTCATTCTTTGTTTCTGCCATGTTTCGTCTTTTCTCATTAAAAGTCATGTATTTTTTTTTTTTTTGACAAGGGTGAGTTTACATTCGAGTTTTTTTTTTTAATTTTTCCAACGCGTCTCGGTTTTCTTTTTAATGTATGCCTTTAAATTTATCCTTTCGTGGAGCAAGCGCTGCCGTTTCTTTCCTGTAGCACTACGTATATAATTATTCATTGACAGCTATTGTATATTCGCTTCTTAATATTAGGTAAATATACCACACATTAAGAGGCGGATATATACTCTTCAATAGGCTACTATCCAAATACTAAAAAGAATAGAAATCAACAAGACTAGAGGTGGTCAATTGGATATGCAAATCCCCAATCCGTAGATAATACGAACCTTCGGAGAAGCGAAATCTCCAAAATCTTGGTACAGACCAATCAAATAGACCACAATATTTTGACGTTCCCCAATGTGTGCTTTCGAGAGAGGGTGGTGATGCATTTCGCTGTGGCAAGATCTTAGGGTTCCTAGGGTCTATCCTGATCAGTTATTTGTTACAGTAACCCAGTGGTCTTACTTATCTGATATAGAATCTTGTAAATTATACACATTACAACACAATTGTATGTATAGTGATGGTGAAAAATCAAGCAGCAGTCACAAGGATAAATTTATTTTCATTATTGTTTTTACTTATAATAATCGTTTTCCAGTTTTTATTCGTCGACTTTTTTTTACCCAAGAAAAGTGTTGCGGTTAGAGACCAGTTCAGCACTGTCAAAAAAAAAAAAAAAAAAAAAAAAAAAAGCGGAGTTAAGAAGAAAGAAAAAGTATGATTTTTTCTTATTGATCATGTTTTTAGAAATGTGTTGTAAGCTGTGTGTTTTAGAGATATTATTATTATTATTATTCAGTTCCATATGTCCAAATCATCATAAATTAATGTGTATCCAGTGTTGACATTAGAAATCTCAATTCATGTATAGTAGGATCTCCATTATCCGTCACAGTTTAAGGGTTTTTTGTTTCAACTACTATTCAACCGATCTGTTTCAAATTTACAGGGCAAAACTAGGTAGCCCTAGTAGCCTAAACCTTAACTTTGGTGCAAATCGGTTGAATAGGGGGTGAGAAATAGCCTGAAAAGTGTGGCGAATAAACGAGGTAGTACATGGATTGAGATTCCTAATGTCAAAACTGCGGATGCACATCAATTTCTAATGGTTTTGACATTTGGAACTGAACAATCCTGTCAGACCTTCATCACATTTGAGACAGCGAGAAGCAAAAGGGTTGCAAGTGACATTTTCAATAGAGTATGTATGTGTCTAAAATGGATTCGGCACAGGAAACTATACAAACTGCATAATGAAGTTCGGCGTAGAGCATTCACGGATAGACATTCTATTGGACTGCGACGGGCTTCACCATTTAGTTTGTATATTTAGCTGTGCAGAATCCATTTTTGAGTCATCCATACTTTATTGCAAATGTCACTTACACCCCTTTGCTTCTCGCTGCCCCATTTCGAGAACTTCCCAGACGTGTAAAAGACGTCATAGAAATCACGTCATATTCTATGACGTATAAAAGACGTCATAAAAATCACGTCATATTCTATGACGTGTAAAAGACGTCATAAAAATCACGTCATATTCCCGGACATTTCCACGTGGGAAAAGACGTGTAAATCACGTCATATTCGGTGTATTTTAACGTGGTTTACACCAAAAAAACCACGTCTTTTCGACGTCGGTGTGCTGCTTGGGTTATACTATGGATCCGTATAATAAAAACTGCACGCATTGTGGTACTAGTTGCCAAGGCGAAAGATTGCTAAATACAAGGAAACAACGAGATGACAGTAAATGTATGCTTTTGGAGGCATTACTGGAACAGACGGTTCTACTAAATTTTGATACATTTCTTACATTTTCAGGTTAGGTTAGAGCATTGTATTTCCTATAGCAGAATATGCACTAAATGAGGAGCTCCATTACTAATTGCAGATTGCCTTCACGGGGGTTAGTATAAATATAGAGTAGACGCATGGGGCAAGGTTCTAGAACACAGGTCCGCCTTCCCACTTAATTGTAACAAAGACAGAAAAGAACGTGCCGTGCGGGGCTCTAACCCGCCTTCACTCGCTGACGCTCGCTCAACAATACATGTGAATTAAATGTTAAACTTTGGTACAGAAAAGAACCAATCTAGTTGTTAACCTATATGGGGGGACTTGTGTTCTAGAACCTTCCCGACGCGTGGCATATTAAGTACAGTGCATAAAACACGAAACAACTTTTGCTAGGTGCCCACTAAAAAGCACAAATGCATTTTATTGGAATCAGTGCAGGAGCACAGCAAGAGGGCCCGAGCGGCGACGAGGGGGTGCGTTCCTAGGGAACAGGCACGTCAGCGACGGGGACTATGCGCGTAAAGAAGAATAGTGGAAAAGCACACTTATGTTTACAATGCTTTCACTATCACTCAAAATGCGGCTTCACTCGAGCAGACGGTTCTACCAAATAGAAAATTTATAGGTAAAATATTATAAGAAACATTTTTCATGAAGGAATGAGAGTGTGAATATAAGTAATTACTGTCAGTGTACAGCATATTGAATTGAATTTTAAGTGATCAGTGAAAGTATTGTATATGTAAGTGTGCTCTTCCACTATTCTCGTTTAGACGTATATTCCCCGTCGCTGACGCGCCTGTTCCCTACGGACGCATCCCGTCGCTGCCGCTCGGACCCTGTTGCTGTGCTCCTACCCTGACTCGGTTATATATTATTCCTGCTTTTTAGTGGGGAGTTGATATAAATTGGTTCATGTTTTATTCACTGAAATTGTTACGCTTTACGTCCACGCTGTATTTGTACTGAGGCCTGAAGTCAATCTGCAAGCACTAATGGAGCTTCTGATTTAGTTAATGCTCTGCTAAAAGAAATGCATTGTTCTAACCTGATATGAAACTGTAAGAAATATGTCAAAATTTGGTAGAACCGTCTGCCCGAATAATGCCCAAAATTCATTTCAATTTGCTGTGTACTGACATTAATTACTTACATTCACACTTTCATTCCTTCACAAAAATATGTTTCACATCGTATGTTACCTATGAATTTCCTGTTAGGTAGAACCGACTGCTCGAGTGAACCCCTTTGGAAAATGACCCTCTGCAATTGTTGCAATGCCAATCGTGTATGACTTCAGAGTTAGAAACAACGAACCCTATGGAAGTTCTAACCCCTTCGCTCACTCAGTTATGTTTTGTTTAGCCTTTTGTAGCACTACTGTCTTAAATTTAGTGAAAAAATCCACAAAATCGATGAATATTTGGTAGATCCGTTTGCTAAAGTAGTGCCTCCCTTGTATATGTGCATAATCAGTGGGAGGATATTACTCCAGTCATGGGCGGCTATTAGGGGGGGCAAAGGGGGGCAGTTGCATCTCCACTTTTTTGAAGCAACCCGTGAATGTATATAGTTTCACTTGGAAATGTGTATGTATTACTGTTTCATAGAAAAAATGGTACCATATAATATTTGCCGTTGCGTGAGTACATATTGGCTGTCTTCCCGTGGAGTTAAGAAAGCTACAGGAATTGCGTTTTAATTGCGGCGGGAAATAACCCAAAAATTAACCTATTGGAGCACAATAATGCCAGCATACTTTCACTTCTTCTTACAAGGGGTTGATATGTAAGTCAGCCGCTTTGAAACTAATTGAGAGAACATTTCGAAAAAAACATTGTTTTGCAGTGTAATATACGTTGAAGTGGTGTGTTTAGGGGTGTGCAAGCACGGGCGTCTCAGGCGGGGGGGGGGACGAGAGGGACGCGTCCCCGCCAATATTTAAGTACAAAATTTCAATATTTAATTCTAATTTAATTTATTTACTAACTACAGAATATCATATCAATAATAATAAATATTGTAATCCAGTTGTTCATGTACCTTAGGGGGTCCGTGAAGGTAAGCAGAAAGGTAACAAATGGAATCAAAGTTAATAAACAAGTTGGGCTAGATAGTACCATTTAAATCACTTTCTTTGATGTCCTTCCCCCCCCCAATTTCACATGCCAGAGACGCCAGTGTGTGCGAGTGTATACACAATTAAATTTAGTGAACTCAACATAACTCTAGGTTTGAGGTTTATTTTTTATAACTGGAGTGATTCTAACTATTGTTGTGTTTTGATGTGTTCCAAAAAAGTGAAAAGTGCACGTAATGAGAACGAACATGTTTCGGGAAGCTGCTAAATCAAATATTCCTTTAAAGTCGTACCATATGCTTGTAGTATTTAATGTCTTTAATTTTCTAAGAGTAATAACATATATTTAATAACATACATTTATAGAATTAAAAATATGAGTTGATCATTAATCCCCAGTCTCAAATGAACAACTCATATTTTTAATTCTAAACTATTTAATTCTATAACTTTTGCAAAACAAGCCTTAATATTCATTACTGATTAATATTATTCTTTCTACTTATTTGTTTTGCAAATTTGTTATTAAGTAATCTGATCACACAATTTTCCAGGCAAAATTTTAAGATGTTCACGAGCAAGGAATCAAATCTTTCTTCGTTGTTTAAGAGTACAAAGGGCTAGTACCCACTTACGCTGCTCTTATCAATTTACTTAATGGAATATAAAATACGATATATGGTATTTTAACAGAAAAAAATACTACCCTATTGGTTATGCAACCTTTCGTCAAACAAAGTGTTAGAAACAACCAGAGAAACTAAGATTGAAATACAAATATTCAGATTATGTCTTGCCCCCCCCCACTTTTAATGTCCAACCGCCGCCACTGACTCCAGTTGAGAGCACTCTCCAACTGCAAGCATCGCCCTACACACCCTCACAAGACACTTGGCTACCGTAACTGTGCTACAGAATTCGGTGTGGAAATCATAATAATGTAACGGGCTTTTGACTGTTCGAATATTTTGTTCATTAATTGAGTAGACAGCTCCCTCGCATTTTAGATTACAGTACTTACTCCAGTGCCAGCATGTGATGATGGATACTTATCAATGTTGCCACTGAAGTTCAAAAAAATATATTCCAGCTCAATTAAGTATCCTTACATGACTATATTATTATGATTTCCACTGCTAATCGTGAAACGATTCAAAGGAAACCGAATGTCTTATTAAGGGACCGTGGTTGGGGGCTGCGCATTAACAATGGAAGTCTCTTTGGGTCAAAAACCTGCTTTCAGTTAGAACACCAATTCCTCATCATTAAAAAGAAATGAAATTAAATATTTAGTTTCACGCCCCAGGAAAGGCACCGAGCCTAAGGAAGATGGTGATAATGAAATGTGAAAAATGGCGGTATGAAGAAAGTGGGCGAAAACGGGAGAATGTCGAGAAAACTCAGGCACATGGTGTTTGTCCACCACAAAGCCCACTTGGCACGAGCTGGGATCGAACCAGGAACCCCACGCACTAGAAGTGAACGCTCTACCACAGGCACTGCAGCCCCATCAGTAAAAAAAAAACATACCTCATTCCTTCGGGGCTTATATATCTGCTGCCCCTCCCATATTTTTTATTTTCTAAAAAAATAAAACCTACCCCAGAATTGGAGCTCTTGATTTTTTCAAGCTTGTATTATAAATGTAAGATTTTTTTTTACACGTTGCAGAATTTAAATGAAGCAATACATAGCAAGAAATTACTTGTCTTTGTGTTTTTGGTCAAAAAATGTCCGCGTTCGAAAACGCAGGTAGTCATTTGTGTTCTTTGTGTTCAAGATGCGATATTTTACGCTCTCACTCCGTTCTCAAATCCGATCCCTGCTTCTTATGGGGCCGCGGTGGCTCAGTGGTAGAGCGTTCACCTCTGCTGCTTGGGGTGCCGGGTTCGATCCCAGCCCCGCCAAGTGAACTTTGTGGTGGACAAACAACGTGTGCGTGGGTTTTCTCGGGGTTCTCCCGTTTCCTCCCACTTTCTTTATTCCACCATTTCATCCATTACTCATCATCACCGTCTCCTTTAGCCTAATCGCCATAACCGTGGGACGTAAAACTCAAAGATTTTCCGATCCCTGGTTCTTGTTAACGTGCAGACAATAATCCATAAAATCTATCTGTCCACAAGTTTGTCAATATTTATTTTACGTATCTTTCCATTTAAGAAGTGACCATTCCTGCACCGAGGTTCAGACGATTTCAGACTCATCTTCACACCGTCCTTTACGCTGAAAATATCCAGAACAGAAAGCATGTGAAATTTATGGCTGATATTTTCCTGCCAACTCATTTTCCTCTATAAGCTCTCAGTTTTTTTTTAAATAAAAATGCAGGAAAAACTCACTTTACTGTTTACATGAAATTAAACTGCTTCATTTCATGTTAAATGTATTTAGTCGTTGTAATAAGCCTAGCTGTAAATACATGTTATTTGCCAAAATAAGTCTTGCATGTACTCCCACTTTCCAGAGCGTGTAGCCAATGCTCCTGCAAATGATGAATTGATCAACAGCAGACCACCTAGCACGGAATCTTTCTTAACTGAACTTGAAAGCCGTAACTCTGACCCCTTTCTGCTCGTCGAGCTGCTCTAGAAATATCACTGTGGAGGATGACATACATACCAAAGTTGCGACAGATGAGTTTTTGACATGTTATTTTATAATACCCATGTAAGAAAATGCCGAGTAAGAAGAAAAGAAAGAAAGTAGTAATATTTTATTAGTACTTAACTAAAATAAAATAATTGTTGAACAAGGCAATACTTTTATGTAAACGAAATATTCAATTTAACGTTCCACGATCAGGCACTGAGGCTAAGGGAGTCGGTGATGATGAAAAGTGAATTAAATGTTGGAATGAAGAATGTGGGAAAAAATTGGAGAACTCCAAGAAAAGCCGCTTGAAGTGAGCTGGGATCGAACCAGGGGCCCCAGGCACCAGAGGTGAACGCTCTATCACCGAGCCACAGCTGCGCCAATTTTATTTAAATATAACTGTTTCAGCAACTACCCTTGTCTTCTTCAGATACACTCTATTTATTTATTTATTTATTATTTTAGATTTTTAAAGATTTCCTTGTTTATTAATTTTTATTCCTTCAGCAATTATTTTATTTGACTTATTTATATATAAGCAAAGCTTTAATATGGAATGTATCACATGTTATAGTGTTCGCGCTTTTTTTTTTTTTTTTTTTGAATGGGTAAAAGTACTCCTCCCGAAAATATTTTTCTCAACAGAGGGATAAAATATAATTTTCACCAAAGAGAAGTTTTATTTTTATTATTATTATTATTGTTATTATTATTAATAATAATAATAATAATAATAATAATAACTGCCGCAACTTCTAACCCTGCTCAGAACAAATAATGTGACGATTTTCACCCTACTGCTTGAGACAGAATTCTGGTTCTAGAAGTCTTATTTTTTAAAAATACTCCAGTAACAAGTGAGGGGGCGTTTGCTCACAATTTTTTATTTTTCGGAATACATAAGTTATACACCATTTTGTTTGTAATTTTCACTTTATTTTTTGTCATATTTTGAAATGCTAATATATGTTTCGTCTTGCATCATAAATTTAACTTACCAAATCTTATCCAATCAGGATAGAATTTCTTATCACAGTAGAAGGATACCTTTTCTGGTTAGTTCCACCTGTGTACAGCTTGTCAGATTGCTGCATCCGATAGCGCAGTTCTGTCACGATATGTAAATGCGGAATTTTGACTTCATTTTGGGGGTTACATAGCAGTAGTGAAAGATAATACATGTAATTTCTATCGTTGTCTAGTTGTGTTTGATAAATGAGTAGCAATATTATTTTATTATCAGAAAGTTCTTTGTTTCATACCATAAAAACTATTCTTACTACATCAGTCTGCATCAGTTATGATCGCAGTCATCGCAAAGTGAACTTTGTGGTGGACAAACACAGTGTGCGTGGGTTTACTCGAGGTTCTCCCACTTTCTTCATTCCACCATTTCATTCAGTCTTCATCATCACCGTCTCCTTAACCTAACCGACATAACTGTAGGACGTAAAATTCAAAGTTTTTTTTTTTTTTGCATCAGTTGTAATATCGTATCAATATACTTGATCGTCACTTTTAGCTCACATCCTAAAGTTGGTCTTAGAGTGGCATTTTATATTATGAGAACATACGTAATGTAGGCTTCTATGAGTGTTTCAGAATTATTTGTCATGTATCTGTGTATATATAAAGTTTTATATCCCCCAACTTGTTTGATCCTCCTGAACAATCAGAGTTAACAGCTGCAATAAAATCAAAAGTTAAGCTATTACAGAATAACTAAAATTAATGGTAGTTTAATTTCGCTGTATGGAAGGCCGTTAAAAGTGGATTTTTGAGAATAAGTGACTTCATGCAAGCGAGTGCAGTAACTAATCGTTTTATTGCGTATTGATTGTAGTTGCACATGACGTATTGTAATTATTTTTTTTAATTTTCTCCGCACCTGAAAAATTGCACTATGATTGTTCATGATTTTTTTTTCTGTTTCAGTGTTTCTATTTGTCATCGTTGGGAGGAAAAGGGACCTTTCTCTGATGCTTGGTTTCTAAAGAGCTGGCGATGAAATTTAACTCCCTCGGAAAAAAGAGCAAAGTTCACTAGCCTTAAAGACACTTATCATTCGTGAGTAAAAATAAAGATCTTCAAATGAACAATTGCCACAAATCTTCAAAACGTTAGTAGAAAGATATTCACTTCCATCTGCCTTGTTGTTTGCGGATGAAAAGGATTCGGCATGCTTGAAACATGTTGACCTGTTCCTCCTCGCTTTGTTGGAAATCAAGGTAAAGGCATCTCTTTCGAAAACTAAAAGATGGAAGAAACTGCTACTGATGTAATAGACGAAGAAGTGGGATACTTACCGCAGTCCCCATTTTTAACCTACTTAAGCACGTGAGGCTTTTTTGATATGATGCTGTATTTCTGTACTTTCAATAACTATGAAAGGTGTTTTCCTTCATAGGAAATTTATAGGAAAATTTAATTCTTTTTATTTTATATTATTAAAAGATCTCTGTAAGTTTTAGATTATAACCAACAGATATGCATTGTCTACATATTTCTTGTTTGTATTACAAATAATATAGACAATCAGTGTTTTTTGTTGCATTACAAACAGTATGAATATTATTTTATACGACAAAACGTGCACATTGTACATATAACTAATAAATGTAGAATTCAAATTAATGGTTATGTGTTTTCGCTTTCATCCCTCAGAGATTAATTAATTTTAAGATGTACTTTCTTTTTCGATTTTTCACCTCCAAAATAAAGGTGTCTTAAATTGGAGTTATAAAAGTTTAGTCCTAAATTTTGCACTGTCAATAAAACCCATTGTTCTTGTGTGTGTGAGTGTGTGTTGGATGTGGGTGGTTGTGTTTGTGTGTATGTGTGCCCATACTAGCGTAATAATGGATAGCTATAAAATTTAAGGAAGCACGTGTTGTACCGTAATTTCATTAAGAAGAAGGTACTAGTAAATGCACATGAATAAATTCCAGTGACGAAATGAGTGGATTCTTCTTAGTACTAAGGGCTGCGGTGGCTCAGTGGCAGAGCGTTCACCTCTTTTGCTTGGGGTTCGATCCCAGCCCCCGCCAAGTGAACTTTGTAGTGGACAAACACCGTGTGCGTGGGTTTCCTCGGGGTTCTCCCGTTTCCTCCCACTTTCTTCATTCATCCATTTCATTCATTTCTCATTATCACCGTTTCCTTTAGCCTAACCGGTATAATCGTGGGACGTAAAACTCAAAGATTTCATTTCATTTCATTTTCTTAGGACTGTAAGTACAATGTTCCTTTATTTTTCCATTTCATTCTTTGTTTTTACCATGTTTATTCGTCTTTTCTCATTCTTAAGTTGTGTAGGGCTTTTTTTTCCGCCAAGGGTGAGTCTTACATTTGAGGTTTCTTTTTTTAATGTTTTTCAAGTCGATCCAATGCGTCTCGGTTTTCTTTTTAATGTATGGCTTTAAATTTATCCTTTCGTGGAGCAAGCGCTGCCGTTTCTTTCCTGTTGCATTAGGTAGGCCTATATAATTATTCCTCGAGAGTTATTGTATATTCGTTTCTTAATGTGTAGGTAAATATACCACACATTAAGAGGCGAATATGTACTATTCAATAGGCTAGTATCCAAATACTAAAAAAATAGAAATCAACAACACTAGAGGTGGTCAATTGGATATGGAAATCTCCAATCCATAGATAATACGAACCTTCGGAGAAGCGAAATTTCCAAAATCTTGGTACAGACCAATCAAATAGACCACAATACTTTGACGTTCCCCAATGTGTGCTTCCGAAAGAGGGTGGTGATGCATTTCGCTGTGGCAAGATCTAGGGTTCTTAGGGTCTATCCTGATCTGTTATTTATTACAATAACCCAGTGGTCTTGCTTATCTGGTATAGGAGCTTGTAAATTATTATGCAAATTACAACACAATGGTGAAAAATCAAGCAGCAGCCACGAGGCTAAATTTATTTTCATTATTGTTTTTACTTATAATAAACGTTGTCCAGTTGTTATTCGTAGACTTTTTGTTTAACCCAAGAAAAGTGTTGCGGCCAGAGATCAGTTCAGAACTGTCAAAAAAAAAAAAAAAAAAAACGCAGTTAAGAAGAAAGAAAAAGTATGATATTTTCTTTTTTATCATTTTTTTAAAAAATCTGTTGTAAGCTGTGTGTTTTAGAGTAGATATTATTATTATTATTATTATTATTATTATTATTATTATTATTATTATTATTATTATTATTCAGTTCCATATGTTTAAATAATCATAAATTGATGTGTATCCAGTGTTGACATTAGGAATCTCAATCTATGTATAGTAGAATCTCGATTATCCGACATAGTTTCAGGGTTATTTGTTTCAACCACTATTCCACCGATCTATTTCAAAATTTACGGGGCCAAAACTAGGTAGCCTTAGTAGCCTAACCTCTAACTTTGGTGCAAAACGGTTGAATAGGGGCTGATAAATAGCCTCAAAAGTGTGGCGAATAATCGAGGTAGTACATGGGATTGAAATTCCTAATGTCAAAACTGCGGATGCACATCAATTTCTAATGTTTTGACATTTGGAACTGAACAATCCTGTCAGACTTCCATGACATTTGAGGTAGCGACAAGCAAAGGAGTGTAAGTGAAATTTTCAATAGAGTATGTGTGTATCTAAAATGGATTCTGCACAGCAAAATATACAAAGTGTATAATGAAGTTCGGCGTAGAGCATTCATGGGTAGACTTTCTATTGGACTGCGACGAGCTTCACCATCCAGTTTGTATATTTAGCTGTGCAGAATCCATTTTTGAGACATCCATACTTTATTGCAAATGTCACTTACACACCTTTGCTTCTCGCCGCCTCATTTCGAGAACCCCCCCCCAACTTACATGAAGGGTGTGAAAAAGACGTGATTTACACGTGAAAATCACGTAAAAAAGACGTGATTTACACGTCATTTCTATGACGTGTAAAAGACGTAATAGAAATCACGTCATATTCTATCACGTGTAAAAGACGTCATAAAAATCACGTCATATTCCCGGACATTTCCACGTGGGAAAAGACGTGTAAATCACGTCATGTTCGGTGTATTTTACGGTGTTTTACACCAAAAAAAACACGTCTTTTCGACGTCGGTGTGCCGCTTGGGTATCTATCTTGACCAATTCTTTTTCAGGTCACTGCCCAGTTGTTCTTGATTTCGTCAAACCTTCTTGTATAAGGACGTTTCCTAGGCTGTTTCTATCTCGTGGTATCCTGTCTAGAATTGTTTTTGTCCATCGATCATAATTTCTTGCAATATGTCCAGCACATTTTCCAGCCCGTGCTAAAAATAATTTTATTAGTACCAGTCATTAATTGCCAAATAATTCTTTCTATTTTATACATTTGGCCTACAAATAGTTCAAATCCGCTACTCTTGGAGCACTGAAACGCTAGTTTTTGATCTTTGTGTTTTATCTGACAACATTGACTCAATGATTTAAATCAACACAATATGAGGACCTCCATTTGGTCCAGCGGCTAGCACGCTTGAATTCGTTTCGCGTGGTCCCAAATTCGATTTCCGCTGGGGGTACAGTTGAACAACCGAAGTGGTTCGGATTCCATTATAATCATTAGCTCCACGTCTGCTTTAGACGCTCTAGCATAATTGTGGGACATTAAACTAAAACAAACCAAACCAAAAATCAACACAGTGTGTATTACTAACTGTAAGTCCTTAAATAATTTGCGTATAGCTATACGGTATGGATAGAGTTTGAGGTGGTCGGTAGTCAAAAAAAAAAAAAAAGTGAAATGTAAGTAGGGTGTAATTAGAACTTTTAATAAAGTATGGTTTTGTGTATATCAGGCCTAAGGCTAAGGGGAACAACTAGTGTTACTAAAAAGTTATCAGTTACATTTAATTTCAGTTACAATTTGCATTTACATGTATTGCTGGAACCAAAACTTTGACATTAACATTATAAAGACTGTGAAACACATCGTCTTTTGAAAATATTCTTGTACCATAAAACAAATTACGTGTAATTTAAAAATATTTTGCAGTTTAGCTACGTTATTTTCACTGTATTTAGAATAATATCAAGCATTTATTTAAGATGGCAACACTGCTTAAAATAATGGAACTGCGACTTGTAATTAAAACCACCAGAAACTATTGTTGTATTGTTATAGAAGCAAACTAAAGTACCTATGATTATAAAAATTTAACATAAGTACGATATTTTAAGCAGTATAACAATCACTATCCAAGTGTTTGGTATCTCTGAAACGGTTTGAAATAACAATTGTTGTAAATGACATTATGATCACTTAAGTCTTTTGGAAGAATCTACATGATGAGACGTGATATGTCAGCACGTCTTCAGAAAATTTTTTTTTTTTTTTTTTTTTTCATTTCTTATAACTTTGTTCCTTCATTCATTCGAAATGCATTACGCCATGATCATAGTATTTGACACTGAGATAAAATAATGAGCATTGCACCATTCCATTTGAGTTATTATTCATCTCCAAAATGTTGATGTTAGTGATACTGTATTGTCCTTTGTTACACGGAATAATGTATGTGGTATTGTGGTTTTATTTAATATCCAAATTAGAAATAGGTAATACTTTACATAATGCAATTTGAGAAAATAAAACTCTATTTTGCGTTAGCAACACTGCTTCTTTATCTAGTGGTATTGTAGGGTATCTAGAAGAATTTTTCCTTCAATATTCCACACAACATGGTACAGAATTTCAGCATTTTGAATATATATATATATATATATATATATATATATATATATATATATATATATATATATATATATATATATATATATATATATATATATACGTGGATCCAATGGGCTATATTCCACCTTAACGCTCAGGTATACACTGAATAAAATGAGCATCATTTCTGCTTTACACTGGATAAAGAGGCAAAGTATGGTCCCTCTTTTTCCCTCCCGGCCCTCAAGCCCCTCCCTTTATCATATCCTAGATCTGCTCCTATATATATATATATATGGAGAGAGAGAGGAGATTATGTACAACAGCAGTAGATTTTGTTTCGGGAGAGGCTTGAGGAACGGGTAAGAAACCTTTGTGTTGTACGTGTAATGCGAAAAAATGATCATAAATATATTTCGGGAGGGGCTTGAGCCCCATACCTACCCCCTAAATACGCCACTGTATATCAGTCAACCGTTCCCATATTAGCTCACACAGCAACGAAACAAATTTTGAGTAAAGGCAAAATAACTATCAATATTCGCGACGAGACCGAGACTTTCGAGACTGACTAAGGTCTCGTCTCGATTTATAGAGGTCTGTCTCGATCTCGGTCTCGGTCTCGGTATATAAAAGTCCGTCTCGGTCTCGGTACCATCCCTAACATCGGGGAAGCGGTACAGTGGGCGGAAGAAAATCATGAGTGACAGGTCACGCCGGGTATTAAAGCGCATTGTCACGCAGAACCGTCGTGCCACTGCGGAGCAAGTGACGGAGGAACTCAATCAGCACCTCCCCCACCCTGTTTCGACAATCACAGTCCGCCGCGAATTACATGACATGAAGTTACGGGGTCGTGTTGCACGGGCCAAACCGCTCATCAGGGACCATAACGATTTCGCACGCCGCAAATGGTGCCGCGACCATGCAACTTGGACCGTTGAGGACTGGAAACGTGTGATATGGTCGGATGAGTCATCCTTCACCCTATTCCCAACCACGGGCCGTGTTTATGTGTGGAGAACGCCCAAAGAAGCTTATGATCTGCAGTGTCTCCGCCCAACTGTGAAACGTGGCGGAGACTCGGTAATGCTGTGGGCTGCCATATCATGGTTTTCATTGGGTCCTGTGGTCACACTTAGCGGACGAATCACTGCCGACAATTATGTCGCAATTTTAGGGGACCACTTGCATCCTATGGTCCGGATGTTGTTCCCGAACAATGACGCCATCTTCCAGGATGATAATGCACCCATTCACTCAGCTGGCGTTGTTGCAGCGTGGTTTGAGGAACATCGGGATGAAGTTCAACACCTCCCCTGGCCCGCCCAATCCCCAGTTCTCAACACAATTGAACATCTGTGGTCCGCCTTGGAAACACACTCCAGCGATGATTTCCCCTCCATCCTCTCTTACAGAACTGACTGATGCCCTGCACGAGGAATGGTGTAAAAATCCACTTGCTACCATTAACGACCTCTATGCTTCCATCCCACGTCGTATCAAGGCTGTTCTGAAGGCGAAAGGTGCCCCGACACCATATTAATCTCGTAAGTTGCAATTTCGTTCAGGTGTTTCCATTTCTCTGATCACCATTTTTACCTTAGAGCTGTATGGAATACCTACACGGAAGAATACCTACGGAACTATCGTCCCTTGTGTGTCAATTGCGAGTGGCTTGCAGAAGGCTGTCTTGCAGTTTTATTCTGGAATGGCATCAATTAGCATGGCTGAGTTGTAATAAGGATCTACGCAACTTGTGAGTGTTATACATAGTCAGATGCTCTACTGTTACACGTGTAATTGCTGTATAACAGAATGGGAAGTGTTGCGTTCAACGGTAGAGGGTTGTGTTCAGGTATTTAAGGTCGTGTAAAAGTGTAGACGTTGGTGTTTAAGTAAAATTGATTGTGTTAACCTGTACACGCCTGCGCAATGGAAGATTACCCTGTCCACGAGCTGGCAGATATGCAACTTATTTATGGAGTAGCAAGGGGCAATAGCCTAGAGGCGAGGCGTTTATATCGTGACCGTCGCCCTCAAAAGAGAGTAACTTTCCTTGTATTTTTCCACGTCTCCATATTCGACTTCGAGAGAGGGGTCCCTTCAGTTTCTCGTACGTGAAATCGGAAGAAATAGCCCCATATTGACAGCTGAACTTGAAGACAGCGTACGTCGAATGATCAGAGACCGTCTTGAAACTATCATGTGTATGGCATAAAAATCCACATGCAACTCCAGTAAACGATCAACAGCAGAAATTTGGTGTGGTATGGTGGATAATTTTGTGGTAGGATCTTATTTATTCCCGGTCTGCCTGTGTGGGAGTACGTATCTTTTATTTTTACGTAATTTTCTCCCAAAATTGATAGAACATGTACCCTTGAACATAAGACAGCAGATGTGATTTCAGTATGACAGTGCACCTGCACATTTTGACAGGAATATGCAGACTTACCTAAATGAAACATTCCCAGATCGTTTGATTGGGAGAGAAAAACCTGTGTTATGATAACCTCGTTCATTCTACCTCACGCTGCTTGATTTTTTATTTCGGGGATACGTATGAAACTCCGGCCACGACAGTCGAAGAACTTGTAGCTCGATTTAATATAGATGCGGCAATCATCTACGAAATTTCAGATGTGCTTGACCACACGCGGAAAAATTTACTTCGCCGATGTCATCTTTGCAATGCGGTCAACGGTCGACAATATCAGACTGTGAACTGTTATTCTTCATAGCTGCCTCGTGTACACATACTGCATTGAACAAATACTGTACAAGGTACCTCTGATTATTTCACAGTTATCCTACCTTGTACGAAACAGAATAAATCGATAATTTGAAATTGTATTTCTTTCTTTCCTTGTGCAACACGCGTAACACCTTGAGTATCGTCGAATTTCATTCCTTCTGTACTCGTAGTTATTATCTTCCACGGATTTACGCATTACGGGGAGGAAATCTTTTAATGCAGCTTACTTTGGCTCAAATTATATTCACATAATTTGTGGGAATCACTGTTGTTATGTTAAGAATCCCTTATACTCCAGTTCATCATACATGATCTTTTGCCCCTGCCTGTCTTATGCCCAGTCATTATAAACCTACTGTGGATCAAAGTTATTTTTTCCATTTTTACACACTCTTAAGTTGAACAGGAAGCCGTTCATTGATCATCCGTTACCATTAGCATAGAAGTTATAATTGTGATAAGCTAAAGACTTCGTTTCATTTAAATTCTTCTTCGGAGTCCAGGAATCACCTCCAGACGTTCATTAAATTAATTAAGTTACACCCTATATATATAATGATAAAAAATAATACCGATATTAGTGTCGATGAAATAGTATTTTAAGTCACTCAGTCAGTTTATCACGTAATGTACACGTTATATTGTTACTTGCTTAATGTATAAATGGAGGATGAACGACTATTATTGGATCAAAAGATCCAATATATTTCAGACAAAAAAATTCTTGTAGGCTTTATATCTGAGGAACAACGTATAGTGTACCCAAACCTAAACTATGACTGAACTCACCTCAGTATGGTGTGCTTACTGCCTGAAAAATACGAAAACTCGATTTAGGGGCCATTCAAAAATTCTGTTGCCCTTGATCCAAAAAATCTAATATGTTTCATTCAGTAAAAAATAAATCTTGTACGTATTATATCTGAAGAACTACATATAGTGCAGCCAAATCAAAACTATCACTTAACTCAGCATGATGTGCTTATTCCGAAAGAAATACGAAACCTTGATTTAGGGACCGTCCAAACTTTTGTAGCCCCTGTTCCAAAAGGAACAATATATTTCATTCAATCAATAATTTTATTGTATGTCTTATACAGTGAAACCTGTCTTTAGCGGAATCGAACGGGACTTGCAAAAATTTCCGTTAAAGTCAGGTTTCCGCTTAGTGGAGGTAGACCTTTCCTTCCTTCCTTTCTTTCTTTTTTCTTTAAATACATGCTTATAAAGGGACATACTGAGAAAATATATTGCTGTACGTACATTGTTCGATTACAGTACTTTTTTCTTCTACGAATAAATACACAAAAAACTAAAATTAATACAAAATATACTATGCACACGTTATCTTTATTTTTCTAATAGCCAAGCAGGGTTTTCTATGTACATTGCTGCTTGACTTTCCGCATACACTTTAGCGTGATAAATTATACTAAGTCAATCAGAATCATTTTTCTGTAAGGTAAATTTTTGCAGTTCCTTTAAACTTCTGAGAGCATTTTGATATGTATTTATTCTACTCGGTATCGTATTCCTCTTCTTCCTCTATCTCGTTTTCTTCTTTCCGACATTTCTTATGATTCTTGATTAAGTTGCGGGGATTAAGGACAATTTGTGGGGGTGAATATGAGTAGTGGTTGGGGAAGGTCAACACTGTCCAGAAATATTTAACAAAAGAACGAACATTTTATCGCAAACAGTGTAACGTATATGTCTCACAGAATGTCTAAACATCTAAACGCTGTAGTACGGAACTCAGAATTTTCCGTTAAATGTTTATTTTTCTTTCCGTTGTCCGTATAACACAGTTTCCGCTTAATGAAGAGACTTTTACACATTTTGTTCTCCAAAATTCATGGGACCGTGAAATATTTCCGTTTAAGGCAGTTTTCCGTATAATAAGGGGTCCGTTGAAGACAGGTTTTACTGTATTTCAAATTTCGATTCAAAATCAAACTTAATCATTTATTTTTCGATCGTTATTGATTGTTTTGAAGAAAAACTGAGAACCATTAAAGAAATTTTGATAGTAAAGGTGGTCACCTTCACAGGGTCTCTGCACTTCAAATTTCGTTCAAAGCATAAAACCGTTAAAATAATAAGAGAAACACAATCAGTACTCTACGCAAATGTTTAGGGGGTTCAGGGGCTTTAGGAACACAAGTTTATATAATATCAAGTGTTTATATATATAAACGTGCTAATATGATAAACGTGCTTAATTTTGCATAATACCTTGCTCAAGGGGGGTTCAAAGTCATTAATCCCTTTCCTTCAGTACGCCACTAAACATCAATTATAAATCATTCGTTATCCAAATCGTACTTCTTGTACTGATTCAATTCTTAATTTGGGGGGCTCGGTGGCTCAGTGGTAGAGCGTTCACCTCTGGTGCTTGGCGTCCCGGGTTCGATCCCAGCTCCCGCTAAGCGAACTTTGTGGTGGACAAACACCGTGCTCGTGGGTTTTCTCGGGGTTCTCCCACTTTCTTCATTCCACCATTTCACTCATCTCTCATCATCACCGTCTCGTTTAGCCTAACCGGCATAACCGTGGGACGTAAAACTTAAAGATTTCATTTCAATTCTTAATTTCAAAGTTTAAAATTATATGAGCACTTATTATGCTATTGGAAAAGAGCACATATTTTATGACAGTGCAAGGAAGTTTCTTGTTTTAACAATTGAAAGAAAGGAAAGCACCAATAAAAGTAATAATAATACCTGACACGAATTCCGATAGTAAATCATATTTCATTATCTTATTTGAAACTTTGAGAAAATTGAAGCTTTACACCGAATACAAATTGGATAATAAGCAATGCTTTATAATTGCTTGATACATTTCAAATTGAGAACAAAGAGAGTTATACTGTTTAAAAGAAAGATTGGATAAAAACAACAATTTTAGGAATGATCTAAAAAAAGGATCAAAATATTATGATCTTGGCTAATATTAATTTTTGGATCAGCTACCATAAAATATTCGAGCGGTCTCTAAATCGAGTTTTCTCCAGATATGTAGTTCTCCAGGTATAAGGAGTACAAGAAAAATTTCGATTAATGAAATATTTTGGATTTTTTTTATAACGGGCCACAAAATTTTTGGACGGTCCCTAAATCGACTTTTCATATCTTTTATAAATAAAGTTGGCCCACCCTACCTTATTTTGTAAATTCCTCTTTATAATTTTCAAAACAAACTATTTTCTCTTCAAACCAATCAATAAGAAAGGAAAACACGTTATTAGCTTGAGTATTGAATCGATATTTAAGAGCAGAAAAAACAGTATGAAGTTGACCACCAAATGTATCCTGCCAATAAATATATTTTACTGGTTGTTTTGAAACAAGTGATTTTTTCTTCAAAATAAGCAACCCGCCCCGAAACAAATCACCTTCATCAACATTATTTCTTAATTATATTCTTATGTTTTTCGAATCGAATTACTTTTCTTCCAAAACAAGCAACAACAAATCCATATCAAACGATTGATTTTGGTCTTGAATCGAAATTTGTAAGTAAAGGAATCAGATTGAATTTGATCACATTCTAAATTTATTTTGTAAATCTCTTTCTCTATTTTTTCGAAACAAGCGATTTGTTCTTAAAAACAACCAATAAGAAACGCTTGGCTTTGGTTTTGATTCGAGACTTTAAAGTGGAGCCAATATGAAATTCCATCACCCATTTCTCTTGAAAAGACTCTTTATGTTTTTCGAAACAGACTATTCTTTTTCAAAATAATTAATAGCATACGCATATCAAACAATTGATTTTGATTTTGAATCAAAATTTTAAGTGGAGGAACAAGGGTAAATTTTGCCATATACCAACTTTATTTTGTAACATCTCTTTATGTTCTAAGAAAGATACGATTATTGCTATTTACAAACGATTGGCTTCCGATTTGAATTCGAAATTTGAAAGGAGGCAACTTCACATAGGTGCATTGATTCCTTTAAAAAATTCCAAATTTCCAAACACAAATTCTAAGCCTACAGTTTTAAAATTACAGTTACGTGTACATACTTCAACTTAGTATACATAAAAAATTACAGCATTATAAAAATATCAGACAAATAATATTATTTATTCGGTATTGAAAACCTCGAATAAACTATTGGAGTTATTTAGCGTCATTTTTTTAATATCACAAAATTAAAGGTGTGGGACATGGATATATTACGAACAGTATTTTTATACAATATGTATATATATATATATATATATATATATATATATATATATATATATATATATATATATATATATATATACATATAATTTTTTAAAAATAGACCATTTAGAATTATTTATCCTTACAATTTTTTATATCCACAAATTCAAGGTGAGGGATATGCGATATTGATATATTCAGAAAGTGTTGACCACCCTACAGAATGCCGATCCTATGCCGTTTCGGTCCTGTGCCGTGTCGATCCTATGCCGTTTCGGTCCTGTGCCGTATCGTTCCTGTGCCGTTTCGGTCCTATGCCGTGTCGGCCCTGTGCCGTTTCGGTCCTGTGCCATGTCGATCCTGTGCCGTTTCGGTCCTATGCCGTGTCGGACCTGTGCCGTTTCGGTCCTATGCCGTGTCGATCCTACGCCGTTTCGTTCCTATGCCGTTTCGATCGTATGACGGTTCTCTCCTATATATCCTTAAGAAAATAATTGTTACTTAATATTGCGTAATTATAAAATAATGTATTTTTTATTATTTCGATCGTATGAAAGTTCTGCTGTCGATCCTATGCCGTGTCGATCCTCTGCCGTTTCGGTTCTGTGCCGTGTCGATCCTATGCCGTTTCGGTTCTGTGCCGTGTCGATCCTATGCCGTGTCGATCCTACGCCGTGTCGATCCTATGCCGTGTCGGCCCTACGCCGTGTCAGTCCTGTGCATCCCTCACCTTGTTTTCGTTGTGGCGGCGCCCCTAATTGTGTACAAACGAAAATTTCGTCTGCTCATTTCTGCACAAACGATGTACAAACGATTGCGACGATTTGTGATTTAATCGGACATGGTAGGGGGCTACCATTTAGACAGCTCCCCACCTTTATTCGTTCTGGCGGCGCCCCTAATTGTGTACAAATGAAAATTTCGCCTGCACATTTCTTGTACAAACGATTGAGACCATTTCCGATTGAGTTTGAAAAGGTGGGTTGGGGCTGTCTAAAGGGACGTCTGGTTTTCACCTCTAGTGTAATGAAATTCTTGCATGAGAAAATCTGCAATCAACACTGTCAGTAGCTACGTCCCCGACTAATATACATTTACAAGTACGGCTTTATTTTCACATTCTTTTCAACAGTTTAACCAATTTAAAACCCTATTATAATTCAAAGTACTTATCATATTTCTATCGTAAACAAGAATATGTAGTCAACTTCTTAAATACTTCGCTCCGCAGGAACCCGTTCGTCTCACAAATGACAAAGGACAAAAAAGAAAAGCAAAAGCAGCACAGCAGTGCCTTATCGCAGTCAGAGCTGACAACATAGTTTCGGTCATCACTTACGCCAATAGACCTACAAGCGGTGTACAAGAGTTATACAGTTACAATTTACGTTGTGCCACAGTAGCGCTACAGGCGGCATGTGCACGAACTACAAATGAATATGTTTCTTACAAGTCTGTGTCACTGTTGCACCCACTTTACATTCTACACATCCTTTTTTCTCCCACTTTTTGACCTTGAAATCAGAAGTACCAGGCTTTCCGAGTTCACAACCGTAAACTCTTTGTGTACAGAGTACGTTTTCAGTTCTTCGAATGACTGCGCGCGAAGAACAAGGGTGGTGATCGGGCAATCGAATACGGCAGCCAGAAACACCCGGTTGCAACTTTAAATGTAAAATACAAATATAGAGAATGTATATAATTTCACTCTTATTTTGGGGGGGGCGCGGTGGCTCAGTGGTAGAGCGTTCACCTCTGGTGCTTGGGGTCCCGGGTTCAATCCCAGCCCCCGCCAAGTGAACTTTGTGGTGGACAAACACCGTGTGCGTGGGTTTTCTCGGGGTTCTCCCGTTTCCTCCCACTTTCTTCATTCCACCATTTCATTCATTACTCATCATCACCGTCTCCTTTAGCCTAACCGGCATAACCGTGGGGCGTAAAACTCAAAGATTTAATTTTTTTCTTACTTTTGGGCTCAAACTACTGCAACATTACCATTTTTAATGCTCAATGAAAACAAATATAGAAATAGCCGATCGTTCAGCGGAAGATCTTAAACGGATAATAACTAAAGAAACGTAGGCAAAAGTTTAATGGGAGACGGGACCATTGTTCGCTTTTACAGCAGGTCAATCCGTAATCGAAACCCAGGCCTTTAATACTCAACATCAATGAATACCTCCACAAATCACGTTTTACGATGTCTCACTTGGTAACTTGGGTTCAAAAGTATATGATAATCAGTTGGCATTTGTAAAGTTCAAAACTTGGTGGTAGAGGAGGTTAAATTTAAAAAAAAAATCTTGAAGAAGGGAAAGAGATAGGTGAAGGAGAAAGACAGCGGCGCGCCGAAAGAAAATAAGCCTAAAACCACAAAGGTAAGTGTTGAAATTTAGACATAAAACAATCTGTAGTCAAATATGCTTTCATATGGTTGGCCTTCTAAATACGTATCCTAAAATAAATGTCTCCGACCCCACAGCAAATCCGTGACCAGAGTGATATATTTGCAAAGACTGTACACAAAGACTTTATGGAAATTTCACTTCACACTCTATCCGGCTGAGACCTTAGAGACTGCGGGACTACTGGGAATCAACGTGGCTTGTTAATTTACGATTTCTAAAGAATAAAAATAATCGGACCCGTTTAAAATCTAAGAATTCCGAGAAAAGAATGGAAAACTAGCGTGAAGTCGATAAAATGGAACTGGGGATTTGTTAATCATACTGGGGATTTGTTAAAATAAAAAAAATGATTAATTAAATTTTGTACAGGTGATTTATTTAATTCGCAAGAACGCCATGTTTTGAGTTGTCGATTAATTTCAATAGCTACCTAATTTAAAACTAAGGTAGAAAATGAAACATATTTAAAAAAAAATGAAATCTTTGAGTTTTACGTCTAACGGTTATGCCGGTTTGGCTTAAGGAGACGGTGATAATGAATAATGAATGAAATGGTGAAATGAAGAAAGTGGGAGGAAACGGGAGAACCCCGAGAATCCCACGCACACGGTGTTTGTCCACCACAAAGTTCACTTGGCGGGGGCTGGAATCGAACCCGGGACCTCAAGCACCAGAGGTGAACGCTCTACCGCTGAGCAACCGCGGCACCACGAAACATATTTGAAGGAGATAGAGGGTCGACACTTGGGTACGAAAGTACGAGAGTTTACTGTAATTTATTTACGTAATTGTTTAGCCCTATCCATTCCGTCACCTCTACGGACAAATGTAACATTGTCAGAATGGGTGACGTGGAAAAAAATAAATTTGTAGGGTAATGTCAAGCCAAATGCATGTATTTCAAAGGTATCAATTCTTCAAACGGTTGTTCTGTTCCGTGATCAATTGGAAAATATCTCGAATTGTTTGCCTTATGATGCTACCCTGCCAGAATTTGTTCACAGTGAATAGGTACTATTACTATTGAACGCCCAACTGCGAAGTGCTAATATAGTTCGTTAATTAAACAACACCTACATCCTCGTGCGAAGTCCTACTGTAGAGTCAGTACTCGAAATTTTCATTATTTTACATAAATACTCAATACTTTAACTTGTGGCAACAAATATTTTAAGCACACAATCTAGAGATTCCTTATTATTTATTCACATTCATTTTAATGTTTACATATGTATATATCTTTTTATTTATCTTCATAACACTTTATTACGCAGCTTCAATTTCTGACACCCTATGCTGTAAATATACGAAAGACTGTTCAAAGCAGTAATATCATATAATCACAACTTATACGCCACTACAGAAATTAATCGCGCACTGACCAATACACGAGACATCACACGAACCCAGACATTTTAACAGCAAAGTCATACTATATTCCACTTCACAGCTTAAGAAATTGCATATATATTCAATGAAAAGCAATGTTGTCAATTATATATAAATTAAAAACGTTTATATTCAGATGACAAGAATGTGGGTTATTCTACAGCACGAACAACAAAGCAATTAGCATTGTAATCTGGGAACGGAAAAATAGCATCATATATTCTATCTTCTGCTTAATAATGAACTCAAAGTAATTTTTGTTAATATTTCAATTACTGGACTATATAGAACATCGTAATTTTCAGGACGTCCACTTTTGAATCGGTGTAACTAGATATTTGTTTATATGGACCAGATATAATATTTTCTTATTGTTAATCGTAAAAGGAGGGTCAATTTCGTCAAACCTAAATCTCTAAGATATTGGGGTAACCGAAATACGAGCAGCGGATGATACTGAAATCAGACACTGCAGTGCTAGGACTTTATAAACACCCTATGCATAACCGAATAATCTTTGCACTTTTAAACATGTTTTAGCTCTATCATTATTATTATCATTAATCATACGGAAAGTACTATATAATTAAAGTAGGGAATTTCTATGCAACTCGCCTGGAAGGAGTAATGCACTCATTATGACTGAATAAAGATGAATAAACAAACCGCAATACACTGTCCATTCTTATATATGACGTACTTTTCAATCACTCACTTCTACTACTATCATCAAATACTACATTACTGACACACACGCTATATTTCACATAAACTACGAAACACATATTGATGCATGTTACTATACATGATAATCAGCACTACCACCCAAATTAATGATAAATGAAATAAACAATATCAAGTTGAGTTGATTTTAGTTTAGCGTCCCCTTCAGCAGCGAGGCTATATGAGACGTGGACCTACTGATTAACGTGGAATCCGAACCACATGAGCTCCCGCCGGGAATCGAACCCGGGTCTTCCACGCCAAAGACACGTACGCTAACCGCTTAGCCACGACGGAGCTCTAAACAATATCAAGATTTTACCATCTTGATAAACGGATCTGTAAATTTTAAAAGGAGGGGCAGAAATAAATCAATACGCAATTGGCCCTTCTGTTAATTAATATTGTTTTCCAATTTCTGTGTTAAAACTAGAGCAAGGATATCAAACTGCTAATTATGTGAGTCCCTTTCCTGTAGGGAGGAAGACTCCCCAAAAATTTCGTTTAACTCATTTCGGTTGAAAGCTTGATAAAATTAGGAGTAAATGAGAGCCCCTCTCTCCGTTTACACTACCATGATGAACATTACTTTAACTACAACAAAACCTATCGATACCGCCATGTTACTAATTATTAAAAAGGTACATTTACTACATATACACTACCCCAATATGCAAGTGGACAGGTCGGTCCAACTGAACTTTGGGATGGGTGAAAAGGAGATTTGAAATTATTTAAATCACCTACATTTAAGAAAACTTGAGATTTTTCAGCACTAAAATTGAAGCACTTTTATGTTATTTCTGTCAACAGCTACTCGTTAGTGTAAACTTGACCTCTGTTGTGCAGCATTCTGTACTTCAGGGTTTTCAGTCTAATTTCGCTTCAGAATTTTATGGTTCAGGGCTCCCTTCGGCTTCGAACAACTTAATTTCTGAAATGAAACTAACTTTTCCTTGCTTTACCTTCTATTTTCTCCAAATGTTCTACCTTTCTGCGGATCCGAAATTACACTCCCTGGCTTGGTTTGTCGCTGGTTTTAGAATGATAATTCTCGCGCCTTGACACTATAACGTTAGAAAATAGTTCAATAAGAATAAAGAGGTTCGGCGGTGGACAATTTTAAAACAAACAGAAAATGGTAAAAACTTTATAAAACCGGATCTTGGGAGGGTATAGGCATCTCAGAGGGACGAAGGTGCTCTAAATTATTCTGCGAAAAATCAGATTGGTGGATAATTTTAAGAATTTCTGACCAATTGTGGGCCTATGTTTTTGTGTAGCATTAAGATGATGGTTTCAATATTTGTCCGTTAGAAATACCCATATACAAGATATTATCATGTATTAATGCACCCATAAAGACATTATTTCTCATAATTATAATCTGTCCTAAATTATTCCGAGCTCCCACATTAATTGTGAGTTGACTAATGATCAAATGAATATATTATATACTAATAATATATTTTGGAAAAATTGCATAGTACAGTATGTGCAAAAAATTGTGGGCCCCTTCTAACAAAAAATTCATTACACAGATTGTAATGGTACATTACGTGTGCCTTATTCCTTGCTGTCTGGAACACTACACAAAATATGTAGAAATTGCGCTAGGAACATACAAAACATGCAATATAAACTATGTTGAACTTGTTGATGAAAGTAATTGTAATAGTGTTATTTAGAAAATATTGATAGCGAGTGGGTTATGGTAACATTCGGACATTTAGAACATGCTGAAACATCTGTGGTATAAAGGTATATAGGCGAATACTGGTAGTTAGTTGGATAGGCTAAGTTATGACACATTTAGAATATTTTGAGACCAATTTGATAATAAGGTCATGGATATAAACTTATTTTTATATATGGAATTTGCGTATTTTGTACTCTCAATAAAAACAAAATTGTCAAAATAAAAATAAATTTCAATAATAAAATTCATAAGAAATGAATACTAGAACAATGAACATACTTAAAGAATAAAAGTTCAAGCATGCAAATCATGGGAAAGTTTATTAACTGATGGGGTGCGCAATTACTGCAGGTCATAATTGGCCGTAGGTTTAAAATTAAGAAAATAAAAAATCCGAATTTCTTAAAACATCTTAAGTTTGATGATACAGTACGAATTATTAAAACTAAACATGAAGTCCATAAAGGGTATATGCAAAACTGGACTTGGGAAATATTTAAAATGAAGGACATTATACCTAGAGACCCACCTGTTTATAAAATAGAAGAATTAGACGAGGAAACACTAGATATATTATTTCATAGAGACGAATTACAATCTGTAACATCAAAAACCTTTTACATAGATAAAATCAAACCCAAAAGAAGAAAATGTCACAGAAAAGAAACTCTTGTTCAATGGTAAGCGTATCCTCCTCGTTTCGACTCTTGAATAACTACGGGGGCCGCGGTGGCTCAGTGGTAGAGCGTTCACCTCTGGTGCTTGGGGTCCCGGGTTCGATGCCAGCCCCCGACAAGTGGAATTTGTGGTGGACAAACACCGTGTGTGGGGGTTTTCTCGGGGTTCTCCCGTTTCTTCCCACTTTCTTCATTCCACCATTTCATTCATCACTCATCATCACCGTCTCGTTTAGCCTAACCGGCATAACCGTGGGACGTAAAACTCAAAGATTTCATTTCATTTTTTTCTTGGATAACTACATCACCCCTAAAGATCAAGACGTAAAATTGAAACTAATGGAGATTTATACGCTACGCTTCTCATTAATAGTTCCATGGAATATTTTCCTAACACATGAGCTTCATACACTACTAAACTGCATAAAAAATGGAAAATCGTGAAAAATCAAAAGCGACTGTTTTTAAGATTCACTATCCTCATTCAGTATTAAATATTAATAAACATAATAATATTTTAGAAAAAACTGAAAACACTGATGAATGAAAGTTAGTAATAATTGCTGTACTTTATTATGCTTATATTTCAGGCTTGACTATATATATACTATATATATATATTGAATATTATTTATAATAATGAAGTCAAATAATTGGTTTGTTTTTAAATAAAATAAAAGAGTTTGTATTTGAGTTTATAATTATATAAATTTCCTTAAGTATGATTTAACAGGAAATTTTAAAAATAATTAATGTTACTTTCAGAAATAACATCTTATCACTTATTACTACCACAACTATAATAATATTGTTTAATTTACTTACTTGTTTTAATTTAATTAAGAAAGATTTATTAAGTATTTGAATTCATTGAATTCAAAGAAGTTCTGGCATTTTTACATACAATGCAATTCTTTAATGCAATGATATTTAACAAATATGTATTTCATACATGTTTAACCCATTACTGCCCCTTGGCAACTTAAGTTGCCACGGCAATTTTTCGTTATAACGCAGAAATTCATGGATTGACGTTGCAGGATTTAACCATGAAGTTACTTTGGAGTCTGTTTCGTCATAGCATCATTGCATTTTCTTTGTATGATATATTGACGTAAGGTTAGCACTGTTGTTGTTTACAATGTGTTTTGAGAAGAAAGACTCAACTGGATTGATTTCAAAGACTCCAGAAGGAAGGATTGAAGGTCTGTAAAGGAAGGATTAACTTGATTTTAATAGTTATGTTTTCGCAGTGTATTTTCTCCCTCAAAATTGTAACTTTCTAAAATATTCCCTTTTTTGAATATGTATGTGCCATTTGGCAACTTAAGTTGCCGGCCTAAAAAACAAGAAAAAAATAAATATTTTTCAAAAATATTCTAATTTCTATTTTAGAGTACTATTAAGACCAAATAGGCGAAAAGAAACTTTTCAAAATACCACTGGGGAATTCTGGGCACTAATGGGTTAATGAGGTAATTGATCATAAAAATATTTACTAAGAAATGGAAAAAAACAAATAAACAATTTTAGATAAAAAAGAATACAAGTTATTTATTGACGATGATAATTTTCCACAAGAGAAGAAGAAAAATTTTAACTATTACAATTTTTAGAAAAATTTTTTAAACTCAGTTCGTAACAGTTTCCATTCCTGTTTTAAAATCGTTTTTTAATTTTTACAGCAGGCATTATTTCATTTTTATATGAAACTGTCACTGAAAATTATTATTGCTTCATTGTCGTTACAACTTCTTTTGCCATTCGAAACTTCATTCAATATTCTTATTTACATGTTATAAATTATTTTATAGAAAGTGTACTCATATTGATGATATATATATATATATCCTCAAGGCTCTATATTTGTATTTTACATTTAAAGTTGCAACCGGGTGTTTCTGCCTGACGTATTCGGTAGCCAGATCATCACCCCTGTATTTCGCGCGCAGAGTCATTCGAAGAACTGAAAACGTACTCTGTACACAAACAGGTTATGGTTGTGAACTCGGAAAGCCTGGTACTTCTGCTTGTCAAGGTCAAAAAGTGGGAGAAAAATTGATCTGTAGAATGTAAAGAGGGCTCAATAGTGATTGATACTTGTAAGAAACATATTCATTTCTAGTTCGTGCACATTCCGCCTGTAGCGCTACTGTGACACAACGTATATGGGAAATGTATAACTCTTGTACACCGCTTGTAGGTCTATTGGCGTAAGTGACGACCGAAACTATGTTGTCAGCTCTGACTGCGATAAGGCACTGCTGTGCTGCTTTTGCTTTTGTTTTTTGTCCTTTGTCATTTGCGAGACGCCAAACATGTTGTTTTTGCTTGTTGCACGCGCTGAACGAGTTCCTGCGGAGCGAAGTATTTAAGAAGTTAACTACATATTCTTGTTTTACGATAAAAATATGATAAGTACTTTGAATTATAATACGGTTTTAAATTCGTTTACTGTTGAAAAAAATACGAAAATAAGGCTGTACTGGTAAATATATATTAGTCGAGGACGAAGCTACTGACAGTGTTGCAGGCACGTAGCCAGGATTTCGTGACGAGGGGGGGGGGTCCGTGACATAAAATACTGTGGTCATCATAAGATGGGCTCCATCACTCTAAACTATTTTACTGGAACATATATTGGTTCGTTTAGCCAACATTTCGTAACGGTGAGGGGTAGGGAACAGGTAAGAACCAAACCCTACCGGTTATAGTCTCTGTCTGTCTCTGTGCGGCCTGGGGACCAGACGAGTGGACCGAGAGTTACCAAATTTTTGTCAGGGCCTAGGACCCAGATCAAGACACAGCGATTTTTTCAAATATCGAAGCAGTGGGGTCTCAGGGGTCTTTTACCGGAACCGGCTTGGGAACCAGACAAATTGACCGAGCGTTACCAATTTTAGTCACGAATACCTTGGTCAAGGCTCCAGACCAGAGTAAACGTTTCTGTCGAAATTCGAACCAGGGGGTCTCAGGGGGCGTTTACCGGGACATGTGAAATAGTAGAAAATGTCCGATACTTTTCAATTTATTTATTTAACAATCACCAGATACAGCTCAGAGGCCATTTTGCATTGAATATCTAAGAATATTAACAATGAAAAGGATTTTGGAAGGTATCGCTCAGGGCCAGTTTAGTAGGTGCCATCCCTGCATTTGCCTGGTAGAACTGAGGGAAACCTTGGAAAACTTCAGTCAGGATGGTAGGCAGCGGGATTCGAAGCCACTACCTCCCGAATGCGAACCCAACGCTCTACCACTTGAGCTATTAATGTCGAATTCTTTTTTTCGCGGTCGCTGAAATCAATGGTGAAACTCCAGTCGCATTAACTTCCAAATTCACACTATTCGGCTCCGGGCCGGAGTCACCGGAGGGGGTGAGATACCAAGACATATAAAAGTAATCCAAAATGACCGATATTAGTGTCAAATACATAGTTCTCGCGATCGCTGAAATCAATGGTGACACTTCCATTAGCGATGACTTGCAAGTATGCGGGCCGGGAGTCAGGATACCGAGGCATGTAAAAATATCCCAAAATGGCCAATATTAGTATCAAATCCATAGTTACCACGGTCGCTGAGATCAATGGTGATACTCGCACAGGCGTTCACTTCCACATACAGCCCTTGTGGGAAGCATGTGTATATTCAACTATAGTGAAACCTGTGAACTTGGCCACCTCTCTAAGTTGGCCACCTGCTTATCTTGGCCTGGTTATTCTTGAACCTGCATTTTCCCACAAGACATTCGTTACTTACTACTCTGTAAGTTGGCCACCTGTCTATCTTGGAAGTTGGCCACACTGAAACAATGTTTACTCTATGATGATAATGGTAAATTTACCTGCGTATCTTGGCCACGAAAAATACAGTTTTGTTATTTTTCTTAACTCTTTCCAATTCCCATATGAGAGGCAGATGTTCTGTATTTGTGACTGGACATAAAGAAGCATAGATTCGCACGATTTGTTCTTGTTGGTCAATGGCCAGAACACTACCCTCATAAAAGGGTGGTGAAGGAAGGTGTGAATAAGAAAAAGCAACTACAGGAATTCAGGAAAGGTTGTGCGTATTTGTTTATCCTGTCTGTTTTGGTAAAACCATTTGCTATATCGGCTACTTTCATCAGTGGGAAGCTTTAGTAATTCCGGAAAATTCTCAAGGTTAAAGCTCAATTGTCATTTATTGGCACCTGACTGCATGTCAAAAGGTAGCGGAGGTTTTGAGATATGAATTCCCTCAAGATTTTCTCAAAACATCTGCTCCGAAAGAAACACTTCTAGCTCATTAACAAGAGGTAGTTAACTACAATATTAGAATGTGCATATCTGCCAAAAAGAATAAAGCAAATATGTCTAGAATGAACCACCATTCAGTAACAACTGAAAAGAAGTCATATAAATTGCATATGAATTTCTCAATTTATAACTTAGCTTTTCGTGTTTTCAATCTGAATAAGTCAGTGTGCTATAATATCAGTTTCAATAAACTGCGTACATACACTTCTATTTCATGGTTGTTTGTGTTATCAATCCGAATTATACAATGTACCAGACTAGTTTTCAGGAAGAGAAAGGTATGCATATATATTAAACATACTATCAAGAGCGCCGATCCTGAGAGGACCGAGGGGGCCCGGGTCCCAAAAGCTAATGTGGCCCTATTATATTTATGAGTATACAATATTTGGTATAATTTGAGTGCAATTTGTCTTAACCCATTAGTGCCCAGAATTTCCCACTGGTATTTTGAAAAGTTTTTTCGCCTATTTGGTCTTACTAGTACTCTAAAATATATATTAGAATATTTTTGAAAAATATTTATGTTTTTTTCTTGTTTTTTTTAGCTCGGCAACTTAAGTTCCCAACAGGCAACATATTCAAAAAAAAGGGAACATTTTGAAAAGTTACAATTTTCAAAAAGAAAATACACTGGAAAATCATAACTATCAAAATCAAATCAATCTTTCCTTTACAGACCCTCAATCCTTCCTTCTGGAGTCTTTCAAATCAATCCAGTTGCGTCTTTCTCTTCTAAACACATTGTACCCAAAAAACAGTGCTAATCCCGCATCAATATATTATACAAAGAAAATGCAACAATTCTATAATGAAACAGACCCCAAAGTTACTTTACGGTTACAACTAGCAATGCCAATCCATGAGTTTTTGCGCTATGACGAAAAATTGCCATGGCAACTTAAGTTGCCAAGGGGCAGAAATGGGTTAAAATCTTCATATATATATATATATATATATATATATATATATATATATATACCTTTTGCATCTGAATGCCCCCCCCCCCAAATTTACAGAGAAATTGCGCTCTTGCATACTACAGTAATATTTTCTAGTACTGTATATTTTTATGATTACGCTATATACATTATTTATAAGTAGCTGCCGTGCCACTGCTTATTAGAATTTTACAATCGAGTAATGCTAGAAATCCTATTCTAAAAATACACAAATCACACTTAATTTCTGTAAGTTGGCCACCTGTCTAAGTTGGCCACTTTTCGATGGAACCGATGGTGGCCAACATAGACAAGTTTCACTGTAGTTTTACAATATATGCTTTCCTTTCTCTGTTGCATCAAATGCTAACAGAACTTTCTTTCAACAGAACTTTTTTTTTTATTATTCCTCAACTACTGTCGGTTCCAAATGACAGGTTAAAGGAGCAACAGATAATTATCCTTGAAATGACATATTTGATACTGCAAGGATGCGATGACGAAAAGTTATGATTAAAAATGTCCACGCTGTTACAAAACGGCACTTCCGTTTTTGAAAGCTTGAAATCTCCCTGACTAGTAGCACGAATTCTGAGAATTCCATAACTTTTCTTGATTTTTCAAATTCTCTGACTCTTTCAGAATACCTCGCTTACCTCGCCATCATATTGCAAGTAATACAAATATCCTCATAAGAAAGAGTAACAAAAGCTTCTTGTAGTTTCCTTTTTAATTTTTAATGCTGATCCTTCTTTTTGTCATTTCATTTTGTTTTTTCCTTCCTTAGTTTTTCATTTCTGGTCTCGAAGGGGAGTCCGTACCCCACTGGCTACGTGCCTGAGTGTTGATTACAGATTTTCTCATGGAAGAATTTCATTACACTAGAGGTGTAAAGCAGCACTGCAGAAATACATGTAATTCATATTGAGCACGATAGGAGACAATGTTCATTTCAGATTTTAAAGTGCGGGGGAATTGAATAAACGATGGGTGAATATAGTACTATGAAAATTCTGGTAACTCAGATTGAGCACGCTCGGGAAATGCCCTAGAGGGAATTTCGAAGCTCTAGGCCCAAGAGCCACCTCCGTAATCATCACTGACTGCCATTTCAATAATGTGTTTTATGGTCTTATGTCCGTGTTTACATCCTTTCCCTCCCCCTCCAACTGGACACTTGATACTTTTTCTATTCCAAAGTTTTGTGCTAGTTTTCTGCCGAAACCTTGAGTTTTGAACTCTCATCGGTTTCGAGTTAGTTAATTATTTCAGTTTAGAATTCCATTTCTGCATTGAGATTATATGAGACGTAGACTCAAAGATTATGATGAAACTCAAACACAGTAATCGTCCAAATTTTGTAAGAGACTCCCACTGGGAATCGAACGTGCAACTACGTGCACGAAAGGCGCGCGTACTAGCAACTAGAACACCGGAAAGGGCGTCACCATTTTTAAGTCTCTTCAAAATTAAGTTATATTGACATCTTACAAGTTGTACGTACTTGCATTATAAGAAACAAACATAAATTAAAATTATAAGAAAATCTTAATAAAATATTTATAAACGTTTAAGAATATGTCGAAAACTACAGAAATTTCTCAATGTCTTTCCCTCCCATGTCGTGGTGCTATTTAAAAGTATACTTTAAAAAAATAATAATAAAAAAATTCTACAGTCGCACCTACAACATTGGATGGCAAATAGTCTAGTTTTTCTTAATGCATAACTTTACATCAATTAAATTCAAAAGTTGCATTCTAACTTCTTTTTAAATTGTATGAAAAGTATCACTATTCGTCTTAGCACTAATAAGAACTATGGAATCGCCTTTAATATCCGTCATTTTCGATTACTTTTAAAATGTCACTCTTACCGATTCTTCATGGATGAACTTGAACGGCATGGAAACAGTCATTATCCATATCAGCGACTCACCCGAAAACTATGGATTCAACACGAATATCGATCATAACAATTATTTTAAAATGTCAGCTCTCCCATCCCCACTCCTTGGGATGCTAGGAGTTCCTTACCCTCCAGCGTATTTCTTTCCAGATTGTATGACATATCAAGTTTAGTTGGAATTAAATCAAGTGTTACATAAATATGTAGGGAAAATGTTTTAAAATTAATGGAGGTGACTCTTGAACTGGAAGTGGCAGAAATCAACAACTTCTGGTTTACGATTGATCACTGTAGAGCAAAAGACGTTAGTAGAAAACTAGAAGCTGTTTCTGAAAATCGATTAAGCGTCCTAAGAATGTATATTATCTCTGTTCTTAACCTACAAGTAAAACAGGAAGTGGTAGCGATTAACTTTTTCCTGTTTTTAACGTTGATTGCTATGGAAGAAAAACTGTAATAGATAACAAAACGCTGTTTTCCATAATCGATTAACCATCCGTTCTCATCTTCATCCTTTACCCTCTACTAAAACTGGAAGTGGTAGATATCAACCTCTATACGGAAGTAGGTAGCAAGACGCAGTTTTCTGCAATCAATTAAGCACCCCAAGAATATAATTGTGTCACCAATCCAATCCCTCCACTAACAACGGAAATGGTATAAATCTACTATCACTTCATATTTCATTATTCATTATTGTGTGAGCCTCCTTAGTGTCTTCATCAGAGTTTATTCAATACGAGCCTTCGTCTTGCTGGAGGCTTTGCCCTCAGACTCGCAAATTTGTTCGGTCTAACGCTTTGCATCTCAAACCTGCAATCATCAGTGTTTGCTAGGCTTACGGCCTCGCACCTCACATACCTGCAAGTATACTGAATTTCAGTTGAAACACCTGGGGGCTTTGCTCCCAGGCCACCGTGTTTGTTAGGCCTATGGCCTTGCACCAGGGACGGCGCCAGGAACGCTTGATGGGGTGGTCGGAAAGAGGCGGACCTAGTTGCTGGGTGGGCGGACAACGAAAATGAGAACTGGGCAATGTAGACATTTTTTGACAATAACTAAATTCAATTTTTATACTCTTTAGTTAGGTAAGGCTCAGATCGAAATAGGGGAGAAACAAGAATGTGGAAAACAGCTGTGTTGGCCTTATAGAAGGTGCCATTTCAGCATTCAGCTGGTAAGACTGAAGAAATGCAGGACTTAGGATGGGCGGGAGTTCGTGGCAATATGCTCGACCTACCGGATTCCGCGTGACACACACACTACCTCTACTTTTAGCTTTTTAAACAATAACGGTGTGTTCTGTATAGTCGAAAAAGTTCAAGACTGCGTTACCTCCTCTGCTTCCAAGAATGCACATGAATGCATAGAAATAAAAGAAGGTTCAAACAACGCAGACTAACTGATAATACTCTACTTTACGTTAATAACATAAAATACACAATAAGTAGGTAAAGTAAAACAAGGATAAAATAAGCTGCTGCAAACATTTTTATTTTTGAAGTATTTCTTACAAGAAAGCAAGAGACAAAAAATATAAATGAGTAACTTCAGAAGCAATGCTGTCGTCTTCGCTCTCTCCAACATCTAGTTCATTTTCACTTTCCTCGAAATCGAACACTTCAAATTGCGAATCCTGGTTGTCACACGTATTTGTATTTTCTGTCTTTTCCCCACTGAACAAGAAGGATTATCACTAACATCAACGGATTGAAAATTGCGCTTCTTTGAACACGACAAAGACACCGAGCCTAAGAAGAAATCGCTAATTTTCTTCGACATATTAGCTGAACAAGCACCGACCGCCAAGACTTCTGAACGCAACAGAGATCAACTCAACAATGCTATAATAAGGGCTTTTACAAATCTCTTTAATGCCACACGGGTAAGACATGTGGTACATTGCTGTAAACAATTGCAAGTTGGAACCCTCTTATAAGAAGCTATCGCGCCAACACAAAGCAAGGGCGCCGATTTCTCTGTAAATTTTTGGGGGAGCTTTCAGATGCAGAAGGCATGCATGAGGGTTTTAAGACAAATTGAATTCAAATTATGCCAAATATTGTATATTCATAAATAAAATGCAGGGTGCACATGGGCTTTGGGGGAGCCCGGGCCCCCTTGGACCCCCAGGATCGGCGCCCTTGACACAAAGCACTACTCTCCTCCCTCTCTTTCTCAAAATGAGACAATAGATAATACTGGCCAGCTCTGTCCATTATTTAGTTGGCGTTTTAAAAAGCACTTTTTTTTAGTGCAGCACATACAAACACTGGCGTTTCAATAGCACGATTGTGCGTGTGTGTTAAACTTCAATTCATTAATCACGACTTTTGACATCATTATATTACTACAAGTATCTGTCTTAAAATCATTGTCCATTGCAGAGTTAAACAGAGTCATAGAACCAACTACATTACAATCGAAAGTAATACCTATCGCTTGTGAAGTACAGGATGCCACCTTCAGTGCCGGATTTGCGTATAAGCTAAACAAGCTATAGCTCTCTTGGGGGCCCAAAAAATTTTAAAGAAAAAGTGGTTGTAATGTCATTTCCAAATAATAAGAAAAAGCAAATAAGATAAAACGCACATACAACAACGGTGTTCTGTACTGTTATGTATTAAGCTCTCATGAAGCAAGTAATAGGGCCCTGTTTTCCAACCCGCCTGCAATGGGATTTTTCTTGCCCAGCCCCGCTTATAATGGAACCCTCGTTTCCCAGCTCCGCTTGTAATGGGGATTTTGTTTCAGAGCCCAATTTGTAATCGGGACCCTGTTTTCCAGCCATTACACTTAGCTACTTTAATAAGACTTCACAGCATAAGTGATACAGTATCTTGTATGCGGATAGAAATCTAGTGCTACCCTTTATTGTACTATTTGCAATTCGACAAGAAATTGAGTATGCTAACAATGGATGCTTAAGAAGAAGGCATGAAAATACAAGCTCGCGAAATAATAGTAAAATACAAATTAATTACAGCCCTAACCGGCAATAATCTTTACATCGCGAAATTATAGCTATTTTATTTCGCTGTACGTAAGAATGAAAGTAGTTTGCAGAAGTATTTTCATAACTTTCAGAACTTGGCACTGATTTTCATAGTGATCTATAGAGTTGAGTTGATTTTGAGTTTAACGTCCCTTTCTGCAGCGAGGCTACATGAGACGGGACCTACTGATTAACGTAGAATCCGAACCACATGAGCTCCCACCGGGAATCGAACCCGGGTCTACCACGCCACAGGTGCGTACGCTAACCGCTTAGCCACGGAGGAGCTCATATAGTGATCTATTGAGTGCAATAATGGATCACTAAAGGCAGGAGCGGCTCCAGGGGGCGATCGCCCCCCAGAATTGAATATGTTTTTATATAAAAAATAAAACATATCCTAAGAATTTTCACTTATGTATTATAAACGTAAAATAAAACCTAATGACTTCGAACGACTCCCCCCCCTAAACATTCAGAATGGATCCGCCCCTGACTAAAGGAAAGAATAGGAGCACGAATCGTAGTGATTTCATCCATTCGTTCTAGGCATATGAGTCGTTCGTTTGTATATATTAACAGTATTTTATGTATTGTTACGTTCAGAACTGCCCGAATTTACCTTATGTAAGTTAGTATGCAACAGGCTGAATCCATTAGGTTATCGGCACTAGTTATTACCAGTGGCGTATTTACGATTTTGTTTCGAGAGGGGCTTTGCTAACTTTCGGGGGTTGCTTTGCCTGGAAATGTGAAAATTCTGCAAGATATTTCATTTACTTTACTATACTAAGTGATTTCGGGGGGGTTTAAGCCCGGAAGCCACCCCCCTAAATACGCCAGTGGTTACTACATAGCAAGGCAAGGTACCAATATCTTTTCACGTCGCAGTAAAAAGATGCTACCTACATTTATAGATCTTATAATATTTTATTGCAACAGTTAGGTTTTTTAACGATGTTTTTATGATTTTCAGCCAGAGACGTATCTAACCTGGAGCCGGAGAGGTCTACGATCCCAGTTTTATGAGTGACAAAAATAATTGAAGCCATTACTTACATATTTTTGAAAGTTTAGAGTAAACTCACGATTTATCTATCATAATCTGGGTTTTAGTTGCCCCTTCTCCAGTTTTAACCTTCTAAGTTCGCCTCTGGTTCCAGCGAATTTGTGTCGTATTACACCTTGTGTAATCTTCGAGGGTTGCATTCCATTTTGAGTTACTCCAGTAACCTGACCTGGAAAAAGCTCACACGATTAGTTGAGCTTGAGGCAGTAATTACCAACCCTGGATGATATTTAGACTGTATTTACTTACACGGATCCCTGGAAACGTTTCAAACTTTACCCAACTGAATAGAAACAACTTGAGATGAGAAATGATGCGGTCTCCAGATATTGTAGAAGCATGGCGTGGAGCGTTGATCATAGTTGGTGCAAAAAGATCGGCAAGGGACTTTATTGCTACCAAATTAAACTACCGCTAATTTTACAAATTTTACAGTTTTTCTGTAATGTATTCAAAACAGTAAGTTAAGTTAACGAAATATACACGAAAACGTATTTACTTAATAGATATGTAGTAGGTCCATAAATTACCATATAGCATATATTCAAACAGAAAAGGCGAAATTTTGTCGCTGAAAAAGAATGCTAGAAATAAATTGGTCCCATTATCTTCAATAGCTTAGGGCCCCATCAAACCTGAATCCGGAACTGGTCACCTTCATTATTCTACTTCTGTTGCAGGGTGTCATTTCATACTTCGCTTGAGGGGGCAAGAACACCAACAACATAAGACTTTCACAGTTTGCACTAGTATATTAATAGACAATCGATAAAGTATATGTATTCCTCAAAATCTTGCGGGGGGAAATTGCCCCCTCCTGCCTCCCTTAATGACACCCCTGTTCTGTTGGGGTGGGCGGATAGGTGGGCGAGGCCATCCATACGGTGGGCGGTTGCCCACCCCCGCCCACCCATAGCGCCGTCCCTGCCTTGCACTTTATATATCAGGAAGCATACCAATTTCAGTTCAAATACCACGTTTCATGTCTTCAACTTTACGGGATCCCGATATATTAACATCTTAGTATAATAATCATAGTAATATCCACCTTTATTCTCTTCCAAACCCTTTTCTTTCTTTCTAGATCACAATCAAAAACGCTGAAATATGTATCTAATTATTGGGATTACAGAGTAAGATTTATAATAATATTGTACAGTTAGTACTTTGGTCCATCCCGTCCGTTACTCCGCACGAAACTCTTGAACGAAACTGAATTTGACTTCTGTTTTTTGCAATTGATAGCTAAAGTAATTATCTCGAAAAAGTTTGTTAGTAGAGGATCATAAACCAGGAGGTTGTGGATCAGAAACTAGGAGTGGTAGAAATCAACCATTTTTGCTTTTAACGTTGATCCTGTAAACCAAAAAGGGTAACAGATAGCAAGAAATGTTTTCCGGCAGTCGATTTAGCATCTCAAGAATACCTTTCAACTCCCTCCTTAATACTGTATTGAAATAGAAAGTGGCAGAAATAAACAAGTTCTCGATTTAACATTGAATGGGGAAAAACTGTAATATATAGGGAGAAGCAGTTTTGGGAAATCGACTAAAAGATTCCAAGAACACCTTTCATTCCTATCCTTAACACTGATAAGACTAGAAGCGGGAGAAATCAACAATTGTCGGTTTACTTTTCATTACTGTTGAGCAAAAGCTGTTTTCGACAATCGACGGAGCATCCCAAGAATACATTTTGTCTTTCAATAACACTCTAATAAAATCAGAAATGACAGGGTGTCTACTAAAATTCCAAAATAAAAATTTCATGAAGTAGATATACCCCACTTCGGATGGCCGAGTCAGCGAAATTTGATCCTGTTTTCCTAGAATTCGGTATCATTTCCTGGAATTGGGAGGCAAGTTTCGACAAGCCTTTAGTTGCTATGGTCATAGCCTTTTACGGCTACCACAGAAGTGCGTGGGGAAATTTTGGTTTATTTGACCCCCCGTCACCCACTACTCCTCTTTAGTTGCTATGTACATAGCCCTTTACGGTTACCACAGAAGCCCGTGGGAAAATGTTGGTTTGCTGTTGCTATGCTCATAGTCTTGGACGCCTACCAGATGTAGAAAACAAGATAAAACATGCCTTTTTCGTGTTCTTGTCGTTTATTGGCTAATAATTTGAATCCCCAAACCCCCACCCTCCTGCGAAGAGCGTAAGCGGAACGTATGTGCTTGTGTAGATCATTCTGTTAGCAGCTGTTGCAAAGGAAGAAACGTCAAAAAATTTAAAGATGTCATCGTCAATGAGTTTATTAGATAAGCTTAATAAGCCATCAATGGTACCCATACAAAAATGCGACATTTGGATATTGGAGTACCATTTCGTATTGTAAACTGTGAGATAATTACAACAGTATATGGTAGGAAGGCATGTGTGACATTTGAAGGAGGTGAAAAAGTGATTTTACTATGACGTTGTACTGAAAAATTGGAAGAAGATAATGGTGCATTATTAACGTATTTACAAAGTGGAAATGTCTGTTTAATATATAAATACAAAGGATTGGAGATTAATGTATCTGGACGTAACATGCACGATCTTGAATTTACTGAACTTGTTTACTCATCGTAAGTGTATGGTAGCATGTACAAACAAGATGAAACATGAATTTTCCTCTTCGCCCCTCCTCTTCATGCATACACAGTCATCTGTATGCATAGTGTCGTTATTCTGTGCTGATCAGCGACTGGAGTAACATGTCTTTGAGTGCTTGTACGTCAACTATGAATACCAAGAAAGAGTACTTGTTAAATGTTGAATATGGACTTAGTTCAATGAAAACGATATTAATTTGTATTGGACTGGATAGTGATACATTTGAACCAGTGATTCGTGTTGGCAAAGGACTTGTGTTTGGAGTGGAGTTAAATTTGGCAGAGTGGGAGAAACTTGTACATTTAACCCCATTTGCTATGGACTATTTAAATTCTCAAGTGGAAATTACATTTATAAAATCTCTTGGTCGAAAAAACGAACTGGTGGTGCGAAAACTAATGGGTGAAAAATTAGTGATGTTAGAGAAGAAACGAACACTTCATGCTCCTCGAAACACTGTGTACTTAACTTCAAGTGATTGGCTTTATTTCTTGGAAATATTACCGTGTATTGAACATGCTGAGAAAAACAGTAAAGTTTGTAGTGTTGTGCTACGTGAATATTTTGACTTGTGTACAGATACTATTCGTAATCATGTACAATCGCAGTGTCTTACATGCAGAGGACTTGCCGGAATCCATACCTGTGTAGGTGAACAGAGTATTATTAATGGTATGAACATCAGTTTTCCAAGTGTCTCTCTTGATAAGAACAGTGATGTGAACATTGATGGTGAACCATTGAAATTAGAAATGAAAGTATTTTGCAAACAAAAACTCATAGATTCAATTATGGCTGATTTATTTGATAGTGTATCAACACAGCCATGGTGGGGGGAAACCGATACTCAACCTTCGGAGGGTATCAATGAAGTGAACGACTCTTCATAAAGAAGAAGAAAATTTATTTTGTTTTTTTCATGTATATTAAACAACGTAATATCAAATGTAATAAACATATATATAGTGAAAAGTGAAATGTTTTATTTGTGTTCGTTTCATACACCTCAATATGATAGGATTTTTAATTTTTATAAGAAAAAAATCCTAACATATTTTTTTTTCATCGTATATTATAAGTGATACGTATAATAATAATAATAATAATCATAATGAATTCAAATTCTTGAAATGAATGTTAAAATAAAAATTAGTATTTGAAATTATTATTAGTATTATTATTACTATACAACTTTGTCTTAAGTATGATAGGACTTTTTTATTTTTTTAAAAAAAGGAACTAAAATAATTAATATTAAAATTTTAAAAGCAAAAGTCCTATCGTAATAATAATAATATTGAATTCACATACATGATTTAATTTACGAAAGAATAACTGATTAAGTATTTGAATTCATTATTATTATGTAGTTATATGATTACATCATTGAATTAAAAATCAGTTTTAGAATCTTTTTTTAAAATCACTATGAAATTCTTTAATTCAATGACTTAAAAATGTTTTATGATATGTGTATTTAATTACATAACTGATCATAAAACATATTTATTTATTAGGAAACGGAGAAAATAAGAAATAAAACATTTGTTTTCAAAGAGAAGAAAAATACAAAGTGTTTATTGCTGATGAAACTATTTACACAATTAAACCGACGGTAAGTATAGTACATTTTAAAAGAACGTTAGATTTTGTTTTTATTGTTCATGTGACGATAACTTCACAACTGCCATATAGTGTTCACTGATGATACTACTGCTGTTGATGATGGTGATGAAACGTAGATAGAAGTCAAGCTGTACAATGAAGATGATGTCCATACACACGATGACGATCTTTTACTGTCTGAAATCAAAAAAATTGAAAAACAAACTTAAAATTTATTTCATCTATAATCATGAACATATAAAACAACAAATAATAATAATACATACAAACACATTATAATAAAGAAGAAGAAGAAATGACTACCTGCAATAATATGAAAAGAAAATAATCAAAACAAACGAAGAAGAAGAATGAAAACATGATTACTTGTAAAAGTAAATACAGCAAGCGACGATCATTTTTTTTCTGGAGTTGATGAGAAAGTGTAATTAAATTCACTTAAGGACTTTCCTTTAGGTTTGAAGCATAGGAAAAGACATGAATAATGCCCACATAGGGACGATTTCACACTTTGAATTTATTTATTATTAAATGTATAAGAAGTGGAATTTCTACGTAGAAAATGAATATGTTGCATTACATATGGAGGAAATCCAAATGTATCGAAGTAGTGGGCACGTCCGTCAGTATGAATATATACGGAAATCCAGTGTGTGCCAAGTTTGTTCGAGGGGTCTGTATTTATGATTATAGCTGCAGGTAGTGGAACATGTGCTGGTAATTCATTGGCTGCATATACGCCAACGAAATGATTATGAAATAAAGAATTTGTTTGCAAAGCATTCAATAAATCTAGTGTAGAGGACATCATGTATAAAAATGCAGACATGTACATATATGATATGATATTTAAATAACGTACCTTTAAAAATCCATGATGATGTTCCTCTGATGATCCACTTCTAAGAGAGATTGGAATTCTCCATACACAATGCAGGAGATAGGTGCTGGTAGAGGCTTCGTAAAATGAACTTCCAGACGAACACAGCAGTGACGTATAAGGTTCCAATGCTGCACAGCGCTGGCTTTTCCATCTTGAGTAATGTCGAAAACAAAGATAGTGTATCCTTGAGGAAAGTCAAGGCGAGGAATATTGTTGCCATGATTGGAAAAGTGAATGCCTGATCCACAGAATAAGGTATGATATGAGGAAACATAGAGGTTGCTTTCGAAATTTGGTTGTAATGGTTTTGAAGGTACAAGTTTTCCATCAATGTATAGAGAGAAGAAATTGATGTCAAAATGTTTGAAATGAAATGTATTTGAAGTTATTGTTCCTGTATAGGCATCATTTTGTGTAAACGCCACAATCACTCGAGTTGCTAACACTCCCATAAATAAATTATCAATTGTTTTTGATTGAAGATCCTTTGGAATGACGAATGACTTCATTTGCACTCTTGTGAGAGGATATTTGGCTGTTGTTGATTGTAGAAGCTTGTTATGTGCTAGTTTTATTGTAGGACTAACACTAATCTTTTTAATATGTAAAGCAGCATCTAAAATATTCACTTTAGCCTCAACAGACGCATCACTAGCGATGAGACAAAAGTTTGGCTTTGCAGGAATTAACTTAAGACGTAATTCTACTCCTTGGATTAAAAATTTATCTTGATTATAAATGAAGATGTCCAAGCATGTCGAATTTTGCACTTTTTTTGTCAATTTATAACGTTGTTGAAATCCTCTATTACCACTAGATGTTGCATCCATATGTCCAGCAGTATCTTGAAACCAGAATGCACATTGAAGATGAGTATTTTTAGCAGAATCATCATAATTTAACAGTTTTTCAATGTATGATCGATATGGATGATTATGAGATGGAAATGAAATCAGTTTGTTATTTAAATACACTTCCACTTCACTGAACATAGAATTTAAAAAGTCATTAATAGGAGCCACAGCTTTATCACTTACATCAAATGCTGATCCATCGGTCTTAACGATTTGAGCTTCGATGTAAAGAAGAGATCTATGTATTCATCACTTGTTCCTGGGATGACAAACTCTATAGGAGCATTATCAGCTAGTGAACTGATTGGTTTGTATGTAACAACATGATTATTCAATATACTGGTTTGCGTTGGTTTTGTAGAAAAAATATCTAGTTCACTTTTTACACACTCGCAGGATTGATGATGTAAGAAAGCCATAATGGTGATGATTTAATCAAAGATATCGTGTGATAACTTCCTCTTCTTATAAGACTGATTTTTCTTTGTTTTCTGTGTACGTTTCCTCTTGCCCTTCTTCTTCTTCTTGCGCTTGATGATGTGTAATGATGAAGGGTTAAAGATGGAATGATGTGTAATTCTTCTTTTCCTTCGTTGATATCCAGATCCTAGCATAGATTTCAGTTTATTTTTTGTTTTATCTTGCAAGACCGATCTCGCTTCACCCATTCGTTGATGAAAGGATTCGTTAATAGGTTGATTATCGATGATGACATCAGTAATAACGTTTGCTCCAGATTTTAATAATTCCTTTCCTACAGTTTTAGCTCCTTGTTTTACTAGTGGCATGACAGAACGAAATAATCCTCCAAGGAAACTTCCAATACCATGTCCAACTTGATAAGGGGAACCAATATAAACGTTTCCAGTTCCAGAAAGAGCTTGTTTTTGATAATATTGTAAATATGAATTATTCATATTTGTCGATGTTGGCGCACTGGTCGAAAATGTAGTTTAACGCATACAGTTCCGAAAGTGAATGCCAGTGGAGAGCCTGTACTATCTCTTATATCTATTTTGATGTGTTCAAAATGCATCTTCTCTATAGGCACATAATGTGGCGGATTAAAAATTTCTATAACACTACTTCCAAATGTATGATTCACAGGATTCATATTTATAATACGTAATAATGGTGCTACTGTATCTCCAACAAATACAGATTGAATTATATCACAATACACATACATTGTAGATGGAAGTCCTAAACGTAAATTTGGAATGCTTTGGCCTTGTTGCATATTCTTTAAATCAACGCTTGGATCAAACCCCAACATCGCACTAACACTTGGTGATAATGCAACGTCTACATATATGTCTTTATGAAGACGTCGTATAAAACAGGTATTACTCTCACGAGTATAAGAAATATGTAAATTTGTGAATCTGTTGTACGTATTTATTATCTTTATCAATTCTGATATGTCAGTGTAATAACGTACAGGAATAGTTATAAATTTCCATTCATCACTTTTTGCAGGTTTGTAAAAAATTTTATTATTTTCGTCATTAATATTTAATATTGAGTGAGGATAATGAATTTCAACAATAGCCACTTCCCACTTTTCATGGAATTCCATTCTTTGATGAAGTTTCGTAGTGTATGATGTTAAGGTGTTGTCAGGAAAATATTCCATAGAACTATTACTGGGAAGCGTAACGTAAAAATCTCCATCAGGTTCCATTGTACTTCTTGATCTTCTTTACGGATGATGCAGGTATCCAGGAATCGAAAGAAGAAGGATATCCTTTCCAATGAACATGATATTCTTTTCTGCTGCCTTTTCTTCTTGTACGTATGATTTTATCTATGTAAAATGTCTTTGATAACGTCACAGGTTGTAATTCCTCTTTGTAAAACAATCCATCCAGTTTTTCCTTGTTTAAATCTTCAATTTCATAAACAGGTGGATCTCTTGATATTATCTTCTTCACTTTAAATATTTCCCAAGTCCAATTTTTCATATATCCTTTATCAAATGTACGTTTAGTTTTACTAATTCGTACTGTATCACCAATCTTAAGATGTTTTGAGAAATTTGGATCCTTCTTCTTCATCTTCTTCTTCTTTATTTTATTATCATATTGATTATGCCATACTTGTAATAGGTTATTTTGAGAAACATTTGCAGGTGACATCTTTATGCTTGAATGATAACCTTCATTGTATGATTTCACAAGAAGAGGTAATACATTTAAATAATTATACGTTTGATACGTTTGATACTTCCACATTTTTTCTTTTAAAGTTCTGTTAAAACGTTCTACAATACTAGCTTTTATATTAGGATTTTTAGTTGTAATATGTTTTATTTTGTTGTCCACTAAGTACTTCTGTATTCTTTTATTAGTAAACTCACTTCCTTTATCTGTTCGGAACGTAATTGGTTTTCTGTTTTTGAACACAATTTGCAATGCTTTTAAGACATCATTTGTACTTTTAGATTTTAATGGCACAGCCCATGCATATCGACTGAACACATCTATCACTGTAAGAATATAACGATATCCATCATTAAATTTATGAAGAGATTGAAGATCATTAATATCACTTTCCCACTCATCATCAATGTTATTCACTACATAGAAATCTCTTTTAAAACGACGACATACAGGTTTGTGTAACGTATATGTTGTTTGTTGCAGTAACCATCTTCTTATACAATGTATAGGAATTTTCTTCTTTGTAGCTATCCACAATTTTTTAACAGTTGAAAACGAGGCAGGATGTGAAGGGTTGTAGTAAATCTTGCTTAACTGTCTGTTTACGGTTTCCACCTTGACCATACTGGACGTTTACAGACACGTTTCCTTTTCCTTATAGGAGATATTACTTTTTCCTTTTCTTCTTCTTCTTCTTCTTCTGCTTCTTCGTCGTCTTCTGGAAGCGATTTCAGAGGTATTTTTTCCCTTGACGATGATGCTGTTGGTGATGCTTTAGTTCGTCGTAAAATATATGACAAACGTTTTGGATTTCCAATAAGTTCTTGAAGTGTGTTATTAGAAGATAAATAATTACAAAATTTCTCCCATCCCGGTGGATTTGTGTGTTTCCGGGGTCGCGACACATCAGAAATTAAATCTACAATGTGAGATCCTTCTAGTTTATCACCTCTGATGTAAACAGTTCCTTTATTATCCCACGTGATATTATCATCATGTTTCATTCTATGTAGTAGTAATTCAGCTCTTTTACGAAACATTTTGGGTATAGATAATAATATTTCTTCTTCTACTTCAGGCTTCTCTGATTTAGTTGACGTAATTTAAAGTGTCACAGGTTCTTCTCGTTTTCGTATTAAATGTAAATATTTTTGAAGAATATTGTTATACTGATTCCACTTTTCTTCATCACTAAGCGATGATAACTGTAAAATCTCTTGCATTTCTTGATCCAAATTAGATTCACGTTTCTCCAGGGCTGATGATGATGACGATAATGCTGGTGTTTGTATACGATTCAGAACTTCAGGTGGAACTAAAATCTTCTTCTTTGCGTGTTCCATTGTACTAACGGAATAGTAAACTTGATAATGCACCAGTTAAAATAGGAGCTAATAATGCCGGTGGAATCCACCCTGCTGCTGCACTAATAAATGCTTCTTCTTCTTTTGGATGGAGTTTCCTTTCTTCACAAGATATCGAAGCGTCCTCTTGTATCGCTTTAATCTTGCTCTCTGTGTTGCAGAATGGCAAAATGCATACAGAGAAATTTCGACAAAAGTACAATTTATTGAAGGATTACCTCAAACAAAAGACTTTTTACCTGAAACTGGACCACATCTTATTATTATTGATGATCAAATGTGTGAAGTGAACCGCAATATAGTTGATTTCTTTACAAAGGGTTCTCATCATAGAAATCTTAGTGTACTATTTATTACACAAAACATATTTCATCAGGGAAAAGGAAGCAGAGATATGAGCTTGAATTGTTCTTATCTCGTATTATTTAAAAATCCAAGAGATAAATCACAAATTAAACATTTGAGTTATCAACTAGCTCCTGAGAATCCAAAATTTCTTCAAGAAAGTTTCAACGACGGAACAAAGTTACCATATGGATATTTCTTTATTGATTTAAAACAGGATACGTCTTTCCTGCGGCAAATTTTTTCTCATTGGTAATTTTGACTTCAGTGTTACGAGATTCTTCCTCTTCTTCTTGTTCCGCATCCTCTTGACTATCTACTATCATTTTCTTCATTACATCAAAATTTAGGTGTTTTGAAGATTCATAGTTTAATAAAAAGCCTCGTATCTTGCATACTTGAAACTCCTTCTTCGTGCTGGGTTCAAAAATACGTAAGCTGTAATTTTCCGGGCCCGCCGATACATATTCTGAAATATAGGATTCTTTACCATATTCGAGGACTTCATTTGTTAAATCGTCTAAAAAGTCACCAGTTGGAATTGTACTTTCACTAGGTTTTTGCGTATAAATGACGGAATCAGTATCAAAATGTAATACTCTTTCTTGTAGTTGATCTAAATATTTGTACAATTCTAATCTTGCTTGTGCTGTTGTGTATGCGGCTTTGACAACATTTACTGTTGGTAGTGAAACAGGAACGTCATCGGTATATTGCCAATATTCATATAACATGTCATCATTTACTGGAAATATTTGATGAAAATTTATATTATGAGATGTTAATTTCTCATATAATTCCCTGGGTTCATTAATAATGCTGACATGTCCCATGTTCTCACGTTGACCAAATTTTCCCCAAAACGAATTTAGCATTAATTTAGCTAAACTTCTAAGTGCTGGATTATGTTTAATTTTGTTCTCATCTAGACGTATTCCTTCCTTTTCATAAAATTGCTGAATGTACTTCTTCTTTAATTCATCTGTTTCACACCATGATGGCCATCCACTAGCTTCTGTTTTTGCTTTCAGGAAGGTGTTTATGTATTCTGCAAATAAGCCGCCACTTTTTGTTTTTTCATCATATTGAACAACGTCATATGCACATATTTCATGAATATCTATTATTTTGTATCCTTTTTCTAATGCCTTTCTTACTTCATCTGCTTCCCATGTTCCATGTAGAACTCGGTCTTCATAGTTGTGATTACAAGGTGCTTGGTTTAATTCACCACAAAATGTACGGCAGAGTGGAAACATCAATCTATCATTTGATTTATAAGGGAGGACAGGATGAAACAGTTGTTTTGGAGGCAAAATACTGAGCTTAACTAATCCTTCAACTTCTTCAATGGTGGGAATATTTGAATCTCCAGGCAGGTAGATAGTAGGATGACAAATTAAAAACTTCTTAGTCTTAGAGATAAATGGATAAAGTGAAATAACGTCTTTGTATTGTATGGTTTCTCCCTCAGATTCTTGTGCTTTATGATACAAACGTATGACATTCACACGTACTCCATAAAAAGCGTCACGAGGATTTAATGGTGTTTTCTTTGTATACGGATGATTACTAACAAACTTCTTCATCTCTTCATTTCCTGCCAATTGTTTTTTAAATTCACAACCCCATATTTCATGCACTTCACAGCCAAAATCTTTTAATTTTTGGATTTTCTTCTTTGTTGCTTCATATCGAAATTCCATGGTATCTGTAGTATTGTTATATATGAATTTATCTCTGCCGTTAGGGTAACACTTGATACAGGCATGCGTCCAGCATCCCTCATACTCCCACACGTGTATTTTTCCTGTATTGGGTTCTGTCCGTGCACCATCTACTTTCATTGATGCTATTCATTTTTCCTTACTACGTGCAGCATTCGCAATTTGGATGTTTCTGGTTTTTTTCTTCCCAAGCTATCCATTGTACTGCTTCAATTGATTGTACATCTCTCCATCGATATCCGTTCTTTGGTATGATACCAATTGTATTTTCCTTTAAGAAATTTCTACGATACACTAAATTACATGCACTGGCAATTGTAATACATTCAAGTAAGGGATTGACATTAGTTTCAGATTCAAATGTATTCATAAAGGAAATACAGTCTTGACGTAATACTTCGACATCCTGTACACAATACTTGATGAGTTCTTCTTTCATTTAAAAGGTGTCGTTTTGATGTTCGGTATACCATTCGAGAAACTTTCGTCTACTTTCATAGTATCTGCTCCATAATATTTAATGTCTGGAAGCGGCCCTTCATAGGTTTGGTTCTCACGTCGATTAAAGAAGTGTGGGAAATATCCTTTGCACGATTGAAGCCCAAATGCACCACTTAATTTACTTAAGGGCATAGGAAGAAAGCTTAGTGAATAGATGAAGGTTACGTTTCCTATTTTAAGAGAGAGAATTTTTGCTCCATTCATGATTACTTCTGGAGTCCAATTCATCTTCTCAACCATGGTCTTAATGATGAAATGTGCGTCATATCCCTTTGAATTATGGGCAACACAGGTTACTGATTTAATGTTTTGTCGACGTTGTTGAAGATGTTTTAGAAAATCTTTTATTACATTTTCTCCGTCAAAAATATTTTCTCGCTTTCCACAAATGACACAATCATTCTTCTTGTTGTTATCTTCATAACATTGGTAACATACATGTTGACTAACCAAGACATTAGGTATGTGTTCATATATGTTTGCGTCCTCGTCTCTATTTTCGTATCTTGTGTGCATTCAATATCATAAAACAGAATCATAGCTTTCTTCTCCATGATGATTTTTTCATTGGCTTTTTTCGATTTTCTTCTTTCATTCACTTTCATGTAACATTCATGATCGGATGGTACTATATCATAGCAAATGTTGCAATAAGTTTCTCCACATACGTGAGAACGTTTTTCTTTCACTACATAAATTTTCAAACACTGGGTACAGCATTTCACAGTTGAACATAAAGGCTTTCCATTTTGATACGGCGCTGACTTGTGATAGTCATAGCATGACTGGCCATAAAATTCTCGATTACAATCATTGCAAGTAATATGGGTTTCTTTAAAGTCACATGGTGGCTTCTGATGACAACGATAACATACAGCTGTACAATGTTTCAAATGTGCATGCTTCTTTTCATATTTCTTATGACAGCTTTCGCAATAAAACTTACAGCTAAAACATGCTGTCAAGCTTTCAATGACGTTGTAGTGGTTATTTATGAAGAGTAAATTTAAAGCAGCTCTCTCGTTATCACTTGGTGGTGCTTCAAACATAACATCACTTCCTGAAAAGCCCCTATACACTGTGATTTTATAATCCTTTAAATATTCCTGAAATTTACGAATTTCAGGAATTCCACCACCATGACTAATATCTACATCGGCTGCTTCACACAGATCTTCTGCTTCTTTTTCTATGATATATTTACTTTGATTTTTTACATATTTATTATATTCAGTTTGATTTATTTCCCTTGTATTTTTTCAGTCCTATGGCAACGACGATTGCATGCGCTAAACATCTTGTACCTGTGTTCTTAATTGTGATAATACCACTTTTTGCCTTTACATAATCGTCGGTATTTATAACATGTTGTTTCAAACGTCCTTGTCCTCGTGGCATACGTACATGATGAAAATTCACGATGCAATCTTCATTTATAAGAAAAGCCGCATTACTTTGCAGTACTTTCTCATAACTTGTCCATAGAACTTCTGCTGAGAGATTTCTTGCTTCTCTGAACGGTAGCCAAAAAGGGCGGTGTCCTTCTCTCTCATTTGTAATTGTTATTCCTACGTAATCATTCTGGTCCACATTACGTAGTAAATAATCTATTAGTGCCCGTAGACTTGCTTCAATTGCCGTAAAAGGGTTTTCATCTGCACGCACGGGGGCTAGACGGAATCGTAGCATTCTACCCTCCATATTGTATCTTCTGTATTGTCTTCTTCGTTCTTCTATTATATGAAATCTATTGTGTCCATCATTACGGTTGTTATTTCCGAATCCTATTTGTATATTTGAATTTCGTTGTGCTTCAAATACGACTAGCAATTCGTCCAATCTTTTTTCTATGTCGTCTAAATCGACTTCCATTTCTTCGTGTTCTGTACTAGCCTCTGCTAATAATTCCATAATTGAGGGATATATTACTTCTTCTTCTTCTTTTCTGGGATCGGGAAACAAATTTTTAATCCAATTTTCTAGTTCATTCTTGTAAAACTTATCATCTTCTTCATCTATCTTCATCTCTTCCTTATTGTAATCCTCTCCTATTATTTGGGAAAACGTGAGATTTAGCAGCTCTTCTTCATTTCTCCTTTCTTCGACGTCTTCTTCTGTTCCTTCTTGTAACCACTTTATAATTTCTTTAATACGGCCTGATGCTTCTTCTGTTATCGTTCTATTTCTAGCACTGTTCAATATTTGTAATAGTTCTTCTTCATCATATACTTCTTTTTCTACTGGAATTTGAATTTCAATATTTTCTCTTTCTTCTTCTTCTTCTTCTGTTGTTGATGGTGATGCTGTTGCTGTTGCTACTTCTTCTATTCTTTCTTCTACTTTCATTTGTTCTTCCCCGTCTTCTTCTTCTTGCATTTTTTCATGATGATCTATTTCCATTTCTTCTTTTGCGTCTTCTTCTTCTTCTTCTTCATGCATTTCTTCTTCTTCTTGCATTTCTTCTTCTTCTTCTTCTTCTTGCATTTCTTCTTCTTCTTCTTCTATCCCGATTATGGCATTTATTTCACTTAAAAGAACTTGCGTTTCGTTATTTATGTCCACTACCTCTTCTTCTTCTTCAATGTCATTAATGAAGACCGTAATCTCCTTCAGTAAATCTTGCGTACTCTCTTTTGCCATTTTTCTTCCTCAGATGTATATACGTAATGCAATATATGTAAATGGTATATGTAATAGTATATGAATATGATATATAATAGTATATGTAATAGGATATATAAATGTTATTTAAATGGAATATATATGTATATAAATATTTGAAAGGATGTAGAAGCGTTTAAAGAATATACGAATAAGTAAAAATGTGATATATAAGTAATTAAAAAGGAATAATAATAATATCAACAGGGATAGGGAAAAGGATTACACTTATCTTTATTTGTATGCAACCTAAAATAAAAAAGAAATAAATTTTGTTACTTATAAATCAATATATATTAGATATATAAATATATACTATATAAGACAGAACTTTATGATGTCAATGAAATAATCTCTAATCATACCTTTTAAATATGTTTAACTTTTCTTCCTATTCCACGGGATGAGGAGTGAAACAAATGTATGCTCACAGTCTCTTTCAAATGTATTGACTAATGAAGATATGTAGATTACACGGCCTTTTATACTTATTCTGTTTTAGAATTTTATCGTTAATTTTAGTGAACGCGAAATCCGTATTTCTTCCTCCTCTCTACACGTCTTTCTTTTATACTGTCATTAATTTTAGCGACCACAAGTTCAATGCTATCTTCTTTACAACTTAACGAAAAGTTGCTATTGACTTTCCCCCGGAAAACCGTTCTTACATGTGTCTTACTTGTCTTATTCATATGCTCCCCTTAACGTGTGAATGAGGGAGGGAAGACATTTTCAACTAAAAGATTTCATCTCTTTTTCTTACGTGATACAGCGTTGACTTTCCCCGGAAAACCGTTCCTACATGTGTCTTACTTGTCTTATTCATATGCTCCCCTTAACGTGTGAATGAGGGAGGGAAGACATTTTAAACTAAAAGATTTCATCTCTTTTTCTTACGTGATACAGCGTTCACCTTTAGTGCATTGGAAGTCACAGGTTGGAATCCTGTCACGATATGGAATCAACACTAGGAAAAGTATGGAATCGATACAAATATTGTTTGTTTTAATTTTTTTACGTATATGAATATCACCCCCGGCAGCCCACCACTTTTTACCCCCTTAGATGTCATGTTACTGATTTCAAAGTGTCTTTATTGAATACAACTCCTTCGAAAACTATGGAATCGATACTAATATTGTTTATTTTATTTTTTTTACGTATATGAATATTACCCCTGGGAGCCCACCACTTTTTACCCCTTAGATGTCATGTTACTGATTTCAAAGTGTCTTTATTGAATACAACACCTTCGAAAACTATGGAATCGATACTAATATTGTTTATTTTAATTTTTTTTCGTATATGAATATTATCCCGTGGAGCTCACCACTTTTTACCACTTAGATGTCACGTTACTGATTTCAAAGTGTCTTTATTGAATACAACACCATCGAAAACTATGGAATCGATACTAATATTGTTTATTTTAAATTATTTTACGTATATGAATATCACCCCGGGGAGCTCACCAATTTTTACCCCTTAGATGTCATGTTACTGTTTTCAAAGTGTCTTTATTGAATACAACACCTTCGAAAACTATGGAATCGAAACTAATGTTGTTTATTTTAAATTATTTTACGTTTATGAATATCACCCCTGGGAGCTCACCAAATTTTACCCCTTAGATTTCATGTTGCTGTTTTCAAAGTGTCTTTATTGAATACAACACCTTCGAAAACTATGGAATCGATACTAATATTGTTTATTTTAAATTATTTTACGTGTATGAATATCACCCCGCAGGGAGCCCCTCAACAAGTGAACTTTATGTTAGATAATATTATTACATGAGTACTGTACTTTGATCTAAGGGGACTCGGTGAATCAATGGTAAAGCGTTCACTTGTGATGCGATAAGGGACCTTGGTGATTTAGTGGTATAGCGTTCATCTTTTGTGCATGGGTTCCGAGTTGAGCAAAATTTTGTTATATTTAGAATGAACTTGTGGTGGACCAACACCGTGTACGTGAATTTAATCCAACTCTTTCCTTTCCAACATTTCATGCATTTCTCATCACCACCGTCCGGCGGGAACTCATGTGATTCGGATTCCACGTTAATCAGTAGGTCCATGTCTCATATAGCCTCGCTGCTGAAAGGGACGCTAAGCTAAAATCAACTCAACTCAACAACTCATCATCACCGTCTGCATTAGCATAGCCGACATAACTGTAAGACGTAAAACTTAGTGGTTCAGATTCCACTTTAATCAGTAGGTCCACGTCTCATATAGCCTCGCTGCTGAAAGGGACACTAAACTAAAATCAACTCAACTCATCACCACCGTCTACATTAGCATAGCCGACATAGAAAGACAAGCAGACCTTGTTGGCTTTATTGTTGGACGTAAAACTCTTCATTGTTCAAAAGATTTCATTTACAGACAGAAAGACAGACAGGTATACATCATATTATCAAAATTAAAACACCAAGTCTACACTTCTTGCGTCAATTGTAATGAGAGCCAGAAAACATTCAAGAATTCCATCTTATCATTTTCTTAGAAGCATTATACAAGCTCACTTATAGATATGTGTTTTTAACTAGGCCAGTCTTGTTATCTCGTTGCAATACGAATCATCAAAACATTTGACAATGGCATCTTATCTGTTGCTCTTGAAACTAAACCATTTTAAGTTGTAGTTCAATGTGCTAACAAACAGAGAAAGAAAGAGACTAGCAAAACAGACATTCACATATATGTCGTCAACTGCTATCTAATTGCAATGTGCGTCAGAAAACATTCAAGAATTTCATCTTATCTTTTTCTCAGAAATCAACGTACAGTATCATACAAACTCGCTTTCTCTATCGAACACGGAAACGCGAAGGAAATACATTGTCTGAAGTACATTTATAGTTAAATGAAAACCTAACATATTGTTTTATTCTTTCAGGAATAATCATAGACCGTAATATTTTTAATAATATATTTTTTTACTTACCTATTTTAATAAAATTGTCTGATGGTAACACTTATTCTCAGCTTTAGGCAACAAACGGATCAACCACGTACAAAGACACACACACACACACTCACTTTTACAAATATGAAGTGAAAGTTTTTACGCGGAAGAGGATCGACACACACTTTAGTCTTCTAACTCTGAATCACAAATGTTCTCTGTATACACACATACACACACACACACACACACACACACGTGTTTGTCTTAGAGAAACATGTTTCAACAAGTTCGATCATGCCGACCATAATCGAAAACATATCTCGTTACGATTTCAATACATAAGATAATATCTTTCACATCAAGACTTGAGAAAGTCATGTTTCATTTTGTTTACATAGGTATCTATAAGGGACTGAATTTCAATTCTAAATTTCGTTGACGTAGTTTTTTCTGCTATGGGAATATATTATATTGCAATTTCTCGTCACGACTTAGCAGCAAATTCATTTGGCATAATGTGATCTTTAATTTCTCTACATAAATGATTTCTCTACTCTTTAATTTTAATTACTTGTCATAACAGACATCATCATGTGAATATTCATATAACACATTTCACATTCTACGTTTTAAACAATATGATATGCTATGAGAAGCTACCGTTATTAGAATCCATTCGCAGGAGGTCTGGGGGAGGAGTGTATAGGTATGTGTTTCGTTATGGGACTCATATATGGTTTCTTGTCTCATGTGTTTAAAAAAAATGTGAAATACAATATTTACCTTAGCAACTAAGTCAATTTCGTGAGAAGCTTTGATCATTTGAATATCACGTCTTCTACAGACACTTTGTGAGAATAGGGCCAAGGGGCTAAGCAACACGATTTTGCATGGGTATGTGTTTCGTTCTGAGACTAATATAATGTGTCTAATCCCACGTATTAAAAAAATCATGACATATAATATTTACCTTAGCAACTAAGACCAATTTCATACAATCTCCTGAGAAGCTTCGTACATTGTAATATCATGCTTTCAGTTCATATTCTCCAGACATCTCGTGGGAATAGGACCAAGGGGCTTAATCGCTTATGCTCTTTGGCTTTCCAGGAGGAGTAGGGGGTGACGGGGGTCAAATAAACCAAAATTTTCCCACGCACTTCTGTGGTAGCCGTAAAAGGCTATGACCATAGCAACTAAAGGCTTGTCGAAACTTGCCTCCCAATTCCAGGAAATGATATCGAATTCTAGGAAAACAGGATCAAATTTCGCTGACTCGGCCATCCGAAGTGGGGTATATCTACTCATGACCTTTTTTTAAACAAACCATTAAATTTAGTAACATTCTCAAAAGCGAATTTTAGTGCGACTTGGGCCAATTTTCACGCACGTGATAGAAGCGTGCTTTACTTGTGATTTGGTAGCGTCTAAAACCATATGCGTTTTTGGTGGTGAATTTTGACACTTTATAGAACAACATTTACAAGTATGTACAGATAAAATGAATCGTGACCCAAAAGCAAACTTTCTTGACTTTCATGACCATTTTCTGATTTTTTGACTTTCTTTAATCCTTTTCGTGACCGATAGACACCCTGGTAATCCAGTATGACTTCCAGGTTCAATGTAATATACATAGAACATGACCTATAAGAGACAGCGAGAAGAGTTTTTTTTAAAATGAGTTATCGTTCTTAAAATACGTAGCGTTCTTAAAATACCATCTCTTCTTTTACCCTTTAATCAAACGTAATTATTAGAAATCAACCACTTCCGGTTTTAACTTTCATCGTCACCACTCATTCTGCTATTAGAAATCTTGACCACTCATTCTGCTATGAAAGATTATATTCTTGCAACCGCAAAAGGAAATTATAATGCTGTGGCTCTAAATAAACTTCTTAATCGACCAAACAAAATTCACATTTATTTGATTTAATTCTAACTATAGGTAAGACCACAGGCCTTTTCAAAGAGAGATGAATGGCAAAGTTTTCTTGAACAAGACTGTATATGACAAACGGCAATAGATAAGCACGGTTTTTGTATTCGATTAAGCGGCCCTAGATTATATTCCATCTCCACTATAATCACTAGTAAATAACACTAAGTGGTAGATATCTACTACAACTTCTGGTTTCAATTTTAATTGAAAAATATTGGGTGGTCCTGTTTACTGTCTTTAAGTGATTTTGTTTTAAATGAGAAGTCCTAAAGCCAAATTTCATGTTTGTAACTTTCAGATATTCTGAGATACCGATATGCTATTATACGAGTAATAATTTCTATTCCCACCTTTTCCTTCTCCTTTATTACTAAGATATAAAAGAAATGGCGAAACATGTTTTAAATTATTTTAAATTGGAAATCCAAATACCAAATTTTAAGTTCACAGTCCTATACTTTCGGAGATGAGGGTATGTTATTAAAATAACTCTCACCACAATTCCTCTTCGTTTCGTGAATTTTCAAAGGTTTTTCTTACTGGTACCCCACGTCACAAATCCTATGTAGGTGTAAATTCAAAGTTTCTAGGTAGTCCTTAGAGCAGTGGCTCCTAATCTATGGGTGCGAGTCTCTGACAGAACTAAATTTAAAATTACAAATATTACGAATGTTGTAAAAAACGTTAAATTAAATATTTAAACACGAAATAACTATTCTGTAAGAACTGGGGTTTCATTGACAAAACTGGTAAAATATAATATTCCACTGCACTACAATGCTATGCAGGAATCTTGCTGGAAATAAATATAAATTTTTGAGAATATGGCTATTATTATTTACTATTATTATATGCAAGCCCGTTCTTCGTACTGATAGAATAGGTTTATGGGAAATATTTGAAAGTTATATTTGATCACTATTTCCCCAATACGTAAATTATTTGAACAAAAGTGAAATAAAACCCTTAGCTCGACCATGTTCAAAGATGTGTTTCATACGATGCAGTGTTTATTCTTTGCAAGAAATTTAAATTCTCTTCTGCTTTTACGATTCTTTTATTTCGAAGTGAATTGATAAAATAGAAATGTCCCACGTGCTAAATATGTTTAAAAATTCATTAAAGACGTTTCAAACCCTTTGCCACACTGTAACCTCTTTTGGAAACAGAATTTTTGAAAACGCTGGTGCATGTCCACATGATGACCTCGTTAAGTAAAAATTTTATATACCTATTTTCATCTCCTTGGCTTGGAAGATATTTAATTTTCGCCGTATATATTAACTCCTCCACCCTCTTAGGATACGAATTTTAATGAAACTGACATGGTTAAGAAATGGCTTCAGCCAAGTGCTAACTATGTTCTAAAATTCTTAATCATTTTTCATGAGATGAGACGGAAGTGGAATTTCCTAGAACGTTGGGTTGCGTGTCTACTTCGTTTTTATATTAAATTTCATCTTCGTACATGAGAGATTTGAAAGATACTGTATTTTTAGCAAATATTTTAGACCTTGACACCTCCCCTTAGGATACGCATTTCAGTGAAAGCGATATGATGAAACCATGCTCTAGAGTAGTTCTAAATATGTTCAGTATTTCTCCTCCAACAGTCTATGATGATGAGACAGCGAACGCCGATTTGAATGTTGAGAAATAAGTAAATTAATTCCTCCTTCCTTCTGCTTAAAAGGAGAATTTCGAAAACTCTGAAATACGTATTCCATTCTTTTTAGTTCAGAGTTGGTTTACGAAATTTCACATTACGAATGTAAGTTTTTTTCACTTTTCATGATATTTTCTGAATAAATAGTGGTAAATCTTAATATTATAGAAATCGTCTCTTTTCTCCATCTTTAAGAGGGGAATTTCCGGAAACATATGTTCAATTATTTATAGTTAAGAAATCAAAGAAAAATTTCACACCTCAAACGTAAGCAAATGCAGAAATTTTAATAGGTAGACACTATCCTCCATTCTCATCATAGGACACAATTTTCGGAAAACCTAAACATGTATTGGTTCGTTTCTAATTGAGTTTAATTTTGAAATTTCACGTCTCCAATATAAAGAATTCTTACATTTATCAAGAGGATATTATGATGGCAGTAGAAAATAAGAATGGGAAGGTAGTCAGCGAGAGAAATGAGGTCATAGGAAGGTGGAAAGAATACGTTGAAGACTTATATGAGAGTAGGAATAGACCGTGTAGCCTAAATGCTGAAGTAGAAAATGAAGTAGGCGAGGATGATAAAGGATTTAGTATTCTTAGGGATGAGTTTGACTAGGCTATATCCGAGATTAGAAATGGAAAGGCAATCGGAGTAGATAACATAACAATCGAATTCATTAAAAATATAGGAGACAAGGGAAAGAAAGAGTTGTTCGGATTATGCAACGAAATACATGAAAAAGGAGAATGGCCAAAAGACATTTTGAAAACGATCATGATACCGATGGCTAAGAAATCGAACCGAAAGAGATGTGAGGATTATAGAACTATTAGTCTCATATCTCATGCAGCTAAAATTCTGCTCCGAATACTGAACAAAAGTTATATGAAAGAACAAATAAAGAAGTTGAGGAGGAGCAGTTCGGTTTCAGAAGAGGCAAGGGCACAAGAGATGCAATTGGATTATTAAGGGCGATCGGTGAAAGATTTATAGAAAAAGGGAAAGAGGTGTATGTTATATTTATTGATCTAGAAAAGGCTTTTGACCGCGTGAATTGGGAATTGTTGTTGGGAGTTCTAACGGAGATAGGGTTGGAATGGAAAGATAGAAGACTAATAAGAAACTTATACATGTACCAACAAGTAAGTGTTAAGATAGGGGAAGAACTGACGGAAGAGAGTGCAATTGAAAGGGGAGTTTGACAAGGATGCTGCCTCTCGCCAACACTATTTAATGTCTATCTAGAAGAGATAGTGAAAAAGAGTTTATATGATGATGATGGCATTTCGGTAGGAGGTATTTTGATTAAATGCATAAGATTTGCCGACGATATGGCACTTGTTTCAGAATCTGAAAAGAAAATCATTAAAATGAGAACCGGCTTTGAAGAATATGGAATGAAAATGAATGTTAGAAAGACAAAAGCCATGGTGATTGGAACGAAGGGATCTGTGTCAAATATAAAAGTAGGAGGGGAGAAGATAGAACAAGTGAATAGTTTTCGATATCTGGGTAGTATTCTTAGTAATAACATGAAGTGATTACGTGAAATAAAAGGAAGGATAGGAATGGCGAAAGAAGCCTTTAGGAGGGAGAAAAGTCTGTTTTGTGGGACCTTGAATAAAGAGTTGAGAAAAAGACCATAGAATAATTCGTGTGGAGTGTTGTACTGTATGGGGCGGAAACGTGGACATTACGTAAAGGTGATGATAATCGACTGGAAGCCTTCGAAATGTGGGTGTGGAGAAGAATGGAAATAATTAGTTGGGTCGAGTGGATAACGAATGAGAGAGTGTTAGAAATGGTGAGTGAGAAAAGAACACTTTCAGATATTATTAGGAAGAGGGAGAGAAACTGGTTGGGACATTGCTTAAGAAGAGATTGTATCATGAGGGACGTCCTGGAGGGTATGTAGGCGGGAAAGAGAGGAAGAGGGCGTAGGAGACTACAATTAATGGATTATATAAAAACAGAAGGGTCATACGCGAAGACGAAGATATATCTTTTAAAGGAGGATAAAAAATTAAAATAATGTATCCTTTTGTTAGGTGCGGAAATTAGAATAGTGTATCTTGCTAATCCCTGAAGTAAGGAAGATGAAACTAGGTATATTTAACTCACCATTAAAAATAACTGAACATGATTACTCCTTTCTTGTTTAGGTGCGGAATTTTCAGAAACTGTGAGAATCATGTTCAGTTATTTTTAATGGTGAGTTAATATACCTAGTTTCATCTTCCTTACTTCAGGGATTAGCAAGATACACTATCCTATTTACGCCCTTAAGGATACATATTTCCAAAAATCCTTCTTTATCCCTTCCTTTCGTCAAAAAGAGTATTCTTGCTAATTATAGCATTATGGCTTGGTCGATAATGAGTAACTCACTTATGTTGTCTTATATACAGTATAGGTTATTATTTTGTTATTATTTTTGTTTCTATTACTGATCATTTGAGAATACAATGCTGCAACTAAAATTGCAGAAACGGTCAAAGACATCGCGAATGATGTAGGCGTGAAGTATGTAGGGTTTAAGAATGTGGGCGCTTGTTAAAAATGTTGGAACAATTGCCCTAGAAGATCCCAAAATTTTAATTTAGAAAACAAAGCGTCTTGTATCATTTCCTACTTTATAACACTACAACGAATACTCTATAAGAACATTGTACTTCTGTTAAATTACCTCGCTGAACAGTGCTAAATGATCACCGAAGGCTAACATGAAATGGAGGATTCACACAACTAGATCCGCTTTTTCTTGAGTTAACTAAACATTAAGTATAATACCGAAGTAGCATTATAGATAAAGTGAGACTGTAGAAAAAATTAACCTTTCCTCTAACAGTTAAAAGAATAACAGAACACAGACGCGAGAATAATAATAATAATAATAATAATAATAATAATAATAATAATAATAATAATAATAATAATAATAATAATAATAATAATAATAATAATAATAATAATAACAGACCACGATAGCTGCTGCGACTAAGTTACTGCGCACGATAGCTCTTGAAGGAAAGCAAATTTTTATTTTGTTTTATTTATTTATTTATTTGCAAACTATGTGTAGAGTAAGTATTTCGGAGGAGCTAGTTAATTGAAGTGATCCATAAAACGAAAGTGGTAGAAATCAACCTTTTTTCAAGTTTTAACGTTGACCACTATAAAAAAAACCGTTTTCGGCAATCGATTAAGCATTTCAAGAATATTTTTTATCTCCTTTCGTTACCAACCGAAAGTGTTAGGAATAAAGCGTTTCTGGTTTTACGTTGAACACTATAAAACAAAATCGATAAATAGTTACGAGCGGCTTTCTGTAATGGCAAATCCTTCAGATTGGATCTGAAAAGAGTTTACCGAGAAATAAATTACCACACGCAAATCAAGCCCAAAACTTGGCCAAACTCGACCACAAACGTAGAGATCTTAATTAGGTTGAGGGCTGCCCACCACCGAATATTGTTCCGATTCGGCCAATTGATTCCATAAAACTGCTTCTCCCTATATCTTATAGTTTATGCTCTATGTAAATTAAATTGAAAACGGAAGTTATAGGTGATTTTTACACTTCCTTTTTACTAGGGTGTTAAGTATCCTTGAAAAGTTTAATTGATTGCCAGAAACATCTTCTCGTTATCTATTATCGTTTTTGCGCTATAGTAATGAGTGTTAAAATCGGAAATGGCTCATTTCTACCATTTCCAGTTCTACTAGAATGTTAAGAATAAGAATAGAGATTCCCTTGAAATGTAAAATCGATTGCCCAGAACCGCTTTTCGCTATCCATTATCGTTTTTGCTTTTATTGATCAACGTTAAAACCTAAAAAATCATTTCTACTATTTTGTTTGTCGAATCACCTCTGTTAATGAACTCTCTCGAGAAAATCACACTATCTACTTATTGAAAATAATAATAATAATAATAATAATAATAATAATAATAATAATAATAATAATAATAATAATAATAATAATAATAATAGAAAATTCGCATCGTTTCAAATGTTATCTTTCGAAGTAACGGACGTATGTATGTACGTAGGCACTAACATTACGATATTACAAGTTCCACTACGTGATCCTAATAATAATAAAATCTTAAAGAGGATCATGTTATATTTTGTGTAGTGGTTTGGGAACCAAAGCTCTAGTATATTTATTTCACTTCCGATTTGAGTAAAGGGATGGAATATACTCTTGGAGCACTTAATGAATTACCAAAAAAAGTCTTCTCGCTATCCATTCTATAACGCTCAATGTTATAACCGGAAGCGATTGATTTCTACCACTTCAAGTTTTAGTAGAAAGATTAGAGTCGAGATAGAACATATTTTTAGGACACTTAATTGATTACAGAAAACAGCTTATCGCTAGTTATTTTCTAATCTATAGCAATCAACACAAAACCGGAAGTAGTTGGGTTTTGCTACTTCCTGTTCGATTAGAAGTTTAATAGAGATGATACCTGTTCCTACAACGCTAAATTAGTTCCCAAAAACAGTTTCTATAACTTATAGTTTTTGCACTATATAGATTAAATTGAAACCGGAAGTTATAGGTAATTTCTGCCACATCTTTTTCACTAACGTGTTAATTATGAAGAAGAAAGTTTTTCTTGAAACTATTTATCGATTGCCGAAAACTACCTCTTACTATTTATTACCCTTTTCTCTCTATAGTGATCAACGTTAAAACCGGAAATGGTTCATTTGTACCGGTTCATGTTTTACTAGGGTGCTAAGGGTGAAGACGTAGATTAATCTTGTTTTTCGATTTTCCATTCTAGATGGCTCATTCGTACCTCTTCCGGTTTTATTAGACTATTACGAATGACGATGAGAGTTGGTTATGAAACGTGTGATCGATTGCCAAGAACCGCTTTTCCCTATCTACTACCGTTTTTGTTCTATAATGATCAACATTCAAACCTGAAATGAGATATTTCTACCACTTCCGGTTGGTGAATCTTCTCTATTAAAGAACTCCCTCGAGATAATCATTTTATCTTTCTATTGCAGAAACAATTTAAAAATTCGCATCCGTCCAAATGTCATCGTACGGAGTAACGGACGGACGTATGTACAAACATTACGATGTTACAAGTTTCACTACGTAATCCTAGTAGTAAAAACAGTAAAGATTTACGTAATATTTTCTCAACTGATTTGGAAATCAGAAGTTGTAGTATATTTTTTTCACTTCCTAGTTGAAATGAAATGAAATCTCTGAGTTTTACGTCCCACGGTTATGCTGGTTAGGCTAAAGGAGACGGTGATTATGAGAGATGAGTGAAATGGTGGAATGAAGAAAGTGGGAGGAAACGGGAGAACCCCGAGAAAACCCACGAGCACGGTGTTTGTCCACCACAAAGTTCACTTGGCGGGGGCTGGGATCGAACCCGGGACCACTTCCTAGTTGAGTAGAGTGATTACTGTCGAGATGGAATACACTCTTGGGCACTTAATAAATTTTCCATTCTATTCCCTTTTCGCTATATATTCTATAACACTCAAGGCTTAAACTGGAAGTGATTGATTTCTGTCAATTCCGGTTTGAGTAGAAAAATTAAAGTTGAATTAGAAAATTCTTGGAACACTTAATTGATTAATGAAAACCGCTTCTCGCTATTTATTACGGTTTCTAATCTATTGTGATCAACACTAAAACCGAAAGTAGTTGGGTTTTGCCACTCCCGGTTTATTTAGAAGTTTAAGAGAGGAAACGATACTTATTCCCACAACGCTAAACTGATTTCCCAAAACAGCTTCTCCCTATCTCCCTATGTAGATTAATTTGAAGTCGGAAATTATAGTTAGTTTCTACTGCTTCCGGTTTTACTAGAATGTTAATGATGAAGATGAAAGTTATCCTTGACACGCTTTATCGATTGCCGAAAATTACTTCTTGCTATCTTTTACCGTTTTTGCTCTATAGTGATCAACAGTAAAACTGGAAATGACACATTTATACCACTTCCGGTTTTACTATAGTGTTAAGAATAAATATGGGAGTTGTCCTTGAAACGTTTAATCGATTGCCGAAAACCGTTTATCGCTATCTATTACAGTATGTACTCTACAGTGATTAACGTTGAAACCGGAAATGGCTCATTTGCACCACTTTCTCTTGATTAAATAATCTCCGTTAACGAACTTCCTCGAGATAATTACTCTATTTATCTATTCCAAAAAAACAGAATTAAAAAATTCGCATTCGTTCAAAAGTTATCGTGCGGAATGTTACGGTAAGTTCCACTAAGTGATCGTAATAAATCATTCATATCCCCGACCCCGCCACACACACACACTAACTTATGTACACACGAAAGTATATCTGATAGTTTCCATATGCCTATTGTAACCTACCCAAGTTTCATAATAAAATGAAAAATTTGTAAAAGGAAAATTTTGTGAGATGTAATTCCAGTTTACTGTTAAGTTGGTTATTTCTCTTGGAGTTGGAAGCACTGCATAACCTTCGGTTGGATTGCGCGAGTCGTCGATCGGGATGACGTCACGTTGCATCCGAGGTTCTCGCTCGAAGACGGAAGCGCTTCGCAGTGTATAAAATGAGGTAAGAGTGTTAGGTGCTCTGAATGAAGAATGGGTCATTAAATTAACATTCTTTCCGTATAATCGTATAGTTTAATTAACTTCTTCTGAGAACTATAACAGTTCCTGACTATGGTTATTATTCAGAAGACAATATTATTACTTAGTATATTTGGAAGCATTTATTTCTAAAATATTACGAAAGAAAAAAAAGAAAAAAAGTAAAAATAGTTAACCGAATAGTTAATGTAAATGGTTTTGTGTAGGCAGAGTTATGCCTTTAGTTAAAACATGTTGATTCTTGTTTTCCTTCAAAAACTAGTTAAAAGTCGCTAGTCAGGAAGTTGAATATATTGCAATTATGGAAAATATTAAGGCTAGTGGAGACTTCAAATGAATGATATATGTCTTTGGTCCGCTTTGAAAAGAAAAGGAAAGAAAAAAAAAGAAGAATCTATAGAATTACAGATGAGCTGTTGCTCGAAACTTATGCATATTGACCCATATTTAAGGAATCTTTTCCTCCCACATTTTCATTCCAATGAAAGACACTTTACAGTAACTTCGAGTTCCATACATTTTTGATGAAATTATTGTATAGGTTTCTAAATTCTATATTTGGATTTATGAGTGGTTATAGTATTTATTTCAGAAACTTTTGTCACTTGGAAAAAAAATACTTTTGGAAAAATTAATGTTACTTGCTAACGGAGATTTCGATTAATGCTATTATTGCTTGTTCAATTTGTTGAATGTTTTCTATACTTATATTTATATATCATGTTTCGGATTTGTTATAATAAAATTTTCCATTTTTGTTAGAAAACTTTTTACATTTACAAGTAGTTGTAGAAATTCTCCTGATTATCTTAATAGGATATTTTGCATACAGTATAAGCCTTTTCCAGTATTGAACCTCACTCTTCACGTCGTCATTATTCTCAGCCGTGGGGAAGTGGAATTCTCCTTTCTCTCTCCTTTTTAAAATTCTTATATTCAAAAGGGGGAAGTGGGGTGACGTCCGTTCTCGCAGGACTGTGGGTAGTGGGGGCTATTTAAAGATTATATGTGTATCGTTCATCCGTTACATATATGATTTTTAAATAAAAATAAATTTTATATACTGCCCTGGAAAGGCAAATTTATGCTGGCTTCGAGGTCCGGTTCGGGGAGGTCCAGCCAAAAGTGTTTCCTTTTATATTCATAAATTTATGTGTATTTCTTGGGTGAAATTAACCTCTAAATTAAATAAAATATTTTTATTATATTATGCCTTTCTTGTTGGGTTAATATAAATGTTGTATATGAAAGTTGACATAAAATACTTAATACAATGTTGCCGGGGTCGGATACAAAATTTATGGTTTAGTAGGTCATTGTGTAATAAGCAAATAATTATTGATAAGGTTGTAAAAATAATGATAATTATCCTTTTGGTTTCTTTGAGCTCAATATTTTGAGGTGTGCTTGTAAGGATGGCACAGTCAAAGCAGACGCATGTAAAGTATAGATTTTCGGATTCTTCAAGTTCTACTGGGGATGAATTTTTTGGATATTAAGTGAATCCTCACAAACCTTTACTAGGTGGTCAAAGTAGACCATTTCAGGATCAAAATTATAACGTGAATCCACAAAGTAATGTGGGACAGGGAACAGGGTTTGCGAATTCCTCGCCAAATTTAAGAGCAGGACGGAGTCAGAGCTTTCAAAATAAGTATAGAGATCGACCATTTAATATGGCAGCTTCATTAAATTTAAATTTTGAAAAATTTGCTTCGGAATGAATCTATAAATTTTTGTTGCATGATATTAATAGTCTACCTATAATAGAAGGTACCTATACTGAGTCTACATTTCAGTTTTTATTAAAACTTGATAGTATTGTCAGAGGTAAGGGTTTGCCTTTAGATGCTCCTGTGTTAGTAGCTTGTCTTTCTCGTAAAAAGGAGAAATGCAAGAAGTGATACAATCGTTTATTGTAGATGCTTCCCCTTGGCAAACAGTTTGTAGACATTTAGTGGTGCGATTTATTTCCACTATTGGTAGAACACAATTCATGCGAGTGTTTTTCTACGTTCCCATGCTGGAGGATCATTCATTATATGAGTTCGTGGATAATAAATTATCGATTATTCACGTACTTGATATGTCCTTTGATGAAGCCACCATTTGTAGTTTAATCACTAATATGGTAACGCCTTCTGCCCATCAATTTCTAGCTGAAAGAGGTATGCCTATCGATTTAAATCAATTGTATTTAGCTGCAGAACACTATGATGCTTTGCATAGGTATAGGAAAGATCATTATAAATTACGTAATCAAGGTAGTAGCGTACGGGACTTGGTACCACCCCGTAAATCATCTTCCTTTATCGGAGCGAAGAACACAAAACAGCAAGTAGTGTTGCAATCTCGTGAACCAATAAATTTGCATAAAAATTTAGTTTCTCCAGCTATGTATTCTTTACCATCTAACTATAAAAATTTTGATAAGGCGGAATTTTCCCATAACCATAATTTAGAATCTCAGTACTTAACTCAAAATAATTTAGACGTAAAAGAAAATGGTATTAAATTGGAAAAATTGTTAGCTATTCCTGTTTACATTACGGGTATTCGTTTTAAGTGCTTAATTGATACTGGGAGTACGAACTCTTATTTGGCTCGACATCTTTATGATGAACTTAGAAAAAAATGTAAAATAAAAGCAGAAAAGGTGAACGTTCAGACTATCGGCTTAGGAAATATTCAAGTTACAGTGGAGATGAGAGTAAGACATTATTTTAAAATTGGAAGACACCAATTTAGTGAAATTTTCTTCATCGTGGACTCTAATGAGTTTGATCTTCTGCTTGGAAATGACTTTCATACAAAATACGATGCCATAATAGACATTTCCGGTAATTTATATAATATAAAAGCTCGGAAGTTAATGGTTCCTATGATCCGTGCTGATGAACTTTTGTGTGCCCAGACTTCTCTCGCTTCTGCATATACTTCTAGGAATGGGGTGAGTGGAAAGCAGCCGCCATGCGACCTTGGTTGCCCGAAAGCTATACCTCAGCCTAGATCTTTTGGTAATTCTCATCAGAGTTTGACTCCATCGACATCAGTAACCAGAGACAACGGAGTTAACACCATGTTTGATCCTAGAGTGGAATTCGTTTTTGATCAGTCCATATTGCTTCCACCGGAGACTAAACCGGAGGAATCTCAAGGTAATTATACTGTTCCTGATCAATTATTAAAATGTGATTCTAATTTACAGGAATATTTTAATAACTTGTTAACTTCATATTCTGATGTTATTGAAAACAAAATTGGTAGAGTAAAAAACTTTACGTACAAAATTGAACTTGCCGATAAAACTCCCATTCGATTGCAACCTTATCAACTTCCAACGCATAAGCAAAAGGAATTAGATTCTTTTATTGTCCAGCTTTTAAAATACGATATTATAGAGGAAGTAGATTATTCTCCCTACACATCGCCCTGTTTCTTAGTAACAAATTCAGACGAAAGCGGGCGTCTTATAATTTCATACGGAGAAGTGAACAAAAAGGTGGTGGTAAACAGCTATCCTTCTCCTAACATGGAGAATGTAATATCTAGTATTTTTGAGACAATAATATTTTTTTCAAAACTTGATCGTAAATCCTGTTTTTATCAAATTCCTCTGTCTGAAGAGAGTAGAAATATTACTGCTTTTGTGACAAAAAGCAAAATCTATCGATATAAATCAGTACCAATGGGATTAGTGTTTCACCTTTTGTTTTAAGTATTTTGATGTCAAAATTCTTTGAAGGGTTAATTGGTAAGAATTTAGAGATATATTTTGATGACATAATTTTATTTAGCAAAGATATTGAGAATCATAAAGCTCTATTAGAGGAGGTATTATCTCGACTAAGAAATTGGGGAATTACTATTTCAAAAAAGAAGTCCTGTCTATTTCAAACTAGTATTAAATATTTAGGGTTTCGTTTTGAAAATGGCAAGACGCCAATAGACCCTGAGAGAATTAAAGCTATCCTGGAGATACCAAAACCAAAGAACAGAAAAGGAGTGAACAGAAGATGTTCATTTTTCTCGTTCTATTCAAAATTTATTTATGGGTATTCAGAGTTAATTGCTCCCATTCAAGAATTAAGATCTATAAAAAAGCCTTTTAAATGGACGAAAGTTCATGATGAAGCCCTACAAAAATTAAAGGATGCCTTTTTTAGTCAGGTCATTTTGAAAGTCCCAGATATCAATACCAACTTCGTAATACATTGTGATAGCTCTTCGCGTCATTTTTCTGTGGTTCTCAGCCAATTTGATTCGGAAGGGAATCTTAGACCTGTATCTATGTTTAGTCGGGCAATTCCACAATCTGATTGGAGTAAATACATATACGAATTAGAACTTAAGGCTCTTTCTTTATCTTTCGAAAAATTCGAGTATTACTTGGCTAATCCCTTTGTAGTATATACTGATAGTAAGAGTTTAACTTGGTTACTTAATAACCATAAAAGACATATGAGATCTGGAACTATGTTAGAGAAAATCTCGAGGTTTAAATTTCGTATAGTCCATGTAAGATCAAAAATAAATAGTATAGCTGATTTCCTTTCAAGGGTTGGAAACCATCTAGAATTCTATACAAAAGACGATAATACAATGGAAGTCGTAAAAGATCATAATAAAACAGTAAATTAGTCTTTCATTAATTTTTGGCAAAATCCTGTGTTTAATGTGCCTCTTACAGATCACCAGAGGAAGGATCCTGAGTTAAAAGAGATTATCAATAGGTTAGCGCGTAAGGAAGAAGTTCCTCCGTATGTATTAAGAAATAAGATCTTGTTTAAAAAGACAAAAGGTAAAGGGAATAATGGATTTAGGATTGTTATACCTAATTCTTTAATTCAGTCGATTATTGAGTATTCTCATTGTCCAATAAATCATGGTGGACATATGGGATATCGAAAAACAATTGCTAAGGTCGCTGAAAAGTATACCTGGCCTACTTTGTATTCTGACATTAAGAATTTTATACAATCTTATCATTTGTGCCAAACATGTAAAGATTCTAATCGAAAACCTATGGGTCAATATTTTACAAAAAAGGTAATGCACCCAAATTATACCTGGTTTATTGATATTACAGGCAAATTGCCTAGTAGTTCTCGATTTGAATATATTTTAATTGTCACTGACGCCTATAGTCGTTTTGTCTTTTTAGAACCTTTAAGACGACTAATCTCAAAAATCATCTGTAATAAGTTACAGGAATTATTTCTTCGAAACGGCTTTCCTGGTAAAGTCCTAAATGATGGCGTTTCTTATTTCGTGAGTGATTACTTCTTAAAGTTCTTGTATAGCTATGCCATACAGAGTGTAAAATTCTCCCCATATAACCCACAATCGAACAGAGCCGAACGTACGGTGAGATCGGTTAAAAATTTAATTCGTCTTTATGTTAATAAGTCTCAATAGAATTTTGCCCAATTACTATCTAAAACTGCTTTTTCTATTAACGTAAGTATGAATGAAACTACTGGGACTAGTCCATGTGAACTTTATATGGGACGGAAATTTTGCCATCCATTAGATGTTTAATGGTTGATGGATTTAGATCTTCTAGACGATGACCAGGATACAGAGCAAAAATTAGTAAATATAAATAATAACATTAAACGCGCTTAGAAACATAGTGCGAAGGTATATAGTCAAAAACATAGTCCTCTTAATTTAAATATTGATGATTTAGTATTGGTTAAAAGGTTCATGAAAGTTTCAGCTAAGAAACATTTCAATCCAAAGATCGCCCCTCAGTGCCATATTTCAAAACCGACACCAAATACACTTTGGCTAGAAAATATTGAAAGACCATATATACATATAAAACGCCATGTTCGTTTTTGTAAGAAATATTTTCTACCAAGACAAGTTAATCAACCTAACCCATAAGGTAACACAGAAAAAAATATTTGATATGAGATTTGAGGTTAAGTAAATTATTAATATTGTACTTATATATATATATATATATATATATATATATATATATATATATATATATATATATATATATATATATATATTAGGATGTTAGTTCGAACAAATTTTGTGTTGTATATATTTTTTATTCATGCAGGAATGCCTCGTCCGAGAAAGAGAGAGGTCAACTCTTTTCATTTTGTAAATACCTCATCATCATTCTTTGTGTATGTTGTGTAAGGAATTGGAAAATTACTGTAGACGTTTGTAAAGAAGGCGTTAGCATTTGAAAATTTATGGAAGATTTGGTAATGTATTGAAATTATTTTATTATTCAACTTGGGATTTGTTACGGATAGGAATTTTTTTTGACCGACCCTCGGATATTATGTAACCTACCCAAGTTTCATAATAAAATGAAAAATTTGTGAAAGGAAAATTTTGTCAGATGAAACTCAAGTTTACTGCTAAGTTGGTTATTTCTCTTGGAGTTGGAAGCACTGCATAACCTTCGGTTGGATTGCGCGAGTCGTCGATCGGGATGACGTCACGTTGCATCCGAGGTTCTCGCTCGAAGACGGAAGCGCTTCGCAGTGTATAAAATGAGGTAAGAGTGCTAGGTGCTCTGAATGAAGAATGGGTCATTAAATTAATATTCTTTCCGTATAATCGTATAGTTTAATTAACTTCTTCTGAGAACTATAACAGTTCCTGACTATGGTTATTATTCAGAAGACAATATTATTAATTAGTATATTTGGAAGCATTTATTTCTAAAATATTACGAAAGAAAAAAAGAAAGAAAAGTAAAAATAGTTAACCGAATAGTTAATGTAAATGGTTTTGTGTAGGCAGAGTTATGCCTTTAGTTAAAACATGTTGATTCTTGTTTTCCTTGGAAAACTAGTTAAAAGTCGCTAGTCAGGAAGTTGAACATATTGCAATTATGTAAAATATTAAGGCTAGTGGAGACTTCAAATGAATGATATATGTCTTTGGTCTGCTTTGAAAAGAAAAGGAAAGAAAAAAAAGAAGAATCTATAGAATTACAGATGAGCTGTTGCTCGAAACTCATGCATATTGACCCATATTTAAGGAATCTTTTCCTCCCACATTTTCATTGCAATGAAAGACACTTTACAGTAACTTCGAGTTCCATACATTTTTGATGAAATTATTGTATAGGTTTCTAAATTCTATATTTGGATTTATGAGTGGTTATAGTATTTATTTCAGAAACTTTTGTCACTTGGAAAAAAAAATACTTTTGGAAAAATTAATGTTACTTTCTAACGGAGATTTCGATTAATGCTATTATTGCTTGTTAAATTTGTTGAATGTTTTCTATATTTATATTTATATATCATGTTTCAGATTTGTTATAATAAAATTTTCCATTTTTGTTAGAAAACTTTTTACATTTACAAGTAGTTGTAGAAATTCTCCTGATTATCTTAATAGGATATTTTGCATACAGTATAAGCCTTTTCCAGTATTGAACCTCACTCTTCTTGTCGTCATTATTCTCAGCCTTGGGGGAGTGGAATTCTCCTTTCTCTCTCCTTTTTAAAATTCTTATATTCAAAAGGGGGAAGTGGTGTGACGTCCGTTCTCGCAGGACTGTGGGTAGTGGGAGCTATTTAAAGATTATGTGTGTATCGTTCGTCCGTTACACTATGCCGGTAGCTGGAAACAGAAAGAGAGAGAAAGAGATAATCTTATTGCACCTTTACACAGAACGCGCAATTACTCAGAACATCAATTAAAAAAAGAATAGTTGTTAATGAAACTTTCAAAGATTAGTACCACTGCTGGAACTACACATGCAATTCTTCCATAATGATTGATTCGTAGGATGATGTGTATGGGTTTCGTAATGACACTGTAATAAAATGCCTTAAAATTGACCGCAAAATATAAAGTTAAAAATCTCTCTCAAATTTTATAAAATCGAAGTCGATGCTCATTATGGGTACAGTCTACAATAACAATATATGCAAACAAATATTAATATACTGCAAGCTTTCCTCTGGATGCCAGAAAGCTTCGGATCATATTTGATGTCATAAGCATAAGCAGATGTAAATATATATATGACTACATGAACTGACAAAATAAAGGAATACTTGTGTTTCACGTGAAAAGTTTGATTTATGGCATGATTATGCTTTCAGACTATAACCCAGAGGAAAATTTGCAAAAGTGAATTTTTATATTTTTAGATGTTCTAAAGGGGTGGAGATTAAATACTCCAGTTTACTTAGAAAAGCCGTCTTTTAATCTCATATTTCATGCGAATATGCGATTAGAAAAGAACAGAAACCTGAAAAAAATAGAAACCTGAGATTTGATATGAGTGCACGCTTTTGATTGCATTACCTAAATAATTACAAAAAAAAAATAAAAAAGAGATCTAACTGTAAAATGGTTTTCTGAGGTTCTGAAAAATATTTCTTTATTTATTAATAATTGACATCTACACTCTAAAATATTTGAGTACTTCTGGCAGAATTAGAATGTAAAATTTATCATGATTATAGCATTTCTACACTACCACAGGAAAACTTCCAAAAGTGAATATTTTTAATTCTTAAGGAATCTAATGGGAGGATGTAAAATTTTTATTTAATTTAAATGGACGTTCCCTTGGAACAAAATATATTATCTTTTAGATAGTTGAAATGCGAAAACTTTCAATTTGATAGAATTGAGGGAATAAGTGGTACGAGGCCGTAAGGCAAGTAATCACGGGGCGGTCAGTGGGCGACGCTGGGTCAAATTCAGGAAACTGTGAGAGTAAATGCAGGAAATTCACTCTTGATGCAAAGGATGAGAGATAAGAGACATAAAGCAGTAGGTGGTGTGAGGGAGAAACCCCTCGGTATTCAAAGGTTAGTTCATAGTATACAGGAAAAATATGATAGTGTTTTCTTTTCGTAAAATGTAAAACAATAAAGTAATAAAAAATCGTATTTAAGTATATATTACACGAACACAAAGCGCAAATTTCTTTGTAATAAAACATTTCACTCTTACTATGTTTTTATTATGGAATGCAGTAAATTTATTAATACACAACTCAGAATATGTGGAAATATCATTTCTTTTTCTTGTTTTTTATTAACAAAAGTCTACGTCATCGATAACGTCCAGAGATTGAGTATCGGTTTGCCTCCAAAATGGCTGTATTTGTATAATATCAAATACTTTAATTGTAGTAGAATCGAAGAGTTCTTTGTTTGTAAAATACTTTCATTTCAAACTTTCATATTTCACCATCAATGCTCACATCACTGTCCTTATTAACAAGAGACAATATTGAAAAACGAATGTTCATTCCATTAATAATACTCTGTTCATCTACACATATATCAATTCCAGCAACTTGTCTACATGTAAGACACTGCGATTGTACATGATTGTTATTAGTATATATACACAAGTCAAAATATTAACGTAGCACAAAACAGCAAACCTTACTGTTTTTAACACCATGTTCAATACACGGTACAATTGCCAAATAAAGCCAATCACTTGAATTTCAGTATGCATTGTTTCGAGGAGCATGAAATGTTCGTATCTTTTCTAACCACATTATTGTTTCACCCAATTGTTTTCACGCTACCAGTTGGCAATTCAGCCCAATATTTATTTTATAAATATAATTTCCACTTGAGAGTTCAAAGAGTCCGAAACACAAGGGGTCAAATGTACGAGTTTCCTACATTCCCCAAATTTACCTTCACTCCAAACACAAGGCCTTCATCAATACGGATCAATGGTTCAAATATGTCACTATCCTGTCCAATACAAATTACTGTGGTTTCCGTTGAGTTAAGCCCATATTTAACATTTAATAAGTACACGTTCTTTGTAACCATAGTCGATGCGCATCACTCATACACTTGTTATTCCAGTTACTGATCAACACAGAATAAAGATACAATGCATTCAGATGTCTGTGCATGCATGAAGAAGAGGAAGAGGGATGTTTTATCTTGTTTATACACTCCGCATCTAAAAAATTGCCACAGCTAATGCCGTGCAGTTGGGCTACCCAATATACACATTCTTATCCCGTAATCGTGTCTAGTGCTTCTCTCTTTCTTTCTTCCTTCCCATACTAAAATTTGCTAACAACGTGAGCACAACTTTAATTTAAAACTACACATGTATTAGTACCGATAAAAACAAAGAACTGGCACGAAGCAAGATTCATAAGTTGATGTACGGAGAAATTGAAACACAGAATGAAAAGTTGAAATCAATGGAAGTCTATTACGCAGAGGTTCAGAAATGAGTAAGAGATAGAGATCGATAGATAGAGAGAGAGAGAGAGAGAGAGAGAGAGAGAGAGATTGGGAGAAAAGAAGAGAAAGAAGGGGAAGAACCGAGAAAAATGTGGAGTTTTAACCTAGTAAGAACATAACATCACATTATAAAATTCGTAACCAGAAATCCAAGAGTAATATACCTGTAGATATGAAGTTTGTTTTCTTATATTTCCTCAGCACTATTCGAATATATAGAGGATGCTTGAAACATTCATTACGATACTTTCAAGAAAAGATAGCATATCAAGTTCCAGTAGAACTGTAGGTCTCAGAGACACATCTAAGATAATGTCAAAAGTTTAAGAGATATGCTTTGTTTCCGCGTGTTTTTCTTTTATTTTGCCAATTCAGAACTGCTCTATAGAAGTACTGATCATTGGACGTAATACTCAACATTGGAGGTACTGATATGGATCATTAGACGTAATATATTTTGATAAACCCAGTAGGTAGCGTAGGTCATTACTTGCATTCCAGACTACTATTGCAAACAGAACAAAAAAGAAAAAAAGAAACGAAGAGAACGAAAAAAGGAAGAAATAAAAAATTGAATGGATGCTTTCTTACTGCCAAACTTTCATCAGAAATATTCTATATTAAAAGTCCAAAGTGAAAAGTTACAAATGGTTTAATGGAAAATTGAATGTTCGTCATAAATGTAGCAGATTTTGCATGTTTCAAAGTTCAACATAAATAAAACAAACTGTAATATAAAATGGAAACAAATTTTGTGTCGAACTAGTATAAGTAAAATTTTGTTTTCAAATGAACAGATGTTGCGATTTTCTAGTCTTTTCGAAGATTTATCTGTTCCGAAGATACAGCATTGATTTCATATGTTACTGACGTAACGTAATTCGCACAGGTAGAATTAACACACTAGAGTTCAAACGGACCATAGTGTCGGTGGTATGATGTTGGTTAGGTTATGGAACACCACTGTGTGAAGAATTCAAACAAGTAGTAATCCGGTAATTCGACTGAGACTTCGTAACGCAAATAGTAAAATAATATTACTTATTCCCTTGCCTTTAAAAAGTGTTTTTTTCAGAGATGACTGGGACTGTAAATATTACCTCAAAGCACGAAGAACGCGACGCTGAAGTTACTAGTTAATTACATTTTACAGACCAGGTCTATCGGTTCCTTGCTCCACATGCAGCAGCACATAAAGTGCATGTGTGCGTGGGAGAGAAGGAAAAGAACTGAAATATGCAAAGACAGGATAGGGAAACGTCAAGAAACAGATAGAACGAGAGACGAATACAAATGTGAAACAAACTTATCATTACAGTGTAGGATGAAGAACGCACACACTGTTTGCTCTCGTAACTCCCTTGTCCTCTTCCTAGCAACATTCGTAAATCGTCTCTATCATGATAGAGGTGTTTGCTCCCACATTCTTAAGTATTCCCCGTCTAGTATGAGAAGTCAATTCTTCGCAATCACTTTGTAAAAAAAAATCAACTTTGGTTTGGACAGGATTTGAACTTCCGTTAGAGAGCTTTACTATTTTTAGTACGCGAGTAATAATAACAATTACTATTATTATTATTATTATTATTATTATTATTATTATTATTATTATTACATCAATTACTTTCTCCGTTAGAATAAATTGACAAAAAATACTAATTGCTACGTTATTCAGTCACTTTATACTATTAATAAAGCAATTTTTGACATTGGTCATTTTCATCAGTTTTATACATCATATTCACTCCCCATGTTACGGAACAGGGTATCTTCTGTCTCATTGTTCATCTCATTGACCTGGAAAATTATGAATTCGACAATGATTTTCGAACATTTTTATGTCTCCCCTCCATAATGTGGCGGAGTACAAATACGGTTAAAACATCATCAGACGTGTCACTGTTAATCTTAACTACTACAAAACATTTAGATTCGATACCGATGTCGGTCAATTTCACCATCAAAGTGATATGACGAAAGCCGTCCCAGGTTTGAACTTCATCTTGGTTGGAAATCCCGACTTAACAGCAATATCAATGGTAATTGTTACGTATTAGGTAAGTAAGAAAGTTTGGCTAAGTAAATGCAAAAGAATGAAAATGGTAACATAGAAGAAAGGAATGACGGATCAACATAGTGAGGGCATCCTGGTATTCTAGTATATAAATATAGAATAGTTTAATATTAGTAATTGGGTAATTGAAATATTAATTATATCCCTTTCGGTTTATAGAATCTGTCCTAGAGGAATATCCGACACTGGTAATAATGGTATTAAGTGTCTAAAATGGTTTGAAACTTACGATTGAATAGTAATGTATATGATGATGATGTTCACACGGGTATTTATAATTGACTATGAAGATTATTTTTCGATGATTATAGAGTATGTATAATAGCACTGAAGCTCTTAAGATGTACTGTTGCCTGATAGATGGCACTGTTATGGATTTGGTGTCAAAAATTACGGTTTCATATTAAAGTTTTTTCACAGTGCCAGGAACATGACCGATGCGACAAATGTGGTAGCATAGAATTTTCTGTTGTTTCAAATTATAACTCGTGTGTAATCAAATACTCCTACATTCTTGGAGTTTTATATCATCGCCTAGTACGTCTCCAGGAGAATACTCTATATGCATCTGATATAGTATATTCGAAACGAGACATATTAATATTATGGAGATCTATATTGAATGGTACAAATCATACGACCAAAGAACAACTCGAGACAATACAATGCAATATATTGTACGCGAGAGAGTATATTTATTACAATGTATTTTTGATTAATGTAAGTGCACGAATTGAAAACATCAAATTTTTCCAAAGTTCATGATATTTACATAGTTTTTGTTACAGTTGAATGACAATTTAACAACTGATACAAAGGACGATAAATACACCACAGCTACTGGAATCATTTAGCCAATTTGTAAAAGAAGAAGAAAGACCGGAATTAATAAAATATAAATTGAAATGCAAACTAATTAACTTACACATTGCTTAGTAGATGATCACAATTATGAAATAAGAGCAGACGACATAAGTAAACTAAAACTTAAAAAGATGAAGAACATGATCAAAATGAAAGAAGTAGCAAAAATTAAGAACGTACTGAAAATGCAAGAATTGAAACTGTTGTATTACTAAGACGAAAAGTCTGTAACTAATGGCGACATTAAATCTCAAAGAACTGAAGAAGTAACCATGTAACTAGTTCCATAATAGTTTTCTTACTACCATGAACAAAATGCACAAAATTGATTTGATGTGATAAAAGAAAAATAAACACTCATTTTTTTGAAAGTTGAAATGAAACATAAAATATCTAATTCGTAATATAGAAGAAAAATTCAAAGAGATGGAGAACAAACATTTTTCTTTACAAAAATTATACAAATGTTGTTAGAAGTACAATCAGCAATGACTACACATCGATTATAAATTTTAGTCAAACTGTTAATGATTGATTATTATGCAAATGATATTTTTTAAAATCAAAATTAAAAAAGTATGTGTCGAAAGAACCAACGTGTATAAAACGAAAATAGTGAACGATAAAAGAGGAGACACTTCTTTTTCGATATATAAATACATAATGGTCCAACAATTTATCTTGCAGACGAAGAAAGAAGCAGAATAAGAATGTCAAAACATACTTTAGTTTTATTTAAAAATAAAAGAATAGAAAATTAAGGGGAAACATTGAGTTATGTTAAACTTAAAAAATACAATAACAGAGTTAAAATCAATCGTAAGTTGTATTTAGCAAGACGATATTGTAACTAACTAATTCATACTATCCTTCCTTTCGAATACCGTACACTAAAATTACAAATTGCTGACAAAAGCAACAAAAGTACAAAATAGTAAATATGTGAAATTTTCGCCGACTAATGGAACATATGGGCTTCATTATACATGACAGTGTCTGATAAAGACAATATATTCTGTTAGATGACGAAACTGCTACTTACTACACACTTACTACTTGATAAGTAAACGTTGCTCTGCTAAACGACTTGTAGTTTTAGTCAAACAATATTGTAACAGCGAAGAGATTGCGAAACGAGAGCAATACATCAAGAGAGTCACCGGCTCCCCAAGTCCACCTATCGCAATTTAAATCTACATGGGAAAGACAGTGTTAATTTTGAATTTAATTGACCAAGCCTCCTATATGAAAGATCTCGAAGCTGCTCTCTCACAAGTTTGATATGTTTATGTGTTGGTGATCTTGGCTTCAACAAATCGACCAGAACTCCCAAATATGGTAAAGAATTAAATCAAACCGTTCAACGTTCGTTCCAGGAGAAAGATTCATCGATATTAATAGTCATTATTCTGGCCCGATGTTACGAGTGAAAATCGTGACTTTCCCGGCTGACAATATACGAGCCATAGTTAGCTAGGGGAATCTCCAGTGATGTTTCAGTTCGATTCGATGAACGACCCGTTCTGGTCGTTGCTCTGTAGGTAACCCCCGAACGTAAGCTGTTTGTGCCATTCTAAGTTGACCCGTGTCGTTACAATTAATGTGCTTCCCTGGATGGGTTGAGCATCAACAAATAAGCTATTAACCAAAAGTCAAGTAACTAATTCCCAAGAGTAAAAAGGGAACTCATTGTTTATGAGAGTGAATTTCTCTTTCGTTGATACTGTTGTGATTACTGAAATACTGTACGTTGTGTTGTGCATACTGCTTTTGATATACCAGAATACGAGCCTACACTTGTATGTGTTAAGTAACTGTGCTTCATTTGGATCCCCCACGATTGAGATTATGGAGTAGTTATTGTGCAGATGTGTGTGTGTTAACGCGAACCAGTTTAAATCACCATTTCTGGAGCCTCTTGCGGACCCTTGCATCCAATTGGAACTTGATACCGGGACCATAACCACCCTGAACAAGGTGACCGGTCGAAGATTATAGTGAGTATGATCATTTATTCCAAATCTGCACCAAGCCTCCGAAATCAATCGTTAATGAACATAAGTAAATGTTACAAGTATGGATTTGTTTATTTGTGTGTTCGATCTTACGCTATATGCATTCTAATTCATTTTGAATATCATTACATACACTATAGACTTCAAAGCAAGTTTTGTCATTTGCTCTTAAAATTAGTTTTCTTACTTGTTGTTTGCGCTTAGTTAAGTTACATACACATACACATATACCTATATTTTTTATTCTACGGTACTTATACTCTTGTCCACCGCTTCCCAGCTGCGGTTATGATAAGGATGTGAGTATTGGATGACTTGTGTTTCGTCGAAACGCAACTGGGAAAGCCAGAGAAAAAGAAAGAGAAGGAAAAAAATGAAAGGCGAATTACATAGAGAGAGAGAGAGAAAAGAAAAGTGAGTATCAGATTCATATTTACAGAAAGTTCTAACCACTCACGCTCTTAAGAGTATGATACACATATAAATGAAAATATGCGATAATCAAAGGAAGTGGCAAATTTGTATGTAGACTAAGTTGGATTTGGAAAACATTGTGTGAATTCCTAAAATATGTTAATTTAAACACCATCTTAGTTACACGTACGGTATAATTGATTATTCTGGAGCTGATATCGGGCATTGAGTACATCGCAAAATCCACTATAGAGAATGTTCTAGTCAAATGGAAACGTATCTTCAAACGTAAAGGTACTATATCAATATAGACAGCTTGAGAGAGAAAATTGTGTAATAAGACAGTAGGCAAGAACCATCATTAGTCGATTAACGCCATTAAATAGGATTTCCAAACAGGGCATTATTTAATCCTCGCAGTATAACTTATCGACAGGGTTTTAAGAGCTTTTATACCGTGACCAAGCTTCAGGCCAAAAGTTCTCAATACAAAATAGCATTATTAGACTTGCTTTGCATTGTCTAAGTTGTATCAAAGCTGTATAATGACTTTCAGTGAAGAATCTCGTCATAGTATATTTAGATGCGATTGTTGAGGTCGTTAATGCCCTGAACTACAGTACATATACCCAAACATGTATTGGAAACAGACATTCGGGTTGGGCAAGCTAGAGTACATGAATGTTGATTTTGTTGATATTTTGATTTGTCGATTCGTTTTCAGAATAGCGAGAAATACATACACAACATTGACCTAACATGTAATTTACTTATGATCACATCTGACATGAAACTTGGATAAAAAGCACTAGTGTAGTTAGGCAACTATAGCGACACTAAGGATAATGCAAATGGAATTTTATTAAAATTAGTCAAAATGTCATATATATTTTTGAGATGAATTATGGTACTTTTGTTACAGTCTATCTGTAAGATCAGCAACCTTCGTTCCGCGGTATGCAGTGTTTAAAACAAAATAACGAAATTAGCGTGATAATAAGTAACTTCAGTTCTCTGCATAGGAAAAACTACTCCCAGGTTACAAATTAATTTTCAAAGAGGAGGTGCTTTCTAAAGCTAGTTTGTTTATAATCACACTTTAATTGAAGGGCATAAAAGGGAAACGTTATTTAAAACTTCACAACAAAGTGGAGAATGTTCTGAATCTAAGGAAATTATTCGTTACGGGAGATGGAAAGTTCTGATACATAAAAAACAATTTCTAATAACACGAAATTTTTAATTATTAATGAATTTCCGAAATATCGAAACAATTATCAATCTATTTTATTGTCACAAAGGAGGAAATATGCCGTAATGTAATATTCTAAAGAACATAATTAAAAACAATATAGTGCTGAAATATTAATACTTCTTAAGTTACAAGTAAAATTTTGCATTTAGATATAGTAAAATGAGCTGAGCAACCTTTACAGAACACGTAACTAAAATCGGTTATATCTGAATACGATGAAACTAAAGAACCAAATGTTAAGATTATAATATAAAATAAAAAAGAAACGCTAAGTAAAAGCGGATAACGAAAGGAAAAATTTGTTGAAGAATATGAAGCATAATACATTTCTGAATGAATTTGCTCCTTCCGTACCTCTTGATTATTCATCCATGTGGTTTAATGGAATTTCAAAGATCCGGTCAAACAGACACCTGTCAGTTGTAGCATTTAAATCTGCATTTATTTTGCAAGTCTTATATAACACGAATCAAGACCACATATAGGCCTAAGTACCTAAACTTAAATCTAGATGTTCTAGTTTTGGAACTTTGTGTTACGATAGAAGTCATCTTGAGGTTTGGGATTATGCACTCCTCTACCTACAACTTTATCTACTTCTGCAAGGTGAGTATAGTCGCAACTGAAATTGACACTGCTCACGGATCTCGGTTTCCTTCTCTAGCTATTCAAACTGTATACCTTCTTAAATATTTTCTATCACGTTGAGCAAATATTTAGATGAAATATATTTATTCTTAAATCTCATAAACTATTGAACATCTCAATGTGGCATTTGCAAAACAATGCAACACAAGTAGCGTATCTATCATCTTGACTTCTTAACTAACAGCTTCCTAATGCATGACGTGTACGAGAAATAGTTTTCTATCAGCATGTTAAAGAACAAAAAGGCGAAAATAATTCAGTGTTAAAGCTATAAACAACAAAATGTTACTTTAAAAAGTATTAATTTGTTTCTACTTTTAAAAAATATGGTCAAGCATAAGGCCCAACAGATGAATAAGAATGAACATTAATCATTCTCATAAAAAGTATTTATTTGATTGTAATAATTAATAGAAAAATACCCAATAGTCTACAGATTTAAGCATGGGTATTTCCATTTTGCACAATAGACAGACAGTATATTACATTATTTCTTATGTTTCTGTATTAATATATAGTAGCTATGCACGTCTTTTTGGGAGCGGAAACTACGATGATCAATATACTAGAACATGATATACTAGAACATGAGAGTAAGTTCTGAGATCAATGAGAAGAAGTCCAGTCATTGAGGCCATATTGTAAAAAGGTAGAATTAGAAATATCGAAATGAAAACTATATTAAACTGAGAACCGACTGAATAGATCGGTTCCAGCACACTGGATGAGAAACGTTTACCAATTTATCAGACTGAAATTCTGTGTGTGATTTGAACGCTATAAATGAACTTTGCCATTCTATTGGAGTATTATTATTTTGTTTTTGTTATATTAAAAGCAGTAACAAATAACAAATACTTATCTTGTTAAAAGTAATTCAGACATTTTTTACAATTTACAGTGGTACAATTCACTAGCTCATACTACCCAGCCGTTGTCAATTTATTAAATAAATCAATTTCGCAATTTGGTCACCATTAAGTTTCAACATTTGCACTTCTATCTCGTTCGATCATTTTTTTTTTACAAATTTGGTAACTATTCTCAGTTAACAAATCAAGTTGAATGTTTTTTTTTAAATATTTGTTCCAATAAACAACGTACATTTAAACTATTTTGTATTAATATTATTTTATCATGAATACTTTTCTGTATGTGTTTCCAGTGTGTAGTGGTAAGTACTACATTGTGTTTTATTAGTAACGTCGACACATTAGCGTAAAATATAAATAATGTCTAAAGCGTTACTTCCAATCCAAGTATGCTTCGAATAACTTTAGTCACGCTAATTAAACTGTTATTACTTTCTACTGAAAATGTTTTCTTTTTCCTTATACGCAATGCACTAGAAAATGTTTCTCTTCTTATTAGAATTTCTATGCCGTATTATGTTTATGGAATACAAATGATATGTGTTAATTTTTTCCGCAGTTTATTGAAGTCATTTTATATATGGACGTGTAATCTCGTGGATAAGCAGTTAGTTACGATCTGTTGGCCTGAGAGAACCTGGTTTCATTTCCGGCGATAGCTCATGTGGTTAGGAGTCTTTATTGCACACGTATACGTTGCTGTGGGCAAAGCCTTTTCAATGAAGAAATATATCGTCAAGCCGTTTACAGTGTTTTGATATATGGGTCCGTTATGCATACGTATAAAACATTGCAAAAAATTGTTATTCTGCGTACATAAACTGATACATTTGTTTTATTTTATGAAGGCAATTGCGCAGGTTCGATGGAACGTCACCTAATGTGAGGTTTTCTACGTAAAAAATATTTAAAAAATCCATCTGATAGCTTTGAACTTCAACATGTATTGTAAATTCCACATTAGTACTCATTAGTCTTCACACGAAATTTCAACTTGCGCAAACTAAGAGGCTATGTTTTATTAAGTCAATGATATGTACAAATTTAGATATGGTATATGTCTTTTCATACTTAACTTTTTTGGATATGTGCAAAATATTCTATAAATTTTCAGTTGTCTACACATCAAATTTCAAATGTTGCTCTAAGTCGTAAAAAAGGACCGAGTTAGTTAGTGTGAGAAACAACGTTGATGTTTGAGTACAAGTTTAACAATATTCTGATCTAGTGCTCCTCATTAGTCTACGTAAGAAACTTCAAATTACACGTCATAAGAAATTACATGTTCTACCGACAAAGTTACGCCAACAATATATGTAAGTTTTACTCGTTTTGATATTTTTGCTAAATAATGATGTTATTATAGTTTACACATATGAAGTATCTCCAGATGAAATTTAAACTTCAATAGGGTACACGGGGGTACATTGTTTTAAAGAGGACAAACGTTTTGGATATCTTTACAGAAACCAGAAATATGCAGTTCATGCAATAAATGTCATTTAGCAAATTTGGTCTGATCTAACAATTGATTTCCAATTTAGGATTTTTAAAAAAAATGTACCATAGAAAAAAATACTAAGGCAAGAAAAACTCTACTTTTGTACTGTACAGAACGTATCCGCAATATTTACTCATTTTTATGAAACCAACAGAAATATTCGAAAAATTCATTAATGGTTTCAAAAGTGCGTTTTATATCCTTCTGTAGTATAGTGAACAAATAATAATTTCTACCTAAATCATATGTCAGTTATCATTGTTTACACTCGACACACTTATGAATTAATTATAAGTTTGCTTTTCCCGCTTATATATTGACAACTCGCAAGACAAATGTGCCGTAAAAATATGTAAGATTATTATGTTTGATGTGTTATTTGATACAGTGCTTGCCTTCATATAGTAATAAGGAAAGAATAAATATTTCAGATTTATTTCTAACTTTGGCTGTTGTTACACAGATTGGTTCCTCATGTTATAACGTCGGACGCAAGGTGTAGTTAGAGTCTATCGTGAATTTCTGTGCAACTGAGAAAAAGGGAAGCGAAAGAAAGTGGCTCAGGCGAGTCGCTAATTGTATCGAGAATTTACAACCTCTTGACTCCGAGCCACGTGCACGTGTTGTCAGTTTACCCGAGGATTACGTAAGATTTATTACGTAAAATGAGGAATTTATAAAAAATAATAAATAATTAAATAGTCAAATAAATAGCATACAATAAAATAAAGAAAAAATATGATTCACCTTCGTAATTGAGGAAATCACAAGAAAGCTAAATTTATGTGTATCTGCGTTGCGAAAAAAAAACGAAAGAAAGAAATAGGATTGCACAAATTGAATTGCAAGTTAACTGAGATAATTAAAGATTAAACGTTATAGATACCAAAAGTCAAAATATGTAATATTGCGATATGTTTTATTCCTTTTTAAAAACTACAAGAAAGAAAGTGTAAGAGTACGACCGTGCTTGTACGGAAAGGTGGTGAGAATTCTTTATCGATTCAGCTGTCCAACGTTGCGCACTTTTTCTTCTTCCCCCCTTGATATAGGTTTCGTGTATCGTGTTGCCGTTGACAGGTTATCTGTATGGGTCTGTTTTTCCCGAAGCGGGAATATTGGTTGGTTCAAGGGATTGTAATCTTTGACAGCGAACGTTGTTCCAATTGGGAACGAGTTGTATGCATCCCATCGTAAGAAACGGATTACATAGTTTCATTATTTGTGATTATATATTTTTTCGTAAAGAAGAAAAGTAAGAAGGAGCAAAGGTGTGAAAGTATAACCATATTTTGTGATAAATAAGTACTTTGACCAATGAAACTTGCGAGCAAATTAAGTTTTGTGCCTTTTTCGTGTGTGTGAAATTTAAAGTGAAAGAAAGTGCTTTCGTCTTGAGTGGCGCTTGCTACTTAATTGTGTAGTTATTTGAATTATTGAAACACGGGGGTTTTTACTCTTAAATCACTATATTAGCGAAGTTCCAGAATGTACTTCTTCCTGACGTTTGAGTCCCTTTTGACTAACATTTAAAGCTCTCTTTTTTTCATTAGTACGAAACCTCATTTACAACCAGTGTGTGTTCTTCCTTTAAATTGTACAAAACGAAAAGTAATTATATCCCAAATTATAACATTTCGAAAAGTAAAATTTTTCCAAGAATAAAAGATGAGTCAGATTTCAATTTTTCCAGCAGAAATGTCCGTAGTGCGTTTTATGACATTTATTTCTGGTTGTTAACTTGTGATACTTGATAAATTTGTTTATTACGTTTGAATAGGTTCATTTGTAATACTGATTTCGTATTAAACTTCAGATAAGTCAGCTATTAAGAAGTCGCGGGAATTGATACCAAGGCCTGAAATAAGTATTAATTGTAAGTAATAATGGTATGATAATCTCTTACAGGAAAGTCGGTTATATAAATGGATGAAATAGTACTTGTTTTGGAATTTCTTTGGTACCTAGTTATGTCTAGCTATAACCAAACTGATTCTGGGTCATATTGCTTGTTTTCAACTCAAAATTCTTCTTATGAGAAAAATGTTCACTTAGTCTGGAAAAGCCAGGTTTTCTAATAAAGCAAATGATCACTTAGAACCCAGAATTGAAAAGAAGTTTGTTACCATGTGAGATGAATAATACCGTGGAATCTTTTGTAAATGGAAGAAAGAACAATCAATTCGTGGATATTTGTGTAGATGGTGGATAGAGCTTTAATATTGTGAGTTAGAACTTTATTATACTTTCCGGGTTAAATAAAAAATAGTAAAAGGCAGACTAAAAATTGTTATTGTGCCCTCTGGATTATTTTTTTCACAAATAGGGAAATAGTGTTGACTCTTAAACTTTCTGCACATTTTGAGAAAGTGGACTGTTTACCATGTACTTCCCTCCGTGGCACTCCGTTCTTATGAACTACTAATTCACTTAATGACTATTTGAAAAATTCTTTATTTTTATCAAATGGTAAGAAGAGAATTAACACCTTGGAGTCTCAGCACGTTTCGTAGCCGTAATGTTTTTCTTTTCTTCATTGGACGGATCACGTCACCCTGACGTGATGAAATTTCCGTTCAATTGAACATTAGATGGCTATCCGACTTTCGGATTCTCATATATACTATGGAAACCTTTTAGTACTTGTAAAAAACTTCCAGGCATCAGTGCATCCGGTGTAGAGCGAGTTAGAGCGATAAAAATTAGCATACGTTTTGAGTCTTCATATGTATATATGTTGACTCAAGATGAGAGATTTATCCGAAGAAGAAATATTAGATATGTTTGATGAGTTTCCATATATATATACGCACCTTTTGACAATTTTCTCGTTGGCAGCGTATATAGTTGTAATATATGTGATACGTGGAAAAGTGCCCGTTTCGGTTCAGTAGTTTGTTTACAGGACCGGTTGGAGTAAAATACGTTTTATAATAAACTCAAGCTTATAGGCAAACAATATATGCTATAAAAGAAATTTTCAAAGAAAGAAAAAGTGAGAAAAGAATTGTTGGGAATCGAACCCAGGACGCCTGCGCAGTAGGCTCATGTCATTCCCCTACACTACTGAATTCCTTAAATTTTTCATTTCCTAATTACTGCTCACATAGTACTGGTACGTAGCGGGCCTGCATATCGGGGAATTATATACCTCTAAAGTCGGAAACACACTTAATTTTTCGTCGTTTTGAAATGCTGGTTTTTAGTGTAGTTGCGCACACCATAGAAACGTCATATTTTGTCAGGCAGTGAAGCTAGGAACATAGTTTATGATAGAAGAAAGAGCATTACAATTCGTTTTCGTTTTGCAGCTCAAATCGAAAAAATGTGAAATTTGTAATGGCTGTATCTAGGTCGTTGAAATTTCGAGATGATGTTTATTCTGATGCGCAGTTTGCGAACCCACCCTTAAACTTGAAAAAAATAGTCATGTTCGGTGTAAGAAAGTGCTAGGAATGTTATAAGGGAGCGTCTAATTCTACACAACTTGTAGATATGGTGGAATTACGAAATTGCGTTCAAGTGTGTAGATTACAGCGCATGTGAGGGGAAATTCGGACATGTTGGAAAAGTTGGCATCTTTCTTTTCAAAATGGCGGCTCAAAAATTTGTAACCATGAAAATTGTAAGTTGTGCTATTGGCAGGTAAGCCTGATTTCGTTATGGTATTAAGGACGTAGTTCAGTTTAAGTGAAGAAACAAATCATTGGAGAAGTCGCCATCTTGAATGCAAAATTACCATAATTTTGAATTGCCTTCATTTGGCCTCTTATATGGTATATTGAGGAGAATAAAACAAACAGAATTCAACGTAGTAAGTTAGCTCCGCGGTAAAGTGTCTGCTTTCTGAGTAGCAGGTCTGGGTTCGATTCCCCGCCGAACCGTGTTTTATCTTGCGTTTTTTTTCTTATCACGTTGCTTCGTTTTATCAAAATAGTTTCTGTTGGCATTGCGTGAACAAAATATTTTCGTTGTTACAGAAATAGACGAAAAGGATATATTTATACGCTAACTGTTGAGATTGTCTCGAAACTAGGCAGTATGTTCGTGTGAAGCTTCGAGAAGATATTCAACTATTTAAAAAGAAATATATGTAGCTTTAGAGATGAGGCAACACCAGTGTTTCTTTCAGAAACAATGTTCCTGAGGATCACAGTTAGTATTCCCAGGGGCACTGCTCATAGTATTCTATTTATTATTCTATTATACACGTATTATTTGGTCTCCTGCGGGGGCACTCAAAGAGCCCCAAGGAGGCAGTGTACCCCTCAATAACATTTTGGAAAAAACATTGAGCATCATTTCCACGATATAGTATCCAGACGAGACAAAAATACATTTTGTCTTGCGAGAATAGTGTGTGCTTCCAACCGGAAATAATTGAAAACAATCGCACTTTTTCTACTAGTCGTTTAGATAGATGCGTATACCAAGTTTGAAGTCTATACCACAACTGAAAAAGTATACGATTATAACTTTTAAGGAAACACACACACACACACACACACACACACACACACACATATATATATATATATATATATATATATATATATATATATATATATATATATATATATATATATATATATATATATATATACGCAACTTTTGACAATTTTCTCGTTGGCAGCGTATATAATTATAATATATGGGATACGTGGAAAAGTGCCCCTTTCGGTTCAGTAGTTTGTTTACAGGACCGGTTGAGGTGAAATGCGTTTTATAATAGACTCAAGCTTATAGGCAAACAATATATGCTATAAAAATAAACTTTCGAAGAAAGAAAAAGTGAGAAAATGATTGTTTGGAATCGAACCCAGGTCTCCTGCGAAGTAGGCTCATGTCATTCCCCTACACTACTGAATTCCTAAAATTTTTCATTTCCTGCTTACTGCTCACATAGGACTGGTATGTAGCGAGGCAGGATCTTTGGAATTATATACGTCTAAAGTCGGAATAGTAATCGTTTTATATATATATATTTTTTTTAGGATGATTAAAGAAATGATGTCTTGTTATTTCATTGTAATAAGAAATGACAAAGGCATGATTCTAATACACTTTTCTACTACAATGCAGAGAGTGGTGTTGTTTAAGATGCTATAAACAAATTTTTAAAAGCCTCCAGTAATATTCATATTCTAAATTACCTAGTAAATATTCGTCTTCACTGAAATATAAGAGTAAAGATGCAGGAAGTCTGTATGTAATTGTCCAGTATAAATAAACATTTCTACAAGTGTTGCTGCCCAATAATTACTTTCGTACCAAAGGACAGCAATATTCAATCAATAAAACTTTTAAAAGCGATAAATTATTTATTTCATATATGGTAATGATACTTACACATTTTCCCCCCGGGTCGTTTTCTACCCAAGAGTAGTGATGGGTAAATTCCCGGTTTAGATATTTTTCGTGAATATTCCCTGGGAATATTCCCGGGAAGATTCCCAAAATGGGAATTTATCCAGGGATTTATGTATAATCAGAAAGAAAATTGCATTCTTTTACTAAATTATGATTTCAAAGTTCAATTAATTATTATATCACAGTATATTATTAGTGTTGTCCTCAGAGGATTCTTTAAAATGTACATTCTGAACGGTACTATGTTACTTTAATAACACTTGATTATTCTTAGACAGTACGCATATCATCATCATCATAGGTATTCTGCCTTTATTGGCAGGTCACTTGCCACAGCTGAGAAGCTTCCATGCGCCGCGGTCCTCCGCTAACTTCTTCGTCTTCGTGTATGATCTTTCTGTTTTTATATCATCCATTAATTGTAGTCTCCTTCGCCCCCTCCCTCCTTTTCCCACCACCGTATCTTCTAGGACGTCCCTCTTGATACAATCTCTTTTTAGGGAATGTCCCAACCAGTTTCTCTTCCTCTTCCTAATAATACTAAAAGTGTTCTTTTCTCACCCACCATTTCTAACACTCTCTCATTCGTTTTCCGCTCGACCCAACCAATTCTTTGCATTCTTCTCCACACCCACAATTCGAAGGCTTCCAGTCGAATTTTATCACCTTTACGTAATGTCCACGTTTCCGCCCCATACAGTACAATACTCCAAACGAAGCATTTTATGAGTCTTTTTCTCAACTCTTTATTTAAGGCCACTTTTCTTCCTCCTAAAGGCTTCTTTCGCCATTCCTATCCTTCCTTTTATTTCACGTAATCACTTCATGTTATTACTAAGAATACTACCCAGATATCGAAAACTATTTACTTGTTCTATTTTCTCCCCTCCTACTTTTATATTTGACACAGACCCCTTCGTTCCAATCACCATGGCTTTTGTCTTTCTAACATTTATTTTCATTCCATATTCTTCAAAGCCGGTTCTCATTTTGTTGATTTTCTTTTCAGATTCTGCAACAAGCGCCATATCGTCTGCAAATCTTATGCATCTAATCACTCTACCTCTTACCGAAATGCCATCATCATCATGTAAACTCTTTTTCACTATCTCTTCTAGATAGACATTAAATAGTGTTGGCGGGAGGCAGCATCCTTGTCGAATTATCCTTCTAATTGCGCTCTCTTCCGTCAGTTCTTCCCCTATCCTAACACTTACTTGTTGGTTCATGTATAAGATTCTTATAAGTCTTCTATCTTTCCATTCCAACCCTATCTTCGTTAGAACTCCCAACAGCAATTCCCAATTCACGCGGTCAAAAGCCATTTCTAGATCAATAAATACAACATACACCTCTCTCCCTTTTTCTATAAACCTTTCACCGTTCGCCCTTTATAATCCAATTGCATCTCTTGTGACCTTTCCTCTTCTGAAGCCGAACTGCTCCTCCTCAACTTCCTTATTTGTTCTTTCATATAACCTTCTGTCCAAAATTCGGAGCAGTATTTTAGCTGCATGAGATATGAGACTAATAGTTCTATAATCCTCACATTCTTTGGGTTCAATTTCTTAGCCATCGGTATCATGATCGTTTTCAGAAAGTCGTTTGGCCATTCTCCTGTTTCATATAATTCATTGCATAGTCGGAACAATTCTCTCTTTTCCTTGTCTCCTACATTTTTAATGAATTCGATTGGTATGTTATCTATTCCGGTTGCCTTTCCATTCCTAATCTTGGATATAGCCTTTTCAAACTCATCCCTAAGAATACTAAATCCTTTATCATCCTCGCCTACTTCATTTTCTATTTCAACATTTAGACTACACGGTCTATCCCTACTCTCATATAAATCTTCAACGTATTCTTTCCACCTTCCTATGACCTCATTTCTCTCGTTGACTACCTTCCCATTCTTATTTTCTACTGCCAGCATAATACCTTCTTGTTTCCTCCGAAATTCCATAGATTTTACCTCCTTGTACATTTCCTCATATTTTCCAACTCTTTCTAATTCTTCTATGTCCTCGCATTTTCTTTTGTAAAACTCTTCCCTCGCTCTGTCTGTTTCCTTTCGCAATTCATTATTTAACTTTCTGTACATCTTTCTGCCATCTTCTGTATCAACCTGTTTCCACAATTTCCTCTCCCTCATTTTCTGCAACATCTGCTGTGTAACCCATGGTTTCTTAGCAGTTTTGTGTTCGCGGTAACCTACTGCTTCTTCTGCAGCCTGCTGTAAGCAACGATTAATATGTTCCCACCGTGCGTTACTACCTGCAAATATTCTTTCCTCGTTTGAACATTTTTGTTCGATTTTTTCAACGAAAAGAGTTCTTATTTCCTCGTTTTCAACTTTTCAGTATTCAACACTTTGTTACCTATTTTTCTTCTGCCTACATTTTTCAGTTGAATATCTACTTCGGGCAGCACAAGATTATGATCAGAGAAAATATCTGCCCCGGAAAGGTCCTTCGCGTTATTTAAGCTATTCCGATACCTGTCCTGAATCATAACATAGTCTATCTGATATCTTCCGCCGTCTATTGTTGATTTCCATGTATATCCTCTTGTCTTGTGCTGATTGAACCAAGTGTTTTCAATTACTAATGAATTCTGTCAACAGAAATTCACCAGCCCCTCTCCCCTTTCATTTCTTTCGCCTAAAGCATATTCGCCTACGATACTACCTTCCTGTTTTTCTCCCACAACCGCATTGAAATCTCCCATTAGAATTATGCATGCATCCTTCTTCTCCCTATCTATAATTTCTTCTATTTTCTCATAATTTTCCTCTACTTCTTCAGTTGCATGCGAAGTCGTCGGTGCATATGTCTGTATCACCACTAGATCCTTCGTTTTTCCTTTAAGTCTTAACATCATAACTCTATCATCAATAAATTCTACTTTCACTACCTTCTCCATTAAGCGCTTTCCAAGAATTATTCCTACGCCATTATGACCGCCCTCTTTAGTACGCACAAATGTATATTTATTTACAATATGTTCTATCAATTAAATATATGTGAAAAAATTATATAGTAACAGTTTAAATTTATATGTAAGATGATTTACTCAACTTGACTCCATACAGGACCTTTCATTCTGCCTATTTCTCGAAATTCCATACGTTAATTCACATGTAAAAGAAGTCCAAGTACCTCTTCAGAAATTCGAGTCAGACAGAGAAGAAAGACCGACGTCTATTAATAAAGGTGGTTCATGGTTTATTCAGAGCATTTTATCCCTAATTATACATAATTCTAAATTATTTTACAAAATGGTTAATTTTCTTCATTTGTAAATTAGTACTTTGCTAATATTGGCTGTTCTTTAGCATTGGGAGACAGCTTATGCACCTACTTTTTTGCGATATTCTATTCCGATGCGTTTTTTTATGGTTTCATACGTTAAATTACGTTACCAACATTAAATTCAGACAGCATTGCAGAGCAAGCGTTATCGAATGAAGGCGGCTTAGAACCCCCCATGGCACGTTGTTTTTTATCTTCGTTACGGACAATTCACTTTCTTTTCTCACATAAATCACTTCCACTTACCTTTCCGTTTTGTATAAATCCCCTACTGCCCTAAACAGATGTGTTCAATACTCTCTTGACTACTTGAACATCACTATCAACTCATTTCTTCCGCAAATTATCCTATTTTTTGCTAGTTTTGGCTCCCCAATACTAAACAATTACCTTCCCTTATTTGTGCAACTGGAAATGGAACTTAAAAAATCATATTATTAGTTATATAAAGTACGGTCAATTTTAAATTTTTTAACCTCCAAATTCTTTACAACCTAGAAGTACATCATAATATATTAAAATAAAGTAATAGTCATATGGTTCTTATAATTTGGAAGATAAAGTAAAGAAATGGAAATAAATTCCTTCCCGGGAATTTATAGGCCAGGGAAAAAACCCGGGCATATTCCCATTTTTAAATTCCTTCCCACCGGGAATATTCCCACTGCCCATCACTACCCAAGAGTAACAATTGCTGATGCTTATATATTCGCCTCCCGGGAAGTTATCGACCCAGAGCCGTAATTAGCCAATGGGTGAACAGCAATAAGTAATAACACGGAATTCACAAAACATAAGGCGAAAACTATCTATTGTCAAAAATAAATAAAAATACGAAACAAAAAAGATACGGGATTATTTGGGTTTAAATAAACTATCAAAATAAACTTCGCTACCCACGTGACACTTGATTTTGTTAGTTGCAGAACAACTCATTCGTCAACACCTATCTCTGCATTAATATTATTTTTCTTTTATTTGTACAAATCACATTGAATTCTTGCAGAATTTCGCTATTAGAAAAAAGTAAGTGTTTCCGAATTTCAGATCAATGACGTGGCATTACCTGAGCAACATGCGGAACAAGCAAATTACATTTAATCTACCAATAGCTTCTAATTGTTGGCAAATCATGATAACTCATTAGAATGTTTATTCCAAGAAAGACTCAACTTAGCACTGTTTTTACTAAAAGCCACACCATGTTGTTGAGCGTTGAACTATATCTTCAACCACCATATTAAAATTCATAAGAAAATATTTACAAGTTTGAGGACACACCGACTCTCTTCTACATTAGAATTTCTATAAAATCAAAATTGTTATCGGAGAAATCCTAGGTTCATATTGAATTTTCCATTTGAAATCAAGCAGAATATAACTTTTAAGGTCGAAGGTATTTGAACTTTTCACTATTTCTTGCTCCGCTTTGGTAGATAGACTTGTTGCTACCACATGCGAGCTTGGACTTGAGTGAGGGACATCATGATGTTCCGTAATAATATGTGTCACTGCTTCTTCAATATATTCTACCAGGAAGAATTTATCCTTTTATTCCAGACTAATATTCTCTTCATCGTAATTATTCTCAGCATGTAAAACTTGAATGACTTCCTCGGCCATGACAAGAAACTCACATAATCTTCATATCCCAGAAGGAAGATGGAAAAAACTGTGAACCTGGGATATATTCGCCTGACTGCAAGACGCATATCAATGTTTAAAGCTTACGGTTCCCCCCTCCTTTGGAGGTGCAACCTGCAAGTTATTGAGAGCTACTCCTTCAAATTAATAGTTCAAAAGTCAGTTCGAACCTAGAAAAACTCAACTTACACCCTCCTGTAATCGCCTGGAGTTCAAGTCGCTGTTCGGGCGTCATTTATTTGTAACCACTCCGTGTAATCTGGTCGCTGTCCGTAGCTCGTGGTACTACCAATAGGTATCTTCCTGATACTTTAACTTACCTGGACAGGACGATGAAGGACCTCTCCAAGAAAAGGTTACAAACTGTTTCCAAATCGCTCGTCGGTCTCAATAATATGAGCATTAGGCGCCGAGAGGTTCGGGTGTCTCGTCTCGAAAACCTCGAGGACGATCAGACGGTCATCCAGACCATAACGCACACAAACATCACTCATACAAACAACGAAAACACACTGGATTAAATGACACTATACTTATTTATTAGAACACTATTTAAAAAAAATAGCGAAGAGGAATGGACGCAACACTGAACACTAGATACATATAATAATTTTCGTCGCTGAAATCACGCTATAACTTTTCAGTGCGCGATAGCCCTTTAAATATACAAAATTATGATTCGGATTTCACTGTAAATGCTTCTCTCACACCATTGCCACACTTGGGGGATTAGCACTGGGGAAAAGTTGTCTGGATCGTCCCACGATGAATCCAGTTGTTACGCTGAACAGTCCTGCAGCGTAAAGATAAATCTTCAGTAAATAAACGAAAAGAAGGTCTCCACAGTTGAATACTGATATTGGAGGGCGCGTATATAACTTTTTAGCGCACTAGGTTTATGAACCTGGGACTTCACTAGTTGGGGCTAGCCGTAAGAAATCGTCCTTCACCGGCTAAATAGCTTGTGCCCCTTCACAATAAGTTGTATCTGAAGCTCGACACGACATGCGTGGTTACGGCTTCCAGACCTGGAGTCAAACTCCCCGAGCATCCAAGCTCAAGCTACGGGTTGCAATGGTCAACAGAAAAGTGTTGGCAGTTCATTTCAAAAATCACTCAGTTAACTCACATACAAACAGAAAACGGAAAACAATTTATGTTAATTTTAGTCAACTGCCTATAATGCACTAGACACGGCGATAACACTGGCGTGAGAAAGTACAGATAACGAATACGAAACAACGCAGTTTGGTTACTGGAACATCTGGTCAGCCCGTATTTCTCTAATCTATGGTAATGTTTCCATAAGCGATTAAAGAAAACACTTAATTCAGTTCCAAATAACTGCAGAATAAATACTGTGCATATAATAAGTCAGGGAGAAACACTGAAATGGTTAGTCACTAACTGAAATGTTCTCAGCAAAAGCAACGTTTTAAATATATATATGAAAAAACGATGAAAGACTTCTTTGTCCAATTGTGTGGGAAAGAAGCAATTCCCACCAAGAAAGAACTTATGTGCGTTGCAGAATAAAGTATAAATCGAAAATAATAATCACTGTCTTCACGAAATAAACAGGGCGTCCACAAAAAATTCTTCTATAACCTGGTAGCGGTTATATATGGCGTCTGAAACGTGGAACGTCCTGTCAAGTGCACACGTAGACAGGTTGAGAACCTTTGGCCGTATGATGAAGTATTAATAAAATTAGGTTTTTCACCAAAAATTTAAAATAAGTTAGTTGGCAACACTGTGATATGGTGTGAGACTTACGTGAATGAACGTTGAATGGTTTTTCACCTGAAAAAGGGCTATTTATAATAGTAAAATAACTTGTTCACGCACTACAACATGATGAAGTTCCTGCATGAGCAATGTCCAATCCAAGTGTTCTATAAGGTAATAAGATCCTCTTGAACAATTGGTGCAGTTGGGTTTCCTTATCTTCCGTTTCTTCAGATGTTGAAACCATGCTGTCTTCCTATGTGAGTATCCTCCATGGTTCTCCAACGATGAGTTGATGAGGGGGGAATGGGAGTTTTTTAACACTGGTGTGAGAAACGAAGTACGGTTACAACACATGTATGATAACTTCACTAAAAAAGCGCAAAAAGCATTTGTAGGGCTATTAAAATTCTTATTAAAAAAAACACAAATACTTTTCGTAAAATGTTTAAGTGTTCCGTTTCGATCACTTTATTTGATATAATATGAAGCAAATACGTTATAGGGCTATTTAAATGCTTTTTTTAAACACAATACATTCTTTTCGTAAAATGTTTAAGTGTTCCGTTTCGATCACTTTATTTTGTACAATATGAAATAAATATACACACACAATAACTATTCATGAAAACATCGACTTAAAGACTTATCAAGTATCTCAATAAAAATTAGTAAATATACTGATATCTGTATTTAAAATATCAAAATGTGAATGAATAAGCAAATAGCAAAACATGTTAAAGTTACTAAAATATTAAAATTATTGTTAAAGTTTCGATACACTATAATATATTTGAAAAATATGAAAATCATTGAAAAAGTAAAATGAATGGAAATGTAAACACATGATAAACTGACAATATGTAAACAAAATAAGATTTTCACCTGTATGTCCCCCTTTTTTTTAACTGTGCCTCGTGTTGTTTGGCAGAAAAGAACGAAAAATCGTTTTTCCAAAATAAAAAAAATAAATTTAAGTGTCAAAAATGACGTTCATAGTAATTCCAACAAATAAGCATGATTCTGCATATCAAAGAAAAAGATCGTGATTTCGTTGACATGCATGAAGAAAATTCGGCACGCCATAAGATCAAATGCCATCTGCTCGTCGTGAAAATAGAGACTTTAATTCAATAATGCTTAATACAACTAATAGTTTCGTTCTGAAACAAAGTTATTATTAGCTTAGGCCTAGAATAATGATTGTTGTTCACTTCCAAAAACGTAAACATTGTAGTGTTACCAGAATAGATGGGTATTATCTGCAAAAGAACTTATTAGTGCAGCGTTGAAAACTATACGGTGTTGATCCAAGTTTCTCAAAGGTCTGAATCAAGGAAGTTGACTCACTAGTCCAAACATTCCTGAAAATAAATGGTCATTACACCATGAATTGACCAAAACCATAGGTGGGGAAAAATGTGTAATACTACACGTACATACACACGAAATATGCCATCGACACCTGCGAGGCAAAATTAGAAACGAGGAAAGGCCTGCAACCATAGGCACTTACAAAATGTTTCTATACATAACTGAAATATCAACACTAATATTCAGTAAAATACACGCGTGTTCCCTGAAACATAACGTACATCATCCACCTGGAAAAAGATGTGTAAACACACAAAATACAAATGCTCTCGTAGCACCGTAAAATGTCTCTACAAGACAAAATACATGAGACCTATTAAAAGAAAAACATGAGATACAAACAAGAATATAGTCAACGACATTACAACTCTCTGGTCGGTCTGAAACATCAAGATAAAATTCCCTACAAAACAGCTGTAACAAGCTTCCTTATGCATCTTCGCTACAAATATTGAAAATGGTCTTATTAAATCATTAAAATTCAGTCATCGAGCATACGAAATAATCGACAAAGTAATTTTCATAAAACATTATGGCTTCACGCTGTTGGAAAGAAAGAAAATAAGTTTATTTTTCGGGATCTATATCGAATTGGAATAGTTTCTAGGACATACTGGAACTAAATTACAATTTTCTCAAAACTAAAATGAAAAATAAACATTACAACACATTAGCATACAAGTACACAATATAGTTACGATTCATAAACGTTAAAATATTCACTAGAATATTACTAGACAATAACATACACTAAAAAAATCTAACCTAAGAATACACATGGTTAGTTACGGGTACCATAAAGAAGAAGAGAAATGAAAAACTATATCTTGCGGTTGATGGCGAAAATACAGTTAGCTATGGAATATCCAATGGATTAGCCACATCCATTTTTGCAAGCGATCTGCAATTCCAGGAAATATTGCCTCCCTAAAAAAATATTCATCCCCATAAAATATCCTACCCGAAGAAGTTTCCCTACGGTCGTTCAGTGGTCTATAGAAGACAAAAAAATGTTAATTAGAAATTACAAGAAAATATAGAAGTTAAACTTATTTCCGCATACATATTAATATGAGGGGAAAAACGACCGTTCACGATCAAAATATCTGTTCATATAGTTCCTTCTAAAATAAAAAGATTATTGCTTTCGTTCGGAGAATATACTATTCACACGACATTCCTGCACATACTATTAGCCAACGGGGAAATGCCTGTTTTCACTTGTTTAAGGCTTAGCCTACTTTCCGTTCTAAACTTTTCTCTTCGAACAAAATATATCATGTCACATCCTGGAAATTCAAATAAAGTCAAAATCGGGTAAATTACGTAAATGAGGTTCAATCAAATTACAGTAAACACTTCAAAATGAAAACGAAAATCTAAGATTAACACTACAAAAGAAATTTAACATTGATTATAGGTGTAAAGTTTCATATTCTACGCATTAGATTACCTACTAAATTTCAATGACAAATATACAAGTGTACCGTATATATAATTAAGAACAAAAATTTTCTTCTTCTGGGCATCTCGATACATTCCTTTTTAAAAAAAAGAAAAAGAAAAGAATTCTAAAAAGAAAATCAAACATTAATCGTGAGTCATACGTATGATAACATTTTTAAGAATTTGGAAAGTGGGAAGGGATTCTAATTTATTTTTTTAATGAAAAACAATAGAAATATGTTATAAGGACAAAACATCTTCCCACTAGCTGAGGTACGGATATCTCGCCAAGATATCAAACCGTTTTTGGCTAAATACGGTCCTTCTACGTATGTGATTACATACTAAATTTCAATTATAAACATACAGCTATAAACATATATAATAGTAACAACTAAAATATTCTGATCCTGCGCATCTGGATATTTTTGGAAAAAATTCTAAAAAGAAAACCAAACATGAATTGTAAATAACACATAATAACATATTTAAGAATTTCGAAAGTGGGAAAGGATCCTAAAAAGGGATTTAAAATTTAAAACATTTAATAAAAATATGTTATAAGGCCAAAATATCTTCCCACTGGCTGAGGGTACGGAACTGCGCTACTAGTTCAAACTGTTTTTAGAAAAGTACGGCTCCCCTACGTGTGTGATACGTTAATTATTTATTAAAAACTCTAAATTCGAACATCTGAAATGAAAACAAGGAAAAATTAATGGCATTAAACTAATAGTAAGTCAGTGATAAGGTTTGCAACACTCATACACAGCTGACTGAGATATGAAGTGCTACACAGAGCAAAGACAAAAAGAGGAAAAGAATTAATCAGCTGTGTATCACCCGTTATTCGTAACTATAAACACAGGTGGTGGAAAATGCAGCGACTATCCTATCAAAATAAAGAAAGAAAAACGTGTTATCTGCTCTTTGCTGAACGGTTAAAAGCTAGAAGCAAAAATAAGTTTGAGAGAAATGCGTAATTCTTCTTTTCGTATCCAGGTGTTCTATCAAAAACTGAAAGCAAAAGTGAAGAAAAATGAATGAATGTCTATCGGTTACAAGTTGAAAGAAAGATTAAAAGAAATACGTCGCTTTCCTGAAAGAAAAATTCGTATCAACACACAGTCTTGGCTACTTTTTTTCTTTTTCTATGATTACTGTTTCTACTTTGATAATTAGGGTTTGTTCGTCTATTCCTACAGCGGTTACCTCTATGTACAAAACTATGCTTAATGTCACACAAATTGCGGTTCCTGTCTAGTATGTGATAACTCAGGTTACGTGGCCGTGATTTACGACTTCTTTTGTATCTGTTATCCTTTCGTATGCGCTCTTGGTTCTGATTCCTTTTAAATTTCGTATTGTTTACGCTCCGGTCTGCGTATCTTTGCCTATTGCTATAACTGTAACCTCGTTTGTGTTTTTTTACTCTGTGGTTTGTGACAGCTGTTGTTGTGCGCTTACGACCTCTGTCACCTACAATCATATGTTCGTGATTTTCACTACTTCTACTACAAGCGGCGTCACTAGATCCTGAATAGATAAAATAGTTGCCAGATTTGTTACGAGGTTGGTTTAGACTACCTGTCTCTGGTTGAAGTTCAGATTCCTGCGTTTCCTTTTCATTAGGAGCGTTAGTCTCTAGCTCAGGTTTCAATTCCAATGTTTTATTTAAACTAGGAATTTCAGTTACTAACTGAGGCTCAAATTCCGGTGTTTCGTATCCAGTAGGAACGTCTGACTGTAACTGGGGTTCACATTCCGGTGTGTTGTTTTCAGCATTTTCTGTTTGCTGACTATTTTCACGAAACACGTCCCGTAAAGCGTCTATATTTTGACCTAATTCGACAAAATTTTCTTTATTCTCATCTACTTTTCGTTCTAATCTAGCAAAATTCTCTTTACTGTCTCTCCTTAATTCTTCGAAAAGTGAATTCATCCTAGTCATCATATCTGCTTCCTGGTGTTCCATTTTGAACAAGAATAAAACTTAAAACGTAGGATTAGAATAAAATATACTATTACGAAAGAAGTATGACTAAAATCACCTGAAAGAATTTTTTTTTCGGATTTCTGGTACTAAGCTGGAAGAGAAATGATATATTAAAATACTAATCTTATATGTATATTCGAGCACCAACGGTCTCGATTCGGGTCGGTAGTTCGGGCGTCATTTATTTGTAACCAACTGTGTTTGAGGTTTCTATTCGGGTGAACATTTTATTTGTAACCGTGTCGTGAGTTCAAGTCGCTGTTCGGAAGTCATTTATTTGTAACCACTCCGTGTAATCTGGTCGCTGTCCGTAGCTCGTGGTACTACCAATAGGTATCTTCCTGATACTTTAACTTACCTGGACAGGACGATAAAGGACCTCTCCAAGAAAAGGTTACAAACTGTTTCCAAATCGTTCGTCGGTCTCAATAATATGACCATTAGGCGCCGAGAGGTTCGGGTGTCTCGTCTCGAAAACCTCACGGACGATCAGACGGTCATCCAGACCATAACGCACACAAACATCACTCATACAAACAACGAAAACACACTGGATTAAATGACACTATACTTATTTATTAGAACACTATTTAAAAAAAATAGCGAAGAGGAATGGACACAACACTGAACACTAGATAAATATAATAATTTTCGTCGCTGAAATCACGCTATAACTTTTCAGTGCGCGATAGCCCTTTAAATATACAAAATTATGATTCGGATTTCACTGTAAATGCTTCTCTCACACCATTGCCACACTTGGGGGATTAGCAATGGGGAAAAGTTGTCTGGATCGTCCCACGATGAATCCAGTTGTTACGCTGAACAGTCCTGCAGCGTAAAGGTAAATCTTCAGTAAATAAACGAAAAGAAGGTCTCCACAGTTGAATACTGATATTGGAGGGCGCGTATATAACTTTTTAGCGCACTAGGTTTATGAACCTGGGACTTCACTAGTTGGGGCTAGCCGTAAGAAATCGTCCTTCACCGGCTAAATAGCTTGTGCCCCTTCACAATAAGTCGTATCTGAAGCTCGACACGACATGCGTGGTTACGGCTTCCAGACCTGGAGTTAAACTCTCCGAGCATCCAAGCTCAAGCTACGGGTTGCAATGGTCAACAGAAAAGTGTTGGCAGTTCATTTCAAAAATCACTCAGTTAACTCACATACAAACAGAATACGGAAAACAATTTATGTTAATTTTAGTCAACTGCCTATAATGCACTAGACACGGCGATAACACTGGCGTGAGAAAGTACAGATAACGAATACGAAACAACGCAGTTGGTGCCACTTTGGTTACTGGAACATCTGGTCAGCCCGTATTTCTCTAATCTATTGTAATGTTTCCATAAGCGATTAAAGAAAACACTTAATTCAGTTCCAAATAACTGCAGAATAAATAATGTGCATATAATAAGTCAGGGAGAAACACTGAAATGGTTAGTCACTAACTGAAATGTTCTCAGCAAAAGCAACGTTTTAAATATATATATGAAAAAACGATGAAAGACTTCTTTGTCCAATTGTGTGGGAAAGAAGCAATTCCCACCAAAGAAAGAACTTATGTGCGTTGCAGAATAAAGTATAAATCGAAAATAATAATCACTGTCTTCACGAAATAAACAGGGCGTCCACAAAAAATCCTTCTATAACCTGGTAGCGGTTATACTCCTAATTTTGAATTTTCAAAAAACAAATTAGACTCCCGGAAAAATCCCTATTAAAAAAGTATTTACAACAAGATAAATATTCTGTGAAGGGCGATAACTTCTTTTTAAATAAATAAGTTGCTTCAAAAGTAAAGGACCTAACTAGCCTAAAATATTATAGCAAGGTACCCTTGAAGTACATAGGGACACGAATGTCCCATCACTGTTCTTGCTCTATAGTTTGTACATTTTTCCAGAATTTGATGAAATGTCACATAAAAGTATTAAATAATTATTAATAATCCTAAATATACTCATCGTAGCTTGAAAAATCTACTGCAAACCAGAAATAAATTCGAGATACAATCCCAGAAGAACAACATGGAAGGTTACGACTTTCAGTTCTGTGGAAAACTGTGTAAACTTCAAGCTGTCACCCCAATTCTTGCTATTTATCAGTTTTCTTCTTGATAATTACGACAATATTACTATAATTGATCATTTAAGCATTATAAGAGGCATACATTAAAAATTTTAATGGGACAAATATGTCCCATGTACGTGACAGGGTTAAGCATAAATTTCTCAGAATTAAGACTGTGATGTTTCTTGGAAGTTTCGGTGACTGATATGTTGCTACATTAACATAAAAATTCGGCATAAATATAATTAGCAGGAACGTATGGGAAGAAACTTTTTTCATCAATTAATGTGAAAATTGTTCTTGTAGAAAAAGAACTATGCGTTTTTGAAATTAAATTGCTATATTCGTAGGTCAGCGCCTTATAGGGCGCACCATATGATGGACAATATTTGTAAAAACATCCAAATCTTATGTTGGAAATGCGAGTGACTGTCATATTAATCACAAATGTCACTGTATTATTATTCCAACGTTCCTTGTATGTTCCAGGTACTAATCTGAGCAGTTGCGTCCGTCACATTTTGCAACATATCTACCAGAAGGCTTGAAACAGAGAATTCGCCAAATTGCATTATTTATGACTCCAGGAGGTGTTTACAATAGTTACAGTAAATCGCATTTCTTTCTTGTCTTACTCGTTCAGAAGAGCATGCTGAATAAAAGTAAGTTCAATTTATCTTTCTTACACTTTATGATATTTTTTTAAAAAAATAGTGATGATAGTACCACAAAGTGTTTTTAAGAAAGAATAATATTCAAGAAATGATTCTTATTTCAGAGCAGGCATATGTTCCTACTTCCACCGAGTGTCCATAGTATACCGTTTGTTGATGTAATTACGTACGCAATACATATGATGAGGTTATTATCTTTAAAGTGAAACCATACTGGTTATTGTGTAAGAAGCATGAAAATGTTACGTTCATTTTAAGGAATAAAGAACCCAATATTGAAATATAAAGCTATCCTACTAAACTTGCAATTTTTAAAATGTTATTTTCATTACGATTGTTATGTGTATGTTTGCGGTTCCTGCACCGTTTTCCATTGTCATTTGAAGTTCTATTTAGAGGTGTGTTTGCTAATGTGTGCAGAAAATACGTTGTGAATTGTGTGCGTAATTTTGTGCTATAACAATAGTCGCAATTGATATTTAACAAATGCAAATTCTTTGATTATATTACAGTGACACCATAATAGCAAAGCTATAAAATCTTTTACACTAATAGAATATAGTCGCTTACAGTAGATTTGAGATTTTTAAAGGAAATCACGAAGTATTTCCTGCAATAGACATCTACATTCTTCCCGCATCTACGTGTGAAAAATATTAATCGTGCATTTTCTTATGACGTTTGGAACGGGGGAAGCGTAGCACCATATACATCATGGTATACGAAATGACCATCAGAATATTAATAGGTAATTAATCTGACGCTCATTTTATTTTCTAGAATAAAGTTTCGTGGCTTTACATAGAAAATCACACCCCTTGTGTCCTCTAATGCTGCGCGTTACCAAAATAATATTCCAAATTTGGAACGCTCATACCTTCTTACTACGATACGATCCAAAATTTCGCATTATTGATCCCAAAAGTAGTTCCTAAAGATAGTAATGACAATTTTTTCGTGTGTTTTAGAAAAGGATTGAATCTTAATGTTAAATTATTCGCTGGAAGAACGAAGGAGTATCGGAGTGTTACTTCTACGACAATTGTGATTAATATGACCCTCACTCTCTTTTTCAAAATAAAATTTGGAGTCTTCATAAGGATTCACTACCATATGCTTCGCCCCTATGCACCATCTGTGGCGCTATCTGACCAGAATAGCAATCCAGATTTAAAAACCTTATACCTTTTTTTTTTACTAAAGAATGCCAATTTGCACATTAATTGACAAAAAAGTTTCTTTCCGTATGACCCTGCTAAGCATATTTAATGTCACACAATTACGCCTGGTAGGTTGGTAAACATAATAAGAAGAAATAAAATGTCGACTAAAAGCAGGGAATTCGTGTTATTATTCGCTTCAAAATCTCCTGTTGTCGCCAATTCTGTCGAGGAATTTGAAGCTTAAAATATATACAACGATAGTTATGCCTATTGTTCTGTATGGTTGCGAAACATGGTCAGTTACTCGGAGGGAAGATCATAGACTGAAAGTATTTGAGAACAAGATCCTGAGACGAATATTCGGACCCAAGAGGAACTGGAATGGGGAATGGCGGAAACTTCTTAACGAGGAACTACATAATTTATATGGTTTACCCAACATTGTTAGGGTCGTCAAGTCTAGGAGGCTCAAGTGGGCGGGCCATGTAGCTATAATGTAAAAAAGTAGAAACGTTTTCAAACTCTTGACTGGAAGACCAATCGAGAAAGGACCATTAGGAAGTCCTAGATGGAAATGGGAGGAAAATATTAAGATGGATCTCGCAGAGATTGGAATACAAAGTACAAACTGGTTGCAGTTAGCTAAGGATATAAGTCAGTGGAGAACCTTTATGAACGCGGCATTAAACCCCCGGGTTCCATAGGCCATAGAGTTAGTTAGTTAGTTAGTTATGTTGCAAAAGACCATGGCTATAGCAAGTAAATTGTTGTAAACGAATTGGTGGATGATAAAATGTTGGAAACAGGAATGTCCTGAGAAAACCCGGAAGAATATTGTTCTTCGTCTTTAGCTTTCTTAACTTGGGAAGAGACAAGATATTCTAGCTATCTAATAGATCCTTTGTCGGAGTTCGATTTCCTATTGGAGAGCCTTTGGAATCTTTAATGTACTTGTTGTACCTGCGTTAGTGTTCCTGTCGTTTAGGGTTACTCGAAATAACTGTGAAACGAGTGTAAAAGAGTAGAATAGAGACAAGTTACGGAGATAAATCAAAAGAAAGAGGTCTGAAGAACTAGGTTTCAGTTAAAGTTTAGAATTACTCTTAAGACCGCTTTCTTCTTTATGTCCTTGGGGGCTTGTATGTATTTTCAAATTTAAATAATTCAAATTTAATTTAAATAGTGTATCATAACTGAAATCAGAGTGTTTCATAGTTAATAAAGGATTGTAATCATGAAAGTTTGCAATTTGCTACAAGCATTAATGTTTATAAAATCTTACTTAATAGAACTGTCTTAGGGTAGTTTCTAGAGCATTCGTTTTGTAATTTAGTGGTCCTGGGATCGATTCCCTCTAAGGTCGTTAAATATGTTTTATCTTAGACTGTTAATACTTCTTACGTATAACAGCATGAAAAGTATTCAATTTCTCATGATCATACAAGTTAGACTTAATGCTACTTCCTTTACAGCGGAAATACTAATTAATATGTCTCCAGCCTTCATTCATACTGTCTGAGAACGTAACGTATTTAGCAACATTTCATGAATATATAAGAGTCACCCTGTGGGAATCATAAATATGAATCCTAGTATGAATTATAAATATGTCAGACACGTTATTGTTTCATTGCAGAATTGTTCCTAATTTCTTACATTATTACTAGAAAAATTGATATTATTTTCGTTAGCCATTTCCAACATGTTACATATATCAGTTCAACCAAAATTAGTAAATAGGAAGTATTCATTTTATATTTGTATGTATATTTATTAAAATATCAATGCAACGTGTACATAATCCAAAGCTTTTACCCAAAGAAAGGCAGTTACTGCGTGTCGTGATAAAGATAAAATCTACTTAGTTCCTGTTAAGGCTTCAGATGTTTTGATTTTGATATCCTCCAGGAGCTAACGTTTCCTTTCCCGTTTTCATTCCTGGCACTAGTTCTTCCAAATTATCTTTTCTAAAACAATTCATGGTAGAGAAAGTAGAAAATCAATTTCGTTTCTTTCTTACTAACAAGTTCATTATACTGGTTTCCATTGGAATAGGACTTAATATTGAGGTCGCAAAACATGAATAATAATAATGATAATTATAATAACAACAATAAGAATAATAAAAATAATATAGAGGACAAGTTTGGTATGAGAACAGATCATATTGCAGTCTCTAAAATGGCATTAGGCAAAAGTTTCAAAATAGTCTGGATTAGAGAGAAGCGTCAGTACCACCAGCACTCTGCGTATGTCCCAAGAACTAGTTAAATATTGTAAAAAACTTTCAAGGCTAATTTCATGTAGAAAGTAGAGCTACCAAACTTACAACACAATTAAGAAAATTTGTTTTAAGTTAATGGTAATGCCGGATATGCTAAAGAAGACTTGATGAGCATGAATGAAATATTGGAATAAAGAAAGTGGGAGGAAGCCGAGAAAACCTACACTCTCGGTGTTTGCTCAGCACCATGTACACTGGGCAGGAGCTGCATGGAACCATTAACTCAACAGCACTTCAGTAATAATGATAGTTATTATTATAATAATGTTATTAAATACATGAAATTACATTTAAATTATGAATAAATAACAGTAAATTCGAATTTCCAGGAAGGGTTCCTTATCCCTAAGACACGCTTCTGTAAATACCCAAATTTTAAACGAAAGTTTTCCACTAAGATTACATGTAGATAATATTCTACTGTTGATTTTAAGAAAAATACTGTAATAGATAAACTGAATATTATTGAACAGTAAGGCATATAATAAACTAAGGTTTAGGATATGCAGAGGTAATTATAAAACATAGCTACTAAAATACCCTCTGAAACACAAAGTTACAAAATAACCTATATTATTCGGTTGTCAGAGCGATTATTACTTAAATAATCATAAATATCGAGAATCGAGATAAGACCAGATATGTTTACGATACTTTTCGTCTCTCCAAAGTGAATGGATTACATGAGCTAACCTTGTACCGTTTAAAATGTAAAATGTTAATTCCAGTCCCGACTTTTTTGTTTTGTTTAAGAAATAAGATAAATTCCTCTATAACTTTCGTATTTATTCGTATTGCAATTATGTAGACAATTAGTTAAAGTATCATCTCAGATTTTTCATGTACCCAATATGCTGTATTGTTGATTATTTATAGTGTGAGAACGTAGTCGCACAAAGAGACTGTCTTTGGGGTGTGCAAGTGCAATAGGAATGCCGGTATCTCTTATCTTTGGATATTTTATATATTCTATTTTTTACGTTCCTTGTGTGTTTGTGTTAGTGTCGGTCTACGAAAGTAGCACATTTTAATCTTTCCTACAGATCCAGATACTTGTAGATACAGACATCATTCCCTTTACTTTACTTTGTATTGTTTTTAAAGCCGTATCCTTTAAATAATAACTACTTCATACGCAATACTTTCTTCCTACATTCATTATACAAATAAGATATATCACACAATTTGGTGACGGTGTAGCATTAAAATTAGACCCCGGGGTACTATTTTTCAAAGGATAATAATATCCCACCTTAAAACAGTAAATAATTACAAAAAGTTTATTTTCTCCCATTTTATTAGTCTCTAGTCTTATTTCAATATTCTTTATAAAGGATTTTTTTCCAGTACGGTAGGGTATAATTTTTATGGCCAGGAAAATTGGAACCCCACTTAACCCTCGTAAAGCGAAGACCAAATCGTGACATAAACGATGAAAATGAAATGAAATGACATTTTTAAGTTTTAGTCCCAAGAGTATGCCGGTTAAGCTAAAGAAGACGGCGAAGGTGAGAAATGAGTAAACTGGTGGAATGAAGAAAGTGGGAGAAAACGAGAGAACCCCGAGAAAACCCACGAGGGCGGTGTTTGTCAACCATAAAACTCCACACGGTACCAGCTGGGATCAAACCAGGGACCCCAAGCATCGGAGGTGAACGCTCCACCACTGAGCCACCTCGACACCTACATAAAAGATGAAATGGGTTACTTCAGTGACACCAATAGAAATCGAATTGAATTTGCTCTTATTGTATTTCTTCTTTACACAACTCGTGTCACAGAGTCTATCTATCTATTTTGACTTGATAATTTACTGTTAAGAAATACATGCAACTCCAAACATTATTTTCATAACAGAGTGTTAGTAATACTTTTTTTGTGTTACTATCTATATTGTATATCTCGCTACATATTTTCTTCGCAACTTATCCTCTACATATTCAGATTTTATTCACAGTTGCTACACTTCACAGCTGTTAGTGCGTTTCAACACAGCAACCATAATATGGGTGGAAGCACCAATAATGTCGGCGGTGAAATCCACTTCAATGTGTTCAAATCCTAGCTTGCACACTCCGTCGATATTATCGGCCGATCCTCCGACACGCAGATGCTGTAGGCCAAGCCCGGGATATTGTCGGCGATATCGCAGACTCCTATGTTGTCGGGGGCAATATTTTCTTATGATTGGATGCACATGCGGCCGATAACGTCGGCCTGTCAGTGGGTTAAATGAAGAAAGTGAGTGACAAGGCGGTGTGTAATCTTGTTTCGCTTCTTGTCTTTGGAATTTTTTGGTTTCCATTTTGTCTATTACAATTGTATAATAATATTATTATTACCTTGTCCTATAAACAACTTCTGAACAGCTTATTATTTCTTTACAGTCTCTGTTTTGGAGTAGCTAATTCCCTTTATTAAATAAGTATAAAAAATGGGGTCTTAAGAGTACTGGTTTCCCTCTAAATAGCTATTACCAAATAGAATATAGGAAATTTAGATAACCATTTTATATTATTTTCCAATCCTTTTAAATTTTTGTTCTCTCTCTCTCTCTCTCTCTCTCTCTCTCTCTCTCTCTCTCACACACACACACACACACACACACACGCACACACACACACACACACACGCACATACACACCCTTTGATGGTATATGTTTTAATCTATTAAGACATTTAAATTTTAATGCATTCTATAAATTAATTTAAGTGTAATTTTCAAAGTTTCATACACTGTGAACATAAGCATATGGTAAAAAATCCTGATTACTACTACTTCCTTTTATTTTCATCAGAATTATGTGCAGGTCATTTTTCCCAGTCTCACTTAATAAGCGATGATTGAATAGAATATTTGTTGACAAGTCAAAGTAGAATTAGTATTATTTTGAAACGAAACCAGCACAATCAAGCACTCTTTGCAAAACTCCCAGGACAAGTGACTCATTTGACATTTTCTTGAATGAGATCTCAACAACAGGGATATGACTTCGTGCAGATTCTTTTCTCACTTCCAAAACTATCCCAAATCCCGTTTTTAAAAAAGAATTTGTGGAATGAAAATTGAAAACAAAGACCAAAACTATATGTCCATGTTTTTCCTCTCCCCTTTGTACCGGAATCGACCCCCTCATAGAGTTCTGCAGTTTAGCTACTACAGTTACTGGATGAAAAGGTTTTGTATTATTAGCTTCTTACCCTTCTAGTTCTGCTTAGATTTCTATAATCGAGAAACAATTGTGCGGCGAACCAGGGGAGCAGAATTTCTTCAACATTGGAAGGCGGGCAGATTTGAAGCCTAATATGAGTGGACATTAGTTTCATCTCACTTTCCTTTATGGCGAACGGACACAAATAATCAAATTTCTCCCCTAAAAAATACATTTCAATTTCGATTATTGGGGCGACAATCCACCTAGTTCCAAGACTGGAGGGGACATGTCCCCTTCATCCCGCGGGATTTGTTGCGTCATTATAAGTATGGAGCAATGTAAAAGAAAATTACTAATTCGAATCTTATCATTTAATCTACTATGACATTAGTGTTAATTACGTGGGAAACAAAATAATATACCTACATACAATATGTAACAGTGTTTCAACAAAAATTAAAACTAATATATTTTGCAATGTACCGCAGCATCAATTCTCATCGAAACAAAAATAATATGTTTTTATCATCTTTTTAAAACGGCACTTTTAAATCTAAACATGCTTGGGCATAAGCCTATTTTTCTAACCTTTGTACCGTTCTCCACACCTCTTCAGAACAATTTTTGTAGCCCTTGTTTAAAAAAAATAATTTTCCCGATTATTATTACTTTTATTGGATTTCACACATGGAGAAGACTTTTAGAAACATAGTGCAGAACATATTATGTGTGTAGCTTACTTCACTCATCACCGGCAGCGATATTGCCGGGGCTTCCACAGATATTGTCGGTATCGTGTGCAAACACGCTTACAGTCTTTATGTGCTTCCTACATATCCATCCCATACAGATTTCGTATTTAACCATTGACATTGTATCCTGCTTTCTCTTGTACATGAAACAACTTCCTAGTCTCACTTATGACTATATATATGAATATATCGGGGTTCAATTCCCGTAAGTCCATGTTCGGGATAAGCCATATATGACTGTACTGGGGTTCGATTCTGTCGGCTATCGTTTGAGTAAACAGAGTTAATAGTATCGCGTTGGATTCCTGAACGTCCCCTAAGTCTAATATAAAGTTATAAAATAAAAATATTTTGTATTCAATATTGAATAAAGATATCGGATACTCAATTAAAATGTGAGACACTTAATTAAAAATAGTAATGTTTAGTTAACATGATATCGTTCAACGCAATATTAACACTTAGTTAAAATGGTAAAGCTAATTGCTCTTTACTTACTACATAATACAAACATATTTTACATAACCTAAATGCAGAAAATACAAATTATTACATAACACATAATACGAGTGAATACATTATCATTCATAAAAGTTATTAATTACAACACCTATACGTAAGCATAACACTATAAGAAATAATATTTCAATTATTTAAAATATAGTATGACTCAGCAGATGCGAGTACGTCACACTCGAAGTATATATAAATATACCGCTAGCATTAAATGTACAAGACCCTACCCCAATTATTTATTTATATATTTCCATCCCCGAAACAAAGTGGAAAGGATAGAAAATAAGGTTATAACATCAAAATAACATAGAGGGGACAAATAAGAAAATTGCGTTGCAAACGCGTTAAATAGTATGATTGACCCACAATCTGGGATGGCCCTTTGCTTCCATGATTTCAAGTTCTACTTGAAGTGTTTTTCGTATTAAGCGAAAAAAATAACAGAAAATACACGTATGGTAAAAATTGTTAACAATAAACATATAAGTCTCTAACTTTATATTCAATTTTACAAAAAAAAATATGTCCTCTTTGGCTATAAAAACCCGACCTAAAGGTGGGTAAGGTATTAAGCGAAGCTATAATAGCTTACCACAACAAAAATTAATGTATCCTCAGCTGATTAAGAAAATCTTAGAGGCATACAAATTACTTAAAGCAAATAACTCTATAAGATATTTGGTCTAGGAATTAATTCGTGCGGTTGGTACGCACACATTGAAGCTGTAGTACAAACACAAAATACATAAATACCTTAAGAAAAATATTGTCCATCGCTAGCCACCACTTTCGCCCATCTGTCAGGCAATGTACGGATTCCGTGGCGAAAGAAGTCCTCATCCTTGGAAGCGATCCAGTAAGAGACCCATGTTTCGATATCCTCTGAAGAAGTAAACCGCTGTCCAATCAAATCGTTGTTCATGCAATCGAACAAGTAGTAGTCCGAAGGAGCAACGTCTGGTGAATACGGCGGGTGGGGAAAAACGTCCCATCCGACATTTTCTAAATAGGTTTTGACAGTTTTGCGACATGTGGGCGAGCGTTATCATGTTGAACAATAAGTTTATCATGTCTGTTCTCCCATTCTGGTCGTGTTCTGGCCAGAGCTTGCTTCAAACGCATTAATTGTCGTCGATAACGTTCTCCATTCATAGTTTCACCCGGTTGCAGCAGCTCATAGTACACCACACCTTTCATATCCCACCATATGCACAGCATAACCTTTGCACAGTGAATATCTCGTTTTGGTTGTGATGGACCTGGTTCACCTGGTTTCACCCAGGCCTTTTTTCGTTTAGGGTTCTCATTCCAATGGCTTTCAAGCGTTTGGAGACTGTTGTTTGATCAACGCCTAATCCTGCTGCAAGTTGTTCCTGCGTTTGACACGAATCCTGCTCGAGCAATGCTGTCAATTCTTCGTCTTGAATTTTTTTGGCTGTCCAGCTCGCTCTTGGACTGCCAAGCCGAAATCACCACTTCTAAACCGTGCAAACCACTTCTGACACATTCGCTCAGCTAGAGCATGGTCACCATACACTTCCACCAAAATACGATGACTTTCAGTCGCACTTTTCTGCATGTTAAAGTAATGCAGCAGGACACCCCGCAAAAACACTTTATCAGGCACAAATTGCGCAATGTTCACTTAACGACAAACTGGTGTTGTTGACGCTTTAATCCACTGCCCTATACTACGAACGATACGCGATGACAGGGGTTTGCAACACATGTGTGGATACACGGAACTGTGGGACGCTCCGTTCGTTGCGCCATCTCTTGTCCACCCGCACGAATTAATTCCTAGACCAAATATATCATTAGTGTACATGACTATTAATTGGCAAATAGTTGTTATTTAAAAATAGAAAAGGTAATATCATTAATTTGGAATATAATCATTTAGATTTATAAACGAACGGTTCTCACTATATTTTATTTAATGATTTAACATATTTTTAGTTTTGTAAAATTGCAACATTGTAATAGGGTATTTTGTGTGCAGATTATCCACAACTTCACAATTTAAATTTATTTTTTATTTCATTCCACTAATTTTAAAATTATTTTCACTTCACAATTTCACTTTTGCACTTTGAAAAAGGCACTATATTTTTCCACAACTTCACAATTTAAATTTATTTTTTATTTCATTCCTCTAATTTTAAAATCATTTTCACTTCACAATTTCACTTTTGCACTTTGAAAAAGGCACTATATTTTTCCACAAGTTCACAATTTAAATTTATTTTTATTTCATTCCACTAATTTTAAAATTATTTTCACTTCACAATTTCACTTTTGCACTTTGAAAAAGGCACTATATTTTTCCAGAACTTCACAATTTAAATTTATATTTTATTTCATTCCACTAATTTTAAAATTATTTTCACATCACAATTTCACTTTTGCACTTTGAAAAAGGCACTATATTTTTCCACAACTTCACAATTTAAATTTATTTTTTATTTCATTCCTCTAATTTTAAAATTATTTTCACTTCACAATTTCACTTTTGCACTTTGAAAAAGGCACTATATTTATCATAATTTGAAAAAATACAATTTTACTGTGTTCACGTCAATAAAAGAAATGATATTGCAGCCAATTACGTAGAACATATGCTTCAAATAACAAAACTTGAAAATGTTATTTCTAATCCAACATTTTTAATGTATCCTAAAATGCAATATATCGAGCGGAAAACATAATATTTAAAAATTTTCCTGATTTTATAGGTTATACCAGCATAATACACAATCTTAACACATACGATGAAAATACTATTTATTTTTAACTGAAATCCATATTATTTTGATAAGAAATTTCCTAAAATACTAACAATGTCGTACGATATTTATAGTATGAAAATACACCAAATGAAAAATTTTGTACAATAAATTTCTGCAATATGTCCAAAGCGTTTCATTGCCAACCATAAATATGGAATATGGGTAAACCGGCTACATAATAATTTCATTCACTCAATTCGTTTTCGTACTGAATTTATTACAACATCGTAAACCAAAATTTTCATCTGATCATGATCTTTATATTTAATTTCCATAAGTGGTGTCTTTTGATTTTGTTGAGGTAGAATTGCAATATTCTATGAGTACTCTTTTTCCGTGTTGCACCAATGTGAAAATCAGCATGTACCTGTAGTTGGTTTGTATACTTGGAACATTTGTCATCTGAACGTCGATGTAATTATTGGCAGCGAAAAACCTATAATATCTGCATACGTATGAAACCTTACCTGTCTTGGGCAATATTTTACGAAATTTCAACTTAATTTTCGTTTTTGGACGTGTAAAAACCTTTTCTTACCTTTTTTAGCTGCCACACTGAAATCGCTACCTCTAAATTTCTTATTGCCATTTTTGAAAGAATGAGAAATAAGGGCCGGTACATAGTCAATCTGAACATTCTAATTTACTTTACCATCACCTTTCTTGCATTTACTAGGTTGAAATTTTGTTGATTTACAGTTAGCATGATGTGTAGCAGTCACGCATGAAATGACTTCTTTGTTATTAAAGCAAACGGTTGCAGGCGTACGAATTATACATTCTAACCACACTAAGAGTACCTTACCATTGGAAAAATAACATACCTTGTGAACCTGAATATATTGTGTGATGAATTTTACTCTAGTGTAAATTTTAACATGCCGTGTACACATCATAAAAATACAGGACTTATTAACAAACAACTCTTATTGACAAGTAGCATTGAGCTAGAGGGGTGAAACAATGAGTTCACACACTTTCTTTTACATAAGGGACAAGTGCTGACTCTAATTACGTCTGACAATTCCTAAGCGCCATCACGTTTCATTTCCCTAATATTGGTTGCATTAACCTAACTCGTACTACTAATGGGGGTAACCACCGAAAAGTCAACCTGAACATTGGTTTCATCTACACTGGCAGTTTTACCATTTAATTCATTACCCTGAGAAGAGACATAACTATTCTCTAAAATGGACGTACTTACCAATTTGGTTGTGATACTTTGTAATTGCGTGGCGTTGTTGTCTAACAATTGAAATAAATCATTACATGAAGTTTTTTTTTTTTAGTTCCATCACTACCAACATATGAGTTATGAATATCAGATAACATAACTTAAACAGGATTTTGATACACATCTGTGTTGGCCGCGATAGTTTCCCATTTTCTTTTACAATTCTTGCTTCTATCCTTGGGAGGATAACTATGACGAACACATGCTACGGAACCTCACTGAACTCATCAGCAAATTTAACCGTTTTTGGAATTTTATTTTCCTTTTCGGTCTGACTCACATTTAATGACATAATATTAGTACTAACATTCTTATTACATATTTAAGGTTGAGTTTAATACCACTAGAAGCAGTTTTGGAACGATTTTCAACGTCACTTAAAGGTAATTTATTTTTCATTACCAATGGTCTAATCCCATGGTGACTACAACCACTAATGTCATTTTAATTCTTCCTTCGTAATTATACATCAAGACCTAAAAGATTTTAAAACTCGTTCAAAGAAAATGGAGTAGTACTAAATTTATACTTGTTTATGAAAACAATATTTTGAGCTTCAATTTCACATCGAATTTGCATTAACTCAAAAAGTGACGTGATGCCTAATTTCGACTTTCAATCAAAAATAAAATGTACAGAAATAAATGAGGAAAATACTGCTTTTTATACGTATTGTAATAAAAGGCGTTGAGAATTATTGCAGTCCATTGGTCATTACTTTATCCTCGAGAAGTCGCGCTGAAAAAGTAACGCGAGTGGTTGCGCGCGGTCAAAAGGACCGCACGAACATAATGTGTTGCAAATATCGTTTTAAACATTTCTTGTATTAGAAACGTAATTTTGTATATTTTCTGATTAAGAGGGAATAACATTTTTATTATTATTGTAAGTTTTACAGTAATAACTATTAGACGAACCTACAATTAAACATGTACTGTTATTTTTATTTCTTATTTGGAATAAAATGTTTTTTTCGTTACATATTTCTTTAGATAGATAACTACGCATTGGTTTTATTGAAAATTCTAAATCTGATGACGATCTTTTCCTTTTGTCAACTCTTCGGTTCGTCTAAAATTAGCAATGCAATAGTAAATTAGTAAAATAAATACTCTATAAATATAAGAACAAAAAATTCACAGCGCATTTTACATCCAATTAGAGCTCACTAGTAGCTAAGCGGTTAGCATACGCGCCTTTGGCGTGGGATTTCCGAGTTCGGTTCCCGGTGGGAGCTCATGTGGTTCGGATCCCACGTTAAAACAGTAGGTCCACGTCTTACATAGCCTTGATGCCGAAATGGGCGCTAAATTGAAATCAAATCAAATTTACATTGAATTATTTTACGGTCCTGTTATTTTGAAATTTCACCTATACAGCACTACATTTAATTATTTTAGGTTATCTTCGAATTTACACTTTCTACACTTCGTCGTCGCTTATTTCGTCCTCTTCTGTTCTGACTACATTCGGGGAATCACTGGTCATTTCTGGGTTTAAGATTTTCAGATTCGCTCGCAGACTCCTAACTTCACCTTCCGTGTTCACTCACTTCTACATTTTTTCTATATGATCTTCCTTACACAAAGCTTCCACCAGATCATCTCGGATGATTTATCCGAATAGTCGATTCCTAACATTTACCTCTGTTCTTTTAAGCTGTTCATTTCTAATTTCCTCTTTTTACACACTTGGTATCAGTTTGTTAACTCTGTCGACCTGTCTTCCGTCCATTAAAATAATATTTATGTTTATAAAGCTTAAAACATCTCCAAAGTAAAGGTCACGTGCAGAGCGAAACACTGAGAAAAAACATTGCACGGTTAGTCGCACGCGGTGGAAAGCACCGCAGATTCACTAAACAATCACTAATAGTTAAACTAAACAACGGATAACGAAGTGATTGAGCAGGAATGTTCGGGAAGGTGAGGGGAAAGATTAGCTAGACGGTAGAGTCTGTCTGACAAATAGGGTGGACACACGATAAAAAATAATTTCCCTGCGGTGCTTGTGACCGCGGCGCGACTACTGGAAGGTTTACAAAGTAAATACAATGAAGAAAAATCGACCAAATCTCCTTGTTCCTTCTGGCGACATATATGACTATATATATGACTATATCGGGGTTCAATTTTCGTATGATCCTGTTTGGTTGCAGCATATGACTACATATACAACTATATCGGGGTTCAATTCTAGTATGTCCCTTTTTGAGATAAGCCATATATGACTGTACTGGGGTTCGATTCTGTGGGCTACCGTTTCAGTAAACAGAGTTAATGGTATCAGGTTTGGTCCCTGAACAACCTTATATGGATTCATGAAAGAAAACAGACTTTCAACTACGATTTACCAACACAAAAGTAAACATTAATCAACTAAGAACTGAACTGGTGAAACTTGGGATTCGAACCATGGACTTTTAATATATACCGTGTTCGTGATTACTCCCTATGTTCACCTTAGTTGGATCAGCTAATTGTTCCGTTCGCGGTTACCCAGTATACGGTCAGTGTTCGGGGAACGTTGGGTGTGACGTATATTTCTTTCCCCTGTGTTTTACGAAAGCAATACCAACCTGTTGCACTGCTGAAACTGCTAGCATAATAAATGAAATGCATTCACAATACTTATCAGCGTTGCCAGACTCACAGCTCGGAATTATTCCAAAACCTGATCGAAATTATGCTAGATTCGGCTAGACCCTCATAATTACTAATTCGGGAGTTTTAAAAGAAAAAAATGAAATTGAGATATGATAACGTAACTTAAAATGCGCAGAGCGCAAGAATGCGTGGATAGAACTCAATACTTCACGCACCAAAGCTTTAACTCAACTAAAGCAGTACTTTAACTCAATGGCGTATATATCGTATAAATGAATGCAAAGTGTTTGTTTACATATTTTGAAAGGAAATTACCTCGCAGCATAAGTGGAGTTGGGAATTGTCTGCTGGGGCGGGGGGCGGGGAAAATTTTTGGTCGGTCTCAGACCTCTCATTTCAGGAATAAAGATGGTCATGAAGTCAGAAATAAAGATGGTGAAGTTGTCAAAAAGTTGTGGGGAGAATGGCCCCCATAGCACCGCCCATGCCTAGCAGCTAAAGGATTAGAAAACCTTGGGTGGAGCCACAAAAAAAAGCCATTTTTAACTTACTTCGGAAAATAAGACTGCCTGTATGGTTTACCGACTGTATGAATCAATGGAAGAGGATGCATTTCTGCCGTTATTTTTCTTCCCACGACCAACTTCTTTCTCATTTCCAGATTTTCCGGCTTTTTGATAATCTTGCTGAAATTATGCTAGATTTGGGCAGGATGCTAAAAGCAAGATGCTAGATGCTAAAGACATGCAAATTATGCTAGATTTAGCATCATTATGCTAGATCTGGCAACGCTGATACTTATCTTCTAACACAAAATATTATTATCGCATGCACACTATTATGGCAGTTGCATATTAATTAATTGACATAAAATATTATTAATATATGTATTTTAAACTTTTCATATATTGTGGCAGTTTACATTTTATTAGCACTAAAATACCTTCTCAAATCGCAACGATCTGGCCGCGTTTTACGCGACAATCGAATACTAATACTTCCGCGCGGTTACGAGATTCGAAGAATTGATATCGTTGGCAAGAACACTGTTCACTGATGACCAGAGTGTTTAGCACTGTTTATTAAAATGTTTTCTCCTTCTGCATGATGGTGGCCAATTACTTGCATGTAAATTCATGTAAAGTGTTCTTCTAAAATAGTTTTCATTTGGAACATTACTGACAAATAACACACAGTAATTGCCTTAAAGGTTTTTATATTATTACTGCGCATATATGTCGGAGTGGATTGTATGTTCTAATCACTATCGTAGCCATGAATCCACCCACCGTCCTTTCTTTGCTGGTTTCCTCGCTTACCCAAATGAGGCTCATAGATAAATTACTGGAATAAAAAATAGTTCCAAGGAAAAATTTAGTTTTTATATAACTGCTTAGATAATCAGAAATAATTGATTAATCATCACTTGGTTAAAAGTACATTAATTATATTAACGCACAAAATAGTATAAATGCTTGGCGACTATTAGGAAAAACGCACATTCTAATGTATGATCCACGCTGTTGCTTTTTAATCAACTTTTCTTGGGTGTGAGAGAGGTTATGAACAAATACCGTTCCCAATATGATGTGGCGAGAGGTGCTGAAACGTTTTGAGGAAAGAGGCACCTTCCGGGTAGAAAAATTCCACTGTTTCTCTCTTCTGCGAATTCCGACTGGCTAAATATTAGTTCCAGGAATTGACATCGAAAATATTAGGGTTGATCAAAGAATACACAACTTTACTGTTCCACACTCTCTTCTGTGTTTTAGTTTCAGATTCATATATATATATATATATATATATATATATATATATATATATATATATATATATATATATATATATATATATATATATATATTTATTACATGCGAACAATTCATGATTTGCATTCATCGATCTATTTTGCTATCAATTTATAGGATCTTCCGCCCATCCATCCATCCATCCATGCATATACATCTCTCTATATATCTATCTGAGCTGGCCGTTAGTGAAGTCGGTAGAGCTTCCAACTTGTTACCCAGCAGCCTGGATTCATTTCCCGGATGGTGAATTCAAGAAAAATCCAGAAATGAATACCGAGGACAACCCTTGGAGGAAGCTGGCACTCATAAAGCAGCTGGGAACAGCGGTTTGCTGACCATGCGTCCCACAAAAAGCCGCGTTTCAAGCCTTAATCCTTTAGTGCTGTTGAGCCATGTGCTTTGGTTTATCCATCTACCACTTTGTATATCTATGTCGTACATTTATAACCAGTAAGCTCTGTTTAATTATTTTTTAGTATAATGATATACTGCTAATTCTAATGAAATAAATATTCTTGTCTTTTATTGCGTGAGACTGAAGACAAGAGAGAACGTCATAGTAATTTTTAGCCTACCTCGAAATTCGAACCACAAATTACCTGATAAATACAGCTAGCGTGTTAATGCACTTCGTAGTGATTATATGGAAACGTCAATACTTAAAAAATTCAATATTTACATGGCTTAAAATGCAGTAAATGAATATAACAACTTACCTTAAATTCGGAATGACTTGTAAGCAGTAAAGAACATATGGAAGAGCTAATTCTTTGCAAACTTGAATTTCTGAAACCTTCCGACGGGAACTGCGATACTGACTCGAATCAGGGTAATTCGTAATGTACATAATTTCTTTTATCAGCAACTTAATCAGTCATCATTAATATTCATGGGGTACCTAGTGTCCTCCCTATAACAAAAAATTAATACAAAATTTTAGGTGGCATGAAGGTATTTAATTCAGGACCTTAGGTACCCAACGCTTATAACAAATAAACCAAGAGCTTCGTAAGATTGGTCATAACATTAACATATGCATACTTCGAAAATATTAACATACCTATGAAACAATTCTCTAAGAAAAAACGCTCAAAGTGATTTCAAAAAATAATGATCAAGGGTACCTCAAGTACCCACTTGGCCCTGCGAGGGTAAAACAAACACAGTAAATAACTACCAAAAAAATCATATCTTTTTCGTTTCATTAGTCTTTAGTAAGGAGTTTTTCCACAGAGCAGGGTGAGGGTATATTTTTCCTGGCCAGGAACAATGGAACCCCACTTAACAAAGTAAATAACTACAAAAAAGGCAATCCTTTGCCATTTAATTAGTCTATAGAAAGAATATTTGTCCACATACTAGGATGGGGTATAATTTTTCTGGCCAGAAAAATGGAACCCCACTTAACAAACACGTAAATAACTACGAATTTTTTTCATTTCTTTAGCATTTAGAAAGGAGATTATTCCATACAATATGGTGGGGATATAATTTTCCTGGCAAGGAAAAATGCACCGCACATAAAAGCACAGCACACAATCACGAAAAAATCTATGTTTTGTAATTTCATTAGTCCTTAGTAACGAGATTTGTCCACAGAGTAGGATGAGGGTATAATTTTCCTGACCAGGGTAAATGGACCCTCACATATGAATCATTACAAAAAATAATCTCTCATTTCATTAGTCTCTAGATAGGAGATTTGTCCACACAGTAGGGTAATTTTCCTGTCCAGGAAAAATGGAACCCCACTTAACGAACAAGTAAATAACTGCCAAAGAATTCAATCTTTTGTCATTTTAGTAGTCTTTAGTAATGAGGTTTGTCCACACAGTAGGGTGGAAGGTTAATTTTCCTGGCCAGGACAAATGGATTGCCAGGTAAAAATATACTAAGTAATGACAAATAATTTCAATCTTTGTTCTGTCTATTAGTCGCTAACTAGGGGATTTGTCCACACAACAAGGTGGAGGCATAATTCTTCCAACCAATAAAAATGAACCCCCATCTAGAAATCTAGTCTATTACTACAAAAAGTTCAATATTTTGTCATTTTAAAGGTCTCTAGCGAGGAGATATGCGCACGTAATACATGGGGTTTGACTTTCTCGCCCACGGTTTGACGAATACATGGGGTAAACATACTAAATAATATCAAAATTTCAATGTTTAATTAATTCATTAGTCGTTAACCAAGAGATTTCTCCACGTAGTATGGTAGGAGTATAATTTTCCTTTGCAGGAGAAGTGAACTGCCAGCTAAAAATATACTAAGTAATGACAAAAGATGTCAATCTTTAGTCTTTTCATTAGCCTTTTACCAGGAGATTTGTCCACATGGTAGAGTGTGGGAATACTTTTCCGGTGAGGAAAACAGTACCCCACTTAAAAACATAGTAATTATCTACGAAAGATTTCTATCTTTAGGCATTCCTTTAGTGTCAATCCAGGAGATTTGTTCACATAGTAGGGTAGCTGCACTGGCAACAATGCGTGGCATGAGGATACTGTTGCCCTTAATTTTGCCTTGATTATTATTTTATAGCTTTGTTGCTCTGTTTTCTATTGATATTTGATTTCAAGTCTCAATTTGCCCATCTCAGTATTGACACTCAATCGCCGCCACTGTGTGGGGTATGATTTTCTCGGCTAGGAAGAATGGTGCCCTTACCAGAAATACAGAAAATAATTTGAAGAGAATTCAATCTTTAATCATCTCGTTAGCCTCGAAGTTTGTTCACATAGTAGGTTGGGAGTATGATTTTCCCGGCCAGGACACATTTACTCCCAGCTAAAAATAGACTTATAATAACAATAAATTCAGTCTTTAGTCATTTATTAGTCTCGAACATGTGTATTTGTCCACGAAGTTGGGATAGGGTATGATATTTTGATAGGGTCCCTCCTAGGAAAAAATACCCCCCCAAATATTTAGTACATAACTACAATATATTTCAGTTTTTATTCATTTCATTAGATGCTAACCAGGTGATTAACCTTATAGTAGGGATCATACGATTCTTTTGTTCAAGAGAATTGACCTCTGGTGGAGAAAAAAAAACAAAGTCCATTATTGTGAAGAATTAATCAGACTCCAGGCTTGTCTAGGTTAAAAATAATATTACGTTTGTTCGTATGGTTGATAAGAACTCTAGATATCCCTCAGCATATAGTATTGTAAACTTACACTTAAAAGCAGGACCTATCTAAGTTTTCATAGATTGAGTTAGTGTTTCTAGCGTTTTGTAACTTTCTTCTGGAAACAATGCTAGCAGAAGAATTGGTTTAAAAACAGAGCTAAATTGAATTAGTTTAAAAACAATTTCCATTGTTGTTTGTCAGTTGTCAACCGGTCGTTTTTGATGCTTGCAAATTATAAATATCTTAATACTCAATTTACGCTATTTAGCATTCGAGACTAAAATAATAACATTTAGAATACCATTTGCCACAAAAAGAGTTAAAGAAAACGTTTGCTCATTTTTTCAAGTCAAAAAGCGAAAGAGATGTGTACACTATTTATACTTCATCTTATCAAACTTTTACGGGTTGTTGTGTTAATTTCGGTTTTATTACAGAATCAGTTTGCTGAACAATACGTGTTTAGAAATAAAGATTGATAATAGGGACTCACAGTTCCGACCGTGTTTCCCGAATTATACTGTCTCCACGATTTATTCAACATAAAGTACTTAGCTAGACAATTGCTTGGCTTAAGTGGCTAACAGAATCGAAAATGAAATAAAATGAAATTTTTGAGTTTTACCTCCAGCGGTTATGCCGGTTAGGCTAAAGGAGACAATGATGATGAGAAATGAGTGAAGTGGTTGCCATTACGAAACGAAGGCCTTGGATAGGTGTATCTTTGTGTGTCATTTTGTTTACGGTGTTTGTTCAATATGTGTAGGCCCCTGTTAGATCCGAAATAGTTACACATCCTTAGAGACATGTAAGGAGCAGTTGAAGAATGAGGTAAGTTATAATGCCTTAAAATAAAATGACAATTACTGTTAAAACTTAGACATGTTCGTTATATGTGTAATAGTAACAAACGTATACGCGAAGATGTACTTAAACATTTAACATAACATAATTCTAGAAGATTGAGATTCACCCAAGGGCTCTCTCCTATAGTCACACTTAAGAAATCATACTTCTCCAAAATTATTAAATATATAAGGAGCGCTCAAATAGAAACGAGCCGAAGACCGAGGAGCAGAAACACTTAAATGTATGTTAGAAGTATTGACCCTGGCTGTTGTGGCACTTGTCCCACTGCGACACAAGGGTTTCTCGTAGAATTCCGTTTGCTGCATCGGAAGCCAGTTCCAGACTTACTACTGGATATTGGTCTAAGGTTTATCGTTTACCCAGAGCCTTTCAGAGTTAAGCAAACATGACGTAAGCTCAGGGTGAGAGGTCTGGACTATATGGAGGGTGACCATTTGATTTTCTGCGCGACTGACCTGACTCTGTTGGACGTATGAGGTAGGGCATTGTCATGGGGCATAACGACCCCACAGGTGAGCTGGGCTGGTCGTTTCGATTTTATCCGCTTGACAAAGGTTGGTTAATGTTTGAGAGTAACGTTGGGCATTCATTGTTGTCCCGAGCTGCAGGAAGTCTATCAGAAGTGGGCCGTCTTGGTCAAAGAAGAAAGTAACTGATCCTGCACTTGAGTGGATGGCCTTGGATGTTTTTGACGGTGGTAAAACTGGATGCTTCGATCGGAGACTATGTCGTTTCTTTCTCATTCGAAGTGATGACACGAAGACTCATCTCCAGCTATCACTCGTGCCATGAACTCATAACGCTGCAGGTTGTCAACACTATATGCTATTCGACATGTTTAATGTTGTGAATGAATAATGTGGGGCACCCATTGCGCTCGGTCTTTGAATTTCATGGGTTGGCCTTTAAACTAAAATTGATTTATGTTCTCCCAGCAAATGGTGATATTACCTCCTCCCCATCCCACACGAAAATATTCGAAATCTATACCAGTCGTTTGGATTTTTTTTTGCGAGAATTTAGGAGTGCAATCTCGAAATTTATGAGTCACCTGTTTCTTCAAATACTGGGTAAGAGGTTTAGTGAAATTAACACCAACTCATCATGAATAATAACACTTACAGTCACGTAAAGTTATGCAACCTTATTCTAAAAACAAAAAAAAATAATTCCAGAATTAGTGCTTATTATTGCTCGAGTTCATATAGAATTCGTGTTTTTAACGTTTTGATGGTATATGGAATATTTAGACGGTTGGGCAAACAGCACACTTCCTAAGAATTTTCTGAAATTCTAAATTAGACCCCACAATAATTTAGTGCTTAGTTAGTGCTTCCCATCCCACGTAGTCTCAGAATTATTGTTCAATAAATAAGGGAATACGGGCATATTTAAGCTCGAGGCATGCATGAAATTGGCTCAACCACTTTCAAAGAAATATTAAAAAAATAATGCGAGTATTTAGTGCTTTCAGTGCTACATAGTCCCAGATATATTGCTGAATAAATAAGGGCATACAAAGCATATACAATTTCGGGGCATATGTGACGTTGGCCTAAGCATTTTGAAAGAAATTAAAATTTCGGCCTCCAGAAGTGACTGCATACAGTGCCAAAACAAATGAGTTAGAAGGGAATTTATGTTTGTCGTGAATTGCAGTGTCAGTATACACTATAAGGTAGCTTTCGAAATATAGGACATTTTTTCTTGCTGCGCTTAAGGGGAAGTAACCAAAGAATTCTACGATATATTTAATTTGTCCATGTACTGTTTCTGTATGTAGATAATTTTCATTTATTATACATTTCATAATATTAAAATGACTTTGTTAAATTGATTTCTTATATAGGACGATCTGTCCTATATAAGGGACGCAAATTATCATCAACTAAGTGACAGAACTTTTCATATGATGATCCTATTTGTTGAAATGAAGTTATGAATAAGATTGTGTCTACAGAATTTTATTCACTTTATATCCGATTATTTTCGATTCGGTGTTACCACCTGCCACATCATGCTGGAATTATGGGCAATCTAGCAAGAGCAGTGTTATGTCTGACCTGGTACGCGGGTGAGTGGCGAAATGAATGAAATTAAATAAAATATCTAGTTTTATGATTCTGCACCGAGGGTAAGGGAGAGGGTGAAGATGAGAAATGAGTGCAAAGCTGCAATGAAGAAATCGGTAAGAAAGGGAAGAACCCGGCAAACACACGTACGCTGTGTTGGTTTATTACAATACAATTTTTTCATGCAGTTTTCGTACGTACTCATTGTGAAATAGTGCCGGTTGAATGGATTAAGACTCGTGCGAAGCAATTCTGGTCCGTTAGAGACAACAACCTACCTTTCCGGAACATTCACCGATGAAAACCACCAGGAGAAGGATTGCAAGCAAACTGACACCCGTAGAGCTAAGGGATACCCGCCGATTGACGTACTAAGAAATTCCCCCACTAAACGTGATATGGGATACTGATTTCACCTCGCACCGTGAACTGTGAACAGAATAATTATCAAGCACCTCAGCTTGACGTGTGCGGGAAGCCAGTGTACACTTCCTTCTACTGCATCGCATTGCAGAACGTACGACGATATCCAGGAAACTATATGAAATGTACCTGGAGGGTTCGGAATTGAACTGTCCATTTCACTGCTGGTGACTACATTCTGGAAATCACATACCTTGACATTGACGCAAGGGGAGCGGCAACTTTGTCGGAGAAGGGAAACTTTCCCTCAGTGCTTTATAGTTATTACGGGATTCGGATATGAGAGTAAGTTGATGATACGCAACGTGGAGAGAAAAGTGAACGTGAATGCCAGATAGCTCAAGAAAGCATTCTGACATCTTTCCACCCAAACGTTCCACAGTTGTTTGGAATTTACGTTTTCCACTCTCGTACTTGCGTCCACCGAGTGCATGCTTAATAGGCGAATACGAGATTCGCAAATCAAGATTTCACGACGCCTTTTTTGTTACCCTGAGATCCGGGCCTGCTTCATGACATTATTACCTGGATCCTTTTAACGCTTTCGCCTGCATCCTCCGATTCCCTGTTTAATAGACGAAACAAGACACTCAAATCCAAAAGCTTACGACTCAATTTTTGGGCTCCGGGACATGGTTCCAATTCCTGAGATCACAGCTGTGCCCAGAATACCTGGCCTTTACAACACCACTACCAGTGTCCAATTACTCCGTGCTAAATTGGCGAATAAAAGAGAGACTAATCCAAAATTTCGGAACGCCATTTCTGGGCCTCTGGGCTCGAAGCCCGATTTGTGACATGGCCACTGTGCTCAGTAAACTTGGATCTTACCAACACCGCTATTCGCATCCATCATTACATATTAAGTTGGAAAAAAGAATGGACTAAAATTCAAAATTTTGTGACACCATTTCCAGGTCCTAGAGGCACAGACCCGCTTCCCGATATAACCGCTGTGCTCTGGGAACTCGGGCCTCTTCTAGGCTACCACTTGCGTCCAGTAATTCAAAGTCCAAAACGATTTTCCTAACGATTTTCCTATGGAAAATTATCCATGCTCCTTCTGGACTTCACTCAAAAAGTTTTCTCTAAAAACTCTCCAGCGATTGCTGTTATTTTTACGAATATTTGCTAGAAGTGGGGCTCCGTGATTGAAGACCCATTATTTACCAGCCCTGTATGTCGTGAATGATTAACTTCTTAACTTCAGAATTTTGTTCCTAAATGCTTCTAAATAATTCGAAAACGATTGGTGTAGGTCTCGTGATTTTCTGTGATGAGTAGGGAGCTAACTTAATGAAGTTAATCCCCAATTATTTTACGGCACTGTGTGTGAAAAACAGTTGACAACTATATTCCTGAATTTCTCTTCTAAATTGTCCCCCAAAAAACTCTTAAACTATCTTTTTGTTTCATAAATTTTTGGGAGGGGTTCGGGTTTAACTTCATAGATGTGCAAGTGCTTCATGATATTGATTAAAATTCTTAGCCGTAAGGTAACTGTTTCAGATTAACGTTCTGTTCTTGCGCTTTTCCATCTATTAAAACCTACTGTATTAAAAGTATGGTTGACAAATGGTGGGCTCTACTTATGGTGGTTTTATGGTTATTCTACTATGAAGGTTTTCCAATTTGGGGGGTGAGGCTTTCGGGAAACTCTCAAATAGGATCGTAAAAAATGAAATTAAAGAATTAACATTTGAAAGCAAAATGAAAAGAAAGGAAGAAATACTGAATCAGGTTAGCCTTTATGCTTGCTATGTAATATCAGTGTTTAACCATAAATAAAGGAAAGATATTACAATTTAATCTTATAAATTACTCTCCTGCCTTTCAAAAATAATTAAAAAAGTTCTCTAGTTTCTGTGTAGACAGTATTATTGTATACTACCTAGTTTTCTTTACGATACTCGCTCAAAATAAAACACATCTTTGATCTTCTTCATTTGCCTATACAACTCAGCAGGTCTACCTTAACTTAGACAGTTCGTGATGTTTCTATTTACCTATGATATATACTAAAATGTATGTATGTTCCTATTTAGGTTGCTACGGTATACAGATTTACTTGAATAAGTGAGTATTAATAATTTATATTGAGTCTTAGGATAAGGCTCGTAACGTTAAAGCTCAGCAACGTGAAAAGCTTCAGAACAGGAATGAGGAATGCGAAGGGAAAATAACTTATAAGTGGTAACTGAAAATCTTATAATATACAGGAGTGGGCACAGTGAAATTTAATAACTGCTTAAATCTAAGTGTAATGTAATCTCTTTTATAAAATACAAAGTTCTGAGCAAGTGAGTGACTGTTCCCCGCACAGTCCAAAGTGTTTAACTTAGAAACTTGAAATTTGGACAGTTCATACGATTTTGACGTTGGATATTACTAAAGAAGAATTTTTGGATATTCGACGGGAAAGGTGGGAAATGGATTGGGTATTTTAATAAGATGACCATATCTTCCAGTTCCTTAAACTTAGAAACTTGATGGTTTGTAATTATACTTTGTATAATTAGATCAGAGACCCGTTTATGAGTGTTTCCGGAACATCGACGGGAAAGGGGAAGAAGTATGCTTAGAAATTTGGAAACTTCAACACTAATATCAAAAGAAAGAATGAAATATGACTAAACTGCTCTCTTCGTTTAACCGGAGATATTACGAAGAAAACTACTCACACCTCCGCTTAAATAGGCAGACACGTGTTGGAGTTTTGAAATTCCGTTTATTAGAGTGGAATGGGTTTAATTTTAGGCCAGACGCAGCGAAGCGGTTATGTTCAGCCAAGAATGATATAAAATGATCTCTGTGTGTGTTATTGTAAACGTCCCAAGACTGGTAAACTCCATGACTTACTAACATATTTATGAATTTACCAGGAAATGTAAGGTTGCTAAAATTGAAATTAGATTATACTTCACCCACTCCCTCCCAACTTAATATTTTTTTGATACATGAAGAGTTCTTTTATCTTCTTAACATGATACAGTTATTCGGTTAAGGTATTACTGCCTCTTATGTTACTTCTACTTTTCCTTCCAGTAACTCTCTGACCTGATTGGAGTATAAGATTAGGTAGTTTTGTCCCTTCTTCTCATTTTCTATTGGCATCATAATTTGACATTATTCATTAGCTTCCTTCAGTACGTCTTCATTCCTCTTCTCTTCGGTCCACGTACGTATATAGGAAAATTCTATACCAGCACACATTTTAGATGCATTTCGTTTTCGTTCTTCTGCTTTACTGAGAATCCATGCTTCTGACTCATCATCCTCCGTATGAGACTCTAACATCCAACGACACACTCTTTGTTGTTAGAAATTCCTCCTTTTTCTTGTAGAACGCTTGTTTTATCTGGGGTTTTCTTGACCCTACATGTTTTTCACTTTTTCTATGTGAGTATATTAAACTTCATAAATAAGGAACATATTTAATTTCGTTCACTCTTTGCTCTCTTCTACCAGTACTATGTCATCCACATATCTGATTGTACAAGAAGTCCCCCCATTTACTTGCACTCCTTTGTTATTGACAACAAGGATTTCTTTCATAGCTTCTTTTGCACTTATGTTCAACAAATTTAGTTCCCATTCTTAAGCTAGAGTTTATTCTTAGTTCTTCTTTCTGATCTGTTCCTGTAAGAGCTGACTGTTGTATGTTTCTGCTGTTCCTACAGTCCATCTTCAAGTTCATCACAATATTGAATAAAATCCTCCAACCCACATTATCGAGTGCCCTTTCTATACCGTTACAGGGCGTGTTTTGTTTAAAACAAAATGTTAAAAAGAAATGATTAAAACTTTTTTTAAACAATTGATTTTGTTAAAAACTTATTTTATGTATGTTGTAAACATTTTGCTTTAAGACGTGTATTTTTGGGCTTGTTTTAAACATGTTTACTTTTATTTTTTTCATTTTTGTACAAAAACCTCACTAAGAAATCAAATTGTCAAGATACATACACAATTCAGAAAGATACTTTCTTCCTGTGAGTTTGTTTTGATTTCTCGTGGCTACAGTAGATCAATGTGGTTATATAAATTTATTTAGTCTCTTTTTCCTTGCTTTTAACGTTTATTGTATTGTTTAATTGCTCATCAGTTATCTTGCGAGAAAATATTGTGGTCTAAAATTGGACTACTTGCAAAACTGACAGTAAAAGATAAATGAAAGAGGGTTAGAACTTCATAGAACAACCGCTAGACATGGGTGTTAATGGAACGATGGGACAGGGGCTAATTTCCCCCTCCCTGCTTATAAATGTATAATATTCACGTTATATTGTGTAAGCTGCACCGTGAGAAAGCTTAACAAGTCAAGCTCCGAATGTAATCGTCAGTGATGCATAATTGTATCAGATAAATTCTGGGTGTGTCAAAAAGAATACTCCGACGTAACGTCATATCTTCGAAGCCAGGAATCTGAAATGAAAGAAAGGAAAACTAGTAACATGGTGCAGTCTAGAATTTTATATGGTAGCCATTACAGTGCGGCGTACGTTTAGAGAACAAAATTGTAGCCTTATACATGTAACATGACATCCTTTGCATTTGAAATTTCGAAGACTAATTAAAGATAGCACCATGTCATGCGTCAGATCACTCCCAATTTTCATCATTTTTCCTAAAACAGTTCTCAACACACAAGGATGCGGCGGATTTATTTTAGTGGCTCACGGTTACCTGCCCTGCCATTCATTATTTAAATTTTATTGCGATTACTGAGTTAGTATAAATACATAAACAGAACCTTTTTCGTTCTTTCTTTTTCTTTTTTCCTTTTCTTCTCCTTCCTTTCATTTCTTTTTTCTAATGTTTGCGTTTGTTCCGCCGCAACTGCGTAGGCAAGTCAAGGTAGGTGCTGTAAACATGCACATTCGTAGGATACAAAATTGGGAAACCAGAGACAGCTGGTTATTGGCTGTGGGTTACGATATATATGCTTTAACGTTAACCCTACCTTCAAAGGTGGAAGGATGGCAGAGGCTACAATGTAATTTCATTGAGAATGGGCACAGAAATACTGTGGGTCGTTTCATGAGGATCTGCATTCTGTCTTACGCCCCGCCCGCTTGGTCCCTTCGTTCTCTATAAAGGGCGATTTAAAGTGAAAAGGAGAACGACTAAACCAGTGAAAGGTGGTGTACATTGATCCTATGGAACATAGTTTTCAGCTCGCGAAGAGGGGAACGAGATAAAGAGGGAAGGAGAGTCAACTCTATTTTTGAATTTGGAGATTAAAAAGAAATATGATTGACTTGTCCGCATGCGAGAGATGTCATATTAAGATTTTCCACCATGGTCTGATAAATTTACCTCACTAACTAACTAACTCAATGGTCTATGGAACTCGAAGGTTCAATGCCGCGTTCGCAAAATATCTGACTTCTGTATTTAGCCAACTGCGTCAAAATCGGTGTATTGCTAGTTCTGCAAAATCCATATTAATATTGTCCTTCCATCTAAACCAACGTCTTTTCCATGATCTTTTTTCCAACTGGGTTTCTAATTAAAATTTTGAAAGCATTCCTAGATTCTTCCGTTCTTTCTAGATGGCTTGCCCACCTGAGTCTTCTAGCATAATTGACGCTTAGAAAGTTAAGTAAGCGATATTAACTGTGTAATTCTTCGTTATGAAGTTTCCTCCATTTCCCATTTTCGTCCCTCTTTGGGCCGAATATTTGTGTCAGGATTTTATTTTCAAATACATCCATTCTGCGTTCTTCCTTTAAACAAAGTGACCGTATTTTGCAACAGTACAGTACAACATACCTTATTATAATATAATTCATTTGTGCCATTATACATGTCCCGGATGTTCTCGTTTTTACTATTATTCTCAAGTTCAATGATTTTAGGTTTAAAGAAATCGCATTTCTTTTTTCTAAAAGTTTTGAATGTTTCTGACGTCAAAAAACTTTTTTAGCAGCTTTATCGTTCGGATTTTGTAACTAGGACAATTTTGCTGTTTTTCTCTTTTTTTCCAGTTTACTTCATTCCCGATAGAACTATTGTCTCTTCCTCTGTATTTCCGCATGCCCCAATTTTCATTTCAACCGACAATTTAACGATATCTCTAATTTTAACTCACTGCAAACAATACTCCATTCCGAACCATTTTAAACAGATATTTTATTCGACACTTCAATCTGGAATTCTCTTTTCGACTCATCCTCCTGTAATTTCCTTAAATTGAACCTCTTCGTTCTCAAATGTTAATTAATTCTTTTCTCAACGATAATCTCCCTTTTATAATTGCTGCTACAAAAAAAGTCGTGAGTATCACAGTGGGATCGTCTAAACGACCGAACATCAATTATGCTAGACCAATGGAACTCAAACTTGTTGTTACTGCTACCTAAATCAAATAATGAATAGAAGTTTGTGACCCACCTACTTTTAATCAAATAGAAAGCAACATTCTGTAAAGGTGGTAAGTAAAGGTGGTGTATTTTAAAGCAATTAAATGAATGTAAGAAATTAGAGCTCGATGCTTAAATTTGATAAATCATTTGATTTAGTTGGTATCTTTTTCCTATCATAAATATCTTAATTTCAAACTTAATTATAATGTAAATTTATGAATATAATTACCCTGCCAGTACGAGAATATCACTCACTGACTATAGAGCAAGTGTAATGTAAATTTCTTTCTGGATGGACTAAACTAGTGATGCTTCACAACACATGTTTCTACATCAAAATAAAATTTTCATAATTAAAAGGAAAAATATTCCGTGCGACCCACCAATAGGTCGCGACCAAAGTTTGAGAAACACGGTGCTCCCATCTATCAAAAGAATGATCAATTTGATTATTCGTTTTTCCAACTGATGTAGTCCAAGTGAAGTTATGAATGTCGCAATGTGGGAATTTTCTACTCTTTAAGATCAGTATTTTGGGTGTTGCAAAGTTAGCGAATCTAACGTCGTTGTCGTTACTTTTCTCATGTAGATGTCAATTCCCAAAAATTGGTTTGAATTTGCAAGACATAGACATAAAAATTACACGCAACACTTCCCTATCTGCTACAGCAATTGTATTTTTAAACAGTGAGCTGCTCCTTTACGCATGAAGTGTTCCTCAGAAAAGTAATTCAAAAATTTCAACCAATTGAACGAGATAGGCATGGTAGTTGAAACAAAATTGTTTCTGAAAACAAATAAATAATTTGTTTAATTAAATATCATTAAGGTCCGTTGACGTACGCAGAATGTAGGTTCGGGTTGCCGAAAAATCCGAACTCTTCTGGAAATTTATCAGGGGCGATTCTACAAATGCTAAATTCATTAATATCCAAATCGAATCTGGACTTTCCTAAAAGCTTTAGATCATTTCCGAAATAAATTACTGCGTATGTGCCTGTCAGGAGCATATTTACGAATGCACCAACAAATCACGGCAAGTTTTCTAAGATCATATTCTTAGTACTCCAGCTCTGGAAATTATTGCTAAAGTATTACCAAATATATATATATTCAGGAGATAATGCCCCTCCCGCTATATGATGCTCTAGTACTAGGTATTTGGGACGTGTCCGACGACTTTTAAACTCCGCGAGCCACCTCTGGAAGGGTTGTGACGACTTTGGTTTCACAATGTACATCGATAGATAGTTGAAAATTTCCGTACTAGGTAGATTTTAAAATTTACCTAAAGAGTTTACTACAACAAGCAAAGTACGTGATGTGAAGGAAGTTGATAACTGATCTACTACTGAAATATTCTGTACTCAACATACTGTAGTCTTAAAATAATGAAGAGGTCGGTTGAAAGTAAAAAGGAAAACTTCTTAAGAAATAAGTTATAAAACGATTTTGAAATATTGGCTTAAAATGTTTTAAGCTGTTCAAAATGTTTAAAACATGTTGCTTTCGTTTATGTTTTAAAACATGTTTAAACATTTTGAACACCTTTGTCATGTTTTGAACACATGCTTTTTAAATGTTTTTTTCAACACAGACAACTATAGGAAATCAGTTTATGCACTCAGATCGTTTGCTCTACAATTAATTTTACACTCACGATTGCTTCCATCATTCTTGTTCTCTCTTCACGCTAAATTGATATGATATACGCTGTTCTATTTCCTTTTCATCTTTTATGCTATGGTTCTGTGCAATATCTTTGTTCCTGTGTTCTTAAATTTTTGTGTTCTATTTTCTTGAGGATAAAAATTTTACTTTTCTTCAAGTCTCTGGTATGTTTCCTGTCATGATATCCGTGTGTGTCTCACATTTCTATCGTTGTTGCTACCGGTATATGATTTAACACTTTACTAGTTTAACATTTAACAAATAAAAAATACAATTGTAGTTTACCGATACGACCTATACAGATTCATAAAATTAATTTAAACATGTGGAGTTGGAAACGCATAAGATGTGTGGATCGGCAAATGTCAGGCAGCGTCCACAGCGCCGGGTTGTTCAGGCAGTCATACAGTAAAATAAACTTTATCTGTAATTTAAATCATTAAAACTTGGATATACGGTATAAGCGTGGCAAAAATGGTGAGTGTCCTGAATGTGTTCCGAGGAACATTTAGGTTACGGTCAAAGTGCTGGGTACGACACTAAGAATATTCTGTCTGAAATTGAGGCTAACTGTAAACCAAATATATTTCCATTCGAATTTTTACCTTTTGCCGTGCCGGCAACACATATATTGTTACATTCAACTTTAGTTACAAAACGTACAGCGAAACCACATCATCGAAGAGAAACAGCGGCTGGAAAAAAATCGTCAGCAACAGGTTGTACCTAATTTTTCGATACATTGATTGATCAGTATTTTCGAATATCAAGATATTTTTATATTTCAATATTTTTTAAATATTTCTGTTTTCAATATTGCGATATTTTCTATTTTTCGCTATTACGATTCTTCGATACTTTTGACGCTTCAATATGTTCATGTTTTACAATATATAGATATTTTCTGTTCAACTTCTTGTGTCCCAGATATTGCGTAACCGTAGAAAACGCAGTATGTATTTTTAAATTGGATTGCTGCAAAACATATAAAGAACGTTTTGTAAGAAGACAGTATATTTCTGTCATTAACCCGATGCTGGATAATCGTAGAAAGTAAAGAAAACCTTTTAATTTCAGTACATATATTTTGTAGTAAAATTACAAGGAATTTCTCCCAACCTGAGAAGTAAGAATGCGACGACATATCGTAAACACACTAACTTGAGTTCTGTAAATTATGTGAGAATAATCATTCAATTCCTTTTGGCGTACTTTTCGAGATTTACAGTGTGATGCAAAACAGTATCCAACATAAGATAGCTATTTACTCCGAGACGAATTGGACGGAAATTTCATATAGGTATTGGAATAGTTCGATTTCGATGCGACATGGAGGCTGCTGCTGGGAGCTGACGAAAGAGCGGGAGAAGAGAGCGACTGGAAACTGGAGGAGTAGATCCCACTGGACGCCGTAAGGCTGAGAGTGCCGAAGCTGCTGCTAAGGTTGCTGGGGACGCTTGCACAGGAGTGGCCAATGGACAGGCCGGAATGTTGAGCTGATGTGCACAAGCAGTGAGGACCATCGTTGGAAAAAGGTGAACCGGGGCGACTTAACGAATGCACGGTGAACGAAAGAGCGAACTCAATCAAACAGATGTCGCGCGCTGGAGCGCACCTATCCCCTCGGGTCCACGACTCACAATGGCGGATCTAGCCTACGACATCCAGCTTTAAGGGCTGGATGATCGGCTGCTGTCTCTTGATTGGCTGTGTGATAAAATGTCTGGAGGCCGAATCAAAAGGATATCGAACTATTTGAGTTCGGTGAACAACGTTAGCATAAAAATTGATTCGCTTGTGCATACATTACTAGATACGTTGCTATATACAGAGTGATGCAAAAATCAAATAACAGAGAAGCATTCTGTAATGCATTGGTATAGAACGATCAAAGCCACATGTGGATACCAAAATCAATATGCGGAATCTCATGGTGATAATGATGAACCCAGTGACGTCGGAGGAAAATTTTTAGTTGAGTATAAAGGGTCCTACATAAAAATGAAAGGAGAAGAAGTGGTCGAGATCCTGGAAAGAAGTACGAGTCTTTGAGGATACATGTACTTGAAATCTCACCGCTTTCCAATTTCAGTTGCATCTTGGAAGGTGAACATTAGAACGGAAACTGGGTTCGCAATGGAACTGGGAAACACGATTTTACACGACTTTTCCAAGAAACGAAGGGAGAGTTCGGACGTAAAATTAAACAAACTCTAGACAGACCTTTCATCTAACCTTGTCGTTGATGCTAGCTAGTATGGAAATCTCACAAAAAAAATCTACGTGTCAAAATATGATTGATGATTGTATTCATTAGTGATGTTTCAGCTGACACATTACTGGTATTAGATTCTTGTAGTGGAGGGACTGATCATCATATTTTAACGACCAAAAATGCAACAGACGTTAAACAAGAAGGCGCTTCGAACACATATTATTCCTCCCAATGCTACGCGAGTTGTGCAGCCACTTCACAGTTAATTTCAGCGGCAGTACAAACTTGTCATTTTGAAAATTTAAGAATACTTTCGACACAAGATTATACTTGAAAATAACACAGAAAAATTGGATGATAAAGTTCTTATAATGGAATTACATGCCGTTGTCAATCATCAATTCTGCTCACTTGCTGTACAAGATATGTTAGTGTATGCTTGGTGCAAGGGTTTATATGTAACAAAAGGGCTGAACAGTGGTTTCCGAAATATACTTCAAACTCCATTTCAAATTAACGTTGATATATATGCAAGAAATCATTGTGAGGCAGCAGCATTTCTTACCTCCACGTACTGTTCCATGGCTCTTTGTCTAACACAAATCGTTTGCAATACACGCTACCATCGATCATCTTTCATTTTCCTTCCATTCAACTGTAGTTTCTTTCCTTTGTGTTCTATTATGACATTCAGTAGTGTAATGCGTAGATCTTCAGTATTTGCTTCTTACATAGTTGTCTTACGTTGCATTCTGTTTCACATCATCCTACATATGTCCTACAGTAAGCAAAAGTGAATGGAGAGACTATTCCAACATTGTTCACCTCTCTGAAATTAGTATCAACACGAAATTTCGTCTAGCTCAGACTCGGATTACATAGTTATCTTATGCTGCATTCTGTTTTGCATCTCCCAGTATTCGTCATAAGGTACGCAAAAAAAATAAATAAAAAAACAATCGAATAACTATTCCCACGTTACTCACCGAAGTCAAATTACTATGTATGTGAAATTTCGTCCAATTCGGACTAGTCAGGTTGGGACCATTTCTCTGTTAGTATATTGGTGGTATTCAACTATCGAGGTAAAAGCAAAATGTGTTATATGTGTCTACTAGATTGTCGTAAGGTAAATTACGACAGTAAAATGTAATACAGCATTGCTTCAAAGAAATAGACGTAAAACCGTTCGTCCTAAGTGTTCAACGTGTTCTAAGTGCTGAGAACCAAAATCAAAACAGTTAATTACTTTTGTTTTCTTTGCTTGAACCGCAATAAAACTTTAATTTCTACCGACATGACTTTCTTCACGAGCCAAGGCTAATGTGTACATGGTAATACTTATTATGTTACTTCCTATTTCTCCTTCTGTATTTCATGTTCCGTTTCCTTTTGCATAGAACTAATGAGAACAATTTCTATTTGCTTGAATACACAAACACCTAGCCTTCCAATTTTTTCTATATCTTTTGTAGTTTTGCCTTCAGCTTTTCCATTATTTCTGTACGTATTTGCATCACATGAATCCCTGTCTCCAGATTTTTACCTAAAGGTTGTTGGTTCGAAGCAGGGAGGCCTTAACTGGAAGACAATTCGGAAAACGACAATTGGGAATATCTAGGCCCAGACTGGACGACATTATTAAGATGGATCTCGCAGAAATATGAATTCAAAATAGAAACTGGATCCAGTTAGCTAAGCATAGAAGTCAATAGACAGCCATTGTGAATGCGGCAGATATGTTGCCATCCCTTTTTCACTATCTCTTCTAGGTATATATAATTAATACAAATGACAATATCTCTCTCAAACTCCTCTTTCCAATCGCACTATCCTCTGTCATTTCTTTCCCAATCCTAACGCTTAATTGTTTTTAATATACATATTTCTTATCAGTCTTCGATCTTCCATTCCAACCCTCGTTCTTTAGAATTCCCAATAAAACCGTTCAAAATCCTTTTGTAAATTAATTAAAACAACATACACTACTTTTCCTTTTCTAATAAACCTTTCATCGATTACTCTTAATAACCTAATTTCAACTATTGTGCCCTTACCTAGTTGATCATATACTTGTAGACTGATTGTTGGTTGAGAGACGAAGTTTGAAATTTTAGTATTAGCTGCGCCTGGGACTATTTTCACCATATTTTTACAAGTAGGATTAGCAAGTTCCTTTACTTCTTTACGAAAAACGTGCAGTAGGAGCAGTGACGACCGCAGCTTTAATTTCCTGGTGGAGGGGTTGTGTAAGTAGGCAGATTAATTTTTATAGGCCAAGTTATATTTTTGTGTACAGAAAAAAGTGGTCAATCTACGGACACAAATTTTGCTGAGAACCGAGGATGCCGTTTGTCTTCATTACAATTATACGAGGTGCTGGTTTGGACACCATCGTTCCATATTTGAAATCAATAGGTTTATACAAACGGATTTTTCAAACAAACCCCGGAAAAGGAAGTATAGCAAAACCATGAGGATGTGAGACGTTCGGGGTTTTGAGGGTGACGTTGCTTGGGAGACAACGCGTGCTCAAAAAGAGTTTTTCTAGTGTTCACACGATGAGACTTCGTCTGCTACCAAAGGTAAAGTAACCATACACCAGTCAGGATAGCATACACCAAATCCATCTTTAAATCCGTTACACAGATTATTCTTGCCCAAAAGACATCATGAAAGAGTTTGAAAATAGAGATGGTTGGATAGAAGCTTTATCTAGACAAACATTATCAGAAGACTTTATAAGCGAATTTAAAGACGACGTACATTTGCGTTACATAGCAAGTGAACAAAAGTTTTCAGAAGAGTTTATACGAGAATTTGAGTATATGTTCAATGATGATCTTCGGGTACAGTTGGGGGTGGTTGAAAAGTTATCAGAAAGTTTCATTAGAGAATTGTCTGATATGTTTAAAGACAGCGATTGTTGGAACATCTTGGCAATTAAACGTAATTTGAGTGAACAGTAGAATAGATATTCAAAGACAACTTTTCTTTGTTCATCATATCACGCGACCAAGTGTTATCTGAAGACTTCATTGTAGAGTTTTGGGATAAAGTCGGTCTGAAATTGTAAGATATCAAGAACTAACTTCTGAATTTAAACTTAAACTTATCAATAGATTATATGATTATTATATGGAGCTAGCTGATGATAGAAATTGTTCTATGTGTCTTTGGAATAATATTTAGAAAGTTATAATTATATGTAATCATATCATTTGAACGAGATGTTTCAGAAAGTGGTTGTGATTAAATGTTAACTGTCCATTATGTAGAAGAGGTCTTAGAGTGTATCCTGAAATCATTGAACTTGGTGATATACTTTATGAAGATATTGTGATTTATGATGAAGTTAAAACTTTTACGGTAATATTTTAACATCATGCAAATAGAAGAAGATGAGACTGAAAGTGAAAGTGAGTCAGTAGAGAATCAGAATACAAATACAAATAGACGAAGAAGGAGGCGACGACATGGATGAACCTGCCATGTCCGTGGGAATAACCAAAGAAACCAGAAGCTAAACCACTATCCTAAGTACATTCCATCTACCATACGTCCCGTTTCCGTTGGACCTGATGCTGGCAATACCTTTGCCTCCAACTGAATTTGCCAGTCGTCTCTTCAGAGTTTTAAGACTCTTAAAATCCAAATGTTCAATGCTCCGATACCGAATATAAGCTCTCTGCAGGCAATTCACCCTAGCCCTTCTCTCAGGTTGAATTTCATTGCTCTGTCTAGAAATCGGGGCTGCAGATTAAAACAAAAAAACTTATTGGTGAAACGGACCTCGTTTAACGAATTTATGAACAAATGTAATATCACCTATGGCCAGTGGCGTATTTACGAATTTGTTTCGGGAGGGGCTTTGCTAACTTTCGGGGGGATCTTTGCCTGAAAATGTGAAAATTCTGCAAGATAGTTAATATACTTTACTATAGTAAGTAAGATTTCGGGGGGGCTTAAGCCCGGAAGCCCCTCTAAATACGCCACTGCCTATGGTAACGATGAATAGAGTATGTCTTTAAATGCCTTGAAAAGGAGACTAGAAGTGTCCTTCATCACGAAAAGCATTATGCATCCAAACCAGATGGGCATTTGGTGCATTTAACAGAAAGCTGTGAATACCTTGTTTCTACCGTCAACAATATTTAAAACATATAGACCACGTTTGGAACACTTGGGGTGTTTATGTACTGCTGATGGGCTGTTTTAGAAAGAAATTTTAGACGTTTTGTTTTCCATTTTGAAATTCAAGAAATCGCATTCTAATTTGGTGTTACTGAGGATGTGTTTGTTTTTCCCTCGACCAGAGGTTGTTCGTCCGATTTGACTGCAGTGGTTTTCATCTGTTTAAATCTCTCACAGTAAATCGGTTGCTGAAACAATTTATCTAACCAAAAATCGATTATTTCTCATAGATATAAATGGATAAAAATACTGTTGCCAGATAGTGCTTGCAACGTTGTTCGAGAGAACTACTTCTCAAATAAAACTTTAGCGATCATATTTATATCGAGTTTGCAAAAAAATCTTGACGTAATTCACAAAATTGGATGTCATTTTGTAAATCAGCACACCACATATCATACAAATCAGCAAAATCTTGTCTTGTATTTTTCAAAAATGCCACTTTCTCTCATGACAGTGTTAGTAAGGCTATGATGTTTATACCGCTCACAGGGAGTATCAACTTTTATTTCACATATTGTAGAACATTCGAGCAATTAGGGAGAGGAAAATGGATTTAAAGCTATGACCACCATGCAAAATCAATTTATGATATAATTAAATTTAAACTGAGTTACAATCGTCAATATATTTTTTTATTCTGTAACTTCTGAGTCCTGTATGTGTACTTTAATTGGTTAATATTACGCGTGACTTATCAATTGTTAAGAGAATTATACCAATTTGAAGCATAATGATTTTATTATGAAGTGTCATATTCTATGATATCTTGGTATTTGGTTTGGTCAGTTGAGACGACGTGGAAGTTTTATTTAAATGCATTAATGTTACTATTAATATATTCAGCACAATGCTATATTATAATAAAATAGAATTGTATATAAGAAGACCGAGCAAGGTTGGATTTTTCTCACGTTGTATAAATTCTCAATTGAAGCTAATAGAATGAGTACCTTTTTGTAAATTGTAACATTAAGGTTTTATATTTCCAAGAAATAACATCATCTATAAAAAACATGAAGGGAATTTATCATTCAATTGAATCAAATCACATTTTAATAATGTATTTTAAACATAGAAACAGTATATATGCTTTTTCGAGGTATATGTTGAACTCGAAAGTCTCTTTAGCAATATGTTTTCCTTCATGTCCATAAGTGAGTGTAGCCATAAATCATGCAGCTAAGGTTATCACTGCTGTTATTAAGCGATTTATATCATGCTAGTGAGGAAATAATGGTGTGATATTTAATTATACCTAGTACAAGGATTACTGAAGAGATGAACCGCTTTACTGTAATTCAGGTCTCATCAATATGACCAAAGTACATCACAGTTCAGTGGAATAAAAGAAAATTATTATACAATTTAATAATGACTACATTTAGAAGGGCAGATTTGGGGGAGGAGAAACCGTACCATTTGGTATAAAGTTCCTTTCTTTGCTTTTCACTATCAAATGGGATATCCCGTTGGAGATTACGATTTATGCCACCTTCTTATGCCACATTCTTCGGCAGCTTTCAATATTACCTCACATATTATGTCACTATTTCACACCTTAACTCTAAGTATTAAACGCCAATGGGTGATTTAAAATCTCTGTAACTTAGAAACCGTCCACAATAAAAAGTCGATTTTTGGCAGGATACATGTAGTCACACCTTTCCATAGTTTGGAATATTAGTGACCATTGCTATTATCGTTATTTGCCATTTTCTTTAGTTCGGTTCTATTAGTTTAAATATTTTGTTCGTATTAAATTATTAAGGTACATTCTTAAATGAATATTTCTCCAAAATTGAGTTGCCACTATATTGCTCCCAGACCAGGAATGATCACCACAATGATGGAAATTGTGGAAAAAGTATTTTTACATGTATAATGCCGAAAAATGTATTTTTACTGTGCATGTTTGCTGTATCAATCATCAGCGTTTACTGTATAAATTAGACGTTTGAAGCAGCGACGTCATATATGGCGCAATACTGAAAATTGCTGAAAGATGATAACGCGTATCGATGTGAATTTGAAAGAAAACATTCGATTTCATAAAAGCAAACAAAGGATAACTTTATTCTTTGTGGTACTGTATAGTAAATTTTACTATTGCTATGTCCTCGACTAATTTGTTTGATTTTTCATAAAACATGCCTTTTTTTATAACTGAGGGAAGTAAAATCTACAGAGAAGTAACGAATAAAGAAATCTCCACTCTGCCTTGACAGATTTGTACTGGAATGGAATCGATTATAATACAAAGGTTAATAATTCTGCTCTCAGCACTATTACTTAAGCTGTATATGTAAGTAATTTTGAAGAGAATTCAATATAAATACTGTAATAAATTAACGTTACAGTTATATAATATCCAATGCACACCAAAAAGAAACTGCACGAAAACGCCTTTACGAAAATTCTAAGATGTTGCCATTATTTATTAGACACTAACTAAATACAACTTTCTCACAAGGCTTTATATAATCTTTATTAGAAATTAATTAGAAATGTTACCGTTTCGGAAGTATATCACATCCTTCTTCAGGCTACTATTCCAACTGAAATCATAAATCATAATTACATATTCTGTTTATCTTAATATTTATTAGAATAATTATTTGAACCAACTAAACAATATATATATATATATATATATATATATATATATATATATGTATGTATGTATGTATATATATATACTTAAAATGTTTATCATTTTTAATCCTACGTATTACAGATGCATGCGATGGTAAGTAAATCATATAGTCGGTAGTGCTATGTTATTTTATCCTAAAAGTTAATTTTTGTAATTACGTACAAATGATTGTTAAAATAAAATTTGCGAATCTACTTAATACTGTATGTTTTTAATTTATGAATTTTACTGCATGTTTCATTCATAGAGTAAACTAAATATGATTCTTATTGTTTGATATTAGCTGAATTCAAGTACGTATTTGTTTGCATCAGAAATACAATAAGCAATTTTAATATATATATATATATATATATATATATATATATATATATATATATATATATATATATATATATTAAAATTTAAGGAAATACTGTCATATTAGAGAATACTAAGGGATAACTATTGACGCTGAGTCAACTAGTATGGTAATATTTTATGAGCGGATAGTGAACTTCTCTCATTTAAACTCATCATTACTAACTCAAGGACAATTTTTTGTTAAAACATGGTAGTATTTGCGTCCCCCTATCTAACTTTGGACTTTGACCCCACCAATTGTGATGTCATAGGTCAAAGGTCAATGACCTTCTCCTAGAGTCAATGACCTAGGGGTACATAGAAATATCCCTCTAGAATTGGCAGGGGTACATTGGCCCAACCCCTAAATTGTGGCAGGGGTATATAGGACCACCCCCTTAAATTTAGGAAACTTGCCAAATCTAAAAGCTGGGTATGGTAACCGAGGACTAGGGTATGTACATCTTTTAACATTGGGATCCCACCTCCTTCTCTTTCAACGGCAAAAAGTTGCCAAAAAGTTAAATTTCGAGCATTTGACCTAATTTATCCCCTTTGATGAGGTGTTTTTACCTTATATAAAATATGGGTGTATAGAGAGTTCAAGATATGGGTATATTGGTGCACCCTTTTAAAAATTCGGGAGGGGTGCATTGCCCCACAACGTAAATTTGGAAAATTACACAATTTAAATATTTGGTAATATAGTATAGGACGATAACATAGACCACTATAAATTTGGGTGGTCCATCTCCTTCCCGTTTAGGGGTACAAAAGTGCCAAAATGAAAACGTAAGCAATACGTTTTACCACGTGTTTGGTTACTGACCTAATTTATTCCTTTGAATGAGGTCCTATTACCTTATATGGATATATGATCATGTTTAGGGGTCCATTCCCTATTTTAAGACATAGGTACATTTGTGCATCCCGTCAAATTTCTTGGAAGGTTACCTTGGCCCACCCATTTAATTTTGGAAATTGCCCATTTTAAACATTTGGTATAATACTATAAGACACCAATGTAGATCTATAAAAAATTGGGTGGTCCATCTTGCTAACTTTTAGGGGTACAAAATTGCCAAAATATAAACGCAAGCAATACTTTGTACTACGTGTTTGGTTTGTGACCGAATTTATTCCCTTGTATGAGGTCCTATTACCTTATATGTTAATATGATCAAATATATTGGTCCATTCCCTATCATAAGACATAGGTATATTTGTGCACACCTTTAAATTTATGGGAAGGGTACCCTTGCCCACCCCTTTAAATTGGTAATTGCCCGTTTCGAACATTTTGCATTATAGTATAGAACCCTATATAGATCACTATAAATTTGGGTGGTCCCCCTCGTTCCCTTTTAGGGGCACAAAATTTCCAGATTTTAGAACAACCAAGTGTTTGGTTTTTGGCCCCATTTATCCCCTATGAAGAGGTCCTATTACTTTATATGGTTATATGGTCATGTATATTGGTTCATTCCCTATCATAAGACACGGGTATATTGATTCACCCCTTTAAATGTTAGGGAGTGATACCTTGGCCCAACCCTTTAATTTTGGAAACTGCCCAATTTAAACATTTGGTATTACACTATAGAACCCTAATATAGATCACAATAAATTTGGGTGGTCCACCTCGTCTCCTATATGGGTACAAAATTAACAAACTTTAGTACAACCATGTGCTTGGCTTTGACCTAAGTTATTCCCTTTTATGAGGTTACCTTATCCCCTTATAGTGTTATGTGGGCGTATGCAGGTGTCCATTCCCTTTCGTAAGCCATGGGAACGTTTGTGCACGCCTTTAAATGTTTGGAGGGATACCTTGGCCCACCCCTTAAATCTTGGAAATTGACCAATTTAAACGTTTGGTATAATAGTACAGGACCCTAATATAGATCACTCTAAATTTGGGTGGTCCACTTCGTTCCCTTTAGAAGTACAAAGTTGCCAAAATATAAACGCAAGCAATACTTTGTACTATGTGTTTTGTTTTGGCCCAATTTATCCCCTTTGATGAGATCCTATTACGTTATATGGTTATATGATCATGTATAGGGTTCCATTTCCTATCACAGATCATATGTATACACGACTCCAAAGTGCATTACCACCTGCAATTCTCCCTTTCCTGCAATAGTAAGCAACCCAAAAAAGCTCGGCTGTTGGGTAGGTTGCGAATTCGAAAGACGTTGGATCAAACCTTAATTTTGTTAAAAATATATCAGTGTGGCAAACTGCAAATAAGAGAATAAAATAAATTGTTAAGACTTAGCATTCTATTATCGTGAGGGCAATGGACGACATAAAAGTTACAATATCATCTTACTTAAGCAGTTCAAACAAGGTGAATGGTAAGAAACAGACATAAGAGGAAAGCAGATTCTTTCATTTTTCCAAAAGAAAATCTCGTAAAAAAAGAAAAAAATTACATAATGTAAAGATTACATAATTTAATATAAAATCCTAAAAGACCAAAAACAAACATCCACACGACACAGAAAGAGAGAAAAACAGAATAAGGAACACCAGTGGCTTAGCTGACTACTGGGCCTCTCATGCAAGATAAAGGGAAGGGACCCTAGTTGTAAACCTAATTGTTGTAAGAATATTATTATTATTATTATTATTATTATTATTATTATTATTATTATTATTATTATTATTATTATTATTATTATTAAAAATCGTCTACTTCCCAAATCTCCTAACAGCATTTCTGCATATAGCGGTCATGTGTGTACCTTTTGTCAATGAGTGGCCCTAAATGCCAAACCGGATGCAAATCTCTGAGAGAGAGGAACAAAAACTTTCTTATGATAAATTCTAGGGGAAAGTTCGAAGAATTGTTTTTGACAGGTGTTTTCTTGTTTTTCGGGGACAGAAAACTTTATCGGCTAATAAATTACAGTATATAATATTGCAAATTTGCATATGCATTTATTTACCATGCAATTTGAGGTCATAAAGGATTTGAAGACTTTGGGGCAAAGAACCTGTCCAGTCCAAAAAATAAAAGTATAAAGAAGATAGCTTCACTTTGGTTTCTCTTTATCCGATTTTCTTCAAACTTGTCAAAAATATACTATACCGAAAATAAATGTACACGTGTGTTTTTGTTTCTTTCAGAGAACAGGTAAAGGGGCGCAAAGGGTCCCCTTTAAAAAAAGAGTACCCTTGATTTAAAGGACCACATTAAAAAACAAAACTCTGCCGATGCAACGATAACTTCAAAGTACAAAATACGGGTTTTGTCGTTTTTGAGAGAAAAATTTTTGCAGAGGCAATGTTCCTTTGAAATGACAAAGAACTCCGTACAATCTTTTCCGAAGTTGGATTTCAGAAGTTGTTTGAAACCGTGTTATGTTGTAGATATGATGTTCTTGAGAAAAAGTCTCAATGGGCACAACCACAAATCATTGGCCGTTTTCCCACCACGAGGCCACTTTTTTTAAAAAAAAAAAACAAGCCGAAGAAAACGACATTCGAGATTTCGAACAAAATGACTAAAACAAAATGATGTTGTAGATACTGTGATTCCGTGAAACAGGCTTATTGGGCATACCCACCAATCACTGATTTTTTGGCCACTACAGGGCCACTTTTTTTAAAAAAGCAAGAGATAGTGATATCCTGCATTTCAATTAAAATGACTGAAACTATAGAATGTTGTAGATGTGTTGATGCTGGGAAAGTCTCAATAAGCACAACCACCAATCACTGACCGTTTGGTAACTACAGAGCCACATTTATGCAAACAACAGCACTTAACGTTATCTTGGATTTCATTGGAATTGCTTGAAACGATGATATATTATAGATACTGTGATTGTGAGAAAAGGTCTTAATGGGCACAACAACTAATCACTGACCGTTTGGCCACAACATGGCCACTTACTTGAAAATAAACGAAGATGGTGATGTTCTGGATTTCGGTAAAAATGACTGAAACTATGATATGTGTAGATATTGTGATTGTGAGAAAAGGTCTTAATGGACACAACGACTAATCACTTACCGGTTGGCCACTACGAGGCTGCTTTTTGGAAGTAACCGAAAATGTTGATGCCCTGTATTTCGATAAAAATAACTGAAACTGATATGTTCTAGATATTGTGATTCTGAGAAATGTGTTAATGGGCCAACCATTAATCACTGACCGTTTGGCCACCATGAGGCCACATTTTTGATAGTAACCGAAAATAGTGATATTCTGGATTTCGGCAATAATGACTGAAACTGTGATATGTTGTAGATATTGTGATTCTGAGAAAAGGTATTAATGGGCACAACAACTAATCAGTGACCGTTTGGCCACAACCAGGTCACTTTGTTGAAAGTAATCGAGGATGGTGATGTGAATTTCGGTGAAAATGACTGAAACTGTTATATATTGTAGATATTGTGATTCTGAGAAAAGGTCTTAATTGACACAACCTCTAATCACTTACCGCTTGGTCACTACGAGGCCACTTTTTTGGAAGTAACCGAAAATGGTGATGGAACAGTTTTCGGTAAATGTGACTGAAATTGTGATGTGTTGTAGATATCTGATTCTGAGAAAAGGTCTTAATGGGCGCAACCACTAAACGCTGACCGTTTGGCCACTACAAGGCCACATTTTTTAAAGTAACCGAAAATGTTGATATTGTGGATTTCGGTAAAAACGACTGAAACTGTGATATGTTGTAGATATTGTGATTCTAAGAAATTGTCCTAAGGGGCACAACCAGTAATTACTAACCGTTTGGCCACTACAGGGCCACTCTTTTCAAAGTAACGAAAGATGGCGATGTTCTTGATTTCGGTAAAAGTGACTAAAACTGTGATACTTTGTAGACTTTGTGATTCCGAAAAAAGGTCTTAATGGACACAACCACTAATCACTGACCGTTTGGCCACAACGAAGGAACTTAAAGGAAAGTAACCGAAAATAGCGATGATCTGGATTTAGGTAAAAATGACTGAAACTGTGATATGTTGTAGATATTGTGATTCTAAGGAAAGGTCTTAATGGGCACAACCAATAATCACTGACCGTTTGGCCACTACGAGGCCACTTTCTGGAAAGTAACCGAAGATGGTGATGCTCCGGATTTTGGTAATAATTAGTGAAAATGTGATATGTTGTAGACCTTGAATTTCGGAGTCGAGTATTTTATGGGCAAAACTGCTAATCACCGTCCGTTTGGCCAGTACCTAGCCTCTTGCTTGAAAGTAACCGAAAATGTCGATATCGTGGATTTCGGTAAATGTGCCTGAAAATGTGATATGTTCTAGACATTGCAATTCTGAGAAAATGTCTTAATTTCCACAGACAATAATCACTGGCATTTTGAACACTATGAAACCACGTCTTTAAAAGTAAGCCGTAAGTAAGCCGTAAGTAAAAGTGTTCTTTAAAAACCGTTTGGGCACTACGGGGCCACTTTTTGGAAGTAACCAAAAATGTTGATGGCCCGGATTTAGATAATAATGACTGGAACTGTGATATGTTGTAGATATTTTGATTGTATGGAAAGTTTTTAATGGTCATAACCACATCACTGACCGTTTGGCCATGTATTGCCCACTACATCCTTAAGAATTATTGGTTTGTACCATCTTCAAAGTTAGTGTTCTTTATATTACGTATTTGGCCACTCTGTTAGAATGTTCCATCATCCTGCGGAATTGGCGGAAGTGACGTGAGTCAGGATTGGAAATGATGCCAGTCTTTGGATAGCGATTGCTCTGAGCGAATCCTACGTACATTTTTAATATTTTTAGTAATCTAAGCAATCAGGCATGCATCCTTAATCTTGAGTAAAATCTCCTATATATATAAACAGAGGGAATAATGGGTGCTCGCTGAAAAAGTAAAGTTCGCAATATTATTTGTTTAGAAAAAAAGTTTGCACAACCCGCCAGTTTGCACATGTTCTTGAACTTCTGCGTAGCAAGGATTTTTGTTACAAAAAGTGTTTAGTAATATTAGGAATGAGATCAAAGTTAATTCGTCAGAGTAGAGAACTGCATAAACTATTTCCTATTGATTTTCTTCAGTCCTTTATTCTGTGTGTAAATCTCCAGCGGAGCCCATGCTCTTTCGACATAATTCGTGCCTTTAAAAACATTGCTCACCATCTGTGCAACTTATAAATTACATCTCAATCTCCAATTATTATATTAAGCATTTCTACAATAATGAAGTCATTTTTTCGACACGATAATAACGAGTTTCTTATCTTGACATCTACTTGTGTTAGATGGTCTACAAGAAACTATGTTGTCACTTTCTGCGGGTGTGAGCTATTTTGTTTTTGGAAGTGCTGTGATTATTCTTTATCGGCATAGTTTCACCCTATATTATGAATCAATCGACTAACTCGAGTGGCCTTTTTCCTTGAATGTCTAGTTGTTAATCCCTGTTGATGTGGACTTGAACCATATCCTGACTAGGTCAATCACCGTTTGCGCTGGCTTAGTGCCTCCTTGGTTTCTAAAAGACACTGAATACTACTACACTAAACCTATGTTTGTGCTTGGATATTCGCTTGTTTTGGAGCAGTCTATAGTCACTGGTCTCCAAAACCATATTTTCAGTCGCTTAAGTGTTACACTAACAAGGAAACCTTCCGAAAATGGTAGTTGCAGTGAAAGATATGGCCTATGCCAATTGGAAGAGCTGTAACAGAGATGAGCATTCCCAAAAAATTAGCTGCTCATAGCAATAGGATCAAGAAATATAAGGGGTGGAAGTTCGGGAAACCGCAAGGTTGGACAAGGGGGAAAAGTGCAGATTCCGCAAAAAAGGGGCACGGCAAAATACAATGCTGAGAAGTGATTTATAGAAAGAGACTTGCCAAAATAGGGAACAAATGAAGGCCACCAGTAGGGTTAACAGTGTTGCCAACTGTAATGAAAAGTATATGTTTTGCAAAGAGCACTATATGAAGTGAGTGCAATATTCAGTGTCATGTAGAACATAGGATATGACGTGCATAATCAGTGGTACAATCTAACAAAAGAAAATAGAAAAACAGAAGTAAAAAATACGGAAATGACGAAGTTGGCCATAATGCGCCACATTTGATCACGAGCTGTGCATATTAGAATGAACAAAACTAGAAAGCACCAACTATGCAGGAAACCAACGTACCTAGAGTCGAAAGAAAAACGAGTTCCATAGTTGACAGCACTGGCCATGAAAATCCAGACAAGTCCATTATAGTTAGGCCACTCGCATCACAAAAAGAAAATTCCGGCAAGAGACATTAGCATTCGCATAATTTGTACATGCTCGTCCACATTGTACGTGCAGTTGTTCGATGAGACAATGGTCCAAACAGAAGATACATTTGCAGTGAGTACAGCGGAATACAACCAATCCGTAACACATGGTACAATGATCGCCTGTGAATGTCTCGAAACAGTACTCTAGAGGTTTCGGAACCTTTGGTTTTTTTAAATTACAGATCCGCACCTGTAGAAAGCAAACAAAATCAAAGGCTTGATATGCTGTGTGTTGCTGTCTGCAATACTATCACCGCGTATATGATATATCCAGAGTGTCCCACTTAACTCTGCAACTGAAAGAGTTTCAAAGCGAAACAAAATGTGACACATCCAGTTGTGCAGGAATGTACCCATGTCAGCGGGCGACAAACTTCTGTGAGACGCAAGTGCTCCCAAGTCCGCCATCATAGGTTCCTAGGGGCCAACTTCAAAATTTCAAATAGCACCATCGGTCGAGTTATATTTCTTTCGATAAATCATGGAATATGCAACAACGCATGTTAGAAATATTTACTATATGGGATTTCAAAATGGCCGCCAAATATATCTGCTCGGTGACAAGAACAACGTGCATTTTGACGGCCATTTTGAAACCCGAGCTTCATATGGCAAATGTTTCTTATAGGCGGTGTTGTATCTATCCAGAGGAATATCATCCGCCCCCTCTTCCCATTTCAAATGTTGCGGTTGACCCCTCGAGCCTTATGATGGGGACCCTGGGGACTTGCTTCTTACAAGGTTTTCTTGGCCCTCGGCATGAGTACATTCCCGTGCAATTGAATTTCCAGCATCTCTTTTCGCTTCGCAGGAATTTGAGATCACAATGTTCGATGCCATGTTAAGACACAACATATATTTGTGGCGGCCATTTTGAAAAACATGCTTTCAGGTCACAAAGTTTGGTGGGACACCCTGTATATTCCCACATACGACCCAACCATCACATAATGTTTACTTCTATTATAGATTGTGGGCTCAACCCAACCATTTCATGTTCCCCGACTTGGCATTGCCTCAATCACTCTAGCATTGATGCATTCCGTCTGATGCCTGCGCCCCCCTTTTTGCGGAATCTGCACTCTTCCCCCTTATCCAACCTTGCTGTTTCCCGAACTTCCACCCCTTATATTTCTTGAGCCTATTGCTATGGGCAGCTACTTTTTTGGGAATTCTCATCTCTGTCACAGCTCTTTCAATTGGCATAGGCCATATCTTTCACTGCAACTATCATTTTCGGAAGGTTCCCTTGTAAGCTATGCTGAGCTAACATCGTTTTAGAAATGCACAATAATTACAGTTGTTTGGCCGTCGCACCAAACGTTTTATGCATTAGTTGAAGTGTCCTTACGTTACATAGTAAATGTTTGACTTTCATATCGAGCTCTTTCCATGTCAATGCTTGACTTTCATATCAAGCCTTTCTATATTCGTGCTTGACTTTTATATCAAGCTGTTGTGCATTTACAGGCAGTTGCCTTCGTAGCAAGTATTTGAGCCTGTTTAACATCACGCCATGTACCATTATATTAAATATTGTTTACTTTTGTCCGATTTACATTGGAAGATGGTTCCTAGGTGTTTACGGCTAATGTTTACGTATTCTGAACGTAATATCAAGCTGTTAAGTGTCTATATCTTGAGGCCTTTATTTCTAGCAAATCAACTGCACTGGGGGCATTCCATTACTTGTATATTGAGCATAATGTGCTTCTATTCTTTTTCATCGTGGAAAAGTCTTTTATAGTGTCTAAGATTTACCTTAAGTTTGTCTGAAGCCTCGCGTCTAGCTGTTCATTTCCATGGATCAAAACGCACAGTTCAATTAGAGATGTCTACATCCTCAGTTTTTGTTTTCTATGCCGAACCTTCTGAATAACTTCAATTTGGGTTTTATCTACTTCAGATCTATATCGGAACAATGTTTTACTTTTTCCCGAGGATGGAACATTACATTGGCTGTTGAATAAATTTTTGCCATGAGTTTTATGATAAGTTTGGTAAAAGAAATGGTGTACCCATTAATCATGCTTTAGGTAAACCCTGTGCACAAGGTAAGCGCGCACTTATACTTTTATACACTTATATGCTTATAGTCTTATAGTCTTATTTTTCTTTCTACTTATCCTTTGATGTGTGTATCTTTAAATGTTCTTGGTAATCTTGTCTGTTTACATTTATACTGTGTCCTTTGAATTTTGTTTTTGTTTGTCTATGAGTAGGCTTTCAATTGCAAAAACTTGCTTTTATTAATTTCTTATTAAGTAGCAAGAAGTACATATTTGAAATGTCTTACATACAATGGTTCAATGAATAATTAATATACATATGAGTGTCATTCTTATTTTCGGTTAATTCAGAATTATTTGAGTCAGTTTTAGTCATGAAATTGGACGAAAAATTATAGACTTAGCTGCTATGATGCTTTAAACTTTTCTTTTATTTTTTCTTTGTAATTTGTTCGATAGCACAGTGAGCAGTTACATTCCTGCTTGTCAAATATTTTTGCTGTTTAAACTAAACTTCTAGCTAGCAAGAGGTTTCGCTTAAGTCCGTCGTTATGCGTTCGCTTAAGCAAATGTTGCATTTAAAACCTTTTTGCATTCAATTTTTTTAATGTCTATCCGAGTTCTCCAGTAATCAATAACCATAACAGGATGGCGACCCTGCTAAATTTCAGTGTTTCCACACTGAAGGGTGCTAGAGCCTTAGAAACTTTGGGCAGTTCGAGGCGCTACAGCCACTACGAGGCCACTTTTTAGAAACAACCCAAAATTGTGATGCTGTGGATTTCGGTAAGGGTGACTGAAACTATGATATATTGTAGATATTGTGATTCTGAGAAAAGGTCTTAATGGGCACAACAACTAATCACTGACCGTTTGGCCCCTACGAGGCCACTTTTTGAAAGTAACCAAAAATGGTGATGTTGTGGATTTCGATAAAAATGACTGGAACTGATATGTTCTAGATATTGTGATTCTGAGAAAATGTCCAATTGGGCACAGCCAATAAATACTAACCGTTTGCCCAATGCAGGATAACTTCTTTGAAAGTAACTAAAGATGGTGATGTTCTGGATTTCGGTAAAACATGACTGAAAATGTGATATGTTGTAGATCTTGCGAATCCAAGAAAACGTATTAATGGGCACAAACACTAACCGATGACGGTTTAGCCACAACGTGCCAACTTGCTTGATAGTAACCGAAGATGGTGATGGCCTGGATTTCGGTGGCCACAACCAAAATTACGTACCGCTTGGCCACTACAAGACCACTTTTTTAAAAAGTGACGGAATATGGTGATGTTCTGGATTTCGTTAAAAATGACTGCAAATGTGATATGTTGCAGATATTGTGGTTCCGAGAAAAGGTCTTAATCACTGACCGTTTAGCCACCACCTGGCCAGTTTTCCTGAAAGAAACCGAAAATTGTGATGATCTGTATTTAGGTTAAAATGACTGAAACTGTGATATGCTGTAGATCTTGTAGTTCTGAGAAAAGGTCTTTAGGGCACAAACACTAATCACTCACCGTTTGGCCACTCCAAGGCCACTTTTTTGAATAATCGAAAATATTCATGTTCTGGATTTCAGTAAACGTGTCTGAAACTGGGATATGTTCTAGATATTGTGATTCTGAGAAAAGTTCTTAATGGGTATAACCAATAATCACTGACCGATTTGCCACTACGAGTTCAATTTTTGAAAGTAACCAAAAATGGTGATGTGGATTTCGATAAAAATGGCTGAAACTGATATGTTGTAGATATTGTGATTCTGAGAAAATGTCCTAATGAGTACAACCAATAATACTAACCGTTTGGCCAATACAGGGCCACTTTTTTCAAAGTAACTAAAGATGGTGATGTTCTGGTTTTCGGTAAAAACGACTGAAAATGTGATATGTTGCAGATATTGTGGTTCCGAGAAAATCTCTTAATGGACAAAACCAGTAATCACTGACCATTTGGCCACCACCTGGCCAGTTTTTAAAAGTAACCGAAAATGATGATGCCCTAGATTTCAATAAAGATGACAAACTGTGATATGTTGTAGATATTGCGTTTCTGAGAAAAGGTCTTAGTAGTATTAAAATGGCAGTTCTGCGCCACTGACCCTCTACCCACTTTCTCAGTCCCGCCTGAAGCAGACAACGAATTTGCCAGTGCCACCTGACACACTATGCCGGATGAAAGAGGGACGATACAAGAAATCGAGCACCATGTAACATACACCCACGGTCTTTTACGACCTCCATTTTAGGGGTGTATGTGTTCCTTTTTATGAGCACTATCTCAACCCCTATTTTAACATAACAGTAATTACATAAGATTCATTCCCTTTTTCAACCCCTATTTTAGCAGACAATGAATATCTATGTAACATAGCAAAGATAATACAAGAGTATGGATTATTTTCTAACTCCTATTTTAATATAACGGAAAATGACATAAGAATACGTAACATAGCAGAGCTAATAAAAGACTATGGCTTATTTTTCAACCGTTATAAGACTATGTAACATTGCAGGGGTGTACTCACTCCAACCCTTTATCAACATAACAGAAATAGCAGACAATGAGCAAAGATTACAATCGAACACCCACGGTGTACAGATAGTCATTTTAGAAAGTGTATTCATTCATTCTCTTTGATGACCATTTTTTCACCCCTAATTGAAATTACATAGCAGAGCAGATAATACATAAGATTCGTTTCTTTTTATGAGCACTTCTTCAACCCCTATTTGAACATTTTAACAATGCAGAAATTTATGAACACATTCTCCACTCCTATTTTAACGTAGCAGTTATTTCGTTCTCAACCCCTAATTTAACATAGCAGAAATGACTCAAACATGTCCCCTAACTACTGACCATCGTGAACAAAGGTCAAACTCAAAAACGAAACAACATATCGAGATGCTGTTTCCACATTTAACAAGAGGTCATCAGGTACTACATGTCTCAAAATTACTGACCATCAAGGTCAAAGGTCAAAATACTTAAAACCTAATAACTCGAAAACGGAGCCACACAATGAGGTGGTGTTTCCACATTTCGTAATTGGTCATCAACTACTGCAAGTTCCAAAATAATGATCATCGAGGTCAAGGGTCAAACTCGGAAACGGATCCACATATCGAAGTGGTATTTCCACATTTAGTAATTGGTCATCAACTACTACAAGTTCCGAGACAACGATCATCGAGGTCAAAGGTGAAAATACTTAGAACCTAATAACTCGTAAACGAAGCAACGTATTGAGGTGTTGTTTCCTCATTTAGTAAATTTGTGTGATCTATTCAATTTTGTACCAAGCAGAAAAAAAGAGAAGAAGGAATAAATTTGAGTGGCTTATTTACTTTTGTATTAATGAGAAAGAAATCAAAGAAACACAATAGTAGTAGAAAATGGATCGATCTGGAACATATGAGGACATAAGAGGACAACTCACAAGCCCCTGAGAATTTCACTACCGTACAGCGTGACCCACGGTCTTTTACGACCTCCATTTTAGGGGTGAATTTATTCCCTTTTATGAGCACTTTTTAGGGGGTGTACTCGTTCTCTTTTACAAGCACATTTTAGGGGTGAACTCGTTCCCATTTTTGATCATATTTTCCAACCCCTATGAACACATAGAAGAGCAGATAACACATAACACTACGTAACACACAGCAGAACAGATAACACATAAGAGTACGTAACATAACAAGGGTGTATTCATTCTCTTTTATGAGCATATTTTTCAACCCCTATTTTAACATAGGAGATAACACATAAGATTACGAACACATAGAAGAGCAGATAACACATAAGGCTACGTAACACAAAGCAGAGCAGATAACACATAAGAGTACGTAACATAACAAGGGTGAACTCGTTCTCTTTTATGAGCACTTTTTCAAACGTTATTTTAACATAGCAGATAACACATAAGACTACGAATACATAGAAGAACAGATAACACATAGCACTACGTAACACATAGCTGAACAGAAGACTACATAACATAACAAGGGTGAACCCGTTTCCTTTTATGAGAATATTTTCCAAACCCTATTCTGAACATAGCAGATAACACATACAAGAGCAGATAACACATAGCACTATTTTCACATAGAAGAGCAGAAGACTACATAACATAGCAGGGTGAACTCGTTCTCTTTTATGAGCACCTTTTAAATGGTGTACTAGTTCTCTTTTACGACCTCCATTTTAGGGGTGAACTCGTTCCCTTTTATGAGCATATTTTTCAACCCCTATTTTAACATAGCAGATGACACATAAGATTACGAACACATATAAGAGCAGAAGACTACATAACATAGCAGGGGTGAACTCGTTCTCTTTTATGAGCATATTTTACAACCCCTATTTTAACATAACAGAAATGACATAAGAATACGTAACATAGCAGATAACTCATTCCAACACTTATTTCAAGATAACGAGCAAAGATTACAATCGAACACCCACGGTCTACGGATAATCATTTTAGAGGGTTTATTCATTCACTCTCTTTGATGACCATTTTTTTCCACCGCTAATAGAAATTACATAGCAGAGCAGATAATACATAAGATTTGTTCCCTTTTATGAACACTTTTTAGGGGTATTTCGTTCTGATTGAACATTTTAACATAGCAGATATTTATGAACACATTCTCCCCCCTTATTTTAACGTAGCACTGATTTCGTTCCCAACCCTTAATTTAACATAGCAGAAATGACACAAGCATGTCCCCAAACTACTGACCATCGTGAAAAAAGGTCAAACTCGAAAACAGAGTCACATTTAGTAATTGGTCATTAGGTACTACATGTCCCAAAATTAGTGGCCATCGAGGTCAAAGGTCAAAATACTTAAAACCCAATAACACGAAAATGGAGCCACACATTGAGGTGGTGTTTCCACATTTAGTAACTGGTCATCAACTACTACAAGTTCCAAAATAATGATCATCGAGGTCAAAGGTCAACATACTTAAAACCTAATAACTCAAAACAGAGAAACATATTGAGGTGCTGTTTCCACATTAAGTAATCGACCACCAACTACTACAAGTTAGAAAATACTGATCATCGAGGTCAAAGGTCAACATACTTAAAACCTAATAACACGAAAACTGAGCAAAATATTGAAGTGCTGTTTCCAAATCTATTAACTGGTCATCAACTACTACAAGTTCCAAAATAATGATCATCGAGGTCAAAGGTCAAAATACTTAAAACCTAATAACTCGAAAAATGAGCAAAATATTGAGGTGCTGTTTCCACATTTAGCAATTGGTCATCAACTACTACAAGTTCCAAAATAATGATCATCGAGGTCAAAGGTCAATTTACTTAAAACCTAATAACTTGAAAACTGAGCAAAATATTGAAGTGCTGTTTCCAAATCTAGTAACTGGTCATCAACTACTACAAGTTCCAAAATAATGATCATCAGGGTCAAAGGTCAAAATACTTAAAACCTAATAACTCGAAAATGGATCCACATATTGAGGTGGTGTTTCCACATTTAATAATTGGTTAGCAACTACTACAAGTTCTAAAATAATGATCATCGAGGTCAAAGGTCAACTTACTTAAAACGTAATAACTTGAAGACTGAGCAAAATATTGAAGTGCTGTTTCCAAATCTAGTAACTGGTCATCAACTACTACAAGTTCCAAAATAATGATCATCGAGGTCAAATGTCAAAATACTTAAAACTTAATAATTCGAAAAATGAGCAAAATATTGAGGTGCTGTTTCCACATTTAGTAATTGGTCTTCAACTACTACAAGTTCCAAAATAATGATCATCGAGGTCAAAGGTCAGCATACTTAAAACCTAATAGCTCGAAAACGGAGCCAGCATTGAAGTGCTGTTTCCACATTTAGTAATTGGTCATCAACTACTACAAGTTCCAAAATAATGACCATCAGGGTCAACGGTCAAATACTTAAAACCTAATAACTCGAAAATGGATCCACATATTGAGGTGGTGTTTCCACATTTAATAATTGGTTAGCAACTACTACAAGTTCCAAAATAATTATCATCGAGGTCAAAGTTCAGAATACTTAAAACCTAATAACTCGAAAACGGAGCCACATGTTGTAATTCGTCATCAACTACTACAAGTTCCATAATAATGACCATCGAGGTCAAAGGTCAAAACTCGAAAATGGAGCCAAGTTTTGAGATGCTGTTTCCAAATCTAGTAATTGGTCATTAACTACTACAAGATTCAAAAATAATGGTCATCGAGGTCAAAAGTCAATCTCGTAAATGAAACCACATATTGAGATAACGTTTCCTCATTTAGTAAATTTGTGTGATCTATTCAATTTTGTACAAAGCAGAGAAAAAGTGAAGAAGGAATAAATTTGAGTGGCTTTTTACTTTTGTATTAATGAGAAAGAAATCAAAGGAGCACAATTTTAACTAGCGCAGAATTTCTGTACCTTTTTGGGCTATTCAAATGGATTAACAAGAAGGAGAGCAAAGATATGCCATATTAACTAGCTGAGAATTGTATGTCATCTTGTATTATTAAACTAAACGAAGGGCTAAATTTGAGAAAGCGAACATAGACTATTTTACTCAAATTTGGATGGAGTATTTATGTTTGTATGAACCAGAAAAAAATGAAGAAGGTTCAATTTTTCTGTACAATTTTGTACTACCCAAATAAACGAAAATTTATTTTTTATCAATCACAAGAAAATCAAAAAAGGGTCATTTTATACCTTTTTGGTGCTATTCAAATAATAGACAGAACAAATTTCAGTGCTCTTTTTGTACCAATCAGGAGAAAAGCAAAGATATGCCATTTTAACTATTTAAACAAACGAAAGGATAAATTTGAATGACCTATTCAATTTTGTACCAACGAGAAATACCATTTTGTACTACTCCAATAAACGAAGTAATACCAGTAAAAAGAAGCGAAGATTAGGTGAATTATTTTCTTTTGTACCAACTGGAAAAGAGAAGAAGAACTACTTTAACTAGCACAGAATTTATGTAACTTTTGAACTACTGAAATGTTCTATTTTTGTATCAATCAGAAAAAAAAGAAGAAGAGCCATTTTAACAAGTTCATAATTTCTGTAACGAAAGAATAATTTCGATGTTCTACTTTTTATTCCAACGAGAAAAAATGAACTAGCTGAATATTTAAATATACGAAAGAATAAATTTAAGTGACCTATTCAATTTTGTACCAATGAAAAATGGCTCAGCAAGAGGCGAAGAAGAACTATTTTATATAATTTTACTACTCAAATAAACAACGGAGAATTTAGTTTTGTACCACCAAGAAAAAAGAGAAATTGCACCATTTTGGAGTACTCAAATAAACAAAGGACTTATAATTTGTGTCAACTCTAAAAAGGGTCATTCTGTATTATTTCAACAAACAAAACGAAAAAGCAAAAAAGGACCATTTTAAACTAGTCTAATAAACGAAGGTATAAGTATGAGTGAGACCAGAGAAAAAAACGAAGAAAACCCATTTTAACTAACTGAGAATTTCTGTACCTTTTTGTACTATTTAAACAAACGAAACATTTTGTACTACTCAAATAAACGAAAGAAAAAACGAAAAAAGACCAATTTAACTAGCTCAGAATTTATATACGTTTTGTTTAGTGTCCTACTTTTTGTACCACCGTCAAATGCCATTTTAACCAGCTCAGTAGTATTCAAATAAACAAAAAACCGAAGAAGGATCATTTTCACTAGCTCGGAATGTCTGTACTTTTGTGCCATTCAAACAAATGAAAAAACTAAATTTGGATGGAGTATTATTTTTTGTGCCAAGCAGAAAAAGGAAAGAATTTGTACTGACCAGAAAAGGTGAAGAAGGATCATTTTATACCTTTATTTGCTATTTAAATAAACGAAGGAATAAATTTGAGTGATCTATTCAATTTTATACCAATCAGAAGAAAAGCAAAGAAGGGCCATTTTAACTAGCTGAGTATTTTTGTGCTACACAAATCAACAAATGAATAAATTTGAGTGACTTATTCAATTTGGTATCAACAAGAAATACCATTTTAAATAACTCAGCATTTTATACCTTTTTTGTGGTATTTAAATAAACGAAGAAAGCGAAGGAGGTCCAATATAGCTAACACAGAATTTTATACCATTTTGTACTAATCAAATAAACGAAGGAATAAATTTTTGTGACCTATTCAGTTTTGAAAACAAGCAGGAAAAGAAAAGAATTAACATTTTGTACTAATCAAATAAACCAAGGAATAAATTTAGATGGCCTATTTAGTTTTGTACCAACCACGAAAAAAAGCGAAGAAGTTCCATTTTAACTAGCTCAATATTTCTGTACCATATTAACTCACTCAAAGAAACGAAAGAATAAATTTTGAGTGGCTTAAGCAAAGAAAGTCAATTTGTACCTTTTGTGCTATTAAAACTGAGTGGCCTATTCAATTTTATACCAAGTAGAAAAAATTTTGTTTGCAATTAAAAAAACGGAGAAGGTCTATTTTATGTTCATTTTGTACTACTCAAATTCTACTTTCTGTACCAACCAGAGAAAAACAAAGAAATACCATATTCTGTTACTCAAACAAACGACGGAATAATCTCAGAATTTCTATACCTTTTTGTGTTATTCAAATAAACGAAGGAATAAATTTGTGTGACCTATTCACTTTTATAGCAAGCCCCTTTTAGTTTTATACCAACCATGAAGGTCCATTATAACATTTTGTATCACTCTATTTCATTTTTGTAACAATCAGAAGAAAACAGCTCAGAATTTTATACCTTTGTGGTGTTACACTGAAGTCTCAATTTTTCCTGCCATTAACAACATATTTGAACGTAAGATTTAATCAACCAGAGTTGCGTTATACATTGAATTTTAACTTAATTCTGTAGAGCTGACTCCATAGCAATTATGACAGCATGCTTGGCTATTTTTATCACAGCAGAAGGAATCATGTCAAAGTATGAATCAACTCATCAAGGAAAAAAGTTCCATGTTCCATACCATCTATAAACAGTGCTGCAGATATTTAAGCAACGTTACGAATGCGTTACCTAACAGTTGTATTGCTAGTCTCCTTCCTCGTCTAAGTCAAAAAGACAAATATATATTTTTGCATTTATGTATTTTATTATAATGGAATATAAGATTATGTAGTATATTTGGAAAATAATAGGACATACATCATGATGTTATATTGCTTGAAACATATTATTAAAGACGGAGAATGCATAGAATGTTTTTATTGTAGATGTATAAAAATTATTTATTTGATTGGTTTTTGCTGAAGAGCAGAAAAGTGACTAGCATGGAAATTGTTTACGTTTCACCAAGAGAAAAAGAAATTCAGCGTGAAAACGAAAAACCTATACTGTTAATTCACCCGTCTGACCCTGATTTGCCAGAAGATGAATTACGTGATAAAGTGAGAATCATATATCCAACACAAAAAATAGAAGAAGTGTATTATTTTAGACGCTATAATAGATATAATGATGAAAAACTCCCGGAAAGTGATGATGACAGTGTTTAAAATATTACCTGTTTTGAACTGGAAGCTAATGAGTGCAAGTGTACTAGTGAAAGTATTAGTGATACATGTGTTATACAATTATTTAATGTGTTTACACCAAATTCAGTATTATTATGTGAGGCATGTTCTAAACATAATGAGAATGAAAAAGATCACAACTGTTTGCTGCAGTATGATAACGAATTATTGCAAAAAGGTGTGGACGATCTTAATTAGATGTGAAATGAGAGAGAAAATCTATAAACTTTATATAAAGAAGCATTTTAAAGGTTGTAATATTAAGAACACTTATACTTTGGAGAAAAAATTTAATCTGGTATATGAATACATTACAGCGTGTGATTATTATATCCACAAAATAGTAGAAATATTTTTAGAGAAAGATAAACAATTATTTAATTCTGTAAATGAACACTGAGACATTGTAGCATATGCATTTGATTGTGTATGAATAGAAGAACTTGAACTGTTAACTGGATCAATTTGTAGTATTGGCAACTGAATTTCAATGAGAGTCAATTTAAATTGTTCTCTGGATGACACAAAAATATACAAAATGTAACACCACAAAGGTATAAAATTCTGAGCTGTTTTCTTCTGATAGTTACAAAAATTAAATAGAGTAATACAAAATGTTATAATGGACCTTCATGGTTGGTATAAAACTAAAAGGGGCTTGCTATAAAAGTGAATAGGTCACACAAATTTATTCCTTCGTTTATTTGAATAACACAAAAAGGTATAGAAATTCTGAGATTATTCCTTCGTTTGTTTGAGTAACAGAATATGGTATTTCTTTGTTTTTCTCTGGTTGGTACAGAAAGTAGAATTTGAGTAGTACAAAATGTACATAAAATAGACCTTCTCCGTTTTTTTAATTGCAAACAAATTTTTTTCTACTTGGTATAAAATTGAATAGGTCACTCAGTTTTAATAGCACAAAAGGTACAAATTGACCTTTGCTTAAGCCACTCAAAATTTATTCTTTCGTTTCTTTGAGTTAGTTAATATGGTACAGAAATATTGAGCTAGTTAAAATGGAACTTCTTCGCTTTTTTTTCGTGGTTGGTACAAAACTAAATAGGCCATCTAAATTTATTCCTTGGTTTATTTGATTAGTACAAAATGTTAATTCTTTTCTTTTTCTGCTTGTTTTCAAAACTGAATAGGTCACAAAAATTTAATCCTTCGTTTAATTGATTAGTACAAAATTGTATAAATTTCTGAGTTAGCTATATTGGACCTCCTTCGCTTTCTTCGTTTATTTAAATACCACAAAAAAGGTATAAAATGCTGAGTTATTTAAAATGGTATTTCTTGTTGATACCAAATTGAATAGGTCACTCAAATTTATTCATTTGTTGATTTGTGTAGCGCGAAAATACTCAGCTAGTTAAAATGGCCCTTCTTTGCTTTTCTTCTGATTGGTATAAAATTGAATAGATCACTCAAATTTATTCCTTCGTTTATTTAAATAGCACATAAAGGTATAAAATGATACTTCTTCACCTTTTCTGGTCAGTACAAATTCTTTCCTTTTTCTGCTTGGCACAAAAAATAATACTCCATCCAAATTTAGTTTTTTCATTTGTTTGAATGGCACAAAAGTACAGACATTCCGAGCTAGTTAAAATGATCCTTCTTCGGTATTTTGTTTATTTGAATACTACTGAGCTGGTTAAAATGACATTTGACGCTGGTGCAAAAAGTAGGACACTAAACAAAACGTATATAAATTCTGAGCTAGTTAAATTGGTCTTTTTTCGTTTTTTCTTTCGTTTATTTGAGTAGTACAAAATGTTTCGTTTGTTTAAATAGTACAAAAAGGTACAGAAATTCTCAGTTAGTTAAATTGGGTCTTCTTCGTTTTTTTTCTCTGGACTCACTCATATTTATACCTTCGTTTATTAGACTATTTTAAAATGGTCGTTTTTTGCTTTTTCGTTTTGTTTGTTGAAATAATACAGAATGACCCTTTTTAGAGTTGACACAAATTATAAGTCCTTTGTTTATTTGAATACTCCAAAATGGTGCAATTTCTCTTTTTTCTTGGTGGTACAAAACTAAATTCTCCATTGTTTATTTGAGTAGTAAAATTATATAAAATAGTCCTTCTTCCTCTTTTGCTGAGCCATTTCTCATTGGTACAAAATTGAATAGGTCACTTAAATTTTTTCTTTCGTATATTTAAATATTCAGCTAGTTCATTTTTTCTCGTTGGCATAAAAAGTAGAACATCGAAATTATTCTTTCGTTACAGAAATTATGAACTTGTTAAAATGGCTCTTCTTCGTTTTTTCTGATTGATACAAAAATAGAACATTTCAGTAGTTCAAAAGTTACATAAATTCTGTGCTAGTTAAAGTAGTTCTTCTTCTCTTTTCCAGTTGGTACAAAAGAAAATAATTCACTTAATCTTCGCTTCTTTTTTACTGGTATTGCTTCGATTATTGGAGTAGTACAAAATGGTATTTCTCGTTGGTACAAAATTGAATAGGTCATTCAAATTTATCCTTTCGTTTGTTTAAATAGTTAAAATGGCATATCTTTGCTTTTCTCCTGATTGGTACAAAAGGACCACTGAAATTTGTTCCGTCTATTATTTGAATAGCACAAAAAGGTTTAAAATGACCCTTTTTTGATTTTCTTGTGATTGATACAAAAATAAAATTTCGTTTATTTGGGTAGTACAAAATTGTTCAGAAAAATTGAACCTTCCTTATTTTTTTCTGGTTCATGCAAACATAAATACTCCATCCAAATTTGAGTAAAATGGTCCATGTTCGCTTTCTCAAATTTAGTCCTTCGTTTAGTTTAAATAATACAATGTGAAATACAATACTCAGCTAGTTAATATGGCATATCTTTGCTCTCCTTCTTGTTAATCCATTTGAATAGCCCAAAGAGGTACAGAAATTCTGCGCTAGTTAAAATTGTGCTTTTTTGATTTCTTTCTCATTAATACAAAATTAAATAAGCCACTCAAATTTATTCCTTCTTCACTTTTTTTCTGCTTTGTACAAAATTCAATAGATCACACAAATTTACTAAATGAGGAAACGTTAACTTAATATGTGGTTTCATTTACGAGATTGACTTTTGACCTCGATGACCATTATTTTTGAAACTTTTAGTAGTTGATGACCAATTACTAGATTTGGAAACAGCATCTCAATACTTGGCTCCGTTTTCGAGTTTTGACCTTTGACCTCGGTGGTCATTATTTTGGAACTTTTAGTAGTTGATGACCAATTACAACATGTGGCTCCGTTTTCGAGTTATGAGGTTTTAAGTATTCTGACCTTTGACCTCGATGATCATTATTTTGGAACTTGTAGTAGTTGCTAACCAATTATTAAATGTGGAAACACCACCTCAATATGTGGATCCATTTTCGAGTTATTAGGCTTCAAGTATTTGACCGTTGACCCTGATGGTCATTATTTTGGAACTTGTAGTAGTTGATGACCAATTACTAAATGTGGAAACAGCACTTCAATGTGTGGCTCCGTTTTCGAGTTATTAGGTTTTAAGTATTTTGACCTTTGACCTCGATGGTCATTATTTTGGAACTTGTAGTAGTTGATGACCAATTACTAAATGTGGAAACAGCACCTCAATACGTTACTCTGTTTAAGAGTTATTTGCGTTTAAATATTTTGACCTTTGACCTCGATGATCATTATTTTGGAACTTGCACTGGTTGATGACCAATTACTAAATGTGGAAACACCATCTCAATATGTGGCTCCGTTTACGAACTATTAGGTTTTAAGTTTTTTGACATTTGACTTCGATGGTCATTATTTTGGAACTTGTAGTAGTTTGTAACCCATTACTAAATTTGGAAACACCATCTCAATATGTCGCTCCGTTTTCGAGTTATTATGTTTTAAGTATTTTGACCTTTGACCTCGATGGTCATTATTCTGGAACTTGTAGTAGTTGATGATCTATTACTAGATTTAGAAACAGCACCTCAATACGTTGCTCCGTTTTCGAGTTATTAGGTTTTTAATATATTGACCTTTGAAGTTGATGGTCATTATTTTCGAACTTGTAGTAGTTGATGATCAACTAAATGTGGAAACACCATATCAATATGTTTCTCCGTTTCCGTGTTATTAGGTTTTAAGTATATTGACCTTTGACCTCGATGGCCATTATTTTCGAACTTGTAGTAGTTGATGATCAATTACTAAATGTGGAAACACCATATCAATATGTGGCTCCGTTTCCGAGTTATTAGGTTTTAAGTATATTGACCTTAGACTTCGATGGTCATTATTTTCCGAACTTTTACTAGTTGATGATCTATTACTATATTTGGAAACACCATCTCAATATGTGGCTCCGTTTTCGAGTTTTGATCTTTGACCTCGATGGTCAGTAGTTGATTACCAATTGCTAGATGTGGAAACATCACCTCGATATGTTGTTTCGTTCTTGAGTTTGACCTTTGTTCACGATGGTCAGTAGTTTGGGGACATGCTTGTGTCATTTCTGCTATGTTAAATTAAGGGTTGGGAACGAAATCAGTGCTATGTTAAAATAGGGGTGGAGAATGTGTTCATAAATTTCTATGTTAAAATGTTCAAATAGGGGTGGAAAAAATAACCATCAAAGAGAATGAATGAATACACGCTCTAAAATGACTATCTTTGCTCATTGTCTGCTATTTCTGTTATGTTAAAATAAGGGTTGGAATGAGTAAACCCCTGCTATGTTACATAATCTTATGTGTTTCTGCTATGTTACGTATTCTTATGTCATTTCTGTTATATTAAAATAGGGGTTGGAAAATATGCTCATAAAAGAGATCGAGTTCACCCCTAAAATGGAGGTCATAGAAGGGAATGAGTTCACCCTGCTATGTCATGTAGTCTTATGTGTTATCTACTATGTTAAAATAGGAGTTGAAAAATATGCTCATAAAAGGGAACGACTTCACCCCTAAAAATTGCTCATAAAAGAGAACGAGTATATCCTTGCTATGTTACGTAGTCTTATGCTCTTATATGTGTTCGTAGGGAAATGAATATTATGTATTCTCTGCTATGTTAAAATATGGGTTGGGAAATAGGCCATACTCTGGTATTAGCTCTGCTATGTTTAAATAAGGGTTGAAAAATATGCTCATAAAAGGGAACGAGTTCACCCCTAAAAATGGTCATAAAAGAGAACGAGTACACCCCGTAAAGAGTGCTCATAAAAGGGAATAAATTCACCCCTAAAATGGAGGTCGTAAAAGACCGTGGGCTCACGATGTACGGTGCTCAATTTCTCAGGGGCTTGTGAGTTGTTCTCATATGTCCTCATATGGCCCAGATCGATACATTTTCTACTACTCATAATTTTAACTAACTGAGAATTTCTGTACCTTTTTGGGTTATTCAAATAAACGCAAAAATTGATTTGGATGGAGTATTTATTTTTCGACTAACAAGAAAGAAAGCAAAGATATGCCATATTAACTAACTGAGAATTTTATATCATCTTGTACTATTTAAACAAACGAAGGAAGAAATTTGAATGACCTATTCAATTATGTACCGGCGAAAAATGCCATTTTATCTAGCTCAGAATTTTATATCATTTTGTACTACTCAAATAAACGAAAGAACATATTTGTGCTAACCAGGAAAAACGAAGAAGGACCATTTTAACTAACTCAATATTTTATACCCCTTTGTACTATTCCAATAAACGAAGGATTAAATTTGCACTAACCAGAAAAAAACGAAGAAGGACCGTTTTAACTAACTCATATCTTTATACTACTTAGTGTCATTTAAGGAAATGAATATATACATACGGACGTCTATCTCTTTTTGTAGCAATGAGAAAAAAGCGAAGAATAACCGTTTATAACTGGCTTAGATTTTTATGCTTTTTATGTCTTATGCTACACAAATAAACAAACGAATAAATTTGTAATAACCACAAAAAAGCGAAGCTCAGCTCAATATATCATTTGAGCTACTCAAACACATTTGACTGGCCTATTGAATTTTGTATCAACGAGAAATCTCATTTCCAGGCCATGTTTTACTATTTAAACAAACGAAGGGATAACTTTAAGAAAGCGAACATGGACCATTTTAACTAAATCAGAATTTTATATCATTTTGTAATACTCAAATTTGGATGGATTATTTAGTTTTGTACCAATTAGAAAATTGAATAAATTTGTACTGACCAGAAAAGGCGAAGAAGGATCAGCATTCTATACTTTTGTGCATTTATTGGGGTGTCCTATTTCCTTTTGTACCAACGAGAACCATTTTTAAGAGGCTTAGAATTTTATATTATCTTGTAATACTCTAATAAACAAAGGCATAAATATGAGTGAGCTATTTAATTTTGTGGCAACCAGAGGATCATTTTATACACATTTCTTACTACTCAAGTAAACGAAAGAACAAAATTGTTCTAACCAGAAAAAGCGAAAAAAGACGATTTTAACTAGCTCAGAATTTATATACGTTTTGTTTAGGTGTCTACCAAGAAAAATAAATGAAGGAATAAATTTGGGTAGAATATTTAGTTTTGTACCAAGCAAAATTAGAAAAAGAAGTGAAGAAGGAATAAAATTTGGATGGACTATTTTCTTATGTACCAAAAAAATGGAGAAAATTTGAGTAGCATATATACTTTTGTACCAACGACCAAAAAAACCAAAAGAGGAATAAATTTGGGTAACCTATTCAGTTTTGTACTAAGCAGAAAAAATTAAAGAATGAATAAAATTTAAATAGCTCAGTATTTATGTACATTTTGTATTACTAAAATAAACGAAGGAATAAAGTTGGATGTTCTACAGACGAAAACGAAGAAGGACCATTTTTTAAATTTTGTAGTACTTAAATATACGAAGGTATAAATCTGTGTGACCCATTCAGTTTTATTTGTATTACTCAAATAAAGAAACCTATTCAGATTTTCCGGCTTATTAAAAAGCGAATAAATTTCTATGTTTTACTTTTTTGTGCTCTACAAATAAACGAAGGAAAAGCAAAGACAGACCATTTTTAACTAGCTTAGAATTTATGTGCCTTTTGTAACGAAGGAACAAATTTGAGTGGTCTATTTGTGTATCAATCAGAAGGAGGATCATTTTAACTAATCCTGCTGCGAGTAGATCAATTAGTACATAGAATTTCAAAATAAAAACAGTATGGCATTATTGCGACTTACATTTTTGAATACATACGGATTAAACCACTATGGAAAAAATACCACTCTCTCCTTATGCTTATTTGTAAGCAGACTTAAGAGGACGAAGCATTCTAGCCAATAATTAGAAACGCACTAGTAGGGCGTCGATTCAGTAAACCCGTTATGTTTTAGAAAACAAATTCTTTCTTCTACGGTCTTCGGCATGCTGGATAGAAATTCGATTCTCTCGATCTTCTGTTATATCCGGCAACTTTACTTGGAAATTGACCCAATAAGCATCTGTTAACTTTATCCATATCTTAGAATTTTTCAGGTTACAGCTAGTAAAAGAAAACGAATAGATAATTTTGAGACAGTTCCATATGGGTAATTACAGTAGTAGTAGAAACGATATTTTTTAATTAAGTAGAGATAAGTAGAGAGAGTGTGAAAAAATTGATAATTAAATTTTAAATCATTATTATTATTATTTAAGAGATCAAAGGGAAGAATAAATTAATTTCAGTGGCATATGTACAAACAAGATATGCCATTTTACTATATGATCGTGTGCTTTTTAAACAAATGTAGGGAAATGCACTACTCAAATAAAAGATGGAATTCAGTTTTGTACCGGGCAAAAAAGGAGTGAAGAATTAATAAAATTTGAATGGAATATTTTCTTTTGTATCAGCTGGGAAAAGTGAAGGAATTTAGTTTTGTACCATTGTAAAAAACTGAGTATTTTGTACTATGTGTACCACCGAGAAAAATATTCAAATAAATGAAGGTATAAATTGGGATAGAATATTTAGTTTTGTACCAAGCAGAAATGTGTTGGCTTCTTTACTTTTGTATTATTGGTTGTGTCCATTACTGTTTTGAATTTTAGAGTATAAGTACAAATTCTTTGGTATTATTTTACAATGGCCGAAGTTTTTCATTTTCTGTGGTACAACGTAATGGTCTACAGTTTGATATTTTCGGTTACATAATGGTATACAGCTATGTTTTGTTGAGCATAATGTCCACTATCACGATGTGGTAGAGAATTATTTGAGGGATAGATATTTGTTTAATAGTCACTATTATCGCTTCTTTCGCTATGGGACAACACAGGACACTTTGGATGAGCTACTACAGTTTTGGAATCATGAGTGCGAGTTCAGGCCAAGTATCCAGATTGCAGATTTACTCCATTGCTTTACACGATGTGGTAAAACTGGCCTTTTTGCTTTATCTCCTGATACCTATCTGTTGGACCTCGCAGTATTTGGAAACTTGGTGAAAAAGAATAACAAATAGTTTTTCTCACAATAAAGCTATACATACAGAATAATCCATTATGGCAAAAAATACTACTTTCCCCTTATGCTTATTTGTGGTAGACTTAAGTGAATTTAGGTGGTATTACATTATACTTCGATAACCATAATTCCCCGATTAATAGTAGGTTTTAAAAGAACGATACATTGTGCAAGAAATTCCAATTAATAGCGGGATTGCACTGTGTTTATAAAATAATAATAATCTGTAATAGTGCAGTTTATTTTTCGAATGAGAGTAGGTTTTACAAGAACATTAAAACTTTTTAAATAGGTTACATTGCACAAGAGTTTTAAAGGTGAATTGTAGTGTACATTTTCTACTCTACCAGCAATAATGATGTCTAAGAGAGTTATTAGGTAAAGATAAAACTTACCCGATAACAATTTGCTAGTGGTGAACCAATTACACCACCATTTTGCGTATTTGGGGATTATGTTGCAAAGGACAAAGAGTTAAGAAGGAAGCTTGTAGTTTTTTTAACCCATTTATACCAGATGTAAGGCTAAATTCAATAGGGAAGAGGTGTACTACAAATTGTGCAAAAGTATTTGGGAGATATAAGTAAGTACTAGGATGGAATTAGCAGATGTGCAAATACAAAAGTTTCAGAAGATCTACAAAAAGAATATTACACAAGATTTTGCAGGAATTATAATTTTTGAATAGAAGGACAAGCCTATTAACACAATTTGTAACAAGGATGATTCCGTGGGTGTAGATTGTCTTAGATGGAATACAGATAATTCTTCCATTAAAATTTACAACTATCTAATTGATTTTGTTCATTGTTCAGACAAGCGTTTACAGGGTATTACGAGATTGGAAGCAATTACCTTTAACTACTATACTGGTGAGAGGATCCAATTGTACACACCAAAGAATATTTTACAAATATGGATAAAGTTAACAGATGCTTATTGGGTCAATTTCCCAGTAAAGTTGCCGGATAAAACAGAAGATCGAGAAAATCGAATTTCTATCCAGCATGCCCAAGACCGTAGAAGAAAGAATTTGTTTTCTAAAGCATAACGGGTTTACTGAATCGACGCTCTACTAGTGGGTTTCTAATTGTTAGCTAGAATGCTTGGTACTCTTAAGTCTGCTTACAAATAAGCATAAGGAGAGAGTAGTATGTATTCGAAAATGAAAGTCGCAATAATGCCATACTGTTTTTATTTTGAAAATCTATGTACTAATTGATCTACTCGCAGCAGGATTAGTTAAAATGATCCTCCTTCTGATTGATACACAAATAGACCACTCAAATTTGTTCCTTCGTTACAAAAGGCACATAAATTCTAAGCTAGTTAAAAATGGTTTCTCTTTGCTTTTCCTTCGTTTTTTTGTAGAGCACAAAAAGTAGAACACAGAAATTTATTCGATTTTTAATAAGCCGGAAAATCTGAATAGGTTTCTTTATTTGAGTAATACAAATAAAACTGAATGGGTCACACAGATTTATACCTTCGTATATTTAAGTACTACAAAATTAAATAAAATGGTCCTTCGTTTTCGTCTGTAGAACATCCAAATTTATTCCTTCGTTTATTTCAGTAGTACAAAATGTACATAAATACTGATCTATTTAAATTTTATTCATTCTTCAATTTTTTCTGCTTAGTACCAAACTGAATAGGTTACGCAAATTTATTCCTCTTTTGGTTTTTTTGTCGTTGGAACAAAAGTATATATGCTACACAAATTTTCTCCATTTTTTTGGTACATAAGAAAATAGTCCATCCAAATTTTATTCCTTCTTCACTTCTTTTTCTAATTTTGCTTGGAACAAAACTAAATATTCTACCTAAATTTATTACCTCATTTATTTTTCTCTGAGCTAGTTAAAATGGTCTTTTTTCGCCTTTTCTGGTTAGTAAAATTTTGTTCTTTTGTTTACTTGGGTAGTACAAAATGGTATAAAATACTCAGCTAGCTAAATGATTCTTCTTTGTTTTTTATAAAAAGTAGAACTCCCAAATTCATTCCTCTTTATTTGTTCTTTCGTTCATTGGACTAGTACAAATGTACATAAATTCTGAGTTTGCTAAATTGGACCTTCTTCAATTTTTCTGGTTAGTACAAAAAACTGGCCACTCAAAATTATTCCATCGTTTGTTTAAATAGTACAAAAAAGGACAGAAATTCTCAGTTACTTAAAATGGACCTTCTTCGCTTTTTCTGGTTAGTACAATTTTGTTCTCTTGTTTACTTGAGTAGTACAAAATGGTATAAAATGATCCTCTGGTTGCCACAAAATTAAATAGCTCACTCATATTTATGCCTTCGTTTATTAGAGTATCACAAAATGATATAAAATTCTAAGCCTCTCAAAAATGGTTCTCCTTGGTACAAAAGGAAACAAGACACCCCAATAAATGGCACAAAAAGTATAGAATGCAGATTCTTCTTCGCCTTTTCTGGTCAGTACAAATTTATTCCTTTTTCTGCTTGGTACAAAACTAAATAATCCATCCAAATTTGAGTATTACAAAATGATATAAATTTCTGAGTTATTTAAAATGGTCAATGTTCGCTTTCTCAAATTTATCCCTTTTTTAATAGTAAAATAGTGAAACATGGCCTGGAAATGAGATTTCTCGTTGGTACAAAGTTCAATAGGCCAGTCAAATGTGTTTGAGTAGCTCAAATGGTATATTAAGCTGAGCTTCGCTTTTTTCTGGTTATTACAAATTTATTCGTTTGTTTATTTGTGTAGCATAAGACATAAAGAAGCATAAAAATCTAAGCCTGTTATAAACGATTCTTCTTCGCTTTTTTCTCGTTGCTATAAAATGAAATAGGACATCCGTATGTATATATTCATTTCTTTAAATGGCACAAAATTGTATAAAGATATGAGATAGATAAAATTGTCTTTTTTCGCTTTTTCATGTTAGTACAATTTTGTTCTTTCGTTTACTTAGTTAGCACAAAATGGTAAAAATACTCAGCTAGCTAAAATGGGCCTTTTTCGTTTTTTCTGGTTAGCACAAATATATTCTTGAGTAGTACAAAATGAGAAAAAAATGTTTTTCTTTGATTTCTTTCTCATTAATACAAAAGTAAATAAGCCACTCAAATTTATTCCTTCTTCTCTTTTTTTCTGCTTGGTACAAAATTGAATAGATCACACAAATTTACTAAATGAGGAGGTAACTTCGTTTACGAGTTATTAGGTTTTAAGTATTTTCACCTTTGACCTCGATGATCATTGTTTCGGAACTTGTAGTAGTTGATGACCAATTACTAAATGTGGAAATACCACTTCAATATGTGGATCCGTTTCCGAGTTTGACCTTTGACCTCGATGATCATTATTTTGGAACTTGTAGTAGTTGATGACCAATTACGAAATGTGGAAACCACCTCATTATGTTTCTCCGTTTTCGAGTTATTAGGTTTTAAGTATTTTGATCTTTGACCTTGATGGTCAACGCTTTTGGGAAATGTGATCTTTGGTGACCAATTACAAAATATAACTCCGTTTCCGAGTTATTAGGTTTTAAGTATTTGACCTTTGACCTCGATGGTCATTATTTTTGGAACTTGTAGTAGTTGATGACCTCTTGCTAAATGTGGAAACAGCACCTCAATACGTTGCTTCGTTTCCGAATTATTAGGTTTTAAGTATTTTGACCTTTGACCTCGATGGTCAGTACTTTTTAACATGTACTAGTTGACGACCTATTACTAGATTTGGAAACAGCACCTCAATACGTTGCTTCGTTTCCGAGTTATTAGGTTTTAAGTATTTTGACCTTTGACCTTGATGGTCAGTAATTTTGAGACATGTAGTACCTGATGACCTCTTGTTAAATGTGGAAATAGCACCTCGATATGTTGTTTCGTTTTTGAGTTTGATCTTTATTCACGATGGTCAGTAGTTAGGGGACATGCTTGAGTCATTTCTGCTATGTTAAGTTAGGGGTTGAGAACGAAATCACTGCTACGTTAAAATAGGGGTTGAGAATGTGTTCATAAATTTCTGCATTGTTAAAATGTTCAAATAGGGGTGGAAGAGGTGCTCATAAAAGGAAAAGAATCTTATGTATTATCTACTCTGCTATGTAATTTCAATTAGGGGTGAAAAAATGGTCATCAAAGAGAATGAATGAATAAACCCTCTAAAATGACTATCTGTACACCGTGGGTGTTCGATTGTAATCTTTGCTCATTGTCTGCTATTTCTGTTAAAATAAGGGTTGGAATGAGTACACTCCTTGAATGTTACATAGTCTTATGAGGGTTGAAAAATAAGCCATAGTCTTTTATTAGCTATGTTACGTATTCTTATGTCATTTTCTGTTATGTTAAAATAGGGGTTGAAAATGTTCTCTTAAAAGAGAACGAGTACACCCCTGCTATGTTTCGTAATCTTGTGTGTTATCTGATATGTTAAAATAGGGGTTGAAAAAAGTGCTAATAAAGGGAACGAGTTCACCCCTGCTATATTTCGTAATCTTATGTATTATCTGCTATGTTCCAATAGGGGTTGGAAAAGTGATCATAAAAGGGAATGAATTTTATGTATTCTCTGCTATGTTAAAATAAGGGTTGGAAAATAAGCCATAGTCTTGTATTAGCTCTGCTATGTTAAATAGTCTTATGCTCTTCTATGTGTTCGTAATCTTATGTGTTATCTGCTATGTTAAAATAGAGGTTGAAAATATGCTCATAAAAGAGAACGAGTCCACCCGTAAAAAGTGATTATACAAGAGAAAGAGTCCACCCCCTAAAAAGTGCTCATAAAAGTGAACAAATACACCCCTAAAATGAAGGTCGTAAGAGACCGTAGGTGTATGTTTCATGGTGCTCGATTTCTCGTATCGTCCCTCTTTCTTCCGGCATAGTGTGTCAGGCGGCAGTGGGAAATTCGTTGTCTGCTTCAGGCGGGACTGAGAAAGTGGGTAGAGGGTCGGTGGCGCAGAACTGCCATTTTAATACTACTGGTCTCAATGGCCACAGTCAGTAATCATTGACCGTTTGGCCACTACGAAGCCAGTTTTTTGAACCTAATCGAGAATGTTGATGTTCTGGATTTCAGTAAAACTGACTGAAACTGTGATATGTTGTAGATCTTGTGATTTTGAGAAAAGGTCTTTAGGGGCACAACCACTAATCACTGACCCTTTGGTCACTACGAAACATTTTTTTTAAACATTCGAGTCGAAGAGGGTAATATTCTAGTTTTCGGTCAAAATGACACAACCGTGAGATTTTTGGATATACTCATTCTGAGAATAAGTGTCAGTGGACACGTCCACAAATCATTCATCGTTTGGTGACTAGAATAGTACCAGCAGTACCCCCGGAATCCTAAATGTACCCCCCATGAACATTTTTTTTCTGAAAGAGACACTGATTGGATGATTGTAGTGGTGTTGTGTGTTGTGCTGTTAACCAAAGCAAAGTGGTTAAAAGCTGTAATTTTAACCACTTTGTATAACAACTTTTTTTGGACCTCGGCCGCTCTAGTGTTGCTACGAGACGAGACATTTCTTGTGTCTCGTCTCGTGGAAACACTACTTTCGTCCATGTGGGTTACTGCCCCGACCTTGAAAATATCCTTCAAGGGATTGAGCTACGAAAAATATTTTATTCGAACTAATTGACCGACTCTGATGAGATATTGTTCCAATTTCAGCTATTCGCAATGTAAATGGAATAGACAAACATACTTATATATGGTTACTTGAAAGCGGTCCAGTGTTCGATTCCTGTTGGGGGCAGTTGGTCGAAAAATTTTAAAAGTTTTTCAGGCCAGCCACCCTGAATGTTATACTTGTTTTTCCACATTCATACCAGGTAGATGCCGGGTTGTTACCTTAGATTTTAGATCGCTTCCTTCCTTCCAGAATCCTTTCTTCCTTCCCTTTCCTCGGAAAGTCTGCTCGCCTAGGGACGTTATCCCTCGAAAGTGACGGGCTAGTAGTCTCCGATGCGGAAAGCCCAAAAATCTAAATTCTAAATCCTAAATTTTCAAGGTTCTTTGGGGAATATTCTTTCAAAATATTTACATTTCTATATGTTGATATTTATTATTATTAATTGCTTTCTTGCACCTTTCCTACATTATCCTAAATTAGTTACCACAGGTTAAAATGGACTATGTAAAGTTAAATACGGTTATGTATATTTTTCGTTTCGTTTCTTTCTTTCCAAATACATTCCTATTTGTTCACATGTATTGTTAATAATTTATTTGTTGCATTTTTTAATAATTTATTTCATACACACAACAGATAAACAACTCATAGCATTTTAATTGAACAGCACATAGTTCTTTGACATAGAGGGAATTATCATTTGATTATAGCAACATCGAGTATTACCAATGGGGATTTCCCTCATCCCCCTTGTAACTCGATCACCGTCAACAGATATAGAACATTGTTGAACATTACTCGAACTACTTCATAACACTCCTGGATCTGTGACATGGTGCAATTTCTTGTCGAAAAATGCCACTACCGTTGGAAAACATGCTTGTCATGAAGGGGTGTACGTAGTCTGCAAGCAGTGTGCGGTACGCCTCATCCATGATTATGCCTTGCTCAAGCTATATTAGATACATGGATGCTCACGTGAAAGTCCCCCACAGCATTATTATTATTATTATTATTATTATTATTATTATTATTATTATTATTATTATTATTATTATTATTATTATTATTATATTTGAAGTACAATCAAATATCACGACATTAATTATTAGTTTTAATTAACTGAACTGAGCTCAAAATTAAATCTTGATTTCGAAAGATTAAGTAATAAGTTTATGCGTTCTATACCTTTCTGAACTAATAAAGGCTGGAATTGGTTTCAAGGTTGTTTCTGACTGAGTACTTTCTTCAAAATAATATTAAAAATTATAGAAAGATTTTCGAGACATTCGAGTCGAGTCGAGATTTTTACGTACAGTCTTGACTTGACTCGTGTCTCGACTCGAAAATTAGAGTCGAGAAATACGTTTGTCAAGACTTGTCTCGAATTTTACAAAGTGTGTCTGGGCTCGAATTCCAGTCCAGACTCAAGACATGTCTCGACTTGTACGCATCCCTAAATATTCATGTTTTAAATGTGCAATATTACCTCGCAAAAAATGACCCCGAAGTTAATTTACCAGTCTACTTTCTTATTGTTAGATTAGTGATCGTGGTTTAGTATAGATGGTTATGTATGTAACACTCTCGTTTATTTCTTTCAAAATGCATTCCTATCTTTTCCCATTTATTATTAATATTTTTTTTTCTTGCATTTATTAACAACTATCAGAAAAAAACGTTATTCGCATGTTTTTTTTATTTTTAAGCCAACGCCTGTATTTGTATCACTGCTGATTTCAGCCAGTGCGAAAACTATGGCGTTGATATTAATATCGATTATTTTGGATTATTTTTACATGTCAGATATTCCCTCCGGCACCCCGAGCCGCAACTAAATGGGGTTTGTTTAGAAGTTCATGCAATCGGAGTTTCACCATTGATCTCAGCAACCGCTGGAACTATGAATTCGATACTAACATCGGTCATTTTCTACTACTTTTACAAATCTTTGTAAACATCTGATTCGCTTAGAATTCACTTTCCTTGTGTCTGTTCTGCTATTAGTGATAAGAGAATGCATGCACACCTTCTAAGAATAGATGTCAATAAAGAGTATTACAAGATTCAATACCAAATTGAAATCCGTGAAACAAGCCCCCTTCTTTGGTTTTTCCTTCAATATGAAATAATTAAATATCTTCAAATTTCCACCTTTAACGATAAAACACTTCTTATGATAAAGGCAAGACTAGTTTTCATATCAAAACTGTGATAAATAACTAATTATAGCAGGTGTTCACTTGTTCGGTGTACAAGTTATATGGCAGAATTTTCATAAAGAAAATGCATTCTGTTGTGTATCATCAATTTTGTGCGCCAGTCCTTTAGGACATGTGGCAGAAATGTGGGTACGTTAGAGGAGCTATAGTTGGTTCATTTGCAAAGGTTCTGCAGCAGTGCCGGATTTACGTATAAGCTAAACAAGCTATAACTTAGGACCCCATACTCTTGGTGGCACAAAACATTCAAGGAAAAGTTAAATGTGCATTTTCAAAATATAAGAAAAACAATAAATAAAGTAATATCTACATATAGCAACAGTACTTCGTTTGTGTAGGCCCCTATGATGTAAGTAATGGGGCCCCTTCTGCTGGTCCGCTTCCTAAAATATTACTGATTTCTTCATTATTTATGTAGTCCTACGTTTATCTGGACACATAAAGTGCCCCATTATCTTCAGCAGCTTAGTGCCCCACCAAACCTAAATCCACCTCTGTTCTGGAGACTAGTAGAAAATTGTGTCTGTGGTCATAAAGATTGTGACGAAAGTGCATTTGTTAAGTGTTTGTACTGCTCCATGACGCTCTGTGCTAATCATTTCGTTTTGGATCTCCATCATCACAACTGAAGAGCAAAAGGTTAGTGGTAGGTTAATATTTGCTTATGTGCATAAGTTTATATTATTTTTCTAGTAATTTTGTGATAACTTCAAGTCATATTCTTGTAAAGTCATATGTGCCGTTGCACCTCACTTATATTACAGCTTTCAAATGCTATGCATAATCACAACACACATAGACTCATATATATAGCGCACTTTGAAATAGGCATAATTTGTTACAGTGCTGCTATTCCATTCTTCACTACAGGAATTTCAATTTAATTAACGATTTCTCTCACTAGTCTCAAGATCTGATTGGTATAGTGGCTATTGTAGATCAAGTGACTACTACTGCATTAGTTAAAATCCTGCAAATGCTCGCACGACTGCACTTCATAACACAAATTTTACTTGCACAGTTTTTATATATTCCTGTGAGCGAGAGAGCTCTTAACTCTGAAGTTAAAACAGATATGTAAACTTTGGTTACGGAAATGGACTCAGAAGTAAAGTCCAGTGCTATCTGATACCCCACATGATCCCCTTACCATTTATCATATTTGACCGCGATTCAATATGGCGCCTTTCAAAATGGTGATCATGCACTGGACGTATTCCCATCTATAGATGCTCTACCTTGGTTTACAATACTGAAGTCAGATCTATCGAAAGCTTTATCATTTTTGTGCCAAAAGGATATTCTTGGACATTGCCTACTGGATTTCAAGATGGCGTCGGTATAGCAGCTCAACGAAGCATTTGCGCATCGAGTGACTATTACTACGTTACTTAGCAGCGCGAACTGAATCTTGTCACAAATTTTCATCAAAATTCAACTCTCACGGTTTATGGACCTTCCTGGTCAGTCGGTAACACGACTGACTTAAACGTAAAGAAACAGGTTTAAACCCGGGTTCAAATTAATTACTGTAATGCATACTCCCAACATATATAATCGTGATATTTAGTGTATATTTTCAACAACTTACATGTTGCACAACACGTTACTAAAAGATATCAACACGTTACTAAAAGAAAACACTACATTCATACAAATTAAAAAGAAAATATCATGTAAAAGCTAATAATTTTAATGGTATTGCAAAAAGAACTTGCAAGGATATTGTTGTGGACATAAAGTATAAAGTGACGAACTTAGTGTGTTCCTCGGTTGCCTTTGCACTAACACACTTGAAACAAACAATTATGTTTTAGAGGTTAGAAATTTTAACTTCCTTCTCTATCTTTTATTTTTTTTATTTTTTGATAGTGACAAGCGAGAAATATTTATTTTATTATGTTTCTATGAAACTAAAAATTTAGCCTGCAGCGCCCTGACAAGATTATTTTTGTGAGTGCTGGAGCCAGGGAACCCCAAGGAAGCGGCGCGTATAGACAGAACAACTCCCAGTATTTCTTAAACAGCACAACGTTGTTTGGCACAGAACGTTGCTACTGTACTAGCGAGTTCGAGCTAGTTAAGCCTTTTATTAACAGCCGGAGGCAGCATTCTGTTATATCGTTGTAGTGAGTCGCGTGTTAAAATACTCCTAGTATCAGCTTTTTCATTCTTGTATTGACCTCGAAGAAACAACAAATGCCTTTCGAGGAATAAAACTTCCCTTTAATTCATGATGTTGATATAGAAATGATCTTCCAACCTATGCTGTGCATAAATGCTGTAAGTCTTATACAACGATTTTATCCTTGTGTCTGTAGACCAGAGCCCTTCAAACCCAGGTCCGAAGATGGTCCGGCCAGGCCCGGAGGGGTCTGTATTCTGTGCCCGGCTCGAGCCAGGCAGAGAACCGGCCGTGCTCTAACCGCCCGGGCACAAACGGCCCGGACCGTAAACTGGCCGGACACAAACGAACCGGGCTTTAAACGGGCCGGGCGTAACCGGCCTGAGAAAAACCAAGTTGATAAATTAAGTCAATCCTTCAATAAGCAATGGAAAATGATAAATGTGCCGTCATAATATTGTAATGTTTATTTGTCCTTCTCGAATGGGAAAATCGTGTGAAAAGTTACCCAAGGTTTGTTTTCTATATCCCTATTCAGTCTGTCTTTTTGTTATCTGTGCTTGCTCTGTCCAGCCATGTTTATTATACAATAATACAGCTCATGGACGTAGAAAGTCTTACACTACACTTATTAATGCATTACAAGTAACACAGAAGATATGGAAAACTACTACACCCGATGTGATACTAATACTACAACTACTACTGCTAATACTACTATTAATATTACGATTACGAATGCTGGTGCTAATTCGCGTTGTAATACGAAACAAAACAATGAAAATGAAATGTTTGAGTTTTACGTCCCACAGATATGCCGGCTAGGCTAAAGGAGACGGTGATGATGAGAAATAAATGAAATGGTGGAATAAAGAAAGTGGGAGGAAATGGGCAAACGCCGAGAACCCCCCACACGGTGTTTGTCTACCACAAAGTTCATTTGCCGAGAGCTTGGATCGAACCAGGGACCCCATTCATCCACCGGTGTTTGTGTCTGAGCCACCGTTCCAGGAACACCCTGGCGTCTTGGTGATTTATTTCATCACTATATTTTGTTATATTTCTAGTATCTTACTATAAGCTAACAGGAACATGTAACACCATTTGGAAATTTGCCTTGCTAATTGAACATTACTAAACATTCCACTGTTCTTATGAGCCTGCCAGTCACGGTTTTTTCCTCCGTGGTCTAATGGTAGCGTACCAAATTCTCCTTAGTAGGTCAAGTACTTGACTTTATCATACGTTCTTTAGGTAATTGGTGGAATGAAAATAGTAAAAGGAAGTGGGACCACCCCGGAAGCTCCAACGCATACGATGTTTGTCCATCACAAAGCTCACATAGCACAAGCAGGAAGTGACCCGACGACCTCTAGCACCAAATATGAGTGCGTTTGCTACTGAGCCACCGTTGTTACTCGTAGATCAAGCATCGGTTCACATTCTACGCAGACCGGCCATTATAACTAGAATTTCTCCTTTTTTCTGTACTTAGAAGGTAAATTCGGTACCACCAGACATGTGAACTCTGACGCAAAGTCCTAGTAGTTGCTGTAGTATTAGCAGTTGTCCTAGTAGTAATAGTACAGCACTTTGTAGTCTTGGATAAAGAATCAGTTTCCCAAACACATTCCCAAATAGAATATAATCTTCCAGAATACATACTATATTTCCACTCGGTATGAACGCTAGTTTATTAATCATATTCTCATTAAATAGTGGACATGATTTCTTTTGTCAACATACTGGAACATCTAATAATAAAAGCATAATATACTAATATTGTTTCTTTTCTCTTCCCTTTTTGTTTTCACACAGATAAGTATTTCATTGATAACATTGTGTTTTTTTAAAAAAGGTGTATTCAGTTCACAATTAAGACAGAGATAAGTCAGCCACTTGAGAGCGCCTCAGGTTATATTGGTTGCTCTTCTGCCCTTAGGTTATATTACACTAACCTGCTACCTTGATTTCAATTACTTGTATATTTAGTTTCGGATGTAAGCGTATATTTATATTTTATTAATAGAAAAAATCTAGAACGTCGTTACTTTTAATCTACGTAGGTAAATTCATACTTGCAGCCTTATATTATTACCCTAGACAGGAATTTTAAAAAATCGACCAGAATGACACCATATACAAAACTCTAATTTTACAAGTAATGGATGTTCTTTCGACAAAACGAAAACAAGCAGTTGAAGATTCGAACATGGATTGGGTGATTGGTAGAACACAGCGTTACCCATTACATCACACACTCAAGTGCTTGTTTTCCTGCTGTACACTTTAAACATTCAGCATATGACTTTTGTTCATGTCTTCTTACCGTATAACAGTTTCTCTGCTTCCCCTGCTTGTTACACTATTTGTTGCGTAAATTGCATTTGCAAAGTAATATATTTTGTTGTTTTACCAGGATCCGCAGCTTCAAAAGCTTCTAAGGTCAGTTACATTAAGTCAAATGATTTTCTTATATTTTCCATCGCTTCAAGGGACAAAAGATACTACCCCGCGGAAAACATGCATAAACTTACGTGACAAACAATACACATCAAGAGAGATAGTCAAACATAGATATAGTGAGACCGCAGAATCCTGTTTCTAGAATCATGTTTCAAAATCAAATGAACATTAATGAAAAAGTATAAATAGTTTAACGTCCTACGTCTAGTCCCTTAGGATTTAGATTTCTGGGCTTTCGGCATCTATGGCCATTTAGCCTTTACGTTTGAGGGATGACGTCCTTCGGCGAGCACACTATCCGGGGAAAAGGGAAGGAATAAAGGATAGAGGAAGGAATGAAGCGGCCTGGGACCTGCAACTTAGGTCCTATGCCGGCATTTGCCTGGTGTCAATTGGGAAAAACCAGCAAAAATCTTATTCAAGATGGCTGGCCTGAAAAATTCTTTTACATTTTTTCGACCCAGTGCCCCAATCGGGAATCGAACCCGCGATCGCTTGCGCCAAGTCCTTTAGGCTAATGGAGACGGACAATTAATAAAAGTTAGTTAGCTCGTAAAAGTTCAAACTATTTTGTAACGGGAATCGAACCCCAGGCTACATACACCAAAACCGGGGGTCACCGCGAGACAAGATGTACCGAAACACGTAAAAATAATCCGAAATGGCCTATATTAGTGTCGAATCCTTAGTTTTCTCGGTCATTGAGGTGAATGATGATTCTTCCAGAGGCGTTGACGATTAAATACAGCTGCTATGGCTTGGGAGTCAGAAGCGTTCTTTTAAATTTCGAACCAGAGGATCTCAAGTGGCGTTTCCCGTGATATGTAAAAGTAGTAGAAAATTACTCATACCTTTTCGTTTCGTTGTTCAGTTTGTTTACATAGATATTTTATCTGACCCATGCGAACAGTGGTTGTTTCAGCTAGTTATTATTAAATGAAAGAAATAAATTATTAATAATTTACAGGGTGGCCCAAAAGTAGGTATACAGAACCGTACTGATCAGCTCATTGCATTTTATATAATTTCTTATTTTTATCCATCGGGTAGACTTAGTTTCTTTATTTTTTGTTCTTAATATGTTTTTCCTTACATCTTAAGCTCAGAAAACCCGAAGCAATTAAACTCATAAACTAGAATGTTATAGTTGATCAATACAGAGGTGTATGCCTATTTTTGGACTACTTGAACAGATAGGAATGTATTTTGAAAGAAAGAAACGAAAGTGCAAACATACATAACCATATTTGTCTTCATATAATCTATCCTAAACCGCGGTCACTAATCTAAGATAATATCGGAAAAAATGCATGAAATTAATAATAATAAATATGACCGTATAAAAATATATTTTGAAAGAAAAAAGTTCCCCTGGCAGAACTTGTTTACTCCAGACACCGAAGCGTTAACTAGAGTTGGAGTGGGTCAGTGGGACGAGTTTTCTGACTGGATCACGGGTCAACAGCATGTGACCCACTGTGACCCACCACCTACCCTGACCCTCTGCGACCCATCACACACCATTACCAACTCTGCTCACTGCATTGTACACATCATCTTCTGAACAGCATATTTTTTCACCCTCGACTCTAGCCATAGAATCTAAAAATTAAAAAGAAGAAGAACATTGAAGAAACAGTTGAAGTTAAATTTATATCATGGCAGTCAAGGCTCGTTTTCGATTATTTTAGAAATCAATCATATATATATATATATACAAAATGCCACCCCAACAAAAGAGAGTTTAAAAAATGATATTAAGATTAGGCTATGTATATGCCAAATGTCATTTCAGTTGACTTTGCAATTTGATCATGATGATCACACATGCATAGTTATATTCAATTTTTATATAATAATTCATTATAGGTGATTCAAAAAATTCCCAGTAGTCAGCACCTCTAAAAACTCTCAGACTGTGTCTGACAAACCAAGAAGTAAATCCTATTGGTATTATTACAATTGCAAATATGATCAATTTCCTGAAGTTCTACAAGAGTGATTGAAGTTCTTTCTTCAATAGAAATAAACGAAAAAAGAAGACAAAGGAAGGCCTGTAAAGTAAAACGTAGAGAAATTCACCAGTGCTCAGAATCTGTCTCTAATACACTGAGCAGAATGGGTCGGTGAGCCAGAGGGGATCGGTGGGTCAACGTGGTTCAAAATGGATTGTTGGATCATTGTGTGTCGCTGTGAGTCACATCCTGTTAACCCACGGCACACTTAAAAATCTTAATCCAATTGACCCACTGACTTACTCCATCTGTGGACTGCTAGCACGGATAATGCAGCCATATATTTATCTTAACTTTCCTGAATTTACTTAACCTCCACTAATTTAAGTTAGTCTACAAAAATGAATTAAAGCAATTATTAATAACAATTACAAACATATACAAATGTATTTTGAAAAAAAAAGAAAAATCAAAGTAAACCAGAAGAAAATTTGAACCCAGGTTGCTCCACTCAACAAGCAGACATCTTACCGACTTACCCACTGTAGAACTTTTAACTTTTGGTTTTGAAGCCTTATTTATATTGCCTTATTTATAGCGACGAACTCCTTCAAGACCCGTTTCTTAAATTTACGAAATTCTCAATCAATCCACAATATATATATATATATATGTGTGTGTGTGTGTGTGTGTGTGTGTTGGTGTACCAGTAAGCTTCTAAGAGTATAGATTAGTTCATTCTTGATTTTAATCTAGAGAACAAGTGCTGTTAATGAAAAAACAAGGGGCCTGTTGCCGTAGATGGCTAAAGGCAGTAAATAAAATTCAGACTTCAAGTGTAACTGGGGTAACTCACAGTGCGTGTAATGAATGATTTATAAACGCAGTTGATGTAGCCTGTATAGATAAATGGGTAGCGTGTGTGACTGTTGTTCTAAGGATTTTGTATTCGAGTCTCACCCTATACTGAGTTACATCCTTTACTATGAATTATACAGTATAAATGATGTTCGCGTCTGAGACTGAAAGAGATGTATCCTATGAAGTGAGTAAAACCAAGACAGATGCAGGAGGCAGGGGGTAGAGGCGCAGACTACTTATCCTTAAGTGTTAAAATTTAATTTATTCCCATGTCTTTTGTTCTTTCCTTTCCCTCTTTCTTTCTTTTCTCATTTTGTTTAGTTTTCCATACTTTCTCGGTCTCTGCATGATGCGTATTATTCTTTTCGCTTTCTTTGCACTACTTCTTATCTCTTAGAACTTAACGTGAATGAAATTTCTGCAGATTTATCTCGTCGTTGTTTCTCTAAGTGATGCTCTTAGATAGTAATACCCTGTCCTCCAAGTGGAGGAATATCCTGGCATGTTATATATTCGGGCATGTATTTGCTGTCATGTTGGTTGTCCAACTATCAGACATACAGTGAAATTATGCTGCTACTGGAAAAAGCTATTATTTCTTACATATCCAACCTCCATGTTCTAAAGTTCGTGCGTGTACAACTGTGTTAAAAAAATGCTCTTATACTGTAACATATTTTTCCGCAAAACTTTGTTTCGTTATTTACAATTTTTTCTTTGACTGTTATTGGGAGAAAGAAGATAGTATTTAATATTTCCTTAAAATTTTATGCAAAATAATGGGAAATGAAGGTGAATTATGGGAGAAATAGAAATCAATAGCAACAACCATCTCCTACCAACATAGTACTATAAAGTCTTATATGCTAATTAACTCAGGATTTTACATCCAAATTAAATTAAATGAAAACGTTAAGTTTACGTTCAACGTTTATGTCGGCTAGGCTGAAGGAGACAGTGATGTTGAGAAATGAAGAAAATGATGGAATTAAGAATGTGGAAGAAACAGGAATACCCCGAGAAATCCCATGCACGCGGTGTTTGTTCACCAGAAACTTCACTTGGCTCGAGTTGGGATCGAACCAAGGACACCATGCACCAGAGGTGAACGTTCTACCACTGAGGCACCGAGGCCCTCTACATCCAAATTAAGTTGCAATATAACAACTCTCGTTAGAAAATCCGAATTGGCAATGCTATTGAAGATTAGCCTATACTTTACATAGCATGAAAAACTATACGGAGCATAACCTAACTATATGGCCGAGTGGGTGTCCTCCCCGCTGGTCTAGTGGCTAGCACGTGAGCCTTTCGTATACGGGTTTCCGGGTTCGATTCTGTGTGGGAGAGGTTTCGAAATTTAACTGTACTGGATTTTTTCTAGGCTACTGGAAAATTAACTGGAAGTTAAACAAGTAGACGCGAGTAAAAGTAAGTAGAAATGTACTAATAAGTAGATAAGCAAGTTAATGAGGCAAGTTCGGCGAATCAGTTAACTTTAGAAAAAAAAGTCGAGTACGAGACAGGTTAATAAATTACATGTCTTCTACGCGGCAATTCGAGACCACCGTAATCCTTTCAATTTGTTTTTAAAAGAAATCCATCTTCTAAACATTTAGGACACACTACATGAGTAACAATTTATATTATGATAGCCTATACCATGAGCTTTAAAAGAAAAAGTGCAATCACTGATTAATTATTACGTAGTAAGTTTTAAATAGGTTCAGCGCTTGATCATGCCGTCTGTGAATGTTATGAAATATGATTTTTTTTAATTTTATGATGACCAAGGATGCGAATATGTGTGGTCACAACTTGAGCTTCCAGAAACCTCAATTCCACACGCGATAAAATAGCATTTCTGCATTATGCACCGTTTTCAACAACTTGCAATAGGTTTATTGATCATGAGAGAAATGTTTGCTCTATTGGATACTGTATTTCTGACGATGCTTCCATTATCAGATATGTAGTTCCATTTAACGTAGAATTTCATAGGCCAAAACACTTGAAAACTTTATCATTCTTTTAACTTTACTTGAGTTGAGTTGATTTTGAGTTTAACTCCCTCTCAGCAGCGAGGCTATATGATACATGGACGTACAGAGTAACGTGAGATCCGAATCGCATGACGTCCCACTGGGAATCGTACTTCGCTCTTCCACACCTTAGCTTTACTTGAATTAGGACCCAAACGCTCTCAAGCGAATTTAAGAGGCTCCACTTACCACCCCAGAGTTTTCCAATGAATGCATTTTTTAGTAATTATACTATTTTTTCTTTTAAAAGGGTAAAATCAATACGTTTTTTTATTTAGTACCTATTCATTATCGAACAAAGTAATCATTTTTATATCTGGCAATAAGATTCCCTCTCTTCTGTCTCTAGAACCAGTCATATTGCTTTTCATAAATGCCAAATTACGATTTTTATCAACAAAGAGAACCTGTTCTAATAACTCTGGTAAATAATAATAATAATAATAATAATAATAATAATAATAATAATAATAATAATAATAATAATAATAATACGAGGGCTATCCAGAAAGTAGATTACGTTTTGGAATAAAAAATCAACAAAGTATAGGAAACAAATTTTATTATATACAGATGAAAGCCACACACAAATACTACTTTTCGACATAGTCACCATTCAAATTAAGGCATTTATCGTAGCGATGTACGAGCTTGGAAATTCCTTCGTCGAAAAATTCGGCCGCCTGCGACTTCAACCACTTCGTTACCTCTTCTTGCAGCTGTTCGTCGTCATCAAAACGCTGCATAGCCAGCCACTTCTTCATTTCTGGGAATAGGTGGAAGTCGCTCGGTGCCAGGTCGGGACTGTACGGCGGATGAGGAAACAACTCCCACTGAAAAAGATTCAAGAACTTCACGCGTGACATTTGCCGTGTGGGGCCGGGCGTTGTCGTGAATCAACAAGATCTTAGAGCTCAACATTCCTCTGCGCTTGTTTTGAATTGCTCTTCTGAGGTTTTGCAGAGTTTGGCAATACCTTTGAGCGTATATTGTAGTGCCTCTTTCCAGGAAGTCCACCAAAATCACACCTTTTCTGTCCCAAAAAACAGTCGCCATCATCTTCCTTGCCGACATTGTTTGCATGCATTTCTTGGGTTTTTGGGGAGAACCTGTGTGCCCCCACTGCATTGATTGCAATTTCGTTTCACAGTTCACGTGTTTCACCCATGTTTCGTCACCAGTAACGATGCGATCGAGTAAAGAGTCACCATCCTTATTGTAGGCGTCCAAAAAGTGCAACGCTGCAGCCATTCGCTGATTTTTGTGGTCCTCTGTCAAGATTTTTGGAATCCATCTTGCACAAAACTTGTGGTAACCAAGCTTTTCGCTGATGATTTCGTGCAACAAACTTCGCGAAATTTGTGGAAAACTCAAAGAAAGTTCCGTTATTGTGAACTTTCGATTTTCACGGACTTTAACATCGACTTTTTCGACAAGTTCGGCAGTCACTTTGCTGGGTCTCCCACTTCGATCTTCGTCGTGAACATTGGTTCGGCCATTTTTAAATCTTATGACCCACTGTCGCACTCCACCTTCAGTGATAATGTTGTCCCCATACACTTCACACAGCTGCCGATAGATTTCTATCGGTTTACAGTTTTTTGCTGTCAGAAACCTTATTACTGCACGCACCTCGCAGCTCGCGGGATTTTCAATTAACGCAGACATTTCAAACCGTCACAGTATCTTAACGGAGCACAGCACGAACCTCTCACTAGCACGGCTAGATGCCGACTGAGCTGCGCAACGCTCTGACCCCAAGATGGCCGCGCTAGCCCCGCCCCTAGCGGACACAGACGAAAACGTAATCTACTTTCTGGATAGCCCTCGTAATAATAATAAGCATCTGAATAATATAGATATTTTTTTCACCCTTCTTATAAATTTCTGTGGGCTTCTTTGAATCTGGATATGGTGTTTTAAAATGTATAATATAAAAAGGCTTCAAACAGTAATTTGGCAAAAATGATTTGTGTTAAAGACAAAAACGACTTATCAGTTGTTTTTCAAAGAACTAAACAACTGATCTTGTTTCTGTTTGACTTTAAACATAATGTTACGATTTACAAGGCACAGACAAAGGTAGAGACCCACGTAATATTTCGCCTAAGGGCATTTCGTTGCTAAAGTGAAGACTGACATTCTGTCAATATATTGCATAGCTATCAATAAGTCACACTCACAGGTTCTTTCCAAACGTTTTGGTGTAACAGGTTAATCAAACTACGTTGTTGTAGGTTAGGGATGAGACTCTGAAAGACAGATAAGTGTTGGAGCTCAGTGCCGTAGCGAGAAATTTCCTTGCCCGGGGCTAAGTAGAATTCAGAGTCCCCGGACTTGGAGTCACCTTACCAAGCTTTTACTTTTCCTTTCTGTGTTTTTATTTTTAACATATAAGAGAAACATATTTTGTTATGCTCGCTGATTTTTACCAAGCTGTTTGGATAGACTTCTTAATGAATGATTTTTTATGAAAGTTCTGAATTTAAGCGTACTTATTATTAATTAACATATTAAAAATACACTAACAGACATATACACAAATACGTGTATATGTTTTGTATGTATGTAGATAGATAAAAATATCACACAACTAGATAGATACATATGCACAAAAATATCCTGGTGATACAAGTACTTGTTGCAGAATTGCATTCAGATTGGGAGCATTTCATATACCAACGGAATAAAAAATCCCTGTTAGGGACCAGTCTTTCGAAAAGACGAAATTCATTAAGTTGTGACCAGTAGCATAGGCAGAAATTTATTTCGGGGGGTCCAAACTCAATATCAAGATATTCCATATTAAAATTCCTAATATTACCCCCACAAATTAGGCTAAATGCACACAAAATCGGAATTTCTGGAGATTTTAGCCCCAAGACCCGCCCCTGGGTACGTTCCTGACTGTGACTCCCTAAACTCTCTTCTACAGCTGCTTCAAGTTCGAAAATATTATCCTTCCCCTTGTTTACATTCATTTCTAACATTCCCGCGCAAATAGAAGCTTACGTATATCTCTTCACTCCTCTCATTTTCATAATTTCATTCTCACCGTTGTGATTAATCCGATATGGTAGAGAAGTGTGATTAACTATGCAAAATCATTACCATGAAGACGCCGAACATGTATTTCAGACTTTGGCTGTTTCTAATTTTGAGAATACTCTTGCGTACAATATAAAAATTACTCGACACCTTGTATATCGTCATTAACATTAACAAATCATATATAATTACTTTCTTTAAATAAAAAGTAAAAACTTATTGTGACGTTTGGGTTTCGAGACGTTTGGTAATCTTAACGTTTGGGTTTCGAGCAAAACGAGAAGGAAAATTTTTAATAAAACTATTGCGTTGCAAATCGACAATATTGATTTAATAATGCGCCATTATCTTTTTGGACCGACGCGTCGTTTATTCATTTCCAATACTTTTTCTTCTTGCTATTATAGATTTTATTGCTATTCTTATTGCTATTATTGCTTTTCCTCTTGGTATTAACGCCCGGAGAAACCACCCATCTCGAGTCTCCTACTTACGGCTTTGCAAAGACTGCTCAACGATGGATACACGGTATTGCGAAACTGGAGAATCGGCTAAACGTACGGATAACGAATTAGAACTACCATACAAATGTAACCCATCTGTGCATGTGCGTTTCATATGAAGTATATTTAAACGTGAATGAAGAATAAAAACAATAAAGAAGATTGTGTTGTTAAATGAGAATAATAGTAGTGACAGTCGATATTATTATTATTATTATTATTATTATTATTATTATTATTATTATTATTATTATTCTTTTATTATTATTATTAAATGTGATTTCACCAATAGTAACGACAAATAACTAAGAAAAGTCAAAGTAGCGATACACAATATGTTTTCAACTCAATATCAAGATATTCCATATTAAAATTCCTGAAATTACCCCCACAAATTAGGCTAAATGCACACAAAATCGGAATTTCGGGAGATTTTAGCCCCAAGACCCGTCCCTGGGTACGTTCCTGACTGTGACTCCCTAAACTCTCTTCTACAGCTGCTTCAAGTTCGAAAATATTATCCTTCCCCTTGTTTACATTCATTTCTAACATTCCCGCGCAAATAGAAGCTTACGTATATCTCTTCACTCCTCTCATTTTCATAATTTCATTCTCACCGTTGTGATTAATCCGATATGGTAGAGAAGTGTGATTAACTATGCAAAATCATTACCGTGAAGACGCCGAACATATATTTCAGACTTTGGCTGTTTCTAATTTTGAGAATACTCTTGCGTACAATATAAAAATTACTCGACACCTTGTATATCGTCATTAACATTAACAAATCATATATAATTACTTTCTTTAAATAAAAAGTAAAAACTTATTGTGACGTTTGGGTTTCGAGACGTTTGGTAATCTTAACGTTTGGGTTTCGAGCAAAACGAGAAGGAAAATTTTTAATAAAACTATTGCGTTGCAAATCGACAATATTGATTTAATAATGCGCCATTATCTTTTTGGACCGACGCGTCGTTTATTCATTTCCAATACTTTTTCTTCTTGCTATTATAGATTTTATTGCTATTCTTATTGCTATTATTGCTTTTCCTCTTGGTATTAGCGCCCGGAGAAACCACCCATCTCGAGTCTCCTACTTACGGCTTTGCAAAGACTGCTCAACGATAGATACACGGTATTGCGAAACTGGAGAATCGGCTAAACGTACGGATAACGAATTAGAACTACCACACAAATGTAACCCATCTGAGCATGTGCGTTTCATATGAAGTATATTTAAACGTGAATGAAGAATAAAAACTATAAAGAAGATTGTGTTGTTAAATGAGAATAATAGTAGTGACAGTCGATATTATTATTATTATTATTATTATTATTCTTTTATTATTATTAAATGTGATTTCACCAAAAGTAACGACAAATAACTAAGAAAAGTCAAAGTAGCGATACACAATGTGTTTTCAAAAACATCCCATAACAGGATTTCAACTAACGATCTTTGGAATTATAATTCCAAACTCCCGAATAGATCTAAAAGAGGAAACCAGATTTTGGTAAATGAACTTCCAGGAAAATACGAAACCCGTACCCCTGATTTTATGTCTAGAATATTTGTGCACAATTTAATTCACTTCGGCTTACTTCTTCTTTGCTTTCGGGCTTCAAATTTCAAAGTATAGGGTTCGAGCTTTTGCTCCCTACAACTGTTCTTCCGCAGGAAATAAAAAAACGTATTCGTTTATTTTTTGCCTATTACCCACTCCACAACGTTTCGTTGAAATTCTTCATGTCCTTTTCACACATCTGACATACTCTTACTAGCACTTTTCATATTTCGTGATCGAAAGTTTGGAGTGGACCATGCCCCACTTCGTTCTTTTTTTTTCACCAAAGTAGTGAGAATGTAAGGCGTCTGCGCCATAAGGCTTCTGCGCCACTGACCCTCTACCCACTTTCTCAGTCCCGCCTGAAGCAGACAACGAATTTCCCAGTGCCGCCAGACACACTATGCCGGGGGACATATGGGGCATACGAGAAATCGAGCATCGTGAACCGTCAACCCACGCTCTTTTACGACCTCCATTTTAGGGGTGAATTTGTTCCCTTTTATGAGCACTTTTTAGGGGGTGTACTCGTTCTCTTTTACGACCTCCATTTTAAGGGGTGAACTCGTTCCCTTTTATGAGCATATTTTCCCAACCCCTACGAACACATAACAGAACATCAGACTACGTAACATAACGAACATACAGCAGAGCAGATTGAAATCGTTCTCTTTTATGAGCACATTTTAAGGGATGAACTCGTTCCCTTTTATGACCTCCATTTTAGGGGTGAACTCGTTCCCTTTTATGAGCATATTTTCCAACCCCTACGAACACATAGCAGAACATCAGACTACGTAACATAACGAACATACAGCAGAGCAGATTGAACTCGTTCTCTTTTACGACCATTTTTAGGGGTGAACTCGTTCCCTTTTATAAGCATATTTTCCAACCCCTATTTTAACATAGCAGAAATTACATTGAGACTATGAACACACAGCAGAACAGATAATACATAGCAGAGCTAATAAAAGAACATGGCTTATTTTCCATCCCTTATTTTAACATAGCAGAAATTACACTGAGAGTACGTAACACACAAGGGTGTATTCATTCTCTTTTATGAGCATATTTTCAAACCCCTATTTCAACATGACAGAGACTACGAAACATGGCGGACATAGCACAGGTGGTGTATTCATTTTCTCCACCCCTAATTGAACATAGCAGAAATTACACTGAGAGTACGTAACACACAAAAACCTCCATTTTAGGGGTGGACTCGTTCTCTTTTATAATTACTTTTTCAACCCGTATTTTAAGACGATGAAGACCTATGTAACATAGCGATTGGATACGCTCTTTGAACCGATTTGGATGAAACTCGGCATATGGGGGTTTTCGACCATGCTGAGTACGAATATCATACTTATTTTTACCTGGGTCCTATAGTTTATGTGGCATACGCCCTTTCTATGACAATTTTAACCAATTTGGGTGAAACTCGGTATATGGGGGTTTTCGAACATGCTGATTACAAATATCATACTTATTTTTACCAGGGTCCTATAGTTTATGTGGCATACGCCCTTTCTAGGACAATTTTAGCCGATTTGGGTGAAACTCGGTATATGGGGGTTTTCGGACATGCTGATTACGAATATCATACTTATTTTTACCTGGGTATTACAGTTTATGTGGGATACGCCCTTTGTATAACATTTAAAACCTAATAACTCAAAAACGAAGCCACATATTGAAGTGCTGTTTCCAAATCCAGTAACTGGTCATCAACTACTAAAAGTTTCAAAAATAATGGTCATCGAGGTCAAAGGTCAAAATACTTAAAACCTAATAACTCGAAAATGGAGCCACATATTGAGATGCTGTTTCCACATATAGTAATTGGTAATCAACTACTACAAGTTCCAAAATAATGACCATCGAGGTCAAAGGTCAATATACTTAAAACCTAATTACTCGAAAATGGATCCACATACTGAGGTGGTGTTTCCACATTTAGCAAGAGGTCATCAACTGCTACAAGTTCCAAAATAGTGGCCATCGAGTTCAAAGGTCAACATACTTAAAACCAAATAACTCTTAAATGGATCCACATATTGAGGTGCTGTTTCCAAATCTAGTAACTGGTTATCAACTACTACAAGTTCCAAAATAATGATCATCGAGGTCAAAGGTCAACATACTTAAAACCTAATAACACGAAAACTGAGCCACATATTGAGGTGCTGTTTCCAAATCTATTAACTGGTCATCAACTACTACAAGTTCCAAAATAATGATCATCGAGGTCAAAGGTCAAAGTACTTAAAACCTAATTACTCGAAAATGGAGCCGCATATTGAGATGGTGTTTCCAAATTTAGTAATTGGTCATCAACTACTACAAGTTCCAAAATAATGACCATCGAGGTCAAAGGTCAACATACTTAAAACCCAATCACTCGTAAACGAAGCAACATATTGAGATGGTGTTTCCACATTTACTAACTGGTCATCAACTACTACAAGTTCCAAAATACTGATTTTAATACAAATTTATTCCTTCGTTTGTTTATATTGGGTAGACCAAAAACACAAAAAGCTATAACATGCTGAGCTATTTAAAATGGTATTTCCTTGCTTTTTTCGATTTGATACAAATTTTTCAAAAAGGTATAAAATTCTACGTTAGTTAAAAATGGTTCTCGTTGGTAAAAAAAGAAATAGGACACCCCAATAGCTCTGCTATGTATTATCTGTTCTGCTGTGTGTTCATAGTCTCAATGTAATTTCTGCTATGTTAAAATAGGGGTTGAAAAATATGCTCATAAAAGGGAATGAATACACCCCTAAAATGAAGGTGGTTGTGTTTGTTATCTGCTCTGCTGTATGTTCATAGTCTCAGTGTAATTTCTGCTATGTTAAAATAGGGGTTGGAAAATATGCTCATAAAAGGGAACGAGTTCACCCCTAAAAAGTGGTCGTAAAAGAGAACGAGTTCAATCTGCTCTGCTGTATGTTCGTTATGTTACGTAGTCTGATGTTCTCCTATGTGTTCGTAGGGGTTGGAAAATATGCTCGTAAAAGGGAACGAGTTCACCCCTTAAAATGGAGGTCGTAAAAGAAAACGAGTACACCCCCTAAAAAGTGCTCATAAAAGGGAACAAATTCACCCCTAAAATGGAGGTCGTAAAAGAGCGTGGGTTGACGGTTCACGATGCTCGATTTCTCTTGTCCCCCATATGTCCCCCGGCATAGTGTGTCAGGCGGCACTGGGAAACTCGTTGTCTGCTTCAGGCGGGACCGAGAAAGTGGGTACAGGGTCAGTGGCGCAGAAGCCTTATGGCGCAGACGCCTTACATTCTCACTACTCACCAAAATACGAAACCTGTATTTCCTGATTCTATGTCTACAATATCTGTGCACAATTTCATTCACTTCGGTTCACTTCTTGCTTTTCGGGCGTCAACTTTCAAAATTTTGCGTGGCGGATCTGAGCTCTTCCAACCGTTTTTCCGCAGAAAATAAAAAGACTCGTATTCGTATACATTTTGCGCATTGTCCATACAGAAACTTTCGTTGCAATTCTTCATGTCCTTTGGGAGAGGTCCATCCCAACCGCTTTTTCCAGGAAAATATAAAACCTGTATTCCCTCATTGTGCACATTTTCATTCACTTCGGTTCTCTTCTTCTTGTCTTTCGGGCGACAAATTTCAAATTTTGGGTGGGAGCTTTTGCTCCCCAAAACCGTTTTTCACAGAAACTAAAATCCCGTTTTCATTTATATTTGCGTATTGACCATACACAAAGCTTCGCAGCAATTCTTCATATCCTTTAAACACATCTGACATACTGTTAACTGCACATTTCATAATTCAGGATCAAAGGTTTGGAGGGGTCCGTGCTCCACCCAACCGTTTTATTCCAGGAAAATACGAAACCTGTATTCCCTCATTTTACGTCTGCAATATCTGTCCACAATTTCATTCACTTCGGTTGATTTCTTTTTGCTTTGAGGCGTCTAATTTCAAAATTTTGAGTGTAGGGCTTTTGTCTTCTAAAATCACTTTTTTCCGCAGAAAATAAAAAAAATCAGTACTAGTTTTTTTTTCATATTGTCCATACACAAAATTTCGTAGCAATTCTTCATGTCCTTTAGACACATCTGACGTGCTGTTACTAGCACTTTTCATATTTCGTGATCAAAGGTTTGGAGGGGTCCGTGCTGCTCCCAAGCTTTTTCCCAGAAAAATACGAAACCTGTATTCCCTCATTTTACGTATGAAAAATTTGTGCAAAATTTCATTGACTTCGGTTCATTTATATTGCTATTCGTGTGTCAACTTTCAAAATTTTGGGTTGGGCTTTTGCCCCTAAAACCATTTTTTCCGCAGAATATAAAAACACCTATTCAATTATTTTGTATGTAGTATCTACCTGCCAAATTTCATCGGAGTGTTGCACTTCTGATATTTTACGTGCAAGTTGCTTCTCTTATGAACACCACCAAAAAATACATAACAAAAACAAAGTTATTGCGGTAAAATATGAGTTACAGTAAGTTACTGTATTTCAATTGGAGAATCTATTTCGAGTCGAGTCAAGTTTCAAATGAAACTTGCTCCACTTTGCATCTTCCCATCCCTGAAAGCAGGATCAGCAGCTTCAGGAGCACATACGAACTAAATGTCTTCAAAGTCTGCTACACAAGACCAGGATCGGATCCAAGGAGCGAACATGACGATTGCCCCTCAGAATGGAAATCTTTCTTATTTTATAAATAAATAAAACCCATTCCAGAGTTTGGAGCTCTTAAAAGTAGCTCTAAGTAGCAGTATTACAAACTATTATTATTATTATTATTATTATTATTATTATTATTATTATTATTATTATTATTATTATTATTGTTATTATTATTAATGATGGTTGAAATAACCTTGAGTTTTCAGAAATCTGATAGGTAACCTTATTGAATCTTATGACTTATAGACGAAAGGCAACACATGCTACAACACTTTGAAATTTAATCACAAGGTTATGTAATCTGACAATGGCAAAGTTATTGATGGTGCAATTTGAATGGCTGATCACTATCTTTCATGCAATCTGATTGTTTGATCACTATCTTTCGTGGAATCTGATTTGCTGATAATTTTCAAATTTTTGCTGCGTTCAGCTTTAAGTTTTTTTTAACATTAAAAATATCTTGGTTTGAAAACTTTTGTTCAACATTGTGTACTCACTGATAAATATGATCAAAACCGTTTATTTGTGAATGGAATAGTTAAAAACCGGATAATGTTTGGCGGCTAACTGTGAAACGTGAAATTGTTCCAGTTCCAATTTTTGATTGGAAAATTGTTTTCGTTTGAAACTTTTTGTCTGACAATTTTTGCTTCAATTATTTGTTTGATATTTTTGTTTCAAAATTGTGTTTGAACGTTTTTGACAATTTTCTGTTTGAAATTTCTTATGAAAATTTTTCGTTTCAAAATATTTGTTTAAAATTTTTGTTAGTTAATTTTTTTCGTTTCAAAATTTTGTTTGAGATTTTTTGATTGAAAATTTTGTTTCGATTTTTTGTTCCAAACTTTTCGTTTCAAAATTTTGTTTGAATTTTTTTTCGAAATTTTTTGTTTGAAACTTTTCTTAGGAAAATTTTGTTTTGAATTTTTTGTTTCGAAATTTTTGATAGTGAACCGGAAGTGCTTAGAACAAAGTCATCTGGTAACACTGTTTATTATGATGCCATATTACACGTCACACATGGGGTTGTACTTGAAATGAAAAACACAAATCCTTGAATGGGTCATCTTATTACATTGCAGTGATGAATCACATACATCCGTACCACATATAGGATCTGGATTTTGTCGATACAATGTATTTTGAACTTCTTGCACTATTTTTTCTTTAGCATATATTTTTAATTCCAACTCAAACCTTTTAAGGTTTAATGCAATGTCAATTGGTTGAAACTCAATACCAATTTGATCACAAATAAACTGTTTATGAGTACAAATATGCACCCACGAATGATGCTGAGAACCATCACAACATCTATATACATGTTGTAGAGAATGCATAACACATTTCTGAAAATTTGTCAATCTTCAAAGTTCAGCTGTACACAAAATGGTTCTGCTTTGCGCAATCGAATCACAGGTTCAAATGTTGTAGCACAGATAGCAACCATGACATGTTTTGTTTTAAATATATTTATCGGATAATAGCTTGCGAAGAGGAATTCTTTATCATTACAAGTACACATCTTTCCTGCTGAAACACACTTGCTGGAATGATTTCATGGGCTGACACGGTATTTGCTAACTTTTACATTGATGATTTCATAGAGCTATTGCTGACGTCATTGAAAAGAAATGTGATGACGTTTGAATTCATGATTCCATCAGCATCACTGACGAAAATCAAATTTAGAGATCCAGCTGTACTAAATTCAAATTGATGACTCCGTCCAACGATTCTTTTATAGCATAAAAATAAAGATCCAAAGTTTAAAAAAGTAATAGTTCATCTTGTATTGAAGCTTCCATGGGTTAATATCTTGCTGGTAATATAATGCCAGTATCATTTTCAAGCTTCACTACGATTCTTAATCTCAACTTTGTAGGCATCATTTGGCTAGCAAAGTTTTATAAGGTATATTTTGTTGTAAATCAGTGAATTATTTCATCACATCACGTGAGTTTAAAAACTGCAGGCAAGTAGCCATGATGACGTTATGAAGAATACTATCTCGAAAGATGTTGCAAAACTCATGACGTGGCATTACCATGTTCTGATGTTTATTATTGCATCATGACAAACAGTATTGCCAGATGTTTTTGTTCTAAACATTCCGGGTCTCTATTAAAAATTTCGAAACAAAAAATTTCAAACCAAAATTTGGAAACGAAAGGTTTGAAACAAAAAAATCCAGACAAAATTTTCAAGCAAAAAATTTCAAACAAAATTTTGAAACGAAAAATTTAACAAATAAATTTCAAACAAAAATTTGGAAACGAACAAACTTTCATAAAAAAATTCAAACAAATATTGCCAAAAACTTCCAAACAAAATTTTGAAATAAAAAATTCAAGCAAAAATTTGAAACAAAAAATTTCAATCAGATTGTTTCAAACCGTAAATATTAAGACCAAGCATTTCAACTGAAATAATTTCTGGTTTCACATTTAACCGTCAAACATTATCGGGTTTTTAACTAATCGATTAACAAGTAAACGGTTTTGATCATATTTATAAGCAAGTACACAATGTTAAACAAAAGTGTTCAAATTAAGATTTTTTAAATGTTAAAAAGACTTAAAACTGAATGCAGCAAAGATTTGAAAACCATCAGCCAATCAGATTGCACGAAAGATAGTGATCAGCCAATCAAATTGCGTCAACAATAACTTTGCCATTGTCAGATTACATCACCTTGTAATTAAATTTCAAAGTGTTTTCCCTTTTGTCTATAAGTCATAAGATTCAATAAGGTTACCTATCAGATTTCTGAAAACTCAAGGTTAATTCAACCACCACCTATGATCTTAGATTATGAACTTAACTAAAGTTCAATGTATTGTTTCAAATTTCGCGCCCCATACTAAAATTTTGGTTATCACATTTTCCAAATTTAAGGAACACTTCTCTCGATATACCTAAGTCTTAAAATTAATTATATAATTACATGATGTAATTTGGTCTCAATTAGCTCAATTGTTTATCTCAGCAGAACCAACTCTTGTCTAGAAACGTGCTATTTGAAAACTTCCACGAATTTTGATAAGGAAATGATTCCCTGTACACTACCTCATTAAGGTCAATCACATGGTACATCGTGTTGCTTACGTTTATTGTTGGTCCATAGGCGGGAATATTCAAAACCAATGACGTAATTTCCATTTGACAATTATGAAATTATGCTACAAAATATAAATGTACCAATGTCCTGGATACCTAATCCCATCATAGGTCAATAACGGTTCACGTGACCATACTCATATCTGACAATGATTTACACAAATAAAGAGATACCACTCAATTCCAAGAACAATTATTAACTTAACAATAAGAAATGTACCCTCCCAGAATTTAAGATTGCTACACAAATACTCATGTGTCTTACCAAAAGTAATAAATCCTGTACTCATTCAATAATAAAGCCGTATTAAAAAGATTATATAGGTCAGTAACCTTTAAAATTTGAATAGTTAGCCATAAGAGGGACACCCACATTTACAATGTGCCCTACAAAACGTTTACCGAAATTTTTTATTTAATAATTCTCAAATTTAAAAGGGGACACAAACATATAAAGGTACATACCCATATAACCTCTGTACATACCCAAATAATGTGCTAAATCCTTATCAAAGATGGTCAATAACCTCCGAAATTTGATTTTTGGTAGCTCTTTATCCATTAAAGGAAACGAGGTGGACGATCCAAATTTATAGTGGTACATATTGAAGTCCTGTTCTATGATACTAAATGCATATATTAAACAATTTCTATAACTGAATGGAATTGCCAAAATATCCGCCCAAATTTTTAAAGGGTTCATCAATGTACCCATGTCTTATAATAGGAAATGAACCACTATACATGATCATATAACCATATAAGGTAATAAGACCTCATAAAAGGGGATAAATTGGGCCAAAAACCAAACACGTGGTACAACATATTCCTTATGTTTATATTTTAGCATTTTTTACCCATGAAAGGGAACAAGGTGGACCACCCAAATTTATCATAATACACGTTGAGGTCGTGTACTATGATACCGAATGCTTAAATTGAAAAAAAATTCCAAAATCTAAGGGGTGCGCAGAGGAACCCCTCCCGAAAATTTAAAGGGGTTCCTCAATGTGCCTATGTTTTATGATAGGAAATAGACCCCTATGTATGATCACATGACCATCTAAGGTAATAGGACGTCATCAAAGGGGATAAATTGTACCAAAACAAAACACATGGTACAGCGTATTATTTACGTTTATATTTTAACAATTTTGTACGTCTAAAGGGAACGAAGTGGACCACCCACATGTATAGGGATCTATATTAGGGTCTTGTACTATTATACAAAATGTTTAAATTGGTCAATTTCCAAAATTTAAAGGGTGGGCCAAGGTACTCTTCAAAAAATTTAAAGGCGTGCACAAATGTTCCTATCTCTTACGATAGAGATTGGATACGCCCATATAACATTATAAGGTAATAGGACCTCACAAAAGGGAATAACTTAGGTCAAAACCAAAGTCGTGGTTATACTAAAATTTGGCAATTTTGTCTAATGGAAACGAGGTGGAGCACCCAAATTTATAGTGATCTATATTAGGGTCCTATACTAAAATACAAAATATTTAAATTGGGGAATTTCCAAAATTTACGTGGTGGGCCAATGTATCCCTCCCAAATTTTTAAAAGGGTGCACCAATATACCCATATCTTAGGAATGGGAATGGACCCCTGTATACGCCAATATAAAACGGGATAACTTAGGTCAAAAGCCCCCGAAATTTAACTTATTGGCAATTTTTTACCCATGAAAGGTAACGATGTTGAATTCCAATACTAATGGAGGTACTCCCATGCGCAAAAAATATTGCGCGTATACTGTAACTAACAATTTTTCGCAATTATTCCATTTTCAATATGTTTTTTGGTAACATTCAGTTATTAGTACGTGGAGATAATAGAAAGCAATCCATCTAAGGAGATATTTCCAAAAAATATAATAAAATAATAAAAATATAAGCAAAAAACAAAATTATGTTCGGTTTTGTGTATACTGGCAATAATGTTTTCGAGGGAATTTTTGGAGTAGCACAGCACGATTGCAGAGGGAATAACAAGATTAGCAGGAGAACAGCTGAATCAAGGAACTGGAAATTGGAGCAATATGTTGCATTTATTGGCTTAAATCTAGGGTGTAAATTGTCTGCCAAATATAAATTTGCTTCTGTAAGCAAGATGTTATACGGAAAATATAAACAAAGAGAAAAACTGTTGTCTTAAGTTTGGAAGTGACATGCTCTATAGCCATGAGCATTTATTTCTTAAGAAAAAGATAGGCAATAAAAAAATATGTGTGGTCAAGTGGGTAGAGTGACGGACTAGTAATTCTTATACTGTTTTGACCCCAGATCGAATCCCATCCGGTCCTGTTCATTTTTTTCTTTACAAAACATTGTAGAAAGTGTATAATTTTTATGTTAATAAGAAACGAAATAATATAATAATGAAATAACTTTTTGTTTTTCTGATGACATATTTATTCACAATTAGCTTACTATTTATTACTAATAGCGATTGTTTTTAGTTTATGGTATGGTATGCTTAACCGTTCCCTCTCCGTTTTTACACAGCTTCAACTCACTGCGAGTGTCTGTGAGTCAGGAACAGGAAAAAACAAAACAAGAGCAACCTGCAGCTTTACACACAGCGTGAGGAACACAGTCACAGCGATAGCTCGTTGTCATGAAGAAAAAAACTGTTCTAGTGTTTCTGTGTGTATGTTTCTTTTTAAAGTATTGACTCTCTCTCCTTTTGTTTCATATCCACAAGTGCAACAAATGCAAAAAAAATCAAGAGTGCTTTCTTTAAACAAAACTAAATTTTACAGCTCTCTTTGTGAGGAACGCGAATGCTTCCAAAAGATGCCATGAATATTAACTATAATCGTACCGAATTATACAGTAGCGTGAAAAACTGATAATATAATGATGTAACATGCATAAGCTTTTTTTTTAGAGTAACCACACATTAAATATAACAAATTAAATTTTTGGGATTACAAATTATCACATTACGTGTCGGTGTAGGCCTATTCGTTTTCACATTCGAGCGACGGAAAAATAAAGTGTGGTGATAGTTATAAAAACCGAATACCAGATTTCAATAAATTCAAGTTACATGGCTCCTACATAGCGAAAAAAATGATTTTTCGATGTCTGTCCATCTATTTGTCTCTCGGTTCGTCACGCTTTTACACGCACTAAAATAGAGGCCATACTGTTCAACGTACGTGCACCGAATTCTAAACATAACGTTTTAGTAACATATATCTTTCGAATTTTATGTCCTTCGACACACAAAAGCAAGGGTAATTTACTGAAGGATTAAAACTTAAAATAATTCAATTTTCTCAAATAAAGAAAAAGCTGTGACGATTTTATTTACTTTTGATATATATATATTTTATTACCAAATCTCCACCACATATTAATAATGTTTCTGAAAGAATATAAATGGTGTAATTTACTGTATGGTATGCGTTCTTTTTGCACAATTTTCTCAACCACATTTCATAAATAAACGTATCATTAATTACCTAACAATATGTCAACTCGTTGGAAGGAGTAGCTTAATCTTAGGGTGAGCTTTCCCCCGATGGTTTTCCCATTAACGCCTCAGGCAATTTTGTTCATATTTCGTAAAGAAATATTTCATTAATAAACTAACATAGAGCATAAATAGTTTATTCCGATAACATACAGAGGAAGTGGTTTTCTCAAGGATTGATTTTTTTTGGACAATTGTCTCAGTTATTACTGAAATTTGTATTTTTACTGAAATTTGTATTTTTACTGAAATTTGTTCTAATTTCAGTAAAAATATTTTCTGTAATAATCTTACAATATGGTATAACAGGCTTGTTCCGAAAAGAAAAATCCAAAAGAGATAGTTTACTTTGACAGTGAAATTTTTCCCGACGATTGGCTTAAAAATTACTCGATATACTGTCAAAATTACAGATAGAAGAGTTTACCTTTGGGTGTAAGCTTTTCCCGATGATCTTCCTAAAAACAACTCAGGAGATGTTTGTTGTTCATATTTTATAAATACGTATTACATAAATAACCTAGCTATATGGTATAATTTTCCTCATCCGGAAAATCTAGAAATGGTATATTACTTTTGACAGTAAGTTTTACCCTGCGATTTTCTCAAGAACGACTCAGGCGATTAAGTTCGTATTTCATAAATAAATGTTTTATGAAAACACTAACAATATAGCATAGCTCGTTTATACTGAAAAGATCCACAAGGGATAATTTATTCTTGGGGGTGACTTTTTTCATAATTTTCTCAGAAATTACTCAGACGCTTTTGCTTATAGTTCACATACAATTATATCCTTTATAATTCTAATATATGGATCAAGTTATTTCTAACGGAAATATGACCAATGGGTACTTTACTTTTGGGCCTGAAGTTTCTTCTAGCAAAGTTTTCCAAAACATTATTTTATTCGCAATTTCCCAAATAAATGTATCAATAACAGTTGCAGCCTAACATAAGTAAGTGTAAAATATTCGAGCGAGAAAGTACAGTGCGTTTACTCCGTACCCTTTCTTAAATGTACTTTTAAATGTTACACCTAATCACAATTTTCCGAACAAAATCGAAACTTCTTTTTAAATGTGCCTTGTTGTGGTCAAATGGTTCAAGTGCATTGGTTCTGGATTAGATTTCCAGTGAGAGCTAGTGTATCTTCATCCAGGAGATGTGACACGTAGGTGCAAAGAAGAAAGTGTTTAAATAAGCCTAACCAAGCTAATCAACAAAAGAAATAATACAATGTTTCGAAATTATCGTAGAAACGTTGTTAATATTAGGTAGGTTCGACTGGAATGTCCACACAATTGTCAATTCCAAAGGTCTTTGTTTTCGTCCGGCGAGAGCTCACGTGGTTCGGAGTCCACGTTAATCAGTAGGCCGATGTCTCATATAGCTTCGTTGCTGAACGAGACGTTAAACTCAAACTCAATGTCTTTATTCATAAATGTCTTTGTGTATGGTTTTTCATATACGTGGCATGGACATTAAATTTTGATTTGTACGCCATATGTATCTAATTACATACACACCTATAGAACGAACACAACAAACTTGGAATATCTACATTGTTTGCGTATGGAAAATAATCATGCTCTACTGTACAGAACAGCCGTGTGTATGGAATTCCATACACATGGCAATAAACGTATTAAGAAATGTATAATAATAAGAATTATTATTATTATTATTATTATTATTATTATTAATAATAATAATAATAATAATAAACAGAAAACGATACGATCACTTTCATAATTTATAAATATAAGTTAACATTTAATAAGCATATAACTGCAATGGAATTAAGTTGTTTTTCTCTCTCCCTGAACGCTACAGCCCTTATTGTTCCAAGGCGTAGAAGAGAACTTGTGGCACCCACGATTTGGGGCAGTGTGTTGTCACAACTTGGTATCCCTTTGTTGTTTGTCCTAGCTTTCTAGACGGATGCAGTTATTACCGGTAGAATATACAAGCAAATAGACTTTTGTATTACTGTTAAAGTAAATAATTACACTCATTCCTTCAATGTGATACTTGTGGTTGCTTAATCGTATACAGACAGCTGATCCATGGAAAAATCGTTAATAATAATAATAATAATAATAATAATAATAATAATAATAATAATAATAATAATAATAATAATAATAATAAATAACAGGAACTCGACAAATATTCTTGCAAATAATAGGAAAAAGTTTGCGTCACACTGTTCACTTTGCTGGACACACCAGTGTGGCGCGTTATACCGATTGTGGCACACTGGAATATAGGGTATGTTTATTTTATTTATTTTTTTCCAACTATTCCAACTGCTTCAATTAAAATGGATCTATAATAATAAGAGAATGAATTTAGTCTTCTTATCCTTCAATTTAGAAATAAGGTTCGCGAGAATTTTATAAAAGAATAATATACTCAGAATTGTATATAGTAGTTTGTTTTATTCGAAATTACATACCGGTACTTCCTGCAACTGTTTTTTGATTGAAATGATTTGAAATGAAATTTTTAAGTTTTACGTCCCACGTTTATGCCGGATAGGCTAAAGGAGACAGTGATGATAAGAAATGAATGAAATGGTGGAATGAAAAAAATGGGATAAAACGGGAGAACCTCGAGAAAACCCACACACACAGTGTTTTTCCAGCACAATGTTCACTTGGCGCGAGCATAGATCGAACCAAGGACTCCATACACCAAAGGTGAACGCTCTACCACTGAAACAATGTGGTCTCTGAAATTACTTATGGAACTACCGAAAACTATGCTGTAATATTTGAATGTGCTTCAAGTTTACAATAATTAGTTTAGTTAAATTCATTATTAACAATTAAATAATTGCATTCATTATTAACAGGTAAATGCTGCTGATGCAAAGACTTAAATCTAGCGATACCGCGAGCGTAAGTATTAAACAGAGGGATTTTAAAGGGCCCCCTGAGCTGGGGCCCTGGGCTCCATTGGCTCCGCCCTTAATCCGCTAAATCCTATAGATTATAAATTAAAGGGGACGGGCCGGGTCCGTTCTAAAAATTCCAGCCCGTGCAGACCTCTAGCTCCTGTGTATATGCTATCTGAAAATACAGTAGAGTTTCGCTTATCCGACATAAAACAGGCAGGCAGAACGCCGGATAATATTAATGTGTTAAGGAAAGACCTATAAAAAGTCAAACTATGATATAATTTTACACATTACGCATCTAATTATCATCTTTGCAAGAAACAAATATAATGCATTGACTCAGTGGCGTATCCAGCGTGAGGTCCTGGAAGCTGTCCCTTACCAAACCTCAAGCACTTTTTAATAAACCTACTTTTTCCCTTTTGAGTTTTTTTTTAATTATTTATGTCAGATTACTTTGAGTCCGTATCCAAACTGTGGACAATACGTTGTTGTTATAATTCTAACAAGTAACACTGTAACCGTCCTCAGTTCGTGGTCCATTTATTTGTAACCGGCGTGGTTCTGTTCGCTGTCCTTGGCTCGTGGTATTACCAATAAGTATACTCCTGATACTTTAACTTACCTGGACAGGACGACGAAGACCTCTCCAAAGAAGATTACAAACTGTTTCCCAAAAAAGCTCGTCGGTCTCAATAATGAGATGAGCATTAGGCGCCGAGAGGTTCGGGTGTCTCGTCTCGAAAACCTCACGGACGATCAGACGGTCATCCAGACCATAACGCACACAGACATCACTCATACACACAACGAAAACACACTGGATTAATTGACACTATACTTATTTATTAGAACACTATTTTGAAAAAAAAAATAACGAAGAGAAATGAATACAACACTGGACACTAATGAATTTTGCCGCTGAAATTACGTTTTGCCCTATTCGGGAAATATAGCCCTTTCTATGTATATATGATTATAATTCAGGTATCACTATAAATACTTTGCTCACACCATGAACACACTTGGGGGATTCGCACTGGGGAAAAGTTGTCTGGATCGTCCCACGATGAATCCAGTTGTTACGCTGAACAGTCCTGCAGCGTAAAAGTAAATCTTGAGTAAATAAACGAAAAGAAGGTCTTCACAGTTGAATTCTGATATTGGAGGGCGCGAATATAACTTTTGAAACGCACAAGGTCTGAGGACCTAGGATTTCACTGATTGGGGCTAGCCGTAAGAAATCGTCCTTCACCGGCTAAATAGCTTGTGCCCCTTAACACAACTTATGTTTGAAGTTCAACGCGAGATGCGTGGTTGCATCTTCCAGACCTGGAGTCAAACTCCTCGAGCGTCCAAGCTCAAGCTACGGATTGCAATGGTCAACAGAAAAGTGTTGGCAGTTCATTTCAAAAATCACTCGGTTAACTCACCTGTATGCACATACAAACAGAATATAGAAAACAATTTCTGTTAATTTTAGTCAACTGCCCATAATGCACTAGACACGGCGATAACACTGGCGTGAGAAAGTACAGATAACGAACTGGAATACAACGCAGTCGGCGCCACTTCGGCTACTGGAACATCTGGTCAGTCCGTATTTCTCCAATCTATTATAATGTTTCCATAAGCGATTAAAGAAAACACTTAATTCAGTTCCCATTAACTATAGAATATATACTGTGCATATAATGAGTCAGGGAGAAACACTGAAATGGTTAGTCACTAACTGAAATGTTCTCAGCGAAAACAACGTTTTAAATATATATATGAAAAAACGATGAAAGACTTCTTTGTCCAATTGTGTGGGAAAGAAGCAATTCCCACCAAAGAAAGAACTTATATGCGTTGCAGAATAAAGTACAAATCGAAAATAATAATCACTGTCTTCACGAAATATACAGGGCGTCCACAAAAAATACTTCTATAACCTGGTGGCGGTTATAACACTTCCCAAGCGTAACACTCCGATTTTGATAAAATTTGGGAGGTAGATACTATACATAAAATAAATCAATAAGTGCTTTTTATTTTATTTTATTTTTTTTTTTTGCTGAAAAACGGTTTTAGGGGGCAAAAGCCCTCACCCAAAATTTGAAAGTTGACGCTCGAAAGGCAAAAACAAGTGGACCAAAGTGAACTTAATTGTGAACAGATATTGCGGACATAAAATTAGAGAATACGTGTTCTGTATTTTCCTGGAAAAAACGGTTAGGTGGGGCGCAGATCCCTCCAAACCTTTGATCATGAAATATCAAAAGTGCTAATAACAGTATGTCAGAAGTGCCTAAATTTACATGAAGAATTGGAACAAAACTTTGTGTTAGGACAATAAGCAAAAAATAAACAAATTCGGCTTTTTTATTTCCTGCGAAAAAACGGTTTTAGAGGACAAAAGGTCCCCCGCATGAATTTTGAAATTTGACGCAAGAAAGGCAAGAAAAAATGTACCGAACTGAATGAAATTGTTCACAAATGTTGTAGAGGTAAGGTGCTTCGTATTTTCCTGAAAAGAGAAAAAAACCTTTTGAGTGGACCGAGGCGTTGAGTGTCGGAAGGATTGGACCGAAGCGAATGAAATTGTCTGTAGATATTGGATATGAAAAATAAAGCCTCTCGTGTTTCACAAGTGTCTCCATCAGATTTCTTCAAATTCGGCAGATCAATAACAAGCACAAACAGTATAGCGTATTTTGTAGTATTTCACGAGTCAACTTTAACCCTTACAATGTTTTTCCGCATAAACAAAAACACGTGCCGATTAATTTCCTGTTTGCTGTTGATGTGCCAAAATTGATAGGGACATCTTTAAAACACGAAAGTCCTTATTTTACATACAGTCTATACAATATCTACACACAATTTCATTTGCTTCGGTCCACTCCTTCCTGCACTTTTACGGTAATATTAACTTTTTTTTGGAGGGGCTATAGGCCCCACCACTGTTTTTTCATACAAATTAAAATGCATTTCATTTATTGTTTTGCAAATTGTCCCTATACGAAGTTTCGTTGCAATTCTCCATACTCTTTAGGAACTTCTGACGTATACATACTTATTTGCACTTTTGATATTTCGTAATCAACAGCTTAGAAGGTCCGTGCCCCACTTAATCGCTTTTTTTCAGGAAAATACGAAACACAATTACCTCAATTTACGTCTAGAATATCTGTGCACGATTTCAAAATTTTGGGTGGGGAATTCTGCCCCTTAAAACCAATTTTTCGCAGAAAATAAACCCGTTTTTTTTTTTTTTGCGTATTGTCCCTACACAATGTGTCGTTGCAATTCTTCATGTCCTTTAAACACTTCTGACATAGTGTTATTAGCACCTTTGATATTTCACGATCAAAGTTTTGGAGGGGTCTCTGTCCCACCGGAACGTTTTTTTTTTTCAGGAAAATACGGAACCCATATTCCATCATTTTTCGTCTACAATATCTGTGCACAATTTCATTCATTTCGGTTCACTTCTTCTTGCCTTTCGGGCGTCAACTTTCATCATTTTGGATGGGGGATTTTGTCCCCTAAAACAGGCATTCGTTTAGTTTTTGCGTATTGTCCATACACAAAGTTTCATCGGAATTCTTCGTCCTTTACACACATCAGACATATTGTTACTAGCACTTTTTGATATTTCATGATCAAAGGTTTGGTGGGGTCTGCGTCCCACCTAACCGTTTTTTCCAGGAAAGTACAAAACACGTATTCCTTCATTTTAGGTCTCCCATATCTGTGCACAATTTCGTACACTTTGGTCCACTTGTTTTTGTCTTTCGGGCGTCAACTTTCAAAATTTTGGGTGAGTGCTTTTGCCCCCGTAAAATAAAAAAGCATGTATTCGTTTATTTTATGTGTAGTATCTGCCTGTCAAATTTTATCAAAATCAGAGTGTTACACTTGGGAAGTGTTACTTGTAAGAATATACCGTAATGCCATTGATACCAGGTGGAATTAAAGAACACTTTTAAATGGGATTACAATTTCGTTTCCGGTCTGTTTTTAACATTACTGTATTAGAACGATACACTCATTGCCATTTGCTATTTTTGTTATGTGATATACGTAGCAGACCGTTTTCCTTACATGTCTCTAGAAAATATTTTTTGATTTCGTGTGAGTTAGAATTAAGTTTGACCGGTTCATAAATGACAAGTAAGAAACGTTTAAGAGAAATACAGAACTGTTGCATTATTATTATTATTATTATTATTATTATTATTATTATTATTATTATTATTATTATTATTATTATTATTATTATTATTATTATTATTATTATTGATATTTTTGAAAGCCCATTAGAATTACGTGCTTACGAGGATTCGTATCGGGTCCCCTCCGAAAAGAAAAGCTGGATATATGCCTGCACTGAATGATAGACGTATGAGTCAAGGTATAGACGAGCGTGCTAGGCGATCGAGTCCGGAGCATCAGAAACAGACTAAGACCACAACTTGCAGTTCTTCTTGCCGATTGATGCTGCTTTTTAACTGCTATGATATGTCGGATAATAATGTGAAATAAACGAAGGTCAAGACCATGGCGTATTGGTGTTTCATGCACCTAAACCTGTAAAGTATTTGTGCCGAAAACATCTTTCACTCACTAGATAATTTGAGAGTATGATCGTTCATCTTGCCTTATAAAGTATAGTCTTATAAAGAATATATATAGCATAATAAAAACCTTAAGACCAAATTCAATGATTTTCTATAGTTTTATTTTTTAATAACGGGAAACTTGTTTATTTCATCACGGTAAATCATGTTTGATACTAAGATGTCTGTTTCTGACTATATATATATTTCATACTTTATTGGAGACAATTTTTTTTCAAGAAAAGAGGATGATAAAGGAAGCTATACAACACCATAAACTGAAAGCAATCGGTATTACTAATAGTACACTAATTCTAAATAAATACGTCATCAGAGGAAACAAAAAGTTATTTCCTAATTGTATTGTTTCAGTTTTATTAACATAAAAATTATACATTTTCTACAATGTAAAGAAATAAAATTGAACAGGACCGGATGGGATTCGATCGGGTGTCAAAACAGTATAAGAATTACTAGTCCGTCACTCTACCCACTTGACCACACATATTTTCTTTTATTGCCTATCTTTTTCTTAAGAAATAAATGCTCATGGCTATAGAGCATGTCACTTCCAAACTTAAGACAACAGTTTTTCTCTTTGTTTATATTTTCCGTATAACATCTTGCTTACAGATGCTAATTTATATTTGGCAGATAATTTACACCCTAGATTTAAGCCAATAAATGCAACATTTTGCTCCAATTTCCAGTTCCTTGATTCATCTGTTCTCCTACTAATCTTGTTATTCCCTCTGCAATCGTGCTGTGCTACTCCAAAAATTCCCTCGAAAACATTATTGCCAGTATACACAAAACCGAACATAATTTTGTTTTTTGCTTATATTTTTATTATTTTATTATATTTTTTTGGAAATATCTCCTTAGATGGATTGCTTTCGATTATCTCCACGTACTAATAACTGAATTTTACCAATAAATATATGGAAAATGGAATAATTGCGAAAAATTGTGAGTTACAGTATACGCGCAATATTTTTTGCGCATGGGAGTACATACTCTGGTCCTAGGGTACCACACCCAATTCTTTGATTTGTCAATTTCCAAAATTTAAGGGAGATGGTCCTATGTGCCCTGCAAAAATTTAGGGGTTGAGCCAAAGTACCCCTGCCAAAACCTAAAGGGGTTGTTCCATTTAGCTTTAGGTCATTGACCCCAGGTCAAGGTCGTTGACTTTTGACCAATGACGTCACAAATGTAGGGGTCAAAGTCCAAAGTTAGAAAGGGTGACGCAAATACAACTAACATAACTTACCGTTATTGTACAATGCGAGCATAATGTATAAATTAGAGGTGCTTAGGTTCGATACATAATGCCACAAAAACAGAAGTATTTTGTTATAATACATTAACGTTATAAACAAAACAGAATCGAAATTGTAATTCCATTTAAAAGTGTTCTTTAATTCCAGCTGGTATGAATGGCATTACTGTATGTTCTTAGAATTATAATAACAACGTATTGCCCAAAGTTTGGACTAGAGATGCAAGGGCTCGGAAAAAAAACAGGCTTTTTTGAAAAAAAAAACTCGGTTTTTTCTGCTTTGCTTTTTTGCTTCGGAAATTTTGGGCTTTTTTCAAAATACTGCCTTAAATTGATAAAACAGACTTTGTATCGCTTCTCTATAACACAAAAAATCATTTAATTAGTGGTTGATGCTGATAATAATATAAAACATCGAAAATAAACTATGAATTTCGAAAAAGTATTTCAAACAATTTTTCTTCAACATATTTACATTATGAATTCCACAGGATTAACCAATGTATATAATGAGAATTTTTTAACCTCCTATATACAAAAGTAAGCAGAGTTGGCAAGAACCGTGGTTGTTTTTGAATATGCCAAAAACCCGTTTTTTGTGGGATGTTTAAACCAGGCTTTTTTAACTTAGATTTTCTGCTTTATGTACAGTGAAACCTCTACTAACGGACACCTCTATAAAGCGGACACCTCTCTTAACGGACATATTTTGTAATCCCCAAACAGTGTAATAGGAAAAAACATATTGGCAAACCTCTCTAAAGCGGACACTCTCTAGTACGGACACGGACAGTCTTTTCTGTCTTTTATAGGTATTATTTACCTCCGTATTACGGACACTTTCTCTAGAAATAACTTGAAAAGTGTAGTAAAAATACATTTTTAGTAATTCATACATGTGTCACCAAGGAAGCATTGTGACAACATTTTGCCCCCTCAACTGTCTGCTCAGCAACCCAGATGAAGCGTCTCTGTTTAACAACACTTTTATGTCCTTTGCTTGCATCCCACTCCCACCCAAGCTGTTTTAGACACAAAAGTGATTGATAGTTGCCCGCCGTTAGGGATTACACGTTATGCTACTGTCCCGTTGGAGTCTCTAACCAACCAGAAGACAAATTTAGTACTTTTTGCCCTCAGCTATATACATTTTCTCAAAAAGGACGCTTCAGGAGTGCAATTACCCGACAAATTAAAGCGCCATACCGAAAACGAAGGAAGTACTGATAAGTGTAAAGTGCAGAGAACTATAACATGCCTCGAACATAGAGTATTGGATGACAGAGGATAATGCAAGTAATATTCGAAAATACGTGATTCATGCAAAAATATTTAACTAATTGTATATTATCTTGCTCACTAATTTACATAACAAAATAATGAAACTTCTTGAAGGCGGACACCTCTCTATAGCGGACAATTTTTTATTCCCCACGGCTGTCCGCTTTAGAGAGGTTTCACTGTATTTATATTACATATTCACAGAAATAGCCTAAGTTTGTTTCGCCTTGATGTTATTATGCAACAGAGGGGTTATGTCGGAAGAACTCCCATAAGCTTAAAGAAGTGCGGTCAGTAAATTTCTTAAGTTGAGAATCTCCCGCCCTAGCCATTGGGAAAATCCCGTCATTACTTGAAATGTAAGACAATAACGGGAAAATCCTGTTATTGCTTGGCATGTAAAATTTAAAGGTCAACGTACCATAATCAGTACGCTAAAACTGAGGTATTAAATTACAAATTTAGTACCGGTACGTAGATATCATTGAAAGTCCAATCCAAGCTAATGTTGGAAGCTACGTAGGCAATCGATAAATTTTGCCAATTTCTATCAATATATTTAAGCAATATTGGCTTCTTTATAAAACAACATGCATTTAGGCATGTAGAAATATACAATTTGGTTTGTTTCGTATATTTAGGCTTAACATCCTTACGAAATACCGAGGTTATCAAGGAGAAGACTTTCGCTTAAACTGACATCCGAACCGCTACTTGGGTTACGCATGAAAAAAGGATTGTGGTTCGACCGAGAATTGAACATGGGACACCTTGATTAAAAGGTGAAAGGGAAATAAAACTATTGCAGGTGGTTTGATATCTGGAAACGTTACCATGAAGTTCACACGATTCGCATTTTTCATTCTTTTTATTTTTGTGGTTTAAACCAGTTATTAAAAAAAAAGTTGGTGTAAATCAGCCAACCCTAAAAGTAAGCACTTCTTTTTAAAGAATACACAAATAACTAGCAAAATAGTATGTAGTATTTTTACTTCAAAATATTCCATACCCTCTTTTTGAAACAAAATAAAATTAAAATAAAACATAAGAGAAATACTTAGATTTATATGATACACTTAAAAGCTGCACATCTAGAGCTTTTGGTTCTGTATATTCTTGAAATTCTACAGTTAAGTTTTATAGAACCACCATCACAGTTTACCCAATCCTCAAGTTTTCTGAATTTTTAACAAGAGGGATTCAACATATCATTACGGAACTCTCCCCCCCCCCAAAAAAAAAGACTACGGAATATATTTAAGTTAAGCTAAATACAACTGCACAACAAACATGACTGAGTGATTAGCTTTTGCGCTTCTATCGGGAAGTCAGGGATTCAACCAACATTCGACCATTCTGACAAAGCTTTTCTTCATTCCATCTGTGAATGTAGAAATAGTGCGTGTACTGTGAGTTGGGCGACTTCCTTTTTTATTGTTTTTAAATCGTTATTATTACTAATTACCAGCAGTGACGTTTTTGCTAAGGTTAGGGGAGCGGTCTTTCGGACTGAAGCCCGTTCCCCAAAGTTACGGAATGTCTGCAACAAACGAAATATCTATTATTTATGCCTTTACTCATAAACTTTAAGCTCCCGTCAAATAAAAATTACGAATGTTTAAAAAAAAACTAAACATTAGTAAGAAACCCTTCCCAAAATACTTTTCTAAATCCGCCACTGATTCTCAGTATAAAATGATTTTTAAAGTTGTATCCGGAAGATTATTGCTAAACATATAAACGAAACGAAATATTAGTTATGCCTGTACTCATAAACTTCAAGCACTTCCCAAATAAAATTAGGACTTTTTAGGAAACGAAACAATCAGAAAAAACCCTACTTTTCTAAATCCGCTACTGATTATTTGTATAAATTGGTATTCAAGGTTGTGTCCGGAAAATTATTGCTAAATCACTTCACAGCTACAGTATAACAGAAATGTGGAAGTACGGTTTGACGGATATATTGAAAAACGTACGCTTTGACGGATAAATAGAAAAACGGGCAAGTTTAACTTTTGCGCTAGAAGCTAGAGTACTAAAAGCTCTTAGAAATGAAACACGGATGACAAACTACAGAAGAAAAAAGATGTCGATAACTCAAAAGTTAAAATAAAGTTAAATAGCCTCTAAAATTACCCTCAAATACTACATTCTTCATGTTAGCTTTAATTCGTAAAACATGTGCTCCATCCATCTTGATGGTGAATTTCAGAGCGAAATATCACATTCAGGTCATGGAATTTTTATCTAACTATAGAATATACTATAAGAAAGCTATTTAGATAGAAAAATCATGAAGTTGAAAAAAGCCAAAATTTCCAAAATTCTCGTTTTTTCCCAAAAAAGCCGGCTTTTTTGTAAAAAAAAAAACATCGATTCAAGAAAGCCGCCTTTTTTGCATCTCTAGTTTGGACACTGCCTCAAAGTAATCCGATATAAAAGAACCTCAAAAGGGAAAAAGGTTTATTAACAAGTGTTTGAGTTTTGGAAGGGAACAGCTTCCAGAACCTCACGCTCGGTACGTCCCTGATTCAATGCATTATATTTATTTCTTACAAAACATTATTATTAGACGCGTAATATGTAAAATTATATCGTAGTTTAACTTTTAGTAGGTCTTTTCTTAACACATCCATAAATTAAGTCGTTCTGCCTGCCTGTTTTATGTCGGATAAGCGAAATTCTACTGCATTTCCAAAGATAGCATATGCACAGGGCCTAGAAGTCTACTCAGACCGGAATGTTTAGTCCGGACACGGCCCGGCCCCTTGAATCTGTCAGCATTGAGGGTTGAACCAATGGAGCCCAGGCTCCGAGACCCCATTTCAGGATGCACCTTAAAATCCCTCTTTTTAATATTAAAATAGAGCAATCAACTTATTATATTATAGGTTTCACACCTATGCTAAATTTCTTTCCGCTTGCTACGCTCGCGGTGTCGCTAGATTTTAGTATTTCTATCAGCAGTATTTAATAATGAATATAATTAAGAATATAATTATATTCATTATTAAGAATATACCAGTATTCTTAATAATATAAGAATACTGTTAAGAATATAATTATTTAACTGTTAATAATGAACGTAATTAAATTGATTAAAAGTAATGTTAAGTAATTAACTATCTTAATGCCTTTTATCTCTAACTGAGGGAAGTAAAATCTACAAAGAAGTAACAAATAAAGAAACCTCCACTCTGCCTTGACAGATTTGTACTGGAATGGAACCTATTATAATACAAAGGTTAATAATTCAGCTCTCAGCACTATAACTTAAGCTGTATATGGAAGTAATTTTGAAAAGAATTCAATATAAATACTGTAATAAATTAACGTTACAATTATATAATATCCAATGCTCACTAAAAAAGGCACTGCACGAAAACGCCTTTAAGGAAATTCTAAGATGTTGCCATTATTTATTAGACACTAACTAAATACAACTTTCTCACAAGGCTTTATATAATCATTATTGTATATTAATTAGAAATGTTACACTTTCGGAAGTATATTACTTCCTTCTTCAGACTACTATTCCAACTAAAATCATAAATAATTTATTTATGACTTCAGTCGGAATAGTAGTCTGAAGAAGGAAGTGATATACTTCAGAAACGGTAACATTTCTAATTAATTTATAATAAAGATTATAGACAACATTGTAAGAAAGTTGTATTTAGTTTATGTTGAAGACAAACACAAGACCTTTTTGTCTTAATATTTATTAGAATAATTACTTGAAGCAACTAATATAAACAACATATATATATACGTAAAATGCTCATCATTTTTAATCCTACGTATTACAGATGCATGCGATTGTAAGTAAATCATGTAGTCTTTAGTGCTATGTTATTTTATCCTAAAAGTTAACTTTTGTAATTATGTACAAATCATTGTTAAAATAAAATTTGCGAACACGTTTAATATCTTTGAGTATTGATTTTAATTTATGAATTTTACTGCACGTTCCCTTGTAGAGTAAAGTAAATATGATTCTTATTGACTGATAATAGTTGAATTCAAATACGGATTTGTTTTGCTGCGTCAGGAATACAATAAACAATTGGTTTTATATATATATATATATATATATATATATATATATATATATATATATATATATTCCGAATTTTAAGGAAATACTGGTATATTGGAGAATACTAATGGGAAACTATTGAGCCTGATTCAACTAGTATGGTAATCTTTTATAAACGAATAGTTAACTTCTCCAATTTAAGCTCTGCATTACTTACACAATGGCATTTTTATGTTAAAACTTAGGTTACCCGTATTATACAAGGCGATTTTAATGTAAAAATGATGGGGGCTTAGGTTCGACACATAATACCAGCAAAACAGAAGTATTTTAACTGAAACGAAAACATGATTTAATCTCACTGCACTAAAATATCCATTATAAGACTAAATTCTATAAATAATTCGAAATTCTAAATTTAATGTTAGAAGTATTTAACAATATTGTGATGACATTTCCAAAAGCAACCAAACACATTATAATAATTATCAACCATCCCCTGACACCAACTAAATAAGCTACAGTCACCTTGGCAGCGTATTGTGTTCCAATGGTCGTTTTTTCAAAGGCAGAACCTAATGGAGCTGTAATATATGTCTGGAGCAAAAAATTTGAAATCTTTCAACCAACCAATATTTTACGTTTCGTAAAAGAATATCATAGCATAGTCAAATGGTTTTAAATATGCAGGTGCTCCAACTATTATGAGGACATTTTGAATTGAATAAGCAAAATGGCGTAAAGTAGTAATGATATGAGTACTTGTGCTTGTGTAAAAGTTAAGTTGAAATTGAATTAATATTGTGTAAAGTGCAAAATAGTTGTGAAAAATGTAATTTTGTGTGACTCCTGTGACAGATGGATGCATTTTAAGTATGGTAAAATAGAAAAAGAACATAGAAATGATGAAGATTTAGAGTGGTTCTGTCCAACATGTGAACAACATGGCGGCGCAATGAACGTGAATTCGTCTGATGATTATTCCGGTAATTTGCTAGAAATCATAAACATTCTACAGGAAGATATGAGGTTATTGAAATCAGAAAACGAATATTTAATAAAAAGAGTGAAGGTATTAGAATCAAATGTTGATGCAAACAAAACTTCACACTATGAATGGACAAGAGTATGTTATAATAGACATAATCCGAGATATAATCATCCTGAGCCAGTACTAGCTAGCCCAGTAGAGTGTGCGAGTAAATTTAGTGTTTTAGCGAACTTTGAAAGTGAAGCTCTGGACAATCTAAAATCAGTGAATATTAGTAACAAAACTGTAGATACTTTAAGAACAATGAACAAGAAGAAAGGGAATTTGATAAATGGGAAGGGTAGTGTCAGGTTGAATATGATTAGTGCAAGGACAACTCTTAAGACACAGCCTAAGGTGCTCATATATCCTGATAGTCATGGTAGGGGATTGGCTGAAAAAGTGAACTAAGACTTGAAATACGATATAATAGTAGGATGATTTGTTAAACCTGGAGCTAAAAGCGTGGATATATTATCCAGTGTTAATAGTCAAACAGTAAACAAGATGGGTAACTATATTGTGATATTAAGTGGAGCTAGAGATGTGGCTTGTAATGAGGGAAGTAAAGTCGTGAAAAGAATTAATTGTAAGCTTTTTGAACTAAACCATTGTAAGGTAAGTGTAAGCAACAGTCCACACAGGTATGATCTTACTGAAGAATCGAGTGTGACCAAAGCAATTCAAAATAGTAATGTAAATTTAAAGAATTTGTGTAACCGCTTCCAAAATGTCGAAATCCTGGATGTAAATAAACTAAGTAGGGAGATGTGCACGAAACATGGCATGCATTTCAACCAACGAGGAAAAGAATATTGAGCAACATGATTTGTGAAATAATTGATAAGGATCTTTATGGCAAATCTAAATTTAAGGTAGCAATAAGAATGACATGGTTAGTTCAGAGAAACTGAACACACCCGACTCCATGAATACACTCAATACTATGTGGGGCCAGGTAAAAACCTCAAGTCTAACTAAGAATGTTGAACTGAATGATGTAAATGGCCTAATACATGTGAAAAACAATCGCATTTTTTTTCAAAATTGTAATAATCAGATAGATATTCAAAATTTATTACTATTTCATTTAAATTTGCAATCAATAAGGAACAAACTAGGCGAACTTGAGTTATTTTTAGGTATTCGTCCTTGTGATATTTTATGTGCCAACCAACATTGGCTAACAAGTGATGAAATTTACATGTATACGCCAACAGGTTATACGTTAGCTATTATTTTCTGTAGGGATGAAACATTACACGGTGGAGTAGGTATTTATGCAAAAAATGGTATAGGTATTGAATACTCTGTTCTTGACTTAACTTGTTTTTGCAAAGAACATTTTGAGGTAGCTGGTGTGTTACTTAAACATAATAGAGTAATAGTTATTACGTTGTATCGGACAGCGAATTCTGATATGCATATTTTTCATAGTGGTTGGGAGAAGTTAAACAGCTATCTTTATTAATACAAAAATCATACAACACTTTATATTGGCGATATAAATGTTAACGTCCTTATTAGAAAAACCCATTAAAACACTACTATGTGATGTTCTTAGGTCCCATAACTTTTATTATATTAATGATCAGCCCACAACAAACTTTGTATGTTTAGATAGTGTTTTTACTAATGAAAACAAAACCATCCTGTTATGTGCTACTGTACAACCTTTGTTGTTTGACCATGAATCTGTATGGCTATTGTTCCTTGTGATGTCACATATGAACGCTACCTATCCAGTAATTAAACGATTCAGATTGTTAGGTGAAGTTAACATATAACATCTGAGATATACATTAGGGAATCGTAATTGGGAAAATTTATTTTCTGTATGTGCCAATGCTTCCGAAGCTTTCCATAAGTTTATCAATACTTTGATTCTATATTTAAATGAATGTTGTCCAGAAAATATTAAGAGGTATACCACCTACGGAAGTAAATATTCGCAAACAGTTCCCAATTGGTACACGCTACATCTTAGATCTCAGCAGTATAGACTTATCACATTGTATAATATTGCTAATATAACAGGGTTATCTAGAGATAAAGAGAGATTTAAAATTGCTAAAAATATATACAGAAAAGAGATTAAAGCAGCAAAAATTACTGCAGACGAAAATTGGATAAATAATTCAAAAAATAAGTGTGCAGCGCCTTGGTCTATAATTAATAAGGAAATCGGAAAATGCAATATTAAAGACCTCATACTAAAATCCGCCAATGAATTCAATGAACATTTTGTAAGTAACATGGAAATTAAGTGATAAGTCAAAAAGTGAAGACTTTTCTTCTGAAAATCAAATCTATAATTTTAGTAGTTTATTAGCACAGCAAAACCTAAATAACGTTACCTTGAATTTTCAGAGGACTAGAATAAATACCAGGGTTGTTTTACAAAATGTTAACAAATTAAAATCTTCAAAAACTGAAGATCCTTATGGGTTTTCTAATAATTTGTTTCGAAAAATAATTGATGTTATAAGTGATCCTTTGGTTTACTTATTCAATTGGATACTTTTAGGTGGATTTTTTCCTGACTGCCTTAAAATGACAGTCACAGTACCTACACATAAGAAAAATGATGAAAGTAATCCTAATAACTACCGTCCTATATCATTAATCCCAATTATTTCAAAAGTTTTCGAACAACGCATCAATTATCAATGTACTTTGAAGAAAATAAAATATTCCACAGTTCGCAATTTGGATTCAATTCTGGCCTTTCTACGATTAAGGCCGTAGAAAACGTAGTATCACACATATTAGATAGCATCGAAAATAATTTAAATACGTGTGCAATACTGATAGATCTAAGTAAAGCATTCGATACGGTGTCACATCATATATTGGTTGAAAAAATATATTATTATGGTATTTGGGTAACTGAGTTGTCATTGATTAAGTCATATCTTAGAAATAGACGTCAATCTGTCAATATTATTAACGAAAGATCAACATTTATGGATGTAACAGCAAGGGTGCCTTAGGGTAGTGTGTTAGGACCTTTACTTTTTCTTATCTATATAAATGATTTCCCGAGTTTCTTAGCTTGTAAATCTGTATTTTATGCTGGCGACACAACTCTTCTAAACACGGGTAAGAATTTAGTAAGTGTTAAAACTAAAAGCAATAAAATGCTTGGACTATAATATATATGGTTAAAGCTTAATAAACGTTATATAAATGAATCTAAAACACAGAGTATATATTTTTCTCTTAAAAATCATATGACTGAGGTAGATATGCACCATTGCGTAAAACTACTGGGAATCCATCTACATCCGAAATTAAACTGGAGTGAACATACTGAAAATTTATGCAGGAAATTATATAGAGTGCTATTTTTATTACGTAAATAGAAACCAACATTTGCAGAAACAATACTTCTTGCAGCATACTATGCCTTTTTTCATTCTCATCTACAGTATGGCATAATATTGTGGAGAAATTCACCAGGTGCCCAGACTGTCTTTAAATGGCAGAAAAAGCAATAAGAGCAATAAAACGTTTAACTGATAGTGCATCGTGTAGACAATATTTTAAGGATGTACAAATTATGACAGTTCACTCTCTATATATTTATAGTTGTATTATGTACGTTAAAGAAAATGAGAGCAGTTTAGGTTATCGTAATAATATCATATAATACTAGACGTAAAGATGACTTAAATACGCCTTATATTAGGCTAAGTATAACGCAAAGAAATTATAAATATACAGGAATGAAACTATATAATACATTGCCAGTGCATATACGATTGACGTGTGATAATGATTTCAAAAAATATTGTAAATCTTTTCTTGTAAGTAATTCTATTTATAGTATCAACGAATTTGAAGACAAGTGTAAATTGTAACTTTTTTCTTTTCTTTCTTTGAAAATATTTAATTATATGCTGACAATGTCTATTGCAACAAATGTTGTTTAATGAAAATAAATATTCTATTCTATTCTAATTTTATTTCTCATTTTAAACAGTATTCTATATATCAGACAGTATTCTATATATCACCTGACAGTATTCTATATATCACCTCACCTAGTAAGATATTATAATTTTGCATTACATTTTACACCCTTTTCCTTTTTTAACCTTTTCGTTTCATTTCTCTCCCTCTCCCCACAAGATGCGCACCGAAAATTCTAAATAATCTACGTTTTTTTCAGACTACAATACATTTAATAAAGTTACGAGGAAGGAGCTTATATATCAAGTTTCATCAAGGCCTTAACCTTTGACCTTGAATATCTCAAAATAACCCCTCTTCAATTAATTTAAAAAAATTATAATTCCAATATAGTAGCACCGACGTGACAATTACAAAACTAGAACGAGGGACATCGTACGCAAAAATATTTAGCCACATCACTGTATCATCAAAAATCGCAAAAACAGCATTTTATTACATGTTAAGTACCATTTACTCTTATAAATTTGAAAGTTAATTTTACTAGCAAGGGATGTATCTGGACTAGAAGGGAAGAATCCAAATGAATTCATGTAGGATATATAAATTATCGGACACAGAAACGGTGGGGTCAGCCATTTCCGTGTAAAATTCTATGTTTGGCAACAGGCGCCATCTTTGTGTTCGGGTATACGGTAAACTACTCATCTTGATACGCCCTTATAACTTTTAAGAGATATATAACGCTGCGATTTTGCATATACAAATATCGACCAAGTGACATTTTTCGGTATATTCCTCAATACAACCAAATTAAGTCTTGCCAACCCATCAAAAAGTTATATTTTTTCAAACGGCAATACGTCAGGTAATTATAACTTTTAAACCTACATTTAAAACAAAAACTAACAATATTAGACTTGTTGTACAGTATTGCAAACTAAGGGGGCTACGACATCACAAACATTGACAAATATAAAAATTTTATAGGCATCTAGAAGCGTAATAACTCAAGTGAGACGGACGGGAAAACCACACCCAAAGTACGTTAGTGTAGTATTCAACTGTCATTGTATGAGGTATTTCGAATAAATCTGAAAAAGTCTACAATGATTTGAAAATTGACTTTAAAAAGCTTTATTTCAAAAAGTTCTGATTTCAGTGTCACATATAATTATACAGTTTAGTTGCAAAAGACGAAAAGATTATAATGCTGTTTACTGCAAGTAGATATTTCAAACCGTTTTGAAAATATTATAATTATTGTAAAATTTGTGAACTCAGCTGACAACCCTGTAAATGCGAGAACTTGTTGTTATTACACCTATCAGAAAGTTTTTCTAAGATGTCAAAGAAAGATTTCATTTTCAAACTTTCTTGGAACTACGTTATTTTAATATTTCCAACTTTAACAATAACTATTACATCTCCGGAATAGTTTAAAACATCAAATAGCAGTAAATGGCGTCATGATCTTTACGTCCTTTGTAACTAATCTATGCAGCCAGATGTGATATTTACCTGAGGAATTTTTGAAATAAAGAAGATGCCTATAAAATTTGTAATTTTTTGGATGTTTGTGATGCTGTAGCTTCTTTAGTTTGCAACACAGAACAACCAGTGTGATATTGTTTGTTCGTGTTTTAAATGTAAATTTAAAGTTTGTAATAACCTGATGTATTGCCGTTTGGAAAAACATAACTTTGTTTTGGGTTGGCAACGCTGTTAATTTGGTGGTATCTCGGGGTACATGAGAAAATTTCCCTGCCGAAATTTCCATGTTTAAAAATTTCAGTATTCTCTATTCATTAGGTTCCAAGTGAGTTTCAAGAAAATTGGTTCACCGTGTATATATTCCACCACATCCATGGATCTAATGTCATATACAATTTTTGGGACATTACTTTGTCCTTTTCAAGATTTTCCATGTGCAACTTGAGTTATTTGAACCTAATAGTATAAAGGAATGCTCCATAATATTATGAATTGTAAATATCCAACATGTTGTACAGAGTGATTCACATTTTAAGATTGAAGTCAGTGGTGGAGCAATAGGATAGGCAGGGTAGGCATTGCCTACGGGCGCAGGCCGTTTGGGTATATTAGGAGGCGCACCAGCAGTGCGTAAAGTAACAGTATGGAAATGAGGTGACAGTATGGAACAACGTCGTGAAACGTTTGGTGCACTGCATCCCGTGGTTTCTGCCATTTCTTCTGTTTCTGTCCACAACGTTTTGAAATATTTCTCACTTCCTAACAATCGAGGGCTGCAGGTATTGGCTTGCGGCTAATTTTTCACAGTAGAAAAATTATCAGGTATGTTCTGTAAGTGCATGGGCAGTTGATTCGTGTATTCAAGAACACGTCTCATCAGTTTGTAAGACGAAACAAAAATAAAAAGTCATAAACATTTCTTAGCAGGGAATTTGCGTCTGGGCCGTAAGTTTGATCGCGATCCGCTGTTTCCTCTAAAGTTTCAACTACAGGTCCAAAATGTTCTAAAACTGTAGGAGTAGCATCCAATTTACAGTTTAATCTAGTGTATCTGAAAGATTTTAATGTTACCAAATGCTTTGACAGTGAATATTTTCAGAAATAGCGTGCTTTTTTGACGACGCTTCTATGAAGGAATGCAAACTACTTAGAACACAAAACATGCTTCAAATCGCAGACACTTCTCCGCACACATCATCAATGCATAAGTTCAAAATGTAAGCGTAACAATGAATATAAATGGTTAAATTGTTATCGTCCCGGATTCTCTTTGCAACGCCAGAGTACTGACAGCATAGCAGATGCACTATCGTACCATTGTCCTCCGATTTTACCTACGCTCAGACCCAGTGATATTAACGCGTTTGGTAACAGTTTGGACAAACTTTCGCCGTGTTTTTTCTGTTGTAAAATCCGATAAAAATTTCATGAATATTTAATGTTTCATCACAGTATCGCAAAACAATTAATACTTATTCATGTCGCTTCAAATCTTGAGTTGCATCCATGGTGACACTATTATATATACCTGCAGTCTTCACACGATCAATTTATTTTTCTCAGCACATACTCACACATTAAAACTAGAAATTGATTTCGTTATTCGGGACTAACGTATCTAAATGTTTTCTCTTTGTTAACATAATACCGAAACATCACGTCGTTGTCTTTCTGTCGTAAGAGTTTAGTAAATTACCTTTATTTTCATTTTCGCTATTTTTCCCTATGACCTCTAAGAGGAACACATTGGCGAGCACAATACAAAATACTATCTAGATGTGCTTCCAAATATATTATATTGCCTTTAACTATTTGGTTCCTCTGCACACCTAATTTACCCGCAACTGATCCGTGCAATAGTGCGTTTCGGAATTCCGCAGCCTTAGAAATACAAGTCTTAAGAGCGTTACTTGCCTCATGAGTACCGAATTTATCTACGACCTTCTTCCAATTACGTAAACCCTCCTTAGTAAAGGTGTCTTCAGATTTCAGAATATTTTCGGAGAATGCGCGACAATAAAAGCAAAGAGCACTATCTCGAGAAATGCTATATTCTAACCAACTAAATTGCCTATACTACTCAGATCGGAACCTGCGGCTGTTTTTATTGGCCTATGTTTCCAATGGCGGTTCAATCACTACTGCGAGAAATGTCTTTGTGTTTTCACAACCTTTGACTGGATTACGATCTTCTGAAACTTCATCTTGTGACACTGTTTGCACAGTAGTACACGTGTATGAATTTTTATCTTGTGAGACTTCATCTTCTGACACTGTTTTCACACTGCATATTAGTCACAACAACTTTCAGTGAAACTTGAAAAAAGGTTCAAGTACCACAGATAAAATATAAAAAATGAAACCACTATACACCGATACACGTGAAGGCTATATATATATAGAAAAAATATCAAACGAACTGCTCACTGCCAAAGGTGCCGATTTTTCTGTAACTTTGGGGGGAGGCATTCAGATGTGGTTTTGTATATTCATAAACAATACGTATAAAAGTAAAATATATATACAGAACTAATATTCTGAAAAATACATGGGAGCCCATAAGAGCTTTGAGGGGTCCCGCCCCACAGGATCGGCGCCCTTGATCACTGCAAACACAAACTTCATATTAAATCAAGTGTATTATTCTCGGATTGAGTGCCAGGGTGGCTATTAGTAAAATATCCTGTTTTAACGTTACAATTCTCCCTTTTTGCTTTACAAAAATACCAAATGTTGCTATTTTTGACTTAAAAGGAAGCAATGAAATATGTTTTGTATTTAGTACAACAAGACTTTGTACAAAGAGCCGAGTTCTGTATGTCTCCCCTTATTCTAATAACCATCTTAAAACCACGGGGGAGGTATGGAAAATTGACCTGTTACCCTTCTCCTACTACTACATGATGGTAAAACATATATTTTCTCCGAAGGAGGAAGTATTGCCAAGAAATTCAAGCTAGCTTATAATTTTCGACCAGAGAGGTGAGTATTCTGCTAAGTCACTTGAGAAAGTTTTTGGCGAAAAAAAAAAGGTAGCGTCGAAATAATTTGTGTTGTTTTGTTATTTGACACTTTGACTAAAAAATCTTCCTTCTTCCTTTGGAGAAGAATGAACCATATGCAGGAATACTGATTAATGTGTTTATTTCTCGCTTCCTATTTAGGAATGTGCGTCCTTTTAAAGTTATGAACTTGAATACATCTATTGATAAAGAAGGATGGGATTTTAATCTATGCAAAAAAAACTCTTGAATTCACATCGAGTAATATCTGATATGTATGATATAGAAGTATCCAACTTTCTCATTAACATAATAAATAAGGCAACATGAGATCAAAAATTTATGAAAAATATATTTTACTTATATTTTGTATTTTAATACATTATATTTAATTACTTTATTACATAATTACATCATATTACATCGTTTTTTTTAAATAAAGTTCTACATTTGAGCATACGTCTTCATAATTAATTTTCTTTAACTGATTTTCCTTGTGACATGTTGCGTAAGAAACATAATATATAATTATATGCCTCCGGAAATTCTCAGTACTAGTTGCTTAGCAACCTTAAGTATTTAGAATTAAAAATTAAAGAAAAAACATTTTATACAAATCAACCAACACAGAAAAATGACGGACACAGAGCGAGCTCGTATGTTTGTAAGAGTTATAGCAGGTTACCAGTTATAGTAGCAATTACAACAAAACAGATACAGCAATTTCCCAACAAAACAGACAACAACTTTATTATAATAGGAATAATGCAATATCAGGTAACATAAACGAAGTTTAAATAGCATTCGACTTTACTTAAGCCTGTAAACAAATCTCAATAGGAGGTAACAAGTAGCTTTTATCTTTTTCCCAAGTTTTGTTTGACAGGTAGCAAATGAGTATAAAATCCCCAGACCAAATTACAATAAGGGAATGGGTTCATAAAGTTCACTAAATAATCAAGCTACATGCTTACATGCTTATTTTAATGTTTGCTGCCTCTAATTTAGTAGTTAAGAGAAAAAATATTTGCAAACAGCACACTCAGGTCATATATAAATGTTAAATCTAAAGACATGAGCTTATTAAAAATTAGTTCTTATTATTTCCTTTCTTGCAAAAACTAGACAATATGAAAGAAGAAAGGGGTCGCGGTGGCTCAGTGGTAGAGCGTTCACCTCTGGTGCTTGGGGTCCCGGGTTCGATCTCAGCCCCCACCAAGTGAACTTTGTGATGGACAAACACCGTGTGCGTGGGTTTTCTCGGGGTTCTTCCGTTTCCTCCCACTTTCTTCATTCCACCATTTCATTCATTTCTCATTATCACCGTCTCCTTTGGCCTAACCGGCATAATCGTGGTATGTAAAACTTAAAGATTTCATTTCATTTTCTGAAAGAAGAAACAAAATGATCATAGTATTCTAGAATGACTTAAATCTACCACACAAACCAACACAAATCATTCATTTCCCTTTTCATTCTTTTTTCACTTTTGTTGTCTCACAAACTAGTTTTAAAAAGCATACGAATTTAATGGTTAGTTTTGCCATAATTTTCTTTAAATCATACTGCAAGGAAATCTCAGTCTATTATCACATATTAACACAATTGCATTTCACTCTTCTATATTATCCAGTCGCAGCAAATTCCGATCGAATTACACCCGATTCGGTTACCTAGAACATTAGAAAGTTGGCTGGCTCTATATTCCAGAGGAGCAAACAGGTGCAAATAGCGCCATGCAACGGGATGTATGAGAACTTCCAGCGATAGGTAGCTCAAGTCTAACTGGTCCAACATTTATTGCTATTTCCCTTATTGTCGTTTACTATAGAGATTTTTATTAACAATATCTGAAATAAAATATATTACTCGACTAAACTCAAGACAAAAAATGGCTAAGATTTTTCCTTTCCAGAAATATGAAACAAACAATAGGAGAATAATAAAAATATTCGAAATTACCAATTATCTCCCAATATATGGTTAATTAACTTACATTTCCCCCAGAATTAAAATCCATTGCAAATGACAATTCGACGTACACAGATGATGATGATGACTAGCTTTTTTACATTTCATAGTCCCTAACTCTCGTGAAGGTTTTCCTTCAGGAATTATAAAATTAAACAAACACAACAAGAATTCAAATATTATTATATTCAAAACGATAATCTTAACTTCAAAATCTAATGTAATTAAGGGACTTTTAAAAGCGATCTTAAACATTAGGAACCAAGCGTTTTGAGGATCATTATATGGCTTATAAAAACTTGGAATTCCTAATAGTTGTATTCTCTACATTTTCTACCCAAACCGTTTTCTGTGTCGGTTTACTCAGTACAAAAAAAAGGCCATCCCAAAGAGGGGATATTTTGGGGTTAAAATGTTTCTCTACGGACAATTCCATCATACTTCTAACTAACACAAGACCATCAATATGTATATTAACTGGGATATCTTCCTGTGAATAGATTTTCTCACCTCGTTTCCAAGCATTATCAATATAATTGAAGACTACAGGGGAAAAGGGAGGTAAGTCAGTTGTTTATAATTTTACACAATTGACCTTTTTTCCACTGACTTACCTACTTCTTCCCCTGTAGGCGAAGTCTTTAGCATTAAATTTCTTAGTGACTAATTTCCTTTTTACCGTGAGATTTAGTGCATGCAAACTACACCTTTCAGGCTACATTATTCTGCTGTTAACTCATTTTCGACCATATCTTGACTTACCTCCCTTTTCCCCTGTAGTCTTCAATTACTTATGGTAGCAAACATGTCTTCCTTATTTTGATCATCGTCAAGAATTTCAATATCTAATAACCATTTGATATCTAACGGATGATAAAAATTTTCTCCCCATATAAATTTCACTAGGCGAAAACCCAGTAGTTTCGTTGATGTTAATATTATTAGTAAACGCGATTTTAGTTAACAATTGGGCCCATTTGCTCTGTAATTTATCAACATATACACGAATCAAGTTCTTCATTGACCGTACGGTCCTTTCAGCTTTTTCCGGCGATGGGTTATAAGGGGATAATTTAACTTCCTGTGTACATTAAGAATATAAAAGCTAAGTGATGAGATCTGACACGAACAGCTCCATCGTGTAACAAAGATCCTGGAAAAGTTCATTAACATACATCTGTAAGCTAGGATCCAACTGTAAACGTTCAGGAGAAACCTTATAAGTACCTTGCATTTCTTATAATTATACATTATAATTACCTTATATTTACCTCTTGCACCTTGTAATTCATTTCCTTTTCATTCTTTTCCATTTTTGTTGCCTTAAAAACTAGTTTAAAAAGAATACGAATTTAGTGGTTAGTTTTGCCATAATTCTCCTTTAAACCATGCTGCAGGAAAATCTCAGTCTATTATCACATATTAACACAATTGCATTTCACTCTTCTATATTATCCAGTCGCAGCAAATTCCGATCGAATTACACCCGATTCGGTTACCTAGAACATTAGATAGTTGGCTGGGTCTACACTACAGAGGAGCAAACAGGCGCAAATAGCGCCATGCAGCGGGATACATGAGAACTTCCAGCGATAGGTAGCTCAAGTTAAACTGGTCCAACATTTATTGCTATTTCTCTTATTGTCGTTTACTATGGAGATTTTATTAACAATAATTTTTAACAAAACGCAACAGACACCAGAAGAACATTACTATAGAATTACATTTACTTCTCTCTTATTCGATAAAGATAAGAAAGATGCCTAGTGCTGTTTTCACGCCATGCTTGACGAAAGCTAGTTTGAAAATGAAAGAGTAAAACGAAGAGAATTCCATCCAGCCACTCGAGTTAGTGCTGGGAAAAATAGAAGGAAATTGAAGAAGAATATTAAGTATGTTCTGGATAAGTTATATTATAATAAATACGACAGAGAGTATGACAAGAAGAAGAAGAGAAAAGTAAGCGATATGAATTCCAAGCGATATAAATAGTTCTTAAATTTCAAATGCAACGTACAAGCATAGACTCATATATATATATAACATCTTTCATAAAAATCAGAAAATTTCGCAAAAAATGCTAATTAGTTTGATTTGAGATTAGCGTAGCATTCAGTAAAAGGCTACATGAAACGTGAATGTGCAGCTTAGTATGGGATCCGAAGATGAGCTCCCACCGGGAATCCTACGCTGGAGGCGTGTACGCTATTTCTGTACCGACGAGATAGCTCACAGAAGCTATTGTGACACACGTTTCCTATATTGAGAGAAGCATTTATTTTATTACTTTTCACCGAGTTCAATCATACCATCACCGTAATAACCCTATAATAAGGATAAGTAATTACTCCTTAATAAATCCCCAAGGGGTAGTTACTTAATAGGAGTGAGTTTATTATTAGATGATATTCTCAAAGCAACTCAATCGAATTTGTATATAATAATAATTATGTAATGTTGCTTAAATCATTTTGTTAACCTCGTAAATAAATATTGAATTAATAACCATGATACACGAGGGTCCCATTTGTCACTTCTTATAAAAATGGTCACGTAGGTAATTTTCCTCGAACGAAATTCTCTCAAAACATAATGTCGCTCGTATTTCATGTTTAAGCAATAGCTGCAGCATAATATGATATACTTTAAGAAATTGGAGTGAGAAAATTTAGTGTAGTGGCTTGTATTGTTTATTACATATTGAGAAAATAATTATAGAATTTTTCCTCTGAAAGCGGAATTTCACAAAATGCTGGAGCAAGTGTTCACTTTCTTTTAATAATGAATTTATATACTGTTTCGTCTCCCTAACATGTCGCGAAATATCATATTCTTGACATACATTTTAAATCTTATTCCTCCACTTTAGCACATACATTTTGATGACATAATAAGTGAGTATCGTTTCATTCTAATTAAAACTTCCAAATTATGCAAATTGAAGAAAAAGATTAAAACTTATCTAAAGCGATTGCAAAAAGCCGTTTCTTGTTTTACTCATTTTAAAGCAAATACTTTACTTATTCTTTTTGTTTTAAACATAAAAGTCGTTCACGAATAAATGTTTATTTCTTTTAAGGATTCTGTAAACCAGAATGGTAGTACAGTTTATTTAATTAATATTCTTAATTTTATCGAAACAAAGTTGAAATAAGGAAAATAAATAAATAATAACAGAACTCATTCTCCTTAAAGTGATGTATATTTTGCATTTTAATACATACTTTTAAAAATAAATTATGACATTTGCAATAAATAGTGAATATTACACATGATTAGTTGCTATAGATAGATCAGACAATTAAAATATGGTGTACTCTGAAATATTAAAATATTGATGTGGTCGAATACTTAAAAATGTTTTATTTCTATTCTATTTTATTTGTTTTTCTTTTTCTTTTCTTGTTTTACTAGCATTAACAGAACATAAAGCATTTACCTATCGTTGGATTGGGGCAGAAAAGAGCAAAGTGGAATCTCAAACCCACGTTAAGGGGAAAAACAAAGAGAGGAAAGTGACTTATTTAACCCACAGGTGTAAGTCATAAATCAGAGTATAACTGAGACCAAAACTATGGCAACGTTGGTGGATAGACATTTACTTACAATGTCACTAGTAAGAGTGTACAAGTGTTCGGACATTGACGAAACCACCCACTTAGAGCTTTATTGTTTTTGCCACATTTCTAAAACGCACCAGGCATCCCAGATAACAGACTGTCCTGTTCTTCTTTGGCCATCAACATACACCGCATCGCCTTTCTCAATGTTCACTGACCTTTATTAGGATGGATGTAGCCAAACATTTATTTCAAGACATTACAAAATATGGTTAAAATCAAAGTTCCATTCCCGTTGTTATTTTAGAACTTTTTTCAGACTTGAAGACAATTTACAGTCGAACATTTTGTAATAATATCAGGATAGATAAGACGACATTTTAATGGTTGTCCATTGCCTAAGAAAGAGCCAGAATCAGTAAAGCCTGGTCTACACGCTCCGTATTGGCGACGATTTACCTGCGCAGTTTTAAAACGTTGCAGAGCAAAACGTAGCGTGTAGACAGGAAATTTGTGCAGTTTTCCGAACTGAACGAAGGCGGAACATGGAGCTAAAAGACTGAGCAAATTAGCACAAACTTTGCAACGTGTTGAGACAAGTCGTAGCTTGCAGACTGTCACTTGCGGGTCGTCTTTAGTTCAGGATCAGTTTTCGTAACAATTGGGAAGACATGGCTTATCTACGGCAGTGTACCAGACAATTTCCCACGGAGTTTATAGAATTATATAAATGAGTTCCATGTCTATGGCATGTTAAGTCGAAATAATATAGTGACCCGGACTAGAAAAGTCAGGCGTTATAATTATTAAGTACAAAGAAATTGATATCACTGCAAACAGAGAAACTATTGCGAAGAAAATTAATTTTCTTCGAAGTGTTTACAGGAAGGAATTGTCTAACGTAAACAAGTCTATTCGAACCGGTGCTAGAGAAGCTCAGATATACAAGCCAGTGTTGTAGTATTATGATTTTCTTGCATTTTTGAGCGACCAAGATACTCTCAGAAAATCTAGCAACACCATAGACAGTTTCATATTTAGGGGTGGCTTCTGGGCTCAAGCTCCCACAAAATAAATTTGTTATATGCAAAACTTCATTATAATTTGTAGGTACCTAAAAGGAAAAATATAAGTGCTTATTGAAGTGTTCTGCATAGCCCTCCCGAAACAAAATCCTAAAAACGCCACTCCCCATAGACAATGATCTTACAGACTCTGAAGAGGTAAGAAAATCTCTCGCTATCAGTAACGTTTTCAGGTCATTTTTCATGTGGGAAATTTCAGTGCACAGACGTAGAAAAACGTTCGAAAGTTTGAAATAAATAATTAATCGGCTTCAGAAACAATTTGAAATCGACACAGGTCAAAATGTATGTTTGCTTTGACTTACGGTGACTGCAAAATTTATCTGAAGTAGCTTCAATTTTTATTTTGTGAAATAATATTTTAAATTTTAAATATGATCATCGACAGAAATTACTTTGTTAAAGCTAGCAATACCAAAAGGGGGTCTTTGAGGCCCACAAATTATATTTTTAGATTTTTCGAATATTTTTATTCGATAATAAATCTTAAAACAAAATGATATTGTCAGGCTTCACCCCGTTGGTCATACAAATTGCTTTCTTGCTTTCTCTTTAGTGTTTTTTCATTTACAATTAAATAAAGCGTTTTGGGCCTTAGAGGCCCTCCTTTAGTTGCAATAAGTGGCTATTCACAAAATGTGATATATATTACATTACAGTGTTTTGGTAATGAATTTTATTCTGTTTCGAAGCACTTTTGGTATAACGTCATTGAAAGGTACTCAGTTTGCAAACGTCTGGACCACCTTGAACGTCGCGTGTATTTACGACGTCTAATTATATTTCTCTAGACAAGAGAGAGCGCAAACTTTGACCACAGCAAAACTTCCTCCATGTTGGCTTTCGCAAAACTGAGTGGCAAAGACGGAGGAAAAGACTGTGCTGTGTAGACACACACGAATTGCAACGTTTTGTTTGCAAGTCTTAAAACTGCGCAGGTAAATCATTGTAAAGACAGAGCGTGTACACAAGCCTTAAGGAAGAAGGAATATGAACATCTCTGAACATAAGTACATTTTTAGATAAAATTCAATCACAATTTTACACTACCTCTGTGATGCTCCCCCTCCACCCAAGAAAACATGTTCAAAATAAATTATTTCTTTATTCAAATTACAAGCATCTCTGATGTAACAGAAAAATAAAGAAACCCTGAATTTGACAATACAGTTTATAAATTATTATTACCGTCGTAAAGAAACATGTAATGTCTTAAAACGAAAAAGAGTAATGAAGTGAGGTATGATCCAATTCAGATCACATGCATCGACAGTGAGTAACCATTACCCAGCTAGTAGTAGAGATGCAGTGTCAGGACTTAAAATGAGCCGGAACGCGCCAGCAATGCATTCCGGTAAATCATTCTGCGGTCAGAATTTAGTTCGTGTGCAAAACTTGTCACTTTACAAACATTGTGCATCTATTCTTAATTAGTATTTTGGCTCCGTCTCTTAAACGGCTGTTGATACGATTTATCAAACCAGATCACTAACATTGATCAGGGATTATTTACTTTCCTTATTGACTGAGTTATCGCAAATCACTGTGGGTAAGCATTCCGGCGATGTGGCTATTCACTGAAGCCGCTTTAAGCCCTGTGCAGTGTGTATGCCTAACGAGCAACATCTTAAAAGTGGAGCATGGCCACGATCTCTGCTCCGACCGCCATCCTGACTTAGTGAATGAGGTTTTACCCGGTACAGCCACGAACATTACACAGTGGAGATTGGATATATAAGAAAATATAGCTTTTACCAGTAGCACTATATTTTCACTGTATGTCTGATATTTGGACAACCAACATCACAGCAAATACATTCCCGAAAACGTAAAAAGCCAGGATATTCCTCCACATGGAGGCAAATTATTACTATCTGACATCATGACTGAGAGAAACAACAACGAGATAAATCTGCAGAAATTCCATTCACGTTACGTTCAAAGAGATAGGAATTAAGGGAATAGAAACGAAAGGAATAATACGCATCATGCAGAGACCGCAAAAGTATGGAAAGCTAAACAAAATTAGAAAAGAAGGAAATAAGGAAAGGAAAGAGGGAAATACATTGGAATACATTAAATTTTAACACTTAAGGATAAACAGTCTCAGTCTTTCCCCCTGCCCCCTGTATTGTATTGTTTTTCTCCTTTCATAGGATAAATCTCTTTTGTATCAAACGCGAACATCATTTATAGTAATTAATTCCTTGGAAAAATTTAACACAGTATAGGATAAGACTCGAACACAGAATCCTTAGAACGACTGTCACACACGATACCCACTTATCTATACATGCTCTATTAACTGCGTTTATAAATCAACAATTAAACGTGCTGTTATCAAACGTGTTATATCAGCCACTGTCGGTGAGTTACCCCAGTTACACTTGAAGTTTTATTTTTTTCGGCCTATAGCCATCTGCGAAAACAGGCCCCATCTTTTTGTTAAAAGCATTTGTACTGTCGATTTTTTTGTCCCAATGCTGGCGATTAGCCAGCAACCGTGAGAAGGTTGCGCCTTCTGTGCGGTACTAGATGTAAACGTATTATTGGAGGTCTATATTTTCGATGGGCTAAGGGATGTTCGGAGAGATGGAGTAGAAGTGTCTAGTTTGATTGTATTAATAGGGATTTCGGATGTATAGTATTGGTTTACTGTTGCATTTGTATCCTTTATCTGTAACTGGAGAGAAGAGAATGAAGAATGAAAATGGAAAACATGAAGTGCAGTGTAACAACACCACACCTAGGTAATGATTAGTGTGACAAGTGAGATCTATCTTCTGTCTAGAGGCGACTCTGGACGTAATGAAGACAAAATGGATTTCCTGTTAAGACATGAGGTTCTTACTGTGCAGTAAATGATGGTGCTATGTATGGAGGAACTATGAATGTTGAAAATGCTGCAACTGCGTCCAAATCCGGATGATCAGGAGAGAGTGTATATCGGTAAAGTGCAAACAGAAGGGATAAAGGCGTTTCCAATAGCTTGCGAGGTGGATTCTATGGAATGTCTGCTTGCATGGTTGCGAGAAGTAATGGATGTCGGGACTCAAATCTGCTAGTAATATACTTCGATCGCAAAGATTCAATATGAGATAGAAGGTGTGGAAAAGGCAGGACTTCATAAAGCTCTTGAGTAGGACTCGGGAGCTTTATTCTATAGGCTAGTCGTATGGCATGGCGTTCAAGTATATTCAGTTTTTCATAATGGGGTTGGAGGGCGGACATCCATGCTGTGAAGCCATATGTCAGAACTGGTCGTAGGAATACTTTGTAGATATTAAGAACAGTATTAGCTCGTAGTCCCCATGTAGTTCCTGTGAGACGTTTGAGAAGATTAAGCCTATTATATGCTTTCTGTATTACATTCTGAAGGTGAGGGCGCCAAGTGAGGTGTTGATCAAAAATAATTCCCAGATATGTGACATGTTTAGTTGGATGAACCCGCGTGTTATGTACTTGGATGTTAAGTGGCGAAGGAAGGATGTACACGAGATCGGCGTTTTGGCGGGAGAAAGACTATAGCTTGGGTTTTATCTGGGTTGAGTTTCAAACGCCATTTCGTTCACCAGGTGAGAAAGCTTTGAATTGCTGCATTAGTTTCAGTACTGATGCGATGGATTGTTCGACCCAATGTAAGAAATGCAGTATCATCTGCATATTGAAAAATGTGTGTGTTAGGTGGCAACGGCGGCATATCGGCTACATATAGAAGATAAAGCAAAGGTGATAAGGCAGACCCTTGTGGTACTCCAGAGAAAATAAATATGGGGTGTGAGAGAGTGTCATTAAGAGCGACATATGCAATACGGTTGTGAAGAAAATTATAGATAAATCTGATGTATGATATGGGAAGTGTCAGACGGATAAGTTTATATATGAGAGCTGCATGCCATACCTTATCGAATGCCTTTTCCAGGTCGAAGAGCACTAGACAAGATGGAAACTGTGTATTAAACTGGTTGGTAATAATATTAGACAGACGAAGTAACTGATCATTGATACTAAAACCGGGGCGGGAGCCAGCCTGATGTAAAGGGATGATGTTACGTTCTGACAGATAAGAATGGAGCCGTCGGACAATAATTCGTTCAAGAATTTTGCAATACACGGAAGTAAGCTGAATAGGTGTATAAGAGGAAACAGTATTTGGTGGTTTGTGCGGTTTGAGGAACATGAGAGTTTTTGAGGTCTTCCACTCACAAGGAATAAAGCCTGTACGAAGGATGAACGTATAAAGGATAGCTAGAAGGTATAACAACTGATAGGGCGCTTCTTTAATATGACGATAAGTAATCTCATCAAAACCAGGTGCTGTATTTTTCTTGTTCTGGACAGTGCGAGTGATATCAGTTACGGTAATTGGGTTAGTAAGTTCAGTATTGTGAGAGATAGTATGATGGATGTCAGGTTGGAGACGGAAGGTGTCGAAATTAAGTCTCTCAACCGGATGATGACGCTTAGAAAAGGCAGGTGGAAGCGGGGTGAATATTCCCTGGAGATACGCTGCAAATGCATCGGCTTTATCCTTGTCATTTTGTAGTGGAATGTCGTTATCTATTAACGGGTATGAAGTACGGGTGGTTTTCCCTGTAAGCTGATGGAACCGCTTCCAGTATTGTGTAGGATGAGCTGTTTCAGCAAGTGAGTTACAGGCTTTTACCCAGTTTCGGAGTTTATATGCTTTAAGGTAATTAGAGACTGTGCGATGCATCTGCCGATGATGCCGAAGAGCTTCTTCGTTTCTGGTATGTATATATTCTTTATAAAGATCTCTCGAACGGCGTATGAGAGGTAAGTATTGCGGAGGTGACGGAGGAGGGCATGGAAAGTTAGCCCTGGTAGTAGGGATGTGTTTCTCCCCGGCCGTGCTGATAGCATTTAGTGTATCATACAGTGCCTCTTCCGTTTCAGGACTAGGAGTTTTAGCCAACGCAGTAGTTATGTCGTTTCTATAGGCGACCCAGTTCGCTTTATCGAAACGAAAAATGCGTCGAGCAGTAAAATCGGATCGGATTTGAGCAGATTGCGGGCACGTGATTGTTAACTTAATTGGTAAATGATCACTTCCCAGATTCCCCAGAACTGTAACATTACAGCGAGTATAAAGGGAGGCAGAGGTAATCACTATATCCGGGGTAGTTTGAGAGATGGGTCGTGTATGCGACGGGAGTTGTTGTATGATGCCTGTCGTGTTTGTTTCAATGAAATTAATGAACCGTTGTTTCTCTCTCGCAGTTCTACTGTCAATGTTAATATCTGTCATAATGATATAATTACGAAAGCTATTGGAGATGTGTTGGAAGAAGGTAAAGGGAATATTGTGACCTGGGCGTATATAGATGGTTGCAAGAGTGACATACAGTTGGCGAAAATAGGTCGTAACTATAAGATATTCCGGAAGATGAAATGAAACGAAATGTTGTCGGATGGCAAGAGAAACAGGATAGCCAACTGTACTGTCGATTTAATTCAAGCGTAAATTAATCTATTATGAATTAATCTCTTGTATGCACCAACACAGACAAAAACAAGACACACGCACGCACGCACACACACACACACATATATATACATCGTGTATATATTTATATATATAATCGGATTGATTAAGAGTTAGGTGAGTTATTTCGTAAATTTACAAAATGGGTCTTGAAGGAGGTCCTCGCAACAGTAACGACATCTCGTAGCATTGTTACGTAACACACGCAATATAAATAAAGCTTCAAAACAAGGCGTTATAAGTTGCGGCGTGGATAAACAGGTCGGTAAGGTGCTTGGCTCTCCAGTGGGCAGCGCGGATCGAGTCTCGATTACATCGATTACCTTTTCTTTCAAAATACATTTCTATATTTTATATATATGTTATTAATAATTGGTTTCTTGCATTTTTTGTAAATTATCATAAATTACTGGAGGTTAAGCAAAGTTAGGAAAGTTAAAACTCATATATATGATTGATTTATCCGTATGTGGAGCCCAGAGATGGAGCGGATCAGTGGGTCACGGGTCAACAGAACGTGACCATTGCGACCAACTACCCACCGGGACCGACTCTGACCCACCGATATACTCTGAGTTAACAACGCATTAGAACCCACCGACCCATTCTGCTGAGTGCATTGTAGACAGCTTCTGAAAGCTAGTGAATTTGTCTACGTTTTACTTTCAAGGCACCCTTTTCTTTTTTTTCATTTCTTTATATTGAAAAAAGAACTTCAGGCAATTTTAGATATTGATATTTGCAATTGTAATAATAGCAAGACGATTTATTAGTTAGCTTTGAGACGCAGCCTGTGACTTTTTAGATGGGCTAACTACTGGAAGCAAATGTTTGAATCATGTGTAATATATGAATTATTATATAACAAGTTGACTGTAACTGTGTGTGCCTGATCATCACATCCAAATTGCAAAGTCAAATGAAATGATTTTGGTATATAGTTATGCCCCAATCCCAACTGGGAAGTTATTATACGCGTATCTGTTTCTTTAAATGCATATTCTAAGGGGTCCGAATTCTTGCGAAGAATTTTGTATCTCACAAGCCGTTCAACTTGGAGACCTGAAATTATGTATATTAATCCTTTATTATAAATAAACAGAACATGTCCTAGCGTTTTTAAGAGTTCTCTTTTATTGAAGGGGGCATTTCCTGTATAGTACCGGACAGAAGTCATTGATCAGGTATAGCGACTGCTTTCAAACAAATGCAGAGTACGAGAATTGTCTGTAGTTTGGTGTGGAGAAGAAACAACATTATGAGTAAAAGTTTAAGAAAAACTCATGTTATTCGATCAGACAGACAATCGCGATATCACTTTGACATATTCACCACATATTTCAAAATTGCCTCCTCAGCCTTTCAAACCTGATATATGAAGACGATGGAAGATAAGCTCACATTTTAAACCAATATATTTATATACCTAGTTTCACCTTCCTCTTACAGCACACATGTTAATGAATGAAAAATATGAAAATTCGACTTTAGCCAAATGCTACATACAATATAGTAAAAAATAAACAAATCATTTGAAACAAATCATCCGATTTAATGTGAACACAATACATACAAGGTAGATGTCGTCATCCTTAAATGAACAAAAGTTATAGAAATTGACTCTCTTCCTCACTTCATAACGAAATTTATCAAAATGCTTGGATATGTGCTTACTCGTTTTTAATAAAAATTTTATATACCGTAAGACTTTTATATACTTTGCACGGCAGAGGTTACAGAAAAGAGTTTGACAGTCCTGTGTCAGCAAAACCAAGGACAGAAAACAGGAAGTTTCAACTGCACCGTAAAAGAGAATATCAAACTGTATTTTGGCTATAATGTTGGCTGTTAACATGAGTTCTAATGGCCGAGAGGATTCATTATTGTAGAGGTATGGAAAGCAGGCACTGTAAAGGCCGCCAAAATTTGAAAGATATGACGTACGAGATTTTCTGTCAAAGTTAAATCAGTTTCGTAGCACACTACTGTCTATAATGTGACTTTGATGCAATAGTTAAAATTGAAATGGGAAACGTTTTAAAGTTGGGAGTGCAGTTGAAATTGAAGTGGGACAATGCAGTTTCAGTCTCTACTCAGAGTTACTTTGCACCGGTCCAAAATACTGCTTAGATAGGAAATTATTACTACTGTAACCGCCTGCATTCTAAGTTTAGGTAAATATTCTATTTAGGAAGATGTTGGAATGAATTTCTTTTTGAAAAATAAATTATGAACAGTGGGTATCCAAAAAAGTAATTTGAGAGAGGAGTTACTAACAAATATTTCATTTATTTTTTAGAAATTACTAAACTTTTTGGGTTAGTGGGGGGCTTCAGCTTATACGCATAGGAATGACTAACATTAGATTATTAAAAAAAACAAATAATGCAATCTGGGTGGGTTTCAGCCTGAAAGCCCCAAATCCCGTAAATCTCCCACTAATTACGGTTGGGATGAAATTCTTGGTTATAAGAAACAACAAAGGCAAGTAAGTTCACGGGGATTTTATTCTGTTCCTGAGTTGGCATTTTTGTGGGGCATATGCTAAACTATTAAAATCCGTCTCCTGTGCCTGCAGGAGAAAATACATAATTTTCTTTACAAATATCGATAATTCAAACTAAGTACTAATACCAGTTTCATGATTATAATTTCGATATTTGTAGACTGCATGCAGTTTGGTGTAGAAAGTAAAATGTATAAGTGCTGAAGGGAAAACATTGCACAGAAACATTATGTTCGTATGTCGAACATACTTTTTGTATGTTGTGCAAAGTACGTTGTGCGAAGCTATGGGGTTACTTTGCACCAAAGTTTATATTTCAATAACTATGGTTATACTGAATGTTTACTAATCAACTTGCACTAATGTTTTCCTTGTAAATCTAGCTATTATATATTTCAAATACAGTGATCTAAATCATTACGTTTGTAAGTTACATGAAATTTTCTTTAAAATAACTTGTATCTTGTGCAAAGTAACCTCGTCTTACGGTACTATGTTTCATCTCTCTAACACGAAGAACTCTATTGGTTATGTATTTTTAACCCTCTCTCCTCTATTAGGATACGCACTTTAATAAATATGATGTGACAAAAACCGAGTTGGAGGTAGGTGATAACTATGTTAAATACTTCACTCCCAACTTTTCAACCACTTCCTTTACGTTAAACAATGTCTTTTTCATTTGTATAATACAGGCAGACGTACCCTCATGCGAAAAAAGAAATGCGCGTATACTGTAACCCACGATTTTTTGCAATTATTCTATCTTCCTTACGTTTATTGGTAAAATTCAGTTATTATTAAGTGGATATAATAGAAAGCAACCCATCCAAAAATATATTTCCAAAAAAAAAAAATACTAAAATATTGCCATTCTGTGAAGAATACTACTTACTACTGTGGCGTAAATTGACACTTGACTATAGGTTCTCCGTCTATTTAAATCTTAAGTTGATTTATATAGAATATTGCGAGAGAAAGAGTCAAACATAAAATAAAGAGAATAGAAGACTAATAATTGAGTGATAAACAGGCTTCAATTTCTTTACTCGTTCTTATAATGAGAATAAAGGCTGTTCTTGAGATACGAATCAGAGAATCTGAAACTATCAGATAAGGTAAAATGAAAATGCACTTATGATCCTTGAGGTAGTTGTAGGAAACCTCGTGGACTCCACCTCCTCTGCAGTTTATGTAACTCCTAAGGTGAATGGCAAGTCTAGAACTGAGTATAGACTTGAGGTGTATGTCAAGTGAATGTTGGATGGTCCTTTTGTATAAAAGCGCGGAATGCAATCCGGATGCCTTTCATATTTCATTGTCTGTGAGATCCACGTGTATGTCTGGTATAATAAAATATAAGTTTTGAGATTATTTCAATAAAGGGGACTAGATCCAGGAAACAATCATGACTTAATTTATTTAGTTCAGACAGACAATATTTTGTACTCTAGCCAGCTTTGAATTCTTTGCATAGATCTTTACAAAAGTTTAAATATTTACAATAATTTGTTTTTTTTAATTTGGTATTCTGCATTCCCCTCATTATTTGTTTCTCTGCTGAAACAAAATAAACAAAAGAATGTATTAGTTGCAATATTCAGGAAGTCACATATTAGTCCAGTATTAGAAATTAAATCACCAAACATGTAAAATGTGCTATATGAAATAATTATTTTGCACTGTTGAAATATTTGCATTGTTCACTTAAAATAATACACTTCAGTATTTACACGGTATTATTGGAACTTAACACTGTCACCCAAAGGACTGTTTTACTCTAAGGGCTTTTGATGTTCTTAGGTCATTATATTAATTGGTAGAGTCTTGAAATATAACACTTTTAAAGGACCCTGTGTAAGTTCATCGTCAAAAATAAAAGTTCTATTTGCCTCGCTTTTTTGCTGTATTCCTATACATATAAAGGCAACTCCTCAGGAAAAAAAAATATTTCGACGACACTGATAACGATTTCAAGAAAGTAGGGCCAAAATACCGCAAATGTTTATAATGGAGTATATGGGAAACTACACGTTATATTTGTATTTTTGTAGGTACCGTCCACAACTCTGAGATCAATGATTTGCACATATAATGTGCACCAGTGTTCGGGACAAATAATAGGTAGAAACGAAAGAGGTGTTATGTTTCCTTTGGCTGATACAGGGTGTTGAAATTGGGCACCATCTGGTAGTTTAATAGTGTTTAATAGACTGTATGGTAGAGTATTTGGTGGTTGGGAATTGTATTACGTACCATCAGCGCCTCCGAAATGCAGATCAAGATGATGTGGTGTTCCTCCCGAAGGCAGGGCTGTGACCCGAAGATCCCTGGGCAAGGTAAACCCACGATGGTTTGCCATTGCCTGCCATGAGATGATGACGTCCGAAGGATGGAACCTACAGTTGAACAAGGGATCCGAACTTTCTCTGTCCTCACCGGGGAACGAACCTGAGATCCCTTGAGTAGAAGGCGAAGAGCTTATCCATTCATCCACCGGGGACATATTCTGACAAATAAGACCATTGTCATATGATATTTAATATTACGAAATATGCTGGAAAGAAAGTGTTTGGGTCTGTTTCACACACGCACACACACACACACCGACACACACAAACACAGACACACAAATAAGGGATCGGAAACATAAAGATCACAAAGTGTTAAATTCTATGGGAATGGACAATATTGTCCGTAGATGTGAATGACAACACCACGATTAGTGGCCAAAATGTTCAGCAGATCTCCTTATAACCAAAGTTAAGTCATGCCTGGTTCTTCATTAACGTGTATGTCCTTAGTGTCGAGAAAAAGACCGTTTAGGTGCGAAGCTGGAAAATGAACAGTTTCATAACGAGCGACACCAAGATACCAAAGAATGGAAGCCACATGCGAGCAACATCCGAGAACACGAGCTCAACTAGGGCATTGCAGTACCATCCAAGAATAGCGTCGGCTCCAGATTTTTCTGGATCATATTCAATGAAAAGTGTGTACTGCAAACTCTGTACATGTCGAGATTGAATTTTAAACCTCAGGATGTGTGGAGCAATATATGCTAATGGAACAGTGAAAAACTACCATCAGATTGCATGTGCTCTGCTGCATATGCGTGAGGATTTCGGATTTGATAAATTCCAAGCGTGATTTTGAATAAATCTTCTTCTGTCAATCGAGGGAAGTCAGTAATTGACGATCCGTCACACGGTTCCCAAATCTTTGCAGAGCGTTTGTCAATATCACCGGATGTCTTTAGTTTCTTTTGTAGTTCGTTTGTTAAACGAGAACATGATAAGATTTCAATACTTTCGTCAGACTTTTCCGGTGCATCGTTGGTCAATGGAAGTGCAAACTGATTCTCTAAGGCACCTGCAATGAGTAAATACTCGCGTAAGTAGGGAAGAGCCGCAATTGGAACCCTATCCCCAAACATCTTCTACTTCATTTTGAGATGGCCATTTTTCGCTTCTACACACCACCTGCCCTTTGTGACAATACGGGATTGGTTTGCAGCCAGGCAATCATGCTGCTTCTTTCACTTTTCTAAAAGACATGGCATTTTCGCTATGATCCCCGTCTCCTCCAACACCGTGATGCAATCTCGGAATCCCCTATCAACCAAAACGCAGTCCCCTGGTTGTAAGAGCTGGTTTAAACCATCTGCTGTGTCGGCGAACATAGAGTTTGTAATACTAGCATCATTATTTACACCAACAAATGGACTAACAATGTCGACAATGTACCCGCTTGGTGTAACGATCATCATGGATTTCACTAACGGAAGTCCTTTTTGCACACTATACAGACGCCTTTGCAGAGTGTAGTTCGTTGATTTTTTGGTGTAAATGTATGTTCCCTCAAAGACTAAAACCAGCTTGTCATCCCCTCCCCCATAAAGTTTGCGGGCCCAAGCTGGAACCTTGCTCAGTAGAAACGAACGAGATAAATGCTTTGAACCCAATACGGACGGTACAAACTGCCTCATCATAGCCTGTCTGACTGATTTCAATGAATTTGACACACTTGCCATTTGTCACTCACGTCACCAAATTGTTTTGAAATGATTAATATGGCTTTTGCATTACATGTTTCTATACTGCCGAAAACTACCAGAAAATAACACCAAATAGTACACAGCAACAAAGTTCGCATAAATGTCGCGAGAAACAGAACAACAAAAGTCACTGTACAAAAGCATGCAAGGATTGCAACTTCTTGCAGGCACAATGAAGTAGGCACAACACACGAATCGGTCACCACCTACTTGCAGTCACTAAAGACGAGTAAGCTACTTCATAAATCAACATCTCCACAATGACGCTTCTACTGTACTTCCCTCTATAGAGGCAGCCTCGCAACAGACAGATAGCGAATATGAAGAGAATGTTTGCATATACACAACCTCAAACGTCAGGATCGGTCAAACAGAACATAATGCTACTTACGTATCAACTATTATTTGCACCTTACCCTGCTGTACACCATAATATGACAATGGTCTTATTTGTCAGAATATGTCCCGGGTGGATGAATGGATAAGCTCTTCGCCTTCTACTCAAGGGATCTCAGGTTCGTTCCCCGGTGAGGACAAAGAAAGTTCGGATCCCTTGTTCAACTGTAGGTTCCATCCTTCGGACGTCATCATCTCATGGCAGGCAATGGCAAACCATCGTGGGTTTACCTTGCCCAGGGATCTTCGGGTCACAGCCCTGCCTTCGGGAGGAACACCACATCATCTTGATCTGCATTTCGGAGGCGCTGATGGTACGTAATACAATTCCCAAAAACCAAATACTCTACCATACAGTCTATTAAACACTATTAAACTACCAGATGGTGCCCAATTTCAACACCCTGTATCAGCCAAAGGAAACATAACACCACTTTCGTTTCTACCTATTATTTGTCCCGTACTCTGGTGCGCATTAAATGTGCAAATCATTGATCTCAAAGTTGTGGACGATACCTACAAAAATCCGAATATAACGTGTAGTTTCCCATATACTCCATTATAAACATTTGCGGTATTTTGGCCCTACTTTCTTGAAATCGTTATCAGTGTCGTCGAAATATTTTTCTTTCCTGAGGAGTTGCCTTTATATGTATAGGAATACAGCAAAAAAGCGATGCAAATAGAACTTTTATTTTTGACGAGAACTTACACAGGGTCCTTCGGTTGTAATCCAGTTTTAATATACATATAGCTGATGATATTTATATTTATTAGTGTCAAAACAAAAGTTGCACTTGCACACTTGAACAATTGCAGAGTTGTTTCATTGTTCTGTGTGTTCCATTTCTCCAGTAAAGTTTATTTATCCATGTCTTTTCTCAATGAATTAAACGTTCACGGGGTATGATGCTGATTCGTGCCTTTTCGATGTAGTGAATGATATAAAAGATTTAATAAGGAAGGCGTTCCTAATATTCTCAAAGCTCAACCTTATTAAGCCACTTCACTCTAATAATCAGTAAGAGTTTTGGTTTCTTGAAAATTCGATGGTATAAGTAGGTCAATACGTGGTGAAATTGTTAAAAATTGAGAGTCAGGAAAGATAACATCTTGATTCGAAAATGAATCTGAAAGATTTCGCTGACCCTGATAACTAATCTCAGTACATGAAGTGAGAGTTAACAAAATTAATTTTAGGAAAAGAGATGACAGATGTTGTTACGTTCGTATGACTTAACTTACTACAATAAGTTTTGCAGTTTCCTTTGACATAGGAAATAATAATGATAATGATGGAAAGAAATAAAATAACACACAGAATTGATATGGAAATAACTAGAGCTAAAAATCTCTCCATTTCTTGATGTTCTCTGAAACGAGAAAAAGAAAGACTCTAATAGTTTTTAGCTTCAAAATCTGTAGAATAACAAAGCTTATTTGCGTGATAGCATGGCTATGACCACGATATGTAATTCTAATTTATTACTAATAGCCGATATTATTGCTTTAGGCTATAAAATAGGCTTGAATTCCAGGTAAATATACATTACTTAAAGTACTCTTTTACGTAAATTCTATTTACATAGGGTACTGAAGAAAACTTGAAAGTACAAATGAACAGAATAGTTCTTAAAGCATAAAAAAAGAATCAAGAGTCTATATTCAGTAGTATTAAACAATATAGCTTGAAACGAAATATTAATACATTGCTAGGAAAATTGAATTTTTAACTTCCTTTACTATAATATGAGTAACATCGTACTAATAGATTTACAGTTTGGTGTATAATTTTTTTTCTTAATCTAAGCTTCATTAGATTTTGTTAAATGAATCTGTTGTTTCTAGCTACGAATCTGCAAAAAATTGAATTATCATGGCAATAAATACATTTACCAATAGACTTGAAACTATAATTAGATATGTCGTATGCAAAATTTCAAAATGTGTAAGGTATAAATCATTTTGGGTCAATTTTAGATTTTGCAATTCCATGTTTAAATCAGTTATGGTCTTAAGTCAAGTTGAAGAGTTTACATGGGGTTGAGAAATATTTAAATTTATTTTTACATTTTCATTTTCAATATATTTTTATTTCCAATGTTTTAGGTGCTGATATAACTGCGTTTTGAATACGTACAGTTTAAAGTTTATCATAAACTGGAAATTTTAGTTAGATTATCTCAAACTTTATAGGCATAGTATGTAAAATGTCATGTGACGGTCTCAAAGTAATATGTCCTGGAACTAATGATGTAAAAAGTAAACCTGCTTGTGTATATTGGTGAGCAAAATTAACATTGGTTGGAATGATTTCAATATCGCAAAATGATAAATTTCGATTAAAGTATATACTTGTTAAACATTTAAATTTATTATTTGTGTGAAGTCCTGAAGTTTCGAAAAATTAAGAAACTTTTTCCATTCACACTGTTGACCGTCTATATACACAAAGTGGTTATCTGTTAAATAATCCTCTTTTGGCAAGGAATATTTAACAATTTTATTTATCATTCAAATACCTAAGATACCAATTTCAAATCGTTAAGAAATTTTATCTGGTGTCCCTATTGGTGTCTTGAGCATTAAGTCAAGGATTTTGGAATGAAAATTAAAATTTATTAGGAAAAAAAGAAACTGTGTAAAGCAATCCTACATCATGAACAAAGATTGTATGCTTTTTTTACTCGGTGATTTTCAATTAGAGAAAGTATCTGAGTTGCATTTAAAATTCTATAAGTTACTTCATTTTGTAAAATGTCCGTTATCATATCTGCAACTTTTTCCGTGATTCAAGATAATGATGCATAGTTAAAAATCGTTTCCGATTTATTATTATTCCACAAAGAAGTTCAGAAGTTTGAGTTTGCACCTGTAACGAAGCATGTTTAACAGCAACTACTACTCCATGAATAATTTTGACTTGGCGATGAAAACTTTCTTAATATTCTTTAGTTAGGAGTTAAGATAATCGTCGTGTTCTTGAAGAATGTTCAAAGAATTCTTTATCTTTTGAGCTTCGAAAAAGTTATAAGTCCAGAAGCCAAAGGAATAAATTCATAAAAGCCATCAACCAATTGTTCGAGTAAACCGGTGTTAGTGTAAACAAAGAAGAGAATTGTGGATATATTAAAATGCACAAGGAATAATGGTTGGTAATTGTGAATAAAATTCCTCTTCTTTCGAAATTAAAATTTGCTCAGTAACACAAGTGTTTTTAATCAAATTCGTGTGATGTGTGCCCAGGTGGATTATTGAAGTGGTATAGACTGTGTCAGTATTGTGAACTTCATATCCTGATTCTGAAATAGCAATTCCCAATTTTGCTAGAGTAAATTATTTATTCCTTTTAATAATCCAATCCGAAGACTTGGAATAAGAGAGTGATTAGAAGCCAAAACATCTGAAAGGTAAGATGAAACCTTTCAGTGCAAGCTCTACTACAGTGATAAGAACAAATTTATTTAATATAAATGAATAAAATCAATTTTAAGTGTAATTATTCTCTAATTTTGGAGATTTCCATTCTTTTACAAAAAGAAGAAAATATTCCTATTAGAACCGTAGGATAGGAAAAGGTAAACAATACAGAAGGCATTGTATCCTATGTTGTTATTGAAAGGCAATGACAAATTTTAGAGGATATCAGGCTAAGCACCTATTTTGAATTCTCCCTGTATGTAGTTATTTTGTTTTTCAAACAAGAAATTTTAATTATTAAATAACAAAGAAGAGACTTCCCTATGTTGTCACCTCATCCCAATACAAATTCATGCTTACCATTCTCTTCCTAGTTTCCGTAACTTCACCAAAACAAACTCAGCCACGCCGTTTCATCAATTAAACTTCCCTATTGACCAAGATAATTGTGATGAGCTAGTCATCCACGTGCGGAGCACCAGGAAGAAGCGAAAGCTAGGAAGTAGAACAAAACCAGGGGACACGGAACCTTAGTGGTGAGAAGTGTGTGACAGGAGCCGCCAGAAACACACTTTGGACCCCTATTCAGAAGAGTCGTCGTAGCAGCAATTGAGAGACGGTCGGCACGCCTGGGCCCTCACCATCCACTGCATGACAGAGGTGTCTTTCCGAAGAGGCCAGGACATCTGGAAGCTGTTGCCCTGAGGTCGAGAGGTTCTTCACTCTCGAACGTGAGGTCCGGGATCGATACTAGACGGAAACACTCAACGGATTGGAGGATAAGGCTTCACCCGATAATTGAAGAGGCTCATCACATCGAAATGGCTGAGGTACAGTAAAACCCTTTCCTTTCCTAACCTTTGCGTCTCTGTGATTTCTTCTATTAGAAAACATGCATTTCATTTCATTCATCCCCAATTAATTACTTCAGCGCTGTACTGCTCAGATCCCCACGTACTTTCTCTCTTGCCATGCGAAGTGCTATCCACACATTCTTTCAGTAAAGAACTGATAATTGAGCAAATAACTGTGGTTGAACCCCACAGTACAGTACAGCAAGATGGTGGAGATGTGGACCTTCACTTTGTGAAGATTTTTGAGGCCTTTGCCTAGCATTTAGGAATTTTTCCCCTCCTAATATAGAAATGCAGCTTCTGTGAGACATTGTTATTATAAATTCCGAACCATAAGACTTTTAAATTAACGTCAATCCATCGATTTTTATCATATCATTTTTTGTTACAATTCTGTTACATCAAACCATGTCTTTCTTCTTATTTATTTTTTTGAAGTGACGCAAAGATTGGGTTTATTTTAACTTTAAGTATGTAGTGATGACACTGATTTTATATGCATGTATACTTAGCATTTTCTGCATGTTTCGATTATTAGCTGAACAGTATCTACAACCTTTTGATGATCTAAACGATATTTCCACTACGCAGTACTTTGAACCCATAATTTGTTCATCACCGATTGCCATTCCATTTACTAGAAATTTTTACACCAATCTGAAAGACAATTTGCATTTATCTACCCCAGTTTCAAGTATTTCTTATTCTTTCACACCGGACAGTTTAAACATGGCCCAGAATAATAGTGAGAATGTAGAAGGTTCATTGACCTCGATCCATACGATAGTAAGGCCCGAACCATTTTATGCTAAATTAGGAGAAGACATCACGCGGTATTTGCAGAAATACGAGGCTATTGCCTCCATCAATAATTGGACAGGCATAAGAAAAAAGCTAATACTATGTACATTGATGAAGGGTCCGGCTGAATTTTGGATGGACAATACTTCCAAAAAACCCGAATTTGCTAATTGGACTTACGATGAGTTCAAAGCGAAATTAATAGAAGCTTTTGGGAGCAACACCATGCCTCAGTTGACAGAAAGTGAAATGCGTGCTCGCGAACAAGGAGAAACTGAGAGCATATCAGATTATGTTTACTCTAAACTCAACCTCATTTTGAGGGTAGACCCTCAAGCCCCCCCAGCGAAACAAACACAATTAATCATAGAAGGTTTGCAACCTGAGTATTTTAGGGCCGTTATTCGCAAGGAATATGATTCAGTTGAAAAACTGATATCAGACTTAATAACCGAGGAAAAAACAAAGATCTTATTAGAACGGAAAACCATCGAGAAATACATTAAGCGTAATTCGTCAATATTGCAGTCTTCATTAGTTTCTAGTAATACGAATGTTGACCCGATGAATATGCATTCTTGCTCTCAGCCTACCACACAGTCCAGAGCTGTTGAGAAAATTTCTGCTCAGAAAAATGCTGACGCGCATGTAAACTCTCAGGTCCCTGACTCCAATGCATTGCAGCAAATACAGCAACAGTTAGAGAAACTTTCTTTAAATATTACGTCTCTCACTGCAAATCAAGGTCAATCGACAAACACAGGAAATGCAAGTTCATCTTTTCGTGGTAATAACAGAGGAAGAAGAGGCCGAGGTAGAGGGGGAAACCAAGCTCGCTACTACAACAATTATGCTCAAAATCAAGCGAGTAATGGTGACAGGGGTAACGCGATTGACAATAACTCAAGTGACCAGGGTTCAAGCCCCGCTGCGGGAACTTCTAAACCACCACGTTCTCCTATTATCTGTTGGCGCTGCCAAGGATTAAATCATATAGCCCGAGATTGTCGCGCATTTTTAAACGAAGAAACGGAATAGTTGGTCCGGACACAACTATTCGTCATTCTGTGTTACAAGTCCCTATATTCAAGGAATCAGAACTCCCATACATTAATATTAGAGCAGGGAGCGTGTACACTCCATTGTTAATCGACCCAGGATCACAAGTTTCTTGTCTCCCTGAAAATTTGGTTCCTAAAGGAGCAAAGAAAATAGCAATTACTACAAAATTAAAAGGAGTGACGGGCAACACAATTGAAGTATCTCACATTGTTTTTTTGCGTTTCTTCATAGGAAAAAAGAGCTTTACTCATCCGTTCAGAATAATTCCTCGGTATCCATTTAAGCCCTTGCTTGGTCAGGATTTCTTAACATCCCATAATGTTTTCCTGGATTTTCAAAACAATATTTTTTCAGTCAATAGATTTGGGAAACCACCTGAAACCAGCTTCCACGTTATAACAATGAGGGTGTAATTTCTGAAACTTTAAAAGAGAAATTAGCGTCTCTTTCTAAAGCTGTTTACACACTTTCTGAACAAATAGTGCTTCCAGCGAAAACACATACTCGAGTTTCTCTCACTAAACGTTACGACATAGGAGGGAATAAGAATCTTTTAGTGCCAAATATTTCTTTGCAGAATAAATTAGAAATTTTTATTCCTTTTTGTGTGTTTTCACCATCTCAGCCTTGTGTATGGATTACGAATCCTACTATTAATGACATAAAGTTAAACGAGGGTCAAGAAATAGGGTTAGCCGAAGTATTTGAAGAAATATCAGAGGAAGACTCTGCTTATCTAGTAGGTCAAATTCAGGAGGAATTGTCACCGGAAATTTTAGAAAAAAGAAAACTTTTTGACAGGTCACAAATTCAGGTTAACCCCAAACTTTCTGAAAGTGATAAAGATAAATTTTATGATCTCGCTTATCGTTATAGTGATATTTTTATGTGGCAAGATCAAGATTTTTCTTTTGCTAAGGATTATGAATATCAGATCCAGCTCAAAGACCACACGCCCATTTGTAAACCAGCCCTACCTATACCGTACCATTTGCGCGCTGTAGTTAAAAAACAGCTGGATAATTTATTACAAAGAGGGATCATTTCGAGAACTATATCCCCATGGAACTCACCTATTCTCTTAGTTAAAAAACGAACAGGTGATTATCGTTTTGTTTCTGATTTTCGGGCTGTAAATGTAAACCGTAGGGTGGATTCCTTTCCGATTCCTAGCATGGAGGACGTGCTAAATCGTGTTTCTGGAAAGAAATTTATTACAATGTGTGACCAAAAAGATGCCTTCTTCCAAATCCGCATTACAGAAGATAGGAAACCAATCACAGCATTCTCTGTTCCGGGAGAGGGATCCTTTCATTATAATGTGGATCCCCAGGGATTACTTTGTTCTTCTGCGGCGTTGAACCGGCTCATAAAACTGACATTAGTCGACATTCCATCGTCCCATATATTGAATTACCTAGATGACTATTTTATAGTATCCAACACCATACCGGAAATGTTAGAATTATGCACATTACTTTTTGATGCTTTTCGAAAGCGAGGTTTGAAATTGTCTCCAAAGAAAACCAAGTTTGCAGAGACTTCTGTAGTTGTTCTTGGACATAAAGTAAATAAATATGGTATTTCTGTTTCTGACAAAGTGATTGACACTATAAAATGTTACAAATGTCCTAAAACTAAGAAACAACTCAAGTCATTTTTCGGCACTTGTAGTTTTGTGAGACGCTTTGTAAAGAATTTCAGTGAAATTTCAGCTCCTCTCTTACAATTACTTAAGCGTGATGCTAAATATAGCTGGAAAAAGCCACAACGGGATGCTTTTGAGAAACTCAAAGAAGCAGTAATAAATTCACCAACTTTAATGAACTATCACCCCAACTGACCATTATTTCTGTACACGGATGGATGTAAATCTGGGGTGGGGGCGGTTGCTAAGCAACCAATTGATGATAACCCTGACAGTGAATTAGTTCCTATTGGGTATTGTTCCCGGTCTCAAAACGCCACAGAAAATAATTACTCTATATATGAGATTGAGCTTCTTGGGGTGCTGTACGCACTACGTTCTTTTCGTTACTGGCTCATCGGAAGACATTTTTTTCTAAAAACGGACTGTAGAGCGATCACATTCCTGAAACAATCTAAAAATGTTAGTGGTAAGCTAGCTCGGTGGCTTTCTCAACTAGAATAATTTGACTTTACCATATCCCATGTCTCAGGAACCGCCAATATAGAAGCTGAAAATATCAGTCGTTTCGCTTCCAATAAAATAAATCTCGAAGATGAAAAGTTAAGTTCAGAGGACCCCTGTGTTTTTTTTCTAGAAGATAACACCGATATTAATATTAGCGAAGCTCAGAGAAAAGATAATGTTCTTAAGCACATTATTGACTGGCTTGAGGGCAAATCTAAAGACAATCAGTATGAAAGACAAGCTTCCTGTTATGAATTGCGCAATAACATTCTTTACAGAAAAAACAAAACACCTATGGGTATGAACTACTTGGTTGCCATTCCTTTGTCATTGCGGGAAACAGTTTTTAAGAAGTGTCATGAGGAGATTTTGGGAGCCAATCACTCTGCTTTTAGTAAAACATATAAATCATATTCCTATGATTGTCTGTAAACGTGTTTGGTATAGTATCAGCGCACGAACTCACTGATTATTATCAACATACGAAACAATGAATAGCCCATTACCTTGTTAGTAATGTCCTGCTCTAATTCTAAAATAGATTACCTATTATGCTGAATTTTTCGTCATGGTCTGTATTTTGATAAAATGGCTTGATTCTCCTCATGTCAAACTTTCCAACCATCGCGAGTGGTTTTGTATTTAATTTCATACGAATTTTCATTAAGCTTGGACAACATTTATCCTTGAATACTGAATTTATGTCCAAAGCAAGCGGGAATTGCTGGTTTCCGATTCACTTCTTGTATAAAACTTTCTGTGCAACTTCGTATTGAGGGTTTGCAAATACGATTGTCATGCTAATTGTCACGCATTCTGAACACTATTAACACGAGTTTCATTGCATTAAGAATACAACTTAATATCGGAGCGTAAATTGAGAATCAAACTCTTGACTATATTTTCTCCGTCTATCTAAATATTAAATTGATTTCTCACAGAATATTGTGAGACATAGAGACAAACATGGATTAAAGAGAATACAAAACTAATAATTGAGTGATAAACAGACTTCAATTTCTTTACTCGTTCTTATAATGAGAATAAAGGCTGTTCTTGAGATACGAATCAGGGAATCTGAAACTATCAGATAAGGTAAAATGAAAAGGCACTAATGATCCTTGACGTAGTTGTAGGAAACCTCGAAAACTCCGCCTCCTCTGCAGTTTATGTAACTCCTAAGGTGAATGGCAAGTCTAGAACTGAGTATAGACTTGAAGTGATGTCAAGTGAATGTTGGATGGTCCTTTTGTATAAAAGCGCGGAATGCAATCCGGATGCCTTTCATATTTCATTGTCTGGGAGATCCACGTGTATGTCTGATAGAATGAAATATAAGTTTTGGGCTTATTTCAATAAAGGGGACTAGATCCAGGAAACAACCTTGACTTAATTTATTTAGTTCAGACAATCAATATTTTGTACTCAAACCAGCTTTGATTTATTTTTACAAAAGTTTAAATATTTACAATAATTTGGAGTTTCTAAAATTTGGTATAATATAATGTAAGCAAAAACACAATTATGGTCTGTTTTGTGGATACTGGCATTAATGCTTTCAAATGAATTTTGCAGTAGCCAAGCACGACAGGGGAGGGTGAATCAAGGAACTAGAAAATAGAGTAATATATTACATTTCTTGGTCTAAACCTAGGGTTTCAACCTAGGTTATTGGTTTAAACCCGTATATCTGACGTGTTGCCAACTACAGGTGTTTCCATTTTTCTGATCACCATCTGTATGTCTTGGGCTTTATGTTACAAATATATATATATATATATATATATATATATATATATATATATATATATATATATAGATAGATAGATAGATAGATAGATTTCTCTAGTTTTTTATTTATCTCTGCCCTTTGGCAGATGTGAAATATTTTACAAGAAATATTCCAAATGCAAAGGTTAGAACTCCTGTGCATTGGATTGTTACTCATGATGATAATGAAGTAAGATTCGTGGGACCGTATATTTCAATTCGTTAATCATATTACATGAATGGATTCCACTTTACCTTTTGTTGAAAATGACGAATTTTCTGGAAATTTTGAAAATGAAAATTTATTCTGATAATATATGATATTCACAGTTTTCGCACTTAGAAATCTGTATACTCTACGTCTGCCAAAACCATGAGGAATATAATGGGTTCAAGAATGTAAATCGGATATGCGTGTATATATATATATATATATATATATATATATATATATATATATATATATATATATATTAGGGTGTCCCATATTTTCGGTAATTTTGTGTTGCGAAACGCACCCAACCCCCAATGTATTCTATGAGACAGTAAACACACATTGGTGAAATAACACCTCTCTTCGAGAACGTTAAAATGTATCAACTGGACGACAAATTCATGGCATTTACGTTCCAATATTATAATATAATTTAGAATATCCGGCCGTCATAACGGACAGTCTAAAAGAGACAGAGTAACGAAAATCTGCACGAAGAAAATAGAGAAAGGACTACACGTGCTCCTTCATTGAAGAACATCACCTGATGAACAATGTAGCCAACCGAAGGGAAAGTAATGTTTTTATAAATCGAATGACCTAAATTGGATATCGTTATTGGAAGGGGCAACGAAAACAATGACAGAAGAAATGGTAAACGTAGCTCAGGGTATCAAACGTTTCGAGAAATAACGGGAAATATGTGCTAATACAAACACTGTTAGCGCACATAGGCAGTGACGTACTAAGTTTTTGTATACCTTACATTAAGTTGTAACAAGAACTGTTTACGTTTCCTCTAAGTCCAGAAGGAACCGCCGAACATTGTAACCATTAACAGAAATGAATAGTTGAGTTTACGAAAGCTACAATAACTCGGAGTATTGTACCTAGTCTCCGTAATGTCTCTAGTCCTGTATGGTTTAATATCTATAATACAAGGCGGTAAAGCACGAGGAGTAGTACCGTGTATATGTGAGGTCGATAAGTCACGTACTGACCGAGATATTCGGTATTTCGTTAAAGACGAGAAGTAAGGTTTGTAGAAGTTTTGAACGCAGCACAGTAAGTCGGAACAACCTGATTAAAATGTGAAAACAGCATGCGGTTTGCATGGGTTTATGTGCTCCTGGGTTTTCGAGATCACTGATGACGATAATGATGTAAAGAGTAGCGATAGCGATAATGATAATAATGTAGAGTAGCTCTGCAGCGTTGCCGTATCTTACGAGTCTTACTTCTCAGGTTTAACAAGATAACGAATATCTCGGTCACAACGTGATTTATTGGTCTCACATAATGACAGAACTATTTGTTATTCTCTACGCCATTGCATTATAAATTTAATACAATACAGCACTATTGACTTTTTCTGAGTTGTTGTACCTTTCAAAAACTCAAATTTTCTCTTCTATTAACACTGGTCAGCAGACTGTTCTAGACTTAGAGTCAGTAACAGTTCTTGTAACTATTCAATTTGATATATAAAAACGTTATTAAATCATTCCCTTTGTGCACCAACGGTGTTTGCATTTTACACAACGGTGTTTCATGTTATTTCTCAAAAAGTTTGCAACGTTGATCTGCGCTTGCCATCTCTTTTCTCTTTATTTTCATTCTTTTTTCCAATAATGAAATCCAATTTAGGTCATTTGATTTACAGAAATAAAACATTTTCTTGGGTTGGCAACACTATTCATCCGGTGATGTTTGTCAACAAGCGGGCAGATGTCATCCTTTCTCTATTTGTTTCGTGCAAAATTTTGTTTACCTGTCTCTTGTTAGTTTCTCGGTTATCACGATCCGAAATTCTAAATTGTGTTATAATGTGGAAACGTAAATTTTATGATTTTGTCGTCAAGTCGGCAGGGGTTAACGTGCTCGTAGAGAGCTGTTATTTCCCTAATGCGTATTTATGGTCACATAGAATACATGTGGGGGTGCGTATCGCAACAATAAATTACAATAAATAAGGAATATATATATATACGGAAGTTTGAATAAATATTACAGAACTTCGAAATGTGGTACTAAAGGGAGATGAGAAAAATGTTTTTGATATGTTTTAAAATAGATAAGATAGAAGACGATTTCAGCGTAGGAGGGGTAATTGGGTTGTGCACATCTGCGAAAAACGAAAACATCACACCGACAAGAAAAGTAAGATGACAGGTAAGCTAGCAATATGAAGAAGATGAACAAAATTGGACGGTGATTTGGAAAACAAAAAAACAAAAAAAATGGGAGTTAAAAAGGAAACTGAAAATCAAGAATGTAATAGAAACTCTTCCAGACTCAAATCTGTACTAAAATAAAATAAAACTCATTAATTCAAGGATTTGCAGAGAGATAGAATACCAAATAATAATAATAATAATAATAATAATAATAATAATAATAATAATAATAATAATAATTTACAAAATGCAAATAACTTGGGTAATTGTCTATAAGGTTATTTTATTTCTTAAGTATTAATTTGTTAATTGTAAATAATTCGGTGTTTTAAAATATTTGAATCTATGTCTTGTGAGTATGAAGAGTGGTCGTCAGTAAATTTTATTTTATGTCTTATTCTGCATAAATACTTTTACGAGAAAAAGAACTCGGTATTAATTATTGAACTTGTTTTATGTTTTGAACATTGACATAAGCATATTATTAACAATAAATTAACCACTAATATATCGATTTTCTTTCCTATGGTTTCTAGATGTTTGCTCACGTAAGTTTTAATATTAATCTCCTCAGTAACTTGAACAAGTAACTATAAATGAGTGCATGCTTTTAACACTTTGTGTGCCCTATCTCACTATTTTTAACGTTTTACTTTTATCATAGACTAGAGCAAATATCAGATTCTTTTGTATGATTGGCAGAACAGATTGAACTAAATATATATGTAGATTGTCTATATAATGACAATTTAGGAGTAACGAAGATATTAAGATATTTTAACTGTGTGTAACTTTCGGTGGTTGTTTTCAAATATTGGTACATACAATAATTTCAGAAAATAACCTAAGGTTTTAGGGCAATCAAAATAATATTTCAATTTCTCGCCACAAACCAAAAAGATGATGAAATTATATTAATCCTTTTTCAGTGACGATATTAAGGTTAATGTGTAGTTGAATCATTGAATACTTTACCTATTTTAAAGAAAAAGCAATGCCTCTCATTAAACTATATGTGTGATCTGACTGATAGTATTTTAAATGTGTACCTGTATTACATATTTGTACATAATATATGTAGTATAATATACAACGTATTTTATAAATACACTTCGCGAATCCATTCCCAAGGCTCTATATTTGTAATTGCCATTTGTCTTGGCATCCAGGTGTTTCTGACTGCAACATACGGTCGTCCGATCATCACCTTTCCTCTTTGCGATCAGAGTCATCAGAAGACCTTAAACAGCATAGTGATCTACATTTGAAACACAAAGTATTCGAAATGTTTGGCATAAAATGGATTTACAGTTTCAAAAATTGTGTTTAGAATTGTGCATTCCTCTGTCTGTGAGAAAGGGTCTGTAGTTATCGTCGAATGAAAATGTTGTCAGAACTTCTTTGTGATTGCATTATTTCGTCATTTAGTTTTAGTTCTTGGTTTATGTAATGTTACGTCTCCCAATGTTTTCGAATTCTGGTATAATGTTTGATCTCTGCCTTAATGTCCGTCATTTTTTGCTTGTGATTAATTATTAATAGTTTTCAATTAAGTCATTAATACAGTAATCAATAACGGAAAGCATAGAAACCAAAAAAAATGTTTTTTCTTAAATAGCTTGACGAGAGAAACACAATGCAAATTTATGTTTTGTAAACCGAATTTCAGAACTCCAAATGATGAAAAAGGGAATCAAACGAAACGTCGTAATACAAGAAATTCGAATTGAGTTTGCTTTACTGTCAGCAATATCACGTAATTAAATAAACGTGTAATGTCGTTGAAAGTGTTAATACCTTGGACAGAGAGATTCCTGCAATCTAATCAATTCGGTATTTTTAATTTTTTTACGTATTTATTTACTTGATGATTATTTTATTAGTTGGGATTGCGTTTCTGGTTTTAACAGTAGTAGAAAAGATAACGACAAAGAATCATTTTAAAACTTCCAGCTCAGGTAACTAATTAAATGATTGGTTGTTATATTCGTGTTACAGAACACTACTAAAGTCTTTCCAGCCTCCGAACAAAGTAATCGTAAATAAAGCGATATGTATTACTCCGTGGCTCACACGTGCTTCGGCAGCGAGAGACGTGAACAACAAGATCGTTTGCTTACTTTCTGTCGTCGCATAACTTCCAAAGTCTAACGCTACAGTTGGTTGGGTAGATAATTAACGCACTGACACTCACTACTGTTATGTTGGAAATATGTATTTTCTTAAAGCCTCATATAAACGAGATTGCCTCTGTTCCTGTTGTCCTTTTTGTGTTTTATAACACGAAACGGAAATGATTTATTGTCACATATGGTCATGATTAAACTCTGTGTTCTACAATAATTTTAAGTAAGTGGGGTAGGCGCTCGAATACATACGCGTGCGCAGTAAATACTATGTGTTCAGATACGGGCGAGGTTGACATAAAGCTACATCTCTTGTTAAATATTATATAGTTTGCATTTATTATCAAAAATGCAGAATAATTTAGATACCTTTATTTGAAATTATTATTATAGTAGGGATTATATTTCGGTAGGATACTAGTGCAGTGTGGCTATGAACCAATTACTGGTCATCGACCCACTGGTAGTCAGGTAGGTTTGTCTACAAGTATTTTTTTCTAAGGCTAGAAAGAGAATAGATATCGGTGTATCCACATTTCGTGCAACCAGTAAGTTCGCAAAGTTGTTTGAAATGTTGTGTAACGGTTAGCATTGGCCTTCGTGCAAGTCAACGAAGGAGTGCTGTACAGTAGAGGTACTCACTCAAGGAAGTAAAAGTCTTGATAGAGAACATCGATGGAACCCACGATGTGTTGATTGCTTCTTCTAATAACAGACAAGACAAACACAACGATAACCCAAGCTCGAAAACATTGCGAAAATTGGTGTTTAATGTTTAGATCAGGAAGGTAATCAATACGAGTTTCCACGACGTTTTCATTGAACCTTGTAGCACTCGATGAGCTATGATGAGCTTGGACCAATTCGAAGTGAAGAAGGAAGAAAAGAGTATATATTAACAATTTCGGAATTAGTCCTAAGAACAGTGGACTCAATAACTGCCGGAAAGAGAAAAAAATGAAATATGAAATCATTTTTAAATTTGTAGCATTTGCGGATTATACTTGGAACAACATCCCATACACGGAGTCGCTCGTTTACAGCATCTTGCAGAGAATTACAACTTCACCTTCAAATACTCCCGAGCATACAATCACGCTTCAATAGGATTGGTAGAACAAATGAATAAATTATACGAAATTGTCTTGAGCATCACATTGACGGCGAAAATGGCTGCCGCATATTACCTTTAGTATTAATACTTATATACAAGTTGGACCAAATACTCATCTAGCATTTCACTATTTGGATATGAGCCTAGAACTACAACGGAATGCAAGTTTTGTTCTAAAGAACACATACAAATTAACAAAGATTAATTAGCTGCAATTAGAAAAAAGAGGTGCAAATCAATCTGGAACAGGCATATATTAAACACAAATTTGATAAACGGTGTACACAAGTATCCTACAAGCCAGGAGAGCTCGTTGTATTTTAATTTCCTACAAGGTAAATTGGTCTCTACGAACATTTCACAAATCATTATGATGGGCCGGCGGAAGTAAAACAACAACTTAATCCAAATTTATACCGAATCAAGTTACCTTCGAAATTTAGAAACACAATATAGGATACCTCCATAGATCGTTTGATAACATTCTACACTGAATGAACATCATCAGTTTTGTCAGCACGGGCTTCTACATGGGCACAAACAGAAGAGGAACACAACAAAACTACAAGAACTTACCAGCAGCAGAAGATATGGGGAGAGAGCAGAAAAGATAACAATAGAAGAGCTGCACTATAACTGATAAAATATCGCATTTCAGTATTTCACTTTCACACTTCGTCTTACTCAGTTTTTAACTTTGCAGCATCATTATTTCTGTTGATATGCCAATCTGCAAACTCAACATTTTTCTCTTTAACTTTTTATTTTTAAAAGTCATTATTCCACGGCAGGTCAAAATACAATATTTTCTTGTTTCTAATATTGCTTCTTCAATGACAATTACATGATTGCCTATTACGTTCCTTTTCTTACTCAGAGTGCTCATGAAATCAGGCTTTTGGCAATCATATACATAGTGAACAAAACATCGCATATTTAATTTTCTTTTTAGCAAAATATTCTGAATGCTATTTCCAATTATTCCTTTATCCTAAATTCTAAATAATAATAATAATAATAATAATAATAATAATAATAATAATAATAATAATAATAATAATAATAACAATAATAGTAATAATAACCTATAATAACCTGGTCCTTACAAAGTCCCGTTATAATGGTAAAAGCTTAATAAATCGTCTAGACATCTCATTACCATCGGAAAGACCTAACTTATCGGCGTCTGCTGTTCAAATGGATACCTTTCAGACTTCAAATACCGAATGTTACATTAACGTTGATACCGACTTTAGTAAACGAACACAATGGCCCAATACCCATAGTTAGTGAATTTGTGAACATTTATTAAATACAGTTAAGGCACTTTCTTTCCGCTCTGAGGAAAGTGAATTAACCGCTATGAGAAGTACCGTGATATTATATTTTATTGTATATATTGTATTGTTTCTAGTAATTTTATAGTATTTTACACTCTCGTTAACAATGCTTACAGTATAATGTGTTTTCAAGTATATCAGTGTTTCTATGAAGCTTCAGTCCAGTTCATTACAAATGTCTTTTTTTAAATAATCTTGTAAATTATTTTTCTCCAGTGTGGGTGTGTAAAGATCCCCACATCATAACATGAGTACATGTTGATAGAAGACACGTACAAACGTATACAAGATAATAAGATCAACACGATGGGAACTGAAAGTAGACGAGTCACCTAAAGGGGGCCAACAAAAGAGGTATTTCAGAATAAGGAGGCATCAGTTGACTATTGATCGCTTACCCAGAACAGGTCTGGAGGTCGCACTGGACTGAGGGACTCAACCTATTATACCATCCCTGGAGGATGCTCTGAAGCTAAGGGATTTTTATTCAACATAAATCTTACCTGACGAGGTTTCCATAAGGGGTCTAGGACAGTAACCTGAAGTAGCTACAAGACATTCCGCTGACACTGTGCGAAGGGATTCCAATATGAAACGCATTTCCTTCAACCTTGGTCATAAAGGAGATTGTGATATATTGACTTTGTAAAATACAAAGAAAAAGTGGGAATACAATACTCCGGTACATCAACTATTTATTGATTTTACAAAGGCGTACGACTCGGTTAGGAGAAAAGCATTATACAACGTTCTTACACAACTTGGAATACCGAGAAAGCTAATTAGATTAATTAAGATATGTTTAAATGAATCCCAAAGTAAAGTCCGGGTAGGAAGATTTTTGTCCACGAGCTTTCACGTCGAAAATGGCCTGAAACAAGGAGATGCGTTGTCACCATTATTATTTAACTTCGTTCTGGAATACGCTATAAGGAAAATCAAAGATAGGAACCAAACATAGAGTTGTACGGTACTCACCAGGTTATGGCATATGCTGATGATGTAAATTTAGTAGGGGTGATAGGAGAACAATAGAAAGAAATGCAGAGATCTTATTAAACGCTTGCAGGGACATGGGTTTAGAAGTAAATGCAGAGAAAACTAAATACATGGAAGTGCGTCGGGACCGTAATACGGCAAATTATTGATGCGTTATAACATTAAATAATACTTTCGATAAAGTGGATAGTTTCAAATATCTAGGGTCAATATTGGCAGAGGAAAATCATATTCACGAAGAAATTAAATGTCGATTAATAGCAGGGAATTCGTTTTACTATTCGGTTCAAAAGGTCTTGTCGTCGCGAATTCTGTCGAGGAATTTGAAGCTTAAATTATACAAAACGATAATAATGCCTGTTGTTCTGTATGGCTGCGAAACATGGTCACCTACTCTAAGGGAAGAACATGGACTGAAAGTATTTGAGAACAAGATCCTGAGACGTATATTCGGACCCAAGAGGAACGGGAGTGGGGAATGGCGGAAGCTTCATAACGAGGAACTACATAATTTATATGGTTTACCAAATATTGTTAGGGTCGTCAAGTCTAGGAGGCTTAGATGGGCGGATCATGTAACTAGAATGGAAGAAAGTACAAACGCTTTCAAAGTCTTGACTGGAAGACCAATCTGAAAACGACCATTAGGAAGACCTAGACGCAGATGGGCGGACAACATTAAGATGAATCTCGCAGAGATTGGAATACAAAGTAGAAACTGGATGCAGTTAGCTTAGGATAGATGCCACTGGAGAGCTTTTGTGAACGCGGCATTGAACCTCCGGGATCCATAGGCCATAGAGTTAGTTAGTTAGTCAATTAGTTAAAATACTAAGACTATTTTGTATTTTTATAAATAAATAAATGTGGGCTAAATTCTAGGTCCATTATTAAATCTACGTGCAAACACTATTGCAATCCACTTTGGGAGGTGATTCCTTATATGAAATGAAACAAAAAAGTTCTAATAAACATGGAACGAAAAACATCTCCTTTCAGAGTTATGAACCGCAAAAAAATCGAAAATTCACGTTCCGGAACGCTCTGCCTTAAAAACTGGAGGGCTTATCCCAAGCGGCTTATAGAATTACAAAGGAACTAGTATACGCTCTATATATAGATCTATGTTCTACCATGGTTCGTTATCGGCGAAAGGAACTGTAAAAAGGAAGGCGAGGTATATGGATACTCTTTAAGTACTAATTTCGTGTTCGTTTCACCGATAACGGAGGATGGTAAAACATGGATATTTACATAGATCGCATACTAGTTTCTGTGTAATTCCTTAAACCGCTTGGAATAGGTCCTATACTTTCTAAGGAAGGGCGTCTCGGAACATGATTTTTGTAATTTTCGGCGGTTCAAAAGTCTGAAAGGAGACGCTTTTCGTCCCATGTTTATGAGAACTTCTTTCTTTCATTTCATAAGGAATCGCCTCCCAAAGTTTGTCGGTGGAGTTGCCTACAACCCTATATATATATATATATATATATATATATATATATATATATATATATATATATATATATATATACATTCTCACGGCACTGTCAAGGCTCTATATTTGTATTTTACATTTAAAGTTGCAACCGGGTGTTTCTGACTGCCGTATTCGCAACTGTATAACTGTATAACTCTTGTACACCGCTAGTAGGTCTATTGGCGTTACTGACGACCGAAATTATGTTGTCAGCTCTGACTGCGATAAGACACTGCCGTGCTGCTTTTGCTTTTCTTTTTTCCCCTTTTTCATTTGTGAGACGCCAAACATGTTGTTTTTGCTTGTTGCACGCGCTGAACGGGATCCTGCGAGCGAAGTATTTAAGAAGTTGACTACATATTCTTGGTTGCGATAGTTTTAAATTGGTTAACTGATGAAAAATATACAAAAATAAAGCTGTACTTGTTAAGGTATATTATTCGACGACGTAGCTACTGACAGTGTTGATTACAGATTTTCTCGAGGAAGAATTTAATTACAGTAGAGGTGAAAAGGAGACAGCCCCCCTCCTTATCAGACTCAATCGGAAATGGTCTCAATCGTTTGTACACAAATGTGCAGGCGAAATTTTCGTTTGTACACAATTAGGGACGCCGTCAGAACGAAACAAAGTGGGGGCTGTCTAAATGGTAGCCCCCCACCAACATTTCCTATTCAAGCACAAATTGTCGCAAACATTTGTAGATAGTTTATACAGAAATGTGCAGGCGAAATTTTCGATTGTACACAATTAAAGGTGCCACCAGCACGAAAATAAAGCGGGGCTGTCTAAATGGTAGCCCCCCACCAACATGTCCAATTCAATCACAAATTATCCCAGTCGTTTCTACATCGTTTGTACAGAAATATGAATGCGAAATTTTCGTTTATACACAATTAGGGGCGCCGCCAGAACGAAAAAATTTGGGGGCTGTCCAAATGGTAGCCACCCCACCATGTCCAATTCAATCACAAATTTTCGCAATCGTTTGTACATGGTTTGAACAGAAATGTGAAGGCGAAATTATCGTTTGTACACAATTAGGGGCGCCAGCAGAACCAAAAAACGTGGGGGCTGTCCAAATGGTAGCCACCCCACCATATCCAATTCAATCACAAATTTTTGCAATCGTTTGTACATGGTTTGAACAGAAATATGAAAGCGAAATTATCATTTGTACACAATTAGGGGCGCCAGCAGAACGAAAAAACGTGGGGGGCTGCCAAAATGGTAGCCTCCTCAAATGTCCAATTCAATGACAAATTGTCACAATCGTTTGTACTTCGTTTGTAGAGAAATGTACAGGCGAAATTTTCGTTTGTACACAATTAAAGGTGCCGCCAGAAGGAAAACAAAGTGGATGCTGTCTAAATGGTAACCCCTCCACCATGTCCAATTCAATCAGAAATTGTCGCAATCGTTCCTACATCGTTTGTACACAAATGTGCAGGAGAAATTTTTGTATGTACACAATTAGGGGCGCCGCCAGAACGAAATCAAAGTTGGGGCTGTCTAAATGGTAGCCCCTCCACCATGTCCAATTCAATCAGAAATTATCGCAATCGTTCCTACATCGTTTGTACAGAAATGTGCAGGCGATATTCTCGTTTGTACACAATTAATGGCGCCGCCAGAACGAAAACAAAGTAAGGGCTGTCTAAATGGTAGCCCCTCCACCATGTCCAATTCAATCACAAATTGTTACAATCGTTTCTACATCGTTTGTGCGGAAATGTGCAGGCGAAATTTTCGTTGTACACAATTATTGGCGCCGCCAGAATGAAAACAAAGTGGGGACCCTTTTAAATTGTAGACCCCCATTTCCAATTTAATCACAAATTGTCGCAATTGTTTCTACATCGTTTGTACAGAAATGTGCAAGCCAAATTTTTGTTTGTACATAATTAAGTGCGCCGCCAGAACGTAAACAAAGTGGGGAGCTGTTTAAGTGATAGCCCCCACAACATGTCCATTTCAATCACAAATTGTCGCAATCGTTTCTACATCGTTTGTACAGAAATGTGCATGCTAAATTTTCATTTGTACATAATTAGGGGAGCCGCCAGGGCGAAAACAAAGTTGGGGCTTTCTAATTGATAACCCCCCACCATGTTCAATTCAATCACAAATTGTCGCAATCGTTTGTACATCGTTTGTACAGAAATATACAGGCGAAATTTTCGTTTGTACACAATTAGGGGCGACGGCAGAAGGAAAGCAAAGTGGGGGCTGTCTAAATGGTAGCCACCCCACCATGTGCAATTGAACCACAAATTGTCGCAATCGTTTGAATATAGTTATACAGAAATGTGCAGGCGAGATTTTCGTTTGTACACAATTAGAGGCTCCGCCAGAACGAAATCAAAGTGGGGGCTGTCTAAATGGTAGCCCCTCCACCATGCTCGATTGAACCACAAATTGTCGCGATCGTTTATACATCGTTTGTGCAGAAATGTGCAGGTAAAATTTTCGTTTGTATTAAGTAATATACGGATTTGAGTATTTTTAATATCTGCGATCAACGTTAACCGGTTTGAATAAAGGTTGATGAGTTTGAAAATGGTACCTATTACACTAGTCGAAAAAAAATCATTTTCTCTGGCACACGGAAGAAAATACCTGATTCTAATAGAACTTTTCACATAGAATTCGAATCTGAAATCAATTGCTCTCCATCGCCCTAAGTTTTCCCGTGACAGAGGTTTTTTCGGAAAATTTCCCCTCAAATTTCTTTTTTTTTCTTTTAAACCATCTTCATACTTGTAGCTTGGGTACCTTAGGTATATAAACGCACAAATTATATTGTTTGCTTGATTTATACTTAGGAAGCCCTCTAAGTTTCACAAGAATAGCATTATTCTATTTAGAGAAATAAACATATTAATATTAAAAAAATATGCTATGTGTACTGTTCATTTTACAATATTCATTAGTGCAGATAAACTCACATATAACTTCCAAGAAAATTACAATATAAGCACGGTTTATATCTTATTGGATTTGTAATAAAACATATTTTCAATGATGTATACACCGTGTCACGATTTTATATCTACTTAATAAATAATACAATAGAAGTGAATGTTATCTTCTTAATAAATGGACACTTACTTACCTCAACTAATATGTTTTAGTTGTCGACTTACTTCTGTGTTTGGTTTCTGGAACAACTCTTTCAAATGTCCAACAGTAATCAGCTAGCATTTTTGAACTTCACTGTCACTGGTATCTCTTTTTCGTTTAGGAATTGTCCTGATGAGAATGTTCCCCATACTCATCACTAACAGCACCAAAGTTTTCAGGAAAGAAATACAGGTGAGAGACTAGAAAGTGAACTTTAAGGGACATGTTGCAAACCATTTCATTGAATGATTGCCGGAAATCACTCACAATTTCACAGTAATTTGCGGCATTCTTGTTTCCTAAAAAATCTCTGTTAAACATTTAAATAGACATCAAGCTGCTTTCTCAACCAGAGTTAAGAGATCCTCAAATTTTTGGTCACGAATCAAACATCTTATTTGGGGGTCTACAAAAATCCCTAGCGTCACTAACCCGAGGAATTTTTTCCTTGATGTAACAAGATCCTACATTACTTTTGTCCATTGCCCTAACAAAGTTTTTGAAGAGCCCCAACTTTATGTGAAGAGGAGGTAGAATTATCTAATCAGGGCTCTCAGGTGAGGAATAAACAGCATTCTTCTGTTCATGCGTTGGCCATTCCTTCTTGATGTAATGTTCCGCTTTGTTCAAGCTGTCCCATTCACAGAGGAAACAACAATATTTCGTATAACCAAGCTGCAAACCCATTAACAAAGAAATGACTTGTAAATCACAGCAAACGGTCCACTTGTACTTCTCATACTGAATTTTTTCTAACACTATTTCGATGTTTTCATAGGTTTCCTTCATATTAGTTGCATAAGCCAAAGGCATTGAATGAAATTTGTTGCCATTGTGCAAAAGGACAGCCTTAAAACTAGTTATCGAAGAGTCAATAAGCAATCTCCACTCTGTACTTATATGTGCATGTCCAAGTGTATCCATCACAGCACAGACATTATTACAATGCACTAAATCATTTTCTTGAGAATAATAGATTTGAAACTCTGTATGAAGGTTTCGAAAAATACACACTTTAGGGTCACGACGGAACAGATTCCAGCCTTAAGTTTAGATGATGAGGAGGAGGTACTGGTACAGGTAATTCTGCACTGCGTGGAACTAGCCTAATTGCTGATGGCAAATTAGGGTACTGTCCTGTGTGGTCAGATTTACTGCTTATATCTTTTATCTGTGTCATACAAAAGTAGCAGTCTGAAGAATGATCTTTTCGTTCCCTCCAAATCATCGGTACTGCGAAGTTCATGTTTCGTCCACCATTTCCCCACCCATTCAGAAGTTTCACGCAAGTACAACAAATGTAGTGAGGAACCCAGTCCTTATCCTGGTCTCCTACACAGCAACCAAAATATAACTGATAACACTTCCTCACAAGTGGAGTAAAACATCAACGTTGTGATTTAAATATCAGCTCTCCACATACATAACAGAAATTGTCCGGTTTATTTACACACTTCCACGACATCTCGTATTTTCTAAGGTATCACACACACACAGGAATCTACACTCCATCGAATTCCCACAAAATCCCTCTAGAAATTTCCTCATACAAAAATGGTGACATGGTGTACACATCATTGAAAATGTTTTATTGGAAGTCCAATGAGGTATAAACCGTGGTATATTGTAATTTTCGTGGAAATTATATGTGTTGAAGACCGACCCGACCCCACCCGTGACCCGAATTGACTGACCCGACCAGAGCTGACCCGATTGGCCCGACCCAAAGTGACCCGAGTGAACCAACCTGATGTGACCTGACCCGACAACCGACCCGAGTGACCTGACCTTACAATCTAACCAGTTTGAGAGAGCTAGAACCTTACAAAACTGCCACCAGAAAAAAAATGCTGACCAATTCTTATGCATAAACCATTGTTTCGGCTTTTTTTATTTGTAGTATAATTATCCTCCTCCTCCTCCTCAGTGTTCTGCCATTAATGGCAGGCCAGTTTCCGTGAACTAGGTAAGAAGCTTCCATTTTTGCGATTTCCGGCTAATATCTGCCTCGCAACCCAACATAAAGTACCACCCTCCTTATTACAATCTATCAATTGCAACCTTCTTATACACTCTAGCTCTCCAGATATCACCCCCTTTACTACATCTCTCAGAATGCAATCCCTTAGCAAGATCGAAACTTGTGATCCGTTTATTTTTTCGCTTTCTTATATCGTCTAATATTGCTCTCGTCTCTTGCATTTGTTATGTTAAATCAAATTTGTTATGTTAAATAAATAAAAAAAACTGCCATATATTAAAAAAATCGATAATGTATAATACAACGGAAATTTGTGTTTGTAAAGGCAATGTTGAAAAATTTCGATGTTCAATGTTATATTCTGGATTGCAGATTCCAAAATACCGGTCAAAAGGGGGCTAATAAGAAGTTTGTACCGGTCACCGGCCTTAATCAAAATCACAGCAAATACCGGCCAGTCAGCAACTCTACTCGTAAATCAGAATGCTGAATGCACCAAAATACTTCACCATGCATTCTATAGTTTCTGCAAAATGAGTTTAATCAAGATGGTTAAAAAAATACTGTTATAATTTTCTCTTTAATAGTCTACTTAGTGAATTTGTTATATCTTCCACTTATCAATTTCCTGTACGAGATTATAATAACGGTTTCTGCGCAAGACAGAAAGAAAAAAATAAATTTTTCTTATAAGGATTCAGCTCACGCAAGAAATAATGAAAAGGTTTAATAATAAGAGCCAAAGAGTGATAAAATAACTAAGCAAAAATCATTGTAAGTATAAATATAAACATAAAAAACAAAAAAACACATTTAATTCCATCATCGTTAGAATAAGATCAATATAGGGAATCACACGATAGAGTAAACATACCAAACCACACAATAGTGTGAACAAAATCCTGTTAGACAAATACTCCATAAATGTGACACATTTTTTTTAATGTTTCTAACATTTATACAGTCCACCACATTGTTTTCGTTCTGGCGGCGCCCCTAATAGAGTACAAACGAAAATTTTGCCTGCACATTTCTGTACAAACGATCTATAAGCGATTGATATAATTTGTGATTAAATTGGATATGGTGGGGGCTACCATTTAGACAGCCCCACTTTGTTTTCGTTCTGTCAGCGCCATTAATTTTGTACAAACGAAAATTACGCCTGCATATTTCTGTACAAACAATGTACAAACGATTACGACAATTTGTGATTGAATTGGACATGATGGACGGGGTACCATTGAGACAGACCCCACAATACTTTCTTTCTGGAGTAGCCTCTTATTGTGTACAAACAAAAAATTTCGCCTGCACTTTTTTGTACAAACGACGTACAAACAATTTCTACAATTTGTGATTGATTTGGACATGGTCGGGGGCTACCACTTAGACAGCCCCACTTTGTTTTCGTTCTGGCAGTGCCTTTAATTGTGTACAAACAAACATTTCCCCTGCACATTTCAGTACAAACGAAGTACTAACGATTGCGACAATTTGTGACTGAATGGTACATGTTGGGGGGGGGGGCTACCACTTAGACAGCTCCCAATTTGTTTTCATTCTGGCGGCGTCCCTAGTTGTGTGCGAACATACATTTCGCCTGCACATTTCTGTGCAAACGGTGTACAAACGATTGAAATAATAAGTGATTGATTTGGACATGGTGGAGGCTACCATTAAGACAGTCCCCAATTTGTTTTCGTTCTGGCAGGGCCCCTATATGTGTGCAAACGATAATTTTGAGTGCACATTTCTGAACAAACGATGTAGAAACGATTGCGAAAATTTGTGCGTAAATTGGACATGGTGGCGGGGTACCACTTAGACAGCCCCCACTTTGTTTTCGTTCTGGCGGAGCCCCTAATTGTCTACAAACGAAAATTTTTACCTGCACATTTCTGTACAAACGGTGTAAAAACGATTGAAATAATTTGTGATTGATTTGGACATGGTGCAGGCTACCATTAAGACAGCCCCCAAATTGCATTCGTTCTGGCAGGGCCCCTAATTGTCGGCAAACGATAATTTTGCCTGCACATTTCTGTACAAAAGATGTAGAAACGATTGCGAAAATTTGTGCTTAAATTGGACATGGTGGCGGGCTACCACTTAGACAGCTCCCACTTTGTTTTCGTTCTGGCGGCGCCCCTAATTCTCTACAAACGAAAACTTTACCTGAACATTTCTGTACATATGACGTACATAGGATAGTGACAATTTTTGATTGAATTAGGCATGGTAGGGGGCTTCCATGTAGACAGCCCTTCCACTTTGTTTTCGTTCTGGCGGCGCCCCTAATTGTGTAGAAATAAACATTTCGCCTGCACATTTCTGTACAAACGAAGTACAAACGATTGCGACAATTTGTGATTGAATAGGTCATGTTGTTGGAGGGCTAAAACTTAGACAGCCCAATTTTTTCGTTCTGGCGGCGCCCCTAATTGCGTGCGAACATACATTTCGCCTGCACATTTCTGTACAAACGAAGTATAAACAATTGGGACAATTTGTGATTCAATTGGTCATGGTGGGGGGAGCTAATACTTAGACAGCCCTCATTTTTTTCTGTTCTGGCGGCGCCCCTAATTGTGTACATACGAAAATTTAGCCTGCACATTTCTGTACAAACGAAGTACAAACGATTGCGATAATTTGTGATTGAATAGGACATGTTGGTGGGGGTTACCACTTAGACACCCCCCAATTTTTTTGTTCTGGTGGCGCCCCTAATTCCGTGCGAACGTTCATTTCGCCTGCACATTTCTGTACAAACGAAGTACAAACAATTGCGACAATTTGTGATTCAATCGGACATGTTGGGGGCCTACCACTTAGACAGCCTCCATTTTTTCTGTTCTGGCGACGCCCCTAATTGTGTATCCTCGTCGCCATAAGTGCCTTTACATCGCAGTGACGGGTATGTGACCGCGCAGTACTCCAAGGAAGGGATGATTGTTTAAGAATATTTGATTAATTTTGAAGAGTTTTTATTTTGACAAGGGAATTAACATAGGTATAGGGAGTAAAGACAGATTTGAAGCATCAGTGCACGAAAAGATTCGTATTCTCAGTTTTTCTATTTATTGTTTTATATCTTAAGTTAAACACCACAATATGTTTCACTGATAACGCAGATCGAATTATTTTGTAAAATCGTGTCTGTAACCTATTGTCAAAAAATTCATCTCAAGACATGATGTAGAGAAAAGAGAAAGAGATAAGGCATCTGTAATATATGTATAATTACTCAATAAGTAATTATAAGTAAATTAGACTCAGTAAGTAATTGTAGAAATTAGTTAAAGGACACGTAAGAGAACGAAAAGGAGGTCTAGAAGTCTGAACGTTTCAGAAACGTCCTAGATAGGTGAAAATATAGTTAAAAATTGCAAAAGGTATCATGTAATTTACCTTTCTTTTCTTATATCCTAGTATACTTTATTCTTTCACATCCAAATATCTCTATTCAGAATTACGAGATAAAGGTGAAGAGAGAAACATTTCCATTTCAAGAATTATATCAAAAAAAACTTTTTTGACTTAGGCTAGATTCGAACTCGTAACCCTTGAATCTATAAGTCTGCGCTCTACCGATGGAGCTAACAATTGCTGTTGCGAAAGCCTGATTTCTACAACTACCGGTTGCTGAATGGTGTGTATTAACGAAATTGGCCGAGATAATTGCTTCATATAGCTATTGCAATAATAATAATAATAATAATAATAATAATAATAATAATAATAATAATAATAATAATAATAAAGTTGATGACCAGAATTTAAAAAGTCGCATTGTTAAAAGTTTGGTGTGCGAAGTTAGTCCTAATATGAGATTTTATTAATTATATATAATAAATGTAAGCGTGGTTTATTCGTGCGTTCTACTCAAACTGCGCAACTCATAAGGGTTGTACGGGTATGGTACAGTAACATTGTGTCCTCCAACCGTGAAGAAAGATTCGGTTTGAACCAATGCGTGTCCTAAGAGTAAGGAGGAGATTCAAAGAAAGAAAAGTGGTTTAGAAATTATGCAAAAATGGAATATCTCACGAGGTGAGGTGATATAGAGTTCAGCGTGTCTTTCAGCTGTGACACTATACAAGATGTGTATCTACGACTTAACGTGGAACCCGAACCACGCGACTCCTGCCGGGAATCGAAACCCTATCATCTCTAGCTCTATCATGAGAGACACACAGGGGCGCCCATATTGTGGTTTTCAAAGTGGGCAAGTATAAGCGACATTTCAAATATAGTTGCACATTTTGGGGTAAATATTCAAACAATTTTTGGGTTTTCGATCTTGCAAAGTATAATTTCCTCTAGAGGGGGCAATTGCCCCGTCCTACCCCCTTAATGGGCGCCCCTGGAGACACAGGGACATGCAAAAATAATCGGAAATAAACGATATTAATGTTAAATCCATAGCTTTTGAGTACATGAATTATGAAACCTTCTATATCGTTCACATCAAAGTTTAGCATTATCGGCATGGAGGTTTAATGGTAGGGGTGAAAATTTAATAATTCTTAATTGAAAGATATGAGTGTCTGTTCAATAGTTTTAGGGGTTGCTGAAATTAATAATTACACTCCAGATACCATTAAAGCCCAAAGCTTTACTCTTTCGTTAGTAGGAAGGTTATTCATTTACTCAACTCAGGAGACCTTAAAGTTAAGGATATGAAACTCGATGCATATATTTCTAATTCAAAATTATTAGATACGTATTGTAGCTTAGACTTCTAAGGAGGGGAAGGGTCAATTTATGCAATGATTTCCTTCACATTCGAATAAAATACTGTTCCATTATATTGCGAAAACTCATTTCGAGTAGTGTCATTGCTAATAGTTTTCCGTATTTGTTTAGACCCCTGCTCATTTATAACAGAATCTCACTTTTCCTGTAACACCTAAGCAAGCACTTAGTAAAGTAAATGCCATTAAAATCTATATTCATAGGCCAGTGGTGCAAATGCAGTTGAGCTCTTCGGCAATCTTTAGCATGGAAAGAGAAAAAAGCCACCACATTGATATTGGAAAAGTAGCTAATGAATTCCTCCCCGAAAAAAGGTCACCCGCACATTTATTTTACAGATGGTGGTTTATAGCTATAAGTAAATTTGTTGAAATTGCTCCATAGTTGTGGGGGCGATACACTGAAGCCATCCGTAATAAGGGGGGAAGTGGCATGTAAAAGTACTCAATATAAACAATATTAATATCGAAATCGTTATGATATTAGTTTTCGTGGTCGCAGATGAATAGTGACGCTGTCGATGTTGCTTAAGTTCAAGTTAAGCCTTGGTTGGCATGGAGGTCAGAGTGGGAGGGTGACAGGCAAATAAATAAATAAATAAATAAATAAAATAAAATCGAAAACATCCTTTATTTGTGTCGAATATATATTTTTCGGGATCTCTGACATAAACGGTAATATTCCAGATGTGGTATATCACCAAGGTGGGCCCCATTCGCATGCGGTTTCAGAGTAGAGAACAGTTGAAGATTTCAGAACAGTTCCTTTGACTTAAGTTTCAATACACTTAGAGTGAGGAGTGGTAATACACAAATACTGGTGTCACAACCGGACCTATCAGAGGTATGATTTCTGGGGAACTGTCGTTGCTCCAGGGAGGCATTATCCCATGATCAGTCCCTAAAATTCTTACTGCTCTACAGGAGCGTAGGCAGGAATTTATTTCAGTGATCGAAAGCATTATTAGGGTTAAAGTGTTCAGATGGTAATGTATACGTATACTAAATTCGTTTGAAATCCCTCCAGGAGCAAATGTGGCATCGTACGTTCAACTGTACTTTTTTCTGAATCAAAATTCTCTCTCTCTCTCTCTCTCTCTCTCTCTCTCTATATATATATATATATATATATATATATATATGTAACAGTAACAGGATCGGTTGTAGACATTTTGTAAGTGTAAATAAACAATATTTAGTCGCCCCCGCCTAAATGATAATAAAAGAATAGAATGCTGTAATGGACAAAGATTACTCAGATAATTGTTACAATTACAAATTTCTTCAATATATAATAATTCAGTCTTCCTGTGAGTATTAAAGGAAAATGGCGAAATTAAACCTAATTAACTGTGGATGAATCATGACCAAAGTTCCAGTTTTAATAATTTGTATATTTTTTATTAAATAAGCACAGGAAACAACTAAAATCTATACCTAAGGTGTACTTTGACAAATACAGTTGACACATAAAAGTCGAAATAGAGTAAAACTAATGAGCGTTAAGTCTAACATTATCACAGGTTTGATTTTGACAGAGATATGCTCTTACACTTCATTAAAAGCATATTTAAATAGTGTTTTCTAGTGATACAAATATGCTAGTTAGCTTAATTTCTCGTTTTTTTTTGTTACTGTAAATTTCATGTTATAAGAACACTTTTCTGGTTTTCAATTTGGCAAAATCTCTTATTATTACATCAATATCAATTTCATTCAGAATGTAATTTTCAATGGCCATCAAAGCTAGTCCATTTAATCATTCTTGAGATATATTTGATTTCAAATGATTCTTTATTAATTTTAGTTAAACTAGTTCAATACACAACAAATGACAAAAGTGTGTGTCTTAATTGATATTTAATTTGTCCTCGATCCAGTGGCAGCACTTTAAAATCAGATTCCTTCGCAAAAATTCTTTTCAGGGCTCTTTAGGCCTATAGAACAATTCAATTCTTTCATGTTTCTTTCCAACATAAACGTACGAAGTCAGGCAGTAACACAATGTAAACACAAGCAAAGATGCACCCAAGATTTTTCTTTCGGGTCCGAAGATTTTTCGGAATAGCCTACAAATGCAAATAATTTTGTGTATCTGCCCCTGAAATTGTGCTAATTGAAGGATCCAGACTCTCAGACTACCTGTGCACTGTTTCGTCCACATATATTTTTAGGGGCCACTTTCCCTCGGGAAGAGATCAAAATAATACGTCTGTAATATAATAGTAAATAAAAGAGTAGTAGCAGCCTGGCCCTCTGAATACTAAGTGTACCCCCCGGAAGATTTTTTCTGAAAGGAACATTGCACCTATTAGGGATGCCCACGAGACAAGATGTGTAGCTGTCTCGTCTCGAAAATGTGTTGTAAAAGTGATGTCTCGACTCGAAAAATGTATATTTCTCTATTGGAAGAACCATGCCTCGACTCGAATTTTGTCTGGAAAATCCTGTCTCGATTCGTCTCGTGCGCATCCCTAGCACCTATGTCGGTGCATCCCTGAACACAAGTAACTAATAATCAAAACTCTAATTTGCATTAGAATTATTACTAATTTAAGATATCGCTCCATCTAAATTTAATAACAGAGAATGGATTAATAATTATTGTTATACTGTTATAATAAAACAAGCATCTGCATATTCTGCTGTGATTGAAAGTGAGAGTACTGAAAAAAACTATTTGTCATCCAAATGACCTTTCATCGCTTTCGGTTATATCCTTTCAAGCTATATACTTATATGGGGCGTGAAAACTAATTGTATTCAAACATATTTTGAAATACATGAAATTTGATTGAGACCCGTAGCAGAAATGTCTGTATCCTTCCATTTTAATTCAACAATTAAATTACAGCAATAAGGTAAAATAACCTTACAGTTTCAAAAGAATGTCGACCTGCAAATGCTTCGTTAACAGTGACTGGTATTGACAACTCCCCACCTCAACATTTGTATGATTTTGTCCAGAACGCGAAAGAAACCTTTTAGAGCCTTCGGTTGCCTCTTATTTTCTTTCATGTTTTGTAGCTTTCTTTTCCGATTAAATGCTCACTTGGTTTTATATCGTTGCTCACTATTATTACATGAAAAACAAAGTACTATTAAAAAGTGAAAGCACACATCATTATAAATTTAAAAAATAAAACAAAAACGAAATGACTTAGGATAGAAATGAAAATCTTGACGAACGACAAATGAACTAATAGATATTAAACAAAGTGAGCATTAAGCAGTGGACAGCGATTTGCGCCATTAGGAACTTAAGTTAAAATTTCCCTCAGAAATGATTTTTAAAAAATCCATTTGTACCGCCCGTCTTTTCTTAGTATTCGCTCCACTCCCTGGGCGAATGGACAAGAAAAGCCTACTTGCTTGCATGGGGGCCCGAAGATGTTTTTAGAGGGGTCATCTTCCTGGTTGGTATATTACGTTTGGTATTTTTATTTGTATTAAGAAAAGCTTTAGAAATTATACATATATATTATACTTGTCGTAAGCCAGGTGGGGCCCAGCCCCCTCGTTACCTTTTGGGCGCTCATTCTTACTTCAACTTTGATAATGTGAATTTCATTTACGGTGATTTTTCTCAACCCTTAACTAAGGTCATTGAACCAAAGTACTATGCGAAGACACTGTTTAAGACAAGATGGAGGAGCACCCTTGGAAGCATTTCATGCTACCCAATCCATAAACAATACTTGCGGTTGAATTCCTTTCGTTTGTTGATCCATTCGGATTTTAAAGACATATTTGGCAATGATATTCTCTAGCAAGGTGTCGGAAGGATTGTTGAGGAAGGAATGAAGAGTCTGTTATATTTGTATTTTGTGCATATGGTGGGATTGTGGAAAGAATACCACTGTCTTTAGCTCTACGGACATAGTGCTTAATACAACATCTATCGGAAAGCTAAATTTACCTTCATTTTATCTCATATTCGTAAAATATCCCTTTTCCCACTTTAAAAAGGTCTATCCTGTGCCGTGGAAATTTTCCTCAAACTAGCATCACTTGTGCGTGTGGTATTGGCAACAGTTGATGTACGAGTCCATTTCATTTGTAAAGGGTGTTTTACAGCCAACCACGCAAAGATTCAACTTTATTGTCTTTTTGATGTATTTTATCTGTATCACAGTCTGTACAATATTTATTTGAAGCTATATGAGGAAAATTTTTCATCATAACATTTTTTTAAATAAATATTTACATTTAAAACAAAATTCATTTTTCTAATTTGGCTCCCTGTTCACCTGCGCCTCCTGCGAACTACGCTTCAAGATCCGGCCCTGCAGTAACAACGAAATTCTGTATTACCGCCCGACTATCGTTGTTGTGAAAACATTCATCATGATATGAAGTAGGGAAATGAGTTACATTAGGGTTCTAAGATCTAATATCAAACTTGAAACATCGCAAGTAAAACAAAAACATGTAATAGCAAATAGTTTTGAAAATAATTTCAGTTTAAACTAGCTGCGACTACATTTAATTCAAAATTAAACTTCTGGAGTGCAACATATGAGCGTAGCATAAAGAAAAAGTATATAAGAACAGTCGGGATTTGAACCTAAGCCATACAAGTAGGAGTCATTTCCACTAACCATTCATCTACTATATTTTGTTTACTAAAAATGTTTTCCATGCAGCAAAATGCCATTTCACACTGAAACATTAAGAACATAAGAACAAAGATTTCAAGAAAATTTGCCGAAGCTTATGTATTAAAGGTATCCTGGTATTCGCCCGGTGGTACTGCAAAATGACTAGTCATCATGCCTCGTATCGAAATTTGAACCGAGAGATTCTCAATTACGAAGCGTCTTCAAATTACTTTTCTATAATTATTTTTCAAAAATATTTATTATTTTCATAAAGGAAAGATTGCATCTTCTACTTGGGTTGAAAACTATATCTAGTATACTTCTAACAGTCAACTAATAGTTGATGTTCATTATTTCTACCGATTTTCTACGTTTACTAAGTTATTTCAATTTTTATAAGTTTACCCTTCCGTTTATGACAATGATTTGAAATGAAGGCTCCTCTTCTTATACAAATCTTGATCATTGTAACATTTTTAAGTCAAAATTCTGAATTATTCAAAATATTTAAATTAGATAGAATGAAGATGATAATACTAAGAAACATGGTTAGAAAAAAGAAACATTGTTAATTAACGAATTGATAAAATCAAGCATTTTCAAAACACAAAAAATACTGTATGGTATGGGATGATCATGGAAATGTTAAAAATAGCCATCGAGGACACACTAACCAACTACTGTACGCGGATAAGTCAAGGTTCGTTAACTTGGTAGACGTATATGAAGAAACAACTAACAGAAAATAGCTGATAGCTTTACGCCTAATCATCTCAGCGACCTCGAAACTATGAACTCTACATTAACATCGGTTGTCGTTTTCAATCATTTTATATGTTACTCCCTTCTATTGTCCCAAGGTATGTCTTATCCCTTATCCCAATGCATGAGAAGCAAATAATATTTTCGCAAACACCGCGGGGGGAAGGGAGGGAGTAACAGAACGCACACAGCTCGCAGTATGGCTTTAGGGCAAATACCTAACGGCATAAGCAATAGGCCACTTGACCAAGGGCAATGTTGCCAAACGTAAGACAAGGTAAGCCCACGCGCAGCCTGTCTCTTCGAGTGACATTACCTTCGACACAAAATCACTGACCCTTCGAACAAGATAACATTGTTGCGCTTTTAGAGTCAGGTTTAATTGCATTTGTGTTGAAGAAATGAAATGAAATCTTTAAGTTTTACGTCCCACGGTTGTGCCGGTTAGGCTAAAAAAACGCTGATGATGAGTAATGAATGAAATGAAGAGAGTGGGAGGAAATGGGGGAACCCCGAGGAAACCGACGCACACGGTGTTCGTCCGCCACAAAGTTCAATTGACGGGGGCTGGGATCGAATCCGACGCCCCAAGCACTAGAGGTTAAAGCCCTGCCATTGAGCCACCGCGGCCCTAAAGGAAAAGAAAAGAAAAGCCCACCCAAGACAATACCTCTAGAGTTGTGGGGAAACTTGTCCAAATAGACTTTTCTTTTTATTTAAATTTAAAAAGAAAAAATATATTTCCATGATGGAATAAAATTCCAGTAATATAATATACTTCTATATTAGAGATAGCAAAAACAGCTGAAAGTAAGGAGAAAGCAGTAATTTCACATCAGGTTCCAAACAGAATAAACAGTACCGAGTAAGCAAACAACAGCGTTACTCCTCCTGTGGTCCTGTCCCGAGCATGTGTCAAAGGTGACGTCATTGCACGATATGACGGAAACGTAGGTGCACTACGCAACCAGTTACTAGAGAAAAAACCCCGAATTAGGACTGGTATCAAAACGAGATAATACGAGACTATTTACAGTATTAGTCTCCTTTCAACCGACAAATAGCGGTCTCAGTCTCGTCTCGATAGTTTCGAAATAAATTATTTGAAATTATTCCACACTAAATTCGACAGTAAATAAATAAATTACACCTCCAATATATTCTCCCTATTGCTTCAGAATGTATAATGGATGCACCATTTTCTACTAGATAAAGTATGAATTAGCAATTCATATACAACAGTCAAAAATACATGTCTGTTTCCATTAAATATACTCATTGTTTCTTAAATTATTTATTTACTAATTGAAATACCCGGCGTTGCACGGGAAGAATAGGTTTATATTTCAAAGATATATTTGAGATTAGTTTTCCCAGTAGAATACATCTTTGAATCCGAAAGAAATAGTACGAATCCATTTCCAGCAGGAGCAAATGAATTAACTTGCCGCTAACGAAGCAAAAAAACTTTGACTTTTATGGTAGCGGGAGTGTCATTATTGACTTCAGCGTCCCGAAAACTATTGAATAGACACTCATATCTTTCAATTAGGAATTATTGGGACCTCGAAAGCTATGGATTTTACATTAATATCGTTTATTTTCGATTATTTTTACATATCCCTGTGTCTCCCAAGATAGAGCTAGAGGTGATATGGGTTTCGATTCCCGGCAGGAGTCGTGTGGTTCGGGTTCCACGTTACGTCGTAGATGCATACCTTGTATAGAGTCACAGCTGAAAGACGCGCTGAACTCTATATCACCTCACCTCGTGAGATATTCTATTTTTGCATAATTTCTAAACCACTTTTCTTTCTTTGAATCTCCTCCTTCCTCTTAGGACACGCATAGGTTCAAACCGAATCTTTCTTCACGGTTGGAGGACACAAGGCTACTGTACCATACACGTACAACCCTTATGAGTTGCGCAGTTTGAGTACCACGCACGAATAAACCACGCTTACATTTATTATATATAATTAATAAAATCTCATATTAGGACTAACTTCACACACCAAACTTTTAACAATGCGACTTTTTAAATTCTGTTCATCATCTTTATTATTATTATCGTTATTATTATTATTATTATTATTATTATTATTATTATTATTATTGCAATAGCTATATGAAGCAATTATCTCGGCCAATTTCGTTAATACACACCATTCAGTAACCGGTAGTTGTAGAAATCCGGCTTTTGCAACACCAATTGCTAGTTCAATCGGTAGAGCCAGGCTTATGGAGTCAAGGGTTACGAGTTCGAATCTAGCCTAAGTCAAAAGATTTTTTTCTGATATAATTCTTGAGATGGAAATGTTTCTCTATTCACCTTTATCTCGTAATTCTGAATAAGATGTTTGGATGTGAAAGAAAAAAGTATACTAGGATATAAGAAAAGAAAGATAAATTACATGATATCTTTTGCAATTTTTAACTATATTTTCACCTATCTAGGACGTTTCTGAAACGTTCAGACTTCTAGACCTTCTCTTCGCTCTCTTACGTGTCCTTTAACTAATTTCTACAATTACTTACTGAGTCTAATTTACTTATAATTACTTATTGAGTAATTATACATATATTACAGATGTCTTATCTCTTTCTCTTTTCTCTACATCATGTCTTGAGATGAATGTTTTGACAATAGATTACAGACACGATTTTACAAAATAATTCGATCTGCGATATCAGTGATACATATTGTGGTGTTTAACTTAACATATAAAACAATAAATAGAAAAACTGAGAATACGAATCTTTTCGTGCACCGATGCTTCAAATCTGTGTCTTTACTCCCTATACCTATGTTAATTCCCTTGTCAAAATAAAAACTCTTCAAAATTAACCAAGAATTCTTATACAACCATCCCTTCCTTGGAGTACTGCGCGGTCACATACTCGTCACTGCGATGTAAAGGCACTTATGGCGACGAGGATGCAAACGAAAATTTTGCCTGCACATTTCTGTACAAACGAAGTACAAACGATTGCAATAATTTGTGATTGAATAGGACATGTTGGTGGGGGCTACCAGTTATACAGCCCCCAATTTGTTTTCGTTCTGGCGGCGCCCTTAAAAGCGTACAAACGAAAATTTGGCCTGCACATTTCTGCACAAACAATGTACAAACGATAGCGGCAATTTGTGATTCAATTGGACATGGTAGGGGCTACCATTAAGGGAACTCCCTCGAGAGGAATGACTCTACCTATTTAAAATTCGCATTCGTCCAAAGTTATCGTAGGAAGTAAGAGCCGTTTGTATGTACGTAGTAATATCGATAAGTTCCACTACGTGATCCCAATTAATACTTCATATACCGGAAACTAGAAACAAAACACACACACACCACACACACACACACACACAGAGAGAGAGAGAATATCTTGTTGTACCTTTATACTGAATGCACCATTACTCACAAAATCAGTTAAAAAAGAAAAGGAAAAAGTTGTAAATGAAACTTTCAAAGATTGGTACCACTGCTGCGTGTCACACATGAGATTGTTCCATAATGATTGATTCGTAATATGATGTATATGGGTTTCTTAATGGTAGTATAACAAAATGCCTTCAAATTGACCACTAAATAAAAAGTGAAATTTATTTCTAAACTTTTGTAAAATCGAAGTCGGTGGGCATTATGGGAACAGTCTACAATAACAATATATGCAAATAAATGTTAATATACTTCACGTTTTCCAGTGGGTGCAAGAAAGCTTCGAATTGTGTTCGTTGTCATAAGCATTAGCTGATGTAAATAAATATATATATATATATATATATATATATATATATATATATATATGTGTGTGTGTGTGTGTTTCATGCCTTTTGGATATACAGATGCCATTTATATGTGAAAGAAACTTGATATTAAAAGAGAGAATAAATTTGTTCAACATCGATAATTGAAATTCATATTGTAACTTTATAGTAGAGGCTAAATAATGGTCCGGGCTAGTCTTTTCCCCTTCACCCTTTTATTATAAAATTTGTTAAATACAAATGTATTTGATTACAAAGAGTAAGAACAGTGTATAGTATGTTATTGTCCAGAGGAGAGGAAATAGCTGCTTTGCACGGTGCCCCTTCTCTCAAAGCAGTCTCCAAGGCACCTACTGGTTCTGGTGAGTCTTGAAGAATAGTTCCTCAGCACAATGCTTCGCGAGGATTGTTTGTAGTAAGGATCCCTAGTCGAATGTGACGTCAGGTTAGGATATGTGTACCCCTAGTTCAATGCGACCTCAGGGCAGGTGTTGGTTAGTTGATCAGTTGGTCGAATGATACCGGGTCCCTCGGTGATCGAGCTTCTATCTGTCCTTCCCGGGTCCTTCCATGAGGTGCGTCTTCTTTAGGCGTTCCTCGGTGTCTGTCCTGTCGGCTTCTTGTCTGCTACGCTGTTTACAATCAATAGCACGTGTTATGTTGACATGATATTTTGTCGTGATGTGGATATTCTTACACTCCCACACTGAAAAAATAATATGGAAGAATATTTTGAGAAAAATGCAGAATTACAATTAATAAAAGTTATGTGCATCATATGCGTGGTATACGTGGAGACACTGCATAGACACTAGAAAATACTATAAACATTAAAATACACTGAAAAATCACTATGAGAAAACCTGTTATGATATATACATGTACTGGTAATAACACTCTAGTTCAGTCCAATCTAAGCAGGATCAAAACAGTCTTTATCATTTCAATATAAGTGGACAGAAGTGTCATTACTGTAATTAATAAATTTATACTAGTCCACTGATTGTTGGTTTCTATGTTTATGTCACATCCGAAGTTTATAGTCTACATCGGTTAAGTGTCACTTCGATAGTAGTAGGCGTTATTTTTTTTTCGGACAGGACTTATGAGGCATAAATTAATTATTATTAGAACGAATAAAAGGAGAATAATCGGTTTTAGAATTTGGAAACTTATTTTTTTAAAAAAAGATAAAATAGACAATTTGAATATCTGGTTATTCTGTGTAATTGTGCCAAGGGCCTGATTTTATGAACATCCCGTACAAAGAAAGAAAATGACGTATTAACCACTCAGATAATTTGTATTGAAGAAGCGATGTGAGAAATAAGAATGCATTGTATTTCGATATTGCAAGGACTAATCACTTTTGACACAAAAAAGAAAAAGAAATGTTCATCTTGCATTTTGCTACAAGAAATGAAATACTAATGTAGGGTAGTTGAATAACAGAATGAGATACAGCTTATAATTGAAATATAGAAGTGCAATTTTGCCAGTGCACCTTTTCGTTTTTTTCTTTTCTTTTGGTGTTAGTCCCACTTCTGTTGGCGGTAAGTACTTCGAATTATGTTATATTCTTGTTCTTATATTTGTGAATCTTCCTTCTTAATTTTGTGTTCCGTCAGATTGGTCCGCGTAAAATGGCTTCAAACGTTCCACATTGATTTCTTGAATTATGTGCTTGAATTTAGATGGTAATTCGACTCGATATAATTTGAATTAAACTTCTCCAAGATTCGGGCCGGGCCTTCATATTGTATTGTAAAATGTTCAGTTAAACCAGTCTTTCTTGTGGAAAAATATATCAAAACAATGTCCGCTGGATCATAAGTGGTTTGTCTATAACACTTATCGTAATACTGCTTTTGTCTCTTATACGCCTGTTCCAGGTTACTCCGCACTTTCTTCCTGATGGCCGCTAGTTTATCAATTTGTATATGTTGTCTTGATACGAGTGTACATTCTGTCACAATCCTAGGTTCGTAACCAAATAATGAAAAGCTTCCTGAATATTTGGTCCCTTGTTGTATGTAAGTGTTGATGTCAAAAAGAACGTGCGGTAACCATCTCTCCTAATCCGTATAGTGCTCTTGTACGAAAAATTTGAAGCAATTCTGTATGATTTTATTGGTCTCTTCCACTAAACCTATCTAAGTATATATCCGGGGTGAGTACTTATAGGTGAAATCATTCTTCTGCGCTAAATGTAAACGAGTCGCTCCATGTACTGGATATTGGTCCCAATACAGCGTTGTGAATGCTCCGAATTTAAGAATGATATCAGATTCCAAAAATGTTTCTATTTTTTCCGCGTTTATGAAGTCTACTATTTTTGCTATCACATAACGTGTAGCTGATTCTGTGGCTACTAATATATGTTTACTTCTACCTTCTCTACTTGTGAAGGGCCCTAGTTCGTCATATATACATGTTCTTGCTCTCTCTGCTACCGCGTGATGTGGTAGTACGGTCAGTTTCTTTTGTGGTAGGTTCTTTAGCCATTGGCAGTTGTGACACGTGCGTATTTTCTGAGCAAGATAGCAAGATAGCCTTCACCCATTTCTTCGGCCTCTTCTTCTTTTTCTTCTTCGATACTAATATCTTTGTTTTGTTCGAGCCTACTAATTATATCTGCAGGATGTTTGGACGCAAGTAAATACTGTATATTAAAATTATAATCAGCTAAGAATAGCTTGTCGCCCGTCCTTATCTGGTTGTGTGTTCATTGTCGCTATAAACTTTACGTCTTGGTATAGATTATATTTTCTATTTAGTAGAAAGTAGCGAAATTTGCACAATGTGTATATGAGAGCGTACAACTCTTTTTGCCATATAATAATTTCCTCTCAGTATTTGTTCATCTTCGAGAACAATAAGCAACTATCTTCTCAGTAACGTTTTGGGGTCACAGCAAGCGTGTTTTCCAGCTATTTGCATCTGACTGCTATCTGAATAAATACGGATTTCTAGCGAATCGTCAAAATGAACGAGTTATGAGGCGTTTAATGTCTTTTTTCAATTGTTCAAAGAGAGCATCGTGCTTCTCAGACCATTTAAATTTAAATTTAGATATTACTAATTGCTGCAAAGGCTCAATTTATATCGTAAAGTCTTTGATGTGCGCTCAAAGATATGAACGTAGGCCGATAAAACACTTGAGAATCCGTTTTGTAGTCGGTCTCTTAAAATTTCATATTTTCTTGGCTATCTTTGGAGGTCCGTTAATGAAGTCCGTCGTCTTTCGGCGTTCCTCGTTGTCTTTCGTGTCGGCTTCTAGTCTACAACACAGTTTTCAATCAATATCACGTGTAGTGTTGACATGTGTTTTGACGTGATGTGGATATCCTTACAATAAAAAACAGATATCCGTGTGTGTTCAGCACACTTCTTAAAGTTTCAACATTCAACGAAAATTTACACTTTAATTTCTAACTTCCCATTACAAAGAATTTATAAACCTGAAAACCATATTAAGTATACACCTTATTTTGTAAAGAAATTTATTCAATTACTGAAATATTTAAAGAACGTTTTTAAATGTTTATTTATTCGAATAAAATAATTGTTGGCGAAGCAATGACAGAAGCAGGCCTAGTTAGACAACTACTCGGTGCCGTTCCATAGTACTTACTGCCACAAGTAAAAAAATATTTCATAACAGTACGTTCTACAATTGCTTGTGAAGTTTAAAAATCGATTTCCCAATCAGCATGACAAATAATCTAAACAGTTACTATTCACTTAAAGATCCCTCGCGTGGCGAGACTAATGAGACGTTATATAGTCTTGATTTGCTGAAAAAAGCTTAGCTTTTTCTCTTCAAAGTAACTGGAGTCGAGAGGTGAACCTATTTCCCAGGTAAATGCACTAACGACTGAGTACGAATCATTACAAATTTGGTTCTAATATAATATATGTTAAAAATATATATATGAGTTATGACATTCTTATTAAAGGTACTAGCTTGTACACAAAATATGACCTTAACTAATTCTCATCTGAAATAATATTAGGAATTATTACATGGTATTCCTGACTCCCATTTTGGACTCAAGAACCAGAGATTCCTTTTAAATGTTCTGTACCTTATATCGACACAGTTTTATGTATAATTATATGCAAATGTATACAATTGGATATGGAAGGGTAGTATTTCAACTCACTGCATATGTAAGTAAGAGTAATATAAAGTAGTGAATAATTCATTTAATCAGCGTGGGAACAATTTAGAAAATTTTACCACGAGAACGTGTCGTGGACGCTGGTTGCTTAGTTCCTAAGCTGGTATTCGTATGCTCATACTCTTGGACGCCTACCAGCTGTACAATAAAGCTGAAACATGTCTTTTCCTCCTCTTCTTCTTCTCGTCATGTATTGGCTAGTTATTTGAACCCCTCGTCCCGCCCGGCCGTTGCGTTCGGTGATGATACTCCGAATGCTTCAAGATGTGCTCTTTTGCAATTGATACAGTGTTCAAAGAATAGATTTTATTTCCTTCGTTAACCTGATACTCAAACCGAAATTGGTTCAAATTAGCCATTGAACGTTTGTCGATATATAAAGAAAATGATAACGGATATTGAGAAGTGGTTTCTGCAAACGATTTAGAGTCTAAAGAGAACACATCATGACTATATACAATACTACAATAAATTAGGCTGTTGTTAGAATTTACTATAACTTCTGGTTTCAATAACGGTTTCAACGTTTGTTGCTATAGAGCAAAAACGGCAGCACATAGCGAAAAGCAGTTTGAAGGAAACAATTCAGCTTCTCAACAAACATATCGTTACTATCCATATAACTCTACCAAAATTGGTAATTGTTCAAATTTACTTGTATTTCCGGTTTCAAAACTGACTTCCGTAGAGCAAAAATGGTGAAAGATAATAAAAAGTGTCTTTTTGCAATCGATTCACCGTCCCAAGAAGAGCCTCCTCCTTGACCGTGGCATCTTTAATCAAACCAATTTAGCGTCTCAAGGCAACATACCATAATTATTTCCTACACCCTACCGGAACAGTAAGTGGTTTAAATTGACTATTACTTAGTATTTAAGTTCTTTTTTCCACAGATGAAAACAATAGGAGATATCAGGATACGTCTTTTTTTTTACGATCAACAGGAAGTGGTTCAAATTAACTATTATTTCTAATTTCAATTTTTGTTTCCAGCAATTAAAACAATAGGAAATATCAAGATACGGCTATTTTACAATAAATTCAGGGTCGTAAAAGTGATCCTCCAAGAATTCAGCATCCCAAGAATATTTTTCACCAAACCAGAAGTAGCTGAAGTTAGCCAAGTTCGGTTTCAACGTGTATTGCTACAAGTTTCAAATCCATGACTAAGAGTGTCAACGTGTTTCATATATTAGACGAGTTACGAGTACCAATACCAAACTAAAAGATGTGAGTGTTATTTCACAGTATGAAACGAAGATTTCCGAACTATATGAATTCAATAGTCAAACTTCAAGTAGTATTATCATGTGTCACAAAAGAAAATGCATGTTTTTCGAGGGATAGTATCTTTCTATCACCCCTCGAAATAATTAAATGTTTTAAAGAACCAATCCTTAATCATAAATGTATTATCTTTCGTTTTGCAACTGAGACAAGATATCGTAAACCTTAATAGAAAGCCAAAACAGCTACGTTCTTTTACAAGTTTGAAACTTAAGAATATTAGCAATATATATGTACAGAGTAGAGAGTTTCTGCTACGATATTCCGTAGTAAATTGGATCCGTACAGAATTAGCAGCCAAATGACCCGTGTTCGAAACTTCGTACTTTGCTTCTGTTAAAAGAAAAATATGGTCTCAATTGTAATTCATTCGATATTCTGCAAATTTTGTTGTCGTTCTTGTCGTTATTAAGCGAAAAAGATGAAGTAGAATATTACAAACGCTGATCTAAATTTTAAAATTAATAAAAACTATAACGAAATTTACAGCTGAAAACTATATTGAACTATTTTCAATTTTAATCCATAAGCTATGATCAACGTCATGGGTTTCAGTTATTTTGAGTTTTGTATATAACTTTTATTTCTGGAACTAAATATAACTAACTATTAGATATAAAATACTCATATTTAGTTCTATACAAAACAGAGAGCGCAGTTCAAAATGTCACGAGGCCACATTTCTTTACATAAATAATTCAAACAAATGTATATGTTTATACGTGTAAATGTAGAAGATAATGTGACAAACTGTAATAAATTAAATAAGCTTATAATAAAGTAAACTGCAATGAAGTTCAAGGTATTGACATTTAGGGAAAATATTTGTCGTTATATGCTAAAACACAAGTTTATTCAATAGTTAGGAACAATTTACCTTCAAATATGTAACTTGAATTTGATTATCGATAAAATCTGAAATATATATATTAAGAACTTTAAATCTTGGAGACCTCAGCACAAGTTTGAAGTTCCATGGTTTTAAAATTGTCCTCACAAATGAACAAGCTAATGATAAATCCAGTTAGTGTTTTTTTCAACTAGCTCCTGCTTCCTGTTTTGTCTATAAATCGCCATACGTACTTACATTACTACTGCATGCTGTATTTTGGGTCAAGAAATATGTTTGTCTTTTTATATAGCACAGGAGGAAAAGTAACATCAACATTTAGGAAATGATGTTACTCATCTATAACGTCAAAATAAAATGTCAAAAATAGCACACTTCGCTTTCTAGAACATATTTATGTTGGAAGCCCATACATTAAATCTGTTTTTAAATTTTTGAATACTGCTGAAGGTTTTACTGAATATTTGTTGTTATTTATAAATGTTTGTTCTCTTTGACATGAAGATTAGTTTATTATGAAGAAAATTATATAAAGAGCCCTTTCTAGAACATATGTTATTAGTTGTAGTAGTCGATTTGAGATTAGCCTCCCCCTCTCTAGCGAGGCCATATGAGACATAAAGCTGCAGCATTAATATGGGATCCGAATCGCAAGAGCTCCCGCCGAAAATTGAACTCGGGTTTAAGAGAAGGGTATCTATCTCACTACAATTAATTCTCACCTGTTTGGATTGGAACAAACGTTACACTTGTAAGTAGGGATGAAACTGGTTAATAATTTTCTCGGTCTCGGAATGAAATTTTCTGAAACACTGATGAATGGGTTAACATTTTACTTGAATCTGGAACACTATCACAATATATTTAACTTTAATCGATTGGAAAATGGAAATGAAAGCTGTATAAAAGAATCATTTTAAAAATAACTTTACGTATTCCTTGTTGTTTTAGGCTAGTCCTCATTTGAAATAATAAACGCTGGTATACTTTAGAAGGCAATAATTTATTCCGAGTTCATAAATTTTTAAACAATTTAAAAAATTGTGTTTGCATTATTGAGAAATGAGACGAGAAGAGGCATTTCAGGAGACGTCTCGTCTCGTCTCGGAAACGAGACGGGACAAGTAGCCTGTCTCGTCTCGTGTAACGTATCAAAGGGTTCTGTCTCCTCTCGTGGTAACACTAGTTGAAGAAAGAAACAAATATGTAAAGATACATATATGACTACACACACGGATAAAGTAGTCATACATGTATTTTAACCTTCTGACTACTTAACCCCCCACTAATTTAAGATAATCTACAAAAAATGCAAGAAAGTAATTATTAAGAAGAAATATACACGTATATAAATGTATTTTGAAAAGGAAAAAAAGCAAACCGTACCAGCCGTGATATGAATCTGGCTTGCCCACTCAACAAGCAGACCCCTAACTGAATTTTCAGCGGCAGAACTTGCAATTTGTTGTTTCAAAGCTTTATTTATAATGTGTGTGTTGCGTAACGACGCTACGGTATGTCATTACTAGAGCCACCACCTCATTCAAGACCCGTTTTGTAGATTGATTGAGGAAAAAAGAGTGATTTCGTAAATATACAAAACGGATCTTGTATATACTGGGTGTAACTAAAAGGTACGGCAAAACTTCATGGATTCCTTATGGTAAACAAGCAAAAAAGTTAAGTGGATGTTATACATTTTGCAACTGGTTTCTCAGTCCCCATAAGATAACATGTAAACTTTATTTCATGAATATCTAACGAAATATGGTACGTAACAACTTAACATTTTTCATATGCATACAGAAAAGCAATAAAAATGAAATGATTGTTTCAATTTCACGCTTAATGAAGTAGATCAAGAGTAATGAATTTTTTTAAGTAACATTGTAATGGACTATATATTGAAGGTTGTGTGTTCCAATGTGATCTTCGCGAACAGATGTCCTGCTGACAGGCAGGTATTTCCCTCCCCCTCTTAAGTCCTTTTCCAATGGGTGTGGTAGAACGCCGCGGGGTGCCACCCTCATCCCATTTCTTTCCTCCGCTTCTGCAGAGCGGATAGATTTTCTGTAAATGTTACAAAGAAAGAATATTTGCTTCCAAGACAATTTGAAATATTTGCTTTTTGCGATTTCATGCTGTATGATGTATACTACGAAAGCAAAGATCAGGTAGAGAACACCAATTTCTTCATTACTAGTAACTCTAGATAATTATTGCTAACCACTAATTTCATATTAGTACGTTCCAACTCTTTGTAATAACACTGCCCAATTTAATTTAAATGTATTCAAAGGACATACATTTTGATATTTTAAAAGCATAGTTAAAGATACTTTCCTCGCTTCACCGAAGCACAAATGATTCTCTAAACGTATGCCCTTTCTAGAACAGCTTCTCTTTATTAATAAAAATAGTACTTTGGCAGTTATTAAAAGCAGTATTTCTGTGTCTGGAGTTAGAAGAGAGGAGACCATGAAAGTTTCTATTGCCACGTATAAAAATGAAACCTGTGTTCAACACTGACTACGTATAATTCAAGGAAATTTAAAAAATCGGAATGCTTACACTTTCTCAAAAGTAAAGTTAATATTACTAAAAAATACATTCATTGAAAAAGTCAAGGATAGCAAGTGCATCCTCTTAAATCCGCTTGAGAGAGTTCGAGTCCAGATTTAAGTAAAGTTAAAGCATGGAAGACCGAGGTTCGATTCCCGGTGGAAGTTCATGTGATTCGGATACAACGTTAATTAGTAGGTCCACGTCTCATATAACTTCGCTGCTGAAAGGGACATTAAGCTCAAAATCAACTCAGGAAAATTTAAAACAATGAAAAAGTTTGTTTTGGAGTATGTAATTGCATGTTAAATAACACTACATAAACTATTTAATAATGGGAGCATCGTGAGAAATACAGTATCCAATAAATCAAAATTTTCGAGGAGGGTTTGTCTGAAGATACATACAAATATTTAAAATAGTTTAAAAAGGTGTACAAATACTATTTGATCGTGTATGAACTTGAGATTTCTAGAACAACAAGTTTTGACCATGCAATAACATCATTGATCACCATAATGTTGAAACCTAGCCGCCGAACAAGGATATGATCAAGTTAGGGACTAAAACATATTTTCCAACCAGTGTGAATAAAGTTGGATTGAGGTCCATTTCATCTAGTGTATATCAGAGCGTCAAGGGAAAGGAGCTATAGCACCTATAACTTTCCCCTGGGATCCGCGCCTGTTAAAACCAATTCATATTTTATTACTTCACCCATGGCACGATCAAGCACTGAATCTATTGAAATCTTATTACGTAACAATTACGAGTGTTTGCACTTTTCTATTAAATCTTATAGTATATTCTGTCATAATATAAATTGTCACTCATGTACTGTTTGCTAATGTAACTCATAATAAAATTGTTTTGTTTGGAAACAAAATGAAACGGTTGGGCTGGACTCTGGCGAGTACAAGAATTTATTAAATCGCCTCGCAACCTACTTGGTCACACAACTAGGTTACACCCTTCACCTTTTTTCCATGCTATCTAAAGTATCGGCTAACCTGAAATTCGCATTGCTAATTTGGGTTTCCTAACAATTATAATCTTTCAACTTAATTTGGGTGCAAAATCTTGTCTTAATTAGCACTTAAGAACTTTACAGTGTGCATTAAAATGATGACAGAAATATAGTGAAATCTAAGTTTCAAATTTCATGCCTACCTTGAATCCAAATACCTGTGCCGTCATTTCCTTCAATGTTGAAAGGAGACAAAACTTGCATTGATCTCAATTTTCTGCTTACATAATCTCTAATTCCCACTACTTGTTCTTAAAATTTTAAAGGAAAGTAAAATTAAATCTTAAAGTCTTACGTCCCATGTTTATACCGTTTAGACTAAAGGGGACGGTGATAGTGAGAGATGAGTTAAATGGTGGAATGATGAAAGTGGGAGGAAACGGGAGAACCCCAAGAAAGCACGGTGTTTGTCCACCGCAAAATCCACAGGGCGCTAGCCGGATAAAACATGGAACCACAATCATCGGAGGTGAACGCTCTACCACTGAGCCACAGTGCCCTAAAAATTTTAAAGAAATATTAGGTAGTAATAAGTAACACTTCCGATTTCTAACACTTCGATTTTGATAAAATTTGGTAAGTAGATATTACACATTAAATAAACGAATACGTGTTTCCTATTTTCTGCGGAAAAACAGTTTTAGGGGCAAAACACCTCAAGCGAAATTTCGAAAGTCGACGCCCGAAAGGCAAAGAAAGTGAACAGAAGTAAACGAAATTTTACACACATTTTGCAGACAATATTAGGGAATACGTGCTTCGTATTTTAACAAAAAAGGGGTTAGGTGGGGCACGGATCCCTCCAAAACTTTCATCACGAAATATTGAAAGTCCTAGTAACACAACAAAATTTTGGGTTGGTGCTTTTTCCTAAAAAAAAAAAAAAAAAAAAACATTTTCCAGGAGTATACGAAGCCCGTGTTCCCTTACGTCATGTCTACAACATCTGTGCACAACTTCATTATTTTTGGTTCACTTCTTTTTGCCTTTCGGGTGTTAACATTCAAAATTTTGGTTGGGCGATTTTGCCCTTTTAAAAACAGTTTTTCCCCAGAGGAAAAGAGTATTCGTTTATTTTTGTGTATTGTCCATACAGAAAGTTATGTTGCAATTCTTCATGTCCTTAACACATCGGGCATACTGTACTACCACTTTTGATTTTTCGTGATCAAAAGTTTGGAGGGTTCGGTCAAGGATCTTATAAAATAGAGGATCTGCCCTAAGAACAAAATCTTGAAGATATGTGGCACAGTTTCACCACTACTCTGCCAACTTCGCCCAATAAGATCGCAATGTTTTGAGCCAACAATAATGGCGGAAACGAAAGTAGCCAATCAGACGATGGTGGAAATGAGAGTAGCCAATCAGACATGCCGATGATCGGTTGTGTTTTGGCTTCATCGGATTAATAGGATGACGATGAATATGGGCAGATCTCTATTTATATCATCCTTGGGTTCGGCGTCCCACAAAACCGTTTTCTTATGGACATTACGAAACACGGCATCCTCAGTTTACGTCTGCAATATTTCTGCACAATTTCATTCACCCCGGTTCATTTATTCTTGCCTTTAGGGCGTCAATTTTCAAAATTTTGGTTGGGGTCTGTTTATTTGTTTGTATATATTTGTTACAAAATTGAGGTTTTGTATAATGTCTTTTGAAATAGCAACCAACCAAACCACCGAGCTTTTTGCGTTGCCTGCTATTGCTGGAAAAGGAGAATTGCAGCTGGTAATGCACTTTGAGATTCGTATATGCAATCAATAGCAGCAGTACCATGGATAGCTGGCGAGAGAAAACAAAAAACATTCAAATTGCAAATGCTGCACGGATTAAAGAAGAACGAATTGTATCAATGAAAGTAGAAGGTCAATTGACGGGCATGGATACAAAAAGAATAAACTTGTGCGAGTATGAAGGATGTTGGACACATGGGTGTATTTTTTGCTACCTTAACGACAGAGAGGAACCTATACATAACAATGCTTGAGATACCATGGAATTTCGATATGAAACAACATAGAAGACGATTCAAAAATTAAAAGATTTTGGCTGTGAAGTGCACGAAATATGTTTCTGTGAATATAAAATACAATTGTTAGGAAACGAAGATATAAAGCAGTATGTTAGTAATCATCTATACTCAAAGAAGGCAGAGTTCAATCGCCTTGACGTTTTTATGGAGGAGGTGTGAATGCCATAAATCATGAGAATCTATAGAAGAAACTATCTGTTACAAAGATAATATGATTCTTTATACTTATGCATGTAAAACTAAGAAATTTCCAATTCGTCACCCCACTATCTATCTGAATGGAGATTCAAATATTTCCAGCATTGAAGAAGTTTAAGGATTAGTTAAGCTAAGTATTCTACCTCCAAAAACTCTTCCAACCAGTTTTACCTTATACATGAAATGATAGAACAATGTTTCCACTTTGTCGTACATGTTGTGATGAATTAAACCAGACAACTTGTAATCATAGCGATGAAGACAGAGTTCTACATGGTACATGGGTAGCAGAGGAAGTAAGAAAAACATCGGAAGAGGAATACAAAATAATGAATATTAATGAAATTTGGGCATATAATTTTGTTCAATATGATGAAGAAACAAAAAGTGGTGGCTTATTTTTAGAGTACATAAACACCTTCCTGAAAGCAAAAACGAAAGATGGTGGCTGGCCATCATCTTGTGAAACAGATGAGCTAAAGGAGAAGTACATACTGCACTTTTATGAAAAGGAAGGAATACATCTAGATGTAAAGAAAATTATTAAACATAATCCAGCAATTAGGTGTTCAGCTAATGCTAAATTCAATTTGGGGAAAATTGTCCAACGTGATTACATGGGTCAGGTAAGCATTATTAATGGCCCCAAGGAATTCTATGAAAAATTATGATCTCATTATATAGACGCACATAAAATATTTCAGATAAATGATGTCATGTTATGCATGTTGGCAATACACAGATGAAGTTCCTGTTTCACTACCAACAGTAAAACTTGTCATAGCCGCATATACACCAGCACAAACAAAATTGGAATTGTACAAGTATTTAGAACAATTACAAGAAAGAGTATTGTATTATGATACTATCCAGTAGTTTATATGCAAAAATCTGGTGAGAGTACAATTCCAACTGACTTTTTACTTGATTTAACTATATAATTACTTGAAAATGGTTAAAAGACCTATATTTTTGAATATGTATTAGCTAGATCCAAGAACTACTCGTTACGTATTTTTCATTCCAGTAAGAAGGAGTTTCAAGTATGCAAGATACGGGGCTTTTCATTAAACTATGAATCTTCTAAACATCTGAATTTTGAAGTAATCAAGAAAATGATAATTTATAATGTAGAGGCAGAAGAAGAAGAAGAAGAAGAAGAAGAAGAATCTCATCCCACTGTAGTAAAAATTACCAATGAGAAAATAATTGCCGCAGGAAAGATCTACTATCGTCAGCATGCCCGAAACAAAAGTTTATAAGATAAATTATATAAAACGAATTAGAGTTCCAAATTCATATGAAACTATTCCACATGGCTACACTGCTTCCAACAAAAGAAGCGAAATCTAATACAGTCCTTTATAAACATACGCATGAAGGGAAAATTACCATACTCTTTAACATGGATATGACCTGGGAACATCCCTTTTCATGTACTGTTCCAGGATCAAGTGGATGTGTAAAAATTCCTTTTTAATACGATTCCTCTCTAATTTATCACGAATGGTTAATACATCGTTGCGTCATATTATTGACACTTGCAGAATGTAAGAATGCATACAGAGATTTTTTAAAATAGTACAATTTATTCAAGGATTACCTCAAAGAAAAGACTTTTTGCAAGAAACTGGACCTCAGCTTTTTTATTCATGATCATATGTGTGAAGTGAACCGCAATATAGTTGATTTCTTTGCAAAGGGTTCTTATCATATAAATCTTTGTGTATTATTACATAAAACATATTTCATCAAGGAAAAGGAAGCAGAGATATAAGCTTGAACTGTTCTTATCTCGTATTATTTAAAACTCCAAGAGATAATTCACAAATTAGACAAACGAATGAGTTATCAACTAACTCCTGAGAATCTAAAACTTCTTCAAGAAAGTTTCAACGACACAACAAAGTTACTATATGGATATTTATTTATTGATTCAAAACTGGATACGCCGATGAACTTCGTTTTCAAACAAATATCTTTCCTGATGATATTTGTCACTACATTTATTTTCCAACGATATAGAAGATATGTCCATAATGTTAGTTTTAAACTGTGTTCATTCCGGAAATATGTCTCCAAGAAGAAAACACTTAGATCGTGTTCTTACACTGAGCGAAGTAAATTGTAAATTATCTATAGTGACTAATACAGACCCTTCAGTAATTCGTAGTATTTGCGACTGTTAATCTAATGTATTGAAGGGGAATGTATCTCTTACAAAGACAAAGAAACCAAGATTAAAGCGTCACAGAGGACGCTTCGATATCTTGTGAAGAAAAGAAACTCCATCGAAAAAAGATGAAGCATTTATTAGTGCAGCAGGGTGTATTCCTACTGGCATTATTAGCTCCTATTTTAAGAGGTGTATTATAAAGTTTACTAGTCAGTTAGTACAATTGGAACACGCAAAGAAAATGATTTTAGTCCCACCTCAAGTTCTTAATCTATTACAAACATAATCATCATCATCAGCCCTGAAAAACGTGAATCTAATTTGGAGCAAGAAATGCAACAGATTTTACATTTATCATCGCTTAGTGATGAAGAAAAGTAGAATTAATAGTGGTGAATTAGTAGTATTCTTCAAAAAATATTTGCATTTCATACGAAAAAAATGAACCTGTGACACTCTAAATTGTGTCAACAAAATCAGAGAAGTCTGAACTAGAAGAAAAATATTGTTATCTCTACGTAAGGTGTTTCGTTAAAAAGCTAAATTACTATTACATAGAATGAAACATGTTGATAATACCACGTGGGATAATAGAGTAACTTGTAACGTACCTACTACCCGATATAAGCTCAGACTTCGGTATCGTTCCTGGGAAAGGGAGTGTTTAAAACTCCCTTCATATTATATAATTAATAATAAAGGCAGGTATGGATCTATCAAAAAGGAATATATATATTCTAACTGGGTTAACCAATCCCCATAAACTATCGCAAATACGATAAATTCCGTTCTCTTGTAGAGACTGCAAAGTGAATGGATTATTATACATAAATATATCTATAAATCTAAAAAACACAGTGGATTCTAATTAGGGAAAAAGAAAAACTATATCCATGTGATTTAATAACAATTTATATGGTTAAATATCAAAATTGAGTAGATCCAACAATAACTTTGATGTTAACTTGTTCAAATAGGACCTTACAAAAAGCCTGAAGGGCTGGTTACTACATCTCACTTTAAAAAAAAAAAATATTTGCAAATTGGTCCCAATTATCTTACAAATTAAATATTTTAAACAATAGCGATATAATATGTAAATTTTACAACTTACCAATACTGCAGAATAAATAAGTACGTAATATATGAAAACTGTGCCAACTTACTTGCTTCCCACTTAACAACACCAAAGATTTTAATTTAAATATCACATCTTTTAATTTATTAACACATAACTATAACTTTTAAGAAACGTATACCATATGGAACTAGGATGAACTACACATGAGTTGAATACACCAAAAAAACCATACACTTAACTTTTATGCTTATATGGTGTTTTATAAAATTGATTTCCATTCCATATCACAAACGTAAACCCGAAGGTAACCATGAACTAGTACAGTAAATCGACGTAATCCATTATCAAAGTCTGATGTTCCCAGTTTGAAATATAGCTTCATTATGACGCTCGCCTGTTATACACCAAATCATGTACAGGATAGTTCATCATAACGCCGCTAATGGCGCTACTAGTTTTCCACTAATCGTAACAGGATTTTTTTTTTTTCGAATAAACATGTAAGTCATTACAAACTGTTTACATGAAAGATGATAAACTAGAAGGATTTCACATTGTAGATATAATTTGTGATGTGTCGCGACCAGGGAAAAAAAACAAATCAATCTGGATGGGAAAAATTTTGTAATTGAAGAATTTCGGGCAAAAAAGGTTAAGTCCAAAAAATCAAAATATGAAGGTGGTAGCTTCACAAAGAATTCTTTTCGTCAGATTTTCTTCAAAGTTGGTACACATACAATAGACCGAAAGTAAATCCACATTTATTTTTGGTTCCATTCGACAAATAGGTTATGGGGACAAAGACCCCATTTTCAAAAAGGAACTTTTGATTAAAATGCCAATTTAAAGAAACAAAAATTCTGCCGATGGAAAGATGACTTTAAAGTAGGAAATACCTTTTTTTGTGTTTTTGTGAGAAAAGGGTTGGAGGGTCTACGGCCCATTAGAAATGACAAAGGACAATCATTATGGAAATATTATTTCGGTGGAATTGCTTAAATCAATGCTATGTTGTAAATATGGTGTTCCTGAGAAAAAGTCTCAATGAGTACAGCCACAATTTACTGACCGTTTGGCCACTACAGGGCCACTTCTTTGAAAGCAGCCGAACATAGAGATATTCAGGATTTCGATGAAAATGACCGAAACTGTGGTATGTTGTGGATGTTCTGTTCCTGAGAAAAATCTCAATAGGCAGAACAACAAATCACTGACCGTTTGGCCATTACAGGGATACTTTTGTGAAAGCAGATGAAGATAGTGATGTTCTGGATTTCGGTGAAAATGACTGAAACCGTAATATGTTGTAGTCATTGCCATTCTGGGAAAAAGTCTCAATGGACATAACCACAAATAACTAATAATATGGTTACTACTACATGGTTACTTTCTTCATAACGGACTAGTATAACGATGTTCTGGATGTTGGTGTGATTGACTAAAAGTAAGATATGTTGTTGATCTTCCCATCAAGAGAAAAACTCGTATTAGACACAACTATCGAATTGTGATTGTTTGGTAACTACAGGTCCAGGTATTTTTTTAAGACAGCCGGGTATAATGCTATTTTAGATTTCGGTGTAACTGAGTGAAACTGTGATATGTCTTAGATGTCGTGAAACTGTGAAAAATTTTATAGGGCTTTTCAAGGTTTGGAAATTGTATGCTCTGATGTAATAACTCTCTTTGTCAAACGTAATGGGGGAGGAGTGGATTTCTCGTAATTTTACATGAGTCCTACTGGCTACTATCGTTTTTGGATTGGCGAGTGCGTCTGGCTTTGAAATGTTGTGCCCTGGATTAACAGTAAAAAAAACTTGAAATACAACAACACAACTTCTACATTCATATAGGAAGGAAACAAACAGTAATGTAAAATCCAAATGATATATCATTTTTACTCACACAAACTCTAAATTAAGCTACCAATTTGCGCTGGGTTTGTCAAAATTTTCCGCTACATACTGGATTGTTTAATAAGAATGTGAAAATACTTTCAAGAAAAAATGATAACTATTAATAAGGTGCAGGACTACCAACGTATGCGACATAAACGAAATGCTTTAAAAAATCAACTTTCGTCTAGTAAGAAAATTAACTGTGATTGACGTTTGTATAGGTAGGAGGTATTAGGCGAATCTTGAATAGGAGAAACTTGAAGCCCGGTGAACTACTGTCTACAAATCCAGCATTAACGGCGAAGGGGGCGATGTGCTGATCACACATCACTCCAAACGTATGAGTGCCGTAAACTAGCTTTTGGGCCATGGTGTCCTAAAGGCTGTTACGCCAGTGTTTTTTTTAAGTTTAATTCAGTGATGGTAGGTAGTATTCTGAAATTTATTAGTTTTCTTTTTCCATTTTGCATAATTATGTTTTTTTCTCGTTATTATATATATAAAACAATCTAGCAGTTTAGATTTGCTCGACTACAAACACGGAAGTGTACGATAATTTGGAACTATTCATACTGTTAGGTGAAAAAAAGGTTGTATACCTATGTAATGCATCACAATCTTATGAGCTTGTATAAGAAACAGAAAGTGAAATCTGAACTAGGAGAGATATCTGAGTTTGAATCTCGTGTTTGGTGACACAACCCGAGACCATAGATAATAAAAGATGATTGTTGGATTTGATTTTAGTGTCCCGTTCTGCACCGAGGCTATATGAGACGCGGACCTACAGCTTAATGTATTACTATAATATTATGGAGAATAAGCGCATCGCAAGGTTGCAATAAACTCGTGTTATAAAGTATCAAATTAACTTGGTGTTGTGGAAGGTAATTAACGATTACATCCATTTGAAACAAGTATTGTTGTAGTAAAATATATATTTGTTAAGACAATGAACGTGATTTTCTTTGTTTAATATGGCAGTCAAAGAAGAATTAATGGAAAATAAATACGAAATTGTAAAATTTCAATTTCCTATCGTTTAAATACATTCTTGCTGCTATCGACGGCATTATCTAGTAGGAATGTTGAATAACTCTGATTGAGCAGGAAGCAAATTAGCTATAGTATTGAAGTTGATTGATTAGAGTTGATTGATTAGGGTTAACCTCTATATAACAAATATTGAGGTTATTTGAGACAAGATATGTTGTTTAAAGTGAAATGTGGATCACTATTCGAGTTTTATCCAATGCTTGATATACACCCTAATGATTGAATCCGCGAACACGCATAGGAAGAACGAGCATTGCAACTTAGCTACGAATGGACACGCCATTCAGTAATTCTAATTCAAGAATGAAGGCTAAAATTAAGAAAGATGAAACGACAGTCTGTAAGATGATACTATTTTCACATTTTTTATTTCACACTACTTATTCCGAAATAAAATCGAGACTTGGCATTCTAGATTGAGACAAGTGTACAGTGTGTTTATCGAGACGAGATCAGGGTCGAGGCCATTATTTGTCAAACGAGACAAGACGTACACTGCGGTCTCGTCTCTATACCACCCCTAATCCGAACGCCTCTACATTGGACGATTCTCTAAAAGAAGTAGAAAGAATTATAGGCTCAACGACCATTTGTAACATAGTTTAGAAAATTTTCATGATTTTTTGATTATGAACTTTATACTAATTTACCATCATTAATAGGGAACTATTCACACAGGTCCTGAGAATAATCAAGAAATCACCACTGAAACTGTTCACAAATATAACTATGTGTAAAAATTTGGATGGCTGGTGCCGTGAATGATAAGAAATAGTAGCATGTTCTGTGAAGCTTTTTTCTATGTGCCAGACAAAAGGAAAGACAACCGGAAATAATAAAAGCAGAAATTTTATCTGCTTTAAATCCACTCGCTCGTTTCAAACATGGGAGAGTGCGACAAGTGAGAGATGAAAAAAAGCGAAAGACAATAGAAACTAAAAAAGACAACTGACATAATTTACCTAGAATAATGATCATAAAAGAAAGTTCAAAGCAAAGAAAACATTTTACTGGATGATAGAACAATTATTTCGTTCTGATCAGTAACCTTAACAAAAATGAAGGTGTATAAAATTAAGCATGTCTGCATAAACTCGTTTCAATCCCTGTACTCATTTCAAAATTAACGTGCCATTTCTAGACATTTTCTACGTTCTATCTTCGCACTTTGCCCTCACTTATCTCCCGCCCTGTACAACACTTTCTTTTCCTCTGTTTATTTTGGTACTGAATCCAGTGCTAGTAATCAGTTTCAGCAATTTAATTCACCAAATCGGAATGTTCCCTTGTGAGTACTATATGTTCACGGAGTTCTTACTTGTTCTTTAGAAACACTACATATATGTCGTTACTTTGGTGATTAAAGACGATCCTTTGGCGATATCTCATATGGGCAGTAATGATTTCAGCTTTGTTATTCATGGATTTCAATACATTGGATGTGAAAGGTACTAATGCAAGATACTGGGAATCCCCATTGAGCTCTATACGAAGTATGCCCTGGGAGAAATTTCGTAGTTCCGGGTGCAATGCCTTGGGGCACCTCTTGAAAAATATTACTGCATATGGGTGCTAGTGACCGCAAATTAATCATATAATAATTAGTTCTTCGTGTTGCTGCGGATCTCCTATTGATTTTTCTTGTAAAGTTAAACATTTTATAAAAAGTCTCTTTACTGAAGTTTTTGCGCGGAAAACTGCTTTGAAAGAGAAATTCCAATAGACATTATTATTATTATTATTATTATTATTATTATTATTATTATTATTATTATTATTATTATTATTATTAGTGTAATGCTTTATTTTGTTTAACCCGGGAACGGTCGACAGGTGAGCGCAGCGCTCACCCTGGTTTATATTTTCGTTTCAAAGCCGCCCTATTGGGGTCACAGACCTGAGACGCTGTCTAGCTGTCTCTTGATGTGTCTTGTGTGTGAGAGCCAAGCGTAGGTCTAACATTTTCATTCTCTTCTGTTGGAGTAGTACTGGCTTTATAAATGTGACTATGCGTAATTTGTGAGCGTCACGCTCACGTGTCGACCGACGGCGTGAATGATTACAAAAGAAAAGATTGCTGAAGATTGTGTGAGAAACTGAAGAAAGAAATATATATATTTATAACCTCTAAAACGTTACTTGCAATTTCCTTTTTTAAAAAAAGAAAGAAACTAAGGAGAAAGAAAAGATTGTATTTAAACCATACCAAGTTTTACGAGTCTTGCTTTTTGTTTCTTTGGTGTGCATGATCAATTTTTAGAATGGGATAAACGAAAGTTCAAAGTTCATGAGATTTATTCATTTGTTTATTTATTTTTGTGAAAATTTTCAAAACAATTTTCGAATAATATTATTTAAAGAACATAAGAAAATTTTCGTAATAATATGAATAAATGTACACAAGTAAATCCAGCTTCCAAACAATTTATCGCATCTATTATACTTTCTAATTTCAACGACATGGAGGTCTTACAACTATCTATGGTATTAAACCTTGTTGTATATGCTATGACGAAATAATTATTCAAGAATAACAGGACCGGGCTGGATAGGCACTCTAGTTCTATTGAAACATTCAGAGCCAAGTAGCACGAATTGACTATCAAATGTATTTTTTCACTTTAGTTTGATATTAACTTTTTCTATGCAGTGTCAGTATAACCCCGAAAAAAAAGCTAACCCTGTACGAATCTGGTTTTACAACTTTGAGGAAGGGGTACTAAACGTCACGACCGTCTTGCACTGCAGCGACTGCGGACTTGTTATCCCAGTCACTGCTTCCGTGATGTATTTTTCATAAGTGCAAATTAAATAATTATCATAAAGTTATTTTCGACACCAGTTTGCTTGGAACCTACCACAGCGTTCCGTTTCTTTTTAGTTTTCATTTCAAACTCACGATGAAATATTTCGGGTTGCCAGTATTATAATAAACACGAATAGATTTAAATAAGAAGGATGTGAGTGAAGCCCTTAAACTATATGTCCATGTTAAAAAGAGTCGTTAACTTCAATAAACAACAAGCGAAGGGGATGGTAAGGTTTGAGAAAAACGAATGATATTAAAGAAACAAGTGGAATTAAAATAGGAGGAAAGGGCAGAACCACAAGGAAACCTACGCAAAAATGGTTTTTGCGCAGCACAAAAGTGCAATAAGCATGAGATGGATTGAATCAGGGGTTCAGTACCAGAGGTGAATACTATACCACTGATCCACCGCGGTCCCGTAGTTAGGGGTCCATGTCTCAAGTCTCCCTCTCCATACAAACACACAATTTTGAAATTCAAAGTCTTTTGTACGGCAAAGTCTTGTGGTATTTTTTTACCTTTTCTACCGAAAACCCCAAGTTTTTTGCTTTCGCCTTTCTCAAGTTATAGTAAGAAAAAATTGGAACGGCGGGAAACTTGGGAAATTGAAAGTTCATTCTATGCAAAAGTTTTGTACTAGTTTTGTGCTGAAAACTCCTAGTTTTGTTCTCTTGCCGTTTTCGAGTTCTCTCTTATTAAATATGGGGTACCCATCTCTCCAGCCATTACTTTAGAAATTGAAAATATTTTCTATGCCAAACTTTTTTTAACCCTTTTACTCTGAAAACACCAAACTTTGTGCTCCTGTCGTTTTCAAGTTATAACACGAATAAATTTGGAGGTGCGGGATAGAGACATGCAACCTCCCACTTTAGAAAATCTTTTCTATGTCAGTTTATATCCCCAGTTGCGTGCTCACATTACTCAAGTTAAAGCAACAATAAATTTGAGGGGGCTGGAGACATGCAGCAACCCACTTTAGATACAGAAAGTGTTTTCTATGCCAAAGTTAGGTGCCGTTTTTTGCTGAAAACCGCGAGTTTTGTGTTCTCACAGCTTTCGACTTATCCCCATTTTAAATCATATCTCTAGCCCCTATTTTGAAAATTGAAAGTTCTGTGTATGTGAAAGTTTTATGCATCTAGTCCAAATTTTCTCGCGAATATTCTTAGAACGTAAACCAATCGCTTATAATTTGTTTGGGAGGAAATAAGTGTGAGGTCCCGAAGTTAGAAGTTTACTATTTTAAAGATACATTACCGCAAAATTGAGGGCAACTTCGTGAAGTTAGCACCCCATCCGTCACATATAATTTAAAAACCTACATCAATTGTTTTAAAATTGTTTGAGAGGATTTAAGACTGAAATCCTAAAGTTTAGAAGTTTAAACTTCTCAAGATACAGCCAGTAAAATAAAGGAGGGCCCCCATTCGAATAATGAAACCTAAGTTAATTGTTTTGGATTTCTTTCGAAGGATTTAGGGATGAAATTGTTAAGTTTATGAGTTAGAAGTTCTGGATATACAGTGCAATAAAATAGTGGAGTCTCCCATTACTCAAACTCTTCGTGATTATCAAACGTTTAGGAGTTGTTTGAGAGGACTTAGGAGTGAAGTTCCAAACTTCAGGAGTTTGTTTTAAGATAAAGGACTGGAAATAGTTTACTTGTTGTTTTCCACGACTTCATTTTGTTGTTGTTTGCCACGGTATTATCTCTGGCTTATCTTATATCACAATCGTGAAGATTTATAGATATCTACTCATAAGCTGAGGGTTGCCAGATGACTATATCATAAAAATCAAATCTATTATATTTATAAACATAATACATACAACACAAACTGTCCCAAGCACGTTTTTGGGTTTCTATGCTATCAGCTGCTAACGCCGCTGTTAAATTTATTCAAGTTGAGTTCAAGCACACGAGGTAATCATTTGTGTGCTTAAAATCTCCCCAAATGCGTTTTCAAAATTTATATGACGTACAATTTGTGTGTGTTTGAATGTGTAGTCAACGTTCAATGTAGGCATTTCATCAGGACCACCCACAAGTAGGAGGTACCCATCCCGAAAAATGGGAACCCGCACCTTCAGGAAGGGAATGTTTTTTTACCTTTTCTTTTAATTTTTCTTAGCTTCCCTAGGGATTAAATTAAACAAAATTAGATTTATATATATGGATTTAGCAATCTTTTAAACATCTTTGGTGAGAGGATGGAAACTTCTATTGGTAATACAAAAAATCATTGATTTTTGTATTGTTAGTTGGCTATCAGATTCCACGTTAAACTGTAGGTCCACATCTCATATAGCGGGCTGCTAAAAATCAAATCAAATCAATTGAACAGAGATTATTAAAATCCATGGGCCGGCAAGCCCTTCACAGCGTTTTTGAAACAAGATGGAATGTGCATGAATTGGAGTAGATTTGTGTTAAACATCCCATTCAGCAGCAGACTGAGACATGAACCTACAGTTTAACATGGAATCCGATCCATATAAGTTTCCGCCGATAATATAACCCAGGAATCCCACCCCAAAGGCGCGTACGCTATCCACATAGTCACAAGGGAGCACTGTGTGCGATTTGATACGATAAAACCTATGGCAGAAATAAACTACATTTCTCTAAATTTGAACCATTAATTCACTTGGACGTTTGAAGGTAAAATTTAGATCATATAAATGTGAGAAGTCGCAATCGAAAGATAAATCATTCGATACTGAACCACCCCCAGAAAAAAAAGAACAATTTAAAATATTGTTTTTGTGATGCAATCGTACACAAGATCGTATATCAGGTGGATTCTCGGGGTGCAGAAATGAGAAATATTTGTTTAATTTTTCAAGGAAGTCTCAGAGTAAACACATTAGATGACAGTGATGCAGTGGGTTCTTCTGTTTCCTACCACTTTCTTCATTACACTATTTTTTATTCATTTTGATCATTATCATATCCTTTAGCTTACACGTCATAACCATGGGAAGTAAAACTGAAATATTTCATTTCATTTTTCTAAAGTATATAAAATCAAATTCTTTAGTCGCGTAGCATAACGGAAAACGTAACGTTTTGTAACATCCCATATTAAAAATTCAGTTTAAAGAGAAAATGCAATTATATCAATTTACTAAGCTATTGTGATATTAATGATGTTTTGTGTTCAAAGGCGAGAACATTTACCACTTGTTCCAGAGAATCAAAAACAGAGGTGCATTGCAATCCTTACTGTTACTCCAGGTATGTATGAATTTTCACGATAATGGGATATGGTAAGATTGGAATACAAATCGTGGCAAAATCATGGCAATCAACAGGAAAATCGAGTCATGGCAAACAACACGCCACCTGAAAATACTGAGGAGTAACTTCGTGAGGGTGTAACTTACTGAAACTAGCTCGTCACACACACACACACACAAAAAAAAAAATCAAGCTCACTCTCGAAAGTCTTGGTCTCTCGTTTCGAATATCGACAAAAAAAATACATATATATACCATTGTCTTTACTCAAAATGCACGCATTGTTAAGTTACATTTCTGATAGTAAACAATTACCCTTTGGTGACCGTGCTCAGAGGGGTATACACTGTACCTCTGATCACAAGGTATATCAAAAGTGTTTAAAACAACTCAAATTTTGAGTTGGGACTCAATATATTGTAGATCTATTCCCTTTCAAGTCATTTTTAGTTAAAGAGCATGTTTTCAAGAAATTCTGAAACGTAATTTTGTAAAACGTAAGATTTGAACGTTCTAATATTATTTTGTTACATATAGAGGTAGATCCAGAGGATTTTTTACGTTGTAGAAGTTTAATGAAGCAAAACATCGCAAGAAATTACTTGCATTGGCGTTCTTGCTCAGAAAATTTCGACCTTCGAAAATGCATGTAGCCATTTCTTGTTCTTTGTTTTTAAGATTTGATATTTTGCGCTGTCGCTTCGTTCTGAAAGTTTGGTCTTGATTGCCGCGTGTGCTGACTGCCACAGCCAATTAGTAGTGCTGGTTGCCACGACTGGCGCTGATTGTAAATATCAAGGTGCTGACTGCCACGACGGTGAGCTGACTGCCATGAGCCTGAGAGAAACTATTTGGAAAGAGTGGAATTAATCCCTCATACTAAATTTACTAATCATCATACTAAATTAATATGAGGGATTAATTTAGTATTCATCACAACAAATCTATGTAGCATCCTGTAAGTTACAAAGTTGCTCACTAAGTGTAACGACATATGTTTGGGTTTTTATATAGGGATTGTCTTTTCTTTTATATGTACAATTTGCACATTTCGTTGTTTAAGTTAATTGTTTTATTGTATTATTTAATGGATCAGTATTATAATTTAAAATTAGTGTGCATTTATTCACCCAAATAATGTTTTTTAAAGTCAAAGGAAGGGCTATTTAAAAAATGCTAGATGGATAGTTCTTGACATTAATAATAATAATAATAATAATAATAATAATAATAATAATAATAATAATAATAATAATAACAATAATAAAAATTCCACGTCTAAAGAACTAGATTTTCCGGACGATCATTTTGCTTCGACGACGGAACTTCCTTTCTGCAGTACGATAGATTGGAACAAGATAAACGGATTTTGTGTTTTGGATATGATAGTCTTAAGTGAACGCTGACAAGGGAAGTTCGGGACAAAGCAATTCGCCTGCAGAGAAACTAAGCATGCCATTTGAAGGACCAATTCATGCTGACTTCAACAGGTAATAATATTCCTGTACAGTTGAGAACTGTTAGAGATATTCAGCTTGGAAGTTTATATGAAAAAAATGAGTGGATGCATTTAAACGCGTTAAGTATTTTCATCCAAAGCGAAGCGTGATGTTTTGAACTTGCTACTGTTTGATCACTGGGTACATTCACAGACAAATTGTTCACTACAAGTTGCATGACGGATGACAAAATACGTAATGTTTGAGAAGATACCAAAGAACTGCTGCACACGGGGATATAACCATTTGATGTGTTTGGCTTCCTACCAATCAAAGATTATGGCAGAAGATTTGTACAGCGTATGAAACAACTTCATCAGGACGTTATGATGTACCAACGAAATAATCAAATGCAGTTCGTGTTCATACGAATCAGTTCCGATCACCGCAGTACATTGTATTGTTTCAGTTTGCGTTACACAAGGCAGGTTACGAACAAATTATATTCATATACCTTTTGAATCACTTATCTAATTTGCTTTCTGGTTAGGTTCTGCGAACTGTTTCCTTGACGAATGAAACGCATTTGCACATATAAAATGATCATGGTGCAAGGAAGTCTTTTACCTGTGTCATTTCTTTATAAAACAGAATAACAACAGTGATTAATTTTCATCTCTAGCCTATCATTATTGTGAAAAATATAATGACTAATTGTATCTAACAAACCCGTTAGTTATTGCAAAAAAATGTTTTTCTGTTATTTCAGATAGCATTCAATTCGCATGTCAATATTCATTGTTAATCATGTTGTACTTAACGCGTTTAAATGCGCATATCCTCATTTTCTCATATAATGCCAAGTTGAATATCTCGAGCAATTGTCAACCGTACAGAAATTGTATTAGCTTGTTGTAATCAGCATGAATTAGGGCTTCAAATGGCATGCTTAGTTTCTCTGCAGGTGAGTGCTTTCTCCCGAACTTCCCTTGTGAGGGACAGCCAGCAAGTTTTTTGATGGAATTTTCAAGAACTGCTCGAAACAATTTGCGCAGCTGTACACAGTTCATGCTGACATAGGGAATTCAAGTGAGAACATATAAATCGTACCAATTTTGTACGTACCGCTCCCTGACAAAACTGAAAGTACATACAGAGACCTGTTTACGCTTGTTAGAAGTTGGTCTGAACAACACGATCCTAAGGTTCATCGCGTTTCTTTTATGCTTCTTGAAGTCCGGTAATGTCACGTCTAGCAGTTTCCTCTCAGGCTCGTGGCAGTCAGCACGCCATCCTGACAATCAGCACCTTGATATTGACAATCAGCACCAGTCGTGGCAATCAGCACCAATCATTGGCTGTGGTAGTCAGCAGCAATGACAATCAGAACCGTTCTGAAAACCGATTTCTGCTTTTCTTAAACAATTGGTAGACAATAAGCTTTAAACGCTATCTGTTCGCAAGTGTTTGCCAATTGCAGTATTGCAGTTTTAGAAATTCTAGTTTGATAGTGCAGAAAGTTAATAGGCCTAAGGTTCTGGCATCGCAGTCTTCTTCTTCTTCTTCTTCTTCTTCTTCAACTACTACTACTACTACTACTTATTATTATTATTATTGGTAGTAGTAGTAGTAGTAGTAGTAGTAAGCCATCAGTATCAACGTTTAAACAAGTTAATTGTACAGAAGAGTCCATTCCCTTTTATAAAATTGTTTGACTTTTTCATTTTCTTTTTACTTTCTCTCTTTATTTCTTTTCTTTTCTTTTTTTTTTTGTTTGTTTTGCAATATATTATTACTCGATTTGAGCTCGAACGACTGCTCTCCTAGCAATACTCAGCCTGGATCCGTCCCTGGTTACACAGTTAAGGAATTATCCACAGAAATATACGTTTAAAATACCGCTTGTATGTATGGAATAAAAATAAATTTCTATTTTACGTAGATAACAATATAAAACTAAATAATGTAGTGGAAAGCGAAGTTGTAAATGTTTAAATAATTCGGCAATGCCCTAGTGTGATCAGCGAAGTCAAGGAGTGTCGGGTCTGGCTCTAGGAACGATTGCCGACCATGCATACTCACTAGATAGTATTGGCATTATGGCATGCACCCAGCGTCATAAGGAAAATTAGGAAGCTACTTGAAAGAAAGTAGTTGCGAACTCCGGTTGAGAAAACCAGCATTAACGGCGAGGGGACTCGATGTACTGAGCACTCATCACCCCCACAGACATAAGTGCCACAAGCAGACTTTTAAGCCATGATACCTGAAAGGGGATTTTTTTTGTAAACTTTAATTCAATCATAGTATTCAGCATTCTGAGATTTAAATTTTTATTTTCTGTCATCGTTACGCAACTGTGCTTTTTTGGTAATTATATCATAGATGCTAGCAGTTTCGTTTTGCTCCACTTTAAACACGGAAGTATACAACAATTTGTGATTTTCATTCTTTACAGCAGAGAAAAAACTCCTGTATAATGCATCATGATCGTATAAGCTTGTATAAGAAACGGAAAGTGCAATTCGAACTACGAGAGACATCTGAGTTCAAACCTAACTCGATTGAAGACGAAACCGAGACTATAGTTAACAAAAGGTGATTCTTTGATTTCAGTTTAGCATTACCTTCTGCACCGAGAGTATTTGAGAAGTGGTCGTACAACTTAATGTGCAGCTATAGTATTATGGAGAATAAGCTCATCGTAAGATTGTAAGAAGGTCGTGTTATAAAATGTCAATTAAAGTTGGTCTTGTGAAAGGTAATAAAGCATTTCATATATTTGAAACAGTGTAGTAGTAAAATATCTATTTGTTTGGATAATGAACGTGAGTTTCTTTGTTTAACAAGACAGTCTAAGCAGAATGTATTCTATGGGCTATATACAAAATAAAAGTGACTACGTTTGTGACCTAATAACTCTTGAACCACCCAATCGATCAGAATCAAATTTTCAACATGGATGAGTTCCAGCCTAGGATGGTTTTTATTATTTCATTTTAACGGTACAATGTAAGGGAGGGGGAGGGGATTAATTTTAAAAAGATCTAAAATTACCGATATTAATGTCGAATCCATAGTTTTAAGTGTCGTTGAGATGAACAGTGACACTTCCGATGTAGTTTAAATCCAAATTCAGCTCTGCAAATTGAAGGAAGGAATATATATGTACATATCTATACCTTTCGGGTCCTTGTCTTCAAAAGCGAATTGAACTTTGTGGCAATGTCGCAGATAAAGAACCATTGATTAGATCTACCAATGCATCAAATAATCACATCGATTCTTGCCAGATGACAGTTAAAGTCAATCATAGGCGTCTCTAGCATATTAAAATTAGGGGTCGGGGACGACTAGAATGCTAGTAGACCTGAACTAAAGTTATGTGAAAATTATGAGTAAACTGAAATCTACTTTACTAATGACATCCGCTCTTTCTAGCCTTAGCAACACAGTTCACCATAATAATCTTCCATCACTTTTAGACTACTTTCCGAAAAGGAAAAATATGTTTGTATATAATATGTAATTTCTTCACCTTGACATTCCTACCGTTGTATTCCTGCTCAGTTTTCTTAACGCTTTTGCAGCAGTGTAGTTTTATAGTCCTCATATATTTTGATTATTTAGCTAACAAAATCTTAACTCTCTGAAAGAAGTCTTATGATGATGCTTGATTTGATGGTGAATTTCGATGTTTTTTTAAAAATTTTTCTCCTGCATTCTTAATGAACTCAAAAGGTATATTATCTACCTTTTTGTTCTTCATTTCGCTGTATGTTTTTGAATTTGTCCAATGAACCATCCTCGTTTACTTCATTTTCCGTTTTAATGTCTAAAATGTACTGTTTATTCTTGGTGTCATCCGACTCATCAATGTATTCTTTACATCTTCTTCAAACTCAATTGACTCATAGTTTATATATTGTCAAAGTAGTTGTCCCTTGCTGCCCTTCTACAGTATTCGCATGAAATTTACTCTCACATATAATATTCAAATTTCTCTATCTTTTAAAATTCTTTTTGGTCACCTTCCCTTCTATTGTATATTTCCGTCCTTGTAGATTTTCCTTCTTAATTCGCAGATAAACTTTCTATACATCCTTTCCTCCCCTTATCCAGTCTCCCTTCGTCATGGAAACCAATTGTTGCTGGTTAAGCAATGAAAAACTTAATGTGTCTGCAGCAGATACTACTTGGACTAACCAGGAAGCGTAACGTTAAAAATAAATAAATAAATAAAATCCTTCTTTCAAAGTGGCATACGTCAAGCGCACATTCTATTAACGTTTACCTAATGCTTAAGAACAGGCATAATTTTAATTTGTTCTGCCTATATTTTTACTTCCACATAGATCTAAATACTTTCAGCATTGATCCATTTATCTCGTACTCAGAATATTTGGGGGACGCGTCCCCTCTTTAGATCGCCGGAGACGCCCATGAAGTCAATAGAAGTTGACACTAGCACCAATTAATATCTTAACAATCGATATAACTGTTTGATGGATTTGTAGAGCGATGCTAATACTCCACATTAATATGAGATGTTGCCACATAGTGAAATTTAATTCCCCATACCAGCTGAGGGAGGCAACCGGAGAGCATTCCATCATATAAGATTTTCCCTTCATTTTGACCTGCAGAATACTGTTCTATAGTTTGTGGGAGCCATTTTTAGGACATCCGATATATATATTTATATATATGTATAAAAATAACCTACAGTAGAGTGGAATCCATTATTTTTGGGGTCGCTGAGACGAACAGTGACACTTCCGATGCTGTTTAAATCTTCTAAGTCCAGCTCCCATTAGTGCTCTTAAAGGGAATGGTGATTTAAAAATAATTGAAAATGATCGATATTAGTGTCGAATTCATAGTTGATTGGTGATAGTATTTTTGCCCTATATGTCCAAAATGAAACTTATTCTCTCCGTGCTAAGAACGGGCATTCTGGTAGCGAACAATAAATGAGAAATTGTACAATTTAAATTTCCTATCATTCAAATACATTCTTGCTGCTATCTACTGTGTTATCTGGTAGGATATTGAATAACTCTGATTCAGCAGGAAGGAAATTAACTATAGTATTGAAGTGGACTGTGAAGAGTTTCTCTGCATAGCAAGTACTGAGGTTATATGATAAAATCTGTTGTTTAAAGTGAAATGTGGATCACTATTCGAGTTTTATCCAATGCTTGATATACACCCTAATGATTGAATCCGCAAACACGCATAAAAAGCACGAGTGTTGGCCACCTAGCTACGAATGGATATACCACACAACAATTCAAATTGAATAATAAAAGCAAAAAATGATACTACTTACACATTTTTAGTACTATTTACTTTGAGACGAGATCGGGACTGAGACCACTTTTGCCAACTGAGACGAAACCGGAACTGCAGCCTCGTTTATATACCATCGCTACTCGAACTCCTTCAAATTCGACGATTCATTAAAAGAGCTTCAGTCTCAAAAAAATCTATAATTTAATTTAGAAAGTTTTAATGATTTTTATGAATAATTTTATATCAATTTGCGATCATTATTAGCGAATCACTCATATAGGTATTGAAAGTAATCAATAAATCACCATACATCATCACCAGGACTGTTGTTCACACAGACGTTGTCAGATACAACTGTATGTAAAATTTGAATGGCTGATGATATGAATGATAAGAATGGTACCATATTTTATTAAGCTTATTTCTACTGTATGTGCCAGATAAAAAGGAAAGACAACCATATCTTTGAAGTTTTTTAGGGTACACAGACAATAGAGCCTACAAACAATGAAAGCAAATGCACTAGCTCATTCGTAACACTTGAGCAAGTGACAAGAGAGCGTTGCTTTTTTATAATAAGAAAAAAGAAAAGAAAAATAATGAAAAAAAACAACTGACATAGTTTTCTTGAAACATTCATCGTAAAGGGAAATTCAAAGGATTTAAGAACACAAAGGAAACATTTAACTTGATGATAGACAACAATTTCACTCCCGTCAGTAAGAAAAATGCAGGCGTGTAAAAGTTTTTTTCTGTTTTCATGTATTGAACCAACAACTTGCCACATGGAAGGAGTTCCCCCCTTCCGCATGATGAAACCTTTAGCTGTGATTTTTCCGTTTCCCGGCTATCCACTACCGATCTCTTCATACAACTGGATACTTGAGATGCAGTTTACAGAGGTCACATGGATCACAAGCACTTTGGAAAGAGACACCTATGAAAAAGGGGGAAAGGGTCATCGGGTTAATGATCCCTAAAGTGTACCGCAGTGACTAAGTGCTAAAGGTATAACATCTGGTGATATTCGTCCTTTGTTCAATTGCAGGAAGTTTCATGTGACTTTTATAGTGTACAACGCGGTCTTTGAGCTTTATTCTACCTTTCTTTGGCGTTTTCATTACATGGGTTCCTCTATTATAATTCACTGTATATCATTGTTGTTCTTCATCTCAATGGGAGTAAAACGAACATGTTGAGGACTCATGCTTGGTTTAGAGGTTAGAACGCTTGCCTTCGGCGCGCGTAGCCCTAGGTTCGATTCCCACTGTGATACGAAAAAAGTGGTTCGGATTCCACAATAATAAGTAGGTTCACGTCTCCTTCAGTCACGGCGTAAGAGTGGGACGTTAAACTCAAACAAACCAAAAAAAAGGTTAAGCTTTCATTTCATGTCGAGTTTTCTTCAATTATGAGTTTTATTTTTAAAAGTAGTGTATTTAATCCGCAGTTTTAAACACAGCTTACGAGTAACGAGTAAGTTCTATGTTTAATTCTATGTCTAAAATCCGTCGATCGAGTTTTTCATTGTTTTGAAATATTTTCCATAACACTTATTCTACCCGTGATGGAGAGGACCGAGATCCTGTGGGGGAGGGGTTTCATGCAGCACCTGATAGAAAACGTCTGAATATGATGATATATTTACTCATTGTTTGCCCCCCGATCGACGCAAACCCGTCTTCAACATTGAGCGGGACGGGTAATATATATATATATATATATATAGATATATATATAGATATATATATATATATTTATATATATATATATATATATATATATATATATATATAAGCAATGTTCAAAATATTTATGAAATTCAAAAACAATGTTGTGGAGGATCAGGGAGCAGAGTTGTCTTCAGTGGCGTATAGAGTGCTATCGGGCTCAAGATCGCCCCGTAATAAATATGCTAGTTTTTCGCATTCCACTTAGAACAATAATCAATAATCCTTCTTAGCATTTCTAAGAATTTCATTGACTTTCTATTTTCTTATGCTCTTTGTTCAGAAATAATACTGTATTTGCCAAATTTCATATAATGTAAGAATTGCGTCCTCTTTTTCTTTCTTTTGTCCTTTCTAATTTTCTGTTTCTTTTTATTGATGTCACTATTTTTGGTTTCGCCTATCATACTTTATCGACCGTTGTTAGTTGTGATTCAAGTCGGCCGGCATCAGTAACACCGAAACTAACAGGAGTTGATAAGCGAAAGTGGTGTTCCACACAACTTGAGTGGATATCATCATGACGGAACTTTAGTTATTATAACAAAGGAAACATTATATCGTTTTGTTATTTAAAAAAGAAGGAAATGTTTGAATTAAAGAAAATCAAAACGGGGGAATAATTAACCTGGAAAATTAGGTAGGCCAAGAATATACTTCCTTTTTCTTCTTTGGATAGAATAAAAGGTGAGATTCACTTCTAAGTTTTTTGTATTATACCATATAGGATATATGGGTCTGCAATTCTTGCCATTGAAATTTCAATTCATGCTTAAATTGAAATACATTTAATTCTCAAACTCAGGTGGGCAATTGCCACTTCCTTCCCTGTGTTGGTCGTAGCCCGTCGAAACAAAATCCTAAAGGCGCCAGTGGTTGTCTGCAACATTGCGAGGTGGGCAGATTTGATACTTATTCTAGGAAGGGAGATGAAACCCATATTATGGTAAAGGGCCGCAGTGGCTCAGTGGTATATGTTCACCTATGATGCATTGGATCCCGGGTCCAAACCCTGCTCCCGCGACGTGCACTTTGTAGTGGACAAACACCGTGTGCGTGGGTTTATTCGGGGTTCTCCCGTTTCCTCCCACTTTCTTCGTTCCACCATTTCATTCATTTCTCATTATCACAGTCTCCTTTAGCACAGCCAGCATAACCATGGGACATAAAACTCAAAGATGTTCATATTACGGTAGATGAATCTGATTTCTGAGGTGAACATGTTGTAGAGTATATTATATATTAGGCGATGTAGATGAAGTAGTAGTAGTACACATCCGTATTACAAATCACTGCCGTGAACGCATTCTGAAATCTTAATACATGAATATTTATAATTGGTATGTTTCCAATTAGCATCAACAATGATCCACGTTAAAATTTTGTACACTTGTTTTATAATAATATAAATAATGACTTCCCCAAAACTATGAAGAAAGAAAACTCTGTATGACGCAACAATACTCTTATTTGAGCAAAATGATGATAATCTCAACAGCATTACAGGAATCGTTACAAAAATCTGACACGTGTCATATACACTTTAGTTAGTAGATGTAACCTTAAGATTACGGAGAAATATATCCAGCAATTAAATTATTTTCTTTACTTACGAAGCATGAGTAGATGCCTAGGCTGATACTACAAATAGATGAAATCAGCGTTTACTGAAAAGATTGGTTCTACTGACGTAGGGTAGTCTATATACTCTTCGTGTGCTAGGGCCTAGGAGAGAGGAGGAGATAAGATTTCACATCAGGTTACGTCAAGCACAGTCTCACACCTTTATTTTCATTAAAAATAGAAATGCCAAAATAAATCAATTTCCTTTGAGTTAGTCGGACACAAATCATCACACTTATCTGCAAAAAGCACTTTTCAAATCGGATTATTGGGGGAGCCTCCAGTCCTTTTGGGGGACATGTCTCCCAATTTCCCCGGGATTTTTGCCCGTACCTACAGCTGAGACAATTTTCCAGAATGAGGAGAGGGGCATATTCTCCTCTGGCATTTATTGCAATTTTTGCCCAAGTTGCGGATGTGGAATTAATACATATTGATGAAACTACTAAACGCACTATAGCACGAAGTTCAGTTTGAACTACTACAGATTACGATTCTTTCTAATGTATAACATAAATAAATTTCATCATACATTCCTTTATGGCAGACGGACAGAAATCATAACACTTTTCCCAAAAAGCACTTTCCACGTCAGATTATTGGGGGGACTGTCCCCTAGGTCCAAGATTGGGGGACATGTCCCTCTCATCCTCCAGGGATTTGCACCTGTGGCCCCCCAATATTTTCTTCAAGTCGGCGCCTATGAGTTTTACATTCCATTATTTTCATCTGTTTATTAAGTCATCTGGGGCATGATGTGTGAATGTTATTTATAAGTTATTATTAATGTCTGTATAACATGAATTATGGTATATTCTTATTAACACACCTAAAGGCAATATTTAGATGAATGTAGCAAATTCCTTAGCAGAATTTTCAACAGCTTCTCTCTCCCTACTATGTTCTAAGAAATATGGGTATATTTTATAGGTTTTAAAATATATCACTGATAAAAGCGTCAACCAGAATAGCTATAGCACAAATTCCATTGCAATCAGTACAATAATTTCCAACTTACAAAGGTGTATACACAATTTTGAACCAACCTTTTATCTTATCGGTGTTATTATGAGGTTTCATTGTATATTATTATTAATATTATTATTTTAAGTCATTCTTTTTTCACGACGTAGCATTCAAATATCACATAGCTGAAAAACTGGGATTATAATTCTGTAGTTGATGAGACCATGTACTACATTCGTTTAATGTATCTTTTAATGTCTTTATTACTGATGTTGGACAATAAATCACATTTTATTTATTTTTGCATAAAGCGTGATATTTGATATGCTTCTTAGTAGATGTAGCAAATGTGTTCCTCAGGTATACTGCTATTTCAAGAATTTCAAACCAAAATATTCTAAAATCAATACTTTGTATTTTTCTGTAAACATAAAGTATGTAACTGAATTAAATTATGTACCGCTGTATTTTCTAGTTTTCTTGTATTGCAGAAAAAGATTCTGGTCTTGGATTTGTGTGCCGTAATATGCATCTCTATTACAGTACACAAATGGCATGTCTATTACAGCATAAATATTCATGAGCCAAGTGAGTTTATATTATAAGTTTTGTTAAAGGGGCTTCAATTCTTCCCAGATTCTGTATGCAATAAATAAACTCTTTCTTGTAATCTTTGGTGACTTTGCCATTGCACCCTAGGTATTCATATCTCCCTCACGTAAGAAATCCGACTGGCTTTTCGAGTGCTAGAGTGTTTACTCTGGTGAATGGGGTCCCGGGTTCAAACCCTGCTCCCACCAAGTGAACTTTGTGATGGACAAACACCGTGTGCGTGGGTTTCCTCGTGAATCTCCCGTTTCCTCCCACTTTATTCATTCTGCCGTTTGATTTATTTCTCATCATCACCCTCTCCTTTAGCCTAGCCGAAATAACTTTGGGACGTAAGATTTCATTTCATTTTTCTGGCTGCTATTGGCCCTCTAACCCCCCTTTTCCTCGCTAATAATACTTCTGTGTAATTGGCAATCGCGGAAAATAAACTTCCACAGATTCTAAACATTTCGTCTCAGTCTCTACTGCGAAGGCACTGAAAATTCTGGAGTGCTAGATGTTAATAGAAGGACGTCGTAATTCTATCTTTTTAATCGATTATTAAGGAAGTGGTAAAAACAAAGTAATATGGAAATCAAAGTATCGGAACAAAACTCTCCCAAAACACAGAATCTACTGCCATGATAGCCTGTAGTTAGGGATGGACTTGGCGAGTCCGAGTGAGTTTTCTTTCAATTCCACTCGAGAGCTCGGCTCGGAAAATTTATCCAACTCGACTCGAGTCAAATCCTGTGTAGTTTGAAGTACACTGGATGGGCGGATATATGAAGGGGAAAGGATCACACGCGAGCATTTTCTTTGCTCAAGGGAAGGACACAAAGAAGAGTTCAGACCTTCAGCACCGAGGTCACATTCGCCCTTTAGGTTGGGCTAGGATTAAGAAATAATGGGGTTCTAGCCTAAAAGTGTAGCTATCATCCCAGCATTCACCTGGAGGGACTGAATCAATCAGGAAACCCCACAGTCAGGATGTCCTACCGGAGCAGGGTTCTTGCCAACCTCGACCTAATACTAAATAATGCGTGGCAGGCAGAGTGATCTCTACACTGCCTGAGTGATTACACGGCAGAGTGGCCTGATTGATTACACGCGACTTCAGTATTCATGGCAATACCGTTACTACTCGTAAACAAGAGGAAGGGGCAAATACAAAAAAAAATTAAGTTAAAACAGGGTGAATTTTACTATACATATTTTACTATAAATTATACTACTTTACTATAAATTAAGACGTTGATATTTAGTTATGATTAATAACCGAAAATATAGAAAAAGAAATATCTGTCTATCGAGCAATGAGCATTACTATCTAGATAGAAGTAACCTGATAGGTTAATGTCTTCAGAACAACAACTGGTAGTTAAATGTTAACTCGTACTGTTCTCCAGCGTTGGATAAAGGGAAAATGTCTGCCTATTAAACGGTTTATTCGTTTCACAATAAATGAAATCTCAACGTTGAATCAACGTATGTATTACGTAGGTTGGTGGTGGCACCAGTGCCGTGAACATTGAAGCGGGATGTGATCCTTCAACCTTCATATGCTCGTCTCTTCCATATTTCATCTTTCGTGGTACAGAACACTTCGAATTACCCCGTCTTTCATTCACTTTGTCCATTAATGGCGTGGCGTGGTAACGCTACGTTATTCTTTAATTGAGCGCTACACCACTGTACAGCTCAGATGTTTGGTCCAATTTGAAATATTGAAACATTTTAGACCGAAAACCTATACTTTCCGGTAACATTGCTCTCTTATGTCTCATCACTTTTTCATATCTTTAATCGCTATCTAGATGGCCTGTGCAACCAGTCTTATGGGGCACCGTTTATTTATACAGTACACTCACATCCTATATAATATACTTTATATACGGGGATAATGTGTGCAGATGGACGTTTGTTGTTCATGAAAGTAATCATACTTCAGATGTTTCAAATAATATTGAAAACAAATCTTTCACAAAACCTGTAACACATTGTTGGAAATCCCTGAGAAATTGAATCGTTGCAGAATGTTAAGCAGAAAGCAGCTAGCAGGGATGCAGCTGCACTGCAACAGAAAAAAATACTTATACCTTGTCCACTTTCTTGAAATGATCTGAATATTTTCTTAAAGAAACGTAGCGTTCAGAAAACAAAGCTTTGAATAAGTAAATTTCTAAAAAAAAAAAAAAAAAAAAGCAGTAAATGAAAATTGAAGGTGGGATGCACATGCATTCAATTGGTGGTACTAGGTTTAAAATGAATAAAAATAAAAGTTTTGTATAATTTCAAACTTAGTTCTATATAAAAAAAAAAGTGCTCTCAAGTTACTCGTATTAGTAACCCCTGAATCAAAAGGCCAGCACCAAAAAAAATAACTATATGCATGTGAGGTGAAATGGATGAGAATAAAGTGTAATAGTTTCAAAACTTTTAATTCTGTAAAAATGCTCCAAAGAACCCTGTCATAGTGTTTCTGAGGTCAACTTGAAAATTGTAAGTTATAACTGTTACAAAAAGTAGTGTTTTCTAATTCTCGAAGTTAAAAAAAGTTACTTCGGAGTCTGAGGGAGAAGCCCCAAGAGAAGCTTCGGGGACCAAACCCACATGTGTAGAAACATTGAATATGAGGGCCTATACCTATGCTTGGTTCGTCGGTGTCCGGGTCAGGGCTCTTTGCGGCGTAATATCAGGGTTCCACTTTAATAGATTTTAACACTATTTTTCCGAGTTCATCCGCAGGTTAGTAAGCACTGTTAGTTTTTTTTTCTCGAATTACTGAGAGAATCCTATTTTAAAAAAGTTAGCTTGATTTTGCTACATACAGCGATGTTCATGATACGATATTTGAAATTGTCTCGTGAAGTCTCAGGGTAATGTAGTCTCGTCTCGTTTTCGGGATGTGACGAGATGTGAGAATTGCCCTTTCTCGGGAGCATCACTAAAATTATTCCACATTACTGCTTACTTTTTCATAGCTTTCGTTTTCAAGACAAAGAAATCTATGGTCTCTAAATGAACCAAAAAGCCGCACGGGTGAACGAAGTACCAAACTCCATTCGACTCGAAACTCGACCTAAAAACTGTGACTAGAATACAGAAAATTTCTCTGGCTCGGCTGAAAACTCGACTCGTGCCCATTCCTACTTGTAGTAATCTGACAGTCTTCTAAGGCTAGGCGTGGTATTTCTCGTGCCTTAACCGGCCCTTGGGGCCGCGATTGTGCATCATTTTGGGTAAAAGTAAACCAATTTGGCAGGATATTCTTAAATATTCACGAATATAACAAGAACTAGGAATTTAGAATACATGTGTGTGTGGTTTTGTTCGGAAAGTATGTTCGTGCTGAGGATAATGATGTATGAAACACGACCCATATGACTACACCAGCAAATCAATTTGTAACTGTAACTATATTTTCGGAATGTGCATTTTCAGTTCTCCGAGAAGTATTGAAACCCTTGCAAAATAGTCCAAATTGTTTGAAATTTTAGTTTTCCTCAAATTATTTGTCTTTCCTCAAGAGAGTAGCGCAAAAATAGGTGATTATATTACGATAATTATCGAACGATCTATGGACCCTCGAAAACGGGCATTTTTCTTGTAAATATACGCTGATAGAAGAATTCTTAAGGCTTCATGTCTTTATTACACATGGCTTTACGCTCCTCTTTAAGTCCAAGTCCACTTTGGAACTCTTAAGTAACAAGAGAATTTGGTCGTAGAAATAACAATGGAAATGAAGATAGTTACGACATTAAACTGTGTAATTTGAATTTCCTTATCTTGTGTTCCATTCTATTATTTTTATATCTGCTCCTTTGAAGAATTATAAATGGGTGACTATAAAACTATATTATAAGAATTCATCTAGACAATAATACATTATAATTCACTTTAGAAACAAATTCAATTTCAAAAGTCGAAATTTTCTCCTACTTTATACTTGAAAACCTGTATAAACTTTGGTTAACTATTTTTGTGTGTGATCTACAAAAAATAGTGAAAAAAATCTAAATTAGAACAGAATCTGTTGATCACAATAGCATATTCATACTTTTATTGCTTCACGCATTTCTTCAGATCAAGATTTAGTGTAGGGAGGAGCAAAGAAATCAAAGTCAGAAAATTTAGAATTTATCTATTGTTTCGTTCTTTTTAGACCCTAAAAGCTAAAAATAGATAGATAGATAGATAGAAAGAAAGAAAGAAAGAAAGATAGATAGATAGATAGACAGACAGATAGATAGATAGATAGATAGATAGATAGATAGATAGATAGATAGATAGATAGATAGATAGATAGATAGATAGATAGATAGATAGATAGATAGATAGATAGATAGATATAGATATATATGTATATAGCTCAGTTGGTAACCCAAGTGTGATAAACTTGACCATGCCTGCCTTGGAGAGTATGGTAGAGGTAAATCTGAATATGTAAGTAACGAAACAATTTTCATTACAGATTTTTATTGTATGAAATGTTTAAGTCAATTTTATTTAAATACTTGTGATAAGTGATTTGTTACAGGATAGGTGAGTAGTAGCCTCTTCAGACCTGGGGTATCATATGTGATACTTTTGATTTTGCGTCTTGTTTCCAAACGTTCTTAACGAAGGAAGTTGTGCCTATGGCCACCAACTCTAAGGCGTGCGCTATGTGATAGGAAATTGTAATGTTGGTTTTGTGCGGTTCTGAGCCTGCAAGAGGCTTAAGAATGGCAGGAACCTCTGGGCGAACACGCGTGAGGAATTGTCGTGCCAACTTTAACGTATTTCATTATTTGCTGTTGATATTACTGAATAATGTTTACGATGCCATGTCTTACAAGAAATGCCATATGTTTTTGTGAAATGTCATATAAGTTATTACATCATAATAGTTACAAATAGTGAAGGTATTGAATATGATACGTTAGCTCACAACCGACATAAATGTAGTTACAAGAGGGTGTTTTGTAGTTACGAATGTAGTTACAGAATTCAACGGAATATTTCAGTAGATACCTCGGGGATTACTTTTTTGATGACGTAGTATACGGACATTCGATGTGTCCGGAATTTTGGGAAATCTTTCAATATAGCGCCACAAGAGATCAAAACTGTAATTGGTTGTTCTATTGCAATGCACCTATTCGGACTACCAAGAACGAGAATGTTATGGGATAAAAGAACTAATATACCGTTCGTTTCAGACAATATTAGCAGAGACAATTTTCTCCAGCTCATAAAAAATCTCGAAGTTGTGGACGATGATTCAGTTACACCTTATCAACGTAAAGAGGACAGGTTCTGGTAAAAACGCCCAATGGTGTTACAAATTGCGAATACGTGTAGAGGAAACACAAGATCTAAGCAGGTTTCGATTGACTAAAAACGATTCCTTTTCATTGTAATGTATCTATGAAATAATACATAAGAGGAAAGCCTAACCCAGTAGGACAAAAAGTATTTGTTCTCTATCACAGAATGGTTTGTCCTTCGATATGTATTAGTACGAAGGAAAAGAAGTAACATTGTTTCTAATATTGTAAAAAATCCAGAGACACTTGATGTCGTTCTAAAATTGTGTGACAGTTTAGCAGATAGCACAATTATACACCAAACAATAATTTACATCCATGCCTTTATTGGACATGTTAACTGACCGAAATATTCTGGCAACAGGAACAATAATGAAATCTCGCATTCCAAGATATGTGCATTTGAAAACCGACTCGCAAGTAAAATCGGGGGGTAGAGGCAGCAACGATCACGTGGTTGGAAACGAAAATAAGGTAGTAGTAGTAAAATGGTTCGACAATAGATCTGTGCTCTTTGCTTCTTCGAATATCGAAATGAATCCTGTGGATGAATGTCGCTATTGATGTACAAAGAAGAACGATTAGTATGTGCACGTCCCAAGACCAGCAATTGTCAGAAAATACAACTTTCATATGGGCGGTGTTTATATGTTAGATCTTGTAATTTCAAGTATCGCATCAAACCAAGGACAAAAAATGGGCTGTAAGATGTACTTTTCACTTCGTTGGTTTTGTGGCAGCAGCAACGTGGATTGAATACTGTGAAGATGCTAAATGTCAAGAAAAGACATTCTTGATTACTATGAATTTAAATTATCAATTCCACAAGATGTGATGTTTGATACGGATTTTGCCGCTGCAGCAAGTTTAATAGAGGATTCCAGTGGTGAAGAAAATGTTAGAGGGAAACGAAAACCAGAGGAAATTCATTCTATCCTTCCTAAGGAAGCAAGAACACGTCATGCTGAACATAAGAAAGGATATAATTCCGAAACACAGGCTAGTAAGTCAAAATGCAAGATGGAAAATTGCAGGGGTTTAACATTATTACGATGCTCCTATTGTCACATATACTTCTGTTTTACCAGCGGAAGAAATTGCTTTCCTGTATTTAACAAAACGGGAAAACAACATACGAAGATAACTTGAAATTATAACTAAAACAACAGTTAAAAATATTCAGTGTAACTTTTTAGAAATAAGAAAATTGTTTACTTTTCTGGATTTATTATTGGAATACTATTAAAATAAATGTATATTGTAATATTAAACATGTTTATTTTATCCATTTAGAATGTAATCGAAATTCAAATATTGTATAGACATGTAACCATAACTTTGTATCTTACTCTTTTAACTTTATACTTGCATAACTGCTAATCTAAATTGGAGGCAAGGAATTCATGTATATGCTTGGTTAAGACCTAAGGTATCAAATATCGTACCTTACTGTGTGACGCACCCACAGTGTTGATACACCAAATGAACACATCTTCTTACTATCTGGTCATGAACGACCAATTTAATTACAGTGGTGTAAATTTTTACCTGCTATAACAGCCTCAGGTCTGAGGAGGGTAGAAACTAGTTTTATTAAGTGTGCTTCTATAAGGTACATTTGCATATTATTCATCGAAATGAGAAGTAATACTCTCTGAATGCTGTATATATTTGTTGTACTTTTCGCTAAAACCAGAACGTATTTGAATGTATTAGTTTCGCAATTCTCTGCCGAGTGTCTAGTGAACAACATAAATATATGTATTAAGGCTGTGTTTCAGTCAATAAATATATTTTACATTAATATCGAAAAATTGATATTTCTTAAAATAGTTACTTTGCAATATACGTATATAACTATTACATTTTATACACGTAATTATACCATATACATTTCTGAATAACTTCAAATGCTTTACAGTTCCATTCATTCGTAAGTATTTTTATCAATATACTGTATTGGCATTTAGTATTAAAAATTAGAAGGTTAATCTTAGTTAATTATATGCTATGTAATTGAAAAAACTACATTTTTACCTGTTTCATAATGTAGAATTAATGGGAGTGTCCGACAGTAAAACAAGATAAATTTATAGAAAAAATGCATTTCGTATAGGTATTTTAGAGCTAGATTTAAACATATATACCGTTTATCTATGTAAGTGGTGCGTTATTAACAGTAAGCATGCCGTTAGTTTGTGTTAGAACTTATTGAATTTTGTCATTGTGTCCATTAAGCCATATGCAGAATTATTTTGAGAACGCAGAATTAAGAATACCAAAATATCTTCGAATGCCACCTTAACTTTCGTAGGACAGCATGTGTACTAGTCTGTGTACAAGTTAATCTCTTAATCTTAACCTCGTTCAAATTATTTATTACTATAGGAATTAATTTTACATATCATGACATGCGAGTCGGCTATTTGGGAAGCAGAGGCAGAATCCGGCTAGTTGGTAGAAATGGGGTACCCCTCTAATTTCCAGCAGTGTTGCGGAAGCTACAGGAAACTAACTGTTGACTCCCTATCAGAGCGTGGAGCAAGCAGCGTTGCTGTTGGAGAGGGCATGTCGCACGTGCGAATCGTTTGAGTGTTGTCGACATGATTTTCGACGCCTGTTAAACATCAACAGTAGTACAACTCAAGATAATTCATATAATAATGCATAGATTGCTGAAGTGGTAACTATGGTTCAGAGTATCAGTAGCTCTACGATTTCATGAGTATAGTCAGTGAATTTGGAGTTGATTTCACTTGAGGCTACACAGTACCACTATAATTAAATTATGTTCACCTTTTAATTTATTTTTGTTTTTTTTTTATATTTTCTTTTAATTGTAATAAAAACACATGATAGAATTCTTAACTATTATACCGCCAACTGTTCAAGGTGAGAACATCTAATGTTCCATATACACAGTGCTGTAAGACGAGGGTAAGATTATTGGTGCATGCTCTCATTTGAGACTCACCGTCCTTAACTGAGACTACTTGCCTTTATCTCATACCTCTGAACTAGCGGTCCGACTGATTTCCCAGGCTTAAATGCAAGTATATTCTTAATTACTGAACTTCATGAGCTGGATGGAGGAGAAGGGCAAGCTGTTTCCAAAAGATAATTAATATTCATGTAGTGGATGGTTATCTACGGAGCCTTGTTCTAAGCGGATTAGTAGAATGTCCTATAACTCGGATACATAGTATGTTGTTTGTATCACATGCCGAACAAATATACCACTTAAACAAACACATCAACACAACTACATACAACAGTAGCAACAACAACAACAATAAAAACAAGATAGTATTACAAAGGATTCTTCTTGTTACAGATTTGGTGGAAGCTACTTCAGTGTACAGAACTACGTTTTTGATAACATAATACAGAACTACCTTTTTTTTAATAATACAATAATGTTTAATTTAATAATGTTTGTTTACCTTTAGTATAGTGGTTAGTATCTTTTCTCATGACAACAGAAAATTTGCTAAATTCAGTAGTATGTGTGAAAAGAAAGAATTTTCAAAATATGAATTTATTACAAAGAATAAAATGTCATTTTACATTATGCAGACATAATAAATCCAATGTTAATATTTAATTGAGCTCAAGTTTGTCTGCAGTGATTTACAATAATGAAATTAACAAATAAAGCAAGACTTAAGAATCTGTTATCTATGAGGCCTTTAGCTGGAGACTTCCATCAAAGAAATTACTTCTTCTTAGAGACTGAAATTATTCAAAAGGAAAAAACTTACATGAGTAGTACGGAGGTCTCTCTATCACCTCAATGGTGACCATCTTCTTCGTGGCTTCTAGTCCAAATGCGAGACGCAGGTTACAGGCGCAAATTGCGAAGGAAGATGTATGATAAAAAGTTCTAATTTTCCGCAGCTCATATACTGGTTGGAGAGAGTGAACTACGAGACAAACAACTAGTCCTTGTAACTTATTTGTCTCATGACGTATTTTGTTATTTTCTCTAGTACTACACTATTGAAAAGTTCGTGTTCGTACATTCATATAAAAAGTGTTTTTTAATATTTGAATAAAATAATCGGAACACAGTCTTTTCTGCTAAAATTGTTCTTTGATTTTAATATTTTGCATTGAATTAAAAAAAATAATAATATTTTTAATATTTCAAAAAAATTCGAAGTGATGTATGTGTACTGTATATAGTGAGTACACTGGAAAGAGAAATACGAAAATGAAAACACGTTCACTTTCTGAAAATCACTTCACTAGTGTTTATAAACATAGAATCATAAAGGTTAACGGTGGCTTGAAAACCGAGTTCATTGTCTTGGAGAAAGTCAACCTTGACAATGAAGAAACAGCAAATGGGATCGGCTGAGAAGGAACGTCTTAATTTGATGATAAACTGCGATGATTGGTGACATGAGAAATGGAGCATCTGGTGAGAGACGAAACCATGGGCAGGAGCGTACTGATTCTCATGGTCGCGACTCCATCGAATCACGCTTACTGCGTATCAGGCAGGGGCGACGTAACAGGGAGAATCCTTGTTGAGAGGCCAGCTCTTTGTGGGATGACTGCACTGAACATCAAGTCGGACGACGGAAACCCTAGCTTCGAACTGATGTCATAAGATGTTAACACTGCCGCTGGTCATCTGCAAGTCTGTTATGGGCGCTAGCAACCAAAACAGTGATGCTGGAGAGCGAAGATTAACACAAGATGTAACACAAACGATTGTCAAAGACGATCGTTTTTGGCGTCTTGTTGTGAATGTAACGAGTGAAACACATGGGGGTGGGGTGGGACATTGAACTGGGGTCCAGCAGGTGAGACTGGATCATTGGAGGTGACTGGTTCGTGTCCATGCTGAGTTCACTTCGATGAGGCGTCTGCTGGAGAACCACTGGAAACACCTGCTGGAAACTGGAACGTTGACTGCATGGGATGCTGCTGATGACAATTGAAGTATCAGGAATGCTGTGTAGATTGCTGTCTGCGGTTAATCATCGTGACTGGTCGTTCATATTACTTAGGCATCTGTGATCTCTGGTAGCAAGATCATCTCGGAGGCTGGATACAGGTGGGCGATGGCATGGTGTCGTGTAGAATGAGGAGAGATGAGAGAGAGATTAATAACTAATATTTTAAATAATATATATATGAGTGAGAAGGGATTAAGATGTAGGGTGTGAAAACGCGAATTTAATGGGATAAGGGGAAAAAGAGTTTATTACATACATACGTTATCCAACAGATCTCAAAGAAAACTGGCTTTGAAATATACCACGCACACTTCGGAGAAATTTCATAGAAGTATACGCATAACGGGAAATGCCGTTTTAGAAATCGTAATATAGAAATAACAGTATTGAAGTGATGTGAGAGGGAGACTATATATAAGAAGGAGGAATAACCTGACTTGTTATTGGCATCTTAATCTTGCAATATGATGAATATGGAAGAACTGAAGAACGTTCTGTCAAGATGGGTGTGGGCCATGTACAGGTTGCTTGGCTGGCTATTTTTGAGTTCATTCCGGTATGAATTCTTAATGTCAGATCTGAGCGATTTCTGAAAAAACTGGAAACCTGGGCGGCTGAAGAGTCCCAGTACTTGAGAAAAATTATGATGTCGTAGTCGGCTCGTGGTGTGCAAGGAATGGATGCGAGCACGATTGTTGTTTTTGTGGCGGAAGATAAAGATGAAATATTATCCGAAATAAAATTGAGATATGTAATACCTTTGAAAATTCCTTTTAGAAAGTAATGTGTACCTAATTTCGACCTAACCATTTTTTTTGAAAATTCCTTTAACCAAAATTCCTTTTAGACCTAAACACCCATAAACTTGTCAATCAAACTCTGTTGTTTGAGTCATAGTATACATTGTCGTCGAATCTAGCGAGTGTAGAAATGACTCAGTAATAGAGTAGGTACTAGACCTATATTGGGGTGGGTGTACTAATTATAGGGGAGTGGGTTGTATGGGTCGGAGAGAGGATGTTATTATACCTATATTCTAACTATTTACAGACATATTTTATGTATCAACTGTATATATTACTGTTGGAAAATGAGTTTGGCACAAAGTGTTCATAAATACGTTACTTGCCGTTACCAAGGAAAAGGAGCAGTAGCATGTGAAAATAGATTTCGACATGAGATAGTTTGATGCTATATGGAATATAATTAAGATAACCAGAAAGATTATAAAAATATGAAGAAATGAGATGTCACATTATGATTTCAGATAAGTATGTGTGTTCATAGATTATATGTGTAAGAGAATAATAAGATATATTCGAAAAGAGTAAGATTAAGGGGATATATAAAGATATTGTGTTTTGCATGAGTAGCAGAAGTTTATGGCTTGGTAGTGGTTACACACACTTTGTGAAATACGATTTTCAACCTAACTAATTGGCAGAGATCAAGTAATGAAGAAATAAGATGTCACATTATGATTTCAGATAAGTATGTGTGTTCATAGATTATATGTGTAAGAGAATAATAAGATATATTCGTAAAGAGTAAGATTAAGGGGATATATATATAAATATATATTGCGTTTTGCATGAGTAGCTGAAGTTTATGGCTTGGTAGTGGTTACACACACTTTGTGAAATACGATTTCCAAGCTAACTAATTGGCAGAGATCAAGTAATGAAGAAATGAGATGTCACATTATGATTTCAGATAAGTATGTGTGTTCATAGATTATATGTGTAAGAGAATAATATGATATATTCGAAAAGAGTAAGATTAAGGGGATATATAAAGATATTGTGTTTTGCATGAGTAGCAGAAGTTTATCGCTTGGTACACTTTGTGAAATACGATTTTCAAGCTAACTAATTGGCAGAGATCAAGTTATGAAGAAATGAGATGTCACATTATGATTTCAGATAAGTATGTGTGTTCATAGATTATATGTGTAAGAGAATAATAAGATATATTCGAAAAGAGTAAGATTAAGGGGATATATAAAGATATTGTGTTTTGCATGAGTAGCAGAAGTTTATGGCTTGGTACACTTTGTGAAATACGATTTTCAAGCTAACTAATTGGCAGAGATCAAGTTATGAAGAAATGAGATGTCACATTATGATTTCAGTTAAGTATGTGTGTTCATAGATTATATGTGTAAGAGAATAATAAGATATATTCGAAAAGAGTAAGATTAAGGGGATACATAAAGATATTGTGTTTTGCATGAGTAGCAGAAGTTTATGGCTTGGTAGTGGTTACACACACTTTGTGAAATACGATTTTCAAGCTAACTAATTGGCAGAGATCAAGTTATGAAGAAATGAGATGTCACATTATGATTTCAGATAAGTATGTGTGTTCATAGATTATATGTGTAAGAGAATAATAAGATATATTCGAAAAGAGTAAGATTAAGGGGATATATAAAGATATTGTGTTTTGCATGAGTACCAGAAGTTTATAGCTTGGTAGTGGTTACACACACTTTGTGAAATACGATTTTCAAGCTAACTAATTGGCAGAGACCAAGTTATGAAGAAATGAGATGTCACATTATGATTTCAGATAAGTATGTGTGTTCAAAGATTATATGTGTAAGAGAATGATAAGATATATTCGAAAAGAGTAAGAGTAAGGGGATATATAAAGATATTGTGTTTTGCATGAGTAGCAGAAGTTTATGGCTTTGTAGTGGTTACACACACTTTGTGGAATAAGATTTTCAAGCTAACTAATTGGCAGAGATCAAGTTATGAAGAAATGAGATGTCACATTATGATTTTAGATAAGTATGTGTGTTCATAGATTATATGTGTAAGAGAATAATAAGATATATTCGTAAAGAGTAAGATTAAGGGGATATATATATAAATAGATATTGTGTTTTGCATGAGTGGCTGAAGTTTATGGCTTGGTAGTGGTTACACACACTTTGTGAAATACGATTTTCAAGCTAACTAATTGGCAGAGATCAAGTTATGAAGAAATGAGATGTCACATTATGATTTCAGATAAGTATGTGTTTTCATAGAGTATATGTGTAAGAGAATAATAAGATATATTCGAAAAGAGTAAGATTAAGGGGATATATAAAGATATTGTGTTTTGCATGAGTAGCAGAAATTTATGGCTTGGTAGTGGTTACACACACTTTGTGGAATACGATTTTCAAGCTAACTAATTGGCAGAGATCAAGTTTAAACAATCCAATAATATTTTTTAAAACTTATTTAATTACAATTACAAAATATACAAATACTAAATATGAATATATATTGAAATAAGTATCTCTGTTCATGGAAATAAATATTAATATTATGATATTCAATTAGAAGGAAAGCATATGAAGCAATAACTTAACAGATTTTTTTTTCATCTCTCATCTCGATCCAAAGGAAATGTATAACGTTTCGATGTTACATTTAAATATACATATATATATATATATAGCAATTATAAGAGATATAAGAAGTACTCATAGAAATGAGATATATGTATCTACTATGTACATTATAGTTATAATACTATTTGGGTACACTATCTGGAGATGTATCAGGGATGTAAAGCTTTAAACGATCTATGGCTATGGGTTGCAATGTACCAATAATGTCTATAATATACTCATTTTTGTGATAGGACTTAGCTTTCACTGTATGTGGTCCTCTATATACTGCAGACATTGATGGCGACTCACCCTTCTTTTTGTGCATTCCCTTAACCATGACCTGACTTCCTAAAAGGTAATCCCTGGGCATATTTTAAGCTTTGGATTTTAATTGCTGAAAGATCCTCTGTTTATGGAAATGAACCAAGGACCTGAGTTCATCAATTTGTAATAGTCTATTGTCTTGGTCCTCTTCATTTGTAGGTATCTGTAAGATATTGTCTATGGGAAATCTGTATTGTTGGCCATAAAGTAATGTGAAAGGAGCTGTACCTGATTTTGTCCGTGGCGTATTATTACAAACACCTACAGCTTGTTGGACATACTGAGACCATGTGGAATGGTCTAATTTAGATAAAAACCTAATGGCAGATTGAATTTTGGAGATTGCAGCCTCGACAGGGCCAATGGAACGATGTGATGCGGGAAGCGCATATCTTGCCTGATTATTTATTGATTTAAAAAAATCTTGTACTTTAATAGCGGTGTGGTTCCGCGCCTTATCCATATGTATGCATTTTGGCGAACCATACTGCAAAATGATATTCTCATATATAAATTGTAGGAATGTATCAGTAGTCTTATCTTTGACAGGTTTAGCCACCACATAGGAGGTTACTGCTTCTGTAGCCACATAAATATAATTGTAACCATTGGACGTGGGTAATTTGCCTATAGTATCCACAAACCAAGAGTCAAAGAGTACTGACGGCTGATGTGTTTGTATGTGAATATCTTTAGGGCGATAATTACTCTTAAATTTATTGCATTCTATACACCCATTTAATTTTTATCGGAGCCAATTTTGTAAGTTAGGTATATAATATATATCTTTGATGAGAAATTTTTACTTATGAAAACCAGGATGGGTGTCTGAATGAAATTCTTGAAAGACTGTATCTTTCAATAAATCTGGAATGCATAGACGTAATTTAGTTTCTGCTGGTGTATAAATGATTCTGTATAATTTATGATACTGTATTTGATATTGCTTGGACCAAAGTGCATACTTAGGATTAATTGTCTCCTTATTTTGTAACACCCCGTATATTTAAGAAAACTTCGGATCTGAACGTTGTAATTCAGCTATATCAGTATTACTATCTAAAACCAAGAAAGCATAGGGATGTTCTTCTGGTTCTATTTCTTCATGTTCTTCCGGGGATAAGTCTAAAGGATGACGTGAAAAATAATCACAAAGGGCATTCTTCTTGGATTTAATGTGGCGAATAGTAAAATCAAAAATTTGTATGTAGCTTAACCACGTGACCATTTGTGCTGTGAGATTTGTAGTTTTCTTGACAGCTACTAATGCCAAATTGTCTGTCAAAATAGTCAAATGTCCACCTATTAGACATCTGTAAAACTTACGAAGAGCGAAAAACACTGCAAAAAGTTCAGCATAATAAATAGGGTATGCTTTTACTCTAGGTGGGAGAGTAGCGCTAGCAAATTGTACAATACACCAATGTTTCTCATTAGGAAGTTTCTGCAGATGCGCCGCAGCACAGCCAATGGAACTGGTATCTGTGACGAGCATATGTTCAGCGGACGGGTTGTAAATTTGTAAAATGGGGGCTGAAGTGACCATTTGTTTTAATTTCTCAAAGACTTCAATTAATTCTGGGCTTGAATTAATGCGTTGTGAGAGGTCATATTTCTCATACAAAAACGGAATGAATTTTTCAACTTTTTCCTGTAGCCGTTTCTGAAACAAAAGTGTGGCCTCAAGAGAGGAAGAAGGAGAAAACTGTTCTAAAAACTTGGCCTTCAAGGCTGACCACGATAAATTTAGAAATTGCTCATTTCTGTTAAGCCAAAGTGCTGGGAATTGGGCCAACGAAAGTTTGAAGACTTGTTTTTGGTTACTCTCATTTAACTTATGCAATAAAGAAAATCGTTCAAATTTCTGAATGAATGTTTCCGCATCTTGACCTTCGGAATTTGAAAAGGTATCTATGAACATGGGAAAAGCGATAGAAGGATGAGTTGATGAAGTATTGCTATTTTGTTGTCTACGAGCTATTGTTTACAAAGTACTTTAAAACCAAAAGAAATATAAGCCAGAAATCATTAAGACATGCAGAAATCGTATATATGTTGTATTTTAATGCTCATGAAGAAGTCGTTTCGTAACCTAGGTCTCTTTTATTTAGCATAGCAAAAACTAATGTGCTGCTTGAATATTTTAGTCTCAATTCCTTGCGGGGATAGCCATGTTTAATTTAATAGTGTTTGTTTACCTTTAGTATAGTGGTTATTATCTTTTCTCATGACAACAGTAAAATTGCTAAATTCAGTAGTATGTGTGAAAAGAAAGAATTTTCAAAATATGAATTTATTACAAAAAATAAAATGTCATTTTACATTATGCAGACATAATAAATCAAATGTTAATGTTTAATTGAGCTCAAGTTTGTCTGCAGTGATTTACAATAATGAAATTAACAAATAAAGCAAGACTTAAGAATCTGTTATCTATGAGGCCTTTAGCAGGAGACTGCCATAGAAGAAATTACTTCTTCTTAGAGACTGAAATTATTCAAAAGGATAAAACTTACATGTGTAGTTCGGAGGTCTCTCTCAACTCAATGGTGACCATCTTCGTCGTGGCTTCTATTCCAAATACCGAAGGTTACAAACGCAAATAGCGAAGGAAGATGTATGATAAAAAGTTCTAATTTTCCGCAGCTCATATACTGGTTGGAGAGAGTGAACTACGAGACAAACAACTAGTCCTTGTAACTTATTTGTCTCATGACGTATTTTGTTATTTTCTCTAGTACTACACTATTGAAAAGTTCGTGTTCGTACATTCATATAATTTTTTTTAATATTTCAATAAAATAATCGTAACAATAATATAAATAATTTGATAACTTGATACTTAATACAAATTCAAGTGTGAGAAGTATTACTTAAATCATACTGACAAAACTTTTCGCGCGTTATTTAACCACATTCACCACTAAAAACACTTTTACAGCATTTTTGATTATCATTTATAGATTTTGCACAAGGCTAATATCAATTTTAAATATATTTTATTAAATTCGCCACTTAAAAGTATTTTACACAGATAATTTAATCAAATAAAAATTTATATCCTCTGAACTATAAAGTAACTTACATTCTAAACTTAAAACTAATTACATATATATATTTACTTTTACATTTTTCTTTTCTGTGTTTGACATTTTCTTCTCTTTTTCTCTTGTATTCGTATATTATTCCTCATAATTTTGTATTAATTCTTCTATGAACTTATAATGTCCCAAGCAAGAGAATGTATCCTATATTCTAATACTAATATTTTGTCATCGTTGGTGCTTAATGTTAACCCATAATATCAAACATTTAAAAATGAATTTTTGCACCATTTTTTAAATATTCAATATCTGTTGGTTAGCAAATTTACGAAAAGTAATTTTAAATAATTGGAATGTGTCTTGTTCTTGGGACACTTTAGCAACGAATGGTAAACCATGCACTGGGCAGTCACGTATGATTTCATATAAATCTGAGCTGTATGATTAGTCGCACTGATATATGGCAGGAAAATATCTACGTGAAATGACATTTTATTCTAAGATATAACCTAATATTTTCCTGCACAAGCTTCATTACAAATTAACCTTTAGTTCTCTTGTCATAACAAGGGTAAAATAGTTTATTATCATGAATCTTGTATTCTCCGTACGCATGTGAAATAAGAGGAATATTGTTTTAAATTCTATCCAATGTTACACTTTATGTATCAATACGGTTTGCAACCACCACATTTTACTTTTTGTGGTATAAAAGGACAGTAGAGGATCTAGTGTAAGTTCAAGTGAAGAGGTAAATCATAGTTCCACGCTTTATCCAGTGTAAAGCATGGTTGAAATTCATTTTGTCCAGTGTATACTTGAGGGTCAACGGGCAGTTATAGCCCCCATTGCCCCTTGGATCCGCGCTTATAAAGGAACCATTTTTGGGTGTAATCCAACGTTGCGTTTTATACATCGTGTACCGTGAATTTTCGTTGATCTCTAAGAAGAAAAAAAGAAATGAAAATGTTTTTGGAAAGATATTGTATTCCAACTATTGTGACGGTAAATGCTCGCTTTGATTAAGTGATTCGCGTTTTTAACGCTAGGGTGAGCTGAGTCTAAGCCTTGACTGAGTTGTCACTGTTTGACCTGACATCTAGTGGCCGAATCGTAAACCTGTTCGACTTGACGTTTCCTCTTTAGTTCTTCAGACAGCTAAGGGTAGAGGAAGATGTGCCTTCCTTTTGCTCCTTTAGATTATATATACTATGAATTAAATTGAAAAGATGTGAGCGTGTAGCCCCCCTCACTCCCATTCCGTTTTAATTTTCCAAGTTTTTCTTGGCTGAATTGGAATAAGGCTCCATGTACTGTACGTCGACGCAAACTGTGTTTTAGTTTGATCCTTTTCTATGAGTTGGCAGTCCTGTGATAGGTGACTTGTGCTTTCTGTTCACCGAACAAAAGGGATGTGATGTGGCCGTGATGCTACAAAGAAATAGTCCGACTGAATCTAAATCAATCGAAGTGCATTTTTATTATTTACAATATCTTAATCATTTTGTTATAATAGAAAACACGTCTAAAACCGTTCAATATATGTATTCTTTGTAAAGATCGCTTTTTATGGATATCTTTAAAATATTTTTCTGGCGTGATCAGCGTAAACTTACTGACGCTGAGTCGGAAAGGCGCGAAGGTGTGCTTGCTGATGATGGCGGTATAAGTTGTTCTACATATCTGGTGTCCATCAAAAATATCCAAGATTTCCTTTAGCATCGTTAAATATGTTGTGAATTTGATTATGGGAAGACCAAGTAAAAGTTACATAAGTGCTTAATCGTAAAAGTTTCACAATATCTATGTGCGTGTGTAGAAACAGCGCCTAATATGCAAAATGATGGAACTCCACGATGCATAAGTAAGGAATCCATGAAGGTAAAAAGGTTGATTGTATTCACAGCAGAAAAGCAATAACTGCAACGGAGCCTAAACCATGACTATTCGACGAAAAGCAAGCAGTAAGGAGAAATCTTATTGCCAAGAATAACTATATGACCCCCCCTCAATCCATCAATTCACAGTGCAGTAAAGTGTGATCCGAATAAATAGCGTGTGTTAAATGATAGTGCATCGTGAAATGTAAATTATAGCCGTCATCTACAGTACATCATTCTCTTTAAAGAAAGAAAGTAATTAATCGTATATAATAATTTCTTCGAGTAAATTCCAAATTAATACGAATATGGGCTCACAGACTGGTAATACATGTTGAATAAATTTCTTAATAAAATGTTGTAATGTTGTAAACGTAAGTACCATACATAAGCTGTGCTGATTGAATAAAATTCATATATTATATATATTTTGTGTGCAATTACCTTTACAGTATTTTCTACACAATTACTACCGAAATGGTGGATGTCGTGTCTGATTACTTGTGTTTGTTCTGCTAATGCCAGCAGGCGTGGCAAGGACGGTGGGTACTCGCAGTCGCAACCTCAACTGAAAGTCATTTTGGTTCGAGATCGAACTTGGAGGTTTGCGCACTCTTCATTTTGGTATTGTCATTTGTGTAGCGAATGTCCTTCTCCTACCAACGACTAAAATCCACCATAGGCAAGGCGTACCGAATAAGGGTTGTATCCAGTGGAGTTATAACAATTACTCATCCTATAAGGAGAACAGGTAAGAACGGAGTGAAAATTGAATACTTGGTGTTACGAAACGACTCCCAAACAAGGACAGTCAAGGATCGAATCAATATGCAGTCATAATACAACTTGCCCGAACAGAAACACGATCCACTCGTGTCATAAGAATGGTTAGCCCGAACAGGGACAGAACTCCTTCACCGTAAATGTAAAACGTAGTGATTCATGTGTAGAAACGTAAAGGTACAAAGTAAGTTTCTGACTCGTAATTAGAATTTTTTCATAAATGTGAAAAATGGATGCAAGTAACGTTAAGTCACTGTTAGATGCAATTAAAGCTGAAATGCAAACTTTACACGAGTCATTAGAAAATAAAATAGAAAAAAGTCATGCATCTTTAGAAAACGAAATCGAAAGAGTCAGCGAGCAAACTAATAAGGCACGTGAGTCCTTGGAAAGCAAAATTGAAAAATGCTTGGGAGGAAAAATAGGAAAAGTCGGTAAACAAGGTAACTTATGGGAATCTTTAGAAAGTAAAATAGATAATTTTGGTAAATCTTTGGGAAGTAAATATGCGGAAATTAATGAAACAATTGTAAAGCACGTTAACAATAAACTCCAGGCACAAATAGAAGTTGTAAAGAAAGAAATCTGGGGTAAAAGTGAAGAAAAGGGGGTCCAAGCACTTGAAAAAATTGAATCAATTGAAGCTTCAATTGAAACGTCTAGTTGTGCAGATGTAGAACAAGGGTGCCAAAAGGTTGTAAATGAGTCAGTTGTTGCTAGCGCTTGCAATGTTAAGGAAATAAGTAGTCAGCCAGTGTCATACAAATGTAAAGGTTTAGTTAGCCAAACTGTTCGTGAAGTAGGCCTAATGTTCGTTCGAAGTCTAAACAGCAGGTAAATGTGTTGAACATAAAATATTTGTCATGTTACGGAGGAAAGTGCACTGATAGGTTTTGTGCGTGTACTTGTACTAATGTAGTAATATCAATGAATGGAGGCAAGAGAATGCGCTCTTTACTCATTAGTCATATGTTGAATTTAATGGAGCTAGGATGCGTCCAGAGCACGTCACAAACAGATAAGTCAGCATGTATTCCGAGTAACGACATATGTTCGTACTTCGTGAACATAGTTAGGGTTCAGATTGACAAGAAGGAAAACAGTGGTAACAGTTCTCACTTGGTTGTGACAAATGTGTATGTTACAAACTTCAAGCGCATAAGTTTTTATTGTTTTCTATGCACCCAAATATGTGTAATGAATGATGAAATCAGTTCAGGCACTAATAGTACCAATGAGAATAATGTTAGTGGAATATCATGGCACAAACAAGTTGAAAGTTGTCAAAATGGTTTTAGTAAGTTGGAGTACATTTTGAGTAAATCCGTCAGCAAGTATAAATATTGGTCACAGCGTGGTAAGCACACGTCAGATAAGAAACGAAAGTTGTGTAAATTGAAACGAAAAATAAAAGGCATGCACAGGATATTGCGATCTTTTGAAAAAATGTCAAAATTTGTCCGTAGGAATTTTAAGAAAATCCAATGTAAGCACAAAGGAAATTATATGGTGGTAAGTGGTAATGAAAAAAATCAATGTAATTACTCCAGAGAAAGCACAATCAGAAAATGTAAGTGAAAAGCGAAATGAAATGTTGAAACCTAGTAAATCTTGTAAGTTGTTCAAAAGGTCAAAAGTCACTGCGAAAGGAGATAATATGCAGAAATTAGTCGTTAAAAATCATGATGGTGTCCGTGAAAAATGTAGAAATCAGGTGAAAAAACCGTGTTGTAGCCAAGCGACGAAAATTCAAAATGAACGCGAGAAAAAGGGAAGTTAGGTTAGTCAAACGAACTTGTGCTAGGTGGTCCAAGCATTCAGTAACAGCACCTACGCGTAATCACACAGGGAAAATGAAAAACCGGGTTGATCAGAAAAGTAAATTCAATGTTTCATACAAAATTAGGCAGAGAATTTCCCGCAACAAAATTTTGAAAGAAAATAAGTGCAGTAAACATAACTACGAAATATGTGAAAATTGCTAGTGAAGCAATGTGGTAGGTCAAAAGTTAAAATTTCTGCCAATATACGAGTTGTTGTTGCTGACAGTAAAAAATCATACGCGTATGGAAAGCCAGTGATTATCAAAGTGAATATTTGTTACAAAAAACACACAAGCAATTACGAAGATATGTTTATTAAACGTTTTGGAATAAAATTCAAAATTATTGTTGTACTTGAGAAACCAAGAGTAGGAATTGGATAAAAATATGCTTGCGAGAAAACTGGACTGTGTACATTTTGGAAATTTGACCTTAACGATGTTTAAGATTCTTTAATATTACAAAAAAAAAAGATAATTGTAAAATTAAATATTTCCCTTTTTAGACCGTATAAAAATTAGAAATTGAGAAGATTGGCAAATTGTTAGATCCTTTAACTGGTAAATCAATTGGTTCACATTCAGTGGATATACTTAAGGTGTGGAAACCTACGAAACAAACTCGTAAAATTTGGTTAGACCTAGCAGTAAAACATAGTTCTCAAAAGTACCATGACATGATTTCAAGCGAATTTAAAAATTCAGATTTAGAAAGTAGTGTTGAAACTGTTCTTTGCAATGCATTAACTACAACACCAGTATGTTTGTCTCAAAGTGTTCAATCAAGAAGTAATAACCAACGAATACATAAAATTTTAGAGAAATTGCTAGATGTTGACAAGTATTTGAATTTTCTGTACTGTAAAAATCTGTGTTCATCTGATGTGTTGGAACTTGCGTTGGTAAACTTACAAAATCCTTATGTGTTATTCAATGAGAAAGTACAAGGAATGTAAAAAAAAGAAAAGTTGTTTCATATGATATATGGAGACATCTGTGATCAGCTATGCGACTTCCAGATGGCCGTTGATGTTTTCTTTTCCAAAGTAATGGAAAAACCAGCAAAGATATATGCCAAGTCATAGAGAGGAGGTCCTCCTCCCTTATGTGTATTGGGTAATGTAACATTTCTTTAACGCTCGGAGTAAGCAATTTTGGTAAGTCCCATTCTTTATTATTTTAAATCTTTAACTTTGTATTCTATATTCGTCCTCATCTCGGGGTGGTAAAACAAATAATTCATTGTGGGTAGGTATCCTCAAAATTTACCCAGGCAGATCCTGTCGAGTGATCAGAGAGAGTCATAACTGAATTATTACGTTGTAAAAATTTAACTGTGAATCTTAAAGGCGACGATAAATTTTATTAAATCTCGACAAAAACGTATGTTAGTTAATATTGTGAGAAAATAAAGTTTCTAATATGCAATATGTTTTAAAAATTTGTTTACTAATGAAAGAATTCATTTCATATATTCGTGTTACTGTATTACTGCATTGTGTTTGAAGTTAACTAATCAATTAATAGTGCTGTTTAAATGTTGTATTTTAAATGTTTGAATGATAAAAATTGTACATTATTAAGAGTTACTTTGAAAATTAGTTATAAGGAAGTATATATTCATAAAAGGGTTATTTTTGCATTTCACGTGTCATTTTTCTCAAAATATTGAAAATTGCATATGTTTAGTACGATAAGAATATTTAGAGTAAGATGTAATAATACGAGTCAGATACTTACAAAGAAAAAAAGAAAGATTGAAATTTAATGATTTATGTAATGGTGTAAGAAATATATTAGTTCATAGAATATGAAACCTATATATGATATAAAATGAAAACATAATAAATAATCAACATATTATTCAACTTTTATTGAAATATTGTATTATGAAGATAAATGTAATCTTATATTTACACATACAAAAAAAAGAGAGCCCATTTAAAGCATATAGCCCATAAAAATAAAATAGCCCATCTACGGTTGTGGAAAGTGTTAGTGAGCTATAATAAATCAAACGTTACTAGTGGAAGAAAGAAGAGGAATAATAACCGGAGAAATAAACTTTTGGGAAGAGGATAATTTCAAGATTCCAGGATTCTGATAATCTTCGAGGAAGATCATCGTCCCTTTCGCGCGCCATTTGTGAGCGTGTAGCCCCCCTCACTCCCATTCCATTTTAATTTTCCCAGTTTCAATTGGCTGAATTGGAATAAGGCTCGATGTACTGTACGTCGACGCAAACTGTGTTTTAGTTTGATCCTTTTCTATGAGTTGGCAGTCCTGTGAGTGGTGACTTGTGCTTTCTGTTCACCGAACAAAAGGGATGTGATGTGGCCGTGATGCTACAAAGAAATAGTCCGACTGAATCTAAATCAATCGAAGTGCATTTTTATTATTTACAATATCTTAATCATTTTGTTATAATGGAAAACACGTCTAAAACCGTTCAATGTATGTATTCTTTGTAAAGAACGCTTTTTATGGATATCTTTAAAATATTTTTCTGGCGTGATCAGCGCAAACTTACTGACGCTGAGTCGGAAAGGCGCGAAGGTGTGCTTGCTGATGATGGTGGTATAAGTTGTTCTACATATCTGGTGTCCATCAAAAATATCCAAGATTTCCTTTAGCATCGTTAAATATGTTGTGAATTTGATTATGGGAAGACCAAGTAAAAGTTACATAAGTGCTTAATCGTAAAAGTTTCACAATATCTATGTGCGTGTGTAGAAACAGCGCCTAATATGCAAAATGATGGAACTCCACGATGCATAAGTAAGGAATCCATGAAGGTAAAAAGGTTGATTGTATTCACAGCAGAAAAGCAATAACTGCAACGGAGCCTAAACCATGACTATTCGACGAAAAGCAAGCAGTAAGGAGAAATCTTATTGCCAAGAATAACTATATGACCCCCCCTCAATCCATCAATTCACAGTGCAGTAAAGTGTGATCCGAATAAATAGCGTGTGTTAAATGATAGTGCATCGTGAAATGTAAATTATAGCCGTCATCTACAGTACATCATTCTCTTTAAAGAAAGAAAGTAATTAATCGTATATAATAATTTCTTCGAGTAAATTCCAAATTAATACGAATATGGGCTCACAGAGTGGTAATACATGTTGAATAAATTTCTTAATAAAATGTTGTAATGTTGTAAACGTAAGTACCATACATAAGCTGTGCTGATTGAATAAAATTCATATATTATATATATTTTGTGTGCAATTACCTTTACAGTATTTTCTACACAATTACTACCGAAATGGTGGATGTCATGTCTGATTACTTTTGTTTGTTCTGCTAATGCCAGCAGGCGTGGCAAGGACGGTGGGTACTCGCAGTCGCAACCTCAACTGAAAGTCATTTTGGTTCGAGATCGAACTTGGAGGTTTGCGCACTCTTCATTTTGGTATTGTCATTTGTGTAGCGAATGTCCTTCTCCTACCAACGACTAAAATCCACCATAGGCAAGGCGTACCGAATAAGGGTTGTATCCAGTGGAGTTATAACAATTACTCATCCTATAAGGAGAACAGGTAAGCACGGAGTGAAAATTGAATACTTGGTGTTACGAAACGACTCCCAAACAAGGACAGTCAAGGATCGAACCAATATACAGTCATAATACAACTTGCCCGAACAGAAACACGATCCACTCGTGTCATAAGAATGGTTAGTCCGAACAAGAATCGAACCAAACACGATCTAATCGTGTTATAAATAAAAGAATGAGAAAAGTGTAATTAACGATATTCGCTATCTTAGGAGGCTATTTATTTAAGGCTAAAGTCTACGAAATTTGAAATCAATTATTTTTCTCCTTCGATTAGTGGAAATTCGTAGTTTGAAGTTAAATCTTGGAATGAATATTGATATTTTTGGCAATTCTAACTTGAAATTGCTTGTACGTAGCAGTAGTAAATGACTTTCAGACTTTCATTATAGTTTTCCTGTGTATATCTATTTGTCTTCATGTTTGTTAATTCGATTCCATTCAGTACTTATGATAATCATTTTAATCAAACGTGCAATTACTGCAGTATAAATTTCTTGTTTGTGTCATATTACATAAAATTATTGCTCCTTTAGAGCCAGTAATATTGAGCTTTAATAGATACTTGTTATTTGATAGTTGTTTGGCTTTACATTATTCATTTATATTCAGAGATATTCATATTTATAATTGTTGTTCAAATTTTGCAGTTTGAAAAAAGTAAAAAAATAAAGTTTAATAGCATTATATTTCATGGAGTCTCAATTAAATGAACCGAGGTCCCTATGTATGTGGGTAAATTACGCTACATAGAAATAATTAAAATATCTGTCCAAAGTACTCGGTTCTCTGTAGGTCGAAAAGGGCTCCATGAAAGTCGAGTATATTAATGCTTTTATATGAGGAAATTAGTCGGCGTGTATTTTTTGTTTTTCAAAAATTCTTAAAAGTAAAAACCCTTTTGGAAGTGTTTAACCTTCTAGATTATAATCCCTTATCGATCAGTTTGGCAATCTAAGTGATACAGATAGAGAAAGTTATACCTCTTTTGGTACTGATTTAGCATGGAATGGCCACACTTTAGGCGACGTTACAATGAGTGAGAATGTAATTTCGCGTATACAGAGCCCAAATTATACTCACGTTTTTAGAAATAAAGGCCTTTGTCATAAACATAGTGAAAATGTAACCATGGAACCTCTGGGATGTGTTAAATTAACTGAAAATGTAGGTGAACATAGAGGACCAACTAGCAAAAGTTTGACGTTTGGTAAAAATCCTATGCAAAATTTCCAATCTTTTTTTGATGAAAGTGATCGAACCACTTATATTAAAGCATTTTATGGTGGCAATAGTGGTAATGAACATAATTGTGAACAAAGTGAAAGTAACATGATGGGTAGATCTTTACAATGTGGACCCATAATTGCACAGCCTAAACGGAACCAATCTTTGGGATACGGTTTTAAGTTTGATGAGTATCTATCAGAACCTGTGTATAAATCTGTTCAAAATCAACTGCATGGTATTCCGTGTGTAGACGGAAGTGATAGTTTGCTTTTCTGTCAGTTCTCATGAAAGGTTGAACTTTTGATATCACGTGGAATTGCACCGAATGAAGTTATTCTGGTTTCGGTTTTGGGTAAACTAAAAGGTGATTCGTATACGGAGATGCTAGTACTGTTAAATGAAACCTTAGAATGGCGCCATATATCAGAAAGGTTACTTCAGTTATTTGTGTCTACTATAGAGCGTATGAAATTCACCCAGGAACATTTATACCGTATTGTGAGAACTTCTGAACCATTTTATGACTTTGTTCAGGAAAAGATCTTGAACATTTTGAGTATTCCTATGCGTGAGGAAGAATTTTGTACACTCGTGTGCAATTTAGTTACACCTGAAGTAAGAAATGTACTGGTGTTAACGTAAATTCCTACCAGTAAACAACTTTTGCTAGATTTTGCTCGTTCGTACGATTCAATCTTAAAGTATACCAAGGATTTTCGTACAGTTTCGTATAACCAACCAGGACATATTTCTTGTGGGAATAATACTGTTTCTTGCCCGCAACCTAAATTTTTTAGTCAAAAATCTTCATTTTCTAAAGCAAAGATATATGGTGGGTGTAATGCTTGTGGACAATCTATTCATCGTTCTGTTACGTGCAATTATAATTCTAAACCATTTGAAATCTGTGAAAATAATGCGAGTGAAACTTTACCAACTGAAAACTTAACTGATCAACAAAATGTAGCAAAAATAGTAGTGTCTGTATGTCACGAAAATGTCTTTTGCGTGATCGATAGTGTGTCATCTATAAATTTAACTAGTCGGGCATTTTTAAATAAACTTAAGAAAAATGTAGACCAAAACCTAAATCTGTGAACATTTCAATTTCTGGTATCCCTGGAAGTAAAACAGTTAAGGAATTAGTGCAAATCATCTTTTTTATATAAAACGTAAGAAATTCGTGGATTGGTTTGCAGTAGTTGAGGAGGCTGAATTCAACCTATTACTAGGTACACCTTTCCTACACGTACACCAAATTTATGTGGACTACGCTAAAAACTTAGTGGATTTTAATCAAGAAAATCTTATGGTAAAGTTAGCTACAAACTCCGAGAGATTATGTGAGAACAACTTCTGCGCTCCAGTTTCTAATTTCTGTGTTGCCCAGGGACGACCCTTGTCAATTGGCTTAACCGGCAGCGGTCTTCATGGGAGTCACAATCCTGAATCTCAAAATGTTTTTCGTCGGGGAAGAGAGTCTGTCGTGAGTTATGCGAATGCTGATGTGGGAGGAAATGGAGCTGATCCCAGATCGTCGGCTGCCTTTTATGCTGAAGCTGGTCCCAGTGATGTATGTCATCAGGGGGTTCTTTCAACATTTCGCCAAGCTGATATGAGTTTCCAACCAACTCATTCTTCACCGGATCATATGGAGGACGAAGTAAAAGGTACAGTTGATGTGTTAACAAATTTGTATTCACCTGATCTAGAAGGTTATGTTAAAGATCTTATTTCTAGATATCCGGATGTTGTTACTAATAAACTCGGTAGAATTAAAGACACTAAAATTGAAATTCAGCTTGAAGATAAGAGTCCTTTGGTGATTCAACCATATCCACTAGCCAAACATAAGTTGCAAGAACTCGAGAAATTTGTAGACGATTTAACAGGTAGGAATGTGGTTGAGGAAGTAGATAGTTCACAGTATGTGTCGCCGTGTTTTTTAGATGTTAATAATGAAAAATCTAAGAGGCTTGTTGTCAACTACTCTCATATTGATAAAAAGGTGGTAGCTTCAGGGTATCCTACTCCTAATGCTGAAGAATATATAGCAAATATAGGAGGTCACAAAATTTATTCAAAATTAGATTTAAAACTTAGTTATTTTCAGTTAAAACTAGCTAAAGAATCTCCGAAATACACCGTATTTGCTACACCTACTAGGCTCTTAGCTTTCAAACCCATGCCAATGGGTTTTTGTCAGCCCGGATTTGAATTAACTAGAGTTCTAAACAAGATATTTAAAGATTTAATAGGTGAACATTTAGATCTATTTGTCGATGATATTTGTATACACACCAATGATATAGGCACCCATAAGGAAATTCTAGAAAAGGTGTTTACTCGGTTAGAAGAATGGGGAATAACCATCTCTCCTAGGAAATCATTTTTGTTTAAAAGAAAAATAAAATACCTTGTGTATGAATTTGAAGACGGAAATATGAAAATTGATCCAGATAGAGTTGAAATAAAAAAGAAGTTACCTAATCCTCGAAACAGGAGAGCATATGACAGGTTGGTAGGTTTGGTTTCATATTATTTGAAATTTATACCAGGTTGTTCTGAATATTTAGCACCTTTATATAATTTGAAATCTGGGAAAGACACATTTCGGTGGGGAAAGGAAGACGATGATTTATTGAATAAGATTAAAGAGAGATTAAGATTATTGAATAAGATTGAACATGTTGTTTTGAAAATTCCAGACTTTAGAGAGCCTTTCGTGCTTCATTGTGATAGTAGTTGTCAAAATTATAGTGCTATTTTGTCACAGTATGATGATACAGGTAAACTTCGACTCGTATATTTTTGGTCTAAAGCAATTACAGAGAGTGAATGGTCAAAGAACATCTTCGAATTGGAGACTAGAGCCCTTTGTCTAGCAGTTTCGAAATTTGATATGTATTTATTTAAAAAATGTACTGCTTTCTCAGACAATTCCAGCCTTACTTGAATATTGCGTAACCACAAGCGTCAGCGCAAATATGGGTATCTGATTGAACGTATCAGTAAGTACAAATTTGATGTAGTTTATCTGCGCTCACGCCGTAACCACATTGCAGATTACTTAAGCCGTATTTGTCAATATACAGCGTTTACTTCACCATCTGAAGATATTGAAGAAATTGATGAATTTGAAGGCAAAGATGTACATGTATCTTATTTTAACTTGTGGGAGGAGCCTTTATTGAGTGAACCTTTGCATAAATATCAACGGGAAGATACAGAGTTAAAAGAAATCATTGATAAAATAGAACGTGGTGAAACTGTAAGAAATTATAGCCTTAAAAATAATATTTTATCAAAGAAAACAAATGGTAGAGTGAATGGTGGTTTAAGAGCAGTAGTACCAAAATTGATGGTTAATAGAGTTATCAAATATCATCATGATGAAGTGGTAGGGGGCGCTCATAGCGGAATTTCCCCCACGATAACTAAGATAGCATCTAAATTTACATGGAAAAATATGTTCGATGAAATTAGGAACTATGTACGCCAATGTATTGTCTGTCAAAAATCGAATCATGGGAACATTCTTAAGTACGGAGAATATTATTCTAGAAAAGTAAGACGATGATTTATTGAATAAGATCACACACACCTATCCATGTCACACCTATTACTTGGATACTTTAGGGCCTCTACTTAGCAGTAAGATTTTTAAATATATCTTAGATCTGGTTGATGCTGCTAGTAGATTCGTTGTAATGGATCCTTTGAGAACCTTAAGTTCACGTCTAGTATGTGATGAATTAGAGAAGATCTTCATGTTTTATGGGTTATGTAATAAACTGATTTATGATCAAGGTTCGTATTTCATGTCTTAGACCTTTAAGAACTTTCTTTTTAGTAGGGGTATTCAAAATGTTACTACATCTAGTTATTCTCCTAGCTCTAATTTAGTAGAGAAACAGAATAAGGTAATTCGTCTAATTTTAAGATCGTACATTCATCAAAACCAAACGAAATGGGTTGATTTCAAACGAGAAGTTCAATACACCAAGAATGTCAGTATAAATTCAGAAACTAAGAAGACTCCGAGAGAAGTTTTCTTAGGGAGGAAAATGTTCAACCCAATGGATGTTATTTGGCTATTAGACTTAGATATAATTGAATCTTCTACAAATAAAGAAGAGGTTAGCAAAACGATCATGACTAACATAGAAAAGGCGTGGCTTCGAAAGGAAAGGTTGTATAATAAAAAGAGAGTCCCTTGTACTCTTGAAGTAGGGGAACTCGTTCTCGTAAAATGGATTATGAAGGCATCTTTGGGTGAAAAGTTCAATCCAAATTTTGCGTTGCAATATTCGGGCCAATTCCGTATTTTGAACTATCCTACAAAGAACACAGTCTGGTTGGAATCTGTGGAAGATCCAACTAAGAAGCTTAAACGACATGTTATGTACATAAAAAAGTATTATCCTCCCCGAACTTCATATGATTCAGTAAATGAAATATAAGGTTAAGAATAAAAGGGGTAAATTCAGAGTCTTTATAGGGAACCTATGTAAATACTGAACATATTTATGTATTTATGTTAATTTTTGTAAGAATACTGTTCGTTGTGTTTGTATCCTGCAGGAATGTATCGTGATTGAGATTTGTTATGTCCACGACGCTTGTCATTGTTGTTGCCAGTTCTGTTGTCAATGTAGTCTACTACTTGGTACAAGGAGCAAATCCAGCGATCAACCTTAAAAAGACCGTCAATGAGTGCTGTGCAATGTCTCGACTCAGAAGAATATGTATGTATGTAACAAATCCAGGCCTGGGAAAATCAAATAAGAGGTCTATTCTTTTCTTAATCGTGTGACATTGAAAATATGAAATTTACAAAATCTCAACTGAAATTCACTATCTGGAAAACTTTATAAAATTTAAATGCGGGATGCACTTTATTATGTACCTTGAATTTTCGTTGATCTCTAACATAAGAAGAAAAAAAAGAAATGTAAATGTTTTTGGAAAGATATTGTATTCCAGCTATTGTGACGGTAAATGCTCGCTTTGATTAAGTGATTCGCGTTTCTAACGCTAGGGTGAGCTGAGTCTAAGCCTTGACTGAGTTGTCACTGTTTGATCTGACATCTAGTGGCCGAATCGTAAACCGGTTCGACTTGACGTTTCCTCTTTAGTTCTTCGGACAGGTAAGGGTAGAGGAAGATGTGCCTTCCTTTTGCTACTTTAGATTATATATACTATGAATTAAATTGAAAGGAAAAGAATGAGAAAAGTGTAATTAACGATATTCGCTATCTTAGGAGGCTATTTATTTATGCTAAAGTCTACGTAATTTGAAATCTATTATTTTTCTCCTTCGATTAGTGGAAATTCGTAGTTTGAAGTTAAATCTTAGAATGAATATTGATATTTTTGGCAACTCTAACTTGAAATTGCTAGTACGTAGCAGTAGTAAATGACTTTCAGAATTTCATTATAGTTTTCCTGTGTATATCTATTTGTCTTCGTGTTTGTTAATTAGATTCCATTCAGTACGTATGATAATCATTTTAATCAAAACGTGCAATTACTGCAATATAAATTTCTTGTTTGTGTCATATTACATAAAAGTATTACTCCTTTAAAGTCAGTTACATTGAGCTGTCAAAGTTTTGCTTCTTTAGAGCCAGTAATATTGAGTTTTAATAGATACTTGTTATTTTTTAGTTGTTTGGCTTTACATTATTCGTTTATATACAGAGATATTCCTATTTATAGTTGTTGTTCAAAAATTGCAGTTTGAGAAAAAGGAAAAAAATAAGTTTAATAGCATTGTATTTCATGGAGTCTCAATTAAATGAACCGAGGTTCCCATGTATGCGGGTAAATTACGCTACAATCGGAATTTAGTACATTTTCTCCTCATCAATAAGATGATCTATTTTGTCATACCGAATTTCTATTGAAACTTTCCCAGAAGATTTTGAACGAATACTTCTTGATATTTCTATGTTGGGTGAAGACAGTAAAACTAATGCTATACGTCGAGTGAATTTAAAGAAAGGCAAATTTTTATCCAAATTTCTGTAGAGTATCCACGGGCTGACAATAGCAGATGTGACACCAAATCTGGCAAACGCCTATTACCACTTCTATGATCTGATTCGAATTCTATACAAGCGAAGTTTATCAAAAAGTTTAACTCCCTCCATGTTCCAGTATTATTCCTCAATGAGTGATTGTGAATAAAATCTGTGTGGACAATGTTATCAATATAATTGAAGAATTTCACGAAATACATCTACTTGGTTGATTTGTATATCACGCCACTGAATAATTATAAAGGGTTTAAAATTATTATCTTTTCTTGGAAAAGAAATGTATTGACTCAAATGTTTTCTTTCCCAAACTCGATCAGATGGCCTTGACTTGCAACATGGTATCCCTTCGGGCCGCTACTCTGTGAATTATAGCTCGACAAGTTTCAAACCAAGATGCGCAGATCGCTGCGGAGCACTTCGTATTCCGCCATCCTCCCCACTACTCTTCCATCCACTGGTCTAGCTTTGAAAGTTCCAGTGATACTAACTCAGCAAACTTATGTTACAACAAATATCACCTGCTAAAATGTTTAAAGTCCGAATCTTACTTTTCTTAGTAGGTAAGCAACCTCATAGTAGAGGTCTGCACGAGCTCGGGCCTAGGGCCGGGCCCGAGCCGTAAATTTATAAATAAACAATCATATAAGCGTAGAAAGATAAGCTAAGATAAGCTAGTGGGCTCATACACCGCATATGAAGATTACTCTTCTTTTTCTAATGCTCACTAACCCTAAAACTCTTCTATTCTCTACAACACTTGTGTTAGGAACTCTTATTTCCTTAACTTCTTCATCATGATTTGGTACTTGAATTGGTCTCGAAATTACTCTCCTATCATTCATCCCCCTAATTTCAAAGACCAACAATAAACGTCACACCGAATCTGCTTTAAAATACTTTTTAGTACAAGCTATTGCAAGATCTCTACTTTTAATAGCAATTATTCTACTTTATATAGGGCTGCAAACTACATATTATTTAATCACTATTTCCTTACTTTTTAAAATAGGAGCAGCTCCTCTTCACTTCTGAATACCCGAAGTAATAGAGGCTATGCTCTGAATAGACTGCATTATTTTAATAACATGACAAAAATTGGCACCCCTCGGTCTATTGTCCTACAGCTTAAGTCCTACAAATCTTATCTATCTAACCTTAATCTTATCTCTAGTAGTAGGCTCAATCGGAGGCTTAAATCAAACATCACTACGCAAAATCATAGCATTTTCATCCATTAACCACACTGGCTGAATACTCATAGCCCTTCTGCTGAGTGGCATAGCATGATCTCTCTACTTCTTATTTTACGCCTTACTTTCAATAATAGCAGTCACCCTTTTTGCAATAAACAAAATATTCCATATTAATCAAACTTTCTCTAATAAAATTATTGTAACAACAAAATTAGCTATTTTTACTAGTCTTTTATTTTTAGGGGGTCTTCCACCATTTTTAGGATTCTTACCTAAGTGAATCATCATTATAAAAACTGCCGAACAAATATCATTTATTATTCTCAGCCTAATAGTAATAACAGCACTAATTACTCTTTTCTACTATATGCGAATTGCCTATGCTGCTTTCATCATTAATCACTATAATCAAACATGAACATCTTTAATGAAAAAAGTCTAGAAACATCAATTAGATTGATATTCATTATTATTTCATTAAGAGGTATAATTATTTTACCCTTAACTGTCAACATCCTTTAAACAAAGACTTTAAGTTAAAAAAACTAATGGCCTTCAAAGCTATAAATAAAAGGCAACCTTTTAGGTCTTAGTATATATTAACTACTACTCCGGAATTGCAGTCCGACATCATAAATATTGACTATAAAACCTAATAGGAGGTTTATTAACCATAAATAGATTTACAATCTATCACCTAATAGTTCGGCCACCCTATTTAATTTTACTTGCAACGATGATTATTTTCTACAAATCATAATTGGCATAATTGCGATGACCAAATTTATAACGTAATTGTTACTGCTCATGCTTTCATTATGATTTTCTTCATAGTTATACCAATTATAATTGGAGGCTTTGGTAATTGGTTAGTGCCTTTAATACTAGGAGCACCTGATATGGCATTCCCTCGCCTAAACAACATAAGATTCTGATTATTACCACCTTCATTAACTCTACTATTAACAGGAAGAATTTAGAAAGTGGTGCAGGAACCGGATGAACTCTTTATCCCCCTCTCTCCAGTGCCATTGCTCAAGCCGGAGCCTCCGTTGACCTTTCTATTTTCTCCCTCCATTTAGCTGGTGTATCCTCAATTCTCGGGGCCGTAAATTTTATTACAACCGTAATTAACATACGAACTCCTGGAATAACTTTAGAACGAATACCATTATTCGTTTGATCTGTAGTAATCACTGCCGTACTAATTCTTCTATCTCTTCCTGTATTGGCAGGAGCTATTACAATACTCCTAACTGACCGAAATCTTAATACTTCCTTTTTTGATCCTTCAGGAGGGGGAGATCCAATTTTATACCAAGACCTATTTTGATTCTTTGGTCACCCTGAAGTTTACATTTTAATTCTTCCGGGATTTGGTATAATTTCACATATTGTAACCCAAGAAAGTGGTAAAAAGGAAGCATTTGGCGTTTTAGGAAGAATTTATGCAATACTGGCAATTGGATTCCTAGGATTTATTGTTTGGGCTCATCATATATTCACTGTTGGTATAGACGTTGATACTCGTGCTTATTTTACCGCAGCCACAATAATCATTGCTGTTCCTACAGGAATTAAGGTATTTAGATGAATTGCTACACTTCATGGAGCACAAATAACTTATTCACCCTCAATCTTATGAACTTTAGGCTTTATTTTCCTATTTACTGTTGGAGGCCTCACGGGAGTTGTATTACCAATTCATCCTTAGACATTGTTCTCCATGACACTTATTATGTAGTAGCACATTCTCATTATGTACTATCTATAGGTGCTGTATTTGCTATCATAGCAGGACTTATCCATTGATTCCCTCTATTCAGAGGAACAACAATAAATCCTACATGACTAAAAATTCAATTCCTAGTAATATTTATAGGAGTAAACATCACATTCTTCCCTCAACATTTCTTAGGTTTAAGTGGGATGCCTCGCCGGTATTCAGATTATCCAGATGCCTACACTACATGAAATATAGTATCAAGTATTGGCTCATTCCTTTCCTTTATCGCCGTACTAGTACTTGTAATTATTATGTGAGAAGCCTTTGCGAGAGCTCGACCAGTAGTCTTTTCGGATCAACAAACAACATCTTTAGAATGATTCCAGAACTTACCGCCAGCAGAACATAGTTATGCAGAACTTCCCTTACTAACAAACTTCTAAGGTGGCAGATAAGTGCATTGGGCCTAAGCCCCAAACATAAGAATAACCATCTTCTTTAGAAATGGCCATTTGAAATCAACTAGGACTTCAAGATGCAGCGTCCCCTGTAATAGAACAAGTAGTATTTTTTCATGATCATACAATACTCATTGTAACTATAATTACAGTTCTTGTAGGCAATTTACTAGCCTCTCTTCTACCAAACACAAATATTAACCGTAACTTATTAGAGGGCCAAACCCTAGAAACTATTTGATCAATTTTGCCTGCTATTACACTAATCTTTATCGCCCTCCCATCTTTACAACTCTTATACTTACTAGACGAAATTCACCAGCCAGCAATTACTCTTAAAACAATTGGGCATCAATGATACTGAAGCTATGAATATTCTGACTTCTCCTTAACAGAATTTGATTCTTACATAGTACCCATCAATGAAATAAGTCCTAATTCATTTCGTCTTCTAGATGTGGACAATCGCATCTTATTACCTATTAATATTGACATTCGTATCTTAATCACCGCTGCTGATGTTCTTCATTCATGAGCTATGTCCGCCTTTGGTATTAAAGCAGATGCCACTCCAGGACGTTTAAATCAAGTAGCAGCTAATATTACACGCACAGGCTTATTCTTCGGTCAATGTTCAGAAATTTGTGGTGCAAATCATAGTTTCATACCAATTGTTGTTGAGGCCTGCCCTCATTCAGTATTTATTAACTGAATAACAAAAATAATACAAGAACTTTCATTGGGTGGCTGAAAGTAAGCAATGGTCTCTTAAACCAAAAGATAGTAAAGTAACAATTACTCCTAATGGAAAAATTAGTTAAATTATAACGTAAGCATGTCAAGCTTAAATTACTACTTAATAGTAATTTTCTATTCCACAAATATCTCCCCTAAAATGACTCATCTTATTTATTATATTTTCCTTGTGCTACCTTTTATTTGCATCTATTATATATTTTAATTCAAATACACCTCATCCTTCCTTAGATAGCACTAACATTAAAAAAACAACCATAAACTGAAAGTGATAACAAATCTTTTTTCAACATTTGATCCCTCTACTTCAATTATAAACATATCATTTAACTGACTTAGAACAGTAATTGGACTTTTAATTATTCCAATCCCATTTTGATTCTTGCCAGGACGGCCAAACATTTTATGAAATAAAATTACCTTAACCCTTCATAAGGAATTCAAAACTATTCTTGGTCCTACTAGTCATCAAGGAAGAACCTTCCTATTCATTTCTTTATTCTCCTTCATCCTATTTAATAATTTTATAGGCTTATTCCCTTATGTATTTACCAGCTCTAGACATCTAACTTTTACATTAACTCTCGCCCTGCCCCTTTGAATAAGTTTCATAATCTACGGCTGAACTAATCACACTCAACATATATTTGCCCATCTCGTTCCTTCTGGAACTCCGGCCCCTCTCATACCCTTTATAGTATGCATTGAAATAATTAGTAACATCATTCGGCCTGGAACCCTAGCTGTTCGATTAATAGCAAATATAATTGCAGGGCATCTCCTCTTAACCTTACTAGGTAATACAGGCCCTTCTTTATCTCTTTCCATACTTTCATTACTAATAATTGGACAAATTACCCTCCTAATACTAGAATCTGCTGTCGCAGTAATTCAATCATATGTATTCGCCGTCCTAGTCACACTATATTCAAGAGAAGTTACTTATGTCAGCACCACAAAATCACCCTTACCACCTTGTTGATCAAAGCCCCTGACCAATTACTGGAGCTCTAGGGGCCTTAATTACAACCACAGGTCTCACTAAGTGATTTCATCAATATGATCCTTCCCTATTCTTCCTAGGCATACTAATTACATTATTAACCATAATTCAATGATGGCGGGATGTGACTCGAGAAGGAACATATCAAGGATTGCATACTATACAAGTTACATTAGGACTTCGGTGAGGCATAATCTTATTTATTATTTCTGAGGTATTCTTTTTCGTTTCATTTTTTTGGGCCTTCTTTCATAGTAGACTAGCACCAACAGTAGAAATTGGATCTTTCTGACCCCCAACAGGCATCGTTCCATTCAACCCAATGCATATTCCCTTACTCAACACTGCAATCCTACTCGCCTCAGGAGTCACTGTAACATGAGCTCATCACAGAATAATAGAAGGTAATCACACTCAAGCCACTCAAGGTCTACTACTTACAATCCTCCTTGGCTTATACTTTACTGCACTACAAGCATACAAGTATTATGAAGCCCCATTCACTATTGCAGACGCTGTTTATGACTCAACATTCTTTATAGCAACAGGCTTCCACGGTCTTCACGTTATCATTGGTTCTACATTCCTAGCCACTTGTTTATTACGTCACCTTTTATCACATTTTTCTCCTACACACCATTTTGGATTTGAAGCTGCTGCCTGATACTGACATTTTGTAGATGTAGTGTGACTATTCCTTTATATTTCTATTTATTGATGAGGAGGTTAGCCTATTTAATATATATAGTATATTTGACTTCCAATCAAAAAGATCATTTAAATGAAATAGGCAATTAATACAGTTTTAACAACTAATCTATTAACTATGATTATTTCCCTAATCGTTATACCCATTTCAACTCTTCTTTCCAAAAAAGTTATTAATGACCGAGAAAAAAATTCCCCCTTTGAATGTGGATTCGACCCTAAATCATCAGCCCGAATTCCTTTCTCATTACGATTCTTCCTTATTGCCGTAATCTTCCTCATCTTTGATGTAGAAATTGCCCTTCTACTCCCAATAACAATTACTATTAACAACACTAATACATTATCCTGATCTCTCGTTAGATTAACATTTTTAGTAATTTTCCTAGTGGGCCTTTATCATGAATGAAATCAAGGATCTCTAACATGAGCCGACTAATAAGATGGGATAATAGTTAAATATAATATTTGGTTTGCATCCAAAAAGTGTTGCTGTCAACTTATCTCATAAGTAGGAAGCAAACAATTGCACTCAGTTTCGACCTGAACCTTTGGTCTCTTGACCCCTGCTTGTTAGTTGAAGCCCAAAAGAGGCATTTCACTGTTAATGATACTACTGGGTATTCCATCACCCCAACTAAGGAGATGTGAATAATCAAGAAGAAGCTGCTAACTTTATCTTTAGCGGATTGTACCGTTAACATCTCTTAATATAAAATAATTATAACCCCCTTAGTATAAATATTACATTACCTTTTCAGGGTAAAAAAGAGAGTGCTCTTCTCAGGGAGTATATTTAGGGAACATAATTCTTCTTAGTATCTTCAATACTATGCTTTCAGTATAAGCTACCCAAATAGACAAATATAAAGAAGCAGAGGAAAATTGTAAAGATTAAAAAAATTAATAAATACATTTTAAATAAATTATCTTGTGAATGTTGAATTAACATTGAACCGTCCTTAAAACTAGTATACATGCCTTGAGCACCAAGACATTCTCTCCACCCTTGATCAATGTTATTATAATATGCACCCCCTACATATAAAGGTAATTTAATAATATAATTTGTTGATAAATAAGGTAAAAATCACATGCTTCCTATTATTGTAGAACTAAAATAAAATTTCATACACACTAAAGACTGTCCGATAGAATAGCTTGATAATAAAACACCAACCCACAAACCTACTACACTCACAAGTAGAGCACCTATTTTTAGATGTAAAGGTAGAACAACACAATTAACACCAGGAAAAATTAGTCAACTCAATGTCGCGCCTCCTAAAATTGCCATTACTACCAATCCTAATATTCCCTTACATATAACTCAACCTTCATTATCACTAATAGAATGAATATTAGTGCCCCCAAAGCCCCTACCCGTTAAATAAAATCTTAAACGTACTGAATAGCATACAGTTAGGCCTGTAGAAAAAAACAATAAGAAAAAACTGACTACATTAATTAAAGACAAAGAAGAAATTTCCAAAATTAAGTCCTTAGAATAAAATCCAGCTAAAAATGGTATCCCACATAAAGCTAAATTAGCTACATTTAAACAAGATAAAGTGAGTGGTATCTGACTTACAAGTGCTCCTATTCTACGAATATCTTGTGTATCACCTACACCATGAATAATTGCTCCCGCACATAAAAAAGTAATGCCTTAAATAAGGCATGTGTCAATAAACGAAAAAAAGGTAATACAGGAAATCCCATAGACAAAATTATTATTATAAGACCAAGCTGACTTAAAGTAGATAAAGCAATAATCTTCTTTAAGTCATATTCGTAATTAGCACCGATGCCGGCTATGAATATTGTCAATCCTGATAATAAAAGCAATACATCTCCCATATAAACACTCAATAAAACGTCTCTAAAACGAATTAACAAATAAACTCCAGCAGTTACAAGTGTAGAAGAGTGAACTAATGCTGATACTGGTGTAGGAGCAGCTATTGCTGCTGGCAGTCACGCACAAAAAGGAATTTGTGCACTTTTCGTTATTGCTGCTAAAATAATCAAACTAGAAATAATTACTATCTCATTTTTATTTAAAACTCTATGCAAATAAAAGACATAATTTCAACTTCCATAATTTAATATTCAAGCAATACCTAATAAAATTGCTACGTCTCCAATACGATTAGAAAGGGCAGTCAACATACCTGCATTATAAGACCGCACATTTTCATAGTAAATTACTAAACAGTATGATACTAATCCTAGCCCGTCCCAACCAAGTAGGATTCTAGTTAAATTAGAGGAAACAATTAATAAAACTATTGAAAGAACAAATATTAATACGAGCATAATAAACCGATTAAGGTATCGCTCGGATCCTATATATTGTTCACTGTAATAAATTACTATTCTAGAAATATAAAGTACAAATCTTATAAACATAAATGATATTCAGTCAAATAGAAGAGTTATAATAATTTTATGTCTATTAAAAGAAATAACTTCTCACTCAATAAATACACTATATCTATTGATTAAAAAACTCAAGCCTATTATGAATAAAAGAATACTTATTCTATTTAAAAAGGCAAATCTAGTCATACAAATTGAAAAAGGTCAAACCATGGCCTAAGGGCAATTAAACCTTCTTTAGTTCCACAAACTAAAATTTTATTCTAAACTACTCAAGCAACTACAACCATAAGAATCTCGGTCCTGCAAAAAAAATTAATAAATTTAAAGGCAACCAATGTAATATCAATAATAAATAATCTCGGGACCTTTTCGGGCATAATACAACGATATTTTCTGGAGAACGTTTAACGCACACCTAAATTTGTAACTTAAGACGCCCACACTTAAAATCACTGTGCAATTGAGAGAAAAGCTGTGTAATAGAGAAAAAAAAACTAAAAGTAACAGAAATAAATATGCTTAGCTTGTCTGAGTGAAAATACTGCTTCTTACACTGAATTAAAGGAACAAGAGCATTGGGAACAACGTGTCTTAGTTTTTTCTTCAAGACAATGTTAGTTTATATTATATGAGAATTTATATAATGACTTGTTTTTAGTTTTTAAAGAGAGAATTCATAGTTAACTAAATGTAAAGGATAGCCGTTATTTATTTCCTTGTTGTCTGTGAATCATGAAAGCTTTTAAACTGCAAAATTAAACATCTAATTGTTGCAAGTAAAAATACAATTTTGCCTTAATTGTTAAGTTTTTGTAATTCGGGCTTATTTCAGGCTCATTTGATTATCACATGGGGTCGGGCCTAAATGCTAAAACATATTTCTAACTCGGGTCGGACCTCATATTATTAATTCACGGGCCGGGGCCATGCAGACTACCTCATGGATACACTGTAAGCAGTGACGCTTTCCGACGGGGCGATCCCTTCACGCCTTCTGAAAGGAAAATTTCTCTTTTTGTTATTATTTTTTCATTGGTACGAACTGGCACAGTCAATATACAGCATTTACACTCAAATATCGTAGAAAATCCTCAGACCATTCCGCTCCTTGCAGATTGCAACACTGCAAAACATCATCGTCGCGGAGAAGGGAGTGGGGAAATGTAGGATTAGGTGCGCAACAGCTAGGCTGCAGCGGTCTGTTTACAAACTTTTTTACTTATAGCTGGCATTCCATCAGACCCACAAATAGCGTTGTCGTAGACTTCTCCATCTACCACTGCAAGCACCTCTGTCGGTTATGATGACACTCTCTTTCCAATATCTCGAATTTGTGCTATATTGTCATTGACATCACTTGTAGCAGAATCTTCATCAGTGTTATTCCCGTCGTTGGAGAAAATAATATCAATTGAGGTTCTTCCGGACGTCTTACCACTGCGAAAAGATCTTCCTTCTCACTATCGTCTAGTTCGTTCAGGATATTTAAGATCTCCTCCGCATCTAACGGTCTTTTAGAGCTTAAAAATAATTATAATAAAACTAGTATTTAGTAAGGTCAACGTACATATAACAATAATTGTTATTCATTACTACAGATGATATTTGGATGGCCGCGTGCTAGAAAGAAGTAACCACAAAAAGCAAATTTTTGAGTAATGGCGAGGTAAAGTTCAATTTAATGTGTAATCGCTAATGGAAGCGGCATACAAATACATGCAATTTATTGAAAAGCCAGTAAATTAGAGCCATGATTCGTGATTACATTGAAGAATCATTAAATCTGAACGGAAAGATTATATTATAACGATTTTCAAAAAGTGGAGTTACTCCGTTCTAGCCATTTAGAACTCCAATTAGAATGATCTTCTCCTGTGATCATTAGATGTTGATTTATGTGTCCTCTGTCAGGTTGCAGAATTGGAAGTTCATCAGGATTGGATAATCAGCCAGAACTTCCTTTGCAGTACAATCCTATCATGAGCATTCGCGAATTTACCTACAACTCTCCACAGTTGAAATCGAGACCTTACGATTTTAACAAACAACTTTCCAAATGCAAGGCCAGTGATCTACCTACTAAGACAACACTGCTGTGTATATAATATCTGCTGCCAATAGAGGCAATTAATAGTAGTTCACCTAATGTTGATTTTTTAAAATCTATATTCGTAATTATTTATTTCACTTGACAATATGGGGAACATATTCTTTAAAAGTCACATAAAATACATGGTATATATCCCAACCAGTCCCAAAATTATTATTACAATAAATCAATGGTTGTAATACATTGTTGTTTTACTGCGCAGTTAGGATATAAGAACTTTTATCCACATCCTGTTAGGAACGTAAATTAAAAACCACTAACTTTGTTTCTGAATCGTTTTTGTTTTAAAATTTTGAAAATATTGCAAAGTGTTCGAAGCACTGAATGGTGCCGCGGTGCACACTTTGAGAAGATGTATACTGAAGAAAATATTATGCTACTATTTAACACTAATCCATTTTTATTCTTTCCATGAAAACATATGTAATTGGAAATGTATATCGACTACAAAAGTTACTTTTTGTTCTAATGTTGACCAATGTATGATATTTCTTACATCAATTTTCAAAACGCTCGGCAATTAATTACTAGAATTCAAACATTTTTCCTTTATTTTATCCTTGAAAACCTATATTAACATTGGTTAACTATTTTTGAGAGTGCTCTAGAAAAAATAGTGACATTTTAGGAAAAATATGATGACATTACCAAAACTAAATTAGAACAGAACCGGTTGATCACAATAGCATATTCATACTTTTATTGCTTCATGCATTTCTTCAGATCTAGTTTCAGTGAATGTAGTGTAGAGAGGACAAAGAAATCAAAGTCAGAAAATATAGTATTTATCTATTGTTTCCTCTTTCGTAAACCCCTAGCAGCTAAATATAGATAGATAGATAGATAGATAGATAGATAGATAGATAGATAGATAGATAGATAGATAGATAGATAGATAGATATAGATATACATATTGCTAAGTTGGTAATCCAAGTGTGATAAGTTTATCCATCCCTCCCTTGGAAAGTGAGTTACAGGTAACATTGGATACGTAAGTAACGAAACAATTTACATTACAGATTTTTATTCTATGAAATGAGTAAGTTATTTTATTTAAATACTTATGATAAATGATTCCTTACAGGATAGGTGAGTAGTAGAAACTAGTTTTATTAAGTGTCCTACTCTTAGCTACATGTGCATACTATTCATTAAAATGAGAAGTAATAAAAGCTTAACACTACAACGCCCCAAGGGATCAATTTGATCATTTTGCGAAATTCATTTTTTCATATCTACAATATTTTAAGGTATTGAAAGGTGGCACTACCTGACTTTAGCTAAATTGTTGATGTCTCACAGAGAAAAAAATAATATTGTGGTTGGGCAATTTAATAATCTGATATCATCACCCGCAGGTCAGTGTTGCAAACTTCTAGAGAAATAACGTTAAGTATGTGTCACATTTAAACGCTTTTTGCACACACAGGGAGTGGGGTACACACTAGTTTAGCACACTTATTTAGATATTGGCCAGAACGGTTTAAACTGACACCACGTTTAGATGGGTCCGTTAAACAGTGTTGACATAACAGAAAAGACAAAAGTCGAGTTTGAATATGGTGCAATAACTCGAGAAAGGCCACAAGTACATTACGGTTTAAAATTTATAGGACAATTTGTTATGTCATAAGAAGAATTCTTACGTTTATTTGAAGTCGATAAGTCAGGTACTTACCGAGATATTCGGAATTTTGTAAAAGCTGAGAATTTTGCGCTGTAGAAGTTGGCAACGCTCTCTCAAATTCCAACTTTTTCCCTCAACGTTGAGGAATTCGTAAAGAAGTGGTTGAAACAAAATATAAACATTAATAAACACAGATACTATGAAAAAGAAACTTTTTTTCAGTACTTGAAATGACTAATTAAGAATAATTTACAGGATATGAAAATAACGGCGGAAGTAATAGGATTTCATATAACAAGATAATATAAAGACGTAGAAGACATGTAGGTACCCAGTAGCTACTTTCGTTGATGAAAATATTTATCCAGTTATAAGTTTGGGACACCAATATCAAAACAATCCAATACTCACTGTGTGCATTATGAGCATGTTACCAATTCCTGTTAACAGATACATGGAAAAAGTATTCAGCATGTCAGGAGTCACACATTATTAAAAAAATAAGTACAAAAGTATATTCCACTTCAAAATGAGAGAGTAGGAAAAGTGAATACCTTGAAAAACAGTACATGTATTCATAAAAGAACACGTCTGGTAACCCTACATATCAGTATGTGCAAATCTTTCAAACATATGATACATACCTTAGTAGCTCAATCCAGATTTGTCACAGTAAAGCAGCTTGACCTGTCGTATCGTTTAGTGGTGCGAATATTGGAATGTTTTGATCTTGGTGTCCCGAACTTATAAGAGGATAAATATTTTCACCGTGAGTAAGTAGCTACTAGGTACCTTGTCTTCTACGTCTTTGTATTATCTTGTCATATGAAGTCCTACTACTTCCTTACGTTTTTTTCATATCCAGTAAATTACGCTTAATTATTCATTTCCAGTACTGAAAAAAGTTTTTCATCGTATTTGTGTTTATAAATGTTTATATTTTAATTCAACCACTTCTTTACGAATTCCTCAACGTTGAGGGGAAAAGTGGAATTTTGAGACAGCGTTACCAACTTCTACAGCTCAAAATTCTCAGCTTTTACAAAATTCCGAATATCTCGGTAAGTACCTGATTTATCGACTTCAAATAAACGTGAGAATGCTTCTTATGACATAACAAATTGTCCTATAAATTTTAAACCGTAATGTACTTATGGAATTTCTCGAGTTATTGCACCATATTCAACTCGACTTTTTTCTTTTCTGTTTTGTCAACACTGTTTAACGGACCCATCTAAACTTGGTGTCAATTTAAACCGTTCTGGCCAATATTTAAATTATTGTGCAAAGCTAGTGTGTACCTCATTCCCTGTGTGTGCAAAAAGCGTTTAAATGTGACACATATTTAACGTTATTTCTCAAGAAGTTTGTAACACTGACCTGCAGGTGGCATATCTTTCGTCTTCCTTTTTAGTGTTTAATTCAATTACGAAATACAATTTAGGTCGTTCCATTTAAAAAAATCATAACTTTATATTGGGTTGGCAACACTGTTCATCCGGTGATGTCAAGTAATACGTCTACCAATGTGCCCCTTTGTGTAGTTGCTTCGTGCAAAGTTTCGCTTCTCTCTGTCTTTTGGTTTCTCCGTTATCAATTTTTGACATTATAAATGACGCACCCGGTATATATATATATATATATATATATATATATATATATATATATATATATATATATATAACTTGCTAATAAAACTTTACTGAAACTTGGTTTTGCTTTTCTACACAGTGAAGAAAAAAACCGAGTAGTGTTTGTTAGAAAAGTAGGTATGTACAAAAAGAAGCTAGGGATCAAATTGATCCCTACGGGCGATATAGGGGAAACTAATTTCCGGGCGTTCTAGTGTTAATGCTGTGTATGTATGTGTTGTACTTTTCGCTCCATCCAGAACGTATTTGAATGTATTAGTTTTGCAATTCTCTGACTAGTGTCTAGTGAACAACAGAATGATATGTATTAAGGCCGTGTTTCATTCAATAAATATATTTACATTAAGATAGAAATATCGATATTTATTAAAATAGTTACTTTGCAATATAGGTATATAACTATTACATATTATACACATAATTATAGAATATACATTTCTAAATAACTGCAAATTCTTTACAGCTGAAGGCGAATGTAAGTATTTTTTTTCAATATATTCTATTGGCAATTAGTATTATAAAACTAAAGGCTAATCTTAGTTAATTATGTGATATGTAATATAAACAACAACTACATTTTTTTATCTATTTCATACACTAGATTTAATGTGTAGTGTCCGACAGTAAAACAAGATAAATTTATAGAAAAATCATGCGACTCGTATAGGTATTTTAAAGTTGAATTTAAACATATATACAGTTTATCTATGTAAGTGGTACATTATTATCATGCCGTTAACTTCTATTAAAACTTTATGAATTTTGTCATTGCGTTCAATAAGCCATATACGGAATTAATTTGAGAATGCAAAATTAAGAATACTAAAATAGCTGCAATTAGCAACTTAACTTTTGTAGGATAGCATGTGTACAAGTTAATCTCTTAATCTTAACCCTGTTCAAATTATTTATTACTATAGGAATTAAGTTTACATATTATGATATGTGATTCGACTATTTGGGAAGCAGAGGCTCAATCCGGCTAGTTGGGAGAAATGAGGTACCCCTCTCGTTTCCCGCTATGGTGCCGCAGTGTTGCGGAAGCAACAGGAAACTAAATGTTGACTATCAGAGCATGGAGCAAGCAGCGTCACTGTTGGAGAGGGCATGTGGCACGTGCGAATTGTTTGAGTGTTGTCGACATGTTTTTCGACGCCAGTAAAACTCAAGATAAGTCATATAATAATGCACAGAATGCTGAAGTGGTAACTATGGTTTCAGAGTATCAGTTTCTCTACGATTTCGTGACTATAGTCAGTGAATTTTGAGTTGATTTCTCATGAGGCTATACACTACCACTGTAATTATATTATTTAAAACTATTTATTGTAATAAAACACATAATTCTGTGCTTAACTATTATACCGCCACCTGTTGTAGGTTAGGACATTTAATACAGTGTTACACAAACACAGTGTTATGATACGAGGGTAAGAACCGTGGTGCACGATCTCATTTGAGACTCGCCGTTCTAAGTGAGACTTCTTGCATTTATCTCATGCCTCCGTACCAGTGGTCCGGTTGACTTCCCGGGCTTAAATGCAAGTATGTTCTTAATTACTGAAGTTCATGAGCTGGATGGAGGAGAAGGGCAAGCTGTTTCTAAAAGATAATTAATATTCATGTAGCGGATGGTTATCTATAGAGCATTTTTCTAAGCGGAATAGTATAAAGTCCTATAACTCTTATACATCTTATGTAGTTTGTACCACATGCCGAACAAAAATACCATTTAAACAAACATGTACATACAAAAGTACATACACTACACACAACAGTAGCAACAACAACAACAATAAAAATCAACACAGTACTACAAAGAATTCTTCTTGCAAAAGATTTGGTGGAGGATACTTCAGCGTACAGAACTACGTTTTTAAAAATTAATACAAATCTGTGAAGTTCAAGTGTGAGTAGTAATATTTAACTCACACTGAGAGTTCATTTAGCGCGATATTTAACCACATTTACCACTAAGAACACTTTTCTGCATTTTTGTACATCATTTATAGATATTGCACATATCTAATATCATTCCTAGACATATTATGTTAAATACGCCACTTAAAAGTATTTTACACAGATAATTTTATCAAATATAACTTTATAGCCTCTGAACTATAAAGTAACTTACATTCCAAACTTAAAACTAATTATACAAACATACTTTATGTAATTCTTCTTTTCTCTGTTTGATTTTTTCTTCCCCTTTTCTCTTGTACTCGTATATTATTTCTTTTAACTTTGTTATTAATTATTCTTTTAAACTTATAATGTCCCAAGCAAGAGCATGTATCCTACATTCTAATACGTATATTTTATCATCGTTGGTGCTTAATTTTAAACCATAATAACCAAACGTTTTTAAAAAAACGAATTCTTTCACACTTTTTTAAATAATCAATATCTATTGGTTAGCAAATTTACGAAAATTAATTTTTTTAAAAAATAATGTGTCTCGTTTTTGTGACAGTTTAGGAACATATGATAAACCATACACTAGACAGTCACGTAACATAGTTTATTATCATGAATATTCTATTCCCCGTACATGCGTGGAATAAAAGGAATACTGTTTTGAATTCAATCCAATTCAATTAACTTTATGTATCGATACGGTTTGCAACCACCACATTTTACTTTTTGTTGTATTAAAGGACAGTAAAGGATCTAGGATGTGATCAAGTGAAGGGCTAAGCCATAGTTTCACGCTTTATCCAGTGTAAAGCAGGATTGAAATTCATTTTATCCCGTGTATATTTCAAGGTCAACGGACGGTTATACCCCCCATAGCCCCTTGGATCCTCGCCTATAAAAGGGACTATTTTTGGGTATAATCCAAACTTGCATTTTATACATCGTAATTTAGTACATTTTCTCTTCATCAATAAGATGATCTATTTTGTCATACCGAATTTCTATTGAAATTTCCTTAATGATTTTGGACGAACACTTTTTGATATTTCTATATTGGGTGAAGACAGCAAAGCTAATACTATACGTCGAGTGAAATCAAAGAAAGGCAAATTTTTATAGAAATTTCTGTAGAGTATCCACAGGCTGACAATAGCACATGTAATACCAAATCTGGCAAACGCCTATTACCACTTCTATGATCTGATTCGAATTCTATAGAAGCGAAGTTTATCAAAAAGATCGACTCCACCTATGTTCCAGTATTATTTCTCAATGATTTATTGTCTATAAAATCTGTGTGGACAATGTGGTCAATATAATTTTCAAGAATTTCACGAAATACATCTACATGGTTGATTTATATATCACGCCACTGAATGAACATAAAGGGCTTCAAAGTATTATATTTTCTTGGAAAACATTTGTTTTGACTCAAATGTTTTCTTTTCCAAACTCGAGCAGACAGCGTTGAGTTGCAACCGAAGGGATCTTAGCAGATGTCTGCAAACTTTTCTAACCATTAAGTCAGGGTTGACAGTACACAGAAACAAATCGTACATAAAAGTGAATTCAATCATGGACGGTGATTTTCCGCTTTCACATAAAATCATTAAGCGGCTCATTTCATTGCCATATCATAAGTCTATCAGATACACGACAATAGTGTAGGCTCTAAAGAACTAAGAGTTCAAAAGTATTAAGAAAATATATAGGCCTATAACAAAAACGAATCTCTTAACGGAACTATTGACTCACTTAGGGTACATATCTAAAAGCCTAATAAATAGACCAAACCAAATTTCTTTCGCCAATCTGGGTATCAATGTGCGTTCAAAAGCATAACACGTAGAATAGATCATACTTCTAGACAATAGAAAACCAGATATGTATTAATATTTTTTCGTCAGTCTATTTTTACATTTCCGTAGCGCCCTCTCTGAATTAAAAAACTTACTTCAAACTAAAACCACTTATCTGTTGCATGTATGAGTATCAATGTGCGCTCCATAGTGCATCAAGTAGAAAGGGTCATAGAATTGGAGCCATTATTTACATATACTTATTAATATTTCTTCGTGAATCTCATTCTATATCTCCGGTGACCCCACTTTCAATTAAAAAGTAAACGGCGTATTTCAAGGACAGAGCGCATATCTACCACATATATGAGTATCAAAATGCGCTCGATAGTGCATCAGGTAGAAAGGGCCTTAGCGTCGTAGCCATAATTTACATAAAGTTATTTACCTTTCCTCGTGAATCTCATTCTATATCTCCGGTGACCCCCCTTTTAATTAAATAGTAAACAACGTATTTCAAGAAGAGATCGCATATCGACCATACATATGAGTATCTAAGTGCGCTCGATTGTCCATCAGGTAGAAAGGGTCATAGAATCGTAGTCATTATTTACATATATTTATTAACATTTCTTCGTGAATCTCATTCTACATCTCCGGTGACCCCCCTTCGAATTAAGAACTAATAGACTTATTTCAAGGACAAAGCGGATATCCACCATATATATGAGCGTCAAAGTACGCTCAATAGTGCATCAGGTAGAAAGGGTCATAGAATTGTAGCCATAATTTACATATATTTATTAAGATTTCTTTGTGAATCTCATTATATGTCTCCGGTGACCCCCCTTTAAATTAAAAACTAATAGACTTATTTGAAAGACAGAGCGAATATATACCATATAGATGAGTGTCAGAGTGCGCTCGATAGTGCATCAGGTAGAAAGTGTCATAGAATCGTAACCATAACTTACATATATTTATTAACCTTTCTACGTGAATCTCATTCTACATCTCCGGTGACCCCCCTTCGAATTAAGATCTAATTGCTTTATTACAAGGAGAGAGCGTATATCTACCATATACATGAGCGTCAAAGTACACTCGATAGTGCATTAGGCAGAGAGGGTCATAGAATTGTAGCCATAATTTACATATATTTATTAACATTTTTTCGTGGATTTCATTCTATATCTCTGGTGACCCACCTTCGATTTGGTAACCAATACACTTGTTTCAAGGATAGAACGCATATCTACCATATATATGAGTATCGAAGTCCGCTCGATAGAGCATCTGGTAGAAAGGGTCATAGAATCATGGCCATAATTTACACATATTTATTAACATTTCTTCGTGAATCTCATTCTATATCTCCGGTGACCCCCTTCGAATTAAGATCTAATTTTCTTTATTACAAGGACAAATAGTATATCTAGCATATATATGAGTATCAAAGTGCGCTCAATTGCGCATCAGGTAGAAACAGTCATAGAATCGTAGCCATAATTTACATATATTTATTAACATTCCTTCCTGAATCTAATTCTATATCTCCGGTGACCCCCTTTCAATTACAAAATAAACGTCGTATTTCAAGGACAGAGGGCATATCTACTATATATATGAGAATAAAAATGCGCTCGATAGTGCATCAAGTAGAAATGGTCATAGAAAATTAGCCATAATTTACATACATTTATTAACATTTCTTCGTGAATCCCATTCAATATATCTGGTGACCCCCCTTCGATTTAAGAACTAATGGACTTCTTTCAAGGAGAGAGCGCATATCTACCATATATATGAGTATGAAAGTTCGCTCGATAGTACATCCGGTAGAAAGGGCTATAGAATCGTGGTCATATTTTGCGTATAGGTATTAAGATTTCTTCGTGAATCTAGTTCTATTACTTTAGTTCTTTTCGCAGTCGATTCTCCTCTTACTTTCTTCATTCCACCATTTCATTCATTTGTCATCATCTTCGTTTCCTTTAGTGTAACCCGCATAAGCGTAAAGATTTCATTTCATTTTTACTTTTCGAACTACTCCAGAAGTAATGATTCATTCATTCAAATCGAGGCCTATTTTTTCACAATGTTGAATTATTCCAATTCCTTGGTTTTCCAACTTGATTCTTTTCTACAACCAATGATTTGTTCTCTGCATAGAACCCATTGATGTCAATAAATTGAATAAATCTGAGTTTAAGTATGATTCTCCAGGGTGAGTCTTCCTTTTATTTAAAGTAATGAAACTACAATTAGTAATGATGTTATTGCAAGGTTTTTTTTCGGTTGGAAGTTGGATGGTAATAATTAGAAATGGAAGCGTACAAGGAGAGAATGTCATATTTGAAGACATGTGTATAAGATTCGTTTTTTCCTGAGGTGGCTTGTGAGAGAAATCATATTGGTGAAAATTGAAGTTCTCTCGTTTAAATCTAAAAGAAGAAAACTTTCTTAATGTGTTAATTGTTGTATACAACAACTAAAAGGGGTAATATTTATTTCCTTATCTTCAAGGGAGGAAACTGATTTTTACCAGTATAACTTCATTGCTTTTGCATAAAACAAGAACAAAGTTGATAGTGTTTGTTCCTTTTAGGTGGATATTCTGTTTATAAAAGTTGTTATTTGAAATATACGTTGAACCTATTAAAGGAGACAGTTTGTTTTACGTGACTGAAAGTATTATAAAAGTAAATCGTGTGGCTTTCTGTCATTTTCATTCCTAATGTTATTCAGTTATAAATACCAGCAACTACAAAATAAATCCCATGGATCTTAAATCCCTTTGATTATCATGGACTCACACCACGTCTCATATAGGCCCGCTGCTGAATGGGACGTTAAACTCAAAATCAACTCAAAAATTTCTTTATTTTATGTTGCCTATATTTTCCAATTTAAACAGACAGATGCAGGATTACGATCCCAGATGTTAATATTACGCACAAATATTACTGTATTTTTGAAAACCATTATTAATTATTATATAGAATCTGAGCACATACAAAGTCCATGATTTAAAAGGGCGGACCTTCAAAACCCTAGTATCTTCTTGCTTCTAAATCAAATGTATTTTGGGGAGAGGGTACAAGCTTTCCTACTGTCCATAAATCTCCTGACACAAGAGATAGACTTTTCAAAACAAGAGACCTTTAAGTAGACTAATATGTCAGACTAATTCTTTAAAGATATAATTTTGAAGACTTTGAGATTTTGAAATATTAGATTCCACAAAAATTGTAATTTTAAATCCATTATTACTCTTTCAACAGCAGTTCCAATTAATATGGATGAAGCCAGGGTCATACTGCAACCCAGAGGCCCACCGGGAGGATCTTTCTAAGGGGTCTATGCACATGTGTGTACTGATCCTCCCCAACATATACGTACTGCATACTACTAGTACGCACAACACAAAGCAAATGTATAGTATATTGTACTTATTTCACACAGCCAAGACCATGGATCCACATAATGCATTTCACACTGAACCACACAGTCTCTAGGAAAATCCTACTTAGGTAAATCCTTTTAAAGTGAGGTACAAATAAATGAATTTAGTTAGTTCCTTTAAGTATTTTTGGAGGAACGAAAAGAAACCTGACTTAAATTTGCATTTGCACAAGGCCCCTTATGATGCCCGTAACACGCTTTCTAAAATACAGTGTGAGCACAAAAAGGAGACCCAGGTTTCAAATTAGTATAAATTTAATATGCGAAGGAATATTTTTCTGAAATTTTGAACAGTGATACAAAACTCAAAAAGTTTTTGTAGCAATAATTGAAATCAGAAACACTCGATGTGCGCGCCACCTGTAACGCGGGAAACATCGAGGTGGTAATCTAGCTCCAACCATACGTTGTGAAGCATATCCGGTGTGATGGAGTTGACAGCATCACTGATGCGTTCTTGGAGATCGTTCAGAGTTGCGGGTAGTGGAGGTGCATACACTTTGTCCTTCACAAATCCCCACAAAAAGAAGTCACAAGCAGTGAGGTCAGGTGATCTTGGAGGCCACTTGCAAAGAACTTGATCATTGACTCCAGAGCGCCCTAATCATCGGTTTGGGAGGTTCTCATTTAGAAACCTGCGTACAGCACAATGCCAGTGTGGCGGCGCTCCATCTTGTTGTAGAACGAAGTCGTCTATCTCTGCATTACTAAGTTGCGGAATCAACCAGTTACGTAGCAATGCTAAGTAACTTTCACCTGTAATTGTTTGTTCCTGAAAGAAGAACGGGCCGTGCACCCAACGCTCTGATACCGAACAAAAAAAAAAAACATTGACTTTCGGTGAGTCACGTTCCACATTTACAGTTGCATGAGGATTCTGGGTTTCCCATATCCCTACATTGTGTCTATTCACCTTTCCACTTAAGTGAAATGTCGCCTCATCGCTGAAAATGGTCTTCGTCAGAAAGATTTCGTCGTCCTCCATGAAATTTTGCATAGTCTAAGAGAACTCAGGGCGCTTTGCCTTGTTTTGTAGGTATAACTTCTGAACCAACTGCAGTCGGTACGGGTAACACCGTAAACGCTTGCGTAATATCTTACTTAGTGTTGTTTCTGGCATATGCAACTCTCTGTTAGCTTTACGTGTAGACTTCTGTGGGCTGTGTACGAAGGCTGCTCTTACGCGCTCCACAGTTTCCTCGGAGACTGGACGTAACCCTGATGTCCTTTTCTTTGATCACAAATGCACTCCGTCTCAATAAACGTTCTATGCCACTTCACAATGGAATTGTGTGTGGGTGGATAAGCATTAAATTGTCGTTTGAAATCACGCTGCACTCTCACAAAACTGCTTGTTTCTGCAAATTGTAAAACGCACCAGCTTCGTTGCTGTGGGGTGAACGCCATTTTCGATGTTACTGCCCTCTAGCTTCTCTGGTCAGAACTAGGATTCTGACAAGATAGATGGGAAAATACTTTGAATTTACTGAGCTGTGTACAAAATGTCATGTAAATATTCAATTAAATGTTAATTATATGGCACTTTAAATCAGGTACTGTTTCTGTGCTCACGCTGTACATTAGAATGCTACTTACATGCAACATTGTGATTCCTTCTGTGATTTGAGTTTCTTGCTTCAGGACTCCGTGAAAAAGAGGACCCCCCAAAATTTTAAAATTTACTGAAAACATTTGCCCTATAAAAATTTAAAAAATATGAATCTCTCCTATATAATTCAGGCCCGTTTGAACATGTCGAGAGAGGGCCCCTTGTATTTTTCCTTCAGGGCACCCAATGGTCTTAATCTGGCCCTGTATACTTTCTGTCTGGAAAACAACGGTGCTGTAAAATGTAAATTATTATTTAGTTTCAAGTTATGGCAACATTTGAGATTTCAATTTAGCCCAATTCTTCCATATTAGAAAAAAAATAAAGCAGAGTGGGCAATTAGGAACCTTTTAAGGGTTGAAAATGAAATGAAATGAAATCTTTGAGTTTTACGTCCCACGCTTATGCCGGTTAGGCTAAAGGAGACGGTGCTGATGAGGAATGAGTGAAATGGTGGAATGAGGAAAGTGGGGGGAAACGGGAGAACACCGAGGAAACCCACTCACACGGTGTTTGTCCACCACAAAGTTCACTTTGCTGGGGCTGGGATCGAACCCGGGACCCCAAGCACCAGAGATAGGCGCTCTACCACAAAGCCACCGCGGCCTCTATCTTTCAAGGGTTGAATTACGAAAAATGTGAAAGGCTGTTTCAACAATATCGTGCGCTAGCAATGCTGTTCTGGGATTAGATGACTGTATTGCCGGTACTCGACGTGTTATCGTCCTCCGTTCCGTTACTCCTGTGTGTGAGGAGCAATGTTGAATTCAGACATTTTCACCCGAGGGGGAATGTGAACCCCTCGGGGGAAGGTTGTTTTTCTGTATTTTTGCAAGAAAGCAGCTTATTTAACAATTCCATTCACATGCACATCTTAGCTAATATTGAGACTAATTGCTGATTAATATTCAATGTGAGATTATAATGTTTTAAACAAATCCTTTAATTTTATCTAAAACATTAAATAAAGACTGGCAAATATATTTTACGAGACTAAACTTTAACTGCTATTTACAGTAGCTATTTTGGTTATTTTTTCCCTATATTCAGTAGTTACTGTTTGTTACTAATGTAGAAGTTTTTAAAAACATTTAAATTAACTCAAATATTTTTTGTCCTAAAACAAACATACATAGGAATATCTTAACAAAAAGTAATCATTTTTTTCTCACACTTCTGATTCTAAATCAAGTATATTACTCTTGGTTTTTTCACTGCATGCACATCAACAGTTTAGTTTACGAAATCTTCAGTAGGATTAGTGCCGTGTCGTGAAAAATCAGCGCTTGGGGCGAGACTATACGACGGCACCCCCGTACATATGAGTGAGGTCGACAGACCAGCTGCGAAAGGTGAGAAAATTTTAAAAAGTAAACCCTGCTTTTCCTTGATTTTGAGCACTTTTAGTACTTTTTTCCTTTCATTTTATATATGTGCACATGAGTTTCATTCCTCTGTTTTTTCTTTCCTTCTTTTCTTTTCTTTTTCCCTCCCGAATCGTGCGCCCCTTACTTCGGTGCCCGGAGCCGTCGCCCCGCTTGCCCCTCCTTCGTCACCTTCAATAGTAATCTTTCACTTATATACTACTATTATATTCATAAATTCTATATAAATCTCTAACCCAGTAGGGATAACTGTTCTTTCCCGATCACTCTAAATGACACCCTCTGAATCTCACCCTTTAACTGACTTATTTTTACTTAAATCTTCATCCCGGCGAAATTAAAATACCGTTAATTTTACAGTAATTATGTGATATCTTCAAATAGATAAAAGATAATCGAAATGTGGAACAAGAGCGCCCTAGACAATATTATTTTACATGAGAAACCGTTATAACGACTCACTTATCTGCTTTTGATTTCAAGTCATTTTGAAAATCGGCATTTATTTTCGCATTTCTAAACAGCTGAAAACGGAAAGCCAGTAGGGACTTGTGATAACGGTACCTCACGCAAAATAATATTGTCTCGGGCGCTCTTTTTCCATATTTCAATTATCTTTTATCTATTTGAAGATATCACATAATTACTGTAAAATTAGCTGTATTTTAATTTCGCCGGGATGAAGACTCTTAAAAAAAGGTGTGTTTACTTTAACAATCGTAAAACACATTTACGTCTGTTACTTCCGATGTGAGAAATGGGATTTAGGCGCTCTATTTCAAATAATGCAAGAGCTGTACATTTTCAAGAAATGGAGTCTGCTGACATCAGAGATCATATAGAATGATCGAAAGATCTTCCCTATTTTCCCTTTCCTATCTCAATCTGTGCTAGTGCTACCTACTAATATATAATATAGGGCGAGAGTACCTACTAAAATTCAAACATTTCTTCAACAGTTGACAATTTCATGATCTGCCAAACTCGGACATAGCGTTAGGAAATACAGGTTTTAGTGACTATTTTATTGACTACCTTAGATGTTGCATGTTTATTATTTATATAGAATGAGTCTGCGTCATTTATATATATATTGAGAGATCGGATTTCGTCTGCACGTGCACGGAAAGAAAAACAAATAATTGGGTGAAGTAATTTCTACATTTTGTGACTGAAATTTTGGGAGTTTCTCCGGGGTGGTATAAATTTTCTTCGGGGGACTACCCCCGGGCTAGCCCCTGAATTCATCCCTGGTGAGGAGTGCGTGACGTGTGCTTTTTTTTGTACATATAGGTCTGCATCTACTTAGGATGCAGGCGGAGGCCCACTAAAGAAATTCACCTTCCAGGCCCACCGGGAAATTTCCCGGTTTCCCGCCTGGCCAGTACGGCCCTGGATGAAACCGAAACAATTTCAACAGATTGATCTAAGGGGCGATTCTTACGAAACAGTAACATTATGCTTGAAAACAGCACAAGATTCTTAGAATAGTATTAAAAACAAATATTACGATAACTCTAAACCAGTATTTTCTCTTCTATCTAAAATCGTTTGATGCATTTTAATCCTTCCTCGCTCAAGTCCAGTGGTGGAACGTGCATTTTTTTTTTTTACAGGCAGCTTAATGAAAACTAAAATGTGGGAAAATAATAACTACATATCAAGATATTATTTTCGCGTCTACCTACAAGTTGAAGAGAAAAAGGGTAAAAGTTGACATGTACGGTAGTCGGGAAAAGGAGAAGAATTAAATAAATAGCAATAATAATAAAAAGAATGCGTACTTTTAAATAATATTTGTATTTAGTTTGTAATAAACACAAAGTTTTTAAAATTACATTATCTGTTTATTACAAAATAATACAAATACTATTTAAAAAGTAGTAAATAAGGAACCAAGACAACATGATTAGTCACCAACTACCGTTGAGTTCATTTTTCTAATCCCTGCTTTTACTTAGATTTTTGGGTAATTCATATTCTGGTCACACTGTAATTCCTATGGATGGCAACGCTAAAAATTCTTTTGTTGTCGTTGTTGTTGATTTGGGGCTTAACGTCCCGTTCAGCAGCGAGGCTATATGAGACCTGGACCCTACTGATTAACGTGAAATCCGAACCACATGATAAACATTCTTTTGATTCGTATTTTCGGGTGTACCTACGTAAAATATCATTATCTATTACATTTCATTAGTTACATTTCTCTGTTTTTACTTATGAAAACCGGGCAAAATAAACATAGCGTGTGTATCATTTTTAGTAATCTGCCTCCTTAAGTTAAAAATGTCACTAAATTTCTGTTCTGAAACGATTGATTCCATGAAGAAAATCTAAGAAGGAAACTTTTTTGTGTAAAGTTTTATAAATTTTTATTCCTAAAACTATTTCCTTTTAAAAAAAATACACTGTAGGTAACTTTTGAGATAATTACAAAAACATAGTATTCCTCTTCTCCCTCTCAGAACCAGAAAACCCATTTCTCAAATTAGGGATACCTTTCAAGATATGCTCAAGAAATCAAAGAAATGCAGGTTAGTAGGATTTCCTTCAACATAAAAGTTTAATTTCATTGGGCTAACAGTTGTAGTCACATTTTTGACATAAGGTTGTATTCTAACCAATAGACCAGCAAAATATACTTATGAAACAAATTACGGAAAGTAAATAATTATGGAAGATTATTACAATTTTAATACGAGGATAAGTCAACGGTACCAATCTGCTTGTATTCCATTTCTGAAAAAATAGAACTTCAACATCTTTGTTTAAATTTAAAACTAAGCAACTCTGAAAGTAATAAATAGTTATTTGAAATAGAAACTGGGATGTAAGTCTTGCTTCCATGAAGCTCCCAAATTGATGCATTATTAAGCGCATATTGATACTCATATACATTAAAGAATTTGCAATAACTCAGTTAGTTGTGTTTCCTGACAGTGGTCACCACAAATACAAGAAACAATTCGTCAAGAAATGTTCTTAAATTCCTGTAAAATATAAGGTTCTTACAACTTATTTTATAACATAAGTTGTTGACCAAGGCTGATTTTCATGTACGCCCTACACTGGCATGTTGTATATAGAATAAAACACTTATTTTGTTGCTTGAGGGACTGTCAATTATACCTAGGTAGAACATTAGCGTCATTAACAACACTAGTTCATAATGAAAGAGATTCGAAACAGAATCTCAAATATATGTATATTCTCTCAAGAATTCCATGACATGAGCGCAATTTGATACTCATATATGTGGTAGGCATGTGCTCTGTCTTTAAAATACGTACTTTCGTTTTTAATTTGAAGGCATTCACTGGAGATATAGAATGAGATTCACGAAGAAATGTGAATACCTATATATAAATTATGGCTACGATTCTATGACTCTTTCTACCTGATGCACTATCGAGCGCACTTTGATACTCATTTATATGGTAGATATACGCCCTCTCCTTCAAATACACCGTTAACTTTTTAATTCAAGGGGGTCACCGGAGATATAGAATGAGATTTACTTAGAAATGTTAATAAATATATGTAAGTTATGGCTACGATTCTATGACCATTACTACCTGATGCACTATCAAGTGCACTTTGATACTCATATATATATGGTAGATATGGGCTCTGTCTTTGAATTAAGGCTTTTAGTTCTTAATTAGAAGGGGGTCACTGAGGATATAGAATGAGATTTACGAAGAAATGTTAACAAATATATTTAAATTATGACTTGGAATCTATGACTCTTTCTACCTGATACACTGTCGAGGGCACTTTGATACTCATATATATTATAGATATGCGTTCTGTCCTTGAAATAAGTTTATTAGTTATTAATTCGAAGGGGGTCACCGGAGATTCACGAGATAGAACGAGATTCACGAAGAAATGTTAATAACTATGTATAAATTATGGCTACGATTCTATGACTTTCTACCTGATGCGCTATCGAGCGCACTTTGATACTCACATATATGATAGACATGCGCTCTGTCCTTGAAATAAGTCTATTAGTAGTTCTAAATTCGAAAGGAGGTCACCTTAGATATAGAATGAGATTCACGAAGAAATGTTAATAATTATGTGTAAATTAGACTACGATTCTATGACCATTTCTACCTGGTGCGCTATCTAGCGCACCCTGATACTCATATATATGGTAGATATGCGTTCTGGCCTTGAACTAAGGCTATTATTTCTTAATTCGAAGGGGGGTCACCGGAGATATAGAAAGAGATTCACGAAGAAATGTTAACAAATATATTTAAATTATGACTAGGATTCTATGACTCTTTCTACCTGATACACTGTCGAACGCACTTTGATACTCATATATATGATAGATATGCGTCCTGTTCTTGAAATAGGTCTATTAATTCTTAATTCGACGGAGGGTTCACCGGAGATATAGAATGAGATTCACGAATAAATGTAATAACTTTGTGTAAATTGTGGCTACGATTCTATGACTCTTTGTACCTGATGCACTATCGAGCGCACTTTAATACTAATATATATGGTAGATGTACGCTCTGTCCTTGAAATACGCCGTTTACCTTTTAATTCAAAGGAGGTCACCGGAGATATAGAATGAGATTCACGAAGAAATGTTAATAACTTTATGTAAATTACGGTTACGATTCTATGAGTCTTTCTACCTGATGCACTATCGGGCGCACTTTGATACTCGTATATATGGTAGATATACGCTCTGTCCTTGAAACAAGTCTATTAGTTCTTAATTCGAAGGGAGGTCACCGGAGATATAGAGTGAGATCCACGAAGAAATGCCAATAAATATATATAAATTTTGACTAGGATTCTATGACTCTTTCTCACTGACGCACTATCCAGTGCACTTTGATACTCATGTATATGTGTGATTGATGCTGACATTGATATTAAGATTTGTGAAAGAGCTTTTTCTGTCTACATGTAAGTTTATTCGGCTAAGTATTCTAAGGTAATCAACAGTGATGTTTATAGAATTTTTATTCTTTGACTTTTTAAATTATAGTTCTGAATGTTTTTGAACTGTCAGTCAAAGATCCTACACTATTGTAGTGTATCTGATAGGCTAGTGATTAGTTATGAAATAAGTCGCTTTATGATTTTATGTGAGAGCAGGAAGGCACTGCCCATGATTGAGTTCGTTTGTATGTAAGTTTTTTTGGTTAGAAAAGTTTGCAGATATCTGCTAAGATCCCTTCGGTTGAGTTGCAACATGATGTCCTTTCGGGCCGCTACTCTGTTAATTAGCTGGTATTCCATCAGACCCAGTAATAGCGTTGTCGTAGTTTTCTCTACCTACCGCCGCAAGCACCTCTATCGGTGATGATGACACTCTCTTTCCAATATCTCGAATTTGTGCTATATTGTCATCGACATCACTTACAGCAGCAACTTGATCAGTGTCATTCCCGTCATTGGAGGAAATAAAATCAATTGAAGTCTATCCGAACGTCTTACCTCTGCGAAAAGTCTTCTTTCTCACTGTCGTCTACTTCGTTCACCATATTTAACATCTCCTCTGCATCTAACGGTCTTTTAGAGCTGAATAATAATAATAATAAAACTAGTATTTAATAAGGTCAACGTGCAGATAACATTATTTGTTATTCATTACTTCAGAAGATATTGGGATGGCCACATACTAGAACGAAGTAACCACCAAAAGCAGATTTTTGAGTAATAGCGAGGCAAAGTTTAATTTAATGTATAATCGCTATTGGAAGTGGCATACAAACGCATGCAATGTGTTGACAAACCGGTAAAGTAGAGCTATGATTCGTAATTACATTAAAGAAACATTATTTTTGAACGTAAATATGATATTATAATGCTTTACAAAAACTGTAGTTATTCCGTTCTAGCCATTTAGATCTACATTTAGAATGATGTTCTCCTGTGATCATTAGATGTTGATTTATATGTCCCTTGTCAGGTTGCAGAATTGGATGTTCATCAGGATTGGATAATCAGCCAGAGTTTTCTTTGAAGTACAATCCTATCATGAGTATTCGCAAATTTACCTACAACTCTACACAGTTGAATTCGAGACCTTACGGTTCAAAACACAACTTTTGAAAAGCAAGGCCAATGATCTACCTACTAAGACAATATTGCTGTGTATGTAATATCTGCTGGCAATAGAGGCAGTTAATAATAATTAACCTAATGTTGAAATTTTTAAAATCTTTATTCGTAATCGTTTAATGTACTTAGGAATTTTGTGGTACACATTATTTAAAATCACATAAAATACATGGTATATATCCCACCCAATCGTAAAATTATTAATACAATAAAGCAATGGTTCCAATACTTTGTTGTTTTACAGCACAGTTAGCATATAAGAACTTTTACCCACATCCTCTTAGAAGCATAAATTATAAACCACTAAGTTTGTTTCTAAATCGTTTTCATTTTAAAATTTTGAAAAATATTGCAAAGTGTTCGAAGTACTGAACTGTGCCGCGGTGCACACTTTGAGATGTATAGTGAAGAAAATATTTCTATTTAACACTAATCCATTTATTCTTTCCATGAAAACATATGTAATTGGAAATGTATATCGACTACAAAAGTTACTTTTTGTTCTTCTTGTTCTTTTTGTTCTTGATATTTCATACATCAATTTTCGAAACTCTATAGCTGGACAATTAATTACTAGAATTCAAACAATTTTCTCCTACTTTATCCTTGAAAACCTGTATAAACTTTGGTTAACAAATTTTGTGTGTGTTCTAGAAAAAATACTGACATTTTAGGAAAAATATGATGACATTACCAAAACTAAATTAGAATAGAACCTGTTGATCACAATAGCATATTCATACTTTTATTGCTTCACGCATTTCTTCAGATCAACATTTAGTGAAAATAGTGTATGGAGGACCAATGATATCAAAATCAGAAAATTTAGAATTTATCTATTGTTTCGTCCTTTTTAGACCCCTAAAAGCTAAAAACAGATACATAGGTAGATAGATAAATAGATAGACAGAGCTCAGTTCGTATATATATAGCTCAGTTCGTAACCCAAGTGTGATAAATTTAACCATGCCTCCCTTGGAGAGTATTGTAGAGGTAACTCTGAATATGTAAGTAACGAAACAATTTTCATTACAGATTTTTATTCTATGGAATGTATAAGTCAATTTTATTCAAATACTTCTGATAAGTGATTTGTTACAGAATAGGTGAGTAGTAGCTTCCTCAGACCTGGGGTATCATATGTGATACGTTGGATTTTGCGTCGTGTTTTGAAACGTGCTCAACGAAGAATGTTGTGCATGTGGTACCACCAACTATACGGCGTGCGCTATGTGATCGGAAATTGTTTTGTTGGTTTTCTGCGGTTGTGAGCCCTGCAAGGGTCTTAGGAATGGCAGGACACACGTGAGGAGTTCTCGTGTTAAGTTTCACTTATTTCATAATTTGTTGTTGATATTACTGAATAATATTTACGATCTATAGTCTTACAAGAAGTGCCATGTGTTTTTATGAAATGCCATTAAAGTTATTACATCATATTAGTAACAAATGGTGAAGGTATAGAATATGACACCTTAGGTCACAACCGATACGTATGTAGTTACAGGAGGGTGTTTTGTAGTTACTAATGTAGTTACAGAATCCAACTGAGTATTTAGTAGATACTTCGGGTATTACTTTTTTTGATGACGTAGTATACGGACATTCGAGGTGTCCGGGATTTTGGGAAGTTTTTTTCAATATAGCGCCACAAGAGATCAAAACTGTAATTGGTTGTTCTATTGCAATGAACCTATTCGGAATACCAAGAACGAGAATGTTATGGGGTAGAAGAACTAATATACCGTTCGTTTCAGACAATATTAGCAGAGACAGTTTTCTCCAGCTCATAAAAAGTCTCGAAGTTGTGGACGATGATTCAGTTACACCTTATCAACGTAAAGAGGACAGGTTCTGGTAAAAACGCCCAGTGGTGTTACAAATTGCGAATACGTGTAGAGGAAACACAAGATCTAAGCAGGTTTCGATTGACTAACAAAAGATTCCTTTTCATTGTAATGTAGCTATGAAACAATACATAAGAGGAAAGCCTAACCCAGTAGGACAAAAAGTATTTGTTGTCTGTCACAGAATGGTTTGTCCTTCCATATGTACTAGTACGAAGGAAAGGAAGTAACATTGTTTCTAATATTGTACAAAATCCAGAGACACTTGATGTTGGTAGGCATGTCGTTCTAAAATTGTGTGACAGTTTAGCAGATAGCACAATTATACACCAAACAATAATTTACATCTATGCCTTTATTGGACATGTTAACTGACCGAAATATTCTGGCAACAGGAACAATAATGAAATCTCGCATTCCAAGATATGTGCATTTGAAAACCGACTCGCAAGTAAAATCGGGGGGTAGAGGCAGCAACGATCACGTGGTTGGAAACGAAAATAAGGTAGTAGTAGTAAAATGGTTCGACAATAGATCTGTGCTCTTTGCTTCTTCGAATATCGAAATGAATCCTGTGGATGAATGTCGCTATTGATGTACAAAGAAGAACGATTAGTATGTGCAGGTCCCAAGACCAGCAATTGTCAGAAAACACAACTTTCATATGGGCGGTGTTTATATGTTAGATCTTGTAATTTCAAGTATCGCATCAAACCAAGGACGAAAAATGGGCTGTAAGATGTACTTTTCACTTCGTTGGTTTTGTGGCAGAAGCAACGTGGATTGAATACTGTGAAGATGCTAAATGTCAAGAAAAGACATTCTTGATTACTATGATTTTAAATTATCAATTCCACAAGATGTGATGTTTGATACGGATTTTGCCGCTGCAGCAAGTTTAATAGAGGATTCCACTGGTGAAGAAAATGTTAGAGGGAAACGAAAACCAGAGGAAATTCTTTCTATCCTTCCGAAAGCAAGAACACGTCATGCTGAACATAAGAAAGGATATAATTCCGAAACACAGGCTAGTAAGTCAAAATGCAAGATGGAAAATTGCAGGGGTTTAACATTAATACGATGCTCCTCTTGTCACATATACCTCTATTTTACCAGCGGTAGAAATTGTTTTGCTGTATTTAACAAAACGGGAAAACAACATACGAAGATAACTTGAAATTATAACTAAAACAACAGTTAAAAATATTCAGTGTAACTTTTTAGAAATAAGAAAACTGTTTACTTTTCTGGATTTATTATTGGAATACTATTAAAATAAATGTATATTGTAATATTAAACATGTTTATTTTATCCATTTAGAATGTAATCGAAATTAAAATATTGTATAGACATGTAACCATAACTTTGTATCTTACTCTTTTAACTTTATACTTGCATAACTGCTAATCTAAATTGGAGGCAAGAAATTCATGCATATGCTTGGTTAAGACCTAAGGTATCAAATTTCATTGCTTACTGTGTGACGCATGGTGTTGTAAAAAAACGTTTTTTTTCTGTGAATTTTTTTTTCAATAAAAAACATCGTTCTTTTTCATGTTTTTTTTCAAATGTCTGTTTTTTTTGACAACAATTATTTATTGATTTATTTTGCAGATTATTGAAGTAATCAACAGAACTTGAGTCGAAGCCCTTGTAATTTATAAATCGTTTGTTTCTTTGTACCTATACGAGCAAAATTGTGTGATTATTCCTTTCGGACCCGAGTCATTTTTGGCGTTTTCATAAATTTTCAGTTAGTGACTTATTGCTCAAAAACCATTTATTCGATTGATATGGTTAAGGCGTTGTTCTTTAGAAAATGGATGTGGCTATTTTTTGGTGTAAGTTATATTGCAGTGTTGCCAATGGGTGGGAAATTGTTGAGGAAAATGTAGGGGTGAAAATTTACAAAAAATTACCTAACCGAATTTCAATTTTTTTTGTATCTAGTACCACTGCTGCCATGTGAGTTCAAGTCACCTAACAAAATTTGCTGGTATGTTGACAAGCTACAGTGAAATCCTGAAGTAGCTGCCTTCCATTCAAAAAGGGAAAGAAAAAATTCTCTGTCATCATAGACATGAAATTTTGACAGTTTTCAAGCCTCAGAAGCAAAAATCAACAGATATGCCGGGGCTACAGCTTCTCTAATTTTCCTATTGAAACATTTTATGGTGCGTTCTGTAGGGCAAAGACGAAGTTTTTAGGTAGTGGTACGTTTGTTTCAATGTAGCCAGCAATAGGGTAATAATAGAGGGGAAAAGGACATTTTCCGAATTTTAAACCTAAAGTCGGGAATTAATTGTTTAGCTGGAGACACTACCATCAGATAGACGAAAACTATCTGAAAATAAACCTTAGTACCCCAAGAATATATCCTACAAGTATCATGGCGATATCTAACAAAGTAAGAAAAAAATATAGTTCATTCTACCTCAGAAATTCACCATTTTCTTACCATTTACAGAACATGGTTTATTATAAACCTCAACTGTACTTCGCCTAATTATTCTAGTGAAACTTTTTATGGTGCGCTGTGTAGGTTAAGAACGAGGCCTTTAGACACTGGTACGTTTGTTCTAATGTAGCCAACAAGAGGGAAATAATAGTGACAAAACATATTATTTTCCCAAAATTTCCCCCTAAAATCTGGAATTAGAATTTTCTGTAGCTGACGGCACTGCCACCAGACAGACGTAAACCATCTTAAATTAAATATTGGTACACCATTAATATATCTTACAAGTATTATGGCGATATTTAATGAACAAAGCTTCTAATTACCAAAAATATATTACGATAAACAGAAAAATAGGGAAAAACTAAAAAAATCAAGGGTTAGAACTTAAATACAATTTTTCGTGCGCCCCCTAATTACTCCATTGTTACGATATGTACCCGCATTTGTTCAGTAAGAACAAATGTTCAATTGGCGTAAGCTGACTTGCACTCGGACGTATAGGTATGGATTTATAAACAAAAATTTCGAATTTTTTGCCCAAATTTAGGGAAATTTTAATTTCCCTGATTGGCAACACTGCGCGCAGGCCCGTTCAATTGATGTCAACAGTTAGGTATCCATCCGGGGTATCTACCTGACAAGTCTTAAGGACGTCTCTACAACGAAGGAAGCTACAGGGAAAAAGAAGTAATGAAAATTCGAAAATTCTCGAATTTTTGACTGTGGTGAAATTTGAGAAGGGGATTCGACACCAGAAGAAAAAGAAATTAATATGATAAACTATGGTCCAACCATATTTGGCAAAAATAATATCCCGATATCTTAATTAGTGTTCACACAGGAGCGGATTAAAAAAGTGACACACACATGTATGACACCTTGGCCACCTGGGTCCCAAAGGGTTACGAGTGTACATTTGATTACATTTTTTTTTTACTACTAACCCATGTTGTTGTAGTAGTTATAGTCTCGACTAATAAAAATATAATAATAATATAATATAATCTCGTAAACAATAACTTTATAGGAAAAATTTCTCTCCTTTTTACATCTTAGTTAAAACACAGTTGGTGAGAAATTCAGGGTGTTTCAACATGAATATCGGAGTTAAAGTCTTCGTAGTACTTATTACATTTTACATATCATTATAAAAAATACATCAAGTAAAAGAGCACCTCAAACAGTCTTTGCTACAAGTGTTCGATGTGAGATTCATTCGTCACACGGCACACATCTAGTCGATAGGCGAGAAAGGCCCTTAAATTTTACGTCATATGGCACAAAACACATTCAATTTAGGACAGTCTCGTTTAACTGTGATATCTCCTGAGGATTTGCTGATGGCCAGATGAAAACATTATGAGTGTTCGCATTAACTCTTAGGTAAAATTCGATTTATCACTGAAGACGATACGATCCAGAAAATCTTCATTGTTATGCTGCAATATTTCACTTGCGAAATTGGCACATAAACCGTAGGCTGCGTTTACTTTGGAGGCACGCTTGGCCAAGTAAAATGGAAGCGCACACTTGTGTAAGCTTGCTACGATGGGGGTGTGTTTATAGTACAGGCAAGCAACAGCAACTGATCGCGCTTGCACTTCATCAGTCAAGATGCAGTCATCGGACAGTGAAGACGAAATATTGCTTGAAAGTCACAGTCACTTGAAAGAGCCCAACTTTGAAGGAGCACGCTCGCCTGTAAAAACTAATTGTTTTGTTTCCCGATGGCGACGGGGCAAGCTTGTGCAAGCGCGCCCTTGCGAGTGGTGAGCAGTGTAACCAGCTCCGTCAAATCACCACCTGTTTCAAACGCCCTATTAAAAATTTTCTTTGTATCGGCAAGCTTGCGCTTCCATTTTACTTGGCCAAGCGTGTCTCCAAAGTAAACGCAGCCGTAGTCTGTAGGCTTTAGACCTGTAGCAACGGCTTACGATAAGGACGTAGTTTCAAGCGTCTCATCAATATTCTTCACACAGACGGTTGCACTGTAACTACAGATTCAGTCTTTATTAAAACACAAAAAGCTTTCTGCTCTCTAGCCTCCATCTTTGCTACTTGCTCCTTCTAACGACAAACAGAAGAAACAATGCATGTGCTTGCTTGCGTACAAAACTGTTTGAGTTGCTTCATTTCATATAATATTTATAATTGTAAGTTAATTGTGATAGATACTACAAAGTTTTTAAACCTTAATATTAATTTTGAAACACCCTGCATTACTTCAAATTGTGTCATCCTATATTCATGTCTTGTATATACATATCATCAGGGCCGGCCCTAGGCAAATTTTCGCCCCGTGCAAAGGCATAATTTGCCCTCTCCCCCTTTTCTCCAGAAATAACAAATCTTAAAAGTCATGATTTGAAGTACGCTACTCCAGCATGAACAACGAAGGGGAGGGTAAGTGCAGTCGCACTCAGAAAGGCTCTAATACTTTCTAAAAATACAATACAGTCGTGTCTGTTTTCCTTTCTTTAAATATTAATCTATTATGATAGTGAAAGATAAAGCAAACACACCTGCAGAGGAAAGATGGTAATCCTTTTTATAGAATTCAATATCGAGCTTCAATCTCCATGTATCAGTTTGCAATTCCAGTGCAACTAGCTCTTTTATCTTTATTTCTTTTTGTTCTACATCTGTTAACATTTTTAGAAAAACTTGTTTCTATCTTCAATGATAAGGAACTTGTTTCTGACAAATTATTTATATATGATATTTAGAAAAATACTATTAGGCAAATTAGTATTAGTTTTAACCTTTAGAAAAGTTATTTGAATTTTATACTGTTCGTGACATTATTTCGTACTTATTAAAGGCCTGTTTTCACGGAAAAACAAAATTTCATTTCTACTTTTATTTCGTAGTTGATATTGACGAAAACTGCAGAAACCCGAATTGTTAGTAGGTATGCTATTCATATAAATTGTAAAATATTTTTAGCGTATCAGTATCTAGCGTTTAATTTGTGTTGCATTTTACGGTGATTACACCTACATAAAAATATTTCATTCTTAAATAGACGTAAGATGCATTACAAATGACTATTTGAAAAAGAAACGAAATTTAGAAAAAGAATCTAAAAAAACGTACATTTCTGAAAAAATACGAACGATTTTGTTCTATTTACAACACTAGTGACGCACCCACAGTGTTGATACACCAAATGAACACATCTTCTTACTTTCTGGTCATGAATGACCAATTTAATTACAGTGGTGTAAATGTTTACCTGCTATAACAGCCTCAAGTCTGAGTAGGGTAGAAACTAGTTTTATTAAGTGTGCTTCTATAAGGTACATTTGCATATTATTAATCGAAATGAGAAGTAATAACCACTGAATGCTGTATATATTTGTTGTACTTTTCGCTCCTTCCAGAACTTATTTGTATGAATTAGTTTTGCAATTCTCTGACGAGTGTCTAGTGAACAACAGAAATATATGTATTAAGGCTGTGTTTCAGTCAATAAATATATTTTAAATTAATATGAAAATATAGATATTTAATAAAATAGTTACTATTCAATATGCGTATATATGTGTTACATTATATAAACATAATTATAACATATACATTTCTAAATAACTTCGAATGATTTACAGATGATTTTCCTCGTAAGTATTTTTATCAATATATTCTATTGGCATTTATTATTATAAAATTAAATGCTAATCTTACTTAATTATGTGCTACGCAATTTAAACAACTACATCTTTATCTGTTTTATAATGTAGAATTAATGGGAGTGTCCGACAGTAAAACAAGATAAATTTATAGAAAAAAAAATGTGATTCGTATAGGTGTTTGAGAGATGAATTTAAACATATATACAGTTTATCTATGTAAGTGATACATTATTATCATGCCGTTAACTTCTATTAAAACTTTATGAATTTTGTCATTGTGTCCATTTAGCCATATATCGAATTACTTTGAGAACGCAAAATTAAGAATACCAAAATAGCTGCGATTATTTGTAGGACAGCATATGTACAAGTCTGTGTACAAGTCTCTTAATCTTAACCTCGTTCAAATTATTTATTACTATAGGAATTAATTTTACATATCATGACATGCGAGTCGGCTATTTGGGAAGCAGAGGCAGAATCCGGCTAGTTGGAAGAAATGGGGTAACCCTCTAATTTCCCGCTATGGTGCTGCGGTGTTGCGGAAGCTACAGGAAACTAGAAGTTAACTCTCTATCAGAGCGTGGAGCAAGCAGCGTCACTGTTGGAGAGGGCATGTGGCACGTGCGAATCGTTTGAGTGTTGTCGTTATGTTTTTCGACGCTTCTTACACATCAACTGTAGTAAAACTCAAGATAAGTCATATAATAATGCAAAGAATGCTGAAGTGGTAACTATGGTTTCAGAGTATCAGTAGCTCTACGATTTGGTGACTATAGTCAGTGAATTTGGAGTTGATTTCACATGAGGCTATACACTACCTCATGTACAACTAGTAATTTATTTTTGTTTTTTTTATATATTTTTTAATTGTAATAAAATCACATGATAGAATTCATTGCTTAACTATTATCCAGCCAACTGGTCAAGGTGAGGACATCTAATGTTACATAAATACAGTGTTGTAAGACGAGGGTAAGATTCTTGGTGCATGCTCTCATTTGAGGCTCACATTTCCTAAGTGAGACTACTTGCATTTATCTCATGCCTCCGTACCAGTGGTCCGGTTGACTTCCCGGGCTTAAATGCAAGTATGTTCTTAATTACTGAATTTCATGGGCTGAATGGAAGAGAAGGGCAAGCTGTTTCTAAAAGATAATTAATATTCATGTAGTGGATGGTTATCTATAGAGCATTTTTTTAAGCGGAATAGTATAAAGTCCTATAACTCTTATACATCGTATGTAGTTTGTATCACATGCCGAACAAAAACACCATTTAATCAAACACATTAACACTACTACATACAAAAGTACATACACTACACACAACACTAGCAACAACAACAAAAATAAAAATCAACACAGTACTACAAAGAATTCTTCTTGTACCAGATTTGGTGGAGACAACTTCAGTGTACAGAAGTACGGTTTTGATAATGTAATACAATTCTACAATTCTGTGAAGTTAGAGTGTGAGTAGTAATATTTAAGTCACACTGAGAGCACTTTTAGGGCGATATTTAACCACATTTACCACTAAGAACACTTTTCTGCATTTTTGTACATCATTTATAGATAATGCACATATCTATTATCATTCCTAGACATATTTTACTAAATACGCCACTTGAAAGTATTTTACACAGATAATTTTATCAAATATAACTTTATAGCCTCTGAACTATAAAGTAACTTACATTCCAAACTTAAAACTAATTATACAAACATACTTTATGTAATTCTTCTTTTCTCTGTTTGATTTTTTCTTCCCCTTTTCTCTTGTACTCGTATATTATTTCTTTTAACTTTGTTATTAATTATTCTTTTAAACTTATAATGTCCCAAGCAAGAGCATGTATCCTACATTCTAATACGTATATTTTATCATCGTAGGTGCTTAATGTTAACTCATAATAACCAAACGTTTTCACAAAAACGAATTCTTTCACACTTTTTTAAATAATCAACATGTATTGGTTAGCAAATTTACGAAAATTAATTTTAAAAAAAATAATGTGCCTCGTTTTTGGGACAGTTTAGGAACATATGATAAACCATACACTAGGCAGTCACGTATGATTTGTTAACATTTGAGCTGTATGATTAATCATACTGAGATACGGCAGGAAACAATCTACGTGAAATGACCTTTTTATTCTAAAAGGTAACCTAATATTTTCCTCCACATGCTACATTACAAATTAACCTTAAGTTTTCTTGTCATAAGAAGGATAACATAGTTTATTATCATAAATATTCTATTCCCCGTACATGCGTGAAATAAAAGGAATACTGTTTTGAATTCAATCCAATTCAATTAACTTTATGTATTGATACGGTTTGCAACCACCACATTTTACTTTTTGTGGTATAAAAGGACAGTAGAGAATCTAGGATATGGTCAAGTGAAGGGCTAAACCATAGTTTTACGCTTAATCCAGTGTAAAGCATGATTGAAATTCATCTTATCCAGTGTATGTTTGAGGGTCAAGGGACGGTTACAGCCCCCATAGCCCCTTGGATCCGCGCCTATAAAAGGGACCACTTTTGGGTGTAATCCAACTTTGCATTTTATACATCGGAATTTAGTACATTTTCTCCTCATCAATAAGATGATCTATTTTGTCATACCGAATTTCTATTGAACCTTTCCCAGAAGATTTTGAACGAACACTTCTTGATATTTCTATGTTGGGTGAAGACAGTAAAGCTAATACTATACGTCGATTGAATTCAAAGAAAGGCAAATTTTTAACCAATTTTCTGTAGAGTATCCACAGGCTGACAATAGGAGATGTGATACCAAATCAGGCAAACGGCTAATACCACTTGTATGATCTGATTCGAATTTTAAACAAGCGAAGTTTATCAAAAAGTTCGACTCCGGTCATATTCCAGGATTATTCCTCAATGAGTGATTGTGAATAAAATCTGTTTGGACAATGTTGCCAATATAATTGAAGAATTTCACGAAATACATCTACATGGTTTATTTGTATATCACACCACTGAATAATTATAAAGGGCTTAAAATTATTATATTTTCTTGGAAAAGATTTGTTTTGACTCAAATGTTTTCTTTTCCAAACTCGAGCACACGGTCTTGAGTTGCACCATGGATTCCCTTCGGGCCTCTATTCTGTGAATTAGCTGGTATTCCATCAGACCCACTAATAGCGTTGTCGTAGGCTTCTCCACATAGCACCGCAAGCACCTCTATTGGTTATAATGACACTCTTTTGAATATCTCGAATTGTCATCGACATCACTTGCAGCAGCATCTTGATCAATGTAATTCCTGTCATTGGAGGAAGTAAAATCAATTGAGGTTCTTACTATCGTCTAGTTCGTTCAGCATATTTAGGATATCCTCTGCATCTAACGGTGTTTTAGTGCTGAAAAATAATAATAATAAAAATATTATTAAGTAAGGTCAACGTACAGATAAAATTATTTGTTATTCATTACAATAGAAGATTTTTGGATGGCCACGGGCTAGAACGAAGTAACCACAAAAAGCAGATTTTTTAGTAATGGCGAAGCAAAGTTCAATTTTATGTATACTCACTAATGAAAGCGGCATGCAGATGCATGCAATTTGTTGACAAACCAGTAAATTAGAGCCATGATTCGTAATTAGATTGAAGAAACATTAATTCTGAACGGAAATTTTATATTATAACAATTTACAAAAACTGGATTACTCCGTACTAGCCATTTAGCACTCCATTTAGAATTACATTCTCCTGTGATCATTAGATGTTGATTTATATGTCCTCTGTCAGGTTGTAGAATTGGATGTTCATCAGGATTGGATAATCAGCCAGAGTTTCCTTAGAAGTACAATCCTATCATGAGCATTCGCGAATTTACCTACAACTCTCTACAATAGAATTCGTGACCTTACGATTCTAATACACAACTTTCCAAATGCAAGGCCAATGATCTATCTACTAAGACAATATTGTTGTGTATATAATATCTGCTGGCAATAGAGGCAATTAATAATAGTTAACCTAATGTTGAAATTTTTAAAATCTCTAATTCGTAATCATTTATTACAATTGACAATATGGGGTACATATTCATTAAAAGTCACATAAAATACGTGGTATATATCCCAACCAAACCCAAAATTATTATTACAATAAATCAATGGTTCTAATACATTGTTGTTTTACAGCACAGTTAGCATATAAGAACTTTTATCCACATCCTATTAGAAGCGTAAATTAAAAACCACTAACTTTGTTTCTAAATCGTTTTTGTTTTAAAATTTTGAAAAATATTGCAAAGTGTTCGAAGCACTGAACGGTGTCGCGGTGCACAATTTGAGAAGAAGTATACTGAAGAAAATATTACGCTACTATTTAACAGTAAAGCATTTTTGTTCTTTCCATGAAAACATATGTAATTGGAAACGTATATCGACTACAAAAGCTACTTTTTGTTCTTCTTGTTGCTCAATGTATGATATTTCATACATCAATTCTTCAAAACATTATAGCCCTGCAATTAATTACTGGAATTCAAACAATTTTCTCCTACGTTATCCTTGAAAAACTATATAAAGATTGGTTAACTATTTTTTTGTGTGCTCTAAAGAAATACTGACATTTAAGGAAAAATATGATGATGTTACCAAAATTAATTACAACAGAACCTGTTGATCACAAAAGCATATTCATACTTTTATTGCTTCACGCATTTCTTCAGATCAAGATTAGTGAATATAGTGTAGAGAAGACAAAGAGATCAAAGTCAGAAAATATAGAATTTTTTTCTTTTTTTCCCTTTTTTTAGACCCCTAGCAGCTAAAGATAGATAGATAAATAAATAGATAAATAAATAGATATAAATAAATAAATAGATAGATAGATAGATAGATATAGATAGATAGATAGATAGTAATAGATATATATATTGCTCAGTTGGTAATCCAAGTGTGATAAGTTTAACCGTCCCTCCCTTGGAGAGTGTGGTAGAGGTAACACTGGATATGTAAGTAACGAAACAATTTTCATTAAAGATTTTTATTCTATGAAATGAATAAGTCAATTTTATTCAGATACTTATGATAAGTGATTCGTTACAGGATAGGTGAGTAGTAGAAACTAGTTTTATTAAGTGTCCTTCTATTAGGTACATTTTATTTTATTCATTGAAATGAGAAGTAATAACCTCTGAATGCTGTATATATTTGTTGTACTTTTCGCTCCATCCAGAACGTATTTGAATGTATTAGTTTTGCAAATCTCTGACGAGTGTCTAGTGAACAACAGAATGATATGTATTGAGACTCTGTTTCATTCAATAAATATATTTACATTAAGATAGAAATATCGACATCTATTAAAAGTTACTTTGCAAAATACGTATATAACTATTACATTTCATACACACAATTATACCATATACATTTCTAAATAACTTCGAATGCATTACAGGTGAATTCTGGCGTAAGTATGTTTTCAATATATTCTATTAGCATTTAGTATAATAAAACTAAAGGCTAATCTCAGTTGGCTAATCTCAGGCTAATATCATAGTTAATATACGTTTTCGTGACTATAGTCAGTGAATTTAAAGTTGATTTCAAAGGAGGCTATACAGTACCACTGCAGTTGCACTATGTAAAACTTGTAATTGTTTTTTATATTTTCTTTTAATTGCATAAAAACACATGATAGAATTTTTTGCTTAACTATTATACCGCCACCTGTTCTAGGTGAGGACATATAATGTTACATAAACACAGTATTGGTGCATGCTCTCATTTGAGACTCACTGTCCTTAAGTTAGACTTCTAGCAATTATCTCATACCTGCGAACCAGCGGTCCGACTGGCTTCTCAGGCTTAAATGCAAGTAAGTTTTTAATTACTGAACTTCTTGAGCTGGATGGAGGAGAAAAGCAAGCTGTTTGTAAAAGATAATTAATATTCATGTAGTGGATGGTTATCTACGGAGTCTTGTTCTAATTGAAATAGTATAAACTCCTATAACTCGGAATCATTGTATGTAGTTTGTAACACACCCCGATCCAAAACACCAAAAGCACACGTCAAACTCATCAACAGAACTACATACAAAACACACAACAGTAGCAAAAAAAACAACAATGAAAACAACACAGGACTACAAGCATTCTTGTAACAAGTGTGGTGGAGGCTACTTCGGTGTACAGAAGTACGGTTTTGATAAAAATAATACAAATCTCTAAAGTTCAAGTGTGAGTGGTATTATTTAAATCACACTAAGAGCACTCTTAGCGCGATATTTAACCACATTTACCACTAAAAACAGTTTTACTTCATTTTGTGTATCATTTATAGATATTGCACATTGGTAATAACATTCCTAAATATATTTTATTAAATACGCTACTTAAAAGTATTTTACACAGACAATTTGATCAAATATAATTGTATAGCTTCTGCACTAAAAAGTAACTTACATTCTAAACTTAAAACTAATTATATATACATATTTAATTTAATTCTTGTTTCCTCTGTTTGATTTTTCTTCTCTTTTTGTCTTGTAAGTGTATTTTATTTCTTTTAATTTTGTTATTAATTCTTCTTTAAACTTGTAATGTCCCAAGCAAGTGCATGTATCCTATATTCTAATACGTATATTTTATCATCGTAGGTTCTTAATGTTAACCCATAATATACCAAAATTTAAAAAAAATGAATTCTCTCACCATTTTTTTAATATTCAATATTTATTGGTTAGCAAATTTACGAAAATTAATTTTAAAAAATTGGAATGTGCCTCGTTTTGGGGAGAGTTTAGGAACGTATGATAAACCATATACTCCACATTCACGTATGATTTCATATACATTTTAGCTGTATGATTAATCATAGTGAGATATGGCAGGAAACAATCTACGTGAAATGACCTTTTTATTCTAAAAGATAACCTAAAATTTTCCTGCACATGCCTTATTACAAATTAAACTTTAGTTATCTTGTCACCAAAGGGAAAACGTAGTTTATTTTCATGAATCTTTTATTCCTTGTACATGCGTGAAATAAGAGGAACACTGTTTCGAATTCAATCCAAAGTTACATTTTATGTATCGATACGGTTTGCAACCACCACATTTTACTTTTTGTGGTATAAGAGGACAGTAGAGGAACTAGGATATTTTCAAGTGAAAGGGCTAAAGAATAGTTTGACGCTTTATCCAGTGTAAAGCAGGATTGAAATTCATTTTATCCAGTGCAAAAATGAGGGTCATGGGGAGTTATAGCCCGCATAGTCCCTTGGATCAGCGCCTATAAAAGGGAACTCTTTGGGTGAAATCCAACGTTGCATTTTATACATTGGAATTTAGTACATTTTCTCTTCATCAATAAGAGGGTCTAATTTGCCATACCGAATTTCTATTGAAACTTTCCTTAATGATTTTGGACGAACACTTTTTGATATTTCTATGTTGGGTGAAGACAGTAAAGCTAATACTATACGTCGAGTGAATTCAAAGAAAGGCAAATTTTTATCCAAATTTCTGTAGAGTATCCACAGGCTGACAATAGCAGATGTGACACCAAATGTGGCAAACGCCTATTACCACTTCTATGATCTGATTCGAATTCTATACAAGGGAAGTTTATCAAAAAGTTTAACTCCCTCCATGTTCCAGTATTATTCCTCAATGAGTGATTGTGAATAAAATCTGTGTGGGCAATGTTATCAATATAATTGAAGAATTTCACGAAATACATCTACTTGGTTGATTTGTATATCACGCCACTGAATAATTATAGTGTTTAAAATTATTATCTTTTCTTGGAAAAGAAATGTATTGACTCAAATGTTTTCTTTCCCAAACTTGAGCAGACGGCCTTGAGTTGCAACATGGTATCCCTTCGGGCCGCTACTCCGTGAATTAGCTGGCATTCCAAAAGACCCACTAATAGCGTTGTCGCAGGCTTCTCCATCTTCCACCGCAAGCACCTCTATCGGTTATGATTACACTTTCTTTCCAATATCTCGAATTTGTGCTTTATTGTCATTGACATCACTTGCAGCAGCATCTTGATCAGTGTAATTCTCATCATTGGAGGAAATAAAATCAATTGAAGTCTTTCCGAACGTCTTACCTCTGTGAAAAGTCTTCCTTCTCACTATCGTCTGTTCGCTTAGCATATTTAGGACCTCCTCTGCATCTAACGGTGTTTTAGAGCTGAATAAAAATAATAATAAAACTTGTATTTTGTAAGGTCAGGTACAGATAACATTAATTGTTATTCATTATTACAGAAGATATTTGGATGGCCATATGCTAGAACGAAGTAACCACCAAAAGCAGATTTTTTAGTGTTGACGAGGCAAAGCTCAATTTAAAGTATAATCGCTAATGGAAGCGGCTTACAAACGCATGCAATTTGTTGACAAACAGTAAAGTAGAGCCATGAGTCGTGATTCCGTTGAAGAATCATTAATTCTGAACGGAACTATTATATTATAACGATTTAGAAAAAAGTGGAGTTACTCCTTTCTAGCCATTTAAACGCCATTTAGAATTATATTCTCCTGTGATCATTATATGTTGATTTATATGTCCCTTGTCAGGTTGGAAAATTGGATGTTGATCAGGATTGGATAATCAGCCAGAGCTTCCTTTGAAGTACAATCCTATCATGAGCATTCGCGAATTTACCTACAACTCTCCACAATGAAATTCGAGACCTTACGATTCTAATACACAACTTTCCAAATGCAAGGCCAATGATCAACTTACTAAGACAATACTGCTGTGTATATAATATCTGCTGGCAATAGAGGCAATTATTAATAGTTAACCTAATGTTGAAATTTTTTAAATCTGTATTCGTAATCATTTATTACACTTGACAATATGGGGTACATATTCTTTAAAAGTCCCATAAAATACATGGTATATATCCCAACCAATCCCAAAATTATTATTACAATAAAGCAATGGTTGTACGGCACACTTAGCATATAAGAACTTTTATCCACATCCTGCTAGTAGCATAAATTGAAAACCACTAAATTTGTTTCTAAATTGTTTTTATTTTAAATTTTTGAATGAAGTTGCAAAGTGTTCGAAGCACTGAATGGTGCCGCGGTGCACACTTTGATTAGATGTATACTGAAGAAAATATTACGCTACTATTTAACACTAATCCATTTTTATTCTTTCCATGAAAACATATGTAATTGGAAATGTATATAGACTACAAAAGTTACTTTGTTCTCCTTGTTGCCCAATGTATGATATTTCATACATCAATTTTCAAAACACTAAAGCTCGGCAATTATTTACTAGAATTCAAATAATTTTCTCCTACTTATCCTTGAAAACCTATATAAACATTGGTTATCTATTTTTGTGTGTGATCTACAAACAGTAGAGAAATTTAAAAAAGTAACTTACCTCTGTGCCATTTTGACACATTTTACAGAACATCAAAAGTTTCTGCTTTCCAGCGTGGCAACGCAAGTGTTGCCAGAACTAATTCTAATTAGAAATAAATATACAAGTATGAATTTACTGTGTCAACTGCTATTTCTCTCATAAGGGAGATAGTGTATATTTAATGCAAATATGTAATATATCTGTTTTACGTATGAACAATCATAGGCTAGAATATTGTTGAGTATACATTATGCTTTTCATTTCGAATTGCATGCTGTGTATTGATTAATTCCTTATCCTCTAAGACATTATCGTCATATTGCTTGAAAGATATGTCTGAATTAACAATATTTGATTTTATTCCTTTTGCTTTTCATAGCTAATCTTCGTTATTCTTTTTGTCTCCCTTTTTGTTAATAACATACGTTTTTAAAGACGGACAACATTTTCTATTATAACACCTTTATGCTTTTTTTTAAATAGCTCTATCATTTTCTTATTAACCTGTTTCAACCCATACTCATTATTTCCTTTATAGTCAAATGTATCTAAAGGCTCATATATACATTTCATATCCTCATGTACATTATCAGTTTCTATATGCACTATAACATAATCAGAATCACTCATTAATAATTGTATTTTATCTTCATAATTGTTTGTTATCACATTGTAAAACAAATCATATAAACAGATTTGAGATAATAATAAAACTGACATTCCAACATAGATAATAATTTTAGTTGTATACATATGAGTGGCAGCTAGATTATCATAAAATGATGTTCTATCTCTAAAGGCATGTTTCCCAATTAGATTTCCCACTCACATTGTTTCACATAGTAAAACAAATCATATAAAAAGATTTTAGATAACCCTAGAAATGACATTCCAACATAGATAATAATTTTAGTTGTATACATATGAATAGCAGCTAGATTATCATAAAATGATCTTCTATCTTTAAAGGTATGTTTGGCAATTAGGTTTTCCACTCAATTTTTGTTATGTGCAAGTCTCATTTCTCTTTCTTGTATTTACCATAGTCTTACCAAACGCACCCTTATTCGCTAGTTTGAAGAAACCTTTGTCAGCCTCATTCTTTGCTTTCATGGAATTGTTTTCTATTTGAATCTATGTATTTCTTTAAACATGGTGATTATTTGAATACCAATACTTTATGAATCTTTCTCCGTTTTAGACCTTATGCTGAATAGAACTTTAGATTTTGATCATGCAATATGTAATTATTTTTATCGTAAAGTGTTGTTAACAATTCTTGGAGTTTCTTATCATTTGTGTAATTTCTGGAGCTAATGCAAGTATGAATGTCATGAAGTTATTTTGGATATCATAAATAAACTTCTAGTATATACCCAATATTAGAATCATTTCAGGTTCGCATTATTCTATTCATCCGGTATTTTTGCTTTCCACCGCTAATAACCTCTTTCCGTTTCAATTCCTTCTCTACTCATAATCGTTATTCGGTATCAGAATACATTATATAAGATTTTTTCCTTTTGGGTTTATAATTTTCTAGCTGATTTTTAATTGATACTGCATATCTATTTGAACACTCAGGAATTCCTCTTGTCGTACCATTTTCTATAAATGGAAAATCATCATAATTCGTTAATAATTCTAACTTTTTGTTTTGTCGCATTTTTCCAGAAAAATCCAGAACTATTGAAATACCATGCTGGATCTAATTTTAAAAATTTTAAACGATGTATCTCTGAAATTTTCTATAATAGCTGGTAATTGAAGAACATCTGTTCTGTTGTAAACTTGAGTATATTCTTTTAAGATTTGTAAGTTGAATACCTTAGAGATCAATATTAGGTGATTATAATCAAAGTCACATATCTCTACTCCTGTTAATCTACTTTTAAATTTCCATCTTGATAGCGGAACAGGTTCGTATTACTCTTCCGCTGAATCAACGTAATAATATAGGTAGATACCTTTTTTAATATTCAAATACATTACTAGGAAAGATCTTCAGTGTAAATTTAAATTGTCCTCGTAATGTTTTTGCTAAGAGTGCTAAACTCTTTGAAACGAATTTAAAGGAGTCATTAAAACTCAATTGAATTTTTCTTTATTTCCTGATTTTATATCCATAGGTTGCTGTCTTTCAGAGTATAATATGCTTTTCTTTTGTACTAGGAAATACATCTACTTTTCCTTTAATGCTCCACTTCCTATATAGCTCCTCCCTGGTTAAGTTGTTTGTGTACGCCCCTTTGGCGTGCACAAAATATGCAAAGTATGCGTGCAAAATATGTTGTACTTTTATTTTATAAATTATTTTGATTATTGTAGACATGTGTCGTATTGATTAGCATACAAACACCCACTACTCCATTACCCACTACCAACACCAGAATCATCCAGAACCACTACCAACCCAATAAAAGTAAAAACTAATATTAAAAATATTTTCTGAGAAAATCATATTCAATCAAGCATGCATACTTCAGATTCTCTAGACCTAGCACGAAAGTAGTATTAGTAATGTAAGGCATATGAGTAAATAATCAAAAATAATTTATAATAATTTCAAATAATAATTCCATGAATATTTTCAGATACCACTGATTCCCATCAATAGGATTCTCCCAATAATAATTATTATTATTTTCCTGAAGTAGTAACAGAATTTAATGATAGAAAGGAAAACATTGACCTACATGTTATCTGCACGGGCAACTCCACAGCAATACAAAATTGAATAATTAACAGGATAACAAATCTTGAGTACAGCAAACAGTGACATTATAAACTGTTATATGATGTTTTGTTGTTCTGAGATTGGCGTAGCAATTGTGTACACTTTCTTTTGTGAAATCGTAATTGAGGTCACTTCTTCACTCTCCACCCAGTATTACAAAGTTGGTTCGGAGTCCAACTCCCTTTTAGCCTCGGTCTCGAAAACGTCTTTGGCTTACTGGTTCGAAGATGATGAGAAAGTGCACTAACAGTGGTAGAGCTTGGTACTGGAAATCGAAACCCAGGTAACATATGAAGACTGTGAGCTGAATCTATATTGGAGGGTTAGCTTGACTAAATTAAAGAGACCATTCCACTTTACGTTTTATTTAAAAAAATAAAAATAAGAATACAAATGAATTTAACAAAATCGGTTACTTGGAATTACAACTTGGAAGTTTTACTACATCACTTAAGTGGGAGCACAACCCCTATAATACTCAATGGGTGCTAGAAGGTTTTTATGCTAAACCGCGATTTATTGAAAATAACGAATTGCGAACTTCGTACATCGCAACTTGCATTGGCCCAAAGGAAAAAGTGTTAATTCTCGAAGAGGGAATTTGGTCTCAAGTTATAAGAACTTCATACTCGTCACTAAACATTCTCAAGGTGCGACTACAAATCTCCAAGTGCTCATCCCGAGTTGAAGGGGGAACTTAGAAAAAATAATCACATACCTGATGTTATATAGAGCGGCCGTGACTAGGGAGCACACACACTCGTCGTCGGTATACTGCAGAATCAACCGGCCCGGCGAACAGGCCTCGCTTATAAAGGCGTTTCGTCCCACGCATTTCTGCCAGTTCTGACGTCGCTCGAAGGCGACGTCACGAGCCTCATCGAGCTTGGGAGAAACTTTTTCACGCGCATGCTCAATAGTGGTTAAGAATTCTAGTTTTTCTATGATTTTTTCTCTACCACGCCGGGGTTGAAATTCCTATTTTACATTTATTTTTACAGTTTTTATTTCACACCTAACTCTAACTACATAATAGATTTCATGTATTTATTGCTTTCGTGGTATTCCCTAAATATTGCATCTAGGTCCCAGCTCTGTGATCTGAGTAAATCAAAGCCAGGGTCATACCACTAATACATGCGTGTGGGTTGGTGTCAATGAGGCATCAGGTCGCTAATTCAATCTGAACCTCAACTGACTCCGTTCTCCCTATCTCTCTTTTCCTTACTGCACACACAATTTGAAAAGCGCGGGCGTCTCGCCCCATAATTTGAGTCCGGCTTAGGACTTCGAGGCACAACTGTGTAACAGTTATTCGCCGACCTCGGCAAAAAAAAATAAACAAAAAAAATGTCAAAAGTTATCTTTCTGGCATTTATATTCAATTCAAGAAACGGTTGTCCAAGGCAAGTTGGTGGGAGTTAAAGGGTTAATATAGAACTGGCCTTACATAAGGCGCTAGGAAACTAAAAACAAAACTTTCCTGAGGGATTTGGAGATTATGCACGAATAAACTGCAAGAGAGCGGGATTATAAGATTTCATGTGTCTTAACTAACTATAGTACGTTTAAATGTTACTCAACTCCATTAACAAACTAGTAGATTAAAACTATGTAGGATGAAACCTTACAATCATGGAATCCTTCTAGCTTATAACTATCAAAAGGTTTCGTGTGAACTCACAATAGTATATATATATATTTTTTTAAACCAATTCCTAACCCTATTATTAAGCATGACTTCGAGCCGATTATGAGTACAACTTCTAGTATTATAAAGAAAATTAAGATTTTGTGAGTCCACTGATTTGCTAATTACAATTGTATTTACTGTACTGAGTACAATTAGAGTTATGCGTGTTAAATGTGCTTGTGTCAGGCTACTAATTTTATTCAACTATAAATGAAAGAAATTCAACATTAAATACACCCAAACAAAAAAATAGCGTGAAGCGCTTTAAAGTTTGACTGTGATGAACGATAAAATTACAAGAGTAGTTCTCATTGTTTATAGTATAAACCAAATGGGAAAAACATGCAATGATCTAGACTAGTACACTCGATTGTGTTGCCTTATTTTTTTAAAATTATTGCGGGGTTGTGCCTTACAGTTGGAGAGCAAAATTTCTTATGTTGTTTCAATATACCAGTTATACTTCATAAATCATAGGCTATACTCTACTTTTCAGAATCAAGTGAATATTTTATGACATGTAAGGAAAATCTAATTTTGAAAGTATTTGAGTACTCCATTACATAACTGGTAATATAATTATTTGTAACATAGAAGCGATTCCATACTAAATGATTAAATCGCGTATGTAAAAGAACGTGAATAATTAACAACTAGCGATTAAAACAGTTGCTTAATGCTTAATAAATGTTTTAAGTGCGTCTATACGCATTTTATATTAAACGCATCTTAATGTTATCGAAGAATGAATCTCACATTATTAGTTATCGCTCTCTACATTGATAATGCAATAAATGTAATATATTACAAACTTACTGTATAGCTCTGTCCTATACAGGGTAATCATAGTATGTACATGTGTTTTTCTAAACTTCTACTCAGCCGGATTGCTATTGCAACCTCGATTTGGTTTCTCTCATCCTGTGTGGTATACATTACACTAGACACATTAATATTTTTCGTATACTGGCAATATTCAGACATTACCAACCAAGTAGTGCATTTTAGCGCACCTAGGGATTTATATACCATTACTTTAGATTTCTTTTTCCATGAGTGGTTCTGTTATCAAGAGGGAGACTGAATGGTTAACATACTGACCCTATGGTTAGTGTGTTAGCTTATGCCCTAATGGCCTATGGTAATATCAGATACAAAATCTAATAATCAGGGATGCAGTTACATTTGCTATACCAGAGGACATGTTTCTTGCAGGGGACTACCTAACGTTTCTTTATAATTAGAGGGGAATGTTAGGGGGGTTTATAGGTTAGTATTGTTAGTATTCCTATTCTTATTATTATTAATAATCGTATTAACGTATTTTATGTCTTTTTTTTAATACACACCGAAATCGAGAGGGATTTCTTTGCGGTTACAAAGGAAATTTTACGAAGTAAAGTTACATCATGTTTCATCATGTTAGTGGATCTTGTTGATTTATAGAATAGATTTTAAACGCAAAAGTTAACCACAACATAAGCTATGGTCGATATGTTTTAAAACACACCGGAAGTATGTTACGTTCTTTCTTTTAATTCTACTAGCCTTGACTGATAACAGGCCTCGATTTCCGTTGTGGTGAACTTTTCTGTTTTTTAAATCTTAAATAAATAGTGTAAGGGATTTAGTTATGCGGAGAATAATTCTTTATGATGACGTCACGGGGACCTGTTGTTGAGCAACAGTTAAATACAATGTGCAATGGATAATTTAATAAATGACTTCCTTGTCCTTTTCACTTCGGTGTTTGCCGAAAGAGTGCTATACAGAGGGTTCCAAAAATTACGGTCTTTAACATGGTGGAATGAGAATGTGGGAACTCAATTACCATACTCACATATAGGTTTCTGTAAATGTCTAAAAACAAACTTGTGCTTTTACTTGACCAAACAATAGGAATTTAATTTTTAAATTTAGACAATAACTTTCCATGGTTTTTGGTACGTTAGATCGTGGTCATTACAATGAAATTGAGTTGTTTCATATATTGAGAAGGTTTTAAAGTCTCTTGACATTGCTTATAATCTTCTTATGATTTGTCACAACGCTGATTTGAAAGGAGTTTTTTTATTCCTTTTATTTTGAGTCTTATCACTTGTCCAAATTTTGTGTTGGTACTGATACGAGAAGAGTTTTTCACCTGTAAGCAATGAACTGAGATAAGTCAATGGGAGTCTGTCCGTAGATAAAAGAGATTTCCTTGTCACAGTAGAAGTTTATAATTCTTACGGCACAGAGAAAGTTCTTGATCCGGATGGAAGTTTAGGTTTTTAGGTCATTGCTGTCCACTAATAAACATTGATGGATTGACAATAATAATAATCAATTTCCATGTCGTCCCTCTGGATCAGCCTTGGATGGGGCCGACAGGCGGCGATCTGGATCCTTGGATACCTCCAGATACCAGGGGGGCCTTACTCTAGACATCACACTGGGAAGGCAATGGATAGAGATCTGCAATCAAAGAGGCTATTAGACTACATAATCATTAATACGTTACATAATAACCTTGGCTTATTCGAAGTATTTGTTTATATAAGAGGTCCACTGAATCCTTCTTGTAATGGTTCATTATATATATATTTTTTAACGGGGCTGACCACACATCAATTCTAAGAAGGGTATAGTGATCGATGGAACCTGCAAGGGTTACCCAAAAAAAAGAGGCTATTCGAAAATGAGAATTGAATACAAAATGTTGCTCATTCAGATGTCTTGGGGGTGCTGTCCACACATCGTCAAAGTCGAGGTATAGAAACTTGTTTAATTAATGTACGTTATTGTAGTAATACCACAAGAATCAATTTTGTACCATGAACAACTAAACCGGGAACCTAGAATTAAGTGTATGTGCGCTGACCACACATTATTGTTAGGACGCCTCTTGTGTTCAAGCCGTGACTGTGGATGAAGATCAAAACAACATCACGGGAAGACAAGTTCTTCTCAAATTGATTGATGTACCTAACTCGGTTTGTTTCTTTGTGAGTGGAATGATAATGATGGAGGAAACTGAATTATTAACTATTCTTTTCATTTACTTTAATGATTAATGGGTGATGAATCATATGGTGAGTAAATCCAAGGTACTTTGCAAGATGGGCAATACCTGGTTTGTTATGAAAACGTCAGGACGTAATTGCCATATTGACATACATTTGCCGTATATTTTGTTCTCAGATGTAGTCAGGTTGAGGACTAGAGTGTTAAAAGGAAGTATGAATTTAGCCAGCGTGGCGGAAATGAGCTAATTATACAACTTGGTATAATGATATGTGGCTTGTAAATTATCAGCTCAGCTGACGAATGTTCGGAGAGAGAGGGGAAAAAGGGGGTTTTGCATCGCAACTGAGAGAATTCATCTAGTACACTGTTACAGACGCCGGCTTCCGACCATGGACTTCTTAACATTGTCAGATAAGTATTTTTGCATTGTTTTACTGATTTAGAGAATAAGAAGTGGTCAGTCGTTCGGATTTCTATGCATGAGTACAAGAAGTCTATTGTATACAATCTTTTATACCTTGAAATGTTAATATTATCTACCCCTTTTTGTTTTTAATTAAACTTTAACAAAGATTGTGAGATTTGAATTTAGGTTACTTTGTAAACCACAGAACTATTAAACAGAGTTGAGATTCAACAAGATTTAATTAAATCTAATTATACTTTTACAAATACGCCAGTTAACATAATTAGTTCCAAAATATCTTCAAAATTTATATCAATCAATTTTAACTAAAAATTTAACACAAGCTCAAGCAAACGAGTATAAATTTTTATAGTTGTTTCATAATTGAAATTCATGGCTAGTTTTACACTTTATTACACTTTTTACACTTTATTGAAAATTTTCTATTATATCAATCAGACTGATATGAATTTGAATCGTGTATTATTTCCTAATTGGTAGTCATTTCTATTTTTACACCTTATTACACCTTGTGTACCCATAGTGTTCAAGATAAGACGTATCTCACAATAGGGCAATCCAGCACTTGAGAAATTCTCAGTTAACGTGTATGTTATCTCAATTGTTATAGATTTCTTGAAATAATATTGTAGGGTTTTTTGAGCTCTATAAAGTTAATTAATATAACTAAGACCCTCAGAGGAGGCAGTCTTATCATGCGCACAATGTGATTTGTTCATTATATTTGCAACCCTTTGTAGGTAGCTTAGTAAGAATAACAAAGAAAAATGTAAAATTCCCCTTTTTTTGAAGTAAATTGATATTCAAATGATTAAAAACTTATAATTTTTAACAAAAGTATAAAAAGGAAAACGAATACTCAGTTATTTCCAAGGCGTAGGTCCTTTCACTGCTTTTACCTGGGCAGGTTCTGCTTTTAGGCTTCTGAAAGGAAAAATCTGAAGCGAAAAATGCTCACACACACACATAGTATTGTGTCCCGGCTACTTATCAGCCGACAATCAACGAACTTGGTAGCCAATGCGTGACTGGATTTAAACAGTAGTTACCTTTATCCAATTTCCAAATATTAAGTATGATGCTAATTATTGCACTGTGTTAATTATTAAGTATGATAACCAACGAGTTTAAATAAGATCTTAACTTTGTGGTTCATATTTTTCAGCTTGTTGGAGTATACGTATCATCTGTTGCTCGGAGAACGCAAAAGAAGGAGAAGGGAAGACTTACATCTCCAGAGACAATAAGGGGAGGTTTCTTGTTACAGGGTAAGTACTATCTCCTTGAATTGTTAGCGTGTTATTTTTGAAGCATGCATTTCAATTTCTTCACGTCAAGCTACCAATTGGTTTTACTAGTGAGTGTTAACATAGTTGAGTGCTAACTCGAGTGCAACGAAAGTACAGTTCATATCCTGGGAGTATCCCATACCGATTTTTATTACTACTGAATTAATTGAGAAAAAAAATCATAATGAAAGAGAGTGACCTAAGTTACAATGTAACAGTGATTATACGAAGTGCGGTTTGCATTACCTGTGATTTCAGGAAGTGATTCCCTAAGGAAAAACAAACGTGGATAAGTGGTTGTCACTCATACAAATGTGCGTGAGTCGGGACTCGATCTCCGACTTATCTGTTCCCTTTCAACGTTAGATACAATTGCGTAACTGCCAATAATCTCCGGTAATTGAGACCATGTTTACAACGATATTAATTTTGACTGGAATATTTCGGGTCTCGAACTCAGGACCCTTAGTGTAGATAGTGATGATATGTGGTAGACTAAGTGTCTATTGACAGTATTTGATTCTAACCTACTTTTACATAACCAATTCAAATACAAACTTGCGCTCGTGAGGGGCGCTAATTAAGATATAGAGATAGAAGAAATGATTCATCGGGGAATCGAACCAAAGGTCGTTAAGGATCAATTGCTTATCTGAGACTATAGTGTACTCCAATCATGATGATTTATGGGACAACATTATTATTATTATTCATTTCGTTGTAGTTTCGTTCCCCTGTTTTTAATGATTTATCTATTTTCCTGTTATAAATGGTGGTGTGTTCTTCGAATTTGAAGCTACACGCAACAACATCCTGAAACCTTGGTAGCAGCTGGGTTCACTTCCGTCAGCTGATAAGAAGTGACTCGCTTTTAGTTTTTAATGCAAAATGAAAGGCGGGTGTTGAGGAAGTATCCTCGTCATTATAAGAAATGATAGTCGATTAACTTTGAAGTATAAAATAGTACTACGTTTGTTGGTTTATTTTGATTTTTATTTCACTTACAAGTATAATTACTGTCACGTTTGTATATTTATGTCCTAAAGTTTGTGTATCACTCTCATGGAATGTTTGACTTTGATTTAACATGTGTCAACGGTGCTTGTGCGCTATTGTTCTGTGGTCTTTTCCATTTATCAAACAGGGCCGCTTATGGAGAGGGCCACCAATTTTGAAAGTCTCATGACTTCTAGGTATTAAGTCTATTCTGAGTAGAGTTAGGTTATGTTATACTAGAACTCGAAAGTCCTTAATATATATTATGCAACTCGTCAGGGTTTTAACCTTATTATGTTTATCTACCTTAATTTCCCTCGAGTTTAAATTGACACAAATGAACTTACTAATAACAATTAACTATAATAAAAAATAAATGCAAAGCTAAAATCCTAAGTAAGCAGAAACCTAACTAACTTAAGATGCGAATAAAAATAAAAGGATAACTAAAGTAATATCTAAGAGTTATTGTACCACTTAATCAGTTACTACTGGATTACCTCTATATCTGATATCATTATACATCATTTGTTTTATTTTATTTTATTTTATTTTATTTTTTTATATATTTTTGTTATACATATCTATATGTATATAATCCTTCCCTCACAGACTCCTCAGAAAAAAAATAAACTAAGAACTTCAGAGCAATAAACCTTAAAGTTTTAAGTGTTAAATGAATAAAAAGAACAATACTTAACAACTAAAAATAAAACTAACACAATATATGAGGAGCCTGGTAGGTGAGGTGAACAAATGTCAGGCAGAATATATAATGTAACAAAAAGGAAGCAACTTCAGGTAGCAGATATATTGACAGCACTTAATGGCCGGGAAGAGTATATACAAAAGAAAATTTGAGGAATAATAATATGTAGCAATTAAGCACAAAGCAAACACAAGCGGGTCAACTACCCGTTAGGGGATGTAAATACGAATCACTGACGTAATTTGTGCCCGACAGGCAATGCAGTGTGTAACTGCCAGTCCACAAGCAACACAGGTGGCGGCATGATTGCATGGTCGGAATACTAGTTGTACTTCTTCAAGTAGGCAAATTTTACACATTGAATTCTGAGGGAAGGGGGTGTGATCGTCTGTGGGGTGGTCGGAATTTTCAACAACCTCATTAGCGGCGACCGGAATCTTAGTATCTGGCAATACTACTGGAGGTTGGGATTGATCTTGGGATGCCGGCAGTAGCACGCGAGTTACGAAATCTTGGCCCTTATGAAGTAAGAGAAAAGCGCAGCGGGGAGCGTAACGCGCGTGTTCAACCCAGGGGTCATCGGTGGGCTCCCATCGATGAAGGCCCTGACCACAGAAAAAGCAGATAGTTTGGTCTCCCTTTTTAAAAGAAAGAAACCGGCATAAAAGAAACCGGCTCGGCTTAATGCCTGTGGAGTTTGAGCGAGAGCAGGGGGCCACAATGAAAATGACTCCAGTCGCTTTTCTTCGAGAGTGTAGTGTGGATATTTGGGTCCATTTATTGTGATTTTCGAAGTACCTGTGATGGCAGGGGATTGCCCCTGTGAGGATGAGAGACGTTCTGGGCGGGAATTGGGCATATACGTCCAATGATAGGGGCCACATTCGTCTCTACCTTTAGGAAAATTTTGTAAAAGCGGGCAAGAAGGTGAACACTGACGATGCAATTCAGTCGGATCATCCCCTGGTTCAAAAAGACCAATCTGCAAATTACAAAATATGCAAGCTACTCTATCTGGTTTGCAGAGGAAATAGAATCCAGCGCGTGCTAACGAAGCGGGCGAAATAAAAGATACCGACCCGTCAGTAAAAGTTGATAATCGAACATTTTCATCACGTAGAGCATCCATGGATGGACCAGGCGCAGATGGTGTGGGTGGAGGCTCCATGGTGGCTAGAGGAGGAGGAGACAATGAAAAAAAATAAGATATAATAGTGTTCCTAAGAGAAAGAGATCTGGAGAGAGAGAGTGATATGTTGAGATGAGGGGATAGGCGCCCCCCTTTTTTTGAACTTGTTGTAATTATAGTCCTATCATAATATAATTATGAGGTATGCCAATGTTCAGTGTTTAATTGCGTTATGTATTTTATAGGTTTGGTTTTATCCAGTAACACTTAAATATCGTGGCGGCGATTGTTGCTGATAGTATGGTCGACGGCGAGCTCGTACTAGAGCACGTCTACGCAGTGTAATGCCAGTAAAAATAACAGACAACAGTCCGATGACCAAGGTAATTACCATAAATACTATATTAATGATAAACATTGTCGAATAATCTGTTAACATAGGTTCTGAAGATGGGAATCCTGAACGAAGGGTACATGGGTGACAAATGAAAGGTACGTTCTCACTTGGTATGTCTTGAAGCCATTGCACAGTAATTAGTTTTACAACACGTGCTTTTTCCACGCGATGAGTAATGCAAGGATAAATAGATTGTTGTACAACCCCTTGTAGTCGCACAGAGCATCGTCAACCAAGATTTATCAAAAAACTGCCATAATCATCTGGGGACTTCATATTTGGAATGTCCGTTTCTGGGCACAAAATATGAATCGACAATCCACGTCGGGCAAGAATCGTGACAGTAGTGAAATTTAACCGGTGAAATAGGTCCACCGACGGTAAATATTTGCATTTCAGAGGACAGTTGTCTCGAATGGCCGAAGAATTTGAGTGCAAAAGCGATAGGAGACAGGGTATTATGGAGAATTCGTGCGGTTGAAATTCACTTGCTAAACAAATGGTCTCCTTTAAAAAATCACAGTCTACGGTCATAAGTTTATTGGACGGCCATCGGGTTACTATATGTTGGATAGGTAGATCCACATGACAAATTTCCTTACCCCTTTGGAAAGGAATAATACGCAGATGTTGGAGTTGTAAAGTAGTTCCGCGTTGTCGTAAAGGAACTTTAATAGCCATGATAACTTGTGTAGGCGCAATGATACATTCACTAAGATTATACGAGTAGAGAATCGAAATATCTGAGGGGGGTATGACTAACTCATACGCTGTTGACTTAAGCCGGTGTTCTAAATCATACGTCAAGTTAAGTAGTAAATCAGGAGGGAGTAAGGTAGGGGTGATAGAATTCGTTAAGCATGTTGCAATCAATTGATCCCACGTTTGAATTTTATGGACAGTTCGTAAAGTTTTCCATGGAATCATGGATGCATGTTGAGCTAATCTTAAATTACCAAGAAAGGTTTGAAGCTCTGAATTAGTAATCCAAGCTTGCTTAACGTGGACTTTCGTGACAAAGACAAAGGCATAGCCTTGCTGACTATGATCTTGCATGAGTACTTCTAGATTATTTGGAGGTAGTTTGTTCCAAATGTTTTGTCCATCGGGCGGTACGAACGACTCGTATAGAAATTCAAGGACTAGTGGTAACGATGAATCATAAAGGATAACGTGCGGATCACTGTCTGTAATCACGCCAGAATGGGCAAGGGTCGAAAGTTCTAGAGCATGCGCCTCACCAGTAGCGAGCAATAGTAACGTGATCGTTGCTAGTCATAAATTAGTAGTACGAGGGGGAGCTGAGGGACGTCGGTCCTGACTCGACGAGGGTTCCTCTAGGGGTTGGGAGGTAGGTGGAGGGGGGTTTCGAAGAACAGAAAAAACTCGAAGACACAGTGTCTTATAACAACAAAAGAGAATAATTCCCGAAATTGTTATTCCAATAACGGCATAAAGCAGTGGCTCTGTTATATCGTGAATAATGCCTTGAGCTTTCACCGGCTGGGGGTAAGTAAGCAGAAGAGGCCACAGAGTGCTCTTTAAACGAAGGGTCATATAAATTATGCATAAGGTAAGAACAGTGTTCCATACGAACAAAATCGTAAGATACGGTCTGCCACTGATATCTGATACTTTAATTGTTTGGGGAAGTGCGATGGGGGTTAGCCTATGAGATTGTAATGGCGGCTCATAGTACGTGACCGTTACTGACCAATTTTGGTTTAATGTCGCATTAAGGTCGGTGAATTCCAATTCACCTAAGAGATTTTTCGGTAATTTAAGAGTCTCTAAAGGTAACCAAGTTAAGGGTAGTAAGCGTTTGACGGCAGGATCCATGATGGAGTCCTTGGGGCATGGGAAACGGGGAGGAATTCGTAATTGAGAATTAATTTCCAATGCACATTTACAGTGTAGACTAACTTTGAGAGACCCAGGAGTAAAAGGATCCTGTTTAAGAATTTCACTCTTGTGTGGGCATATCATGGTCATTTGACGGGAAGGGTTAGTAATAAGATAGGTGTCTTCACTCAAGGGAGTGATGATGGGTTGTACGTGTGGATGACAGGTAAATGCACAAAATTGATTGATTTCCGCGACCGAAGATGTTTGCCACAAATGATAGATACAATTCGGAGCTTGGAAGGATGTACGTGTTATTTCCGGTATTTTACAAAGTCCATCAGGTCTATTCAAACACGTGATAATATCGTAGTCGGTTAAAATAGTTTCATATTCAGAATTAGTAGCCAGTAGGGCCGGTTCATGTATTACCTTGAACGTTTGATTTTGGTAGTGAAATGGTAATGGAATCAAACGGAATAATTTTATGGGGTGAGCCCCACGAATGATTGGAATTTTGGCAATCAACGTTACACTGTTTCCTACAAAATGGCAGGTGGTTGTACGTAAATTATAGTAGCGAAATATTTCTGATTGTGGTATCGCCAATGAATATCCTTGTTTCTGAAGTCGAAGCGCTAAAACCTGTAAATCACGCGCTAATTGTTTGGGGTTAACTGCTGTTAACGACATACTTCCCTCAATGCAAGCAGTGTGGATGTCCTTATGTTGGCGCTCGTATTGGAGCGTAGCAAGGAGCTTGCTTAGGGTGAGAACTTGCACTGACAATGCGGTATCATGATTACGAGCTACTTGCTCGATTACCCTATTTACTGCTTTCTGGAGCGATTTCACTTTATCCTGTATTGAATGTACAGCATTGTTCACTTGGGTAGAAAAATTTCTTGTAGAGTCTCGAGTCAATAGAATGTTATGATGATCTGAATGTATTTGATCCACTATTTGATTCAACAATTCACCCATTTTTCTTTGGCTTGTAACGTAATTTTGGAAAGTACTTTTCGAAACAGTGTTACAACACCAAGAGAGAAAGCTACCAATGAAATCTAAACCACGTTTTGTTTTATCTGTTCGAAATGCTGTGAGGTCAAGAAATTCTTGCGGCAATTGTAAGTCAGTGATCTTTTGGATTTCCACAATTGAGTGCAACAATGTACATAAATGTTCAGACGCATCTCTAGTCTGATCGCAATAACCGGAAGTGAACGCTTGCTGAAGAGTTTGTTATTCATCATGCAAATGAGGTAAATTGTATATGGGTATGGTATAAGCCAATATAGCTAACTTATGATAGGGTACCTGAGAAGTTAGTAGTTCCCAATACACTCCAGCATTAGCAAGTACAGGAAGAACGCTTTCCTGGTTGGATAATGGAAGAAAAGAACTTCCAATTCCCAATATAACAAAAAGATAATGGCGGATTAACATTTCTCTGAAAGAAAACAATAAAGAGAAATAATTATATAAGATAACATATCGCAGAGAAGTCCGGCTCGCGTCGGTATAATAGTAAGGTCTTATTTATTTATTTGCATAGGTCAATCAACTATTTTATCAACTTTACATTATCGCAAATTGAGGTTATCTGTTCCTCCTTTAACATGTTCTACCGGTTCCGCTAAAAAGAAGTCGGATGTCCGGGAACGTCAGTTTCTTTTTTAAACAAGATATACTTATTGACTAGTAAGAGTTTTCGTTTATGTAGTGACAATGCCTGATTTCAATATTCTTGAATATTTATTCAATCGTGAGAGTTTTTATAACAAGTTGTGATCGTGGAGTGAGAGGGAAGTGTTTTTGTAGGGAGAGATCTGGTAACGCGTGGAGTTAGATTCCGTGTACGCACTTACCTCCGGCGGTAATAGTGATCGAAGAGAACTACATATTCAGTTGGTCTAACTGGAGTAGGTAAGTCCAAGCATAGATTTGGTATTAATAAAGTAGGGAACTGGGAGGTATAGTCTAACTGGGAGGTTTATATGATTTAGGAATCCTTTCCTTAAGGTACGAGCTAGAAAGAAATGTATTCTTCTTCCAAAACCTCATTCCATGTGACGGGTCTGGAGGCAACTCGCAATTGGAGGGTTGAATCACTTGTTCCCATTACCAGGAAAATGCGAAATGCGAACCCATACGTAGCGTACACACTTCTCATCCAACGCGTGGTTTTTAAACCAAAAAGTATCAACCATCCCTTGAAAAGGATAAGGTTTCCTATCTGACAATATCGAAATGCAAGATAGCGTCGCAGATAGTATCGGAAAAAGGGTGGAAGTATCTTGGAAGCCTGTCGGGAGGGAATGAACGCAAATAGTTTGTTCCAGAGTTTTCTTTCCCACAGGGTTATGTACGTCCATACTCGTAGGGGAATGACACTACTCCTATTAGTGGTGATATGGCAGTGTCGATCTCCAGAATTGGAACCCGTAGGAATATCCGTTTCCGGAGAGAGACAACAAGAACAGTGTTCCTGTATCCATCGAGCGATGTTGGACATACCGAAGATAGGCTATTGTTTGATCCGTTAAATTATTAACCGTATCCGCAAGGGCTTTGGGGTACAATTGTCGGTATATTAGGCTAAGGCAGATAATTTCTAGGGCTTCCAGGAAATCTACGGATAAATGGACATATACCAAGTCCGGGGGCAGTTGTCGATTAATGCTAGATAGAATTTGAGCCACAAAGGATTTTGCAAAATATTTCCGCTGAGAGATGCGAGTGAAGAGCGGCATGGGGCGTACACCTAAGTGATAAAAGTTTTAACTTACAACCTTGTCCTGAGACTGACCTTCTACTGTGTGACCTCTCTACGAAAGAGAAAACGATAATTATATGGTCATCGTAAATGAATTGTGACTTATAGGGGGTAATTGTCTGTTTCTATTAGACTTAACTACTAATAGTATTATTACCGTTATGTCATGTCTTAATTTGTTTATTTATTTATTTAATTATTATTAATTTAAAATTAGCAGGGAGTTTTGCGTAAACCCCCCCCTTTTTTTAAACACGACTGGAGTAATCCTCTCTCCTATCTCTTTCCAGATCGGGCATCCAGGAGCCATTATCATCAATAAGATATCGAAGAGGAAGTAGGTACGTATGGAATCTAAAGTGGAAGGATCTTAATGTCCATCACAAGCATCTTTGCTATGGCTTTACCGTTCTCCTTCTCCTTCGGGAATTAGGTCCTCTAACATACAAAATGGATCCGCCCAGGAGGGTGATTCTATTTTTTTCGAGTACCAGCTGTGTACTTTTAGTACTTGTTGAATTCCACATTCAAAGTGATTTTGTAGGTGCCCTGAAAGGGGCCAGGGTACTATTGGGTCAGGCAACTGGTCCAAGGAAATATTAATCAAAGGTTTTAGGTCCAGAATAAACCATTCCTGGCATGCTTCTCTTAACGCGGCTGCCGTCGGCTCGCCATAAACGAACACCGTAGATCCCATTGGGATCTTGTTTTTAAGTTCGCTTAACGCTTCATGTAAATAACATTCTCCTTGGTCATACTCTAGCGACTGGACTTGTTCATAAAGCCATGCGGTAATCTGTTGATCTGGGGTGAGTTGGTCATGGGTGATGTAGGGTTTTAGAATATAATTTATAAGATCCAACTCTAGCAGTTGTTGACTAGACCGTGGGGGTACTATCAAAACTGATAGTTCCTTGAATATTTGAATTCCGGGCGCTAGCTGAAGGCCTTCCAGCGCGAAGAAATAAGCGGGAGCAATGTGAGAATTGTCCGGTTGGCTTACACTTTCATTTATTTCCGCGTCCTCGCTATCCAGTTGTAGGTATTCCTTTTCTTCCCAGAAATGTGCCATGTCAGAGTATAAATTCTATAATCAAAGGGAAAATACACATTGGACCTTGGTGCTGCCATGGTCTGGTTGCACTTAACCTACCTTAATCTATTTTTTAACTTTAATTTAATTATTACCTAAATTTGTCCTTACCTCTATATACTAGTGATTAACCAGTATTGGTCAAACCTGACAAAATGTTCACCAGAGAAAAATCGTTTACTATTTCTGCTTGTTTGGTTGGACTGAAGGATTATTTTCCTTAGTCTGATTCCTTGTAGTCACTATCGATTTTTGTGGACCGTGTGAGGTCCGGCCGAATGGGTTTGGCCTTCCTCCATTTACTTTAGGGTTCCATTTATTCTGTATATCACGGGTGTTTGTTTGCTCTTGTGGGCGGACTGCAGGGGCTTTGTTTTAGCCCAACATTGAGCACGCAAGTGCTTCGGTCGTCCACATCTATAGCACTTCAAGGGGCCTCGAGTTGGAGCTTTTTCGACCGAAACAGATTGCAATTTGGAGAATTAGGGTTTTGGGGGTTGAATCTTCCTGGTTATCTGGGTCTTTACTTCTTTTTGTTGTAGCTTATTGGCGGATGGCAAAGAAATTTGTTCTCGACGAAACTGCGAAAGGACTCGAGCTTTTTCATATCGTTCAAGTGCCAGTTTTACCTCTTCCGGGTTGTCGCACCCTTTTTCAATGACATAACTAAGGGCATCAGCCGGTAAACCTCGCAATAAATGCTAAAATTTGTCCTCGTCACTCATATGCGGAGAAACACGTTGGCATAGCTTCATCATAGCATAGTAATATTGCGAGTATGTTTCGGTCGGTTTCTTCATTCTATTATGAAAGCTAGCATAACTGTCTGACAATTGGTCAGTGTTTCCAAAAGCAGCGCGCAACTTCTGTTCTGCGTCATCAAATTTAGTTAGAGCTTGTAGCTCATCACAATTTATTTCATAAAAGTCGCGTGCAGGACCGTACAAGTAAGCAACAAGGTACTTTATGCAATCAGTATCATTCCATTTATATAACTTCGCGGCCACTTTGAAGGTTTGAAGGAAGTCCTCCAAGGACTCTCCCGGGGTTCCGCCATAGTTATCAATTTTGATGCTAGGAACCTTAGGTGATATAGCCGTAGTATTTGCCGTAGCCATCCTGAAATTGATTCCCCTATATTTTTTTTGTTTTTTAAAGCGTCAAGCAGATAAGCAGTATTTATGAGGGATTCAGTATAACTTACTTGACCTTATACACTTTAGCAGATCGTTTTGGTGTTCAACCAGAAGTTTTGTCTGCCAAAAGAGTAATATCATTTGTAAAATTATCATCTTCCAATTACCTTTTTCTTGAGTTTAATGTTGAAACCTTTTAGTACTACTGATTAGTACTATCATTACTATCAATAGTATTTATAATTTTAAGAGATCCCAACACCACTAGTTAGCGGATTCTTTCTTTACACTGTGCTTAACCTATGTTTAACCACCGTACGGTTTTACTTATATGATTTAGTACTGTGTGTAACTTCTTCATGTTTCTGAAGTAAGGAGCTCCTTTTCGATACTAACTCGGTTAAACCTAGGTTCAAGCTTCGCGAGTACTTTCTTTCTTTTTTTAAATAGTGCTTGAGTAGGTTAAAAAAAATCCGGAGGATGGGGGAGGATGGGAGAGTTACGAAAGAAGGGGGATATTTCCTTCCTTTTCTCTTCCTTTTCTTGTATATAGTTTTACAAAACAAAATTTAGTGCGCAGTATTCTCCCGACCATCGCGGAGGCTCGGTCACACTCATACTTTGTAGCTGCCGAAGTTTTCTTTCCGGCCTCCAAGGATAGAAGGGAAAATAATATTTCTAATCCTAACATTATTGTTTTCTTCACAGCGTAGCGTCATTGAATATGGTGAGAATTTTGGCGCCAGTTCATCACACTCAAGGCGGCTACACATTAGTGTAATTGTTCCCCTTCTGTTTTAACATAACTTTTTTAATATTTTTTTTATTTTTTAATCCTCCTCACTGTCACCAGATACCTCCTCCGAAGTCAACCTATCTCGCGGATAGTACTTCTTTAATCGTTCGATTGTTACAATCTGGGTGCGGCTGGGATCCGATACTAATTCAATTTTGCAGGCATTTGTAGGGGAAATACTTCTAAGATAATACGGTCCTATAAATTTTGGTGTCAGCTTAGGAGAAATATCCTTCTTTGGCAGGTAATCTCTACACAATACTAAGTCACCGACTTTCAGCTTAATAGGTTGTCTAGTGCGATCAACTCGTAACTTAGTCTGTTGCTGTACTTGTGTCATGGCCTGCTGGGCTAACTTACGGATTATCTTTAATTGTTTCTGGTGTTCCTGTATTTTCGTAAATTGATACTGGGTGTCCAATTGAGTGGGAAATCTTGCCTTTTGACCAAAGACAATCTCGTATGGGGAGTATTTTCTAATAGGTGAGGGTGACACATTATAAGCATATGCGCACAAGAGGACATATTCCGCCCACTTAGTAGGCTGCTTAGCCGTGTACTTAGTTAGGAAATTTGCAATGACAGAGTTAAATTGCTCACACAGTCCGTTCGTTGACGGTTTAAATGCTGCAGTTCGAACATGTTTAATGTCAAATAAGTCATTTAGTTCGGCCATTATCGCCGAGAGAAAATTTGTACCTCTATCTGTTAGTATCTCTTTTGGGGAGCCAAAACGCGTGATTAATTCGTCCAACATGGTTCTAGCCACTGTCGGAGCTTTCATATTTCGAAGCGGGACCAATATCGCGAAATGGCTAAGATATTCTATCATGACCAGAATATAACTGTAGCCTGCGCTACTATGTAGCGGGCCAAAAATATCTAAACTCCAGCGGGAAAACAATTCCTCTTTCACAGGTAAGGGATGAAGAAAACCTTGTTTCTTTTCTCTAGGGATGTTCACCCTCTGACATTCGTCACAAGAGCGCACGTATTCCTTAACTATTTTCCCCATGTTCGGAAAGTAGTAACGTTCGTTTACTTTAGAGTAAGTGCGAGAAAATCCCGTATGGCCTCCGCACAGCGGAGACGAATGGGCCTCTTGTAATATGTCGGGGATAATCTTTTCTGGTATCACTAGTTTCTTATCTTTGTTCATGACTCGATATAACACACCGTCAACTACAACATAGGGTTTTAAAGCACGATCAGTGGGGTTATCTTTCTTCTTTTGTATTAGTTCTCTAATTTTATCGTCCTCTTTTTGCATTGTTTTGATATCTATTTTGGGACATAACACTAGGTTGCACACGTCTGCACAATCTTCTTCTTGACCAAATTTAGAGGGTAACTCATCCTTTAGCGGACATCTTGACAAAAAATCGGCGGTCACGTTATTGCGGCCTTTGACGTGTTCGATTGTGAATTGATAGGGTTGCGAACGAATTGCCCAACGCATGAAACGAGAATTTAGCATCTTATTATTTCTGAGGTAACATATGCCGTGCGCATCGGTCCGCACAATAAAGGGACGGTCTGCCAATAGAAAGTGGAAATGCAAAATTGTCTTAGTAACTCCTAGCGCTTCAAGCTCAACCGTAGAGTAGTTGAGCTCCGCTGGGGACAAAGATTTCGAAAAATAAGCTATTGGATGTTCTTTGTTATCAACGTATCCACCTATTCCGTCTCGACAGGTATCCGAATAGACTATGGCGTCCTGATTTGGGTCAAAGTGGGCAAGGACCGGAGCAGATATAAGACAAGATTTCAAAGTATCTCATGCTTGTTTCTCAGTTTCTCCAAATTCGAATTTGGCGTTCTTTTTAGTCAACGAAATGAGTGGTTTTGCAATAGAAGAAAATCCTTGGACAAAAGCTCTGTAAAATGAACAAAGTCGAATAAAACTACGTATTTCTTTAACTGTAGTAGAGTATGGTACCTTTGCTATAGCTTCCGTTTTTGCGGGATCTACACAAATTCCTCGTCTACCGACGATGTGACCAAGCACAGAGGCTTCTTCGTATCCAAAGTAACATTTCTTAGGGTTGAGTTTTAAGTTGGCCTCCCGGAGTCGAGATAAAATAAGTCTTGTTCTTTCTATTAAATCTGGGAAAGAAGGACTAGGACAAACCAAATCGTCTAAATAACAGATTACATATTTCCACATAATGTCGCCAAATATAACATTCATCATATTTTGAAAAAGGGCCGGGGCCGTGCTTAGGCCGAATGGTAGTCTCAAAAATTCGAATTTTCCACGGCTGCAGATGAATGCAGTCTACTCTATATCACACGGACGGATTAATAATTGATTATAACCACTTTGCATGTCCAACGTGTTTATGTATTTGGTACCATTCAGAAACGCTAGTATCTCATCTATACGCGGCACTGGCGTATAATTGGGCCTTAATATCCTATTTAATCCTCTAAAGTCCGTACATATGCGCGGGGAGCCATCTTTTTTAGCTACTATCACAATTGGTGCAGAATATGGACTCTGACTTTCCCGGATAATATTGCTGTCTAACATTCTCTGGATCTCTGCCGCGACTATCTCTCTCTGTTTTGGTGTTTCTCTATATGGTGGGTGAGAAACAGGTATATCTGTAATGACCTCTAAGGGACACATAAATTTATCGGTAGCCGCAGTCAGACGAGACTTGTCCCAGGCTACTACATCCCTAAATTCCATCAATAAGTCCAGTAATTGGTTTCTTTCTTCTGGGTTTAAGTTTGGGCCAATATTTAGTACTTGAGCTAATTCTTCCCTAGTTTGGGGGACTTTCTGGGGTTGTTCAGGGACTTCCACGTCATCTGTTTCATCTTTGTTAGTAAGGTGTATGATCTGGTTAACGGCCTGTACGTTATTCTCCGTTTCGTCATTTAAGGACTCGGCCTGGGGAACAAGTTTCCCTAAATAAAGGTTTTTAGACAAAGATCTGGTTCGATCTGAACTATTAAAAATAGTCAGAGTAATATTTCCATTGTCAGTAAAAACTGGACCTCTTGGGATCAGACAGGAGTGCCAATATCGAATTCCTTTGGACGGTAAGAATTCCCAAATATGCACGTTCCCGGTTGGTGCGGTAATTTCTGTCATACGAAGCCTTGGACGGCACGCGGACATTTGCTGCAAGGTGTACTTTGTAGGTAGTGTCCGGATAGATATCAAAAATTTCGTCGCTTAATTCCAAGGGGTCGGGCACGACCTTTTTCTTACTATGATCCTGAGCAGAACTCTCTAGATAAGCGAGGGTTGCTGGGTCATTTACACTTCCTTGCGTTGTGAAACGTTTTTCTAATGTTTCTAACTGTCCTCTACTCGATTTTTTCTCTACAGGCTCATGAGGCGCCTGGGAGGTCAGGGGTGGCTTTACAGAGTGTTGGTTCTTTTTGTTATATCTTGTCACATAAGGCGCATTCTTTTTCTTTCTAGGAATAATCTCTGTATCCGAACTTTCTGTAGAACTAGCTACCAAAGTTCCACTAGGTCCTGGTTGAGGGTCAAAACTGCATAGATTCTTATCCTCTCTCTCTAAGTCAGGCGATTTGGTAAGTTCCAGCTCAGGAGCACTGGAAGATACCTTGCTTTTCTTAGTTCGTTTACGTCTTGCCTTTTTACGTCTATTGACTTTTCTATTCGTTTTATTCGTAGGCTCCGAGGGAACATTTGTAGTTTCCCTGGAACACACGAATACGCGAGAGGAATTTCTTCAACAGGGAGTTTTTGTCTCTTATCAGGTACACTAACAACGGGATTTATGTGATTTCCGGTGACCAATTTTGGAGACAGATCCTTCCTCTTGTATGGGAATTTCCGTTTCCTATAAATTGGTTTGTTTCTATGAGGGGGGATAGAGAAAGCCGTTAGTCTAGCATTATCGTTCTGTCTTAATTGGAAATCATTAAACGATCTTTTTCCTACTGATGGTGGGTATCGTTTAACATGTTTTAAGTCTAAGGTATGAATCACACCTTGACGATACCTATATGTACCTTTTGGGATTGTAAACCATAGATCTTCGACAGGATTCCCGTCTTTATCTGCTAGTTCCATATATTTGGAATGAATGGTGAATACTTGTCCAAAAAATCTATCCCCAAAATAACGTCCTAGGCGCAAAACTGTGGGTCAACTATAGGTACGTCTAGAAATCTTCATTTGGTTGTTTTCAAGTGATCCTTGAAACAACACGCTATTCTCACCACAGGAATGTAATCTGTGGGCTGGGCACCTACGCCACGAAGCTTAACATAACCCTTCAGTCTTTCTGTTAGTGGGAATCTTGGGAGTAAAAGGGTTTTCGAAGCCAGCGAAATTTCAGAGCCAGTGTCTATAAGAGCTTGCGCCCAGCGGTCTCCTATTTTTATCTTGACTGTACAAAGCTGTGCTAGCAAATGGCCAAGGCCATAGGTATTTTGGTGATTGTTCCTATACGTTTTGTAACCCGGTTCTGCTACTACTTCGTCTGAGTAACAAGAACTAATCTGTACAAATCCAGGTTGGTGTTGTTCTTTAATGCATGAATAGTCCAAACGGTCATTTTCCCATATTACGTCATGGCTAATTCTCTGACTAACTAATCTTTGTGCTGTGTGAAATTTTCTAAGATATTGTAGGCACTGTTTGAGATTATCGCAATCATCTACTTCAAGCATCAGCTTATTTAGGATGTCTGGCAACAAACTCATTCTAAGTTTACTCATCAATTCACTTTCATTAACCCAACCTCGTAAGAATTTCAAATCCTTTATTAACTTATAAATGAACGCTAAGGTACTTTCATTGGGTTGTTGTTTCCTTGTATCAACGTCGTATTCTAATCTTGCAGTATACTCAATACTAGGGAAAGCCTTTTTAAGTTTTTCCTTCATCTCGCTATAGTTTAAAGGTAAAATGCTTGCTAGGTCTACTAAATAGAAGGAGAAAGCTTCCCCTTTCAGACAGTAAGGAAAGTAATTTACTAGCTCTAGGGTTGACCATTCGTATATGCTAGCCACTAATTCATATTCTTGAAGGAAAAGTCACACACACTCATGTCTATTACCAGAGAAGGAGGGAATTTCAACATTTGGATAAATCTTAAATGTTTGTGATTTAGCACTAATAGTAGAATTTTGATTGTCTCCCTCAGGAGGAGGGTTGCTAACTTTGCCTGTTCTACTGTATCCGTAAATTTAGGTTTCTCAAAACTATATGGTATAGATGGCTCGGTAACCTGACTAGTTTTTATTTCTTGCTCAGATTTTAAATTTATACGAGGCTTATCCTTAGGATCTACTTTTAAAAAGGGCGAAAAATTTTATTTTTGCTTGTCAGAGGTCGTATTGTCACTTGATGAATGTGAAACGGGCTCATCTTTCAGATCTAAGGACCTGTCTAAAGAAGCCGAGGTGTTGAAATTTTCAGAAACGGACCTATAGTCGGTATCAGTTACGCTTCTATTTTCAAACTCGGAGGTTGTTCTGAACTATATTCCGATGTATAAGATCTATCATGTTCGCTAAGTACTGATTTTTCTGTCTTTTCCCCTTCGCGAAACTCTAATTTCTCCACTGGGGTCGTGGGTATAATTACGCTACTAGGTGGCGAAACAAACACTATCTGTAAGGAATCTAACTTTTCCTCTTGTTGGTACTTTTTCATTCACCAGTTTCATTATAGGAACTAATTTTAGAACTACCACTAGCTGAAGGTTGTAAACCACTATTTATAACACTATCAGTTTGTTTGTTAGATTCACTTTGGGTTGGAGAGGTTGAGGGATCGTCTCTATTTTCTACTTTATCTAAACAAATTACAGACGCACCAAATTCCGCATAATCAAAGATTTTACCAATGTTTTCGTTTATTCTACTTTCAGACCAGGAATCGTTATATTCTTTTTCTTCCTCTTCAATTTGCTTTTGGTGGTCAGAGCAAACTGAGGGAAAAGCATCTTCACTTTTCTTCTCTTCGCCTAACCTCCTCTCAATTGGAGCAGGGGCGACGAGGTCATTTCTCTGGTCAGCGTCCTCTGGGAAAGGGTCTTGGTTCGCTGCTCGGGGAGTAGAGACCGTGGGAGGATCCCAATGGTCATATCGGAGTTCTTCTTCGGAGTTCCATGAAGGTTTTGACTCATCCTCCAGGAATGACGCAGGAGGAGACTCCGGTTTGTCGTTTTGTATTTGCGCTATTTCTTCGTTTTGTAATTTCTGTAGTTCGTATCCTAACCAATCGTCTTTCAAAGATTCACCCCCATCTGAATCGGCACTACTAATATCTCCGTTTGACCACCTAACTTTACTAACTACACTGAGGATGTTATATATACTGTCCAAATATTGCAGTTTCTCTTGGAGGGTAAGGCTATCTTCAAACATGACAGGGTTGGTTTGAGTAGCAGTTGTCCGTAGAACCTTAAGTTCACGATCTGTGTCAATCCGGATCATTTTAGGAAACTTATATTCGGTCTGAACACTAACATCTTTCTTTTGAAAAACGTCGGTCTGTATTTTCATGTCAAAATTGCCAATTACATTTACCTCAGGTAATAAATCTTCAAAGGGGGCGGAGGGGTCAGCTTGAAATAAAATACCTAACTTCTCGTCGTCGTCACCTTGGCGACGAACAACTGTGACCTGTACTTTCTTGTTCCGTAGTTGTTTAGTTAAAGGTCGAATTAAGTTTCCTACTGCCGGGGATAGTTCTGTTTGTAATGAATGCTTAATCTGGTATATTAACGCTTCATCGTTAGATTGTGACCAAGAGCGCGATTCATTTTCATTATCCTCGTCAGGGTTCTCAATTTTCGTTTCCCTTGGTTCGGTTCTTATATTTGCATAAATTGGCTCTTTATTCGTGAAAGCCAATAAAGGGTTCGAGACCAATATTTTCGTAAATTGGCTCTTTATTCATTGATATTCGTGATTCACTATCTAAGTTAGCATACATAGTTCTAGGACCGATCTCGGCATAAACCGTTTCATCACTACTACCAGTATAAAAAGATTGAAAGGTCGGTCTTTGCATTTCTAACTGCGTGGTATGGTCTGACAGATCGTATTTTACAGGAAAATATCGCGCTACTGGGCTATCTGGGCGTTTTGATACACCAATATCTTTATTTTCTGAACTTAACACTAAATTACTTAGTCTATTTTCCTTATCACCTAACTTATTATTATCTAAAGGACTTTGGTTCGAGGGGACTTCAGGTATTACACCTGTTGTTGTTTCTATTTCAATTGTTGCCTGAGGGCATTCCTGACCTGCAGTTATTAGTTCGGCTATTTCTAGTTCATCTTTTAAGTTTACTTCATTCACTAGAGTTTTTGGATCTACCCCCGGTGGGGTCTCGTCCGTATCTGAATTTACATAGATCGTCCTAGGAGCTGGCGTTGGTTTTTCACTTGAACCAGCACTTTGTATTTCTATATCATTTCTAGTCGGGATAGGGCTAGACGCGGCCAGCTGCGTTAGATCGCAGCCACTCGCCGGAGCGTCTGGAGTTTGCGGACTAGCGGTTGTTGGTTCACGATATCTCGGCTGACTCCAGGTATCCAAGTATCTCGGTAATAGATTCTTTTTCCAACGGCCAAATTCAGGAGGAGAATGCCCGTGGACTTTTATTTTATTGCACTCAACACAATAATAATTATTCCACCGATCTAAAATATAACGGTGCTTGCCCGTGGGCGTCTTAGGACAATGAGATTGTCCTAAATCTAATAGCTTTTCTTTTATTTTCTGCGCGAAACTCATTTTTGATAATAAATCTTTTTTTGTTTCAAGTCAGTGGCCTCTTAAACCAGGGCAGTGGGTAATCAACCTATTTCCTCTGATATAGTAGGAATTTAATCACTGATAGCTACTTCCCTCGGAAATGCTACGTCAAATTTTTTTTACGTATTAGGCGACTTATTATTATTTCAATATCTTTATTTAGCTTCCTTTGAACTTGAATACTCAACTTCCCTTTCTTTATAAATTTTGTTTTACTTTTTAGAACGGGAAACGGAAAGTGACTAGACAGCTGTTTATAACAGATAATGCTTATTTGCTCACTTATGATGAGTTTATTTTTTTACTTCTATTCTTTAACTTGTTTTCTTTTTCTTTTTTTTAAACTTCAATTTTTTAAAACTATTTTGTTTTTAAATTCACAAGAGGGACTTCGATCATCCAACCATTGGTTCATGTACCTGCATTTTGATTTTTGGTATTGAATTTGCATAAAGGTGAGTTTTAGGCAGTTATTCCCAGGAAGCCGTCGGGCTTGCACCCCTAGTACAGAGGGGCCCTGCTGGACCTAAAGAATAAGATACCTGTGACCCCCAAGCGTTGCATGGGAAAGGATTTTAGACACTTATCGCCGGACAGACTAGTCGAACTTTCATCCCGTAAAACAGGCGGTTCTGCTGTCTAGAGATAAAACTGCCTGTGATCCTTCCCAAATAGGTGGTAAGGGTATTAGCCACTTATCGCCGGACAAACTAGTCGAACTTTCATCCCGTAAAACGGGAGGTTCTCTTGACCAGAGATAAAACTGACTGTGACCCTACCAAAGCGAGCAGAAGCATAAGCAGACTTAGGGTTTTGCAAGTACATGAGACAAGAGCTGAATTCTTTTTTTTAACACTCGCGTCCCGATTTTCCATTTCCATTACTACACAAAAAACGTCGTGAGGTGAACTGAGTCTTGCTCTGCGGAACCTAGCAACTATTCCGCTGACTTATAACAACTTAAAGCGAGAGAAGTTGAGAATAAAAATTTTTTCGTCGCCACTTCACTACTTGTGAAACGCACTATTTAGAGCAGAAAAAATTATATTTGTATATCAGAGTCATAGGCTGAACACCGCCTAAGCCAAGTACGCCACTGAACTTTACTGACTTTACATAGTACCGATACACCACTTGACTAGCCAAAAGAAAACTTCGCGTACACTGTGCACTTTTATCTACTAAAAGCTCTTCGGTAAAAAAAATCACTCCCAATTTGCAAAAAATCGCGTTTTAGGGCAACTGAGATATTTGGTTCCCCTATAAAGAGAATGAGCACCAGAGATTTGTTTAGAGATTCAAGAACACACAGTTGGTTAGCCGGCGAACACCGAACATCATAAAACTGTTATATGATGTTTTGTTGTTCTGAGATTGGCGTAGCAATTGTGTACACTTTCTTTTGTGAAATCGTAATTGAGATCACTTCTTCACTCTCCATCCAGTATTACAAAGTTGGTTCGGAGTCCAACTCCCTTTTAGCCTCGGTCTCGAAAACGTCTTTGGCTTACTGGTTCGAAGATGATGAGAAAGTGCACTAACAGTGGTAGAGCTTGGTACTGGAAATCGAAACCCAGGTAACATATTAAGACTGTGAGCTGAATCTATATTGGAGGGTTAGCTTGACTAAATTAAAGAGACCATTCCACTTTACGTTTTATTTAAAAAAATAAAAATAAGAATACAAATGAATTTAACAAAATCGGTTACTTGGAATTACAACTTGGAAGTTTTACTACATCACTTAAGTGGGAGCACAACCCCTATAATACTCAATGGGTGCTAGAAGGTTTTTATGCTAAACCGCGATTTATTGAAAATAACGAATTGTGAACTTCGTACATCGCAAGTTGCATTGGCCCAAAGGGAAAAGTGTTAATTCTCGAAGAGGGAATTTGGTCTCAAGTTATAAGAACTTCATACTCGTCACTAAACATTCTCAAGGTGCGACTACAAATCTCCAAGTGCTCATCCCGAGTTGAAGGGGGAACTTAGAAAAAATAATCACATACCTGATGTTATATAGAGCGGCCGTGACTAGGGAGCACACACACTCGTCGTCGGTATACTGCAGAATCAACCGGCCCGGCGAACAGGCCTCGCTTATAAAGGCGTTTCGTCCCACGCATTTTTGCCAGTTCTGACGTTGCTCGAAGGCGACGTCACGAGCCTCATCGAGCTTGGGAGAAACTTTTTCACGCGCATGCTCAATAGTGGTTAAGACTTCTAGTTTTTCTATGATTTTTTCTCTACCACGCCGGGGTTGAAATTCCTATTTTACATTTATTTTTACAGTTTTTATTTCACACCTAACTCTAACTACATAATAGATTTCATGTATTATTGCTTTCGTGGTATTCCCTAAATATTGCATCTAGGTCCCAGCTCTGTGATCTGAGTAAATCAAAGCCAGGGTCATACCACTAATACATGCGTGTGGGTTGGTGTCAATGAGGCATCAGGTCGCTAATTCAATCTGAACCTCAACTGACTCCGTTCTCCCTATCTCTCTTTTCCTTACTGCACACACAATTTGAAAAGCGCGGGCGTCTCGCCCCATAATTTGAGTCCGGCTTAGGACTTCGAGGCACAACTGTGTAACAATACATATCATAAATTTTAAATATATGTTGACCAATTTGTAAAAAAAATGTATTCCATTCTTTAAATTTGACTATCTTAACTCAAGATTCCGACTAGATATGAATTACTTGTTTGTTCATCAATGATTTGTTCATTAATTATAATTATTTAGGTTCACGATAATTTTTGTCATTGAAACATGTACTTTTCTTACATAATTTGGATTCTCAACAGAACTGACTTGTCCCGTATTTCTCGTAAGAAATCTCAAAGGTTGGTATGGTCCAAGCCACCTTGGACACAATGATTTTGCAATTTACCTGCTAGGCGATTTAAATCGAGACCTTATTAATATCTTGTCTTTGACTTGATAAGATACACGATATGTTTTCCTGTCATATTCTCTCTTTTCACCGTACCAAGATTTTTCTAAATTCTCTAAAGCTATTACCGAAAAATTTTTGTCCTTTTGTCTGACTTCATAATTATCAATTTCCCATTTTACGACAAGGGGATCGCATACATTATATTTATACGCAAGCACCATAGGTGATCATTTTGATTCAGTATGTAAATTTATAGTAAATTCTGGTAAATTTATAGAAAGTTCAATTTCATGAAGACCTGGATCCCACTTAGTTCGTTTATGCCGGAAATAAATTTTAAGTCACTCCTTCAAACCGCGCAAGTATCGCTCCGATACGTTCGAAGCTGCGAGATACAGAGATATACAAATATCCCTAATACCCTGTCAGTACACAATATCTTTAAATAATGAAGAAACAAAGAGACTGGAATTTTCATGGCAAACCAAATGAGGAAATTCAAATTGGCACATACTTTTATACAATTTACCACGTACTGTTTTTGCATTTAAAGTTCTAAAAGGTTCTAACCACATAAATTTAGTGCAAGAATCATCAGTATTTGCCAGATTTTGTCTCACATAATGGCCCACATACTTGAAAATACCATAGTGCGTTCGGAATTTTCTCATATTGAGAAACAAATTCTCCCATAGACTGTCTATTAGTACTCCTTGCAACTGAAACATAATCCCTAATTTCCGTTATTATTCCATTCCTTGTGTATCTGACAAAGATTTTCGAGATAGTCTTTTGGGTTCCGGCATGAGCACCTAGTAATATATTATTATGATAATAATCAGGTATAGATGCTACCAAACTCCTAGGAACCGGTATACAAATTTTTTAAGGATTCCTTAGAGCTTTCATTTTCTTACACAATATTCCCCTAACAAGTTTATTGCCGTCTACGTTAATGGCCAGTTTCTAATTCTTCGCTTATTTGCATAAATTCATCATCCTTTTTTGGATGAGTAAAAACAGCCTAAGAGACAAATGACACTAATCACAAGTTACTTTACACATACTTGTTACATGATCCTTCCAACAAAATTTTAATTCAACTGACACAAATATCAGTGTGTCATGAACTCCAGAAATACAATATGAAGGCTTTAACACCCTAGATACATGTTTGACTTCAAAATCAAATCTTAACAGTCGATATAATAAACTTCCACAATTTTTCACGTTCTTTAAATTTCGTATGGCATAGGCAATACCTTGGTGATGAACACGTACTTCACATTTACTGTATTATGTAAATATGTTTTAAAACTTTCCATACATTGAACCAAGGTTGTCAATTCCAACAAATATATAGGCTTCTTTTAGGCTATAGCGACGAGATTTTCGACTAAAATATGCAACGGGCCGTAACACCCCGTTACTATCATATTCTTGTAGACATCACCATAAGGATTTAGTTGATTCATCTGAACTTTTCACAAACTTACCAATTAAAGTTGGTAAGCATAACAAAAATCAGAGTTTTCAACATTTGCCGACCTTAATCGGTTAACGGGTTCAAGAACGTCTTTAAAATGTGTGGAATAAACTTAGGAATAATACTGAAAAAACGCTTAAAGCTAGCAAACCTCTTCTGTTTTTCTGGGTAGAGGCAAATTTTTCATAATTTCAAGTCTAGAGGGATCTATATATAAATCATTTCCATCTATAACATATCCCAGATACGATACCTTAGTCTTAAATAAGTTTGACATACTTAAAGATAACGTTATCCCAGCCTCTCTGAATTTCTGTAACACCAATTCTATCACACTCTTATGTTCATCGATAATATTTTGAAAGATAATTATATCATCGAAGAACCACTCAATTCCTAAATGTTTGATTGGATATAATAATTCCGAAATAATTTTGGTAACATGCAGGAACCTGCAGCTAAGCCAAATGACAAACACGCCACTGATAAAGCTCCCTACGTGACATGAAACTAGGGTATTTAGTAGAATTTTCAGAGAGCGGAAGTTGTATATAAGCCGCTCTGACATCGAGATTTAATCCTATTTTACTTTTAGATATATTTGCCAATATATCCTCCATCCTAGGAGGGTATTAAGGATTGAAATATAACCGCAAATTTAAAGGCTGATAATTAAATATTAATCTATTGTCACCCGATTTGTGATTAACTACTAAACTTGGAATACGCCATTCACTATAAGATTTTTCTATCACGCTCTCATTTAATAATTCATCTGAAATAATCTCCATATGCTTCTGATTTTATTTACTTAATGGATACTTCTAATTGGAGATTCATTATTTGTTCGTATTTGATCTTCCACGCCCTTAACTCTGCAAATTTTCTTTTACAAAACGCACCTTAATAATTTTTAACACGTTCGTCTACGAACCTTGCAATGCATTATCTTGTGCCAGTAATTCGGGATCTACTATCAGAGGATTGATACAGCTATTCTCCACAGGACTGCTCTGCATTAGCGAATTTGGTACTTTTTCTTCCGTATAATTGACAACTCCACTATCTATTGGAGCACTCACTTTGGAGGTTGATTCTCCAACAAAACATCTAGACCAGCGTTTCCCAACCGGTGTGCCACGGCACACTGGTGTGCCGTGAATGGGCCGCTGGTGTGCCGCGAGAAAATAGAAACAAATTATTAATTCTATAGGAATCAAATTGCAAGACAAAGGTAAAATGTATATTTGTATTTCACATTACTATGAAGCTCTACTATGAATCTAATACTTTAATTTGCATACTGTGTTACTTTTCTTTACATTTTTAATGTTGAAAAAAGTATTTGTTATCATTGTTACGACTATTATTGCTTCTTTATTGCTACAGACTATTTCGTAACTTGAAATTTTAAAATATCATTCAATCCTTTCGACAAAGCAAACATGCACACAAATTACCTACATTTGTGCTTTAAAACTAAAAGAGATTTGCTAGTTAGTTCGTTATTTAGTGATCTTTCTTCTCAGTGAAAGGTTGGATACAGTTTACGAAAAAGAAAGCTTAGTTTTAAAAACCTGAGTCCAATATTTCATTGGAATTGTTTTCTATTTTTTAATTAGAATGAAAAATAAGCATAATGATTTACCACGGGGAAAAAACAGTGATCGAATTTTCTTCTCTGTGACAAGGAGATCAGTAATCACAGAAAAAATACCACGGTATTTTATATTTTGCAATTAATAATATCTATGAGTGTGCCGCGAGAATTCAAGTTACACCCGTAGTGTGCCGCAAGGTGAAAAAGTTTCGGAAACGCTGATCTAGGCAAAGACTCCTCCGGCAATTTTCTGGAAAAACGAAACAAATCACCAGCATCATCGTTGTCTTTTTACTGGAAAAGTCGGAGAAATGTCTGTTTCCCCATATTTCATTGAATCTGCCGGCGAATATGTTAAAGGAACAAATTATCATTCTAATTCCAAACACAGTTTTGTAGCTACCGAATCCCAGTTCGTATGTATTTGCTTAAGTTCCCTTAGGCCCACAATAAAAATTAGAGTGAAATGCTGCAAAAGAAAAAAATTAACTAAACGTTCTTCTACGGAAAGTTATAGGTAACACAGCATATGAATTTAATGTCAAAGTTTTATTAATAACTCCAACCCCAGTAAATGTTTCCTTTTCACTATTGTAGGTTTAGTTAAGCATTAGTTCCAACGTTCAAATAACTTTACTTAGCATCGAAATTTGTACTGCGGCTATTTAGACTACCGTAGTATTTCTTTCCCATAACAAAAGCGTGAACAAAAACTGCAACGATATGTTTTCGACGTAATATGGTATCAGGATATTCTTTAATAAAACTCAGACGAGCACGAGAGAGTGAAAGATTGTAATCAGAAAATTTCTTGGTCACATAGAGGTCTGTTTATTTGGGCAATAAGAGTGACACATCTTTATCAACGTCCGAATTCTCACTTGTTCCACCTCTAAAAGAAATAAGAATGCACGAAATCAAGCACAGAACAGAGGTTTAGCCGAGCCCGTACCGCCAATTGAAGTTTCTAACACTAACATACAATATTCGTACGAAAAGAACCATATCGTGTATTGTTGAAACAAAGTTCTCGAGTTCTGGTCTTTTCTTGATTACCAGAATGTTGCGATTAGAATTTGGCAATCTAGGCGAAAATAATAATTTCTAAGCCTGTCATTACACCATTTTCACTGTATTTTTATTGAATTCGATTTTTTCATTTTATTCTCCTTTCTTTTAGAACATTCCTTTCCGTCATTCCTCTAATATTATTTGTTTTGACCATAATAATTGTCAGGCCGAGTGCTGTGCGTACTTAATTAACACAAGCCCCTCAACCCATAACAACAATCTTCTTGGACAAACTGTATATTTTTTGTCGATTTTTAATCATCGAGCAAAATTATTTTATTCATGTGAACGAAAACGTTATTTTGTTGCTTTGCTCTGAAGGCATTAGAGCCAGTGAGAAACTACTTTATCTTAACACAGGTCTTCTCTAGACATTCTTGCACGGTCAATAATACAAAGAAATCATTCTTTATTCAACTCAATGTTTATCTCATTAGCGGATTAATTCGAAACAGTAACCGTATTTTTTCCAGAGTGGAGCGGCAATTTATATACCGATGCACTCTCATTTTTATTTCCTTGTACAGATTTACCTACTAACGGTTTATTTTTTACAGGCCATACAAGATGAAATCCTTAATATATCGCCTGAAGAACGTCTGCGCTAATAGCATGATGATTTTTGAATATTTAAGTAATCTTAACATGTAAGATTTACGTAATCTTAACGTGAAATAATGGAAGATTTACCTGGAAATTCTGGGAACAGGTAAAAATTCTTTACGTTATTGTATAGATATTTTCATTTAACGGACTCAAGCAAAACGTGTATGCCTAGGTCTTCAGTGGAAAACGTGACATTTGCTTCTCACGATCAATTTCATTACCCGGTACTGACTAAATAATAAGAATTATTTTGAATTCGTTTTATTGGAGCAAAATGTGATCTGATGTGCAGAATGCTTATTCGTTTTCTAGAACATTATTAGACTTTCTTGGACCTTATTCCACAGGAAATGTTTCGGTCGTTTCGAATTAGTGAATTAGATGTATTCACTAAATACTATACAGCTTATCCAGTAAAATGAATCACAGCTACTGCAATTTTGAAATGCTTTTTTGACCTTTATATGCATCTCCTTGGTCTAGTGGAAGCCGTACTCACAGATAACGCTCCAGTATTTCACAGTAAAAGTATTTATGTCTCAGATGCAGCAACATAATATTAAATTACACCACACTCTATCATGCTCAACTTAATCTCACAGAGCGATCTAATAAAGAACTTCTCTCTACTCTTAGGGTATTGTGCAGTCAATCACAATAACAATGGACTAAGAATCTAACACGGGTAGTTGTCTTACATAATTACTATATTAGGGAGAGCCTAGGAGTTTCACCTGGGAGTATACATTTTAATATTCAATTTTCGCGTCCCATTTTTAAACATTTTGTTTCAAAGGTTTCGGAGAGTTTTGGCGAAAAAGGTGGTATTAATTTGTGGGACAAATATCTCATGCAGACCACCGCAGAAGGACGATTATTTAGAAGAGAATCAAGAGTTGGAATCAAAACCAACAGAAACGTCGTCTGGTAGCCCAACGTGACTTTTTCATTTGAAGACAGCAAAACGTTACTGGTATACTAAGGAAAGAAATATTGATTTTTTTAATATTTACCGCGTCCCTTTTCTTTGTGTAAAAGTCCTTGATAACCATGTTGCTGAATTTATTGATATTAAGATGTGTGCTTATATAGGATTACGTTTTACGGACTGGACCAAACTTTGAAATCCTGCATGTAAAACCCGCTAATTTTTTTAACTTTGGTAAAGAGGCAACTCTCAAAACACCTTTTACGAGATTTGAATTTAATAACACGTGCCACCCCAAATAAACTTACTTCTCTTACTCCTAGTACTAAAACCTGATGTAGAAACAGGGCGGGCAGCACGAACAATAACAGAAAAGGTGATTTCCAATTAAACAAAATCAAACCAAGTACTTAATATTCACTCGTTGGTTATATTTATATTGATGTCATCCTTTGCTGAAATACTACTTCAGCACGTCTAATTGAGAGTCTTCACTTGTCAAACTTATTGTTCCAAATCTAACTGGAGGATTTTTATTAAGGAGAGGACTCTTTTGAAAAAAGGACTCGACAGAATTATTGAGTTGTTACTTTTCAATTACTCGGATATGATTTACAAGTAAAGGTTCTCTCTCGGGGATTCGGACACTGCGCATATATTTAAGTAGAGGGGGCTATGAATGAATAATGATGAAATATGTCGGGTCGACAGCAAAGGATAAATCCAATATGGCCACCCAAAAGTCATGCCAATCGACTTTCGCAAACAACCTCTCATCCACTTCCCATGGGCAGATTGACTTAATGTTTTGCAGATTGATATATGTATGAATACTACACATCTATTGGCTTGAATTTTCGCGGACGTTCACGTATTGAGCCTAACATGGCCTATCAAAATGTCAATGTTTCAACGACTCGTGTCTGGAAAACGAATTTACTATGGAAGTACTGTATCTCGTGCACGAAAAGCATTAAACGGTTCCAAATATTGCTATCTAAATACCAATATGGCCGAACAAAATCTTGAACCAAACAGCTACAAAGTTTGGTGTATCTGTCCATTACCACTAGTAGGTGAGGAAAATAATACAAATGGATCAGAATTTCTACATCGTGTATCCAATATAGTCGCGAAATACGAATATAAAATACACACTGGAAACAGTTCAGGTGGTTTGCATGAAAATAATCTACATTTCACTGGACCAGATTTTTCCGGTGAAATGCCAGTAAGTTAAAAATGTTGCCAGTGCCTGTACCATCTGTTTGAAATGTTACACTCAAACATACACTGTTCATTTGTTAAGGTCTAGAACGCACTAGCCACGAACGTCCTAGAATACGTATCTGAAAGTTTGAAAACCATATCGTATGTATCAAAAATCGTCCTTGCCAACACTGGGACCTTGGCCACAGAGGTAAAATCCTGGTTTGCGGTTCAAGAGTCCTATGTTCGAACCCGCCGCAAATTAAAACATATTTGTCGTTACTCATATAATTATTCCTACTATTTCTACCTATCGATAAGTATTACTACGATCATATCTTTGTATAGCTTGCCTGATTTTTGTTTCAGTGGATGAAAGTAAAACTTATACCTCATACTTCCTTAGTACACATTACAGAGACGACCATACGTAATAAAGTTTTGCCTAAATCTAAAATAGTTGACCTACCAATTATTTAAATTGTTTTTCTCTTATTTTCAATGCATATTTGGCGACAATTGGCTTCAAGTTTTGGAAATTGGGAACGTTTTGTCACGTGTTCATAACTTACACATGATAATGGACCCTACACCAAATTTCGTCTTTGCAGTACGGGACTTCTAATCATTTTAATACACGTCTAGTGATACTGTACTTCCATAGTACATTTCCTTTTCGAGACACATGTCGTTGACGCGTTGACATTTTGTTCGGCTATATTGGGTTCAATACTTTAACGTGCGCGAAAATTTAAACCAATAGATGTGCAGTGTTCATATATTTATCAATTTGCTAAACTTTAAGTCAATCTGCCCATGGGAAGTGGATGAGAGGTTGCTTGCAAAAGACGATTGGCATGAACTTCGGTCGCAAATATTGGATTTATCCTTTGCTGACGGTTTGCAATTCTTTGTCAAATATGGAATGTTAAGGGATATATTAGATTTACCCACCGTCATATTTGTGTATTTCTTTCCTGATCTGTGTATTCGTTTACCTGACCTACTTTTCGACATAAATCACACTCAAGGAATGTAAGAGAGGGAGGCACGGAGAAAGGTTATGTGAAATTTAATTGAATTTTGATACTAAGCTCATCCCTGCTTAGGTAAAAAAGTTAATAAAAAGAGCGTCCCGTACCAAACTCCAGTGCCTACACCACGCAATGTTCTTTATAGGTACAGTCAAATGATGGTCCGGGCGACTTTTTCCCTTCGCCAAGTTTTATTACAAAATATAATAAGTATAAATGTCTCTAATTCAAAGTCTCTTCCGCAATGCAAAGTGAAGGATTATTAAATGCTTTGATGGGTGCACCTTCTACACATGCTAGTTTTCAGAACACTTTGCCAGATTGTAGGTTAGGTTTGGATTATAAGTTTAAGATCGGATCTCTAGTCAAGTGTGACATAAGGTAAGGAAGAGGTGCTCCTAGTCCCCAGCGACATAGGAAGGTAAAGGTTAAGCGATTGGTTGGTCCACTGATGATGGGTCCCTCGCTGGCCTGGATTTTACCTGTGTTCTTCGGGTCCTTCCATGAGGTCCGTATTCTTTCGGTGTTCCTCGGTGTCTTTCGTGTCAGCTTCTCTTCTGCTACGCTGTTTACAGTCACCAGCACGTGTTATGTTGACATGTGATCATTTTATGATGCGGATATCCTTACAATATAAAGAATCGAGATTTTTTTAAAAAAAACTATGTTCAACTGGAAGATCAGAGTTCTATGGGGGTGGAAACCATATGTTGCGGTCGCCGATTCCCACACCATACTACGCGAACACAAACGTTCCAAACCCAAATAAAGTTTGAGAAACACCGAGCCGTGCACAATGTAGACCAACTTTAAGCAATTAAGATATAAGAATATGTGAATAAGAGTATTGGTTCAAAGTTTGGAATATTATTGGTTCCGAAATAAAGTTAAAACACTCAATACACTAGTATTGTTAAACACGAAATATTATCATAACACATCTTGGGCGAAGTACTATCACATTATGTCGCCTTAGTGATGTGTCTACGTGTGACACCTGGGCGCAACATCCAAGAGCCTGCAGAGATCATAATATTATAAAGGTATATAGCATATCCATAGTGAACAGCGGCGTAACGTGTTGAACAAAATGCTCGGATCTACCACTGAAAAAGTTACATTCCAGAGGGAAAAACAAAAGGAAACCATAGGATTCCGCCAGTTTCGGACAAACGGTTCAGAAACGCTAACCAAGGAACCAGAAGTGCATGAAACAAAATAAATCAAAATTAATAACAGAATGATTTGGTAAACATGTCAAAGGTAGAACCTACTCTGCAACAGAAAAAAACGAGAGCCAAAGATAAAATAAATTATGTAGAACATAAATTTTAATTCTTAAACCACATTTTATCCAGCCGAGCAAGTTATATCACAGCACTATTTCACGTAGAAGCAAAACAAAGGCAAGACATCCGGATTGATAAGAAAACGGATGTCCAGAGGTATGAACTATGCAATTCAGTATAAGGGACTGAAAGTGGATCGGCCCAGGTTAGTTGTGGACCGAAAACAAAATCGGGAGTGACCGATAAGCGAAATCGGGCGGGACAAATGCCGAGAAATATGAAAAAAGCATTGATTAGTATCAACTTTCTGACGATCGTATGCAAACGCGAAGAAGGACGCAAGAACACGCGAAGTGCGCTAGAAAGCAACAGAGTAAAACCCGATAGACGATCAGTATAGTGAACTCGGAGCGAAGTGCGTATTGCAGCATAATCTGAGTTTGCAGTTTCGTTATTTTCTAAAAATTCGAACAAATGAGCAAAGAAATGCAATGGTAAGATAAAGAGGCCGGCTAGTAGAGACTAATCATGAAGGCGCAAAGAAAATCGAAAAATGACAAATGCCTGCGGAAACAAAATCATTATTATGTCTAATAGTTGTATGAACGCAAAATATATATGTGTTTAGTAATGAAGGGAATGAAGAATCGGATACAAAAAGAGAGATGAGCCTAGAAAAGCAGGTAAAAACAACTAAGACTCCTAGATGTGACTGGATATACGTGACAAAAGAGCGAAAGGTAATTGGGTTGTAGAAACATGATTTGATTGGCTGAGTCGAGGAAGAAAACATGGCCGATTAACAACAGGGACGATGGGGAAAATGTGGCTCCCACATGGAGCACTGCCCTGGGAAAAAACTGAAATACGAAGCAGACAAAAGAAAACAAAATAATAATAATAATAATAATAATAATAATAATAATAATAATTATTATTATTATTATTATTATTATTATTATTGTTATTATTATTATCACGCAGGAGGACAATAAGCAAAATTCACACAAACCAATGCAGTACCACACAATAACATATAATACTAAATACAAACAAATGTGCAACACGAAAATGCTGGATAGCCAAATGAACCGTACGCAGGGCAAAATAAGCTGGAAATTTGCCGATGCGAATAGCGGGATTGTACATCGAACATGCCAGGAACTCCCTTATTGACGAGCTCGGTGACGATGCATAGATGTAGCTATAATTGCCCTTCAATAGCCAGCTACTAGTATGTAAAAGCAGGAGATGCGTCCCCCGTAGCGGGTTCGAACTCAGATGTTTAGATGAACTACAAAAAAGTATGAATTTAACACGGTGCCAGGGAATAATAGGAAAGATAAAACAAGTACAAGCGCCGGAAACAAGAATGAGCTTCCTGCTCCGGACTCGAATCAAGAACTCGCTGGGTGGAGTGGCACAAGGGGATGAGTTTAGAAAATGGTGGACACTCACAAAGCGTTAGTAATACATGAGACTTGGAATATTCATAACTATTTGTGTCAATCCCCCGGAAGTGCACCCAAGGTGGCAGGCAACTGATAAATAACATTCAAGTAAACAGTAATTGCAAGGACAATAGCAGTACGTGTGCGAATAATTAATATATTCTACAAGTGTCAATTATCCTACAATATGACGTAAGAAATTAAACATAAAGCGTCCCTAATAGTGTTATGATAAGTACTTAGTAATTAGTAAAATTAATTGTTGAAAAAGCAATGATTATTTGCATAACAAACGAAGATAATTGAGATCGGTTTCCGGGAGCAACCGGAACCAAGATGGCCGGCTCATGCTAGTGCAAGGATGTATTCTGAATATCGCTCTAGCAACTGCAAATCTAATAGATACACCGTGCTACTAATAGTAGGCTATAGAGAGGTACATGCGTTGATTAAATTCCTTGTTAGAACTGTAAATGTAATTGGGACAGGATTTTGGTAATTAGTACAAGAACTTTTTGGATCTCGAGGTGAGAAACAATATGCTTCAAATGTACGACATACAAACAATGATATATATATATATATATATATATATATATATATATATATATATATATATATATATATATATATATATATATATATATATATATATATATAAATTCTCACGGCATTGTCAAGGCTCTATATTGGTATTTTACCTTTAAAATTGCGACCGGGTGCTTCTGGCTGCCGTATACGTTTGTCCGATCATCACCCTTGTTCTTCGCACGCACAGTCATTCGAAGTACTGAAAACGTGCTCTGTACACAAACAGTTTATAGTTGTGAACACGGGAAGCCTGGTACATCTGCTTGTCATGGTCAACAAGTGGGAGAAAAAAGGATGTGTAGAATGTAAAAGGGGTGCTACAGTGACTGATACTTGTAACAAACATATTCATTTGTAATTCGTGAACATCCCACTTGCAGCGCTACTGTGGCACAACGTATATTGAAACCGTATAACTCTTCTACACCGCTTGTAGGTCTATTGGCGTATGTGACGAGCGAAACTATGTTGTCAGCTCTGACTGCGATAAGGCACTGCTGTGCTTCTTTTGCTTTGCTTTTTTCTCATTGTCATTTGTGAGACACCAAACGTGTTGTTTTTGATTGTTGCACGCGCTGAACGGATTCCTGTGGAGCGAAGTATTAAAGAAGTTGACTACATATTCTTGTTTACGATAGATATATGATAAGTTTTTTGAATTATAATACGGTTCTAAATTAGTTAACTGTTGAAAAAAATACGAAAACAAAGCTGTACTTGTAAATGTATATTAGTCGAGGACGTAGCTACTGACAGTCTTGGTTACCGATTTTCTCAAGGAAGAATTAAGTTACAATAGAGTGAAAAGCAGACGTCCATTTAGACAGCCCACCGTTTTCAGACTCAATCGGAAATGGTGTCAATCGTTTGTACAGAAATGTGCAGGCGAAATATCCCTTTGTACACAATCAGGGGCGCCGTCAGAACGAAATCAAAGCGGGGCTGTCTAAATGGTGACCCCCACCATGTCTTGCGTTCGATTCCGGTGAGAGACTCAAAGTGAAAGCATATTTAGGGTCCTGGTTCTATTCTCGGTGATGGAGCATTAAATATTTTAAGATATTAAATTAATTCGTTCCTTTTTTCTCGTGAAACGAAGTGCTACATACGTGAAATTCTTTTTTTATACAAGAATTAATTAAACTGAACGGTCGTGAAGTACAGGTATTGTGTTTGATTCCGGTGAGAGAGCTTTCAAATTGAAAGCATATTTTGGGTCCGGGTTCCTTTCTCGGTGAGAAAGCATTGAATAATTTAAGACATTAAGTTAATTTGTTCCTTTCTGTCGTGAAATTCTTTTTTTTTTCATGCAAGGATTATTTCAACTCTAAAATCGTAAAGTACCAAATTCGATCCCAGCTCCCCATCAATGATGATTTTTGTGCTCCCCGTCAGATACTTTATATCATAATTTAGCGAAGCACAATCAATGTTAGTTATCTGTTTCACTTTCACTCCCCAAATAATAATAATAATAATAATAATAATAATAATAATAATAATAATAATTTGATTCTGTATTTTAAAATTTATTTTTATGTTTGTTATTTACGTTTTTATAGCACATTGATCCGGATTCGATTCTCGAAGAAAGAGAGAGAGAGAAAGAGATCATAGAACACTTGAAAGCATTATAGTGCTTTGTAATGAAGAGCTTCGAACAATGTATATCATATGCTCGCTAAAATCGATACGATTGACGATGACATCTTTAAATTTGACGTTTCTTCCTTTGCAACACCCGCTAACAGAATGATGTACACAAGCACATACGTTCCGCTTACGCTCTTCGCAGGAGGGAGTACGAGTTTGGGGGGTTGAAATCACTAGCACACCAAAAACGTATGTTTAATATTGTTTCTAGATCTTGTAGGTACAGCGGCAAAGCGCTTACATTTGGTGTATGGCCTAGTTCGACTACCGAACTTATTAGTTTATGGTACTTTAGCATAATCGTAGGACATTAAATAAATAAATTTGTGGTGGACAACATCGTGTTCGTTGATCCTCATGGGTATTTCCGCTTCATCTCATAATATCATTTCATTTACCTTAAACATCATTTCATCTTAGCCACAAAGAGATATTCGTGGGCCGTTAAACTGAAAGATTTCATCTTAATCTTTGCACACAATAGTTTTCCCGTTCAACATTAGTAATATTCTACAATTTAATCGGGTTTCTGTTCTTATAACTAGCTTTGGAAATTTACATTTTAATAAAAAAATAGAAGAAACGAAAAATCGTCTTAGACGTTCCTTAAGTAGAATTACTTCAAACAAGAAATCTTAATTCTGTGGCTTCAAATTTTGTAAGAATGTTTTAAATACACATTGGCATTCTACGTAATGGTGTTGTTTTTTCAAAGCAATTAAATTTTGTAAACCATGACTCTAGTTCCTGTCCCATTCTCTTATGTGGAACCAGGAATAATTGCCATAAGAGTACAAAAAAAGAATCACTGTTCTAATTCACAAGAAATGCGACAAAACTGACTGCAATAATTATCGAGGCATTTCTCTTCTGTCAACATCCTATAAAATCCTTTCAAATATTCTATTAGCAAGCTTGATCCCATACACAGATGAAAGTTTTGGAGATTATCAGTGTGGATTTAGACGGAATTGATCAACTATTGACCAAATATTTACCATCCGCCAAATACTCGAAAAAAGTGGAAATACAATACCCCGGTACATCAACTATTTATTGATTTTAGAAAGGCGTACGACTCGGTTAGGAGAGAAACATTATACAACGTTCTTACAGAACTTGGAATACCGAGTAATATAAATAGATTAATTAAGAATGTTTAAATGAATCCCAAAGTAAAGTCCAGGTAGGAAAATTTTTGTCCATGAGCTTTCACGTCGAAAATGACCTGAAACAAAGAGATGTGCTGTCGCCATTATTATTTAACTTTGTTCTGGAATACGCTATAAGGAAAATCAAAGATAGCAACCAGGGCCTAGAGTTGAACGGTATTCACCAGGTTATGGCACATGCTGGGGATGTAAATTTAATAGGGAATGATAGGAGAACAACATAATGAAATGCAGAGATTTTATTTGCAGGGATATGGGTTTAGAAGTAAATGCAGAGAAAACTGTAAATTTAATAGGGAATGATAGGAAAACAACATAATGAAATGCAGAGATTTTATTTGCAGGGATATGGGTTTAGAAGTAAATGCAGAGAAAACTAAATACATGGAAGTGCGTTAGGACCTAATTCGCCAAATTATGGATGCGTCAAAATATTAAATAATACTTTTGATAAAGTAGATAGTTTCAAATATCTAGGATCAGTATTAACATAGGAAAATCATTTTCACGAAGAAATTAAATGTCGACTAAAAGCAGGCAATTCGTGTTACTATTCGGTTCAAAATCTCTTGTCCACGCGAATTCTTCAGAGGAATCGGAAGCTTAAAATATACGAAACGATAATCATGACTGTTGTTCTGTATGGTTGCAAAACATGGTCGCTTACTCTGAGAGAAGAACATTACTGATAGTATTTGAGAACAAGATCCTGAGACGAATATTCGGACCCAAGAGAAACGGGAATGGAGAATGGCGTAAACTTCATGACGAGGCATAACGAGGAACTGCATAATTTATACGGTTTACCCAACATTGTTAGGGTCGTCAAGTCTAGGAGCCTAAGATGGACGGGTCATGTAGCTAGAATGAAAGAAAGTAGAAACGCTTTCAAAGTCTTGACTGGAAGACCAATCGGAAAACGACCATAAGGAAGACCTAGGCGCAGATTGGAGGACAATATTAACATGGATCTCGCAGAGATTGGAATGCAAAGTAGAAACTGTATGCAGTTAGCTAAGTATAGTATTCAGTGGAGAGTTTTTGTGAACGCGACATTGAACCTCCGGGTTCGTTAGACAATAGTGTTAGTTATTTAGTAGTCTAGTTCCAGTTCGTTTAATAACAGTCCGTGTAAGTGTCAGTTAATCCCTAAATGAAGTATGGAGAATCTCTGGTGCATTTATGTTTCATGAGTGTGTGAAGCCGATATTTCCAAGGTCCATAGAAATGCAACACTTGCAATGGGCTTCATCCTACCTGCAGTTATCGATGTAAAGTCAAATCAGCACCAACTTCTGAGCATCCATCGTTATCAATTCAATCATTTAATCCCTCATCACAATAGAAGCAATGCTTATTACATACTGCATGGAAGAAGAAAGAAAACAGGGGTAATGCATGAATTAGGAACTCGAACCGGAAGTAGTCTCAATTCTTGTAAACGGTGCGAGATCTTGAGAAAAAATAATCGATAAAATCTCCCCTTTGTGATACGTATTATTGGTCTTCGTCTCCTCGTGTTGTTTTGGATTGCTATTTTGGACTCCTTAGTCCATCGAACCCGGAACCCCAAGCACCAGAGTTGAACACTCTACCACTGAGCCACCGCGGCTGCTGCTGAATTAGGCGCGACTTCGAAGAGTAATAACATTTCTCGTACTCAGACGTCGTTGATCATTCATCGTCATTGCCACTAAATACTGAATAATGATCATTGGCGACCGAAGGTGGGGTAGGTTGGGCCCCCCTCTGGCTCAGAAAATGTAGACGTAATATAGCAAACCACGTATATTAAGTATCAGACATACCAGACGTAATAAAGCAACCAAGGGAATGGGGTCCCCCTCTAAAATATCTTCTTCGGGCGTCCATGCAACCCCATAACTTATGATTCGATTGTGTTGATTTGTGTTTTAACGTCCTATAATACAGCGATGCTTCATGAAACGTAGGTCTATTATTGCTAATTAACGTTGAATCTAAATCACAGGAGTTCTCAGACGAAATCGAACCCCGGATCTCCCACGCTAAAGGAACATGCACTACCCGCTTATTCACAAGGGAGATCTCCTTTAACTTTTATATAAGGAGACTCAGTGGTAAATCACTTTGTACACTTTGAAACTAATTGAAAAGAGAGAGAGAGAGAGAGAGAGAGAGAGAGAGAGAGAGAGAGAGCTATTTTGTTTGGATTTAATCTTGTACATTTGTTTGGAATTTTTACATCTTAATAAAAGTAAAATAAACCAAAAATCGTCTTAGACGTTCCCTAAGTACAATCACTTCGAGCAGGAAATCTTAATTTTGTGAAAGTTAGGTACCACCCCCACCCCTCACCGTCAGGCATATGCATGGTGTGTATGAGGGAGACCCAGAAAAATCTCATTCAAGGTGACTAGTCTAACATAAGTGTTACATATTTCGACCGAGTGCCACCACAAGAAATCGAAACCCGGTACCGTTCGCACTGAAGACACATCGTGCTTAAAGTTGTTACAGGAAATTGTTATTTATTATGGATGTTCTTCAATATTGCTCAGGTCCACAGAAAAGAAGAATGTTTGTAATACAAAAATGAAGTGTTTTTAAATGATCAATGCAAACAAAATGCACAAATGCAGGGATTAAAAAACTTGCTAGGAAGATCTAAAGCTGACATCTGAAAATACTATTAGTCGGGCAAGCTAGTATGCTGAATGAATCGAGAAATTTCTTGGCACGAGAAGAGGCAAGTCACAAATCGACAAGTACATTTTTAAATTCGAGATGATACAGAAACAGCCGAGACTCGTTGGCAACACTAGTTCACTTAAGTTGAATCTTCAAAATACTATTACTTGGATGAACTAGTATTGTGAACTAAACGAGAAATTTCGACACGAGAAGAGACAAGTCTCGAATCGAAAATTACATTTTGAAACTTGAGGATAGCATCGAACGGAACACTATGAGGATAGCAACAGCGGGTTCCCACAACCAAAATTTTCCCACGGGGGCTCCTGGTGGTAGCCCTGAAAGCCATGAGCATTACAAATAAAGGCCTGTTGAAACTTGGCTTCGAATTCTAGGGAAAAATATCGAATTCTAAGAACGGGAGGGATCAAATTTCAGCCAAAGTGCCTCAATTCTACTATTGTTATAAATAACTGATCAGAAGAGACCCTAGGAATCCTAAGATCCTACCACAGAGAAATGCATCACCACCCTTTCTCGAAAGCACACATTGGGGAAAGTGAAAATATTGTGGTTTCTTTGATTGGTCTGTACTAAGATTTTGGAGATTTCGCTTCTCCGAAGGCTCGTATTGTCTATGGATTAGAGGTTTTCATATCCAATTGACCACCTTTAGTCTTGTTGATCTCTATTTTTTTAGTATTTGGATAGTAGTCTATTGAAGAGTATATATTCGCCTCTTTATGTGGGGTATATTTACCTACACATTAAGAAGCGAATGTACAATAGCTATCAAGGAATAATTATATACGTAGTGCTACAGGAAAGAAACGGCAGCGCTTACTCCGCGAAAGGATAAATTTAAAGCCACACATTAAAAAGAAAACCGAGACGCGTTGAAAAAAAATTAAAAACCCATCGAATGTAAGACTCACCTTTGTCGAAAAAAAAATACATGACATTTAAGAATGAGAAAAGACGAAACATGGCGAAAACAAAAAATGAAATGGAAAAATAAAGAATGTATGTACTTACAGTACTAAGAAAAACCCACTCATTTCGGCACTGGAATTTATTTATGTGCATTTACTGGTACTTTTTTCTTAATGAAATTACCGTGCAACACGTGCTTAGATAAATTTTATAGCTAACCAATATTACGCTAGTATGCACACACATACACACAAACACGTATACGAGTATTTGCGTACTTGTTATCTCCGAGTTGGGAGAATGACTTGTTGGAACCAAATGTGCATAAAAAACTAGAAGAGGTACAAAAACGACAGTGAGATCAAAATGCCTTAATTTTATTCATATTTGCGGTGGGAAAATACTTGTCTCTACTTCAGGCAGTTTCTTAGGAAACACGTGTGGAGCCGTACTATATTTATTGGATCCTGGTGCCAACATCACCTGCAAGATATAAATGGTACCAGTACCAATAACATATCTGGATTTCATTTAAATAACATTTAAATCAATAACATATCTACATTTCATGTTAAACGTATTTAGTCGTTGTAATAGGCCTAGCTGTAAATACATGTTATTTGCAATGTAAGACTTGCATGTACTCCCACTTTGCAGAGTGTGTGGCCAATGCTCCTGCAAACGGTGAATTGATCTGCAGACTACCTACCACGGAATCTTTCTTAACTGAACTTGAAGCTGTGTCTCACACCCCTTTCTGCTCGTCGAGCTGCTCTAGAAATAATATCACTGTGGAGGATGGCTCACACAGAAGGTGTGACAGGTGAGTTTTTTACATGTTATTTTATAATACCCATACAGAAAAATGCCAAGCAAGAAGAAAAGAAAGAAAATAGTAAGATTTTATTAGTACTTAACTAAAATAAAATTGCTGAACAAGGCAATACTTTTATGTAAATGAAGTATTCGATTTAACGTTCCCGACCAGACACTGAGGTCAAGGGAGACGTTGATGATGAGAAATGAATTAAATGGTGGAATGAAGAATGTGGGGAAAAAATGGAATACTCCAAGATTACCCATGCACACGGTGTTTGTCCAACACAGAGCCGCTTGGCGTGAGCTGTGATCGAACCAGGGGCCCCAGGCACGAGAGGTGAACCCTCTATCACCGAACCATAGCTGCCCCACTTTTATTTAAATATAATTGTTTCAACAACTTCCCTTGTCTTCTTCAGATACATTATATTTATTTATTTATTATTTGTTTTAGATTTATAAAGATTTCCTTGTTGTATTATTACCTCAGCAATTATTTTATTTGACTTAAGTATTTATGTAAGGAAAGCTTTAATATGGAATGTATCACATGTTAAAGTGATCGCGCTGTTTTTTTTTTTTTTTTTTTGAGTGGGTAAAAGTACTCTTCTCGAAAATATTTTTCTCAACTTAGGGGTAAAATATAATTTTCACCAATAATAATAATAGTAATAATAATAATAATAATAATAATAATAATAATAATAATAATAATAATAATAATAATAATAACTAACACAACTTCTAACACTGTTCGAAACAAATAATATGACGATTTTCACCTTACTGATTCTGACAGAATTCTGGTTATAGAAGTCTTCCTTTTTAAAATACTCCAGTAAGAAGTGAGGGAGTCAGCGTTATGCTCTCAGTTTGGGATCTTTTGGAATAAAAACGTTATACACCATTTTGTTTGTAATTTTCACTTTACTTTTTGCCATATTTTGAAATGCTAATACATGTTTCGTATTGCGTCATAAATTTAACTTACTAAATCGTATCCAATCAGGGTGGAATTTTTTATGACAGTAGAAGGACGCCTCTACTGCTTAGTTCCACTTGTGTGCAGCTTGTCATATTGCTGCATACGATAGCGCAATTCTGTCACGATATGTAACTGCGGAATTTTTACTTCGTTTTGTGCGTTACATAGCAGTAGTGAAAAATAATTATTTCTATCGTTGTCTAGTTGTGTTTGATAAGTGAGTAGCTATATTATTTTATTATTAAAAAGTTCTGTCTTTCATACCATGATTGTCTCCATTAGTTATGATCCCAGCCCCCGCCAAGTGGACTTTGTGGCGGACAAACACCATGTGCGTGGGTTTCCTCGGGGTTCTCCCATTTCCTCCCACCTTCTCCAGCCCACAATTGCATTCATTCTTCATCATCACCGTCTCCTTTAGCCTAGATGACATAACCGTGGGACGTACAACTCAAAGTTGTTTTTCACCAGTTATGATATCGTATCAATATACTTGATCGTCACCTTTAGTTCACATCCTAAAGGTGGTCTTGGAGTGGCATTTTATATTATGAGCACATACGTAATCTAGCCTTCTATGAGCGTTTCAGAATTAGATCTCATATACGTGTAAATATAAAGTCTTATATCCTCCAACTTCTTTGATCCTCCTGATCAATCAGAGTTAACACCTGCAATAAAATCAAAAGATAATGTATTACAGAATAACTAAAATTAATGGTAGTTTAATTCCACTATATGGAAGGCCGTTAAAAGTGGATTATTGAGAATATGTGACTTCGTACAAGCGAGTGCAGTAAACAATCGTTTTATTGCGTACTGATTGTAGTTGCACATGACTTATTGTAATTATTTTTTTCCTTTTTCTGCCCACCTGAGAAATTGCACTATGTTTGTTCATTTTTTTATTTTTATTTTTCTGTTTCAGCGTTCCTATCTGTCATCATTGGGAGGAAAAGTGACCTTTCTCCGATGCTTGGTTTGATAAAGAGCTGGAGATGTACTTTAATTACCGCGGAAAAAGGGCGAAATTCCCGTGGTGCAAGCTAGTCTTAAAGACATAGTCGCTAATAAAAATAAAGCATCAACTAAGATCTTCAAATGAACAATTGTGACAAATCTTCAAAACGTTATTAGAAAGATGTTCACTTCCATCTGCCTTGTTGTTTGAAGATGAAAAGGGTTCGTCATGCTGGAAACATATTGACCTGTTGCTCCTCGCTTTGTTCGAAATCAATGTAAAGGCATCTCTTTCGGAAACTAAAAGATTGAAAAAAGTGATACTGAAATAATAGACGAAGTGCGATAGTTATCACAGTTCCCCCTTTTTAACCTACTTAAACACGTGAGGGTTTTTGATATGATGCTGCTATTCTGTACTTTTAATAACTATTAAATGTGTTTTTCTTCATACGAAACCAATAGGAAAATTTAATTCTTTTCATTTTATATTATTAAAATATCTCTGTAACTTTTAGATTATAACCAACAGATTAGATTATAATTTTAGATTATAACCAATTGTCTAAGTATTAGAAATAATATGGACAATCAGTATTTCTTGTTGCATTGCAAATAGTAATAATAGTATTTTAATACGACAAACATGTGCACATTGTACATATAACTTATGAATATATGACTCAAATTAGTGGTTATGTGTTTTCGCTTTTATCCCTCAGAGATTAATTAATTTAAAATGTACTTACTTTTTCGATTTTTCACCTCCAAAGTAAAGGTGTATTAAATTGGAGTTATAAAAGTTTAGTTCTAAATTTTGCACTGTCAATAGAACCCATTTTGCTTGTGTGTTTGTGAGTGTGAATGTGTGTGCATGTGAGTGTTTGTGTTCCCGTATTCCTATCCTTGTTGGTACCTGCATATGGTTTAACACATTACCAGTTGGGACCGGAAAAAAATTGGGACATTTTCCGGTGCCAACAATTTTAAGTCTACAGTGGGTTCGTGGCGACCCCCTGGGCCTCCTGGACGAATTTCGGGAAGGTCCCAATAATTATAGAAAAATGTGAGAATCTGTGTAAACCGTCTGTATGCTCTGCCGAATTAGCTGCCTCCTCGTGGTCTCACACCTTAACTAAGAAACAGTGTGTAAATATGACCCATACCCAATCTACTGGCACTGCCCTGCTTACGGGATGGAGAACCATAAGGGGAGTGGAAAGAGGAGGTGAGTCGTGGGGGGCAATAAACACACAAGCAAATTTACACAGTGTTTGTTGGTACCGACGCCACCTTGAAATTTTCCTTTGCGCAGTTGCGTCTACTGAGAGTAGCCTGCCTGTCACATGATATAGTTAAAGAGCAGAAGGTGGATTGAAATCAGGGGGAGGCATTGGTGACAATTGGAGAAACTTATATGCATATATATACAACTCGTACTTTCAGAAACGATGGGAACAGAAACAAAGATTGTGATAAATGAATGGAAGAGAGGCTAGCGTAAAACATATACACAGAGAGTGATGTTATCGGGACACAATTATTGTTTCTATTTACACACGTAGTTCGATTTTCTGTTGCTCCATGTAAGAAGGTCTACATGCGAAGCAGTACCTGAAGCGAAAGTTAATTTATTTGAACAAGAGCAAAATCAAATGATCCTAAGAGGTACACTAGAATGGTCTAAGATTAGAAGACCTACAAGCACATTTGCAGAGCACAGATTCATACTTACCTACGTACTATATGTTCCAAATTTCACACTAATTTAATACCTTCAACAAATAAAAAAGCACCACCGTAGACTACAGATATGTCGCATACAGATTTATTAAATTAATTCAAAAATATGGAGTAGGAAATACGTAAGATGTCTGAGTGGGCAAAGGATAGGCAGCGCCCGCAGCCCTTGATTGCTGGTGGGGGTGATAGGGCTAACTGCTTATTCTGTGAGTCTCAGTAGAATAGTAGTGTGCCTGTATCGAGCAAGCGGTCATAAAGTAAAATAAATTAACAGATTTCCAAAGAGGCGAAATTATTAAAGCTCGGATATATGGTGTTAGCGTGGTAAAGTGGTAAGTGTGCTGAGTGTCGCGAGTAACAACATTTAGGTGACGTTCAAAGTGATGAAATTCTACAAACTTTACGGGGAAACCACATCTTTGAAGAGGAACAATGATTAAACGAAAATCCTCGGTGACAGGTCCCACGTACAGCTGTGCGATATTACGATATATCGATTGGTAGTTATTTTTAAGTATCGAAACCTTTTTAGATCGATGTTTTTAATATTTCAATATTTTTCAATATTTCGGTATTTCTCAGTATTACGATATTACGATTCTTCGATACTTTTAATGCTTTAATATGTCCATGTTTCACAATATTTGGATATTTTCTATTTAACCTCTTCAATCCCAGGTAATTACCTGCAAACATTTAAATTTATATATTTGTGTATTTGTATCGTAGGTAAAGCAAATTTGTATATTTTTAAATTGGAGTGTTATAAAACGTAGAAATGACGTTTTGTTAGAAGACAGTACCTAGGTATATTTATTTTAATAACCCAAACCTGCCTAATCGAAAAAATAAAGAAAACCTGTGAATTTTAGTATATTTGTTATCTAGTGCACACGTATTTTATAGTTGTTCAACTATCAAAACACGAGCACAATATGTTAAAGGTTTTTACCAAGGCGGCTTGTAAGGTAAATTACGACAGTAAAAAATAAAGTGATATTGCGTAAAACAAAAATATATAATACTTTCTCGTGTTCTGACTGTTCATAACAAAAATAGGAACAGTGAGTAACATTTCTTCTCTCAGTCTCATACGACAAAACTTTTAAATTTTAAGGACATCACTTCTCTCCGGAGCAAAGTTTGGCGTTGAAATTGTAATATTTATTATTATTATGTCCCTTCTTTCTTCTGTATTTCATATCTGTTTTACTTTACATGCAAATCATCACGGCCTTTTCTATTTTCTCAATACACAAAAACATCTTTCACTTAGCGCACTTGAAACTTTTTGATTTCGAACACCCAACCTTAGTCCACCTTTGGTAGTTTTTGTCTTCAGCTTTATTTCGACCAAGTATTCCAATTCCGTAAACCGTAAACCAAGTATTCCAATTCCGACTATCATCGAAGTTCATGATTTTTCGACACTGTTCACAGGTGAGAAATTTAGAAAAGAAGAGAAATGTTATTTTATAGAAAGAACTCGACTAAAGAAAAGAGAGCAACCGTCTATTTAACGTTTGAGGAGCCCAGGGGGAATTGCGGGATGTCCACTTTTGGGCGAAATTTCGATTTTCATGCCAACTTGCGGAGCACGCTGCGAGTTGCATTCAATATATCGAAAAGGTGGAAAAGGTTTACGGTTAGCCTGCTATAGCAGTTTAAAAATCCCTTAAAATGGAAGGAGGTATCGTCATCACTTACAGTGCAAGAAAGGGGATTTCATTTTACTCTTATTTTTCTGTCTTTTTTGTCGATAACTTTCAACGGTATTTATGTTCCAGTGTTGACTGATCATACAGCTAAATGTAGCTTCAACAATCAATTTCTTTAAAAAAAATAGAAAGACAAATCATCTCCCAACATCCATAATCTTGAGTTTTTCTGTTACTCTTGCAGTAGTCGAAATAAGGATTATACTTTATTCAGATGCCTTCATTGCATTGCACATGAAAGGCAGGGGTTCATTTCCTTTCAAGTGACATTCCTAGTTCGTGTCATTCTTACCTTGAACGTGATAAGAACATGAAACTAGTGAACATAAAATCAAGAGATCAAATACCAGAGGATTGGGATAATGTAATCAAAGGCAGCAGAGTGAAACGTACACCATATAAAGTATGTGAATTCACAGTTTCATAATTCGAGATAGGATATCATTTTTACAACCACTGGGAGAATGCTCATTCCACTCTCGGCCAATCATGAGCTTCGAGTAGTGAAAATCACCCATGTTTTGTGATACCTAGGGAGACTTATAATGCACTTTGGTTTTCTTCTGTGATTCACCTACTATTAACAAATAGCCCACCACAGCCAGATTTATTGAAGGGAGAATTCTTTAATCCATAAATGACTCGCTTTGGAAAGCTGAACGCTTATACCATAAATTGTATGCATGTTGAAGTATAGTACAATAACACTGCACAGGAGACCCGGGTTCGATTCCCGGTGAGAGCTCATGTGGATCGGATTCCACGTTAAACACTAGGTCCACGTCTCATATAGCCTCGCTGCGAAAAGGGACGCTAAACTGAAATTCAACTCAACAACTCAGTAACACTGCAATAATGGGCAAAGAACTGCATATACATATCTATGAAATAAGAAGAAAAATCGAATGAAAAGAAGGCCAGATTGTAAAAATCATATTATGCATCCGCGATATTGACCTGTCATGGGCATGCGTGCAATACAGGTATATCCAATGTATTATTATTAAATTAATTAAAGTATATAATTATTGTTCCAGAACCCGATTTTTAGAATTCTAATGTCGTCAAATTTGCTTAAGCAACTGCACAATTCCGCAAGCAATTTCAAATAGTCGTTTATAAGGTCAACAAAGTCAATGAAACTTCGTACTCCACTTGTTGTCCTTGTTTCACTCTCCCATACTTGTTATTATTAGAGGATAAAAGTACATTTCCAAGATTTTCGTTGTACATTAAGGAACTGGGTTAAATCGGTTGAGAACAGTTTGAATAGGATGTTATGACCAACATCATAATTATTAGTGGGATGTATAAGTTCGTTTCCTCTTTCTTAAAGCGAAGTTGCCTATCTAACCGATTTAACCCAGTTCCTTAATGTACTACGAAAATCTTGGAAATGTACTTTTATCCTCTAATAATAACAAGTATGGGAGAGTGAAACAAGGAGAACGAGTGGAGTAAAAAGTTTCATTGACTTTGTTGACCTTATAAACGACTATTTGACATTGCTTGCGGAATTGTGCAGTTGCTTAAGCAAGTTTGACGACATTAGAATTCTAAAAATCGGGTTCTGGAACAATAATTATATACTTTAATTAATTTAATAATAATACATTGGATATACCTGTATTGCACGCATGCCCATGAGAGATCAATATCACGAGTGCATAAAATGATTTTTACAATCTGGCCTTCTTTTCATTCGATTTTTCTTCTTATTTCATAGATATGTATATGCGGTCCTTTGCCCATTATTGCAGTGTTACTGAGTTGTTGAGTTGAATTTCAGTTTAGCGTCCCTTTTCGCAGCGAGGCTATATGAGACGTGGACCTAGTGTTTAACGTGGAATCCGATCCACATGAGCTCTCACCGGGAATCGAACCCGGGTCTCCTGTGCAGTGTTATTGTACTATATTTCAACATGCATACAATTTATGGTATAAGCGTCAGCTTTCCAAAGCGAGTCATTTATGGATTAAAGAATTCTCCCTCCAATAAATCTGGCTGTGGTAGGCCATTTGTTAATAGTAGGCGAATCACAGAAGAAAACCGAAGTCCATTATAAGTCTCCCTAGGTATCACAAAACATGGGTGATTTTCACTACTCGAAGCTCATGATTGGCCGAGAGTGGAATGAGCATTCGCCCAGTGGTTGTAGAAATGATATCCTATCTCGAATTATGAAACTGTGAATTCACATACTTTATATGGTGTACGTTTCACTCTGCTGCCTTTGATTACATTATTCCAATCCTCTGGTATTTGATCTCTTGATTTTATGTTCACTAGTTTCATGTTCTTATCACGTTCGAGGTAGAAATGACACGAACTAGGAATGTCACTTGAAAGGAAATGAACCCCTGCCTTTCATGTGCAAGGCAATGAAGGCATCTGAATAAAGTATAATCCTTATTTCGACTACTGCAAGAGTAACAGAAAAACTCAAGATTATGGATGTTGGGAGATGATTTGTCTTTCTATTTTTTTTTTAAAGAAATTGATTGTTGAAGCTACATTTAGCTGTATGATCAGTCAACACTGGAACACAAATACCGTTGAAAGTTATCGACAAAAGAGGCAGAAAAATAAAAGTAAAATGAAATCCCCTTTCTTGCACTGTAAGTGATGACGATACCTCCTTCCATTTTAAGGGATTTTTAAACTGCTATAGCAGGCTAACCGTAAACCTTTTCCACCTTTTCGATATATTGAATGCAACTCGCAGCGTGCTCCGCAAGTTGGCATGAAAATCGAAATTTCGCCCAAAAGTGCACATCCCGCATTTCCCCCTGGGCTCCTCAAACGTTAAATAGACGGTTGCTATCTTTTCTTTAGTCGAGTTCTTTCTATAAAATAGCATTTTCCTTTTTTTTCTAAATTTCTCAGATGTGAGCAGTGTCGAAAAATCATGACCTTCGATCATAGTTGAGAAAAATATTTTCGGGAAGAGTATTTTTACCCACTCAACAAAATAAAAAAAAAAAAAACAGCGCGATCACTTTAACATGTGATACATTCCATATTAAAGCTTTCCTTATACATAAATACTTAAGTCAAATAAAATAATTGCTGAGGTAATAACAAGGTAAAACAAGGAAATCTTTATAAATCTAAAACATATAATAAATAAATAAATATAATGTATCTGAAGAAGACAAGGGAAGTTGTTGAAACAATTATATTTAAATAAAAGTGGGGCAGCTGTGGTTCGGTGATAGAGGGTTCACCTCTCGTGCCTGGGGCCCCTGGTTCGATCACAGCTCACGCCAAGCGGCTCTGTGTTGGACAAACACCGTGTGCATGGGTAATCTTGGAGTATTCCATTTTTTCCCCACATTCTTCATTCCACCATTTAATTCATTTCTCATCATAACCATCTCCCTTGGCCTCAGTGTCTGGTCGGGAACGTTAAATCGAATACTTCATTTACATAAAAGTATTGCCTTGTTCAGCAATTTTATTTTAGTTAAGTACTAATAAAATCTTAATATTTTCTTTCTTTTCTTCTTGGTTGGCATTTTCCAATATGGGTATTATAAAATAACATGTAAAAAACTCACCTGTCACACCTTCTGTGTGGGCCATCCTCCACTGTGATATTATTTCTAGAGCAGCTCGACGAGCAGAAAGGGGTGTGAGACACAGCTTCAAGTTCAGTTAAGAAAGATTCCGTGGTAGGTAGTCTGCAGATCAATTCACCGTTTGCAGGAGCATTGGCCACACTCTGCAAAGTGGGAGTACATGCAAGTCTTATCATTGCAAATAACATGTATTTACAGCTAGGCCTATTAAAACGACTAAATACATTTAACATGAAATGTAGCAGTTTAATTTTATGTAATCAGTAAAGTGAGCTTTATACTATATTTTGTATTACAAAAACCTAAGAGCATATAGAAAGGAAAATGAGTTGGCAGGAAAATATCAGCCATAAATTTCACATGCTTTCTGTTCTAGATATTTTCAGCGTAAAGGACGGTGTGAAGAAGAAATATTTTACAATACCATGCTGAAGAAAAACAATTATATCCAATTCTTTCTGAATATACGTTTTCATCATTATCTTTGAAAGTTAAATTTAAATAAATTACAGGTCGTAATGAATAGAAAAGGTTACCCAAACTGTTCTAATGAAACAATTTCTCGTTTTGCACATGCATTACCGATACTGGTAAAATTTCGTTCGAAATAAATTTATATATCAACCCAGAGTCCGAAATCGTCCTAACCTCAGTGCGGGAATAGTTACTTCCTAAATGGAAAGATCCGTAAAATAAGTATTGACAAACTTGTGGACAGATAGATTTTATGGATTATTGTCTGCCCGTTGTTAACGAAGCAGGGATCGGATTTGAGAACGGAGTGAGAACGCAAAATATCGCATCTTGAAAACAAAGAACACAAATGACTATTTGCGTTTTATCAAGACAAGTAATTTCTTGCTATGTACTGCTTCATTTAAATTCTGCAACGAAAAAATCTTACATTTATAATACAAGTTTGAAAAAACAACAGCTCCAACTCTGGGATGGGTTTTATTTTATAAAAAATCCTACTCTGGGAGTGGCCCCTGGATCCGACCCTGTTGTGTACACTGGTTCCTTCTTGCGGAAGCGGGTATGTAAGCTCCGAAGCAATTAGGTATGTTTCTTTGTACTGTTGGGGCTGCAATGCCTGAGTGGTAGAGCGTTCACTTCTAGTGCGTGGGGTCCCTGGTTTGATCCCAGCTCGTGCCAAGTGGACTTTATGGTGGACAAACACCATGTGCCTGGGTTTTCACGAGATTCTTCCGTTTTCGCAAACTTTCTTCATACCAAAATTTTTTTACTTTTCATTATCACCATGTTCCTTATCCTCGGTGCCTTATCCTGGGGCGTGAAACTAACTATTTTATTTCATTTCTTTTTAATGATCTGGTATTCTACCTGGAAGTATCTGCGATATTATGATTATCTGGTGTTCTACCTGGAAGCAGTTTTTTGACCCATTGTTAATGCACGCATACATATTAGGAGGATATTCCCTACGTCAAGAGCTCGCTTAAATACATCTGACTGGGACCACCACCAGCCTTCAACCACGGACCCTTAATAAGACATTTGGTTTCCTTTGAATCGTTTCACGACTAGCAGTGGAACTCAAAATAATGTAGTCATGTAGAAGATACTTAATTGATTTGGAATATATTTTCTTGAAATTCACTGGCAACATTGATCAGTATCCATCAACACATGCTGACACATGAGCCTGGAATACGAGGGAGCTCTCTACTCAATTAATGTCAAAATTTACTATTCGAACACTATCAAAACCCCTTTACATTATTATAATTCCCACTCCCAATTCTGTGGCACAGCTACGGTAGACAAATGTCTTGTGAGGGTGCGTAGGTGCAACAGGACGGTGGTCATAGTTTGAGAGTGTCTCAACTCGGGTAATATCTTCCCACTAATTATGCTCATATACAAAGGGGGCCACTATTTTAACAAACGAGTCTATCAAATATACATCGATTTTGTGCATTTTCACCAGATTTAAAGCACTAGTGTTACAAAAGGCTAAACAAAACATAACTGAGTGAGCAAAGGGGTTAGAACTTCCGTAGGGCTCGTTGTTTCTAACTTTGAAGTCATACACGATTGGCATTGCAACCATCGTTGAGGGTAATTTCTCAAAGGGGTTCACTCGATTTTGTACCTAACATATAATTCGTAGGTAACATACGATGTGAAATATATTTTTGTCAAGGGATGAAAATTTGAATGTAAGTAATTACTGTCAGTACACAGCAAATTGAAATGAATTTTGGGCTTTACTCGAGCAGACGGATCTATCAAATTTTGACATATTCCTTAGTTTCATATCAGGTTAGAAGAATTTATTTCTTTTAGCAGAGCGTGAACTAAATCAGAAGCTCCATTCGTGCTTGCAGATTTACTTCAGGAGGAATCAGTACAAATACAGCGTGGACGTAATGCATAACAATGTCAGCGAATAAAACACGAACCAATGTATACCAGCTGGCCACTAAAAAGCATGAATGATATATAACCGAGTCACGGTAGGAGCACAGCAAGAGGGCCCGAGCAGCGGCGACGGGACGCGTTCGTAGAAGGAGCAGGTGCGTCAGCGATGGGAAGTACACGTATAAACGATGACAGTGGAAGAACACACTTATATATACAATACTTTCACTGATCATTTAAAATTCATTTCAATCTGCAGTAGACTGATAGTAATTCCTCTTTTCGCACTCTCATTCCTTCACGAAAAACGTTTCGCATATTTTACCTACAAATCTTCTATTTGGTACAACCGTCTGCTCGAGTGAAGCCGAATTTTGGGTGATAGTGAAAGCATTGTAAGCGTAGGTGTGCTTTTCAACTATCCTTGTTTATGTTTATAGTCCCCGTCGTTGACGTGGCTGCTCCCTACGGACGCACTCCCTGGTTGCAGATCGTGCCCTCTTGTTGTGCTCCTGCCCTGATTCGAATAGAATGCATTTGTGCTTTTTACTGGGCATCTTGCAAAAGTTTGTTCGTGTTTTATGCACTGTGCTTAATATGCAATACTCTGTATTTATAAAAGCCCCCGTGATGTAAATCTGCAAGTAGTAATGGAGCTCCTCACTTTGTGCATGCTCTGGTAACGGAAATACAAAGCATTAACCTAACCTGAAAATGTAAGAAATGTGTCAAAATTTGGTAGAACCGTCTTTTCCAGTGATGTCTCCAAAAGGATGAATTTACTGTCATCTGGGCGTAGGAGGCCCGGGTTCGATTCACAGCGGGAGCTGATGTCTTTCGGATTCCATGGTAATCAGTAGGCCCACGTCTTATATAGCCTCACTGCTAAACGGGACGTTAAACTCAATATTAACTCATCTCAACTTATTGTCATCTCGTTCTTTGCTTGTATTCAGCCCTCTTCCGCCTTGGCAAATATTCCACAATGCGTGCAGCTTTATTATACGGACCAATTGTATAAATAGTATTAGTAGGAACGGGTTGGAAGCCCCGCAGAGGTTGGTTGGACTGTTCCCGACATGAAATGGGCAAATTAAAGACTTGTCAATTTTTTGGTGTATTTTAGAATCTATGGATCTGTATAGTAAAACTGCACCCCAGAATGACATACTTTCCCATGCATACTCACTCCCTTATACGGTTTATTGAGTTTAAACACAAATATTATCATTTTACTACTGTCACTATTAATATTTTATATAGTATTCTACCTAAAAATATTTCATTTAGTAGAGGCGTCTGCTAAAGTTAACCTATTGGAGGTATCCTCGTTCTTTGTGTATGAGAGGAGCTAATGTTCATAATTACAATACTCAATCTGCTGAATTTTACACAGAATACGCGTAAATAGGAATCGGATATGAACTATACTTACTTGCCTTAAAGTTGACCTTCATCAGAAACATCCACGTATTTTGAGGTTGTTCTTCCGTTATAAGTGCCTGTTCGAAACGACTGGACACATTTCCGTGGGGTGACCCAGATGTGGTGAGTTATTATTGGATTACCATCAGGCAATATTTCTTCAATAACAAAACACATTGTTTATATTCAAAGAAAATCATCATACCACCACGCAATTCTGGTTATGCTGGAAATGGCTCACGATACCCAACATGAACTGCTGAAACTTCAGATACAGTACGGGGAACGTCCGCGCTTTCAGCACCTAAAAAGGACTTTTATTTTTGGTGATGTTCAACACGTGATTTTTTGTACCATTCTGGCACGTGATAAACACGTACAATTTAGGTCATGTTTGACACGTCATTTTTGTTTCCATTTTGGTACGTGATAAAGACGTTCAAAATTTTCAAAAGACGTCATTGTGAATTCGAATCCCAAAAAAAGGAGTGTTAATGACGTGACTGTGCTACATGGGTAATAAAATTGATGGGTTTGTTGCTTCTAGATAGAAAAAGAAGCAACAAATGCATCAAATGTGGGAATTGAATATTATTTAAAACACGGAAATGGATAATGCCTATCACATCTTGTGCTGTTATCTGAAATAATATGTAAATAAGGGCATACATATAACATGACAGATATATGTCGCAAGTGACGACATACAAAGAAATGACTATTAGAGTGCGAAATTGATCCATGTATATAAATGATATATTTTTAGTACATAGTTGCAAATATCAATTAGGTTTAACAAGTACCTAAAACTGTAGGTAGCTAAAGTACATACTTAGCACATGGATATGAAATGTGCCAAGTATCGGGTACCTAAAAAGTAGCCTAAATGGCATCGAAATGGGTCACCTCGGACAAGTAAATGGCACATGCCTAGCTCATCTTGCGCTGTTATTGTAAGTGCTAAGCACTGCAAAAATATGACATAAGTAACAATGTAGTTGAAGAATAGCGATGGGGAAAGGTATGAGAGCATTGATAATGATGTCCGTTACGTGATTCATTTCAATTAAAAACAACTCAATTTAAAAAAAACCGGAAGGTATTAATTCGTCCAGCATATATCCTGGATCTAGCAACTATCATACTTTGGTCTCTGCAGAACTTCCGGAATTGTGTAAGCTAACTTCAAAGATACCAGTGAAAATCATATGTAAAATTTTCAACCAGCCGAAGTTCTGTTCTGATGGGATTATGATGTTCCCGAAAAAATGGCAAAACGTCATCGAATAAAATAGTGCATGTATGGTTCTATTATGCTATTTTCAAGCAACTAGAATTATTCTCAAGTTTGACCACCAGAAGCTCATTACCATTTAGACAACGTAATATTTTCTGTATGTAAAAATCGACATTTTGAACTTACCTAATATTCAGTTCCCAGAATGTCCTCGTTGTATACCTCGTCTCCTTTATAATAATTACTTTAAATTATTCCACTTATATAATTCATAAACATCTCAATATTGCTAGAGAGTCCAATTTAAACAGGAAACTTTAGAAAACACAACCAAATTAAATAATAACAGTAACGGTAAAGTGATTTTGTTAGTAATGGAATCCTGTGATGCAACGAATATACAGAATTTTAGACATATCTATATTTTGTCAACATTGCAAAGATGTTTGAGAAAGTAGATCTAATACTCAAGAGGAAGATATGTAATCACAAATTCTATCAGTATACCAGCATAGCTTCATAAGAAAGATCAATATCCACTAATTTATCCGTCATTACAGATTTTATTGTAAGTGAGTTGGATAGAGGAAGTCAAGTGGATATAATCTATATTTACTTTCAAAATACTTTGATTTGGTAGACCACGACATGGTGCTACACACACTAAGGACATTGAATTTATCCATATAAGCAGAAAGATTGTGCGTCTTATTTGGCAGCAAACAGCTTGTTATGTACAAAGTATATGCTTCAATATAACTCACAGCCTTATCTGACGTGCTTTAAGGTTTCAATCTTGCTCTACTCTTGTTCTTACTAGTTATAAATGATCTACCGTCTTATACTCATTATTCTAACATTCTTGTATTGGCAGACGATCTTAAAATATTCTCCAAAATTAATGGTCATGAGAACTGTGTACAACTACGTATAGACTTGTACAGTATGATGAATTGATGTGACAACAATAAGATTAAGTTGACCATGAATAACTGCTAAACTAATACTAAACAGTATTAAAAATGACTACTCAATGGAAGGAACTATTTTAGAGACACCAAACTTAATTAAAGGTCTAGAAATATTAAATGGTCCAAAGCAACTTTTACTTTTCATATTGAAACAAATATTAATAATTCATGTAGACACCTTGGCTTTTTAATGAAGATAGGTAAATAGTCCTGTCAAAATATGGTTTGACCCGGAACAAATTGTAACAGAAACTCTGTTTCGATTTTATGATAGAGAAAAGCAATCTTAACAACATATCGAAAGTGTAGCAAAATCTGACGTGTATTTTCCCGTCATTTTGAGGCAGCATATTTGATATTGAAATTGATCACTTTACTTGGAAATAGCAGGTATATCTTCCCACAGACTTAACATAGGAACTTCCTTCATGGGTCAAATTAATGCTAACAGACAGTAGAAATGAGAAAGCTGGTAAAGTCTTGCAATGATGTCGTCATATTGGAGTATGGTGGCTGTTCTCCGCAAAATTAAGTTACATTAGGTTTCTTACTTATAGTAATTTGCTTATAACTATAAAACCGTTAAAGATTATTAAAACTCATCCGTAATAAATGTTGCATAGTATAATCTACTCTTGTCATTGATATTAAAATGGTTTAGTTTTCTTAGATACTAAGCGTGCTAGATCATGTTATGTGGCGTAAGTGTCACTGTAATTAAAGGTAGCTATAAATATAGTATAAATTGCATGATTTTATTTTTCACAGCATTCTACTGTACAATGTTTCGAATGAATTAACAAGTTAAAAAATTTAAATATATATGTATATAATGTACAGTATCAAATCAAGGAAATCTACTGAATGCCAATGAGATTAACAAAACAGGAAGGGATACCAGGAATAAAGGAATGATCAGTTGGTGTATATATAGTAATTTATTGATTATAATATTATCAGCCAATAATAAACGTTCATTATTTAATGTTCTCATCCTTACTGCGAATCAACATTGTCATTTTGATCTTCAGCCACGAACTCATACAGTATGTCGTACTCATGTGGGCTATTCGAGCACGTAGAGCCCCGACATTCTTCACATCCAGGTGAAGAGTCCAGATATGGCTTCTGGGAGAACAACGACTTGATTGACAATCTGTCTTAGAGTAACAACGGACCGTTCCCCATACCTCCTTAGGTGCAGGTGTTTTAAGTAGTTGTCCATCGTTAATGAACCATCCTCATTCTGTTGGTAGCAGCCGATCATTGCTACTCAGCACTTGAGCTTGGTAGTAAGCTCTCATACTATGGAACTTCTCTGCTGCTGTCGTTGGTGGAACAGACTACGGCTTAATTGAAAAGTACATATTTATTACAACTTTTTCGCTGAAACGTTTCAGTCGGAGCACAAAAGAATGTCTGAACCTCAACCGTTGTATATTCCAACTGTCGCTTTCTCATCTGCTGCAACATCTTTGGTAGTTACAGATCGATCATTTAAAACGTCTGCACATTTACATAAAGTTGTCCTTTCATTAACATTGTCAAACCTTTTCCTTTGCCAAACAGAAAAACTGAGACGTAGAGTCACAACCTTGAAAGGCATGGACAAACAGAAGATTTTGAACGAAGTTGATCCTCCAAGCTGATTTGGGTTGCTTGAATATTCCACTGATGCGTACTGCGCATTCCTTTTCTTATTCTGGTATGAAAAATATTCTTACAGCCAGCCTGTATGTGCTGCAAAGAAGAATATGTACACCGGTATCGTCAGCAAAAAGAATAACATCCTTCTCGAAACCAACTTCCACTGCAGTCTGTGCAATTGATAATTCTGCATCTCCTTTTGAATGTACACACTGATATTCCTTCCAGATGAGAACTGACAAGGGACCATTCTTTTTTGACAATTCGATTTCTGAAAATGCTTGCTATCATCGGATGCAGCACCCAAAGAAACCGAGCAAAGCAACTTTTTAGCGGCAGAATGCAAACAGGGCCGGAGAAAGAGGGGTCCAAAGTTCGAATACATTACGCAGGAAGTGCACATAAACATCATGTAATTTTGACACGAGTGGAGGAATTGAAATCAAATTTGAGGTGTGTGTATCTGGTGTGAAGTGTTTCGAAAATATAGTGAAAATAGTTCTTATTCTATTACTACCCTACTACTAAAATAATAATAATAATAACCAAAAAGCGGTGTACAAATTACGAACGAGATGAAGGCTAATTCCCCTTCTCAAATATGGATATCACCTCAATCTTCATATTTCCAAATTGCATTTTCTTCTCAGTATACAGTACAGTATATCTTTCCTCTCTGTTAATTGCAATTCTGCACATGGTTGTAAATGAACACTGCTGCTAAAAATAATATATAAAAGAGGTGACCACAATCGTCGGTATATACGTAGAAGAGCACTAACAAGTGTTAGAAGCAGTAATTTAAGTTGAAATGGATCATAAATATACAAGGACTCTCTATGGGGCGGTAGTTGTGCTTTAAGGTACTAGGCCATTAAGCTCTAAACTGCGATAAACAAAGACACGTGAAACTAAAGCTCAACATAGAACTGATATATTATTATAAATGACAAAAATATAATACGGATTATCTAATAATGCTGCAATCGAGTATGACTAATAAAACGTCCGTCAAGCTGGCCCGCAAAAATTTCATATTCAAATTAAAACAGTGCCAAAAATTTGTACCCAATTTGTACCACAAAAATTAGAATTTGTACCCCCACCAATTTCGAAAAAATTGAATCTTCGATGGCGGGCCAGCTTCACGTCAAGCTGGCCCGCACAATTTATTTTTCTTTCCAATTCAAACAAAAACGATATCAAAAATTTGTACCCAATATGTACCAATTTGTACCACCAAAATTAGAATTTGTACTACCACCAATTTCGAAAAAATTGAATCTTCGATGGCGGGCCAGCTTGACGTCAAGCTGGCCCGCACAATTTATTTTTCTTTCCAATTCAAACAAAAACGATATCAAAAATTTGTACCCAATATGTACCAATTTGTACCACCAAAATTAGAATTTGTACTACCACCAATTTCGAAAAAAATAAACTTTTGATGGCGGGCGCACAATTTATTTTTCTTTCCAATTCAAATAAAAACGGTATCAAAAATTTGTACCCAATATGTACCAATTTGTACCACCAAAATTAGAATTTGTACTACCACCAATTTCGAAAAAAATTGAATTTCTGATGACGGGCCAGGTTGGCGTCAAGCTGGCCCGCACGATTTAATTTCTTTTCCAATTCGAACAAAAGCGGTATCAAAAATGTGTACCCAATATGTACCAATTTGTACCACTAAAATTAGAATTTGTACCACCACCAATTTCGAAAAAAATTGAATTTTTGATTGTAATACGCATTGTAGAAATTAGAGTTTTTACAGCCACCAATTTTGACAAACTTGAATTGTTTGGCGGGCAAGCTTGTGGACCGCACAATTTATTTTCTTTCCAATTCGAACAAAAACGTTACCAACAATTTGCACCCAATATGTACCAATTTGTACCACCAAAATTAGAATTTGTACCCCCACCAATTTTGACAAATTTGTATTTTGACAAATTTGAATTTTTGTCTTCAGTGTTTTTACATTCAGTTTAAAAACAAAGCATTATTTATTCTATTTTTGTCAATTACTTGTTTAATTTTCCCATCCTGGATATAATTCCTCATCCGTCTTGAGGAATAATTTTACGGAACTGTGGTTCATTGTGAGATTTCAAAATCTGATTACAATTTGTCTATGGTGTTATCTTTAGTTCAGTCTTCCATTGTTAGTTTGGAGATAAGGTTAAATTTTTTGATTGCTTCTATACATCACATGACTTAGCAAGCGCGTACTTCATTCTCCTCCCTCTTGCCTTTAAAAAAACTTGTATCCAGTTCTTATTTATGTTTAAAGGAATAGAAATAGATAAACCAAGAATTCATCATGTCACCAAACGAGGAAAACCACCCTCTATTGAGAAGCGTTATATCGAAGAGGAAATCATGAAGTATAAGGAGGAAGTAGTTCAAGATGTTACATATTCTATTAATTAATAAAAACACCAACTTACTTACGAAAAGAGTTGTGTTTTGAAGACTCGCATCGTGAATTGTTCCTGTCAATTTAAAACCATTTGAATAAAAATGCATGTATACAATACTGTAATAGTGAAGAAAATTCTATTACTTATCAAATATATATTATAAATTTGAGTAGATACACATATGAAAACGTAGAAATATGTAGAAGCATAAATGTAGAAGAGGAGTTAGGAATTGTCTGCTGGCGGGGGGGGGGGCAGACCTACTGTAGAATCTCGCAAATTTTGACAGGTCTTGGTAGATGGCCTTCTTATAAGTGGCATTTTTACTTTTTGTAAAGAAGTTGGAGGGGCAATGCCTCCCGTGTCCCCATAGCTCCGCATAGCTGCCGTGTGAAACACAGAAAAGTCTCTGAATTAGCATAAGCAAGCTGAAAGAGGGAGCGAACCAGTTATATGGATCGTGCTGGCGTCGCAGGTTGGATAACCAACGTCGAGGGCAGTTTCCAGTGCAATGGGAAGGAGTTGGAGTGAAGAGAAAATAACGTTGGCCTCTGAGCATACTCTTTGTTAGCTTTTCAGTTCTGGGGGAGATGCATGGAGTTCACTACATTTCATATTACTGTGTTATATTTTTTGGTATTTTACTTAAAAATTTGGGGGGACGCGTTTTCCATCACCTCCGCTAACAACTCCCATTATCTAAGTCTTATGATCATGGTTAAGTTGCAGGAGGGAAGTTGACTGACAGTTTAACACTATAGAATTGAGAGTTGGAAAAATTTCAATTTAGTATAATATATCAACAAAAAATCTATAACTGATCAACAGGCCTGACGAAATGGTTTCGAGGGCCGGATTTTGTCATGGGCCCGACTGCTTTTAACCGTAATTAAAACCTAAAGTGTGTCTACAATAGTTGTAATAATTTTAACTAGATACTTAGTGTTCCCCGGAATTCTGATATGTTTTTAGGGGCTGACATGTTTTCCAGACATGTTTTTAGAGGCAAGTGCCCCCTGGAGCTCTGTGAGTGCATCCGGAGGAGACCAGAATAATACGTCTATAACATAATAATAAATAGAACAGTACCATATGAAAATAATAAGTGCTCCTCCGAATACCGTTGAGCCTCCCCCCGGAACATTATTTTCTGAAATAAACACTGCTCAGTGTCTGTTAGTATGTTCGAATGTTCTCACATAGACTGGTGTCTGCAATACTAATAATTATGTATTCTGTGTATACCTTCGCATGTTCTATTGAACGTATCATTTAACTTACTAAGTTAAAAATAATAATTTCGCTCTCATATAAAGCCAATCAGGAAAAAAAGAAAGAAAATACATCTACCACGTCTAAACTACTGAACAGATTGATTAAAGAATGGAAGCAATATGACTCTCTGGGAGTAAACGAAATTCCTTCCGCGTTAATTTTAGCTAAGGGGGGAAGGATTGTGAAACGAGTTACAGAAACTCATTTTCCTCATCTGGAGAAAGGGGGGAAAGGCCACAAGATTAGAAGGGATCAATCATCGAAAATATGAAATGAACTCTTTAGATTAAAGTTCCACGTGTATGCAAGCTAAGTGCCAAAGGACACAACATTTAAATTGTAAGTGAATGATGGAAGAAATGGTGGAATGAGAAACAGGGAGAAAACGAGAGAATCCCGAGAAAACCCACGGATACGATTTCGTCCACCACGAATCAATCAATGTTCCGATTCACAAGAAAGGCGACAAGATCGACTGTAATAATTATTATCAAGGCCAGTGGCATACTTACGATTTTGTTTCGGGGAGCTTTGCTAACTTTCGGGGGGGGGGCTTTGCCTGGAAATGTGAAAATTCTGCAAGATATTTCATTTACTTTACTATAGTAAGTAAGATTTCGGGAGGGGTTTAAGCCCGGAAGCTCTCCCCTTAAATACGAAACTGATCAAGGCATTTGTCTTCTGTCAACATGCTATAAAATTCTCTCAAACATAGCAAGACTGACGCCCTACGCGGATGAAATTGCTGGACATTATCATTGTAGATTTAGGTTCAATTGATCAATTTATCCCTTAACAGTTCACTACCTTTGAAAATTATCAAAAAATTATGATATTTGCAGTATGTCGTCTATTTGGTTTGTATATCATTTGAAAGTAGTTTTCTAAATTTTCCTGCCAATAGTTTTCGAGAACTGAGTTGTGTCCAAATGGTTACTTTGCACAGTTTTCCGTAAAGTGATTTTTGAGTACTTGTAGCCATATAGTAATAAAGAAAGGTAGTCCCATAAGAAAGGAGAAATAAATGAAACATGATAAGAGTTGTTTATAGGATTTAATATCTAAATCTAGAATATTAATTTATAAGAATATGTAAGGTACTATCTATGAGTCCACATAGAAAAAATAATAATATTTACAGTTCTCTGAAAATACAGATTGAATAAATATAATATTCAAATATACGCGTAGTTTTATAGAATATTCTTCTTTTTTATTTAATTTTTTATATTTTTAAATTTGAATGTATCAACGTAATGTAACAGTGACTTAGGGGTCTAGAAAGGATATCAATTACCAAGTGACAAAAACATTCCTTATTGTGATACATATACTTACAGATGGAACTGCATAAAGGAATTCTTTAGTGAGCTTGTTACTCCCGACTTACAAAAACATCTTCCCTTAGATATGTGGGCTGGTCAGTGAGCAGCAAACTCTTTCCTTGTATTGTCACATGGTCACGTAGCAACAGGTCGACATATTTTCACTTGAGGTTCGCCCAAGCTTTCTAAAGATGGTCTCTCTTGTTTAGGCTTTCTGCATGATACTAGTGCAGATGCCCTAACAGCCCTAAACAATTTAAGATGTCTGGATGATTTCCCAAGTACGTTACAATCTCTTTTGTAAGGTAACCAGCTGTTTACAACTTAATTTTAGCATGTACCCAAAAATTCTAAAACACCATCGTTTTGATTTCATTGTTGTACGGCAGTGTTCTATGAACATGTTTGACTTGTCTACAGTTCTCATGTGTTTGCCTCAGAAGATAAGAAAAATATCTTATCTTCTGCCTTCTAAATGATTTTGTCTCATTGTTGGATGAGTTGAGATTTTCATTACATCCTTCAAATATTTTATTAATTTCACACTTGTAAAAAGTTATCAATGTACACGAATAAAAACTCAGACGCCTCTATCTTGAATGAGGACGGTGATTTCCCATAAATTTTCAGCAACACGGAGCTCCACCTCACTATGTCTTATGTTCACGTCAATGGCTCAATAGACCATTTCCGGGACATTGGAATGGGCGACGGAGACGGATAGAGTGGCCCAGATTTTACGCCACTAGAGCTCCTCCTCTGCTATCATCTGAGGAACCTTACTTATCAAGAACCCATCCATGATATCCACCATCTGATGCAGAGAATTTTGCAATGTTATGAAACCGTTGACATGCTGTTGCGAATCCATGTGGTTGGCAGAGCCGCTTTGCAGTTTGTCTTGCTCAAGAAGGATAGCACATAGAGCAAACAATGCTGTAATGCCAAATTTTCACACTTTGTGACAAAATAACTTCTGAACCAATAACGGTAGGTGAAATAGTCTGTATCACTGGTTCCCTGAAATTGAGGTCGTATCAAATGATACCCCACATTTCCCCTTCCATTTAAAAAAATCCAAAGTTGGATCCAAGATTACGGCTTCCAAGATGGCCACCAGGGCAACCATGCCAAACAATATGGTCCATTACCCACCCGAAAAACAAATACCATGAACCAAATGTGAATGCCAAGATGTTCCTGTGCTACAGGATTCTTAACGGACTGATGCCTCACTCTGTACTATATCTCAGGTATATAATCTGGATCTGAATCACTGAAAGTAAGACCAGGTTCTGAATCCGAGGTTCCGAAATCCGATAGATTAGAAGAGAAAGTGATCACTACTGTTGTCCTTATGCCTAGTTTCCTTCCATAGGAAATATCAACGGAGGTAAGTTCTTCATCCATTTTTGACGAAACACAGTCACCTGCAAAAATGTAAATAGCCTATCACAATATTTCTCCTTTGCATCTGACATGAGATTTCACAGTAAAACTTATTTATACACACATATAGATTTATATATATATATCCCATAATGAGCCTCTGTATGAAATTTAAAATTTGACTAATAAACATAGTATTATGTTTATTTTTCACGTTAGATTTTCTATAAAAATATCAAAATATACATCAATATAAGCTAGTCCAATATATTGTATTTTTTCCTGTACAAAGTATCCGTTTGATCCGTTACCGAACAATGTAACCAAATGGTTACATAGTATATTTTTATCGTAAATAGTAATCTATTTTTGACATTATGCCGTTTTCATACTTGCACATTATTGGGCAATGACTTACAAACAAGAACATATCGAGAAAAATAAAAACATAAACTGCTTACCTTCAGTATTTAATATTTTCTGTCTGCTTCCAGCACTGCTTGCAAAGCAACAACATATGCACACACTACTTCCCGCATAAAATTCATCAGAGTTGTCACAAGGGGGCAATAGCTGCTCTCCCATCGCAGAAAGTATGTACACAAATAACTATAACGAACAATATGGAAATATAACACTCTTCAACCCAATAGGCAAAATCAAAAAATGTGTAACCAAATGGTTACGAAAACTCGTTAAGGGTTAATTATTAATTAATTTACCATTCGATTAATACTCGAAAAGAAATGAGAATATAATAATGAGGTTTTATTGGACGATTGTGGGGACATGAGTTTAGAAATAAATACAGAGGAATCTAAATACATGGAAATTCGCTGGGATTATAATGCTGCATATGGATATGTCAAAATATATAATATTTTCTACAAAGTGGATACTTTCAAAAATGTAGCATCAACATTAGCAGATCAAAACTATATGTAAGAAGAAATTACATCTTGACTGAAAGCCCGGATTTCGCGTTATTATTCAGTTCAAAATCATTTATCTTCATGAATTATGCTGAGAAACTTGAAGCTTAAAATATTTATAAAACGATAACCATGCCTGTTGAACTGTATGGATGCGAAACATGGTCGCTTACAAGAACGCAGAAAGAGTATTTGAGAATACAGTAGGTCATTCGTTTTATATCCGATCGTTTTCGATTCGGTGCTGCCGTCTGGCGTATCATGCTGGAACTATGGGAAGGGACGTGAAGTTTTTGTTTTAACGATAACAACGAAAACTTGGAAAAGACAAAGTAAAGATATACCTGAATATATGATTGAAGGCCGTTTTTGGTGTTTTTAATGGCAAAATTATGCGAATTTGGCATTTTTTAAATAACGCCGAAATGCACTGCATAAAGCGATACATTCGCGAAATCGCCAAGCTGGGCGGTAATACTAATAAAATAACACATGTTTCATTTGCAACAAAATGTTATTCAGAGAAGACCATCAGTCCTGTTATTTTCAGATTGGTTGGTTAGTGAAAGTTTACCCCTGAAATTTTGTTGCCTGTGCTCTTGAAACAATATCTTTGTCAGTTTCCAACTTTGATTCTGAAAGATATTTTTCCGAATACAACTCCGTAGTTACGGTAAGCAGGCAAAACATTAAAGTAGAAAATGTGCAAATATTGACAATTTTGCCCTTTGAAAAATCAGAAACATTAAAGAAACTATAAATTTGCCATTAAGTGAAAATGTGTGTTGACAATGATATGAATTGCGTTTTAGATAAGTATATTGTGAATTGATTGGTTTTTTTTTTTTTTTTTTTTTTTTTTTTTTTTTTTTTGAAGAGAGGATAATGTTAAGAAATACTGCAGTGTGGTTTCTAGTCGATATATGTACTCAAATCATACATTAATAAATCCAAGTTTAGGAGGGATATCAAGCTATTTTTTTTCACTTATCAGATTGTAAGTCAAATATATAATTTATCCTTTTAAATTTAAGATGTCAAAATTTAATTCGTCTAATTTTAAAATTATATTTCATTTTAATTAGCTTTCACAGACCACTTTATCTATGTTTACAATATACTTCTCAAAACCATAATAAAGCAAATAATCCCCGTTTGCTTGTATTAAATGGCGAAAAATAACACCGATTTTGGGCAAAAATAACACCGATTTCAGGGATAAAATGAAACGAAAACTTCACGTCCCTAACTATGGGTCTGATGGCAGAGCAGTGTTGTGTCTGGCCGTATAGGTGCGTGAGTGCTGATAGTGAGTTATCAAATGGCGCCGAAAATCAGCCGGATTGGGAGGATATGTAATCTGCCTTTTCCATGCTCACTTTTTGTACGTACGCAGGTTTCAGGTACCTGGCGGGTTCCAAATGGAAGAAAGTTGTCACAATGGATGTGTTTGTTATGTTTGGTATGTGTGATTGATGCGCAATAGTTGGAGGACCAGTGTTAATTTATAAACAGAACTGTATTTCCATAGAGGTTCATCCACGGATACGCGAATTGAATAATGATCGTATACAATAAGTTATAATACAAGTTAATTTATTAAGTAATACTTAGGCAAAATATAATCAATTTAAGTGATATAGGAAGAATAATATAGTTCACTAAATATGTAATTTGAAAAAATGAAATATTTGAGTTTAACGTCCCACAATTATGCCGGTTAGGCTAAAGGATACGGTGACTATGAGTGTATACGCCGACCAAACAATAGTTTATTGTTTTACGCATTTAATTAAACAGATAATGAGTTACTGAAAACAATAACAATTTATTTGCGTCTGGAATTTTGGACTGTATAAATTTGTATAGTTGCTGTAATCAATAAGTATTAGAATGAAGCAAATACTACACACAAACACTGAAGATCCCGCACACGACGCTTTTGCAGGAAAGCACAAGACAACACTGACAAAAACATGCGGGAGGCGGCCTAACGGTATTTTCGAAAAGAAAGAAAAGAGACCGCCAGAGTAAGATACTACAAATATAAACCATATTGACCTGCAGAGACATCTCTACAGCAAAACTGACACTACATAAAACATATATGTTGTTCCAAGTTTTGGAAATGCTCACAATAGGCTCAAACACTGAAAAAACATAAGCTTTGTTTTCCTTCTCAACTTTATGAAACAAACAGAGGGCAGAATGGCCCGAACATAGCCCCCACCTTGAAACGCTCCAGTTTCAAATAACACACGCACAAAACGAATGATCGAGTTTCACACAGAAAATACACTAAAAACGAAAAAAAAATAATAATGCATAATAATTAAAAAAAGACACAAGGCAAATATTCATATGCAATGATACGACATGCTTGATGAGCGAGGTTGTAGCGTTTCGCATCACTTCACTTTACTTTGAAGGGTTGAAAGGCAATGGAACCAACTTTGCAATGGGGCGCATCAACTCCCCGAAGGCAGTCTTTACAGTAACTGCTCGCACTAAGCCATCATTTCCTGGAAATATGCACTGAACACGCTGGGGAGGCAGATGGGATTCCTTCAAAATAACCATGTCACCAATCTTGATTTCGGTGGGGAATTCTCTTTTCTGTACTTCATTTACTAAGCACAAAATACTTTTTTCCACTGCTTCAAAAGTACAAGCCCCCTGGCGTTTCTGCACCAGATTCTTGCAGTTGTAACACCAACCTGCGACACCAACCCACTACATGCTTCAAACTCACTAGAGAAGAGTAACGGTTCACAATGTCATTTTCAGACTCCCCACACATGATTGTGACACATTTTTTTTTCTTCCGCATCTGTAGCTAAGTCAGCGGGAAGATATGGAAGCTCTAGCAACACTGCTTCGCGCAACCACTCTGGACCGCACCACCAAAGGGGATGTTCTAAGAGCTCGCTGAGCTTTACCCTTCGTGATGCACAATCAGCTGTTTGCCTACACTGTTGGTATGCGCCCATTGTGACGAAGGGAAAATTCCTAGTATTTTCGCTACCCGATTTGCAACGAAAGTTTTCCACTTATCAGGTGACTGGGCTAACCAGGCCAACACAACAGTAGAGTCAGTGAAAGCTCTTGTATCCTGGACGTTTACACCGATGGCACTTGCAACTGTTTTTAACAATTTGGCCAGCAACAATGCGGCGCACAGTTCCAATCGGGGTAGGGAAACTGTTTTGATGGGAGCAACCATGTTTTTTTGCAGCGGTGAGTCTCACGTCGACACGACCGTTAAGACTCTCTGCTCGTAAATAGGCGACTGCAGAATAGGCCCGCTCACTAGCATCAGAGAAGCCTATTATTTGACAGCTGACGGCGTCAGAGGGCACAATGCATCGTTCGACCTTCACTTCACGGAGCACAAACAACTCATCGCAGTACTCTCGCCAGGCTGCACTTGTTTCAAAGGGGAGGGGATCGTCCCAACCGAGGCTTTCCTTCCACAATGATTGCAACATCATCTTGGCCCTGACGGTTACTGGATAGAGAAGGCCAAAGGGATCGAAAATCTTAGCAATCTCTGACAACACTTTTCGTTTTGTCCACATTACTGGGGGAGAGGGAGGCACTACGTTGAACCCAAACTCGTCGCTAACAGGTGACCACTGTACTCCGAGGGTGTTGATGTTGTTATCGGTGTCAAAGTTGAATTGTAGGTCAATTTCACGCATATGGGGAGGAACAGCCTGGAGCACTTCCGGTTCGCTAGATAGCCACCTTCGAAGTTCAAAGCCTCCTTTTCGCAAAAGTTGAATCAGCTGTTGTTGTAGCTCAATTGCTTCGCTCACACTAGCTGCACCTCCGAGGAAGTCATCCATGAAAAAATCTCTTCTCACCGCCTTCGCTGCTAAAGGATACTTCTTCCCTTCTTCTTCGACTACCTGGAGCAAGCATGTGGTTGCTAAGAAGCTAGCAGATGCGGTACCGTACGTCACTGTTAACAAACGGTAGTCTTCGATTGGTGCACTTGGAGAATCTCTCCACACAATTCTTTGGAAGTCGACGTCGTCCTTGTCCACTAACACTGCCCGGTACATTTTTGCAATATCCGCACATAAGGGAACACGATGCTCACGAAAACGAACAAGAATCGGGAAAATATCGTCCTGCAATTTTGGCTCCACCATGAGCTTCTGATTCAGAGATACATCCGAAGTTGTTCTTGCACTCCCATCGACGATCACTCGCACCTTCGTAGTGGAGTTGTTGGGCTTCAAAACAGCATGATGTGGTAGGTAACAACTAGTTTCAACTGGAACGTTCCTCTCGCTTGGGGGAATGAGTTCCGTATGCCTTAACTGAAAATATTTCCTCATGAAGTCGCGATATTGTTGCTGAAGGGAGGGTTGTTTAGCCAACTTCCGTTCGGTATTTAATAGCCTCTTCACTGCGATTTCACGTGATCTGCCTAATGGGGCTGTTACCCCTGAAAGGTAGTCTCACCACATAACTTCCGTGCTCGTCACGGTGGTGTGTAGCTACAAAGTGTTCTTCACAACTCCTTTCTTCCTTGGACAGGTGTTTTGTAAGTGGGAGCTCTTCTAACTCCCAAAACTGGCGAAAAGCTTCATCGATCCCGCAGGAAACTCGATGTGACGTCACCATTAGCTTCCCACTTGTCGGACCTATATTGCCAGATAGCACCCAGCCGAGACTAGTTTCTAATGCGACAGGCGTCCCGGGTGGCCCCATACACTTCCCGCTCAACATAAGTGATGGAAACACGTTCGCTCCCAACAGAATGTCAATGCTGCCCACTACTTTGAAAGTGAGATCTGCTAATCTTAGGCCCTGTAAATGAGACCAGTTTGTAGCACTAGGACACTTTTGTTTGGGTAGATCAGATGTAACTTTCTGAACTACCATCGCACGAGTTTCAAAAGTTTCACTTGTTCCTCCGAATGACTGAAACTCCAAGTCCACCATTGCACTCACTGTCGCCACCCCTGCTCCTGTAATCCCGGAAATCACAATACTGGATTTCTTCTTCTTGAGATCCAGTTTTTGTACACAGTTCTCGGTGACGAAACTAGATTCACTCGCGCAATCTAGCATCGCTCTGAAGGGGTAATACACTCCATTATTTCCTCTTACTTTCACGATGGCAGTACATAATAACACCTGTGGTACACTTGCGTCCGCTGCAACATGGGCCGTGATATTTGATTCACGCACTGGTGACTCAGCTCTTTCGTAGTGCAAGAGAGTATGATGTTTTTTAGCACACTTGCGACACGTACCAGATGCGCACGTATCCTTTCTACACGATTTCCGAAGACAATTAAAACACAGTTTTTTTTTCTCTTTCACTAGGGTGACACGATCCGACACTTTGAGTTTTGTGAACTCCGCACATTTGTAGAGGGGGTGGATTGCACTGCATACGTCACATAATGTTTGACCACGTTCACTGGTGGTAACATGGGAGGAATTTTGTTTTTTGTCGCGATTCTTCACTTGCTCACTACTTCCGGCGACGCGCATTATCCCGCCGGCAGACACTGCGAGCGCGCGGGCTCTGTTATCGAGGAACTCTGCGAGCTGCTCAAATGATGGCTGTTCATTTGTTTTCAATGAAAGTTCCCACTGTCTACGACTTTCACTGTCCAGTTTATCAGTGATAAGATAAACCAAGATAACATCCCAGTGTTCGACTGGTTGCTCGAGCACCTTGAGTGACCGCGTGCACTCCATTGTGGTATCAATTAACTTACGTAGGGCGGCTGGCGATTCTTGTTGTATTACGGGTTGCGTAAATAAGCGCTTAATTGTCGCGTTCACGATTTCCCTCTTATTGTGATAACGTGCGTTTAAAATGTCCCACGCCTCTTTGTAGTTGCTGTCCGTGGTTTGCATCGATTGAAGGAGCTGTGCTGGTTCCCCTTTCAAGGATGTTTTGAGGTACTGCAACTTTTGAGCACCTGAGAGATTTTTGTTATTGTGTACTGAAGCCACAAATAAATCGTCAAACGATAACCACTCTGCTGGTTTCCCGAAAACACTGGCAACTGAAACTGCGGTAGTCTTACGTCACTAGCAGGTTGCCTTTCAGACGAAGACGAAGGCTGAGCTCCTTTACTTCCCCCCAATTGAAAATCCATCAATTGAACACACATCTGCACTATTCTCTTGTCCATTTCCGCTAACTCTTCCTCTTCTTTTTCGAACTCCTCGTCTCCTGCCACCGCCGAAATATCATCCAGCAGCTTTGAACACTCCTGCTGGAGTTCACTGACCTTTGCCTGATGCACCAAGATGGCTGCCGCTGCGGTAGCGTCCAACTCTGTGATAGCTTTTTCTTCGCGCGTAATTTTTGATTTTAATGTCCTTTTCTTAATTTTAAGCGGCTCCATCTCTAAAACACTACACTATGTTCGTGAGAAAAAACAAACACTCAATCACTAGTCTATTGTTCAGAGCAACAGTTCACATAGGCACTAGTAATTTGGCGCGGATGGACTATGTATACGGCGACCAAACAATAGTTTATTGTTTTACGCATTTAATTAAACAGATAATGAGTTACTGAAAACAATAACAATTTATTTTGCGTCTGGAATTTTGGACTGTAGAAATGTGTATAGTTGCTGTAATCAATAAGTATTAGAATGAAGCAAATACTACACACAAACACTGAAGATCCCGCACACGAGGCTTTTGCAGGAAAGCACAACACAACACTGACAAAAACATGCGGGAGGCGGCCTAACGGTATTTTTGAAAAGAAAGAAAAGAGACCGCCAGAGTAAGATACTACAAATAGAAACCATATTGACTTGCAGAGACATCTCTACAGCAAAACTGACACTGCAGAAAACATATATGTTGTTCCAAGTTTTGGAAATGCTCACAATAGGCTCAAACACTGAAAAAACATAAGCCTTCTTTTTCTTCTCAATTTTATGAAACAAACAGAGGGCAGAATGGCCCGAAGAATGAGAAATGAATGAAGTGGTGGAATGAAGAAAGTGGGAGGAAACGAGAGAACCCCGAGAAAACCCACGCACACAGTGTTTGTCCACCACAAAGTTCACTTAGCGGGGGCTGGGATCGAACCCGGAACCCCAAGCACCAGAGGTGAACGCTCTACCACTGAGCCACCGCGGCCCCATATGTAATTTGAATCTACTGTTGCACTTCGTCGATTGTTTGTTTGTTTGTTTCAAGTTTGAAACCCGAAATAGCTGTGATAAGCATACATTGTCTGGCACTGCCGCTCTTGATTACCGAAATAACCATGTAAGCTGATTGTTCTTGATAACCAATTGTTATATTGCAATGTGAAATGAGAATTTAGATTTCTTGTCTATGTTAAAATGCAAATTTTACGCACTACACAAAAACACCCGCGCACTGTCCATATCTGCTCACTTCTGTTCCTCGCGACGAACCCTCTTCGCTCGGCGAGGACACTTCTTCCCCCTTCTCAATTTCTTAACGGTTGTTTTTGGGGTGAAAGTTGGAAACTGGGACTGTTTACAAAAAATGCATTGCAATGCCATCTTTGGGCCAAGAAAACACTCTTTTTGCGAAGGGAAATAAGAAAATAGTAACAGGATGAATCATATATCCATCTCAGTGCTGGTGGTCACACGGGCGAGCACTGCAAATGGTGATATTGATTGACTTTGTTCGTCAATGCACGGAAAGTTTCCCTCGTGGCTTCATGGTTGTTACGGAATTCGAACACGAGTGTAAGTTGATGATATGCAAGGTGGACAAAAAAGTGAAGATGAATGCAAGATACTTTTAAGAATCCATTCTGACACCTATATATCGGAGACATCCCACAATTGTATGGAATTGACGCGAAGCAGGCAATGATCCATATGGATACGGCTTCGAGTCATACTGCCAGAACATCACTACGCTTTTACCAGGAAATGGCTGAGGAATTAGGAATTCGTGTTATTCCGTTTGAAGACTCCTATGAAAAGGCCAGAAGCCAGTCCAATGAATTTTTGCGCATTAGCAATGTTGAAACGACGTCTTCATCGCCAACCGCGCACCGTAAAAAAGCCTTCTCAATGCTGGTTGATTTTCGGCGCCATTCGATAACACTCAAGCACCACGAGGTCAGACATCCCACTGATCCCGAAACAGACCAACAGTTCCAGCATGATAGACCAGGTAGCAGTACCCAATCGAAATGATCGGCTATAAAGATAACGACCTACCGTAAAATTCTTAGGCAAATATTATGACTGAAGATGGACGGGAATGAGGAATAGCGGAATCTTCACAACGAGAAGCTACATTTAACGTTTAGCAAACATTGTCAGTTTTATGAAAACCGGAAGATTCAGGTGAGCAGGTCATATAACCAGAATGGAAGATACTAAGTGTGTTTTAAAAATTTTAACTGGAAATCTAATTGAAAAAAATACTAATGGGAAGACCCAGGTGCAGATCTGGGGACAATATGAAGATGTAACTCGCAGAAATAGGTATACAAAGTAGAAACTGGATCAGCGTTGCCAGATCTAGCATAATGATGCTAGATCTAGCATAATTTGCATGTCTTTAGCATCTAGCATCTTGCTTTTAGCATCCTGTCCAAATATAGCATAATTTCAGCAAGTTTATAAAAAAAACATAAAACCTGGAGATGAGAAAGAAGTTGGTCGTGGGAAGAAAAAGAACGGCAGAAATGTATCCTCTTCCATTGATTCATACCGTCGGTAAACCATACAGGCAGTCTTATTTTCCGAAGTAAGTTAGAAACGGCTTGGCCTTTTTTTTGGCTCCACGCAGCGTTTTCTAATCCTTTAACTGCGAGGCATGGGCGAAGCTATGGGGGCCATTCTCCCCCCCAAAAAAACTTCACCATCTCTATTTCTGACTTCCTGACCATTTTTATTCCTGAAATCAAAGGTCCGAGACCAACCAAAAATCTGCCCCCTTCCCCCACCAGACAATTCCCAACTCCGCTTATGCTGCGAGGTAATTTTCTTTCAAAATATGTAAACCCTTTCCATTCATTTATACGATAAATACGCCATTGAGTCTGGCAACGACTGCACTAGTTTAGTTGAGTTAAAGCATTGGTGTGTGAAGTATTGAGTTCTATCCACGCATTCTTGCGCTCTGCGTATTTTAAGTTATGTTATCGTTTCGACTTCGTTTTTTTTTTAATTCCTGAATTAGTAATTATGAGGATCTAGCATAATTTGAACGAACCTAGCATAATTTCGATCAGGTTTTGGAATAATTCCGAGCTATGAGTCTGGCAACGCTGAACTGGATCCAGTTGACCAAAGTCAGAAGTAAGTGGAGAGATTTTCTCAACGTAGGATTGAACCTCCATTCACATAGGCCATATAGTTATTTCAAAACAATTAATTTAAATAAATTTCACAAAATACACTTACTTGCTCTACAGGAACTATAATTTTTAAAATCCTTTTCCCATTGTTTTATGAATAGTTCTAGAATTCATTTAGAATTATTCAAAAGCTTTAAAATTTCGTTACAGAAAGATCAATTGTATTCTTTGGATAATATAAGGATACATATTTTATTTTTATAAGAAATACACTTTATTGATCGGAACATCGAAAAGAGGAGAGTACTTGATTCGAAAACCCATTGTAATTTAAGCCTCCTGCAAAGTAAACTTAAAGCTTTGAAAGTTTTTTTAAATAAAACGCCATAATTCTCTTGATGAATTATTGTTTCTTTATTCATTAACCAGGTAAGATTGCACCCAAGCGTTCTGATGTTTGGTTTAAAATAGTACAAAATCTTCGAGACAACAACAGGGGAGAAACAACACCTGGAGCCGTAAGAATGCAAGTAGCAAGGAAGGGATCTTCCATTGCAGAGAAGCTTGGACTTCATTCAGAGGCTAAAGATACATCTCGCATTTCCTGCGAAAACGAACATAGCACTGATGAAAAATCATCAGAAGGTAAAATTTTATTACAGTTCTAATATGTATTTTCAAATCAATTAAGAGGTTTCGAGAAGTCATTGCCTTAGGCTGTCATTTAAGATAACCAATGAGAAAATTGCAGATGAAATCTATGTACCGCCTGAGTTTAGTTACATCACAACGCTTTGTTTTGTGAGTTCTAATTGTAGCTACATTCAGTGGCCAAAAGTCACACGTAGGATTTCCCGATTTGAAGATGTTCCATATATGACTCCCGACTCTTGCAGTCAGTAGCAGCCTATGGTCCTATGGCGCGTTGAGCAGTTTCTTACAAACAGGTGTGTAGTAAACATGACAATACGTTGCGAGTTGTCCAAACTTTAACATGGGATGATAATCGGTACAAGACGCATAAATTGGAAATTAAACAAGAATTTGGGTAAATAGTGTCAACAGGTGATCTCGCATATCGTAAAGAAAATGTTGCACTCGGCGCACACAATGAGAATAAGTGTTTGATTAACGACTGTAATGTCATCTGATCTGATTAGAGCCATACGGGAGGATCCATCGGCTACTGTGAGTCAGATCTGCTTTACGATGGGGGAAAGCACTGTTACGGCCAAATGAAACTTGGTGCACTCATTGGGTCCCGAGCACAACCTTAGGAGAGGGAGGGCCCGGAAGCTGCAGGATCTGAAAAGCCGTTCTGAATCTGTCATGGGGAAATGTGGTCCTTTCTTTCCTAATTAGACCCATGCGCACCTAACCTCAAAGTGCACGTGGTACCTCAGCCGTAACTTGAAGTAGCCAGAGTCAGGCTTTATTCACTCACCGTATTGAATGTGCGAAGTTCCCAGTTGGATTGGACTCTGGCTGGCTGTGGTTCAGAACGTTGGTATTCTCGTATGTCGGACATCCCTGTAATGTTGGCAGTGATAAAATGCTGTTGTAATCTAAGTGGAAGCAGGGCCATGAAATCTGGAGGTTAGGGCGGCCGAGTAGCCAAAGGGATAACGTAAGCCCCAGTGGCGGCGTACGGTGAGGTTACCTCAAATGACCATTCCACTGACTTTACAGAAGGGGGACCTGAGTTAACAGGAAGCCTGTCTCTACCAGGAGAAGACTGGGAGGATGATCGTCTGGGAGACGTGAGTGGGATCCTGTCCCGCTTCGCTATCGTCCGCAAATCAAATGTATCCTGATCGCTCACTCATCCACTGAGGAGGCTGTCACGGTCCTCTGTAATTTCGTAGGAAGGAGGGTTTTACTCTTGAAGCTTTGACAATTGCCGAAGAATGGGTGATGTTGAGGTCATAAGTAGTAAGGCACTCACCAAGAAATTGCCCTGCGGCGTTACTTCTGATTGCTACCGTAGGGGAAGGGATCTGTGTGCTGTGTGTGCTCATCTCTTCAGTCAAAGAGGTCTGTAGGTTCTAATGACCGTAAGGTGAGCCAAATCACTACCAATTTGAATATGAGGCATCAGTACCTCATTTCTACCAGGACTGTACAGAGACCAATGCATTCCAAAGGCTTCAGTAACCAACGACCGATTCGTGTTCCTTTGCTGATACCTCGACACAGAGCTCAACGACTGGCGTACAATAAGTCAAACGTAATGTACAATAAGTCAAACGTAATAAATATGTCATTTTTGGTATGGCAAATAGCCACCCCCCCGAAAATGTATCTGCCCCTCATTTGCCCCCCTAAGAACTTAAGCTGGCGTCGTCACTGTAACAATATAGTATGGAGTTCTTGCATACTATTCATTGTTGGCAGAAAAATTTCTTTTACTTTTTTCTTTTCTCCACATCAAAGGATTTCACCGAAAAGTTTACAGAAATGAAAATAAGCTTTTCATTGTTGCATTGTTATGTTCTCAATGATTTTGCATTGTAAATATTGGCTTTAAAAAATATTAACACAGTATGTTAAACTTTCAGTTAAAGAGAATTTTCCTAGAATTGTGCTATATATTTTAAATTATGCTTTATGCTTTATTGTCTAAAATTATGCTTTTAAAACTAGTTTCTCAATGTGAGTGCATTTTGGCGTTCACCCAGTGTCGTGACCATAGTGCTCTCAACCCGACCCGACCCGACTCGGATCGGGTCAGTTCGGGTCGGGTTACAGGTCGGGTCGGGTCAGGTCAGCTCGGGTCGGGTTGTCGGGTCGGGTCAGTCGGGTCAGCTCGGGTCGGGTTGTCGGGTCGGGTCAATCGGGTCAGCTCGGGTCGGGTTATCGGGTCGGGTAGGCTCGGGTCGGGTTGTCGGGTCGAGTCAATCGGGTCAGCTCGGGTCGGGTTGTCGGGTCGGGTCAACCGGGTCAGCTCGGGTCGGGTTATCGGGTCAGGTCAATCAGATCGGATCACGGTTCGGGTCAGTCGGGTCGGGTTGGGTCATCGGGTCGGGTTTGTCAATCGGGTCACGGGTCGGGTCGGGTCGGTATTCAACCCGACCCGACCCGACCCGTTGAGAGCACTAGTTGTAAGTTGTTGAGAAAGTAGCGATAACTTTCCTTATGTAAACTCTATTATATTACATAGGGATTGGAATATGTGTTCGTGATTTTTAATTTCTGCTGTGTTAAATAGGAATTACAAAAGTATACCGTAGTCTTATGAAATTTCTGCTGCTATGTTAAATAAGGGTAAAAGCCAAATAATATTCTTTTATAATCTAAAATAGGGGTTTTAAAAGGCCTCAGTCTTTTATAATTTCTGCTATGTTAAATGGAGAATTAAAAAAAAGGTATTATACTCTTTTTTATGTAATTTCTGCATGTGTTCATATCCATTCTAGACTGTGTATAATTTCTGCTATGTTAATAGGAGTTGGAATATGTGTTTATAGTTTTTAAGTATTTTCTTCTATGTTAAAACCAATGCTTGTAGCTCTCCATGTGTAATTTTTGCTATGTTAAATAGGGGTCGTAAAACTGAACGAGTACACTCTCCTTGGAACTAGAAGTGAATTAGTACCGAAATCTGAACCGGAAATGGAACTGGAACCGGAACTCTTTTTTAATTTTTGCTATGTTAAGTAGGAATTGCGAAAATATACCCTAGCCTGCTGATGTGTTAAATAGGGTTTACAAAATTCTGCATGGGGTCATAAACTGATATGTTACATAGGAGTTGGGAAAATGAGTCATATAAGAGAACGAGTCTTATATTACTTGGACTAAAAATTTCTGCTATGTTAAATAGGAGTTAGAAAAGGTGTTTCATAGTCTCTCCTCCTATGTTTAATAGGAGTTGAAAAGAGGGGTCGTAATCTTTTACCAACATTTTTTTAAAAAGGCCATAAAAGAGAACGCGTCCTAACCTTATTATGTTACATAGGGGTTGCGAAAATATGTCATACCCTGCTATCTTAAATAGAAGTTAAAAAGGCAGCAGTCTTTTATAATTTCTACTATGGTAAATAAGGGTTGAAAAAGTAGTCACAGTCTTTCTTGTATGTTACCTAGGTGATGAAACATATTTTCATAGTCTGCTCTTGTGCCGTAGCTTTTACGTAAATTAAAGTCTAAACTGTGTAATCTGTACTAGGTCTATGTTAAATAGAAGTTGGAATAATCTGCTGTTGTGTTAAATAGGGAGTTGTAAAGGATAACGAGCTCACCCCAGGATATGTGATCGTAACCGGAACTGAATTGGTACCGGAATCGGAACTGGAACCGGAGTCGGACTCGTAACCAGAACTGAAACTGGAGTCGGGACCGGAGCTGTGATGCTACTGCGCACGCACAAGAACAAGCCCAAAAGAGCCCACTCTACTAGCGTTCTATCTTCAGTTTTTCTGTTGGTCTTCGATTTCATTTCATTTTTACTTTTGTTCTTATAACAATTATATGCGTCTTAACTAGGCGAAACTCGGATAGTATCTTAAAATGGGCCCTATCCACCTTTCTCGAATTTGTATTCCTAATGTTTTTATTCTTGTTAATTTGTTAGTAGCTCTAGTGTAAAATGGAATCTGAGACTGTATCTAGTAGCATGTAATTAAATTATATTAAAAATTAATAGCATACATATCAATGCTACAATACTCACAAATGATATTTCGTCCATTATCGATGTCAATAGTGCCGTTTACCTTTTAATACCACACTTTAAATATATGATGATCTATGAAATATACTTCACCCTTTACTAACATACTATTAACATGCTGACTTTACTTACAGATTTCAGTGAAGACAGCGAGACTTACTGGACCAATGAATTTGACACCGAAAAGAAAGAAACTTTTTCTGAACATGATTATATAGTGCAAATTGAGGACTGTGAATGGAGTAAAATTAAACCAGTGACCTATGTTTATAGGCTAAAAAATCAAGGTGATAGATGATACAAGGCACTGCCGAAGGGGTCGTGGACACATGTCGTGAATTTGTATCTCTGGGAAAAAACAAGAAAAGAGTGTACTTGAGTGTTTAAGCGGGCCACTGTTTCTAAAGACGGAGAGGTTATATATGGACGTGGAATTTGCAAACAGTGTGCATCTAAGGTTTTCTTTCAGGTACATAATGAAGATGATACACACATTCTTCTATTAAAAGTCAGAGAACCAAAAGTTAAACATCAGCATAGTAAAAAAATGATGAGGCCTATCTCCGGGGTGTACAGGAGCGAAATTGCTAGTGAACTGTTAAGAAAAGCCCCAAGCACATTTCAAAAAGAGCTTGCATCAAAGCTAATAGACGAAGAAGGGAAAGAACCATGTCATTTACCATCTAGGCAAGTTTTGCGACAAATCGTAAGTGAAAATAAAAATAAATCTCTTTTTGATTCAGATCCGGTGAAATCGCTCATCAACGCCAAATATGACAGAAAGTATTTTGGATCTATACAAGATATCGGCTTGGATCCATTTTTTGTTCGTTATTCTTCCCCTACTCAAGTAGACAAATACAATTTGATGTGCAGAAAAGAAAAATCTACTATCATAGTTGACGCTACGGGCTCAGTATGCAAACCGCCATCACACCATCTACCCGAAAACGCTGTCTATGTAAAAAGGGGACCACTTTTCATCTATCAAATTATGTGTGCACCAATTAAAGGATCTTCATTTCCTGTAGCGCAAATGCTGAGTGAACGACATGACATATCTGCTATAAAAAAAAATGGTTTGATGATTGGCTTCAGAGTGGTGCTAAACATCCTCAAATCTTCAACTCAGACTTTTCCTTAGCTTTGATTGGAGCTGCTGCTAGAAGCTTTGGAAATTGTTGTGATATCACTGAATATTTATGTAAATGTTTGGCAGTTTTACTGGGTAACGATGAGCAATTACCACCTACCTGGATACGGATTGATGTAGCACACTTTATGAAGCTTGTGGCAAGTCTTAAGTGTTTCAAAACTGCTGATAGAAGAGTGAAAACGTTTTTTTGTAAGTGCATTGGACTTCTTCTTCAAACTGAATCATTCCAAACAGCAAAAAATCTTATTCAGGATATAGTATTCATTGCTTCCAGCAAATATGATGGTTGGGATAAATCTGGCGTTCTATCAAACTGTGAAAGAATAAAAGAAAAGGTAAAATATTCAATTGCTACTGGAGATTTATTAGAATATGATAAAGGTATGGAAGAAGAGCCGATAGAAAAAGAAATTTCATTTGATGTTGATACAGAGGAGCCTGATTTGATTACCAAACAAAACGTAAACGGACATGTAGCAAAATGGATCGACGACCTCATAGAAGATGCAAAGAGCAAAGCCACATCCACCGATAATGGGGATAGGGACAATCTTCTGTATCTCCCAAACTTTGTACATCAGTTAAGAAGATATTTAATGTACTTACCCCTGTGGAGTGCTGTTTTGCGGCCACTATATAAAAGCGGAGCTCACAGACCATCAAGTGCCAGTGTAGAGAGTTATTTTAAAACTATTAAGAAACTTGTTTTGAAAAACGAATTCACACCCATGCGTGTTGATCGGTTTGTCTTCACTTAGATGATATCGAAGGGGAAATGAAATTGTGTTTTTCTGCAGAGAAGAATAAGCATGATATTTCTGAAGATTGCAACCAGGGTCTAAATACATTCAGTAAGGAAAAAGAAGATATAGGTAATTACAAAAAATGTAGATTCAGAAGGTGAAGTCCAAGATTCAAAATTTTTAGGAAACACAGATGAAGAGTTGCAATCAGCTAATGATTTCAGAATAGAAACTCATGATAAAGATAAAGAGGAGAACTGGAGAAACAAGAACATACCCCCTAAGAAAAGAGGAAGATTTTCTCACTTATGGCCCAGTAATGATTGACTTACTATTGATCTATCGCATCCAAATGTCACTGGAGCATTGTGAATACTAAAAAAAGGTAATTTGTGTAACTCAGTGAAATTGGAGGGTCATTTCTATTTCTTCAGAAACACTTGTTCATTCGACTCGTTTATACAATGCCTTACATGTTTGTATTGTGACTGTGCAAATATTTGAGAGAAAATGGATTGCGAAACGATTGAAAATGATGTCATAAAGTTAGGAAAGCTCTTAAGCAAAGGTAAGGCAAGAAAACAAGCCAATGATTTGCGAGCCAAAATTCTCCTTCAACTATTCACACCTAAATCCTTAGAACATTCCATTACCGTGGTTGATTGTTCATCAGTTGTATCAAGAATTGTAACGAATGCATTGCCTAATTTCCTTGCTAGTGGGAAAGAAGAAAAATTCTATACTTCAGAAAATTGCACATTTGAAAGGGAAAGTGTAATGAAATGCATATTTATGAACTCCGACTACGTTGCCAAAAGGGTCGAATTTGAACAAGCACTTAACAAAAGATTTGATATATCGTCGACATGCAAGGAAAAGCTGCAAAGTTCAAGCACATGTGATGGGTCTCTAGCTGTAAAGACTATAGTTTTAGGTGACCTTTTGTGGATTGAAACGGGAACACTTCTAAAGTTCACTGGTGAACGAGTTATTTTACAAGAGGAACCTTCATTTCAAGTTGGAGAGCTCCTTCAAATGCTAGAAATTACTTGACGTCGTTTTAGACTAAAAGCAGTTCTTGACTTTATCCAACCATCTATTTCTTCAAACATATCTCTGAACAGTGATTCAACCTTTTGTGACAGAAACCTTGGTCACTACCTAGCTCATGTTCGAAGAATGGATGGTACTTGCATTACCTACGACGAAACTAGAAGCGTTGCCTTTCCTACGAAGAACAAAGTGACACCTGGAATTTTGATATATGAAGGTCTCTCCATGTAGACTAAAATTCAATCTTTCCAAAAGGTTAAGTCATTTAGAAATTTCACCTTTTGTCATGTAAATATTGTATTGCTACAAAATATTTTAAATTAAGTTTTTATCAAATTTTGTCTTTTGCTGTTTGAAAATTGTCAATATTGCTTGCTGAAACATTTTGTATCTTTGCAGTGAATATTTACTTTAGTGTAGCATTTATACTACAATGTTCTCTGAAGTTAACTTAGTCAACTCGTCATTTCAAGATGTGAGCAGAATATTTAATGCACAGTATTACAGTTTGTAATCAAATTTATTTACATTTTTTCTGTAACTTCCTTGTTGAAATGTTTTTCATAATTTCCACAGAAGTCTGCAATAAAGCAGGAGAGATTTATGAATAAACCTCGGCTAACGTATATTATTCCGATCATCTGATGTAGAACTTTTTTGAACATAAATATCAATGTGTATTAAATATGCCTAGTTTGAAGGCAGGGACGTACGCAGGAACTTATTTCGGGAGGGGTCTAAAGCGTTTCGGGGGGTCCAAATACAATTTGAGGCTAAATAATATGAACATTTCTAAAATTGCCCCTAAAAGTAGACTACATTTACAAAAAAGTCGGGATTTCGGGGATTCGGACCCCCAGGACCTACCCCCTGCATACGCCCCTGTTTGAAGGTAAAGACTAAAAAGTTTTAAGAGGAAATTACGACTTCAATTGTGTTCATTATAAACAACGATTTAATATGTGCGAAGTATTTAGAAATCATCAATTAAAACGATTGTTATGAATATCACAGATTAGACAAAATAAGCTCATCTTCTTTTTCTCCTTAATCCAAAAGTTGGTGTGGAAATATGGAAGTTTTGTAGTTTCTTCCTCCGTATAGCCAGCTGTTTGACATATGGTGTTCCCTTTTTATTCCACTGAGATATTCTATATGAAGTCTTACTCTTCTCGCACTTCCTTCTATTTTTCCTTCCAGCAGTATTCTTATCCAGCAAGAGAGTGTCGGCAAGGGGTGGCCAATCACACTATTTATTCTTGCTTCTATCGTTGATACAATTATCTTGTTCTTCCCACCCTTTGTCAGTAATCCTTCGTTTTTCAATCTATCGGTCCAGAAAATCCGTAGTATTCTTCTCCAGCACCACATCTCAAACACTTCCAACTTCCGTTTCTTAGTATTTTCGAGCCGGATTATTGCTTCTTTTTTACCTTTATGGTGCATTTCAATGTGTCTGTTTTTTCATTCATCTTGCATTTTTCTTACAGGAGGTTGTTTAAAGCTGTTTCTAAGCCTTCCTCGTTTTCTGATAATGACGCTATGTCATTTGTAAAGCCGACAGTACTGAAGAACTTTCCATTTACTCTAATTCCTTTTTCGTTGTTCTGATGGAATTCTTGAATGGCTTCCTCAATGTAGGCATTAAATATCCATGGTGAATGTCCGCATTCTTGTCTTACAACTTTCTTTATACTCTTCTCTTTGTCTTCTTATAAGACCTGTTTGGTTTTCTAGTCCATGTACTACTCGTCTATCTCTCTAGTCTGTTCCTTTCTTCTTCAGAACTTCAAACAGTGTGCTCCATTTCGCGTTACCAAATGCCTTTTCTACCTATTACAACCACTAAAGTTTACTCTTAGAGACTGTTCGATTATCAGTCGTATAGCCTCTCCTGTTCCTTTAACTGACGCGAAATAAGTCTTTGGACAGGTTCTCCTCTATTCTTTTTTCCACACGTCTTCGAAGTATTCTTATAAATATTTTTGACACAAGTAATATCAAACACTATTGTTTTCACATTTAACGCTCAAAATCTTTCGGCACTTTAACTGTTACGTACATTTTGTTTATTAGTTTATACAAAACTCCTTTCACTTTTATCCTAAATTCTTTATAATTTCAGCTGGTATTTCATTCGGTCCGGTTGCTGCATCTGACTTCAGTGTTTGCACTGCTTCTTCAAATTCCACTTTTAAAATTGATAGTCCCAAGTAATCTTCTTGTACTTCTTCGTCTACCACCGTTTCTTCCCGGTTCAGTTTCTTTGTAAACTTCTACGCATTCCTTCCATCGATGTGTTCTATCTTCTTCCTATATCTGAACGTTTCCGTCTTTGTCCTTTATTACATTTGTAGGGGTTCTTAAGTGAGAAACTTAATTTTTCACATTCTTGTAAGCTTGTTCTATGTCTCCAGTCTTCATATTTTCATCAATTTCCTTGTATTTGCTAACCACTCTTTTTTGCCTTTCTTGTTTCTCTGTTTATCAGGTTTCTGTATCGCTTGTATACTTCGTCGTTCTTGTTTAGTTTGCAACTTCTTCGCTTTTCCACTAATTTCAATATTTCTTCAATTATCCATGCCTTATAGTTCTTTTTTCCTGTTTTTCCATGTAATCATCATAGCTTTCGATTATTCCTGCCATTAAGATCCTCTTACATAATATTTTTCGGAATATCTGTTCTGGTAACTGATCTATCTGTTGCTCTCCAGAATTCTTTATGAGTCCTGACATCTTTCTTAGTTTGAGTAAATTCCACTTGATGCACGGTTATAATATTCGCGTCATCTTATAGAGATCGATAACTAACACGAGGGAGTCATCTGTGCCCACATCTACACCTGAGAAACTTGTACAGAGCTTTACTTGATTTCTGAGTCTGTTTCGGATTAGAATATTGTCTATTTGGTACTGTTCACTACCTCCTGGTTTACCCAAGATAAGGTATAGTTTAAAAAAAATACATAAATTCAAATTTTTCGAAATGGGTGGAGGTACAAATTCTACTTTTCGTGTTAAAAATTGGTACATGTTGGATACAAGTTTTTGGTACAGTTTTCATTTGAATTGGAAAGAAAAATGTGTTGAGCAGGGCAGATTGACGTCAAGCTGGCCCGCCATCAAAAATCATACTTTCGAAATCGGTAGGGGTACAAAATCTAATTTTGGTGGTACAAATTACTGCATATTGGGTACAATTTTTTCGTACCGTTTTGTTCGAATAGGAAACAAAAATAAATTGTGCGGGCCAGCTTCACGTCAAGCTGACCCGCCATCAAGAATTCAATTTTTTCGAAATTGTTGGGGGTACAAATTCTAAGTTTAGTGGTACAAATTGGTACATATTGGGTACATATTTTTGGTACCGTTTTTGTTCGAATTGGAAAGAAAAATAAATTGTGCGGGCCAGCTTGACGTCAAGCTGGCCCGCCATCGAAAATTCATTTTTTTTCGAAATTGGTGGTAGTACAAATTCTAATTTTGGTGGTACAAGTGGTACATATAGGGTACAAATTTTTGATACTGTTTTTGTTTGAATTGGAAAGAAAAAATAGATTGTGCGGGCCAGCTTGACGTCTAGCTGGCCCGCCATCAAAAGTTCATTTTTTTCGAAATTGGTGGGGGTACAAATTCTAATTTTAGTGGTACAAATTGGGTATACATTTTTGGCACTGGTTTAGTTTGAATATGAAATTTGTGCGGGCCAGCTTGATGGACGTCTAATAAAACAATAGAAATAAACACTAAGCATGCGGAGTAATTATGGCGCCAATTCAACTGTGGATGTGTGTTCTGCTTTTAAGTCTGAAAGATGTCTCACATTAATCCAGTTCCGAGCTTGTTGTGGTGAAACGCTATTCCGTATTAACACTAGAACTACCAGAAAATTATTTATACAAGAACAACCAAAGGGGTCATTTTGACCCCTTGTGCTTTAGAGGCTTTTTACGTTGAAACATAGCGTTCCTTTGGGAACCGAGACTTGATGTGACTTGATATAAAAATAAATATGTTTTAGAATCCACACTTGTTTTAACCAGGTATCAAACCGTGGTCTACCCAAAATGTTGGACAGTATGTGAATAAATATACACTTGAAATCTTAAAGATAAACTCAGGAACATTTATTATACCAACAGGTTACGCATTTGTTTCAAAATATAAGATGTGAACACACAAACGAATACAAGTTTCAAAAGTAAATCAAAATTTGATAATAGTACACTGCTCCACAAAACTTAAGCAACTCCAAGAAAGTAACAGAAAATAAAACAACACGATCACTGCACCAAGTATAATGAACAAACAGACGGTCCAGATGCACAATGCAATACAAGTGAAAACGAACAATACAGTTAGGATGTACAGAGTGACGAAAAAGTTCAGCACAACGATACCTCAACAGGTGGAGCTGGATTGTGCAAGGGCATAGGCAGTCAAATTGGCGTGTGACCACCACGAACAGCTATACAGACACGACATCTGGCTTCCATGCTGCAAATCAGAGTGTTGATCACGTCTTGCGGCAGATGGCGCCACTCCTCGAGGAGAGCTGTTTGCAGGTCAGGGAGAGTGCGTGCTTGTGGACTGCGCTGCGCTATTCGCCGCCCAAGAACATCCCACACATGCTCGATTGGATTCATGTCCGGCGAATATGTAGACCATGCAATACGCGTAATATCTTCGCTCTCCAGATACTCGGACACAAGATGTGCACGGTGTGGGCGGGCATTGTCATCCATGAACAGAAAGTCTGGGCCAAATGCTCCGCGCAAATTGCGCACACGTGTATTGAGAATTTCATCCCGGTACCGTTGTGCTGTCAAAGTGCCATGTTGCACAATATGGAGGTCCGTTTTCCCATCCAGCATAATTCCACCCCACACCATAATGGAACCACCGTCATGGGACGACCGATCAGCAATGAAGTTTGGATGATAGCGTGTTCCTGGCTCTCTCCACACTAAAGTCCGACCAGAATCTGACGACAGACTGAATCTCGACTCATCGGAGAACATGACACGTGCTTACTGGTGTACCCCCCATGCAACATGTTGCTGACACCATGTGTAACGCGTACGTTTGTGCTCCAATTTCAATGGCACACACAGCACAGACCTTCTTGCATACAATCCTGCTCTATTGAGCCGCCGACGAACAGTTTCACGACCCTCGCGTTGTACTGTATCCTGAAACAACTCATTGGCCAGTTGAGAGCATGAAGCTTGACGGTTACGTTTGGCAGAAATTGTGAGAAATCAGTCATAGACGGCCGACGTCTTCTTCGGACAGCCTTCTCCATGACGTTTACTGACTTCACATCCATTTTGGAAGCGACTCCACAGCCTCGACACAACATTTTTGTTCACGTTGAATTTCTGCGCCACTTCCACTTGCGATCGGCCCAATTCCAACTGCCCAAATATTCGCCCGCGGTCAAAGTCACTCAAAGGCCGTCTACCAGCCATTGCAAGGTGTGTACCCCACACAAAAACCAGTAACTCAATTCGTGGAGCCTCGGACACTACTGGGCTGTGGTGTACGCCTCATGGATAAGTTGTTCACCGCGCTTGCAACGGTGCTGCTTATGCGATAGAGTGGGTGCTCGCCTTACCTGTGTGTGTCTGTGTATGTGCATGCCACTCACCAGTGTTGAATGGGCCCCACACGTCACTTACACCACGTTCTCTCGGGTTGCTTAAGTTTTGTGGAGCAGTGTATTATACTGAGGCATGTAGGCATAAATTTCAATACACCGACTCCGCTGGTTGCCCGATTTGGCACTTCTACCTTCTTTTGGTAGAAGTTGTTGATGCTGCTAGCAAATTCTTCGAAACACGCTTCTGTCTCACTTTCCCAGAATGTTCCTTTTCCAACTTGAAAAGACAGAACTTCTCCAATGTTTTGTCTACTAGTATGCCTATTTGTAATACACTTGTATAAGATATGAGAGTTTACAGCGGCCAAACCAAATACGTTATAAAAGAGCTATACGGACCATTTTCTTCTATCAGTCTAAAGAAAATATTTATTGTCATTCTGGTTTACAATGTATACACCATTTTTCTGCTGATTGCAAAACAATGCTTTTAGTTTTCTTATTTCTTCTTTCAAGACCACTCTTTACACGTATGTAAGTGTGTAGGGTGCTCAACATCAGTACTCTTTTGTTTTTCTTGCATTGATATGTGGTGAGTGAAATATCGTCCACTATCTTGAGTAGTCTGTGGTTTACAAATCTTTATTATGGATCGGATCTGTTGCTTCGGATAGTACCAAGCAAAATTATTCCGTTAATTTTTAGTTCCCTTGCAATATGTAGAGGCGTAAAAATGTTGTCTCAACTTACACAAAGTTTCAAAATATGTAAAATTACATGTTCAGCAAGAGGAATGTTCGTTTGCCTGTTTTCATCTTTTCCTAGATATGGAAAACTACTATATGAACTTACTATACGAGTATATTTGTTCTTCACTTCAACAAGCATCCAAAATTTGTCGCCATATTTATCCGGCTTTGTTAGCCATGAACTGAATAAATGGCCCGCGAGATTTCGTTAGAAAGAGCCGCTCACCAATAGTGCAATAAGTATGGGGATTGTAGTAACTTCGGGAATTTCCAATCAACTGATAACAAATATAAGAAAATAAGCAAAACCTGTTAGTTTTACGTCTTTCGCTTCCTCTTAGATTTGAGATAAACAATATAAATCTCACTATTTCTTCAAACCTGATTCTGGGCATGACATTCCGAAAGAAGCTGCAGCCCAAGCTTTCCACACCAGAGACACTTTACACTTAACGCTCTTCTTCCTCATTGCTCCACGGAAATACAGCAAGACAATAATTGCGTCATACTCATAGATGGAAACTGACCAGTTAGAATCATCTAACATTTGACGGGCCTCCATTTCTGTATATTTCGCAGTAGAGTATCGGATGTAATCAGTCTCAATGCACTTGCATAAGCATAATACATATTACGTGTGGGAGTGATGTGGGTTCTATTTTGATACGAACTATATTATGTTTTTGTAATCTTCCGCATTTCTTGTGGTTTACATCCACTGTCGTCCACACAGTCTGATCCGGTGTTCACTAGGACTACCGTTAATTTCAGTAGAATCCCCTTGCTCAGGTTCTTCACTTGAATCGTTATTACTAGAATCAGAATCAGTATATTTGACTTCTTTGTCAAAACTACTGGAAAAAATTTATTTTTTAAGGTCTAACATCCTCCTTTTGAATCCACCTATTGCTGTCCTCATCACCAGAAGCATTATCATCAATATACTGTAACTGTGCTAGAAACTCTGCTGTTCCATGCCGTTTACTACCTGAAAACTCCATCATTCGTAAACGGTGAATCACGTTCTTCTAAATAACCACCGCAAATAAATGATGGTTCACAATTGTTTCAAATTGTTCACAATTGTTTGGGGGCATATAATACACATTGATAAAAAGTATAAACAAGAATGAAAAAAGGCATTTTTATCCAGTGGACTTTGAGGTGGACAAACACCGTCTGTCTGGGTTTTCTTGAGGTTCACCCGTTTCCTCCCACTTTACTCATTGCACCATTCCATTCATTTCTCATCATCAATGTTTCCTTTAGCCTAGCCGGCATAACCGTTGGACGTAAAACTCAAAGATTCCATTTTAATTTTCGAAGTAAAAACGTAGGTGTCAAATTGACCCCCGTGGCAGTACTAGCTAAATCAGCATATCAAAAGAAAGCCATAAATAATTGAAATATGCAATTTAGGATATAATCACACTGGTTATAGAGAAGAAAAATGGTGTTTTGCATATTTCAATTAATGTTCAAATTAGAGGATGATGAATAACGGTGAGGGGTCAAAATGACCCCTTTTGTAGTTCGTGTGTTAATACTAATTACTGTGGGAATTTAAGTATCTGTAGTTTCCGCCTAAAGAGCTACTTTCTCATATAGCTGTTTGTAGGATCCTTAAGGTGCTATATTGATAGGAATGTATGTGCCTTTCAAGCTTAATTTCACAATATAATACTCTTTCATCCACAGCAATAACTCTATAACTGTGGCCACACACACAGTCCTATTTTGATAAAGTTTCTGGTTCACGTTGAATTGACTGAAATGGCAGAATACACTACTAATAATTTCACCTGCTTAAAATATCCAAAATCCGTAATTACTCAACACATAAGAGTTGGTAAAAACTAACTTCATTTTTGAATTTCTGGGAACAAGAGAACCTAAATTGATATTTTACATGATTTCCTTCCCGTTCCTTTATTTGCGATAACTAAAATATGGAGAATTTTAAGATAGTCGACATGATGCACAATATACCTATTCCGAACAGTTTCACACTCAATAATCACACTTCTAATTAGATCTCAATTCCTCTACTCGTTTCAAAGTAACATGATGTCTATATGCACTTTCCGCGTCCTGTATTCGAACTTTGGACCGCTTTATCTCCAGCCCTGTTACGGTCTGCTACTAAAACTTGTTTTGCTCGGTTTCTTTGGATGCTGCATCAGATGATAGCAAGCATTTTCAGGAATGGAATTATCACAAAAAGAATGGTACCTTGTGAATAGGTCGGTGACCCGTTGTTTGTTCATTTTGTTTGCTAAGAAATTTTCTTTTTGTAATGATGAGGTTGCTGTTAAGGGATATTAGGACATTAGGTCTGTCATTCTTACCAATAACGTCTGGGGTGGGGTGCATCTTTTGCAGATGAACCATCAGAATATCCGTCGAAAACAATCATTGCTCTGATGTTGAATGTGCAGCGCATAATTCTGCAGATGTCCAAAAACGCAATGCCTTGAGTCCATGATACATGATGTAACAGAGCCTTCCATCCCGAATGTAAACGATGCTGACAGGTTTGGCTTGCAGCGTTTCTTTAGCAACAATTCACACAAAAACTGATTTATTCACCTGTCTTGGAAGGAGAAACGAATCAGAGTGATGCTAGATAGCTGCACAGTTTGTGCTTTGAGCTCTTCTGTTGGTAACTTTTTACTAGATACCAGTACTGCGAGTGGTAGAAACAAAAGACAGGAATGCATTTACACAACTTCTTCATTATGCTTTATGAATTTTTATTGCCACGGACTGTTCACTTCGTTTAAAGGTGTAAGATTGCACGTTTTTACCGACAATAGAACAAAGAATGCTTTCTCCTACTTCTTCGGCTCAATCAACATTTACATACTCACTGTCAGATGCACGCACAAGTGATGTTATGGTGAGCAACGAACAATCCGCTTGTACTGGTTTCTGTCAGACAGATATTTCAACAACTTGTCTATGTCTTCAACATCCCTTCGACTTCAGGCCTGAGAGGTTTCAATGTGTTACTCGCTCGTGTTGTACTTCACCCATCGAACTTTTGCATGGCACAATTGCCTTCAACAGATGGTATCATTGACTGCATCCATAAATTTACTTGCGAGTTCGTCATTCCTCTTCCACTCGTCATGCCTCCACTGAATTTTATGGTTCTCATCAGGACTTGTTTGATGAAATGATCTGCTGATAGTCCTTCCCAGTATGTTTTAGAATGTAGGACAAAGTAAAATCCTTTCTGAAACATGCAATGTACATAGGAGTTTGTGCTATGCAAGTGTTCCATATGTTGTAAATGATGTAGATGTGATTTGTATAAAAGTTATATATTTAAGGAATGGAAGCATCTCTCTCAGAAATCTAATGTACAGACCCCAGTCATCTGTTCTTTCAGCAATTAGGAACTCTTTCAGAATGCTTACCATTTGCGTATACTGTATCGACAGTCTAGACGTTCTGCTTGATGAAGTCTTTGTTTCTTTCATTGTTTCTACCATTCCCTAACCTTCAAAAAATCGACATTAACCTCAATTGTAGGTACATATACCTTATCCTGTTTGGCTAACTGTCACATGTTCTGCAGCTACAGTCTCTCTTGCTTTTGTTTTTCAGTGCTCGAAAGACACTTCTGCATATTTTCATCCATAAGATCCATATGAAGAAGTAACGTCACTAACCATAGTTGCAAGCATCAGCACAGGACTGTGCAAATAGACCTTCCAATACAAGAGCACGTTTCATGCGAAATCTGTGACTATCACAGTTTTAGGTAAACTCCTGCAATGTGAATAAGGACTGCTTGATCTACCGCAAAGTGCAACTCAGTCCTATTCGCTTGTGTTGTATCCAGCGAATGTTTGATTTCGTTTTTAATAAAGCTAAAAACAATATGACTTGGGATGTGGTCCAATTGTATACTTTACTAATATTATTATTACTTTTCATTTATAATAATAATTTAGATAAATATCCTTATTAATTCAGGAAGAATTTCTTTCATTTATTTAAAGAGAAAAGTAAGAACCTGATATTGTGTATTTCAATGAAATAAAACACTCTTGGCATATAACATGATCTAGCTCGCTAAGTTTCTAAGACAACGAAACTATTTTGATGTCGCTGGAAAGTATAGATTCTACTCTACAACTTTTATTACAGATTGGTGTTTGGTATCTATGATGATTTCATAATTATTTGCCAATTTCTATAAGTAACAAACAGAATAAAACAAAGAGCAAGTTTAAAGGTGTTCTTTCATTATCAGTTGGTGGTGCTTCAAACATGAGATCATTTCCTGAAAATCCTCTATATACTGTAATTTTATAATCCTTTAAATAATCCTGAAATTTACGTATTTCAGGAATTCCACCACCGTGACTAAGATCTACATCGGCAGCTTCACACAGTTCTTCTGGTTTTTTTCTATGATATATTTACTTTGATGTTTTACATATCTAATGTATTCAGTTTGATTTCTTCCCTTGTATTCTTTCAGCCCTATGGCAACGACGATTGCATGTGCTAAACATCTTGTGCCTTTATTCTTAATTGTGATAATACCACGTTTTGCCTTCGCATATTCCTCAGTATTCATAACATGTTGTTTCAAACGACCTTGTCCTCTTGACATACGTACATGATAAAAATTCACGATGCAATCATAATTTATAAGAAAAGCCGCATTACTTTGCAGTACTTTCTCATAACTTGTCCATAGAACTTCTGCTGAGAGATTTCTTGCTTCCCTGAACGATAACCAAAAAGGGCGGTGTCCTTCTCTTTCATTTGTGATTGTTATTCCTACGTAATCATGCTGATCCACATTACGTAGCAAATAATCTATTAAATCCCGTAGACTTGTTTCAATTGCAGTAAAAGGATTTTCACCTCCACGCATGGGGCATAGGCGGAATCTTATCATTGTACCAGCCATATTGTATCTTCTGTATTGTCTTCTGCGTTCTTCTATTATATGAAATCTATTGTTTTCATCATTACGTCTGTTATTTCCCAATCCTACTTGTACATTTGAGTTTCGTTCTGCTTCAAATACGGATAGCAACTCGTCCATTTTTTTCTATTTCGTCTAAATCAATTTCAGATTCTGTATGTTCTGTATTAGCCTCAGCTAATATTTCCATAATTGATGGATATATTACTTCTTGCAGTTCTTCTTCTTCATTTTCAGGATTAGGAAATAAATTGGTAATCCATTTTTCTAGCTCAGTTTCGTAGAACTCATCTTCTTCTGTCTTCTTCTCTTCCTCATTGTAAGTCTCTCCTGTTATTTGGGAGAACGTTAGATTAAGCAATTCTTCTTCTTCTTTTTTTTGTTCTTTCTGCGACGTCTTCTTCTTCTTCTTTTGCTCTTTTTTGTAATATTTTTTAATTTGGGCAATACGGTCGGATGCTTTCACTTCTTCTACTGTTATCACTCTATTACCTGCACTTTCCAATATTTTTAATAGTTCTTCTTCTTCATATTCTCCTTTTTCTTCTGCAATTTGAATTGCCCTAGCTGCATCTCTTTCTTCTTCTTCGGTATTCATGACTATCTCTTCTTCTTTTTCTTCTTCTTCTATGTGTTGTTCCTCCTTTTGTGTACCTTTCTTAATTTCATCTTCTTCCTTCCTTTCATGATGATCTTCTTCTTCTTCTATTCCGATTACGGCATCTATTTCTTTTACAAGAACTTGCGTCTCTTTATTTATTGCGATCTCCTCTTCTTCTTCTTCTTCTTCTATTCCATTAATAAATGCAGTAATCTCTTTTAATAACTCTTGCGTACACTTGTTTTCCATTTTTACCCGACAGATCTATATACGTAAAGCAAAAAAAAAATTCCAATTTGTATATATAAATAATGAATAGAGTATATAAGTATTATTTAAAATGGAATATAAAAAAAAGTGTTTATGAAAATATATGAATAAATAAAAAGGGTTGTATATAAATAATTAACGAAGGAATAATAATATCGGTAAGGATAAGGAAAGTCTGATACACGTATATTTATATTCAACCTAAAATAAAAAAGAAATGCAATTCGTTACTTATACACATATTCCAAATAAATATAAACAGTATATATATACATAATTTCAATTCGTTATACGGAAAAAGCAGAAGTTTCAAGGGAAAAATAGCATACCTTTTAAGTAGTTAAAATGAATTGTAACTATTTATTCGTATTCCCTGGGAGTGAAACAAAAGTATGTTCACAGTTTGCTTGAAGTGTGTTGTTTATGTATAAACGTTTTGCACATGAATTTTATACTTATTCTTTCAGAGTCTCAACGACCACGAAAATATTTATTTGACACTAATATCGTCAATTTTACAACGTAAGGAGCATATTTGTGGGACGTTAAACTGAAATATTTGTCTCTCTCTCTCTCTCTCTCTCTCTCTCTCTCTCTCTCTCTTAACATGGTATGAAGTCTGAATGATTACGAAAACTATCACTCCAAATTTCGATACCTTTCCCGCAGGGGTCCTCGCTGGCTCAGTGGTAAAAGGTTCACCTCAGGTGTATGGGGGTTAAAAAATTCAAAATCCTGGTCCCATCAAGTGAACTTTGTGGTTTACAAACACCGTATACATGGAAGGTCGCAAGTTCAAAGTCCTATTCCAATCAAATGAACTTTGTGGTGGACAAACACCGTGTACGTGAATTTCCTCCTACTTTCTCCGTTCCAACATTTCATTCATTTCTCTTCATCACCGTCTCCATTAGCATAACTGACATAACTGTGGGACGTAAAACTCAAAGATTTCCAACCGTGGAAGGTAAAACTCAATGATTTTCAACAATGGAACGTAAAACTCAAAGATTTCCCATTAGCCTTGTTGTCATAATCGTGGGACGTAAAACTCAAAGGCATCATTTCACTGTTCAAAGATTTCATTTGCAGACAGAAAGACAGACAGGTATGCATGATACTATCAAAATTAAAACACATAATATACCTCTTCTTTTTATAATATTTTAACGTTAAATTATATGTGATACGGCTTTACAAGTACATTCACTATCTGCTTTCCAGACATTTCTTACGTCAGATGTTATCTAATTGTAATGCGAGTAAGAAAACATTCAAGAATTTCATCTTATCATTTTCTCAGAAATCAACTCGGAAGAAGCAGAAGCATCGTACATCATACAGACTCGCTTATATGTATGTGTTTTTTACGTTAGAATTTCATCTCATTATCAAACACGGAAACGCAAAGTAAATACACTGTCTGGAGAACATTTATAGTTAAATGAGGACCTAAGATATTGTTTTATTCTTTCAGGAATAATCATAGACCGTGATATTTTTAATAATATATTTTTACTTACCTATGTTAATAAAATCATCTGATGATAACTCTTATTCACAGCTCTAGACATCCAACGGATCAACCACGCACAAAAACACACACTCACTATTACAAATATGAAGTGAAAGTTTTTACGCGGTAGAGGATCCACACACACGTTTACTCTTCTAACTCTGAATCACAAATGTTCTCTGTATTCACACACACACACACACACACACACACACACACACACACACACACACACACACACACACGTGTTTGCCTTAGAGAAACATGTCGTAACAAGTTCGATCATGCCTACCATAATCGAAAACATATCTCGTTACGATTTCAATACATAAGATAATATCTTTTACATCAAGACTTGGGAAAGTCATGTTTCATTTTGTTTATAAAGGTACATATTTATGGGACTGTATTTCCATTCTGAATTTCGATGACGTAGTTTTTTATGCTACGTGAATATGTTATATTGCAATATCTCATCACGGCTTTAACATAAGCAGCAAATTCATGTGGCATAATCTGATCTTTAATTTCTCTACATAAGTGATTTTAATTACTTGTCATAACAGATTTCATCATCTGTATATCTATATAACACATTTCACATCCTACATTTTTAAAACAATATGATATGCTATGAGAAGCTTCCGCGATTAGAATATGCTCAATCAATGGAATCCATTCGCAGGAGGTCTGGGGAAGGAGTGTATGGGTATGTGTTTTGTTATGAGACTCATATATTATTTCTTATCACACGTTTTTAAAAAAATCGTGAAATACAATATTTACCTTAGCAACTAAGTCCAATTTCGTACAATCTGCTGAGAAGCTTTGATCATTTGAATAGCACGTCTTCAGTTCATAACCTAGAGGCACTTCGTGGAAATAGGACCAAGGGGCTAAGCAACACGATTTTGCATGGGTATGTGTTTCGTTATGAGACTCATATATTGTTTCTAATCCCACGTTTTAAAAAAAATCATGAAATATAATATTTACCTTAGCAACTAAGACCAATTTCATACAATCTGAAGAGAAGCTTCGATCATTTGAATAGCATGCCTTCAGTTCATAACATACAGGCATTTCGTGGGAATAGGGCCATTTTAAATTATTTTTACGGGTCTCGATACTAACCCTGGAGACCCCCAATTTCAACCCTCCGTTCCTTTCTGTCGTGAAACGAAGTGCTATATACGTGAAATTCTTTTTTTCATACAACGACTAGTTCAACTCTAAAATCATGAAGTACCAAATTCGATCCCAGCTCCCTACCAAACTGGATTTTTGTGTACAGAGTCTTTATATCGTAAGTTAGCGATGCTACAATCAAGGTTAGTTGTCTGTTTCAATCCCTAAATAATAATAATAATAATAATATTAATAATAATAATAATAATAATAATAATAATAATAATAATAATAATGTGATGCTATATTTTTTAAATTTATTTTTATGTTAGTTATTTATGTTTTAATACCAGGTTGGTCCGGGTTCGATTCTCGCTGATAGAGAGAGAGAGAACGGGAGCATTTAACACTTGAAAGCATTATAGTGCTTCGAAATGAAGAGCTTCGAACAATGTATATCATATGCTACGATAAAATCAATACGTGAAATTCTTTTTTTTTCATGCAAGGATTAATTCAACTCTAAATCGTGAAGTACTGGCCTTGCGCGGGAAAAGACGAAGACCAATCAAATTGGAGTGCTTTGATCACTGAATATCAAAGGATTGGGGATTAAGGTCTACCCAATGCTATGCAAAATAGCTATTCAATATATAACGAAAACACGAAAATCAACCAATCAATTGGGAAGCTTTGATCGTGATAACTGAAAGGACTCTGATGAAGATCCGATAGCCGGCCAAGATTATGAGCATCCAAGACTATGAACATAGCAACAGCCGGTTCTCACAAACCAACATTTTCCCACGGCTCCTGTGGTAGCCGTAAAAGGCTATGAACATAACAACTAAAGGCTTGTCTAAACATGCCTCCGAATTCCAGGAAATGATATCGAATTCTAGGAAAACAAGATAATATTTTGCTGACTCGGCCGTCTATAAGCAGGGACATCTACTTCTGAAACAGTGGAGAGAACATTCGGATGTTTTATTTTTACACAAATTACTGGTAAAACTGGCCTCTTCCTGTTTTGCTTAAAGGCCCTTCAGCACTTTGTAGAAAATATTTTCAATGATCTTCTCTTTGGGAAGAACGGAAGTTCCTGTTCTGCCTAACCTTTCGAGACAGGGAATTCTGATTTGCTAGGGATTTTTTCTAGAGATTATTTATTTAGTAATTTTAACAGATTCTCTAAGAAGAATAACCACTCCTTCAAGTTTAATCATAAATTATATAGGAGGACTAGAAAGCACAACTAAAAGTAAAATATGATTTTATCTGTGCAATAACAGTGATTGGCAAATTTGCTAATACATACAGCTCAATAGCTATAGAGAATTATGCACAAATTGAAATATGAAAACCAAAGTCTCATTACACACTTTGAATAATAATAAGGCAAAAAGAGGAATAAATTAACAGTGTTCAAGATAGCACTCCAGAATAGTCATTTGACTGATTCTTACGAAGTATCCAGTATGTGTTTAATTAGATTTTTATTTCAATTCAAAAAAAAATGTAGATTTACTATTAATGGTTCCGATAATTTGTCGAGTATATCGAGGATGTTCGAAGTGAAAAGTTAAGAGTTTTTATTTGAGCATAAAAGCTACTAATATATTTGTCAGAAAAATTGTTCAACGGAAAATAAATTTCATACTTTACTGGAATGTAATTATGAATGATAATCATTTACTCATATTTATCAAACGACGACTACAACTATTATACTCCTACATAGTACTTGAACAATTTAGTTTTACTGTTCAATCAGTTGTTCAGAGAATGTGCTTTGTTATCCGAAAATTATAAAGCAAATAAGTACATGAATTTATCATCACAAGAATATTATATCCATATAATATTCCAGGTTATATGGCAGTTAAGAGAAATGACAACGTATTGTATTCTAAGAAAATAAAAGCAGGGAAAATATCTTAATTTCTACCGTACCAAGAATACAAAAAATATATTTTAGAAAAATTGTCATTCGAATCAGACAATTATGAAAAAGGAAAACAACATGGTCAAGCTATTTGGAAATTGGAAAGAGTATATTTTTAATTTTACAAACTACAAGTTGTCTTTCACAAAGTATCTCAAAACTTAATTACAATGAAAATAAATTTAACTGTTATATCTCACAGATTCACACAATGCAATTAATTTGACGCTAATAATAACATTAGGATTAATTGTAATGTCAGGCACGCAACTAGAGGGAGACTAGGAAGCCTGCCCCCTAAAATTTCCGTGGTCCCCCAGGTCTCAATACAAATTTCTATTAATAATTCGAAAAACACAATTTAGATATTTGCAACTTGGCCCTCCCTAACTTATTCATGGAACCCCCCATCCTCCGTGGCTGGTTGCTGGCCTGAATTGTATTACTTATTAGTGCAAATATTTTAACACACATACAATTAAAAACTAAGCAATTAATTTAAATTAAGTTACAAACAATAAGGAATGAGTTAAATTATTTAAATGTAATAAAAAAGAAATATACTAAATTTTGCGAATAATTTCTAACGAGTACAATATTGGTATAACAACGTCAATATATGGTATTGGAACCACTTACCTAGAATCAAATAAAATGAATTAAGAAACACAACAAAGAAAATTATATACTTTTATGTACGCTAGCTTGTTACCTACTAAATAACAAGCTATTTAGTAAATTACTTTAAAGAAACTTCATACGCAAAGTAGAATGCATCATATCGCATAATAATAATAATAATAATAATAATAATAATAATAATAATAATAATAATAATAATAATAATAATAATTCAGTAAGTTAAATTTATGAAAATAATTAATAGTTTGTTTCTTGAAACGCATTTCGTTGAACCGATAGGACAAAAATCAGTAAGATTGACGTAGATTCATATAAAAAAGGATATGGGGGAAACTATTTTACTATAGAATTAAAGATAAAAGAAGAAAGATAAAAATCAGGAAAGACAAAAGTATAGTCCATTTTAGTCTATCTTCTGATAATGGAGATTGTTAATATTTCCATTCCGTTTAACTGAAACCTTTATTATGACATTGTTTGTGTATTTTTTAAATTAATAATCATTACACAATACATGTCTCGAAAAGGAAACGAACACATTAGTAACCCACTGAATCAAATACAGCAAGGTTTCTCAATCTGAGGACCCCAAGATATGCGGAAGAGATAAATATAATTAGAATCTAATACCGGAAAATATTATTTTGAATTTTCTTCTCATGGGTATATTTTTATTTTTATACATCTTATTAAGAATAACAAACAATAGGTGTAATAAACACTTTCAACAGATGCAGAGTTGTTCAAAAATCAATTTAAATGAAAAAGGTACATTATGAAACTAATGAGAACTGCACATTCAAATACTAGAAAAATAAAAATGCAACAAAACTTGCATATTGAAATACAATTAAAATTGAAAACTAATTAGATAACTTAGCATGGTGGGATTTCACAAGTCCGGTAATGTCCGGTTTAATCTTCGTGACGCAAGTGATATTAAATACTCAAAAACTTTTTAAAACTGTTCAAGTTTTCTAACCAAAGTTAGAAATCCCTTTTTTATCATAAAACCCAAAATTAAGGGAGTTATTTAGTTTTAAAATTTTCAAAACCTCTCTTTTGAAATAATATGACGGATAGGACTTGATACTTGTAACATGAATGAACTAACGTAATGTTTGTAAGCTATTCACTTTTACGGAAGTTAAAATATCAACTATATAGAAGAAACGGTTTCTACTATTGTAGAAATAGATTAATCTCCTGGGATCTAGGTATATTAAAAATCCCACAGAAGCTTATCTGGACTGCGAAATTTTTTTCCGCCATGATGATGTAAGTGCAGAACTGTCGTTGAAAAAATTGGAGAGTTACGGCATGAACAGGGCGGATTTAAATGGTAGGAAAGTGAGCTCCATATATATATTTGTAGTATAGAGTGGTAATGATGTACTTCGCGATGTTTGGTATTGACAGAAAATGTTGGCGATAGGGGATTGTAGAAGAAAATCCAACGGCGGCTCCGCCATTTGCACAGCACAAGGTTTTGTTCGCGTCATGTCTGAGCAATGTGTATCATTAAAATTTGCAGCTTTGCTTAGGCTTCAAGTCAGTTCCGTTAAGAAGAAATGCAGTTACTTGTTCTTCTAGTAGTTCTTGTTCAAACAGTGGTTTATGAGATTGAAGATACCGGATATGAAGAGACAGAAATATTAAAGCCATAATGATCGGTATACAGTTAGTGAGGTTTCTAAGAGCTGGGTGGAACCACAGTAGCATGGAAATAAGCATATGGACCTAAATATGTACCATTGAATGTGACGTTAATAGTTGCCCTAGCTGCAAGTTGCCTTTGAAATGGATGAATGTTTTGCAGAGTTACAATGAAAATTACAAGGATTTAGTCGATCGTGATAAGTTGATATACTGACGTGATAGGCAGAGATTCAGATTAGTTTCGGGCGTTCTGATAGGCACCAGAATTTCACTTTTAGTTTCTTCCACTGGTGCCAACGCTTTTCTTTTATAACTGAACGTAGGATGTTGTTCAGGTCATGCAGTGCATTTATTCAGTTGGTGTGTATTTGGACAAACCTTAGTGAAATGAGACCCGCAACCAAAGTCACACGTTGGTTCATTTGGACACGTTTATGTGGGATGCGAATTATATTTTTGACGCTTTTCGCATCGAAGTGGGAGATGTTGTGTAGTGTGAGGGGACTCGATCCGGTGTACACGTCTGAAGATGAATGACCCTGAATATAGAAGTTCATCTATGGTTTCTTTATGCCCGGAAAGAATACGCATCATATTGTTCTTTCGGGCCCATATTGTTCCTAATGTGGATGCATTTTGTAATGACAGGCCCTTACTGTTTAAACTCTTGTGCAAACTCTTCGACTGTAATCGACGGGTCCACGCTATATATAACTACAAATAATTGTGTCATAGTGGCTGTTTTCCTTAAGACTTCATACCTACAGAGGTTCTGAATTTTATAGTCTAGTTTTTCGTCAGTTAATTTGATGATGATACAATTGCGAGTAGGTATTAACTCAGAAATTGGTGTACAAGGTACGTACTTATGGAATTGCTGGAGCAGGATTTTGAGATTGGTAGTAGATAATCATGGTTACTTCTGGGCCAAAAACTCTAGACCAACACATTTCGGACATATTTTTAACCAGCGCAGAAGGATCCAGCTAATAATACAGTTACGCGGCCCAAAGTATTCCCATAACTACAATGCTAAAGTGAGATTGAATATGCTTTTATGACATTTAAAATCATAAAAACTTATATCTGACTACAAAAAAATCACTAAATCTAGTTATAAAAATTACAAAAATCACTAAATCTAGTTACAAAAATAAAAAATCACTAAATCTGGTTACAGAAAATGAAAAAATCACTAAATCTGGTTACAAAAAATCAAAAAAACCACTAAATTTAGTTACAAGAAATCACTAAATCTGGTTATAACCGGGTTTGACTTCAAAAAATCACTAACTCTAGTTACAAAAATAAAAAAATCACTAAATCTAGTTACAAAAATGAAATAAATCATTAAATCTGGTTCCAAAAAATCACTAAATCTAGTTATAAAAATTACAAAAAGTCAATAAATCTAGTTATAAAAATTACAAAAATCACTAAATCTACTTATAAAAATTACAAAAAATCACTAAATCTAGTTATAAAATCACAAATAAATCACTAAATCTAGTTATAAAAATTACAAAAAATTACAAAAAATCACTAAATCTAGTTATAAAAATTACAAAAAATTACAAAAAACACTAAATCTAGTTGTATAGAAACAAAAATCACTAAATCTAATTATAAAAATTACAAAAGTCACTAAATCTAATTACAAAATTACAAAAAATCACTAAATCTAGTTGTAAAGTCACAAATAAATCACTAAATCTAGTTATGAAATCACAAATAAATCACTAAATCTAGTTACAAAATCACAAATAAATCACTAAATGTTGTTACAAAATCACAAATAAATCATTAAATCTAGTTACAAAAGAATTTTCAGGCGCATAGGCTTTTATAACATTTAAAATCATAAAAACTTACATCTAAAACTTAAATCTAAAAAATTACAATTAAAACTACAACTAAATTATTCTACGCATTTACAAATATAATCATATCCATAATCTTCACATCTACTACATCTTCCAAATCTACAGAAGTCACTTGTGCATTCTTTTTTAGTTTGCGTTGCAATTGATTTACATGTTGTGCAATAATATCGAAAGTAGTCTAATTTTATTATGTTTTGCTTAGGCATTTATTATATAAATGAATTGCGTATATTTTATTTCATTTCTATCTTATAATGACCCCATGGTAGGGTATTGATCCCATCCTTTAAAACACATCTCTTATCATCCACACAACTTAAAGCTAACTTATTTACTTCTATACTGTACAAATCGGGCTTATAACTTCTAATCAAATTCATCTTCTTATAATATTCTCTTTGGCTAATGAAACAGACCTTATATTCGTTAAATGTAAGTTCTTTAAACACGACACTCTTCTTAACACCTTTAGCTTTCTTACAACACTTTTCTTTATCGAACTTACCTTTAAAGTCTTTATCTGTTAAATCTATTTGAGCTGCTTTTATACTGTACATCTTACTTCTTAAACCCACAAACTCTTCTATGATTGCGCCTTTAATTTCATCCTTCATCTTACCAAGTATTTTCTTATTGATTTGTGGTATTTTATGTTTGTTATCTTTAGGGTAATCACTCGTGTCGAAGTAATCAATATAATTTTTCATGTCCTCGTACACATCTTCTGTTTGGATATGGTATATATAACTATCGGTATCTGTATAACATACTTCTATTTTGTTTTGATATTTTGGTTTCATTACATTATAATGGAAATCGTACATTAAATATTTTGACAAAATCTAGAATTGACATACCAACAAAAATCGGTTTGTTAAATTGCATTTTAATCTTGTTCATGTGAACTGCTACTAAATTTTCTGTAAAAACTGTAGTACTCTTTTAATTCGTTTTTGCTACAAGTTTCTCGTATTTTTTCTCATCACTTACAAGTTTGAGATTAACTCTCTTTCTAATATTTTGCATAGTCTTCCCAAATACTGAATTATTCATGAGCTTATAGAAGTCTTTTTCAAAATCATTTGTTGCTTTTGTTCTCATCTGTGTGTTTAAATCAATATATTTATATAACCAATCTGATTGTTTGAACTCCATTACTCGATGTATATTGTTAAGTTTTAATCCAAGTGAAAGACATTGTTTTAAGTTTCGATAGTGAATTACATATTTTTCTTTGTCATATAGGGTTGTTCATAGCTTCGATTGTTTTGAACCAGGCGGACATATATTTTGAGGAGCTAATGGGTAGTCTTTGTGATAGTCATGTAATTCTTTAGGATATTCAAGATCAACTTCTAATATGTAACCATTATTAGAATCATCAGGTATATTTGTGAAATCTATTTCTTCAATCTCATCTTCACTTAACCATCTAAATCCCTTATACGGTAGATATTGACACATTGCATACCCATACAAGCTATTGGCATCTAGATACATTAAGTAAAAATCTTCTTTATTCTTATCATAATCTTGAATATACTTATTATTTGCTTTAACATATCTTTTTGAGCATTGACTAATCCCACCTCTTATACCTTTCTCTACCATTAATACCATATCATAATCCCACAACAAATCTAATTTTATATTTGTCATCTTTAACATTGCATCCCAAGCTAAACCTGGTGCTGTCATATACCAAGCAGGATCATGGTCATAAGCTTTAAGACATGTTTCTTTAAAGTTCTCAAACACGTCTGCTAACAATAATACATCTGTTTTCAAATATAAATCATGGTATTGTCTGAGATTCTTAATGTCAAATGTTTCCCATACTTTCTTTGCATGTTCATAATCTTCATCACTTATATGTGTGTTCATAAGCTTGTTGAAGAATGCTTCTTTTAACGGTAATTTTCTTTCTCTAAACCTATGCCAATTGTTAACATAATCATATGGGTAAACACCTTTTCTTATTACAAGTTGAAACTGTTCCTGATTAGGATAAAAGTGTTGTGTATGTATCATTTGCTCAGGTTTCAAGTTTGATGATAATTTGTCTAAACTAGAAGCCATAAATCTAAATGAATCTACAAATTTCAATTTAATAGTTCCAACCTTTTTACGGAATGATATGTATCTTTCTTCATTATTGGGTATTAGATCTATTTCTTCTTTATTACATCCAAGCTCTTTTATAAACAAGTGTGAGTCATATCCTGTCAAGTTATGTATGATCCCTGGTACAAACTTTGGTACTTTGACTTTTAAATTGCAGTTATTACATAGAGGTGCTACAAATTTTCCTGTTATATGATCATGGTGCTTAACTTTATAATTTTCTTTAGTATACTCCTGCTTACAGTAATAACAACATTTAGATTTATTGAATTCTATTCTCTGACTTTTTGTTAATGGTAATTCGTTATTTTGTTTGTATATGTTCGATATGTGTTTAGCTTCTTTTGTTAACAGTCTTATAAATTTATTAGCAGCGTTCTCACCTCTATACAAAACAGGATTAGTTTTACTTCCATCGCTCTTTACTACATAATAACAAAATCCAGATGGTTTATGTTGTTGATATTTTTTTGTATATGGCTCGTTATCTGGATATCATTCTTCACAACCCATAACTTTATGTAACAAACATTCAAAATCAGCATAAATCACAAATGGCATTTTCATTGTGTATTGGTAGTTTTTAAATTCAACACATTTACCTTCTTCAGGCATTATTATTTTTACTGGTTCATTTAACGAACAATCTTGCTCATGTTTATTTAAGGCGTTTTGGGAGTAAAAGTATAACAAACATCTATCACATAAATATTTTCGAGCACTCTTTTTAGTTAACTGTGTACATACTAGTCTGCTTAAATCCTTAATCCAACAATAGTGTGTTTTAACTTGATCTTCATTTTGTTCTTTTATATATAATAAATTGACATGATTTTCTTGCTTGTTTTGTGTCTGATATAGTATATAGATTGAATAGTCTTTATCATATGCATAAACATTTATAGAAATATCAAGTAATTTTTCAGCTTTTGGAATATCGCTTAGTTTTACAGGAAAATGAATTTTTTTTAATTTAGATTCTATGTTTAACAAAAGTTCATTATTTTTTGGTACTCTTTCAGGATGTGGATTTGTAGGATATAAGGCTTTGTATAATGAATATAAGAAACATTTTTCATCTTCATTCTTTACATTAATTACTGCCCTTTTGTTTTGAATTTGTTTAGGTAATTGTATGTATGTTGATCCTCTATATGGTGTATATTTGACGATTGCTAGTTGTAAAAAGTTAATGTTTATAAGAGCCCAGCCAGAACCTCTAGCTTGGCTAAGAACCTTCTTGTTCTTAATCTTTGTTTCATCTTAGTTATTTCTTCTTTTAAATTACTTGATTGATATATTTCTTGGTTTTCATTGTTAAAATAGAAGATTTGAGTTTCTTCACCTTTTTTATGTACAGCTTATATAAAGATTAGCTTTTAATGAACTATGTTTACTTAAGTTAATTTGTAATCTGTTTAATATAGCTTTAGATGTTGCAGTAATATATTGTTCAGGTGGATCTTGTGGTTTGTAATCTGTTGTAAATTTCCATGTTTCTAATCTTGATTTTAATGCAATTTTCTGACGTTTTACATCAATTGGTACTGATTGAACTTTGATTTTTGTTTCTTCAATTATTTCTTGTTTAAATGGGAATATATCTCTAATCTGTCTTCTGCTTTGTTCATCATCATATTGTTTAAGAAGGTTTATTAGTTCATGTTTTCTTAATCGGGAATATCTTCTGATTCTCCTCTCTTTACATCGTCGCCTTAACTCCACTACAGTAAATCTAATATAATTATTCATCTTTTAATATATAGAAAATCCTACTACTCAATTTTTTATCTTCGCCGGATTATTTCTATTCATTTTTGTACTATTTTTACCTCCATATATCCAAAGACAACACTTAACATTGTACACTTCTGCCATTGTTTACATATTACGCGTTGTATTAGAACACGACTTTGATGAGAATAACCCATCAAAGTTACATATACACATATTAAAATTAAATCATTTTTGTAAACCTACTCATCTTCGTCATAATCATCATCGTCATGATCATCACTACCATATTTATATTCATCATCACTTCTCAAATCAGATGTTTTTTGTTGCATTATTAATAATTCTTTTTCCTGTAACAGTATTTGCATCTCTAGTAGTGCTGCTAAGAGTTTAAGATCATGATGAATTAGTTTAAGTATATCATGTAATAAATCAAAATGTGCTTCCATATTTATTATATAGATACCAACAAAAATGAGATAAATTTAAAACATCTAAGAATAAAAACGAACAGGTGAATATGACTAGTGCTAAGGAAATATTATCTTACAAACCTATATTTGAAGCGTATATAAACATTTAGATATTGGTGGTTATAATGATGAAGACAAAATAAATTTTAGCGTGTCCATAGGTATGTTAGATCATTTGTTCAAGAAAGCCGCTAAAGAAAACAACTCATTTCTTATACAAAACATTCTCTATGCAAACGTTATGAATTTGTCTGATGAAATATTAGATTCACTGACTGATGAACAATGGTTATCTATAGGTAATGATGATTATGAGGAGGAATATAACTATTATCACATTACAGAAGACTTCATACGCAAATATCAGGAGAAAGTTAATTTGAGTAAAATATGTTCATGGAAAAAGTTATCAGAAGAGTTTATAAGAGAATTAGCTGATAAAGTTGATTGGGAGAATATTTCGGAAAACCAAGACTTATCAGAAGACTATAAGAGAATTTGCAGATAGAGTTGATTGGAAAGAAGTATCGTTAAATGAAAAGCTATCTGAAGAATTTATTAATGAGTTTATAGACAAAGTTGATTTTGTTGCTATATCTTATGGAAGCAGACTCTCTGAAGCCTTTATGCGAAAACATGCAGATAGAGTTGATTGGTGGAGCTTATGTAGGACCCAGCAATTATCAGAAAACCTTATAAGAGATTACGCTGATAAAGTAGATTGGGAAATGATTTCGATGTTTCAAAATTTAACAGAAGGATTTATTGCAGAGTTCAAAGACCGCGTGTATTGAAATAACATTTCAATTCTTCAAAACCTCTCTGCAGAGTTTATATTTTTATTTAGACATTTTGTGGATTGGAGAGTTATAATAAGAAAATACCGTAATAATTCTGATTTAGGTAGTATATTGAATTTAGCATTCGATGTTACAACAGAGGGTTTGTTTAATGTTTAACTAAGTACCTTTTATGACTATTATATCATAAAAGTAGTAACCTTGATTACTAATTACCTTTAATCTGTTCGAGCCTTTTATGGTTATTATTCCATAAAAGACAATATTTATATTTACATACCAACATTACTTTTATCTATCCAGCTATTACGTGAATCATCAAATCCTAGCCATTTAACGTATACTTTATCACCTTTCTTTCTTAACACTTCTCCACCAAGTATTCATCTTTGTTTCGTCTTTAATAGTTCTGGTTCGTAAAATCTACCTTGCACATCTTCCTCTTCAAAATCTTTAATTCTATATGTAGGTGGATTAGATGGAATAACTTCACTAATAACAAATACTTCTGTTGACCAATTAGGTGTATATCCTTTCTCAAATAACCCTTTAGACTTACTTATACGAACATGATCACCTAATTTGCATTTGGGTTTAACACGCCTATATTCTTTCTTGTACACTTTCTCCAATATTGTTTGCTCATTCTTCTTATTAAGTTCTATAGGCTTTACACCAATTGTTCTATGTACTCTATTATTATACTCACTAACCAATGTTGGTAATATCTCTATCCATTTATAATTCCCTTGTGTTGTGAACCTTTTCCACATGTTTTGTTTAAGTGTTCTATTAAATCTCTCAACAACAGAAGCTTTCATACCACTATAGGTTGAGTAATGATTAATCTTATTTTCCTCCATTAACTTCTTAAACTCTTTATTGTAAAACTCTTTACCTTGATCAGTTTGTAAGTTACTAGGTTTTCTCATTCTTAATATGGATTCGAATGCTTCTGTAACATTTTTACCACTCTTATCTGTAACAGGAACAGCAAATTCATATTTCGAGAACACGTCTATAATCGTTAGCAGATACTTATATCCTTTATTTCATTTAGAAACACCTTTTAATACTCCACTATCCATTTCAACAAGATCAGCTTGCCAAAGATCATCAATACCTTTAATCACAACACTTAGTCTAGGATAGTTTTTCCTTGCTGGTTTATGAATTTCTTCTATAATGTCTTCTCTAATACCTTTACCTTCTTCTAGTCAATCGGGCTTTTTAACGAATTGAGACTTAGTAACACCACATACATAACAAATACCTTTTTTAATATATCTTCCATTTTTGTTTGTTCTATCCTAATGGTATCTTTCTTTGTATCTGTTGATTTCTTACATTTAACACAGTACATTATCATTATTTATTGTATAGAAAATCAAGAAAATAATTAAAATTTATCATTACCTAATACTATACTTTTAACACTATCATCATCATTACTTGATTCGTTTTCACCTTCATCTTCTATTTCTATATACATAATAGGCAATAATAATTTACCTTCTTTTAATTCAGAATCTTTAGATGGTCTAAATGTTAACTGATCATACATATTAAAGTGTAATGGAAAACTTTCAACTAAAGCATCATTTAAGAATAGGTCTATAATATGTTTATTAAGACTCGATTCTATATGCATTATCCTACCTCTATAAAGAAATTTGTAGGCGGCAGCTGAATTATATACAAAAGAGGCTGGTTTCCCAAGATCATATTCTGCCAATCGACATGGAAATTCGACAATTTTTTTTCGTGTAAGTAAATTAAACCCTTCTTTCACTGATTCAAGCTGTTCTAATGTTATAACATCTTGTTTATCAATAGCATTAGATACATTAACCAATCTTTTATTCTTAAAATCAACCCAGGATGTAAAAACTTTTGTAGATCCTTCTATTATACTTTTAACATTACCAAATATATCCATACTAATTTATTATACAGAAAATGCCCATCCTAATTTTTCTAAACATCTCTAATTTGTTTAGGCGAATGTTTAAAATCAATAACGACATGAACATCATGCTTTTTCAACAGATAGTACAAAACACATTTTAAGTTAATAAACATTGCTCTTTTCGGATACAGTTCTTTAACGGTTTCGTATAAGTTTTCGAAGTCATTTATAAGTGTTTTTTCCATATGTCGTAAGCTTAATGGTTTTTGATCGGTAACGTGATAGTATATTAAATATACATCATCATAATATTTTGTGGATTTGTTTTTCTTTAGTACTTCTAAAACATATTTTGTTGATATTAAATCTTTTTATATATCTCTAAATTCATCATTTAACACCTTGAACACATCTTCGGGAATAATTCTATCCTGTAAAGCTTGCAAACGAGATAGCTGTAACTTAAATCTTTTTGTAGTATCATACCATGGTTTTCTTCTGCAAGCAGCTCTCATTCCTTCATTAGTACTGAAAACCCGACCATTCACTACAGAACAATCATCACAAATGTAACTGCTCATACCTTTTGTTAATGACTTACTACCACAATTACTACATTTTAATGGTCCGGTGTTATAATTTGATAACATGTCCTTTAAGGTAATTATTGGATATAACTTTTTCAACTCTTCTTCCGTGTACAAAAATTTAGGTATAAACATTTTCCAGAAATCTATAACATAATATGCGTTGTTTTTATCTTTTAAGTCTATCTTACTAAAATACTGAAAATACCGAAAAAATTATAACTAACTAGTGGATCTAGTTCATCCTGATGCTTCTGATAATTATCTAAAAATCTATTGTGTATAGCTTCCATATTTATCTTAAAACAAATCTTTTATGGGTATAAACCATAAAAGCACTTAAAGCTAATCATTTTTAATCATATACATAACATCACTAAAAGAATACCCTTGATCTAGAAGATTTAAAACCTTAACACAAGATGACCAAATATAACTGAATTAAAATTTTGTATTCGTTCGGCATTGTGAAATAAGTTTTGCTACCAAGATATTGTACTAGTTGTTTAGGGGGAACACCACCATACAAATCAAACACGTACTTTTTATTGCTATCTTTCCAATAACATATCCAATGAGTGACAATGTTTTCTGATTTATCAAAGTTAACTACACCACACTCATTTATATAGGGCTTTGTGGAAGTTCATCACTCGTAAATACGCCTCTAAATCGTTTTATCTTTAATTCTTTAACCAACCTCTCTATATCGAAGTTGGTGAATGGTTTTAGTTTTTTGACTTCTTTGGTTTACCTGCTCCCTGCTTTTCTTCTATAACCATGTTGTGTCTTTTTGTTCTTCAAGTTCTTGCTTATTCTTCTTAGCATCAAGTACAGTTTTAGTAATCGCTCCTGCACCACCTGCTAATGAGCCAACTGCTCCTAAAGCTGCAGAAATGGCTGGAATTGTAAAGATAAAACCACCCATATGCTCTTTCTTAATCTTTTTCATTTGTGCAGTAGTTAGAGTTAAATCCATTCGTTTACCTTCTTTAATTTTCTTAGATTTATCGTTAAGTTGTTTCTTTGTTAATACATGATCGATATTTAAATCCTTTAGTTCGTTGTAAGGAACACTAAACATGCAACCTTTAATAGAACACATTTTCCTATTTATTTAAGAGAAAATCTTAGTTTGTAAAAGAACAGTTGTTGTAGCTCCACCAAAATCAATTAAGGAATCATTCTCATCTGTTATCCTTATCTCAAAATTATCAACCTTGTCTTTAGATATAGGGAAAAATAATGGATAAGTAGGCTCGTAAATAATGATATGTTTAAACTTGGCATCTGTTTTAAATGATGCTATAATTCCTGTTTCTCTATGTGTGTACTCCGTATCTTTAACAAACATACCATCTGCTATATTACAGTGAACATTAAATGTATCGAACGGATGAAACTTTGGCAACTTACTTCCAATATGTGTTTGGTTTTTTTCTAAAAATTCAAGAACATTAAACCCGAGGACAGTGCCTATACCCCCAATTGTAACATCATTACTATTAGTTTCTATTTTAACTCTATTTCTTAAATGATCTGATAATGTTATGTTGATTAATTGAGATTTTAAATACTCATTAAGTGATTTTAAATTATATTGCCCTTCTGGTATAAAAACGTGTCTATCACCATACGAGAAACTGTTATGTTTGGAGTTAGATATATACTGTAAAACCCAACTAATGCTATGCTGAAGTAGTTGTTACTGTTGTCTAATTCGTAATGGAGTTTCTTCTTTAAAACAGAAGTATCACTCGTTAACTTAAATACCTTAGCCATTTATTATATAATAAATGAATGAGTTTGATTTACCTAGAGATATTCCAAGAGAGAAAGTAATCAAGTTAATAGAATTTATCATTCAAAAGTTAGAATACAGTTTAAAGAAGAAAAAGAGAAAACTACGAATTGTTAAATATGCATACTACACTTTGATTACGTTATCGGTTATACTTTCTGCAACAACTGGGTTTATTAATTTTTTTATACCTGTAACAATTTACTCAATATTAGCAACGTCTCTTGCAACTGGAAGTGCTATTATAACAGGTTTGTCTTCTAAGTTAAACATAAGTATAAGAAAAAATGAATATAAAACCATTGTCACTTGTACTAAATCATTCAAAGAACAGTTAGAGATGATAATAACATTAAATGGTGAAATGGATAACGAATATATAAAAGATACGTTGCTTAAGATCAGAGAACAACTTAAAGATATAAGATCATAAAAGAGACGATTTTCTCTATAATAAATGAGTAAGAAAACTATTAATTGGGATGTAAAACAGATGATAAAAGAAACAACAGTTAAGAAAAGAAATGGAGAGCTTATACCTGATGATATTCGATGTCTTATTGTGGGTCCATCTGGTTGTGGTGAAACTTTTTTGTTATTTAACTTCTTATTACAGCCAGGTTGGTTAAACAATAATTACTTCTACATATATTCTAAAAGCATGAATCAGCCAAAGTATGAGCAATTAAAAGATCGATTTGAAAAAGCAGAACTAAAGTTCAAGAAGCAAATAGCAACGTTCTGAAGAAGTAATGATTGTATTGTACCTATTGATGAATGCGAAAAATACTCTGTTGCTGTGTTTGATGATTACATTTTGGAGAATCAAGATTCTGTTAGAAATTACTTTACAAGAGGTAGACATAGACATTTAGACTGTTTCTATCTTGCACAGACATATTCAAAAGTACCTAAACAGCTTATAAAAGATAACGTTAACTTCCTATGCATATTCAGACAAGATGGCACTAATCTTAAACATGTGTATAATGAGTTTGTTGGAGGAGATATGTCTTATGATAAATTTAAAGGGATATGTTCAAAATGTTGGCAAGAAGATTATGGTTTTATAGTAATTGATATGACAAGGAAGGTAAACAATGGTAAGTATAGGAAAAAGATAAAACACTTTATAGACGTTTGACGTTTCTGACGTTTTACGTTTTAAGGTTTGACATTTATTGGCGTTTATTGACGTTTGACGTTTATTGACGTTTGTTCGTTTTCTATATAAAGGAGTTCTTGATAAAGGGCTTCAAATCATAGGAGAAAGAACGAGCAGGTATATACCATAAATTTAAGACACAAGGACAACCTGTAATTGATGCTGTTCAAAATTCGGGAAGTGAGATCAAAGAAGTAGCAGAACAAAATGAAAATCTAATAACTGAACTTGTTCCAGTTGTACATAAGAGGGCTACAATAGGTCCTAGTCTACTAGAAACACCTAAAAGGATAACTTATGATAGTTCTCCAAGTAGTAGTGATACGCCTATAACAGGAGAAATAAAGCAAATGAGAAAACAAACTAAAGACAAAGTGGAAGGAGTAGAACCTTTAACAACAGCACAATCATTTGGTAAGATTGCAACGAAATGTTATAGTAAAAGAAATGATAGTGTACTTGGAATGAGAACTGTAGAAGAAGATGGAAAAATAATAAATGAGATAGGAAATTCTAAAGTTAAAGTGAATGGTGATGATTTGATAATTAATGGTAAAACTTATAAAGGAACAGAAGGTCTATGGGAATTATTAACAATGAATACTAATAAAACCATTGAAGATTATGACGATGATGGTTTTGAACAGTACAAGGAAATAATAATAGAATCAGATGCCGCCTTCCAAAAATATAATCGAAGTAAAAAGAGGCATCTAATATAGGTTCTAAGTACATTAATATTATCAAGCCTATTTGGGATAATTATATTAAACCATCTTTACCTCCAACTCCTAAAAGGACTGGAAACGGAATTAAACAATATACCGAGATACCTAAAGAATATATATGGGTGGATAAAGTGAGAAAGTTAATTGATCGGTTAATAGTTATAGATGGAGAAGAAAAGGCTGGTAATAGTAACTTTTATAATGAGAAAGTATGATTAATAACAAGCTTTCACAATTTATTCCTAATGATCCAAAAGGTATAAGTTATTTGATTAAGATCTTAAATACATTAACACCACGATTCTGGAATGATGAGAAGCTTGGGAAAGGACTAATGAATAAGATTTTAAACATGAAAGGAATACCAGCGTTACATATACCAGGTTTCAGATTTTGCGGGCCTTTTACGAAGCTTCAAGCAAGGTTAGAAAGAGATGATGAAGGTATTAACCCATTAGATGAAGCTTGTAAAGAACACGATATATAGTACAGAGACAATGAGGATAGAGAGTCAAGACATATTGCAGATAAGTTATTATAAACTAAAGCATGGAAAAGAGCATTTAGTAGTGGCGCATCAATTGGTGAACGATCAGCTGCTTTTGGGGTTGGTACTGCTATGAATGCTAAAGTTAAGTTAGGTTGGAGATTATAAATTTTTAAATGTTATTATGTATGGTTCTTTTATGGGTATATCCCATAAAAGCGTTGTTTCAAAATTTCCTTTATAATAAATGGATAGTGTTGAGAGTTACGAGTTACAGAGTTTTAAAGCTAACACAAGAACATTTAATAATTCGAATGAAGCTAACAAGGATATTGAGCTTGATTTCGATGTGGGGAATGGGTTTATAATCCACACAAAGCAGATCGTCATATGACTTTTGAAGTTGTTGGTGCATCAGTTGGAGGAACATTTGGTGCAAATGATACTATAAAACTTGTAGATAAATTTTTACTATTCTTCTTTTCTCAAATTGAGGTTAGAAAGCATGGTGTTGTTATAGATAAGATTGAACTACCTGGAATAACATCTACAGCTATTGGAACATTAAAGATTTCCAAACCAGAAGTTGAATATTTAAAACAATCAGGATTTGAAACAGATGACAAACTTGGTCTACGAAAGGATTTTAGCGTTTTGTACCCATTAAGATTAATTTCAGGCTTTTTAAGTGATTATAAAGAGGTTATGTGGAAAGGTGGATTGAGAATAACATTTACAAAAGCTAACAATAATAACGATGTTTTGTACAAATGGGTTGGATCAGGAGCAGGTGCAACAGCTCCTCATGGTGGAAAAATAACAATAAAAAGTATGGAGATAAGAATGCCTATTGTTGAATACGAATCTAAGTATGAAAACAAGTTAAATTTGAATATTCTTAAGGAATCTAAAATCATGTTTTCATTCCATACTTATCAATGTGTTCAGAAGACTGTTGTAGGTTCTTTCTTGGAGTTCGATGTTACTACTCAATTTAATTCTAGACAGTTTGATGTGCCTGATTTCGTAATTGTATTGTTCCAAACTGATAGAAGTGGTAAACAAACAGCAGATGCAAGTAAGTTTGATCATTGTAAGGTAAAGAATATATAACTTAAGAATGGAAGGAATGAGGTACTTCCAAAAGAATCAAGAAACTTAGATATTGCTAACAAGGATTATTTTAAGATGTACGAACATTATACAGCATTTAAGAGAATAACATGTGGCAATACCGAAATGTACTATGATCCTAAAGAGTTTATAGATAACAGACCAATGTATGTGATTAATTGTAGTAAGAGGAAGAATGTATCAGTAAATGAGAGAAAAAACATAAAGATTGTAGTAGACTTTGCAGAAGCTGTTGCTGCTAATACTATATGTTATGCGATTTTAATTGGACAAAAGAACTTTACATATGATCCTAAGAATGAGAAAGTAGTAGAAGAGTTTTAGATAGTTAAATGTATTTTTTTTAATGTTTATGAAATTTTTCCATAAACGAAATTGACAAAAATGATTAAAATATTTTTGGTGAAGATAAAAAATTCAAGAGTGATCGCTGATTTTCTATATAATAAAAAAGATGGCGAGTCATATTGAGGCTTTAAATAAATTTGGAAGTCTTGAGCAAAAACAAGTTATTGGATTAAGAGAATTAGAATTAGATACAGAATATAAGATTGTGAAAATGGAAAGGATTAAAACTAAATTTCGGCAGAGTATTTTAGTTTAGTGTGAGGAGTTTGTCTTTCTTCCACCTAGATTTACAAAACACTGAACAGATAAAATGATTGATGAGATCATAAAAGATGGAATAAAAATCAAATACACTGGTTTAAAAGATAATTATCCAACTGTTGAGTTCTGTATGTAAATTTCAAATGAGGATCGCTTTGATAATCCAAAAAAATTAAAAATGACCAAAAATATGCCGTCAGAAGTAAAAAATGCAGTGGATAAAATGGATCCTCAAAAGAAATTTATACTTACAAATAATTTCAATGTAATTGTGAAAAATGTGCAAACCGAAGTTCAAATTGTTTTTGATATTAACGGCTGTCTATTCAACTTGAATTATGATCAGTGGACAGAGTTTAAGAAGTCATTGTTTCCTATAGAGAACGAGGTTAGAAGAAGATTCCATTATCAGTATCTGAACTTGTAATTTTAAGTATGGTCTACGTGTATAAGTGTTTTTATGGTTTCATTATCAATATCCGAACTTGTAATTTTAAGTATGGTTTCAGTGTATAAGTGTTTTTATAGTATGAAGACAAAAAAACTAAGACCTTTGGGTATACAGAACGCATTGTCATTTGAATTTTAAAGATCCATGTATAAATAAGAAAGTTATTTGAGATTTTTAATTATATCCTTAGAGTTATGCAATCTACATGACATTCAGTAGATAGTAAATTTATTTCTCTATTGATTGCTGTTTGAATTCTAAAAATCGGTTAATATTTAACAAAGTTATAACTAATTCAAAAGTTCGGGAATTTTTTACGGGTTTATTTTTGAGTTTTCTGGAAAACGTTATTCTTTAAAAAGTCTTAGAATTTTATGTAGATTATGCTAGTATTTTTCATTTTATCGATTTTATGAAATTCTGTAGATATTGAAAAAGGGATAAATATCCTCAGGGTTATGCAACCATTTATGCACTTTAAAAAATTGGTTTTGTTATAAGTATTCATTTCTCGTTTGAATTTTGGAAATCGGTTAATAAACAACGAAGTTATAACGATTTAAAAAAACATCCCTCAAGTACGGCATTAAAAACAGGGCTGGTTATCGTTTGCAAAAAATATCATGTTTACTATATATCATAGCGAGTCGTTAGTAATAGTTTCAGAGCTTAATTCGTAGTTGTAACAATTCTGGAAAAACATGTTAAAAATGTTAGGTTCCAACCCTGTTTGTCACGTGAAGGCAAAAATCATCACGTTACAACTAAGAATTTTAAAACTTTTTCGATTGTGAAGAGAGAGAAAATTGTAACTATATAACGTGACAGTATAACGTGACAGAATTGGTATTGTTATTACTACACTTCCATATGCTGCTTGATTACTAAAAAGAAAGAGAAGAAAACATGCATGATTGCCTGAGGGGATGCAACTTGTGACTTCTACTACAGCTATGTTCATATGGAAGTCATGTACGTAACTTGCATGTAGAATCATTCTCATATACAATGGAAGTAGATAACCTTGGCTTTAGTTCAACTTATTTTTTTATTCTCACCAAGCAATCTGGATTGTGTGTGTGTGTCTGTGAACATTGTATCAGTGAGTTAGATGAATGAAAATATATATATACTGTTTGGCTGTGCATTTATTCAATACTCATATACAGTCTAAAGTCCATCTTATTACTCAGGCATTTGTGAATCGATTTGGATCAAATAAAAAGTATCTGTTAAATTAAAGACCGCACTACGAGTTATATGATTTTAGATATAAGTTTTTATGATTTTAAATGTCATAAAAGCATATTCAATCTCACTTTAATATTGTATTTATGGGAATACTTTGGCCGTGTAAATTTGTATAATTACCTGGGTCATTCTGCGTTGGTTAAAAATATGTCTGAAATGGGTTGGTCAAGAGGTTTGGCCCAGAAGTAACCATGATTATCTACTATTGGTAAACAAGGATCAAACGGTTGAAGTGGAAAGGTGCAAACCGGTGGACGTTGCGCTGTTTCTAATCGGGGCTCCTACATCTATCTGAAGTTCAGAGACAGAATCGCAATTGATCTGTGCTTTCTTCAGCCAATGGGGAGGAAACACCTATTCACTCGGTTATTTTTCTCCGCCAGCTACGCATAGCTTACTTTATTAACCTGGTTCGAGTTCCAGATGGTCAGTTCCTACAAAAATACATTTTTAGAAGCTAACCAAGTGCTAGCTCAATATTAGAGTGTTACGTCCTATTTTAGATAAGGGAAATACGGAACAATTATTTGATCAATGATAATGGTTTGTCTACGGGATGCTATGAAGTAGAAGATCTTTATTTATATAAATATATCAAAAAAGCAGAGGACTTAAGGCCATTGTCGGACTTAACATATTGGATTGAACAGGAGAAGAAACCAAAGAAACTAACAAACAAAATAAATACCATATATGATGTGATAGATACACATAACCAGGAAATCACACAATACATATTGAGAAAGAAACGAAGTTTTATTAATATTTTAAGCAAGCAAGGGTGATCGATGAAAGGAAAGTAATAATGATGTGAAAATAATACTAGCTGCATATGTTTATATATAAGATAAAGGATTGAATATAGAAATAAGTCTTTTGACTATGGAGATGAGGAATGAGATGATGTGCGAATATGTGATAACACAAATGAAACCTTCTTCTCGCCTAAGGGCTATTCTAGGCTATAATGGAGACACAAGGAAGCCAATATTAGCTAAAAGGAATGTCACTGTTCACAATATGATGGGAAGATTAGAGGGTGTTGAAGGTTAGTATCAAAATCGTCAAGTAGATAAATATCAGGATGATTCGCAGGAAGTGTGTAACAGTAGAGTGTGAATAATAGGGACAGGGGTGTGTGCATAAAACGAAAAGGTGTGGCTGTATAGGTATTGTGTAGGACTTCGTAATTTAATCCGGCTATCATTTCGGAAGGCATGTCTTTCAAGTATGAGTAGTTTCTGATAAAAACTGTCTAGAGCAGATACCCAAGTTTTACTGCCATGTGTAAGGGTCGAACGCAAGCAGGCTTTGCAAGTATTAAATACAGTGGCAGGTTTTAAGCCCAGGTTGTTCCAGTTAAACACTTCAGAAGATTTAGGCGATTGAATGCTTTGCTAGTAATCCTGGTAATGTGTTTCTTCCATGTAAGATGCCGATCGAATGTTACACCTTGGTATGTTGTTTTCTTATTGTCTTGTACTGGAATGTCGTCATCCTGAAGCGTTATGCCGTTGGGATTTCGGCGTGCTTTGATTGACTTTTTCGGCGGTAGGAAGACGATATCCTGGATTTTAGAAGTGTTATTTAATAAATGGAATTTTTAGCACCGTTGATAGAAATTACCTAAGGCTGTTTGTAAAAGTGTAATTATTTCCTGGACTGCATTAGAAGGGGCAAGGAAAGTAGTGTCATCAGCGTACTGAACCCTGTTCAGTTTGTCTGGAAGTTGAGGTATATCTGTAACAAAGATGAGTTATAGAATAGGCGAAAACAAAGAACCTTGGGGGACACCAGAAAGAATAAAGATTGGATAAACATAAAGACAGGTGATCGTTTATGGAAACGTATGCAAGCGTATGAAAGCGAATGCGTTTGTGAATGAGAGATATATGCCAGGCCTTGTCAAATACTTTTTCTAAATTGAACAGTACCAGACAAGAGGGTTTGACGTTATTACAATGTATGGTGATCAGGTTCGTACGTCGAAGAAGTTGGTCATTGATAGAGAAAGCAGTTGCTCAGGCCTGAACCCGTCTTGGAGTATCGGCAGATTGTGGTGATGAGCAAGGTATGAATGTAGTCGTTTCCCCACTATTCGTTCATGGATTTTGGAGGTAAATTGAATTGGACGATATGATGAAACATTATCTGACGGTATGTTTCCTTTAGGAAACATAAGAGCTTTCGAAGAATTCCATGGTGTTGGGAAATTTTCAGTGAGGAGAATAAAAGTATAAATGGTTGCTACAAGGAGAAAACAGTGATAACGGGCATTCATTGATATGGCGGTAACTGAATTTCCCAAAACCAGGTGCGGAATTATGTTTTCGATTGACAGCAGTTCTGAGTACATGGATTGTAATTGGTGAAGCTAACAGCGTGTCAGGTAAAAGGGAAAGACATATGTTAGGTAGTAAAAAGTAATAATTCACATTAACTTTTTCGGCTGGTTGTGAAGAATCATCGGAAGGTAGAGTTGTGAAGATGCTGTTTTAGATTGTTTGCAAAAGCACTTGCTTTGTCTACGTCGCCTTGTGCTAGTGAGTTATCGATTAAAATAGGATATGGAGTTCTTGTATATTTGTCGCATAGAGCATTGAATCGTTTCCAGTACTTTGAAGGATGACTAGTATCTGAGAACTTATTACATGTTTTATTTCAAAATCTATGTTTATAAGCATGAATAAAATTTGGAACTGTAACTGTTTATGATTGCGAATGACATTTGTATTATGAGTGTGCGTATACCCACGATATAGCTGTCGAGAACGTGTTATCATGGTGGTGAGGTAGTATGGTGACAGAGTGTTAACACTGAACGTGGACGTTTATGAGTGAATGATATGCTGAAGAATGCGAGGTCGTTGGACAGGTTGATGAACTGCATTGCCAGAGTGAAGAAAGTCAGAATCTGATCAATAGTTATTTTGGCGACTATAGAATGGTGATGGGTGACAGGTTGTCCTTGTATACGGAGAGAAACTACTAGTCCAGGATGTTCTCGTTGTGGATTGGGTTTGCCCTTGCATTTATAGCTATAGACAGGAGGTTGGTCATGACAAGTGGGACAATTCGCAGGAGACGTAAGATTTGTACAGGATCGCGTAGAATGTGGGTCGTAGCAATGGCCACATTCCTGAGCGTTCCGACCGTCAGAAGTTGAATGTGTCCTATATTCTTGACATTTTTCTCAGCGCACGTTCAACGTTGGTGGTGAACTTGATGGTTCCATTTTATGTTTATATTGATGGGTTACATTTTTAAAGCAAATCATCGATAGTTCCTTAGTGTGATGTAACACCCGAACCATGTAAGTAGGATCGCGATCATTCTTAATCCTAATGATGTTTGTGAATATGTGATCTTCGTATTTCAGTTCTTCCAGCACTTCTTCATCGGTTTATTAGGGATCGTAGGAAGAACATAAAGTAAAGATGTGCGTCTAGGAAGAGGTACCTGCTTACGGCGGGTGTCTTGAACTGATGCAATTTGCGCTTTTTTAACGAAAATGTCACTAGTTACTTTGTTTCTGATTTTTTGGAATAATGCTGGCCGGGTAGTCTTCAGTATGATATCATTGCGGGTATGGACAATCTCGGGGATGGCTGGGCATTGTAAGAATTTTTTTAAGTTTAAGTTCAACAAATTTGGATTTGAAAATTTGCTGTCAAAATTTGTCAGAAGCATAGATTGAATCGTTTGCTGTGGAGTGCGTTTGGAGCACTCTTCTGGAGTATTAGCAGTGACCTGGACAAATCTTTTCTGAATTTGAGTACAGAATTGGGGTTTTCAATGGAAGTGAAGTGATAAGGCGGGCTGCATAACTGTCTTTGTTTGGACATGACCGAGAGGTTAGTCGAAGATGATCGTGGCTCGGTGGTAGAGCTGTATGTGGTAGGGCCGCCAGCGGCACTTAAAGTCCTCAGTCCGGTATCGAGATTTGTGACTTTCTTCGTTTGTATCTTTATCTTCTTTTTCAAGATGACGGGGTTGTACGTAGCCATCATGGGGGATGAGAAAAGGGGGTGTGTACTCGTCCCCAAAAGGAGAGAGATAACGTACTCAGAATTGACTCTAAGTAAATGTATGGTCTTGAGCAGAGGAAATCCAAATAGTAACTTTATCTTGGAATAGTTCAAGCCTAGTGCAAGGCGAAAACCACATGTGTGTTAGTACGCGTTATTGTGATGAAAATATCAATTCGCCCCGAGCGTAGCTCAAATCTGTTACAAGGTAAGTACCAGGTATATGATAGTACGCGTTGTTCATGTGAAAGTATCAGTTCGACCTGGGGTTGGCCCAAACCTATTAGGTGTGTGTTAGTACGCGTTTTTATGATGTAAATAATACCTGCATCTAGCTCAAATCTAGTACAAGGTAAGCTCCAGGTATAGGTTAGTACGAGGAATATCAATAACCATGTGAACTCGCAAGGAGGTGAGTTGGAAATGATAAAGATCAATGATTAAGTAGATGTGAATAATGCAAGATGAAGATGCGGTTGAAACCAGGTACACTTCGCCAGAATGTCGAAACAAAACCAATGCCAATCGTTTGTGCTACGCTTGTACCGGAACGTGAACCAAACATTTTCGTTTGTACCACTTCCGGTACAACGTTATGAGAGTTTTAAAGTGTTAGGCTGGGAAAACGGCTGCCCGAAACTTAGAATTTCGAAACAAACCTATTCCAATCGTTTTTGCTAAGTTTCTGTCGGAATTTACCGTAAAAAGTTTCGTTTATATCACTTCTGGTACAAAGTTATAAGAGCTTTAAAGTGGAGACGGGAAACGGCAGCCGCCACCTTAGAATTTCGAAACAAAAACCTTGCCAATCGTTTGTGCCGGAATGTACAGCAAACATTTTGGTTTGAAGCACTGCCTGTACAAACTTATACGAGATTCAAAGTGTTGGGCGGAGAAAACGGCTGCCCGCAACCTTGAATATTCGAAACAAAAGCTATGACAATCGTTTGAGCTACGTTTCTGGCGGAATCTACAGCAAAAATTTACGTTTGTACTACTTCAGGTAGAAAGTTATAAGAGTTTTAATGTGGGGAGCTCGGGAAACGGCAGTCCCCAACCTTGGAATTTCGAGACAAAACCTATGAGAATCGTTTTTGCCGGAACGTACAGCAAAAAGTTTCTCTTGCACAACTGCCCGTACAAAGTTGTAAGAGTTTTAAGGTGGAAGTATGGGGAAACATTAGCTCCCCAATTTGGAATTTCGAAACAAAACCTATGAAAATCATTTGTGGTACGTTTGTGGCAGAAAGTACAGCAAAATGTTTCTTTTGCACCACTTCCGTTATAAAGTTATAAGAGTTTTAAACATAGGAGCTACCGTTTCCACAGGCTCGCCACCATTCGATATCTAAATAAAACGTATGCCAATCGTTTGTACTACGTTTCTACCGGAATGTACCGGAAAAAGTTCGTTTGTACCGACTAAGGTATAAAAATTTAAGAGTTTTAAGTGGGGCTATGGAAACGTCAGCACCAGCGTTTTAATTTCGAAATCTGAATTTTTTGTACAGGGATGTATCAGAAAAGGCTTCGTTTGTACTGCTTCCATTAAAAAGATATAGAAGTTTTAAAGTAGGGAGTTGTGGAGATTGTAGCCACCTAGTTTAAAATTTTTATATGTTTCTACCAGAAGTGGTACGAACGAAAATTTTGTGGTGCATTCAGCTACAAACTTGGTAAAATGATTAAGGTAAGTTTTAATTCGAAATTCAATGGTGGGAGCCTGTGAAGACGGCAGCCCTATAGATTAAAACTCCCTTATCTTTGTATCGGAAGTGGTACAAGCGAAGCTCTTGCTGTGTGTTCCGTTACAAACATTGTAAAAACGATTGACAATTTTTGTTTGGAAACTCAATTGTGGAGAGGCTGTAGAAAGGACAGCTTCCTAGTTTAAAACTTGTATATATTTGTACCGTAAGTGGTATAAACGAAAATGTTTGCTGTTCATTCCAGTACAAATGTAGTACAAAATCTTGTCATATATTTTGTTTCAAAATTTGAAGATGGCGGATTGTGGAAACGGCAGCCCCCTAGTTAAAACTTCTATATCTTTTTAACGGAAATGGTACAAGCGAAATTTTTGCAGTACATTCCTTTATAAACGTAGTGCAAACAATTGAGAAAATCTAAATTTTGAAAATTTAAGGGGGGGTTCCGTTTCTACAGCCCCTACTTTTAAATTCTTATACTTTTGCATCGGAACTAGTACAAACGAAAAATTTTGAGACACATTCCAATGAAAACGTGTTACGAACGATTGACATAGTATTATCTCGAAATTAAAAGGCGAAGGATAGTGGAAACAGCACTGCGGAAGTTAAAATTGTGATATATTTGTACCAGAAGTGGTAAAAACGAAAGTGTTTGGGACACATTCCAGTACAAACGTTATACAAAAGATTGGCAAAGGTTTTGTTTCGAAATTCCGAGGTAGGTTTTGACAACGGCAGGGCCTTGGCTTCAAACTCACGTATCTTTGTACCGGAAGTGGTACAAACAAATATTTTTGATGTTACATTCCAGGACAAGCGTAGCAAAACGATTGGCATATGTTTAGTTTCAAAATTCAAAGCTGGGGAGCTGCCGTTTCCCCAGCCCCAATTTAAAATTCTTATAACGTTGTACAGGAAATAGTACAAAGGAAACTTTTAACGGTACATTCCGACACGAGCGATTCGCATAGGTTTTGTTTCGAAATTGCAAGGTTGGTTCATGTCGTTTCCCCAGCCCACCACTTTAAAACTCTTATAACCTTGTACCGAAAGTGGTACAATGTAAATGTTTGCAGTACAACACTATTATAATACATTGTATTAAATTCCACTGCAAAACATAATGTTAAAAGAATGCTACGAATAAATATTTAAAAGACTGAAAAAATCACATTTGTAAACAGTGAGTGTTATCTGAAAATGCAAAGTTTAATACATAGGCTATTGGAAGACAGTGCCCGCTGTTTATGTTTCAGAATGTAAATTCTGTAATTGTCTCTAACATGTATAGATGTGCGCAAAGTGTACATAATAAGCCAAGTACATGATTGCCAGAGTAGAAGTAATAATAGAGTTCTTTCTAATAAATTGTGTGTTTGCTTTTCGAACTTACATGGAAGGAATACTACCGGTTGAATTGAAGTATGTGTTAGTAACAGGTGTCTGCTGTAAAGGGAAGTGAATTCCTCCAGGAATAGTTTTCTAGAACTTGACACTTCATGGCAAAGATATGACCGGCGGTCTGGGGACGGAGCCCCTAGCGAGCTTTAGCGAGTATATGTATATAGGCTTAAGTTCTATTAACGGTTGTATTTTTTTTAAAAAAAAGGAGAGAGGGATTTAGTTCTGAAAGGTTGCGAAAAGGTTTGAAATTTGTTTTTTCCAATTTAATATTGTTCAGAACTATGTTTTAAATTACCCATTAAATGGAATTACATAGAAGAAATAAGCCTAGGAATATTTTGTAATCTATTAACCAACATAGGACACCACTGTTTTCTAAATCCTTTTCCTATAAAGATTTAATGTCTTTGTGGTACCATTTATCGTCCGCATAACGAATTCAAATTTACAGATTACACTTTTCTCATTAAAGGTAAAAATACGAGGTGCGGTCTCAGATATATACAACACGAGAAATAAGGACAACCTTAGTGATGCAACCCTAATAAACACCTAATCTCGCAGTGAATATAGGGAATGAAAATGATGTGAATTACTAAACATGTGAATAATCACGGAAATTATGCAAGCAACTTGTAAAAATATATATATATTACCATTTATTATTTTCTCCACCCTACCACTCCACTACGTTGTATTCTCTTTTTTTAAAAAAGGCTATTTTGATTGGCTGTCAGAAACACACAGTATGCTGGATTAATTGTCGATGGACAACGCCATGGTACTTTAGAGACTATTTACGTGCCCCCCTCCTCCTAGGGACAGGAAGGGTTGAATGATGGGTGCCATCGTTTACGCTCACTCCTCATATATTGGTAACAATATATTCAAAACCCAAGGATATGAGTAATCAGATATCAAACCACCCGAATTACTAATTCGTAAAATAATCCAAAATCTAGATTCCACACGTCCGACCACAGCCATGTATTGACTAATGTTTTATATCGTGACACTCATATCAAAACTGTATTAAAGCTTGTGAAAAATGGTCCACACGGGAGACTATACTTTTGTATTTCCACTACAGCCTACAGGTTGAAGTAATACAGAGACAAATCACTGGTTGTCTTGTAATATGAACTGGAAAACTTTTTAATCATCGATTAAAACTGTTATGCTTCTAGCTTATGAGCCATGAAAATTATAAGCGCGATGAAAATTATAGTTCGAAGTTTTGAATTACGAACATAATTTGTAAGGGAATGACTTCGAATTAATTATGTTTAAAATTATATCAAAGTCTTGGCTTCACAAAGAAATAATTGAACTCATTTGCTACTTATGCACCAGACCTGTAGTCTTGCGTGTAAGTTAAAAGGTTCAAAATCAAACCTTAAAGTTTCAAAATTAAGCCAGGGATTGTTGAATTGTTTCCACTCATGCAGGTAGTATTACTTCAGGTAATTATGAGGACTGATCAAAACCATTCATTGCCAGAAGTAGTTGATTTTTTGTTTTTCGGAGGTGCCCCTCAGAAGCCTGAACAGAATAATGTACGGTCGACTGTAATCCCTATTATTCAAAATACAGTTTCATTATAAACACTGTTTCATTTCAGTTCAAGAAAGTTATAAATCATGACAACATAATACCGCGAAGTCCAACATTCCGTCTAGGACGAATGAAGCCACCGGTGTTCAACAAGCACCACTAAATACAATTGGTGACAAACATCATCTTTCCTTACTACATAATTCGAACCTATACCGCATTCACTGCATAAAAACCATGTATTCTCTTTCTTTTAGAAGACACATTAGAGTTCACCCACAGTGATTCATTATCAGAAGGAGAAACGCAAAAGTTTCAAAATCAAGCCAGGGATTGTTGAATTCTTAGCAACCACCAATACATAACCATCCCTTTTAGTTTTCAACTGCTTAGAGGATTATGAGGTCTTTCCTCCAGCAAAACTTACCATTATTCGAAATAATTGGTGTAAAACCACACAATGAACATTGAACTAAATAGTTCAATTATTCTTGAGATAAAGGTATATTCACAACACTAATCACTGCCCATCATTGCTACGACTCCCTCCTTCGACTCCCGCCACAGGCTCAGATGAGTTCTAGAAATAGTAATAATCACGTACTTTATATCTCTTCTTTGCCACAAAATCCTAGGACGCACACAAACACAGAAGTATCACGATTCACTGGAGAAATTGGAATCCAATTCACAATTCACTGGGAAACCTGGTCACGATAATACGACACATAGAACCACGACACCGTTAATAAGTATAATAAAAATAGTTATACTCACCTGAACGCTTTTAGATGTCTTCCCCTGCGGTGATTGAAATAATCAAAAGACAACCTGGATAAATCAGCTGTCTCCAGCTAGTCGAGATATTGAATTGATGTAGTTCAGAGAATTGAACCCAGCTCCCGCTGGGGAATCTGGAAAATTGAACAACAGAGAACCAAAATCTAACATTGATAGATTACACACACACACAATACAATGTAACATACACAATACAATACATATGCTAACAAATTCACAAGATGCATGCTGAATACCAACACAGCATGAAATAATTACATCTTTATTTCTGGTCTGAACAAGCCTCACGAAAATAAGTTTTTTCAACATACCCTATTAATAATGCCGAATAAATTAACTTCTAAAATACACAAACAAAATTAGCAAACTAGAATTATGACAACTACGCTAACAGAAGTATGAAAATTAAATCATGAATTTAATGTCTATTCAGAAACTCTAATTAAATTATTATGCGAACTAATTCAATCTAACTATCTTTTTAAAAAGGTAAATTGTAATGCTTAGTTGGCATCTAGTTGGAAATAATTTGGCGAATTGTAGGTACAAGAAATGACGCTTCTTTGACAAAATTCGAAATAATCATAATAGTGTGCAGTCACCTCTTGTCAGTGCAATAGCTCTTATAACGTGTTAAGAGATCACACATTGGGGATGTTAGAATTGACAAACTGCGGCCAGGATTTTGCAAATAGTAAACTCGGCAGGCCATAAAGTATTAGATTTGACCTGGGTAGCGAATAAATAAAATCGAGATGATACAAAAGAAACAGATTGTGATACTTATGTGAAGTTGCCCTCTCCCAACTTCAAATTTCGATTTGAAACGAAGCCAGTCGATTGTTTTTCGTTTGCTATTGATTGTTTAAAAAAATAGTTTGTTTCGAAAATCGTACAGAAATATTCAAAAAAACAATGTTGGGGGCAACTTCACACTAGGCCACCAACTTTCAAATTTTCAATCAAAACCGAAGCCAATCGTTTGTGTTTGTTTGTTACTGATTGCCCTGAGAGAAATATAGTTTGTTTCAAAAAATGAACATACATATTCAAAAAATAATTTTGGGGTTCAAACTTTACACTAGCCCTCACCATCAAATTTAGAATCGAAACCGAAGCCAATCGTTTGTTATATGATTGTTTTGAAGAATAAATATTTTTTTCGAAAATGTACAGAAATAGTCAAAAAATAAAATTGGGGTAGTCAACTTCACTGTAGCCCTCACTAACAAATTTCGATTCGAAACCGAAGCTAATCGCTTGTTATTGATTGTTTTGAAGAAAAAATCGTTTATTTCGAAAACGCTATGAATATTGTCACTAAATAAAATTTGGGGGTGGGTAATTTCCCGCTGGGATTTCTAGTATGAAATTTCGACTTCAAACCGAAGCCACTTGTTTACTTTCGGTCTGTTATTGATTCTTAAAGAAAAAGTCGTTTGTTTTGAAAACGCTACGGAGATTTTCACTAAATAAAATGTGGTGATGGGAAATTTTCCGCTGGGCTTTCTAGTTTGAAGCTTTTTGACTCGAAACCGACGCCAACCACTTGTTTTTCATGTACTATTGATTATTTCGAAAGAAAAATCGTTTGTTTCGAAAAACGTACAGAAATATTCAAAAATAAAGTTGGGGGGCAACTCTCACTAGCACCACACTTTCAAATTTCGAATCGAAACCGAAGCCAATCGTTCGTTTTTCGTTTGTTATTGATGGTTTAAAAGAAACAAATCGTTTGTTTTGGAAAGCGTACAGAAATATTCAAAAAAGAAAATGGGAGCACGGCATTTTCACTCTATCCACTTTTTTTTTTAATTTTGACTCTAAACCGTCACCAATAGTTTGCTTATCGTTCGTTATTGATTGCTTTGAAGAAAAAATGCTTATTTCGAAAACGTTAAAGAGATTTTCACTAAATGAAATTTGGTATTGGGCGATTTGCGGCTGGGTTTTCTAGTATGACATTTCAACTGAAAACCAATGCCAATCGTTTGTTTTCCATTCGTTATTGATTGTTTTGAAGAAACAATCGTTGTTTCCTAAAAAAAACGTACTGACATATTCACAAATTTATTTTGGTGGGATCAATTTACGCTGCCCCCATATTCAAATTTCGACTCCAACCCGACGACAATCGTTTGTTTTTGTTTCTTATTGATTGTTTTGAAGAGAAATAATTTGATTTTATAACGTAGGGAAATATTAAAAAAAGTTCGGAAGCCAATTTCACACTGGCCCCCAGTTTTCAATTTCGACTCCAACTCGAAGCCAATCTTATTTTCTATTGCTATTGACTGTTTTGAAGAAAAAAATCATTTGAATCGTAAAAAGATCGTATCTATTCACAAAAGAAAGTTGAGGGGCGAGCTTCACGCTGGACCGATATTAAAATATTGACTCCAAACCAACGCCAATCGTTCATTATTCGTTTGTTATTGATTGTTTTGAAGAAACAATTTTTTGTCTCGAAAAAGCTACGGAAACTTTTACTAAATAAAATTAGGGATTGGCAATATCCCGCTTGCCTCTATAAAATGAAATTTTGACTCTAAACCGAAGACAATCGTTTTTTTTTTCGTTTTATATTTATTGTTTCGGAGAAAAAATAGTTTGTTTCAAAAAAACGTACACAAATAGTCAAAAAATAAAATTCTGCTGGCAACTTCACACTAACAAAACCACTTTCAAATTTTGAATCGAAACCGAAGCCAATCGCTTGATTTTGTTTGTTACTGAGTTTTTCCAACAAAAAACGTTTGTTTCAAAATACGTACGGACATATTTAGAAAATAAATTGGGTTGTCAATTTCACGCTGCTCCCTCACTTTCAAATTTCGACCCAAAACCGCCGCCAATCGTTTACTTTTTGTTATTGATTGTATCGAAGGAAAAAAATGTTTATTTCGAAAAAGTTAAGGAGATTTTCACTAAATAAAAGTGGTGGGTAATTTCCCGCTGGGCCAACTAGAATGAAATTTCGACCCAAAACCGAAGACAATCGTTTATTTTTGTTATGTTTTGTTTTGAAGCAGAAATATTTGTTCCAAAAAACGTACAGGCTTAATCACAAAATTAATTTGAGGGGCGACTTCACGCTGCCCCCACTTTCAAATTTTGACTCGAAAACGACGCCAATCGTTTGTTTCTCGTTCGCTATTGATGGTTTTGAAAGAAAAATATTCTGTTACGAAAAGCTACGTACATTTTAACTAAATAAATCTTCGGGGGGAGCAATTACCTCTGTACTGCTGTACCTTCTAGTATGAAATATCGACTAAAAGCAAATGACAATCGTTTGCTTTTCGTATTTTATTGATTGTTTTGAAGGAAAATAGTTTGTTTTGAAAAAGTACAGAAATATTCAAAACAAAGTTGTTGCCAAACTAACACTGACCCCCAGTTACAAATTTCGATTCGAAGACGAAGCCATTCTTAATTTTGTTCGTTATTGATAGTTTTGAAGAAAAATCGTTTGTTTCAAAAATTGTAAGGACATATTCACAAAGAAAATTTGAGGGGCCAACTTCACGCATCCCCAGTTTAAAATTTTGACTCCAAACTAACGCCAATCGTTTGTTACTGATTGTTTTGAAGACAATAATCTTTTGTTTTGAAAAGATACGCAGTTTTTTACTAAATAAATTTGGGGGATGGCAATTTCCCGCTGGACTTTCTAGTGTGAAATTTCGACTCGAAACGGAAGACAATCGTTTGTTTTTGGTGTGTTATTGATTGTTTCGGAGGCAAAATCGTTTGTTTCGAAAAACGTACAGAAATATTCAAAAAATGTGGGTTGCAACTTCACACAAAAACAATCACTTTCAAATTTTGAATCGAAACCAGAGCCTATCGCTTGTTTTTGTTTGTTACTGAGTTTTCAAGAAAAAAACACTTGTTTCGAAATACGTACGGACATATTCACAAAATATAGTTGGGGTGTTAATTTTACGCTGTCCCCTCACTTCCAAATTTCGACTCCAAACCGACGCCAATAGTTTTTTTTCGTTATTGATTGTTTCGAAGAAAAAAATTTATTTCGAAAAACTTAACAAGATTTTCACTAAATAAAATTTGGTGGTGGGCAATTTCCCGCTGGGCTATCTAGTATGAAAGTTCAACTCGAACTCGAACCCGAAACCGAAGCCAATCATTTATTTTTCGGTTGTTATTTTTTGTTTGAAGCTGAAACCGTTGTTTCAGAAAACGTACAGACTCAATCAGTAAATTAATTTGAGGGGCAACTTCACGGTGCCCCCACTATCAAATTTCGACACGAAACCTCCGTCCATCGTTTGTTTTTCGTTTGCTATTGATTGTTTTTAAAGGAAAATAGTCTGTTACGAAAAATCTGGGGAGAGTTTAAATAAATAAAAGTTCGGGGGGAGCAATTACTGCTGTATCTTGTAGTATGAAATATCGACTAAAAGCAAATGCACATCGTTTGTTTTTCGTTTTTATTGATTGTTTTGAAGAAAAATCGTTTGTTTCTGAAACAATACAGAAATAGTCAAAAATACAATTTGGCTAGCAACTTCATACTAACACAACCATTTGAAATTCTGAATCGAAACAGAAGCCAATTGGTTGATTTTGTTTCTTACTGTGTTTTTTCAACTAAAATCGTTTGTTTGAAATACGTACGGGGATATTCACAAACTAAAATTGGGTTTTCAATTTCATGCTGCTCCCCCACTTTCAAATTTCAATTTCAAACCGACTCCAATCATCAGCTCTTCGTTCGTTATTGATTGTTTTGAAGAGGAAATCGCTTCTTTCGAAAAAGTTAAGGAGATTTTCACTTAATAAAAGATGGGTGTGGTCAATTTCACGCTGGGATTTCCAGTATGAAATTTCTACTCGAAACCGAAGCCAATCGTTTATTTTTCGTGGGTTATTGATTGTAGCAGAAATCGTTGTTTCAAAAAACTTACAGACACAATCACAAAATTAAATTGAGGGGGAACTTCACGCTGCTCCCACTTTCAAATTTCCACTCAAAACCGACGACAATCGTTGGTTTTTCGTTTGTTATTGTTTGTTTGGAGAAAAATCATTCGTTTTGGAAAACGAACATAAATATTCAAAAAAGTTTGGGGGCCAATTCTACACTGGTGCCAAGTTTCCAATTTCGACTCGAACCCGAAGCCGATGTTCTTTTCGATTGATATTGATTGTTTTGAAGAAAAAATCATTTGTTTCGAAAAACGTACTGACATATTCAGAAAAGAAAGTTGAGGAACAAATTTTACGTTTCACCCAGTTTAAAATTTTGACTCCAAACAAACGCCAATCGTTTGTTCTTCGTTTGTTACAGATTGTTTTGAAGAAAAAATCGTTTGTTTGGAAAAAATCTACGGAGATTTTTCCTAAATAAAATTTAGGGAATGGCAATTTCCCGCGTGCTTCTCTAGTGTGAAATTTTGACTCTAAACCGAAGACAATCGTTTGTTTTTTGTTTTTTATTGATTGTTTCGGAGACAAAATCTTTTGTTCCAAAAAACATACAGAAATAGTTAAAAAATGTGGGTGGCAACTTCACACTAACACAACCACTTTCAAATTTTGAATCGAAATCGAAGCCAATTGGTTGATCTTTATTATCAAGTGTGCAGGGGGACATAGAGCCCGGTTCCTCCATTTACACCTACCATTCTTTTCCTTTGCTTCAAAAGAGCTTGGTTTCTTCTTTTTACAAGCGTTTGTGTGCAAAGATTCATATACACATATATATGTGGGTGATGTGTATAAATTCAGAGGGGGGGTGATGTGTATAAATTCAAAGTTTTCCCCTGTATATCGTAATTTTTCCATTCCCTTTTTCCTTCTGTTTGTCGGGTTTCTCGGGTTTAATTTATTATTGGTATTATTACTGTTATTATTATTATTATTATTATTATTATTATTATTATTATTATTATTATTATTATTATTATTATTATTATTATTATTATTATTCGTTAAATAGTTTGGTTTATGTCGATGGGTCCACACGTGTGGTTGTTTCACTATAAATGTGGTTATTGTTTCTGTTTTTCGTTATTTTCTTTTCTTTCCTTTTTCTTTATTATGTTTCGTTCTCCGTATCTCGGTATTTTTTCTGTTATAACTGTAGGTTTACTTGCTTTTATTTCTTGTTTGTTTGTTCTTTGGTTCAATCTTTCGTCTGCGTTAAAACCTTTCTGAGCGTGTGTGCGGTTTGTTTCCGATCATATCTCTTTTGTGGTTTCTGGTTGGGATCTTTGACTGTTTCGGTTGTACTTTTTTCTTACCTCATGAGTTCTAGCTCAACTTTTTATTCATGCTGTGTTTCTAGTTTCCTTGGTTGGATAGGTTTCTGTTTATCCCTTCGTTTGGTATTTTTCCTTTTTCTATTTACTTCTTCTGATTTTCCTTCTTTTCTTTATTATTTTCCTTGTTTATTTTTTCCGTTTTTTTTTCGAGTCCTCTCCCAGAGTCTCTCCTTTGTGTTTTTGTGGTGTATTTTTGTCTCTAGGAGACAGCATGGTCTTTTATCTTGCTACATCCGGGTAGTTTGATCGGGTTTGGTTTGTTTCCATGGTGAGTCCCCACACACCTATGATTTTTGGCAGATTTTTCTGTTTCAAGTCTTTGTTTTGTGCCTAGGATTATTTTCTCGGTGTGCTTCAGTTCTGTTTTCGTATAAAGGTTGATTAGGGCCCGTTTCTGTCTGAGTTAACTCCATGTGAACGTAGTCGTTCGCATGAGCAACCGACAACCGGTCCCCCTGTGGTTGTATGTTTGCGCAGGAGAATTGTTTTGTCACCAAGTCTAATGTAATAATATACATAAGACTATCCAGCCCTCTCCTGTCTAGAGATGAGGCTGGTGGTTACAGAATTTTTCCCTCGCATTCTTTTTTCGACCAGCATGTCTCGAGGTGTGATGGTTTGGTGCGAGTGCTATTCTTTTTTGCTTTTCATTCTTGGTTGTAGAATTTTGGTGTCTGTGGTATATAGGGGGTCTGTGGGATTTATTTTTCTGAGCTCAGTATTCTTTGAGTAGTGTTTGTTATGTCTTTTATTGCTATTTGGTATAACTATGTTTCAGTCTCTGTGTGAGTTCCTCGAGTTTCTTTTCAGAACAATCTGAGTTGTTTCGTGTGTTAAGAAATGGAAAGTCTTTTGCCAGTACTTTCAGTTGGTTTCGGGTTTTGTTTTAGAAATTGCGTATTAATTATTCTTTTCATTTTTTGTTTGTCTACTGGTTCTGCATGATTTTCCTTTCTCTTATTTTTCTCCTCGTGGTTATTTCGTTGGGTTTCTGGTTTTTCATTATTGCTTGGGTAGGGTACGTAAACTTTTAACTCCGTTTTGAAGTTTTGGTGGTCCTGAGTGAGACCCTTCTTCTTTTGGTGTTAGCATTTTTGTTTTAATTTTGGGAAGTTCTTCAGAAACTCGTAAAGTCTTCTATCGATTCCCTTCTAGGTTTAGTTTGTGGGGTGTTTTTGTTTCCGTCTTTCTGTGGTTTAGTTCTTTTTGGTTGTGGTTCGATCTTGTTGTTTGTTGTGTTTGGAATATTTCCTTTGTGGAGTCCAGAGCTACTAGTGTTTCTCTGGACTGCCTCTTTTTGTATCATTTGGGCTAAAGCGAGACTTGCACTCTTTAGGGCAAGTTCCCCCTTTTTCATTTAAGTGTTGGTTCTAGTCGTGTGTGAAGTTCAATGACCCGTTTGTTTTTTTTTTTTTTTTTCAATTTCAGTTTTCTTTAAAAGTATATTTTGTTAGTTTGATTTCGAAATTAGTTGGTACTTTTGCGTATTAAACCAAGTTCATATCTGATTTTTGAAGCGGTATTCTGGGTTTCCCAAGTTGGACCCCTATTTTTTGTTTGGATTCGTAGTGTTGGCAAGGCGTCGTAGTAGACTGGCTTGCGTAGTGTTTTAAAAGTTCTCTTTCCTTTCCCCGTTCAGCGTTTAGTTGGGACAAGGGGTTCCGAGTTGTTTGCTGGTTTTGGAGTATTGCTCTTTTATTGTTCTCTTCTTTTCTTGTTTGGCCGTGGTTCACTTCCTCCGGTCTTTGGTTTCTCCATTATGTTAAAGGGTATTCTTTGTTTTGGGTTTTCCGGAGTTTCACAGTCTTGGAGTGTTCGTATTAAAAAGTACGTTTTCACACAGGTCTTTACGAGGTATAGGAGTTTTCGTGGTGAGATTGTGTTCTGTACTGACAAGTACAGTTTCGAGTTTTAATTTCTGGTTTTAATGACTGCTTGGTGTGCGTTGCCCCAGGATAGTAGGGCTCCAACTATTTCGGCAACTCGTCTCGTCAGCCGGGGCTTCATGCGTGGCTATCTCGTTGCTGTCTGCTTCCAAAGTGGCAGGTTGCAGTCTTTCCCTCTGTTTCTGTGGGATTGGCCTGGCTGGCAGATCACGTGATACCTGTGTGTTTGCGAGCGTGCTTTTGTTACGGTGCCCGCGTAGTTCTCCTTCTCTGTTACTCCTTCTCGTTAGTCTGAGCTCTTTTTGTTTGGAATGTCCTTTTTCTGTTTAAGAATATGCTATGGTTTAATTTTTATTTGTTGTAATAAATTTGTTGGGGTCATGCCCTTCCTCCCTTCTCCGGAGGTTTCATCTGGTTTTTATATTGTAAGTTTCAGAGGAAAATTCTGTGCTTCATACCACAAGTAGTGTTTTTTTGTGTGTGTTCACAGAGGGTGAGCGGGGATCGAAAACACTTAACTATGCCCCAGTCGTTATAGCTTCGCGACTTCAAGTACTCTTTATAATCAAGTGTGCAGGCGGGACATAGAGCCCGGTTCTTCTATTTACACCTAGCATTATTTTCCTTTGCTTCAAGAGAGCTTGGTTTCTCCTTTATATCAGCGTTCGTGTGCAAGGATTTATATATACATATATTTGTGTGAGATGTATTTAAAATCAGAGGAGGCTTTAGTTTTCCCCAGTATATAGTCCTATTTTCTTTCACTTTTTCCTTCTGTTTCTCTTTATTATTGGTATTATTACTGTTATTATTATTATTATTATTATTATTATTATTATTATTATTATTATTATTATTCGTTAAATAGTTTGGTTTATGCCAATCTGGCCACACGTGTGGTTGTTTCACTACAAATGTGTTATTGTATCTATTGTTTCGTTATTTTGTTGTTGTTCTTTCTGTTATCTTTATTATTTTTCGTCTTCCATGTCTCGGTATTCTTTTCTGTTATAATTGTTGTGTTCCTTGCTTTTAATTCTTGTTTGTTTTATCTTTTGGTCCGATTTTTCGGTTTGCATTAAAGACTTTTTCTGTGTGTGTGTGGTTTGCTTCGTTCTCTCTTTTGTGGTTTCTGGTTGGAATGTTTGACTGCTTTCTTTTCCGTGGGTTCTAGCTTCAATTTTTTTATTCATTCTGTGTTTCCTTGGTTGGATAGGTTTATGTTTATCACTTCGTATGGCATTTTTTCGTTTTTTATTTACTTTTCCTGATTTTCCTTTTTTTCTTTACTATGTTTTTTTTTCAGCTGTTTTCTTTTTTTGTTTTTTGAGTCCTCTCCAAGAGTTTCTCATTTGTTTGTGGATTTGCGGTGTATTTTTGTCTCTAGGAGATAGCATGGTCTTTTATCTTGCTACATCCAGGTAGTTTGATCGGGTTTGGTTTGTTTCCATGGTGAGTCCCCACACACCTATGGTTTTTTTCAGATTTTTCTGTTTCAAGTCTTTGTTTTGTGCCTAGGATTATTTTCACGATGGGCATCAGTTCTGTTTTCGCATAAAGATTTCTTAGGGCCCGTTTCTGTCCGTAGCATTCTTAACTCCATGTGTACGTAGTCGTTCGCATGGGCAACCGACAACCGGTAACCCTGTGGTTGTATGTTTGCGCAGGAGAAATGTTTTGTCACCAAGTCTAATGTAATAATATACATAAGACTATCCAGCCCTCTCCCGTCTAGTGACGAGGCTGGTGGTTACAGACTTTCTCCCTCGCATTATTTTCTCGGCCAGCATGTCTAAAGAAAAAGCGGTTTATTTCGAAAACGCTACGGAGATTTTTCACTAAATTAAGTCTGGTGGTGGAAAATTTTCCACTGGGCTCTCTAGCAGGAAACGTTTTGACTCGAGACCGACGCCAATCGTTTGGTTTTCGTTTGTTATTGATTATTCGGAAGAAAATTCGTTTGTTTAGAAAAACATACAGAAATAGTAAAAAAATAATATTTCGCTACCAACTTTACACTAACAAAACCACTTCAAATTTTGAATCGGAACTGAAGTCAATTGTTTGATTTTGTTTGTTACTGAGTTTTCTCAAGAACAATCGTATGTTTCGAAATACGTACGGACGTATTCACTAAATAAATATGGGTTTTCAATTTCACGCTGCTCCTTCCGTTTCAAATTTCAAATGGAAACTGCTCCAGTCTGAGGAAAACAGTTAGTATTTTGCAGAATAAAATTGTTGGTCTAGCTAAACGGGAGAAACTATCCCTCACGTTGCTTTTGATCTGTTGTGAGATGAAAACAGACCTATTAACCTTAATTCGTCAGAAAAATACATAGAATATGTCTTTCTCGTAAGGTGCCTTACCATTTCTCATTTCCAATTCCGTCCTTCCCTGATGCGGATATTAACAACATGACTTTATTTCCAAATACTTATGTTCTTGGTTTGTTCTCGAACTAACGAATCATTTGCTGAAATCATAGATTACAGCAAGCATATTTTAAATTTTATATATTTTAAGATTCAAATTCCTATAAGCTAATTGTTATCCCATGTTATTGTTCTGCAAGTCACATTATTTATCAAAAGACAACTCATTACAGTGAACTCACGTCCTTTCGTAGTTCACAATATTTTTCTGAAAAAAATAAGATTTGTTTCTTACGGTTTATATTATAGGCAATGATAAAACTTAGCTGTAACCAGAAGAGAAATATTTGAGTATAGCTTATGGTTAGAATCACTGCTGTAAAGAAGTAATCTTATTAGTAAGTGATACATAGAAGAAAAGTTTCATATTTTTAACAATCTGTAACAAGTCATCATATAGAAATATAAATATGAAATCCTCAACCTAATATAATTTCTCATTTGAAACCAACTAACCAAATTAGTGCAAGTTATTGAAAATTATTCTTTATTGTTGAGTGTATTTTTTTCTTTTACAAAATATTTAGTCTGAACAGCTGTAACGTAAGAGAATAGATGCCAGGCTATGGTCAGTGTCCTTGGCTCCCTTCGCTCTCGGAGGGTGGCCTTTTTCTCCCCCTTTCTTTGTAGAAAGTGAACATGAGCCGCCACGAAGGGCAGAGAGTGTGTGTATTTTTTAGACAGTCGAAACGTGTGTGGTGGATGTCTCTTGTGTCAAACTATTGTGGTGCAATACAACCCTTCAGTGAGAACTTCACATACATACCTGTGTCCACAAGCGTATATTAAATATTTTGTTAATTAAATTAGCTATATTTTAACCAGGTTACGATTCATTCCTCTAAACAAACAACAAGTAGCGAGGCGCAAGGAAGGTTTAGTAAATAATGGGAAATGCTTTCGTTCATGCATCCCGAACATTTGGTCCTCCTAGTGAAGCCGGAGTTTGCTGTTACAAATATCGTAAAGACTAAAAACAGAGCAATATTTTGAACTGTGTGTACATATGTGTACTATCTTTTTAGTAGTGTTCGAAGAAGAAAGATAAGTGCAATTGTAAAGAATAACAGCGTAATTTGTGCAACCGCTGAACTGCCTGTCTCTCGTTAATTTTTTTTCGTTATTTGTTTAGCAGTGTAGTGAAAAGTGACCAACGATGGAACAATTACTTGCTTCCTTCAATAAAGCATTAGTTAATACTTTCTTAGAGAAGGCAAATCAACTAGCAGATGACTGTAAAAAACTGATCTTAAAAGAACTTGTGATCAACAGACATTTGATACGTTTGACAAAGAAATAGAAGCAATGCAAGACAGAGTGGACGAATTAATTGATAAATTGGTGGTAATGAAACAATCAGAAAGGGTTTCATCAACATCAAATGAAAACGTAATCTCTTCAAAAGTGAGTGAAGTGCGATTACCGAAGTTGGAATTACCAACATTTGATGGTTCCTTAAAAGATTGACTGTCGTTTCGGGATCTTTTCGTGGCATCCGTGGACAGTAATGCATTATTGAGTGGAGCGCAAAAGCTTCAATATTTGAAGGCATCTTTGCGTGGCGAAGCGGCAATATTTGTACAATCATTGTCGGTGACCGATCAAAATTATACAGAGCTACTAGTAGCTCAGAATACTTATTAAGTGAACGCAACCAAATGGGGATGAAACTGATGCACAACACGGAACTTAACTTAGAAATTGTGGTGGAATCTAAATAAAATTCTAATGTTTCTAATTTAGAGAAATGACTTGTTGTTGGAAAGATAAGAGAAAGAGAAAGGTTTTAACTGGGATAAAGGAATGAGCACTAGCATGATAGATCCAACGCGGCTGGCGTCGTCCTGGCCATCTGAAACGATTAATGTCTTTCTCTGGAGGAGCCTGGATAAGCTGGAGACAGACAACATCTGGATCTTTATCCTGTTGATCTGCAAGGGGCGTCGATAATGCGTCTTTACGATAATGTTCTCCAACACCTTCATTCCACTAGTCTCAACTTATGTTTGGTGTATCTGCGGAGATAAACTAACAGAATGGTACCCTTGATTTATGGTGCAGGTTATTCTCCAACGGTGCGATCCGCTTCTCTCGTCGATCGTGCACTTATCCTCAACTTCGGGGCAAATACATCTTGTTGTTGTGGTCCCCGTGGTTCTTTTTGGCTGAAGAATGATGACTTAGGAGTTCAATGAATCGGGAAGTATCAGGCTATGCTTGAAGATAAGCGGAAAGGCAATGAGGAAACTAGTCGAGTTTATTATCAAATGTGCGATTATAAAAGTTGTTTAAGAATGTACAGTCAGCGACTGTAATAAGTGGAGGTTGGATACATAAGAGATGATAGCTTTTTCCAGTAGCAAAATAGTTTCACTGTTTGTCTGATAGTTGGACAACCAACATGACAGCAAATGCATGCACGAAAACATAACATGCCAGGATATTCCTCCATTTGAAGCAAAAAGTATTACTATCTGAGAGCATCACTTAGAGAAACAACCACGAGATAAATCTGCAGAAATTCCATTCACTTTAAGATCAAAGAGATAGGAATTAAAGCAAAGGAAACGAAAAGAATAATACGCATCATGTAGAGACCGAAAAAGTGTGAAAAGCTAAACAAAATTAGAAAAGAAGGAAAGAGCAAAAGACACGGGAATAAATTAAATTTTAACACTTAAGGATAAACAATCTCCGTCTTTCCCCCTACCCCCTGTATTGTCTTGTTTTTCTCCCTTCATAGGATAAATCTCTTTCAGTATCAAACGCGAACATCATTTATATTATTTAATTCCTTGAAAAAAAGCAACTCAGTGTAGACTAAGACTCGAACACAGAATTCTGAGAACGATAGTCACACACGGTACCCACGTATCTACATAGGCTCTATCAAGTGTCTTTATAATTCAACCATTACACGCGCTGTCATCAAACGTGTTAAATCAGCCATTGACGGTGAGTTACTCCAGTTACACTTGAAGTTAGAATTTTATTTACGGCCTTTAGCCATCTACTGCAACAGGCATCATGTTTTCATTAAAAGCATTTCTTCTGTCGATTAAAATCAAGAATAAATTAATCTATTATGAATTAATAATCTCTTGGGTGCACCAACACACACACATACATCGTATATACGTATATAGAGATATAATCGGATTGATTAAGGATTAATTGAGTTATTTCGTAAATTTACGAAACGGGTCTTTAAGGACAGTAATGACATCTCCTAGCTTTGTTACGTAACACACGTAATATAAATAAAGCTTCAAAGCCAAGAGTTACAAGTTCTGCCGTGGCTAAGTCTGTTTCTTGAGTGGAGCAACGCGTGTTCAAATCTCGGCTGGTTCATTTTGATTTTTCTTTTTCACTAAATACATTAATATATGTTTGTATTTGTCAATAATAATTGCTTTATTGTATTTTTTGTAGATTAACTTAAATTAGTGGAGGTTAAGTAAAGTCAGGAAGGTTAAGATAAATATATGACTGTTTTATACGTGTGTGCAGTCCAGAGATGGAGTGAGTCAGTTGGTGAATTGCGTCAAGATTTGTAAGTGGGTCATGGGTCAACAGGATGTGACTCACTGCGACATACAAAACACCGTGACTCACTCTGACCCAACTTCCCATTCTGATCCACGCTGACCCACTGATCCACTCTGACTTACGAACCCATTCTGCTCAGTGCATTGTAGACAGGTTCTTCTGAGCACAGGTGAATTTGTCTACTTTTTACTTTCAAGGCCTCCCTTTTTCTTCTTTTTTCATTTGTCTCTACTGAAGAAAGAATTTCAGGCACTCTTGAAGAACTTCAGGCAATTGACCATATTTGGAATTGTAATAATAGCAATAGGACTTACTTCTTGATTTTTCAAACACATCTTGTGAGTTTTTAGAGGAACTAACTACTGGAGAAAAATATGTGAATTACCTATAATGTACGAATAATTATATAAAACATTGAATATAACTGTGTGTGTGTGATCGTCATGATCAAATTGCAAAGTCAACTGAAATGAGAGTTGGTATATACATAGTTAGGCCCTGATCTCAATATCATCTTTAAAACTCTTTTATTGGGAGGGGCATTTTCTATATATTGGGATTGATTTCTAAAGATAATTGAAAACGATCAATATTAGTTCAGAAACAAATTGAAAAGCAATTATTGAGAAATAAAAACTACAGTTTTATGCTTTTTACATCTACTACTTTTTATTATAATAACTGCTGAAACTTGTGTTTATGTATGGAGCGTTACAGCATAATGATATCACGTCATAAAGTTGTGAGGAAAATTTACATAAAATTTGTACTGTAATCTTAATTACGTGGAAATTTTAAATTTGTACGCGATGCTTAATTATATGGCCAATTTTAGACTTCTCTTTACTTTGGTCTACATTACCTTGATTGGAGACTTTCAAACTTCATCCTATTTTCCACTGAAAATGTCTGTAAATCAACAAAGAAATAATTATATATGATAATTAAAGTTAAATTCATCGCAATTTGGCCCATGACAAACACTTTATCATTGTATATCGTAAAGATCACATCCACCGGTATTGTAACAGAGCGGTGCTTGACGGTTGAACCGTAGAAATTCAAACTCCGAACAGTGATAATTTCACAGCCTTGTTTTATTACAATTGTAAACTTTATTTAGTTTTGAAGATAGCGTGGATTATGAGTCATAATTGATGACGATGGGTTTTGGCGGGTCGGAGTTGATCATAATGGTTCGGAGTGGGTCATAGTGGGTGGTGGGTCGCAGTGGGTCACATTCTGTTGACCTACTTGACCCACTCCAACTCTGATTAACGCTTCGACATCTGGAGTAAATAAGTTCTGCCAGGGGATCGTTTTCCTTTCAAAATATATTTTTATATGCTCATATTTATTATTATTAATTACTTTTTTGCATTTTTTCCTACATTAGCTTAGATTAATGACCGTGGTTTAGGATAGTTTATATAAAGTGAAATACGGTTATGTATGTTTACGCTTTCGTTTGTTTCTTTCAAAATACACTCCTGTCTATTCACCTAGTCCAAAGGTAGCCATACACCTCTTCATTGATCAAGTATAACATTCTAGTTTATGAGTTAATTTGCTTCGGCTCTTCCGAGCTTAAGGTGTAAGTAAAACACATTAAGAACAAATAATAAAGAAACTAAGTCTATCTGATGGATAACAATAAGAAATTATATAAAATGCAATGAACTGATCAGTACGGTACTCTAAACTTATTTTTGGGCCACCCTGTATATTACTAATAATTTATTTCTTGCATTTATTAATAACTAGTTGAAATACGCACTTTTCGCATGGGTCAGATAAAATATCTATGTAAACAAACTGAACAACGAAACGAAAAGATATCGGTTTTTCTAATACTTTTACATATTCCGGTAAACGCCCCCTGTGGCCCCCTGCTTCGAAATTAAAAAAAAACGCCTCTCGCCCGCAGGCGATTGGCCTGTATTTGAAAGTCAACGCGTCTGGTAGAATCACCATTCATCTCAGTGACCGTGAAAACTAAGGATTTGACACTAATATTGGTCATTTTGGAATATTTTTATATATTTCTGAACCCAAACACCGGGGTGACACCGACCCGCATACAATGGTAGCCTATTTTGAAAGTCATCGCTAATGGAAGTGTCACCATTGTTCTCAGCGACGGCGCTAACTATAAATTCAACACAAAAACCGGTCATTTTCTAATGCTTTTACATGTCTCGGTAAACGCTCCCTTCCCCTGAGAAACTGGTTCGAATTGAAAAAACGCTTCGTCCTGCTCTGGAGCCTGGATAAAGGTATCCGTGACAAAAGTTTAGTAACTTTCGGTCAACTCGTCTGATTCCCAGGCCGCACACAGACAGACACACAAATAAACTCGTATTTCATACACACAACTGTTGAGAAAAATGAAATCGTTGAGTTTTACGTCCTACGTTATTGCCGGTTAGGCTAAAGGAGACGGTGATGATGAGTAATCAATGAAATTGTGGAATGAAGAAAGTGGGAGGAAACGGGAGAACCCCGGGAAAACCCACGCACACGGTGTTTGTCCTCCACAAAGTTCACTTGGCGGGGAACGTTGCTATGTTGCTTCCACCCAGTCAAACCTTCTAGTAAGTGCCTGAGGCAATTAGACTTTTATACGTAAACACGTGAGCTTGCCTCTTCTGTCGAAGTAATGGGTTGCGTGTACTCCTATTACAGCTATTTTGTTGATGTATTGACCTTGAAGAACCAACAAATGTATTTTCATTAAGCTACGAGTCGCTTTTGTCCGTGAAGTTGATATACAGTAAAAATGACCTATTCCTTATTAAAACGATGTAAAATACTTAGATTATATTTGTTTTACCTGAACACCCACAAATTTGATGTAGCAAGAGACCTTCCCACAACTGCTTCCAATCCGGCGTAAATTTCACAGTTATCCTTTTGAATAATACACAAGACTATCATTGATATGTTAGTGTTAATAATATTTATGGAACTAGACAAGTTTTTAACTTCCAAACTGTGCCTTGCATAAAAGTCGGAAGTCTCATAGAGTGGTTTCATCCGTGTGTGTGACAGATACCAGAGCAAAGATAGAAGTGATATCGGGAAGTGATTTTCTGCCATTGATTCTGCATCCAAAGAATAGGTCCATCTCATCCGTTAAGTCCATATTCAAGCCAGAAGTGGTCCAAATTAGCTATTTTTCGTGTCTCGTCTCATCTCGTAAACGAGACGAGACAGAACTTTTTAGGGACAAGACGAGGCAGACTAATTCGAGACGAGACACGAGACGAGACGCGACGTCTATTGAAATGTCTCGTATTGTCTCATGTCTCGAAATTGCAAACACAGCTTTTGAATTTAAAGCACACACACAGCAAACGTAACGTTTTCGATGTTACTCGGATGACACATTAAGATGTTAGAACATTGAAACCGTTACGTTTGCTCTGCGTTTTTTTTTAAATAAAGTTAAGTATGATAGCCTTGTTAGCTGTTTTTTATTAAATTATTTCTTCATGTTTAATTTTTCGGTTGTTTCTACTAATAACTCCTTAATGTCCTACAGTAATTTGAGTCCGGCATTTATAATTGAATTTAAGTTTGGTTCCATTGCATTTTATTGTCAATATTAAAGTTGCCTTACAACACCTTTAATTTTTACTGAGGAAATGAAATTTCTTCACGTATTTGTGAATTCGAACCCCTGCCCTGGATGACTTTTGTATGTGTCCTTAACCTTACTTTTTACAACGTATGTTCTCCACAGTAAAAAAATAACTGTGTTGATTCAACACCATGGGCGGAGCTATGGGGAGATGGAGGGTATTGTTCCCCCAACTTTAAGACAAAAACTGAGTTATTCATATTAATTCCACACTCGTCTAGGAAGTATTCCACTGGTCGAGACCGACCAAAAGGTCTGTCCCCCCAGCAGGCAATCCTAATTCCGCCCATGTTCAACACAATGCGGTGAACCAACGTGACTACCAGTTTTTGTGTTAAATCAATACAACACACGGTGTTGATTTCGGTAGTGGGAGAAACAAAGTCTAGCTGCAGGGAGATTTGAACATGGATTAGCCAGTTAGAAGTCGAGCGTCTTACCTAATTGGATAACTCATCAGACAAAAAAAAAACACTTAAAAGAGTATAGAGATAAAAAAAATGTTGCTGAACACTAAACACAAAGTTACTCTCACGATATATACAATGATTTAATTACTTTTTCAATCGCCAACTAAGAAGCGCATTTCCCTATTCCTTTCAGTACCCTTTCTGTAGTTTTATTTTTTAACCCACTATACGACCTGGCGACGCGACGGCCAAAACATTTTCTTTCATCACGCTTTTGTTATTTTCTCTGGATCCAATCACAGCATCGCTATTACTAGCGTCAAGTCATAATAGTAAATACGGTCGTAATTGAAATACCCATCAAGTTCCATTTTTTTTACACTTTCACTGCCAAAAACATTCTTATATGTCTATTATCATATCCAATATAAGTGTGTTAGGACTTGGAAACGATTAGTGAAAGTTAGGACTACTCACTCCTAACAACAATCAGTATCGTCTGGGGCCAGTGCAGTCACATCGAACTTTACTTGTCGTGTTAACATTACTTGACATTAATGTCTTCGTTTTCGACATATCTAAGAGCAATATATATTCGAGTATTCGTGCCGGTAAAACAAATTTTAATGTTTCAGAATGTTAAAAAAAGTTCAGGGTCGAGGAGCCTCAAACCAGCGGCGCAAATCTGTCTTTAACATTGTTGGGGGAGGCAGGGGGACGAGTAAGACCGTTCCCGTATTTATTCCACATACCGTATTATCCGACATATCATTGCAGGTAAAAAGTAGGGTCAATCGGAAGGAAGAACTGCAGGTTGTGGTCTGAGTCTGTTTTTGATGTTCTGGACTCTATCGCCTAGCACGCCCGTCTACACCATGACTCACACGTCTATCATTCAGTGCAGGCACGTATTCAAGTTTTCTTTTCGGATGGGGAAAACACGAATCCTCCTAAGCACGTAATTCTAATGTTTCAAAATTTATTATTATTATTATTAATAATAATAATAATAATAATAATAATAATAATAATAATAATAATAATAATGAAACAGTTCTGTATTTTTCTTAAACTTTTTCTTACTTTTTATTTATAAACCACGCTTTACTTTAAACAAACTGCATTGTAGCATAAACAAAATCAAAAAATATTTTTGAGACACATGTAAGGAAAACTGTCTGCTACGTATATCACATAAAGTAGCAAATGTCAATAAGTGTATCGTCCTAATACATTAACGTCATAGACAGAACGGAATCGAAATTGTAATCTCATTTAAAAATTTTCTTTAATTTCACCTGCTATCAATGGCATTACGTTATGTTCTTAGAATTATAACAACATATTGCCCACTTTTTGGACACTGCCTCAAAGTAATCTGATATAAAAGAACCCAGATTAGACACCACACTATCACGTTTTCCCAACCCACCCCTTTGCTGTCTTGGAGCCAGCCTTGGTTTGTGTCACTCCAGTGTTTGTGATTTTTGTTTATTGACCTCTCCGTGGACGAAAAATAATGCCTTATTACTGAAAAAACACGCTGTGGGAACATGGGGTGCTCCTCACACCTTTTTGTGGCCCATTCATGAAACTGCACTCTCCTGTCTGGATGATCCTCTGTTAATTGCTGCTGGAGTTGCAGCTTGTATTTGTGCCACTTGTTCACATACAACACCCGTCCCACTGATAACTGACTCATTCCTGTTATGGATGCCACAAGACGAGAACTGCGTTTTGGGCTTTTAACAACAGCAGCCAACACTTCTGTCGCATTGTCGTCGGCAGTAGTGGTCCGTGGGCGTCCAGACCAATCGTTGTCCTGCACCGAGCCCGTCTCATGGAACTTCTTCAACAACTTTGAACACTCAACGCGTGAGATGTTCTCTCTCTTTGGGTGGGATGCATTAAACTCAGCCGTAATCACCCTGATAGGTCGTCCACCATTCTTCTCCACGATCTCGATTCTTTCTGGGATTCTTAGCAATACCTTACATCACCTGGAACAGAGAAAACATGCTGTAGTGAAAATTTTTCGCCCTTTGTGATGCAATAACTTATTAACCAATAGCGGTAGATGAAAATGGACTGCACCACTATTTCCCTGAGATTGAGCTCAAGTCAAATGATACCGCACATACTCCTTCACATTAAAAAAAAATTGGATCCAGGATGACCACCATGGCCACCGTCTCGTGCAATATGGTCCATTACCCACCCGCACAACATATACCATGAACCGAGTGTGAATGCCAAGCAGCTCGTGTGCAAAGTAGTGTTTACCGACTTATGCCTCACCATGTATTTTAGTGTTATGTAAACCACTAAAATTATTAGTTAAAGCGGACTTACTTTTTTTAAAAAAATACGTATTAGCCTATCATACGAGAAATGGATTGTTGCTGGTTCCAATTTCTGACATCAAAGTCAAATCGAAGGTCAAATATTTAAAAACTCTAAATTCAAAGTTAGAGCTTGCGCTTCTACTCCACGCTAATGCTGCACTCTTCACGATTTTTAAAAAGTATCGATTCCGTGAGGGAGCTCAGGAAGTCAACACTTACAATTACTTTACTGTTAGTTTACAGCTGAGTTGATTCTCTATGTGCTACGTTATCAAACGAAGTATAAACATTACATTGAAGTTCTCCAGACAGCATTATTGGCGTGGAGAGCAAACTGTACAGCGAAAATAAAGATGGAAAACTGAAGGGTTAATTTTAAAAAGCCCTCTCCACTTCAAGTGTTTATACAGACACGGACAATGACACGGAGAATAAGTCGTATTAGGAAATCCTGAAACGAATCTTCAATTATGCGCTTACCTTCACAAACGTGTCTGCTCACTGCGGACGCATTCCCAGCACGTATGTTAACATTAGCCAAGAGGGAATGTTACCGGTTTTTAGTACAGTTTCCAAAGTTCATTTCTGTAAATTGTAAATGGCAGTGATGTCTAGGCAATAATAGTTTGCTTAAGTTCTATTACGTCTGCTTGTTGTATTTATTGAATATTATGAATATTATACAAACTTGCAAACTAAAATGAAATATAACACTTGCAAACAAAGATTATAATCGATACAAATGTACAGGATGAATATGACACGTCCGACTTTCGCAAAGTATGGGGGAAGAAGCTATTTGTTTAGTTCTTCTTGGCCAACCGCTAAAACCATTTATAATCCATATTAATTTTATTATTCTCAATTAGTACATTCAGATTCACGAACAACGACGAACTGAAAGATACGAGGATACCGTTGCAAGTAACAACTTAGTCATAATAATATAGTTCAACTAACCAATGGTGAAAATAGTAGGGAAATTAGAAATGACAAAAACTGAATGGTTTACATCGCTCATTTCGAAATACGATTAAACTTACAAGAAATGACAAAAATCAGTGAAATTTGGCGTTGTACTAAGTATGGTTTGGGGGGAAAAGCAAGCATCCCTGGTGGGGATACTTCAGTAGATTACTTTGGGGGGAAGCAAAATGTGATTGAGAGGGAAAATCCACCTCATCCCCCCGGTAATTCGCACCCTGAAAGAACCTCAAAAGAGAAAAAGGTTTATTAACAAGTGCTTGAGTTTTGAAAGGGGACAGCTTCCAGAACCTCACGCTCGGTACGTCCCTGATTCAATGCATTATATGTATTTCTTACAAAACATGATTATTAGATGCTTAATATGTAAAATTATATCATAGTTTAACTTTTAAAAGGTCTTTCCTTAACACATCCATAAATTCCGGCGTTCTGCCTGCCTGTTTTATGTTGGATAAGCGTAAATCTACTGTATTTCCAAAGATAGCATATACACAGGGGCTAGAAGTCGGCACACGGACCGGAATTTTTAGTTCGAACACAACCAGGCCCCTTCAAGCTATCAGCATTAGCGGATTAAGGGCGGAGCCAATGGAGCCCAGTCTCCGGGATCCCAAGCTCAGGGGACCCCTTAAAATCCCTCTGCTTAATACTAAAATATAGCAATCAACTTGTTATATTATAGGCTTCAGACCTATGCTAAATTTCTTTCGGCTCGTTACGGTATCGCTAGATTTAAGTCTTTCCATCAGCAGTATTTAACTATTAATAATGAATATAGTCTAATTATTTAACTGTTAATAATGAATGTAACTAAACTAATTATTGTAAACTTGGAGCAGATTAAAATATTACAACATAGTTCTCGGTGGTTCGATAAGCCTATATGGCAGTGGAAGGCAACAAAGAAAATTTATGCACTGGAGCTATTCGTAACATAGGGCCCCCTTAAAATAGTCGGCTCCAGGCCCCCAAAAGCCTTAATCCGCCCCTGTCTATAAGCAATATTTCACGAAAAGCTGGTATTTTTTAACAAATGTGTTCGTCATCAAGTTTTCATAAAGTAGTCCCTTTCTACTTTAAATAATTTCAGAAGCCGCGGTGATTCAGTGGTAGAGAGTTAACCTCTGGTGCCAGGAGTCCTTGGTTCGATCCCTCCTCGCGCCAAGTGAACCTTGTGCTGGATAAACACTGTGTGCCTGGGTTTTCTCGGGGTTCTCCCGTTTTCTCCCACTTTCTTAATTCGACCATTTCATTCATTTCTCATCATCACTGTTTCTTTTAAACTGGCCGGCATCAACGTCGGACGTAAAACTTAAAGATTTCATTTCAAATAATTTCAATCAAAAAACAGATGCAGGGCGTATGTAATTTCGAATAAAACAAACTACTATATAAAATTCAGAGTATATTATTTTTTAAATGAAATTCTCGCGAATCTTATTTCTAAGTCGAGGGGTACAAAGTCCAAATTCACTCTCTTATTATTATAGATCCGTTTCAATTGAAACAGTTGAAATAGTTGGGAAAAATTAAATAACCATACCCTATATTCCAGTGTGCGGTAATCGGTATAACGCAGCACACTGGTGTGTCCAGTAAAGTGAACAGTGTGACGCAAACTTGTTCCTATTATTTGCAAGAATATTTGTCGACTTTCTGTTATTATTATTATTATTATTATTATTATTATTATTATTATTATTATTATTATTATTATTATTATCAACTATTCTTCCATGGATTAGCTGTCTGTATACAGTTAAGCAACCACAAGTATCACATTGAAGGAATGAGTGTAATTATTCACTTTAATAGTAACAGAAAAGTCTATTTGCTTCTATATTCTACCGGGAATAACTGCATCCGTCTAGGAAGTTAGGACTAACAACAAAGGGAGCCGATGTTCTGACTACACACCGCCACAAAGTCGTGAGTGTCACAAGTTCTCTTCTATTCCTTGGCACAATAAGGGCTGTTGCCTTCAGGGAGAGAAGGAAACAACTTAATTCCATTGCAGTTATTTGCTTTAATAAATGTTAACTTATGTTTATAAATTATGTAAGTGATCGTTTCGTTTTCTGTTTATTATTATTATTATTATTATTATTATTATTATTATTATTATTATTATTATTATTGTTATTTCATATTATTATACATATCTTAACACGTTGATTGCTGTGTGTATGGTATTCCATACACACGGCTCTCCCATTCAGCGTCGCGTGATGATTTTCCATACACAAACAATATAGATATTCCAAGTTTGTTGTGTTCGTTCTATAGGTCTGTATGTAATTAGATATATATGGCGTAGAAATCAAAATTTAATGTCCACGCCACGTATATGCAAAACCACATACAAAGAAATTTATGAAGAAAGACATTGAGTTTGAGTTTAACATCTCGTTCAGCAACGAAGCTATATGAGACGTGGACCTATTGATTAACGTGGACTCCGAATCACGTGAGATCTCGCCGAGTCTCCCACAACAAAGGGGCGTACGCTAACCGCTTAGCCACGAAGGAGCTCATGAACAAAGACACTCATGGGCCAAAACAAAGGCGGAATCAAGGATGTGTGATGTGATTTTGAGTTTACCGTCCCTCTCAGCAACGAGGCTAAATGAGACATGGACAAACTGATTAACGTGGAATCCGAACCACATGAGCTCCCGCCGGGCGGAAACAAAGAATTGCTGGCGGATTGCTGTCCGTGGTACACAGGTGATAACGGTCAAAAGTTTTAAATTTAAACAAATATAGATTAATTAAGCACGAATTTAACTACAGTGTACAGTGGGGAAGGCTCAGTAGTTCGCAAGGATCGTTTTCTTTACAATATCAAACCCTGTGAAACACCCTGCAAACCTATCAGCAAGCCCCTATCAATATGAAACAGGAATTGTGTTGTAATGTTCATTTCAATATTAACCTATGTAGGCTTACGGATTTGAATACTCGCCCTGAAACGAAGATGCAGACTATTCATGATTTACAATTTAAACTCTCTCTGTATTCTTCCTCTGTATTCTTCTAACATGTCTCAAAGCGATAAAAACTTTTTTTTATCTCAATCACTTCTTCGTAGGATAGCTTTATCTAGAGGCCACTGACACTTACCTAATATTAACAAAGTTTCTTCGATAATTTCGCAATATTGTATTATTTTTTGTATTATTGATTAGCTTTGTCAGGCTTAATTAAAAACTTTTTTCTTTGCATCGACGTGTCACGTCTCTGGGACAAAAATACACTAGCTCCCACTGGAAATCAAATCCAGAAGCAATGCACTTGAACCATTTGACCACAACAAAGCACATTTAAAAAGAAGTTTCGATTTTGTTCGGAAAAATGTAATTAGGAAACATTTAAAAATATATTTATGAAAGGATACGGAGCAAACGCACTGTACCTTCTCGCTCGAATTTCTTAAACTGACTCTTAAACTTAAAAGTTAGGCTACAGCTATTAATGAAACATTTATTTGGGAAATTGCTATTAAAATAATGTGTTTTGGAAAACTTTATTAGAGGAAACTTTAGGCCCCAAAACAAGTACTCATTGGTCATATTTCCGTTAGAAATAACTTAAGCCATATTTTAGAATTATTAAGGATATAATTGTATGTGAACTATAAGCAAGAGCGTCTTAGTAATTTCTGAGAAAAATCATGAAAAACGTCACCCCAAGAATAATTTTAACCGAGTGACACAAACCCAGGCTGGCGCCAAGACAGCAAAGGGGTGGGTTGGGAAAACGTGATAGTGTGGTGTATAATCTGGGGGACGTGCATTATTGGAACGTACCTCATCTACGGCACCCTAAATGGTGAGAAATATCGTGATCTGCTCGAGGATGATGTGGTCCTTGCTCTTTTGAATGAGGACGGTGATTTCCCATTCTTTTTCCAACAAGACGGGGTTCCACCTCATTATGCATTATGTTCACGCCAATAGACAAATTTCGGGACATTGGGAAGGGCGATGGCGACCGATAGAGTAGCCACCACAAGCCCCAGATCTTCGGCCGTTCGACTTCTTCGTCTGGGGGCATCCGAAGAACCTGTTTTTATCAAGAACCCATCTGTGATATCCGCCATCTGATGCAACGAATTCTTTAATGTTGTGAAACCATTGACCCTGACATGCTGTTGCTAGTCCATGCGCATTGGTAGAGGCGCCGTGCAGTGTGTCTTCCTCAAGAAAGACAGCACATAGCTGCCTAAGATCGAGCTATTGTCAAATGATATCATACATGCCCTCTTCACATTTAAAAATCCAAAGTTGAATCCAAGATGGCCGCCATTGCAACATGTCGTGGAATATGTTCCGTTACCCAACTGAACAACATATATCATGAATCAAAGTAAACTACATGCCGTTCGTGTGCTACAGGGGTGTTAACCGACATATGTCTCAGTCTGTAGGTTTTCTTTCGCAAGACTGTGTGTAATAACGCAAAGTGGAAGATTTCAATATAAGCGGAAAATTTAACATATGTTTGTGACCATGGCTATCACTCTTCCGGATTATTAAGTAAAATATCTTAGAGAGCTACGAGCACAAAAGTGAGTACACATCAGAAAGGATAGGTGTGGTGTGTGCATGTCAAAAAATATGTGTATACATAGTTATTGTCGGTAGATTTATTGAATTAATAAATTCCCTATTTATTACCGATGTCATATATTTGTGTAAATGAAATGAAATGAAATATTTGAATTTTACGTCCCACGCTTATGCCGGTTAATCTAAAGAGACGGTGATGCTGAGTAATGAATGAAATGGTGGAATGAAGAAAGTGGGAGGAAACGGCAGTACCCCGAGAAAACCCACGCACACAGTGTTTGTCCACCTATATATGTGCTTGGGGGGTTAAGACATTATTGTCTTATTTTGAATTATTTTACCCCCAAACTCTACGTCCTGTTGCCTAATTTTATCCACCCAATATGAATTATCTAATTCGCACACTGGGTTCTTTTATATCAGATTACTTTGAGGCAGTGTCCAAACAGTGGGCAATATGTTGTTATAATTCTAAGAACATAACGTAATGCCATTGATAGCAAGTGAAATTAAAGAAAATTTTTAAATGGGATTACAATTTCCATTCCGTTCTGTTTATCACGTTAATGTATTAGGACGATACACTTATTGCCATTTGCTATTTTTATGTAATATACGTAGCAGACAGTTTTCCTTACATGTATCTCAAAAATATTTTTTGATTTTGTTTGTGCTACAATGCAGTTTGTTTAAAGTAAAGCGGTCTATAAATGAAAAGTAAGAAAAAGTTTAAGAAAAATACAGAACTGTTTCATTATTATTATTATTATTATTATTATTATTATTATTATTATTATTATTATTATTATTATTATTATTATTATTATTATTAATAATAATAATAATAATAATAATAATAATAATATCGATAATTTTGAAACATTAGAATTACGTGCTTAGAAGGATTCGTGTTTTCCCCATCCGAAAAGAAAACTTGAATACGTGCCTGCACTGAATGATAGACGTGTGAGTCATGGTGTAGACGGACGTGCTAGGCGATAGGGTCCAGAGCATCAAAAACAGACTCAGACCACAACCTGCAGTTCTTCTTGCCGATTGATCGTATTAAATACTTTTTACCTGCAATGATATGTCGGATAATACGGTATGTGGAATAAATACGGGAACGGTCTTACTCGTGCCCCTGCCATCCCCAACAATGTTAAAGACAGATTTGCGCCGCTGGTTTGAGGCTCCTCGATCCTGAACTTTTTTTAACATTCTGAAACATTAAAATTTGTTTTACCGGCACGAATACTCGAATATATATTGCTCTTAGATATGTCGAAAACGAAGACATTAATGTCAAGTAATGTTAACACGACAAGTAAAGTTCGATGTGACTGCACTGGCCCCAGACGATACTGATTGTTGTTAGGAGTGAGTAGTCCTAACTTTCACTAATCGTTTCCAAGTCCTAACACACTTATATTAGATATGATAATAGACATATAAGAATGTTTTTGGCAGTGAAAGTGTAAAAAAATGGAACTTGATGGGTATTTCAATTACGACCGTATTTACTATTATGACTTGACGCTAGTAATAGCGATGCTATGATTGGATTCAGAGATAATAACAAAAGCGTGATGAAAGAAAATGTTTTGGCCGTCGTGTCGCCAGGTCGTGTAGTGGCTTAAAAAATAAAACTACAGAAAGGGTACTGAAAGGAATAGGGAAATGCGCTTCTTAGTTGACGATTGAAAAAGTAATTAAATCATGGTATTTGTCGTGAGAGTAACTTTGTGTTTAGTGTTCAGCAACATTTTTTTATCTCTATACTCTTTTAAGTGTTTTTTCTGTCTGATGAGTTATCCAATTAGGTAAGACGCTCGACTTCTAACTGGCTAATCCATGTTCAAATCTCCTTGCAGCTAACCTTTTTTTCTCCCACTACCGAAATCAACACCGTGTGTTGTATTGATTTAACACAAAAACTGGTAGTAACGTTGGGTTACAGCATTGTGTTGAACATGGGCGGAGTTAGGATTGCCTGCTGGGGGGACAGACCTTTTGGTCGGTCTCGCCCTGTGGAATACTTCCTAGACGAGTGTGGAATTAATATGAATAACTCAGTTTTTGTCTTAAAGTTGGGGGAACAATACCCTCCATTTCCCCATAGCTCCATTCATGGTGTTGAATCAACATAGTTATTTTTTTTACTGTGGAGGACATACGTTGTAAAAAGTAAGGTTAAGGACACATACAAAAGTCATCCAGGGCAGGGGTTCGAATTCACAAATACGTGAAGAAATTTCATTTCCTCAGTAAAAATTAAAGGTGTTGTAAGGCATCTTTAATATTGACACTAAAATGCAATGGAACCAAACTTAAATTCAATTATAAATGCCAGACTCAAATTACTGTAGGACATTAAGGAGTTATTAGTAGAAACAACCGAAAAATTAAACATGAAGAAATAATTTAATAAAAAAACAGCTAACAAGGCTATCATACTTAACTTTATTTTTAAAAAAAAAAACGCAGAGCAAACGTAACGGTTTCAATGTTCTAACATCTTAATGTGTCTTCCGAGTAACATCGAAAACGTTACGTTTGCTGTGTGTGTGCTTTAAATTCAAAAACTATGCAAGGCACAGTTTGGAAGTTCAAAACTTGTCTAGTTCCATAAATATTATTAACACTAACATATCAATGATAGTCTTGTGTATTATTCAAAAGGTTAACTGTGAAATTTACGCATGATTGGAAGCAGTTGTGGGAAAGCCTCTTACTACATCAAATTTGTTGGTGTTCAGGTAAAACCAATATAATCTCAGTATTTTACATCGGGTTAATAATGAATAGGTCATTTCTACTGTATATCACGGACAAAAGCGACTCGTGGCTTAATGAAAATACATTTGTTGGTTCTTCAAGGTCAATACATCAACAAAATAGCTGTACTAGGAGTACACGCGACCCATTACTTCGACAGAAGAGGCAAACGCACGTGTTTACGTATAAAAGACTAATTGCTTCAGGCACTTACTAGAGGGTTTGGCTGGGTGGAAGCAATATAGCAACGTTCTATGACAAAGAACGCTGTGCTATGTAAAAAAGAAAAAAAAATGCTCTGGGTTGTGTTATCTGTTGTGTGAATGAAATACGAGTTTTTTTGTGAGTCTGTCTGTGTGAGGCCTGGGAATCAGACGAGTTGACCGAAAGTTACTAAAGTTTGGTCACTGATACCTTTATCCAGTCTCCAGAGCAGGACGAAGCGTTTTTTCAATTCGAACCAGTTTCTCAGGGGAAGGGAGCGTTTACCGAGACATGTAAAATTACCGGTTTTTCTGTTGAATTTATAGTTAGCGCCGTCGCTGAGAACAATGGTGACACTTCCATTAGCGATGATTTTGAAAATAGGCTACCATTGTATGCGGGTCGGTGTCACCCCGGGGTTTGGGTTCAGAAATATATAAAAATATTCCAAAATGACCAATATTAGTGTCAAATCCTTAGTTTTCACGGTCACTGAGATGAATGGTGATTCTTCCAGAGGCGTTGGCATTCAAATACAGGCCAACCGCTAGCGGGCGAGAGGCGTTCTTTTAAATTTCGAACCAGGGGTCACAGGGGGCGTTTACCGGGATATATAAAAGTGTTAGAAAATGACCGATATCTTTTCGTTTCGTTGTTCAGTTTGTTTACATAGATATTTTATCTGACCCATGCGAAAAGTGTGTATTTCAGCTAGTTATTAATAAATGCAAGACGTAAATTATTAGTAATATACAGGGTGGCCCAAAAATAAGTTTACAGTGTTGTACTGATCAGTTCATTGCATTTTATATAATTTCTTATTGTTATCCATCAGATAGACTTAGTTTCTTTATTATTTGTTCTTAATGTGTTTTACTTACATCTTAAGCTCGGAAGAGCCGAAGGAAATAAACACATAAACTAGAATGTTATACTTGATCAATGAAGAGGTGTATGCCTACTTTTGGACTAGGTGAATAGACAGGAGTGCATTTTGAAAGAAAAAAACGAAAGCGTAAACATACATAACCGTACTTCACTTTACATAATCTATCCTAAACCACGGTCATTAATCTAAGATAATGTAGGAAAAAATGCAAAAAAGTAATTAATAATAATAAATATGAGCACAAAAGAACATATTTTGAAAGGAAAAGGATCCCCTGGCAGAACTTATTTACTCCAGATGTCGAAGCGTTAATCAGAGTTGGAGTGGGTCAAGTAGGTCAACAGAATGTGACCCACTGCGACCCACCACCCACTATGACCCACTCTGAACCATTGTGACCAACTTCGACCCGCCAAAAGCCATCGTCATCAACTATGACCCATGATCCACGCTTTCTTCAAAACTTAATAAAGTTTACAATTGTAATAAAACAAGGCTGTGAAATTATCACTGTTCGGAGTTTGAATTTCTACGGTTCAACGCTCAAGCACCGCCCTGTTACAAAACCGGTGGATGTGATCTTTACGATATACAATGATAAAGTGTTTGTCATGGGCCAAATTGCGATGAATTTAACTTTAATTATCATATATAATTATTTCTTTGTTGATTTACAGACATTTTCAGTGGAAAATAGGATGAAATTTGAAAGTCTCCAATCAAGGTAATGTAGACCAAAGTAAAGAGAAGTCTAAAATTGGCCATATAATTAAGCATCGCGTACAAATTTAAAATTCCCACGTAATTAAGATTACAGTACAAATTTTATGTAAATTTTCCTCACAACTTTATGACGTGATATCATTATGCTGTAACGCTCCATACATAAACACAAGTTTCAGCAGTTATTATAATAAAAAGTAGTAGATGTAAAATGCATAAAACTGTAGTTTTTATTTCTCAATAATTGCTTTTCAATTTGTTTCTGAACTAATATTGATCGTTTTCAATTATTTTTAGAAATCAACCCTATATATAGAAAATGCTCCCTCCCAATAAAAGTGTTTTAAAAATGATATTGAGATCAGGGCCTAACTATGTATATACCAACCCTCATTTAAGTTGACTTTGCAATTTGATCATGACGATCACACACACACAGTTATATTCAATGTTTTATATAATTATTCGTACATTATAGGTAATTCACATATTTTTCTCCAGTAGTTAGTTCCTCTAAAAACTCACAAGATGTGTTTGAAAAATCAAGAAGTAAGTCCTATTGCTATTATTACAATTCCAAATATGGTCAATTGCCTGAAGTTCTTCAAGAGTGCCTGAAATTCTTTCTTCAATAGAGACAAATGAAAAAAGAAGAAAAAGGGAGGCCTTGAAAGTAAAAAGTAGACAAATTCACCTGTGCTCAGAAGAAACTGTCTACAATGCACTGAGCAGAATGGGTTCGTAAGTCAGAGTGTATCAGTGGGTCAGCGTGGATCAGAATGGGAAGTTGGGTCAGAGCGAGTCACGGTGTTTTGTATGTCGCAGTGAGTCACATCCTGTTGACCCATGACCCACTTACAAATCTTGACGCAATTCACCCACTGACTCACTCCATCTCTGGACTGCACACACGTATAAAGCAGTCATATATTTATCTTAACCTTCCTGACTTTACTTAACCTCCACTAATTTAAGTTAATCTACAAAAAATACAATAAAGCAATTATTATTGACAAATACAAACATATATTAATGTATTTAGTGAAAAAGAAAAATCAAAATGAACCAGCCGAGATTTGAACACGCGTTGCTCCACTCAAGAAACAGACTTAGCCACGGCAGAACTTGTAACTCTTGGCTTTGAAGCTTTATTTATATTACGTGTGTTACGTAACAAAGCTAGGAGATGTCATTACTGTCCTTAAAGACCCGTTTCGTAAATTTACGAAATAACTCATTTAATCCTTAATCAATCCGATTATATCTCTATATACGTATATACGATGTATGTGTGTGTGTTGGTGCACCCAAGAGATTATTAATTCATAATAGATTAATTCATTCTTGATTTTAATCGACAGAAGAAATGCTTTTAATGAAAACATGGGGCCTGTTGCAGTAGATGGCTAAAGGCCGTAAATAAAATTCTAACTTCAAGTGTAACTGGAGTAACTCACCGTCAATGGCTGATTTAACACGTTTGATGACAGCGCGTGTAATTGTAAAATTATAAAGACACTTGATAGAGCATATGTAGATAAGTGGGTACCGTGTGTGACTCTCGTTCTCAGGATTCTGTGTTCGAGTCTCAGCCTAGACTGAGTTGCATTTTTTTTTCAAGGAATTAAACAATATAAATGATGTTCGCGTTTGATACTGAAAGAGATTTATCCTATGAAGGGAGAAAAAACAAGACAATACAGGGGGTAGAGGGAAAGACGGAGATTGTTTATCCTTAAGTGTTAAAATTTAATTTATTCCCATGTCTTTTGCTCTTTCCTTCTTTTCTAATTTTGTTTAGCTTTCCAAAACACGCGGTCTCTACATGATGCGTATTATTCTTTTCGTTTCCTTTGCTTTAATTCCTATCTCTTTGATCTTAAGGTGAATGGAATTTCTGCAGATTTATCTCGTGGTTGTTTCTCTAAGTGATGCTCTCAGATAGTAATACTATTTCCTTCAAATGGAGGAATATCCTGGCATGTTATGTTTTCGGGCATGTATTTGCTGTCATGTTGGCTGTCCAACTATCAGACTTACAGTGAAACTATTCTGCTACTGGAGAAAGCTATCATCTCTTATGTATCCCACCTCCACTTATAATCAATATACGGTTTGACTCGGAAATAATTGCAACACAATTGTTTCTTTTGTCTATCACTTCCAAATAGCGTTGCTAATAATATATACAAAATCCGCTTTCGTAATGCTTGGGAAAGTCCGCCATCTTGGATCCAATATGGCGGCCACACCGGACATCGACTCACACCTAAATGACACTATCTACTCACAGATTAAAGCTGAAAACTTCGTTCCTGCGCCATTTTCAAGATAATAACATACATTAAGGGATGCAAGTTTGCATGCTTCTATGTACCACAGCCATATTGAAAAATGGTGGCGATTATTAAAAATATATTTTTTTCAATTGGCAATAATGTTTTGTTGGCAGATAACTCAGAAACTAACACAGATATGCAGAACGTTTTGAAATAAACGTAAAAGCTCATGATCTTAGCTTCCCAACGAGGGTACTTATGTTCCTCTATCTTACAAAGTAACGGAGCTAGTCGAATTTATGTGGCACTGGATGTGTGATTTTCGATAAAATGACTTTCTTCTCAGGTTCTTGCTCTAACGGTTTCGTGGACACGCTCATCATCATATGAATACTCAACTCAATTTGAGATATGGTGTTTGTTTAAGGTTCATAGAACATAAGAAAATATTAAGTCAGGTGGCCTGAGTGTGATCGGTGTAGCCGTCATTTTGGATTCAATATGGTGTCTAGGTGAAGAGACCGATGTAACACTTAGACAGCAATATCTTGTTAAAGAATTAAGCTAGACACTTCGTTCTTGTGTTAATTTCTAAATAATACTTATATCCTTCCTACCTATCGTTACCATATTAAAATATGGCCGTTTATTTCCTTTCTTCTTTGAATATAATGGAGATGTATATACAATAGAAGTATGAATGTGCTATTAAAGTATGATACAATATTTGATAAATGCTCTTTATCTTTTTTACAGCCACTGCACATTATGTAAGCTGAAGGAATATATTACGGCATTATGGAGCCAACTAACGCTGAAGAGGAAGCTAAATGTGCATTATGTAATGACCTTCTGAATAATGGGAAACAAAGTGTTTCATCAACTGCAAAAGGTGTTGAAGGAATATGCAGTGCTGCAAGAGCATGAACTGTAACAATTTTTGTTCATACAAGTCAAAAAGTTCATAGTGAGTGTAGGAAAGAGTTTTGTGACAAGAAGAGGATTGAAGCTTATAAGAGAAGGAAGAAAGCAGATGAAGCTTTAAATAGAACTTCGGGAGTGAAATTGCGTTCTCCTTCGGTGTATCCACGCAGTTACCCAACAATATGCGTTTTTTGTGCAGAGAAAGCTGTAGACGATACACGCCATACTGACAGGTTAAAATCAGAGGTAATTACAGTTAGATCAGTAGAATTTAAGGATACAATCACAAAGGTTTGTTTGGACAGAAATGATGAATTGGGGTTGACTGTGTTGGGAAGAATTAATGTAACTATTTGGAAGAGTTAATGATTTGCATGCTGCCGACGCAATATCTCATCGAATATGTTCAGCAAATTTCCGCACCTGGAGAGATATTCCGAAACAGTATTCTTCAGTTCATCAAGGTGATGGAAGAAAAAGGAAGAAGTTAGTAGGAAGACCTCAAAATAGCATTAGGACAGACGCATTTCAGCAAGTTTGTAACTCTTTGAAAAGTAAGAAAATGATCAAAAGACATTACAAGAGTTTTCTGATAAGATGGGAGAGTATTTAGTTGGAAATGACTTTGAACCTTACACAACGAAACACATTAAAAATCTTCTTCTAGAAACTTACTGAGAAAATATCATCATAGGGAATGCAGGAAAAGAGAATGTGGTTACATTTAGAAAAAGTGCTCAGTCAATTCTTCAGGAGTCCCACCATCAACCAAAGGAAAACGACATTGAAAAGGAAAAGCACAGAATTTTAGAAACAGCGGCAAAGATTGTAAAAAATGAAATAAAAGAGAAGAATTCACCATTGGACATGTACACTGATCTCAACAGTTTCTCTGTAGAATTTGTTCTTGATTTTCTCTCTCCATCCTTACGACTACTTCTTACCTTAATTATGAGTGATGAAAACTTAAAACTTGTAGTTGCTGCGATTGGACAGGCTATCATGCAAGCGTGTAGACCACGGGCACTTATTGCCCCAATTCAGCTTGGCTTGGGTGTTCAAATGCATCATCATTACGGTTCACACTTTCTTATAGACACCCTCCACAAGCTGGTATTTTGTTCATCTTATCACGAAGTAACAAAGTTTGAAAGATGTGCAGCAGAAGTAACTGGACAGAACATAATCGAAATTCTACCCAACGCTTTCTTGCAATTTGCTGCTGACAATGTCGATCATGACATTTGCACCATTGATGGACCAGGAACTTTCCACGGAATGGGAATTATTGCAGCTGTCACACCTAAGTCATTTAAGAAATGTCACCAACTTCCTAGACAATCAGTTTCATTGGATTATGTGAAAAAAGTTTCCACCATTCCATTCCTTCACTTTCACAAATCACAGAATAAGAAATTAAATTTTGAGGAACTACCTACATATTTGTTTGAAGAACAAATAAGTGCGATAGACATGGTACGGTATATGTCCTGTTTTTTTCACGAGACTCGCCTCACATGGTCCTGTACTATGCAAGCCATTCATGCAGGAAAAGAACACCCAGGGAAGTCTGATATCCTCTTCCTTCCTATGATAGATCACAATCCCAACGATCTATCTTGTATATATTCAGTACTTTTCTATATATGTCAAGAAGCCAATAAGTTCAACAAAACACCCATTGTTACATTCGACCAACCATTATACTGGAAAAGTCAGATAATTATAAACAGTGAGCCAACAGACAGTCCTTTAAAGTCTGTTGTACTTTTACTTGGAGATTTCCATCTTAGAATGAGTTTTCTTGGGTGTATTGGTACTATCATGGAAGACACAGGGCTGTCAGCAGTTCTCCAAATTGCTTATCCTGACAAGACAGTAGGTTACATACTGAGCGGAAAAGCTGTCTCTAGGGCTATTCGTGCTCACATTTTAGTAGAATTAGCACTGAACATCCTAGCTTTAATGCAAACTTACGGCATCGATACAGATGATGACCATCTTGAAGACAAAATATTAGAGTTTATAGATGTGAAGAACCTGTATGAAGGATTTTTAAATGATACAATTTATGTTGATGATGTTACTTCGTCGGCTCAGCTGAAGAAAATAATTCACTTAGTAGAAACTTGGAAGAACTCCGTTACTAGCAGAACTGCACACCTTTGGTTCCAGTACATGGAAATGGTTTCCATCTTAAGAAGTCTCATAACCGCAGAACGAATTGCAGACTGGGACTTACACTTGAAATGCATATATAGGATGATGCCTTATCTTGCAGCGGCTGGACATGCTCATTATACCACGTCAACTTATATTTATCTCCAGCAAATGGCAGAATTAGACGAAAAGCATCATGATGTAGCTTCTGCGTTCCATGAAGGTAAATTGGTTGTAAGAAGAAGTAATCGGTCTTGGGCAGGACTCTCTGCTGATTTGGTAATTGAACAAACACTCATGAGGTCTGTGAAAAGTGTAGGCGGGCTTACGCATGGACGTGGAATGACAGAAAATCAAAGATCAATGTGGGTTCTATCAATGGCTGTCTGCTCTCAGATCAATCAATGCCTCTATGCAAGAACTTACAAACATATCATTCTGCACAAGAGACCAGCATAGAGATATTTCTTTGAAGAGGATGAGTAGGGATGCAGCTGATACTAAAAAAATACTTGATTTCTTAACATTATGTCAGCCGTTCCGAACTGAAGAGGTACTTATAAAGCAAAATGTGCTGGACAAAATATTTTACTGAAAATGAAGGAAAATTCGTCAGACTCATTCATATTTTCGAAGAAGGATAAAGCCATTACAATGGCAGACAAGAAATCCATACATACGAGTACCGGATCAATCAGTATGGAACATAACAAGCTTTTCCAAAGATTAGCAATTGTTGCTATGAGAGGAAACATGAATCTAGAAGACGTTTTCTCCTATGAGCTTTGTTCTGTTCCAAGAACTTTATTTGAAGATTATGAGAATCTACGACCAGCAAATAAATCAGCAATGGCTAATGCTTTATGGAAAATGACAAGTTCACCTTCAAATACACCAACGTCTTGTAAATATGTGATTGACGGTAGGTGGTTGTTCCACCAGGTCAATTGGCCAGTGAATCATGCATTCAAAGCAATATTTGAGTCCTACGTTTCTTACATGAAGACACACTTCAGTGACGTTTAAGTTATTTTCGATGGTTACATTAGTGGTCCATCGATAAAGGATTGCACACACCTAAGGAGAACTAGAGGTTTGAGCGCACCTGAAGTGCTCCTTTCTCCAGAAATGAAACTTTCTATGAAAAGGGAGGTCTTTTTAAGGAACTTCAAAAACAAAGACCGACTAATTCGAAAATTGAGTTTGGAGCTTTCTGCTGTTGAATTTCAAGTTTTGTATTCCAACAGGGATGCTGACACACTGATAGTCAACACAGCTATTCAAGAATCACGAAACCAAGATACTTGTGTTGTTGGAAATGATACTGATCTGCTCATTCTTCTTCTAAGTCTATCACCTTCAAACACGAACGCTTTGTTCTTTAAAACAGAAACTAGACTTTGGGACATTAAATCAACGAAAACAGACAGTACAGCAACATATTTTGTACGACCAGAAAACCTTCCCCCTACTCCTGATGCACTTAAATATCATTCTCTGCGTGTTTACTACCAAATCATGGAATGGAAGAGTCTATCCTCTCAAATGCGACCAGAAGATTGGGGATGGCGACTACATAAGGGAATGTATTTTCCAGTGATGATGGACAGGAAACCTGCTCCTGATAATATACTGGAAATCATTCATTGTAATTGTCATCGAAATTGTATAAGCATGAAGTGTTCTTGCAAGAAGTATGGTCTGTTTTGTACATCATTTTGTGGACAGTGTGTGGGACAGACTTGTGATAATGTAGAAAGGGAATCAGAACACTCTGACAATGAAGACGACTTGTTTTAGTAATTAGGTTGGTGTGCTGCTTATTTGCCATTTACTAAATATACATATCCGCAGAAAACTATGTCAGTATGATGTGTTGATGCAAGGAGTATGGACAGTTTTGTACATCAATTTGTGACCAGTTTCTGGGTAAATATTTTGATAATGTGAGACGAAACTGAAGTTTTTGAAAATGAAAATTATTAGTTTTAGTTATTAATGTAGTTTTTATGTATTGAATATGCATATAAGGTATGAACATACACGTATGCGGTGCAAAGTAGATATAGTTTGTACATTGAATGTGGGCATTATGTGAGAGAAGCTTGTGCAATGTGTAAAGAAATTCTGGAATTTTATGAAGATGATAATTCATTTTAATGATTAGATAGCTACACTGTTTTAATTGTTATCCATTATATATACACATACATGAAAACAATAGAGACCTGAAGTATTCATGCCAGAAACGTGATCTATTACTAATATAAATTAGTGACAATTGCCTGGAAGAAACTTGTGATAATGTGGAAAACGGTGTAAACTTTGTAAAGATGAGGACAATTTTTTCAGTGAAGAGGTTGCTACACTGTTTTAATTCTTGCCTTTCAAATAGACATGTAGCGTTACCCATAACAAGGACGGAAGAAATGTCGTAATTTTGAGCAATTTTTTTTACATCTTCTTTCATTTCAATGATCTGTAGCGACATCTGAACGAAATCCCAGAAGTCATATTTCAACGAAATTTCGGAGATCTTTCCCCAAGGAGGTGAGTAGAAGATTTTTAATATGTAGCTAAATACACCTTGTTACACATCCTGGTTCAAAAATTATTTGTGTTGCAATTATTTACTGGTCAATCCGTATACTGCGTCAACTTAGCTTCTAGCAGGAACCTGAGAAAAAGTCATATTATTGAAAATCGCACACCCAGTGCCACATAAATTCGACTAGCTCCGTTACTTTGTAAGATAGACGAACATAAGTACCCTCGTTGGAAAGCTAAGATCATGAGCCTTTACGTTTGTTTCAAGAAATTTCTGCATATCTGTGTTAGTTTCTGAGTTATCTGCCAATAAAACATTATTGCCAATTGAAAAAAAAAATATTTTCAATAATCGCCGCCATTTTTCAATATAACAGTGGTACATTGAGGCATGCAAACTTGCATCCCTTAAGGTATGCGATTATCTTGAAAATGGTGCAGGAACGAAGTTTTCAGGTTAAATCTGTGAGTAGATATTGTCTTTTAAGTGTGAGTCGACGTCTCGGTGTGGCCGCCATATTGAATCCAAGATGGCGGACTTTCCCCAAGCATTACGAAAGCGGATTTTGAATAAATTATTAGGTACGCTATTTGGAAGTGATAGACAAAAAAAACCATTTGTGTTGCAATTATTTCCGGGTTAGGTCATTTTTTCTCGTTTGTTTCTTCTACTATTGTTACAGTCGCTGACTGTACAATCTTAATAAAAGTTTTCTTCCAATCAAATTTCAAGAGTTCGTGATTATGTCGTTGATAATGCAATTTAATAAAATAATGGAACTTAGCAAATTAAGTTAGGAGTTCACAGAATCATCTCATGGTCACTTCACATTTAATACCCAGCTTCGTCACTCTACTATAGTAAGATGGCTCATTTACACCTCCTGGTATTTGTTAAATGCCATACTGTTGTTTCGCGGATAAAATCGGATCTAAACCATCGGAAGTGGGGAACAGCCGTCCTCACAGTATGCTTAACGATTTAACTTTTATTTGACAAACGGATTTGTGGATATTGTTTGTTTTCACAATGCAGACGAATGAGCGTTTTCGTACGTCATATTTTCTCGACACGTATCACTATCACGCTACTACAGTTTTCACTCTTATGCAACTTCAGTAGCAGTATTTTACGCATTGCTATTCCTTAGTTTGCCGCACAATTGTTACAGGAAATTTCTATGTATAAGTTTTTATTCTGACATTTATTTCAATCAGGGGCGGATACAGGACAGAATTCTAGGGGGCTGTGGGTTGTAATGCTGCTACAAAGAGCTACTTTTAAGAGCTCCAAGCTCTTGGATGGGTTTTATATATAAAATAAGAGAGTTCCCTCTTGTGGGAAGCGTTCCATATGTCCTTTCGATTTCATATTGCTCTTATCCAAATTTTATTTCAACGATATATAAATCATCATAAAAAGAAATTTCTAACTCAATTATTAGACTGTTGTTTCATACCCTCCAATTAGTCGCTCCAAGTGAATTTGACTGAATGAAATAAAAAAAAAGGTTCAAAATATATGAATTTAAGGAAAGGTTTATTTACAGACTCTGTGACTCTTTTCGACTTTCTTGTTCTACCTTCAGAAGAAAACATACGGCGGAAAATATGTGGCCGCTCCATTTACTCTGTGCTGCAATATAAGAGTGAGACTCTCTATAGAAACTAGTGAGAACTATAGAGTGAGACTCTCTATAGTTCCTTCTAACGGTCAACCTTTCCAGGAACTAGCCTGAATAGCTAACTTTCAGGTAATAAATTCTTCTCCTCCCAGGGACCTACTCGGGGCCTGTCCGACCCCACTGACAAAACATTACACAAAATAATAACGTAATTAACAAACAATAGCCCTACTCAGCTATAGAGTCTCTTCAATCCCTACTCTCGTCTCACATCAAAATACATCTCGGTTTCGTTTCGTTCAATATATGAAGCTCCTTCGTAACTAAGCGTTTAGGGTACGTATCTTTGGGATGGTAGATCGGGATTCGATTCCCGGCAGGCCATCTGGTTAGGATCCTGCATTAAGCTTTAATTCACATGTGACGTAGCCCCGCTGATGTAGTCGAAAGTGATAAAGAAACATACATTTTGCTTGAGATATGTTCGGTATCGAAAATCAACACTGAACCCTGATCACTTACACTTTATATTACATTGTTCTTGACTAGGATACAGACATCATACTAATATGTTCTGGAATATGTTCTCAATGTTGAGAGCAGGGGTAAAAGTGGATCTGAAAGGTTGGGAGACTGTAGGTAGCCGATGACGTCACGCCGTTCCCCTGCCTATCTTTGCCCATTGTATTTTTTGTTTTTTTAGGAAATAGGGAGATGCCGTATATATTTTTTCGTGGTGGGGGCGGCGTCCCCCCGCGCATTTACCACTAGTCGAGAAAGAAAATGTTTTCGAAGTAACACTAAAAATGTATTACATACATGATAAAGAAAACAGAATAGGCCTATGAACAGAATAAAATGTTTTCCAACATGTCATTTACAATCTTTTCTATTGTTACAAGAAAACATAAAATATAATTTTTAAAATATTTCGAATATTTTAAAAATAATTTCGTTCGTAATATAAGAAATATTTTTAAAACGCCTATTAATTTTGTATTGAAATATTTTTGTTGCCTTGCCCTGTAACTTAAATGAAATATTTTCATGCAGTACTTTAGAATTATTTCCAGAATATTTTATCGAATGTTGAATAAATTCTCTCACGAGAGAATCATAGTAGCAATATTACCAATCATTATACTAATTATAGCAGCATCAGAGAAATATATTTGTTAAAAATTTGAAATTTATGATATCCTGTCTGACATCGCATAGGCATTATGTGAGATTGCAAATTAGCATCGCTACATCAACCGTCATTTGTTTATCAGAAGTACCAGCATTCCTTGCGCGCTATGTTGAATTAAGACAACATACAAGAAGTTTATGTGAAGCACTAATTCGAATGTTATCATTTCACAGTTATAGTTATTACATAATTTGGAAGAAGGCAACTGAAATTAAACGGTCGTGCTTATGAAGAAGTTGTCCAATTGGAGGCCGAAATGAAATGAAATGAACATACAAGAAAAGTCGATAAGTGTAACGACTACATAAAATAATTTAGTTTTATTTTCTGTATAATAACTTAAATGGGAAATTTATGTTTACAAATTAATAAATGCATGTGGAGTGCTAGATTGTCTCCTAAATGATTTGCACTAGGTGATTAGATATACGTCACATGGCCTACATGAAATTCAAAAGGAGCGCCAGAAGTAATTGTCGAAAAAGTATAGTTATTCTTTTATGATTTGAGTATATATATAGGCTGCCGGATGTATGACGTAAATCTACCGTGCAAAAAGTATAATTCAGCCTGTACTACGTAGCCACTAAAAAGCTCCAATAGGCAGGGTTCTAGAACCCAGGTTCCTCTTTAAATTTATCTGTAATAAACACAGAAATCAACGTGCCCTGCGAGGCTCTAACCCGCCTTCACTTGCTAACGCTTGCTCTGCAATACTATGCGTATTAAGCATTGCGAAGGTGAAGGACATCAGGAGCAAGGGGATGCTTCCAGAGGGAAAAGATGTGGGCAAGTCTTTACTTTAGGCAAGGCAGTGACAATAACCAACTGATCTGAACCAGTTCTGCAGTGACAGTTCCCAAGAAGGAAAGAGAGAAAGCGACGTGCCCTGCGGGATTCTAACCCGTCTTCACTCGCTAACGCTCGCTCGGCAATGTTATGCTCACTGCCATGCCAACGTAATATCACTGACATGCCCAAAGTAAAGACTTACAAAAGATGCGTACATTACCATTTTTATGACAGGTTATAATAATTCTGCGTGCAGTTTGGCTTCTGGTATGCCACTCGAAAGCAGTGTTTCAGAAGTATTGTTCCGGAGGCATTGCTCATGCTATTCTAGTTATTATTGTAAACGTATTATTTTTGTCTGCTCCGGGGAGCAACTGCCCTCCCAAAAAGAGGTCTGGAAGAAACACTGCTCGAAATACTTAGTGAAACATAATTCTTTTGCTACTTTCTTCTTGTTATCTATTTAATTATTTTCGCCAAGCGACGTATAAATTTTTCACTTGGCATTGATAAAATTCAAGGGGACCGTTAGAATTAATTGTTCAAAAATTACAATTCTTTTACGATTTGCGTATTTATACTGATTCCTGATTTGTGGATAAGAAGTACAGTACAAAAAATACAAACCAATCTGTGTTAGGGAGCTACTAAAAAGCACGAATACGATCTAACCGAGTCAGGGAGGGTAAGGGCGGGGGTCCAAGGGGTTGCGTCCGAAGGGAGTAGGCACGTACATTTCTATTTTGATGTCGGGTTAATTGCGCGTATATTACTATTTAATTGACTTTTTTACGTTTTTTTCAGGGTAGAAGCCTTGCCTAACTTTGTTCTGCAAGATAATTCATTTACTTTAATATAGTAAGTGCAATATCAAGGGGCTTAATCCCGGAAGCTCCCCTTAAATACACCACTGGGTTATAATAATTCTGGAGTTCACTCGAGCAGACGTTTGCACCGAGAACAATTTTATAGATAAAATGTGATGTGAAATACTTTTCGTGAAGGAATGAGAGTGTTAATGTAAATATTTCTGTCATTGCACAGCTTATTCAAATGGATTTTGAATGCAAATAAGGTAGAAGTACGCGCCGGGAATTTGCGGTTTATACGTCAGTTGTGGACATTGCGATGACCGTAATGTAAACATTTTTCAAAAAGAATTATGTAATAAAGAGAGAAGGATTATAATGTTTCTGCAGAGTAATGGCATGGTGAAGCGCGTAAAATCAACTGCGCAAAGTGTGCAAAAGACTTATTCAAGAAGATAAAATCAGAACAGAGGCAATAGCCTTACATACACTATTTTCTGTCGTAATGGTAAGAAAGAAAGGAGGTGTAACACTCGTGTATAAGCTGTGAAAGGAATTTTTTTAAGGATCGAAATTAAGTGATTTTGAAAATAAAAATAATTACAAATATTGTAAATGTTTTTCCACCATCCTAGTTTATACGTACCCCCTCCCTTGTCGCTGACGTGCGTACTCGCTACGCTGTTGCTCGGGCCTACCTGCTGTGCTTCTGCCTTGACTCAGTTAGATAGCATTCGTGCTTTTTTACTGGCCACTTAGAAGAAGTTGTTTTGCTTTTTCTTTTAGAGCTCCTCATTTAGTGCATAGGTTGGCGCGGTTGCTCGGTGGTAGAGCGTTCACCTCCGGTGCTTGGGGTCCTTGGTTCGATCCCAGCTCGCGCCGTGTGGACTTCCTCATGGGTTTTCTCGGGGTTCTCCCGTTTCCTCCCACTTTCTTCATGACATCATTTCACTTATTATCACCGTCTCCTTTAGCCTAACCGGCATAACTGTGGGACGTTAAACTTAAGGATTTATTTTCGTTTAGTGCATGTTTTGCAAAAAGGAACCAAAAGATGCAAGAAATGCGTCAAAATTTGGTAAAACCGTCTGCTCTATTATTGCCTAATTCTGCGTGCAGGTTTACTATTGGCGTGCCGCTCGGAATAATTGTTGAAAAATTATAATTCTTTCGCTAATTTTTTTATTGTCTTTTAAATGGTTTGCGGCAGGCAACATGTAAATATTTAACTTGGCATATATAAAACAAAAGGGGACTATCAGACTAGATTTGCCGAAAGATTACAATTATTCTTTTGCGATTTGGGTATATATATATATATATATATATATATATATATATATATATATATATATATATATATATATATATGTGTGTGTGTGTGTGTGTGTGTGTGTGTGTGTTTGTGTTTGTGTATTGTATCCAGCGTTTGCCCAAGTGGGCTCAGCCCGGAAAAAACACCTGGATTTTTGAAGTTTTCGTTAGTATATTATTGGTACAATTAAGGTGATCACATTGGAAGTGATTCTTATTAGATTTTGGACTTTCCTTGGGCGAATTAGTTGCTTTCACGTTAAGATATACAACGTTCAACTTAAGACCTTTTTAAAGCTCTGAATGCATTAAAAAAGCCGTACCTTAGATTGAGATAATTATAGAACAAATTAATGTATGGATTGTGCTTATAGCCTATTTGAAGTAAAATATGCAATTTTATATTTTAGAAAGTACTTTCCGTGAATAGTGTGTTCGCCCACTCCCCGACGCCGAAGGACATTATCCCTCATACATTTGGTAGATTTAGGGCCATAGGTGCTGAAACTATTAGTAAATATGTAGTGTATTAAACAGTTTACTTTAATTATTTGTTGCTAGTTTTCAAATAAGTTTTCTGTACAATCAACAGCAGTAATAGCGTAAAAATTCCTGCAAATTTAAGAATCTTAATGCTCGGAGTTTCGAAGAGTACGTAACGCTTACTATTTCAAATGCTGCATTCAAACTTCGTACTAGTGGAAGTTTCGATGTACAGTAAAGAAAGCTTGCATTTTCGGAAAATCATAATAAACCTTCGTCGCGAAAGAAGTGCTCGGGAAATTCCCGCAATTAAACGCACAAAGCATCGGAACTGAATACTTCAACAATAAAACTATTTAAAAAAATGAAATAAAATCTTCGAGTTTTACGTCCCACGATTATGCCGGTTAGGCTAAAGGAGACGGTGATTATGAGAAATGAATGAAATGGTAGAATGAACAAAGTGGGAGAAAAATGAAGAACCCCGAGAAAACCCACAAGCACGATGTTTGTCCACCAAAACGTCGACACGGCGCGAATTGGAATCGAACCAGGGACCCCAAGCACCGCGGCGAACGCTCTACCACTGAGCCACCGCGTCCCTAAGAAAACTATTTACTTTATGAAATAACAATTATACAGGGTGTTTGAAAACAACACCGACAACTTTTGGGAGATGATTCCTGACACCAAGATTAGACAAAAAGTATAGATCAACCTGGGTGCACAAGTGCTTCCTTTCGCACTTATAGGCTGCCGAAAATATGAAAAGATGAACTTTAATGGTTTATAGCGCCAAAACTATGGGACCTACCGTAGTCGTGTCGAGACTTTACTTAGGAACTAAAATGTGCACGATAGAAAAATACAAGTTTGAGAATCCTGCGGTACTCACGCAACATTTTTATAGATGGAGCTTTGCTACGGGCATATAATTTGAAGTACTCACCAACTACCTCCTTTTCATGTTTTCGGCAGTTTATAACTCCAAAAAGAAGCATTTGTTCATCTAGGTTGATCTATACTTTTGTCTTATCTTGGTGTCAGGTATCACGTCCCAAGCATTGTCGGTGTTGTTTTGAAACAGTCTGCATATATATTAATATTTTAAATAAATTTTCTGGGAGAACGGTCTTGCAACAAGTGCTCGGGAAATTCCCGTAATTGAACGCACAAAGTACCGGAAGAGAACTTCAACAATAAAACCATTTATTTTACGCGAGAAAATATTTAATTTTATTTTAAGACATTTTGAAAAATGTATTTTATAAAACATGAGTTGTATTTGCTTTAAATTAATATAGTTGGTGTTCATATTTGGCGAATGTCACTGAGGGTATTGGGCTGATTTGTTCTACATTTGTTCGTTCGTCTGCCTGTACCACACATACAACAGGGTACCACTTTCCGTCTTTTAAGTTTAAATTTTCAGGGTACGAGACACATTAAATCTCCTGTACAGATTTTGGCGACATACTAACCTAAAATGTTAAAATAGCGGGTATCCACGCCGCAATTTTCTGTTTTTCAAGTTGAAACTTTCAGAGTAGAAGCACAAGACACTCTACATTATCTGTATATATTTTGGCGGCGATCCAACTTAAAATTACAAAATGACAGTCATTTTTCAAAACAGCAGTGAACAGAAAATCGTTGCAAGTTGTGACAACGATTGAGTTGCAAGTTGCAAGTTGTGTTCATAATCTTGAAATATAAATCACATTTTAACACTTTAAATATAAAGGATTTGGAATACTTTAAAAAAAGTCAATTAAACCCGAAAATACCCGAAAACCCCCATATGGGCCCAGGTGGGTTGGGCTTTTTCAAAAAAAAAGCCGGGGTTTTCAAACCCTGATTGTATTGCATTTATTTTTACCCGTTTTCATACAAATTGTTCAGAACGTGAACGTATGAGTTGGACACGTCACAAGAACATTGAATGTGTACGTATTTATACGTTTAAATCTACCTGTATTGAATAGTTCTGAATTTTACCTGTATAACTTCCAAAATGTGGTGCGCCAAAAGTAAACTAGCACCTGAAATTTAAAGATCTGAGTGACGACTGATTGATCCTCGCACATGCCAAGCTGATTAACTTAAAATTTGCACAGTACATAGGATTTGTGACGTATGGTACCACTAAGGAAGATTTTTTGGTAATTCTACGGGAAAGGGGAAATAAGGGGTGGGAAGTACTTTAATAAGGTGGCCATATCTCTGAATCTCGTAGGCTTAGATGCTTGAAGTTTTATTTGGATTTCTCATTTAAAATAATTTGATACGTTTTTAAAGGTTTTTTGATATTTTAGCAAAAATGGGAAGATAAGAGGGGAAAATGAAAAACAGGGGATGGGTTTGCAATTATTATAATCAAATGTCAATATCCCGGAACATTTGAAAGTTAGAAACATGGAGTTTGGACTCATCATTTAACATAATTAGACACGTATTTCAATTTTTTAAAAAGTATTATATATATATTTTTTGACACAATTTAGAATGGAAGAAAAAGGGCAGATACGCGGAAAGGGGTGAAAAGCATTTTAATAAGATGGCCACATCTCCGATTCCTTTAAGCTTTAAAACTTGATGTTTTGTATTGAGGCTCCTCATTCAAAATAATTCGTACGTGTTTCACTGATTTTTTTATATTTTAGTAAAAATTTGAAGAAAAGATGGCAAAGGAAAAAAAATTTTGGCTTGAAGGTTAGAAACATGGAATTTGGTATTTGGACTTCCAATTTAAGATAACGGGATACAAATTAAACTTTCTTTTTTAAATATATGTCCTAGAAGGGAAGAAGAACGGCGCTGAGAGCGAGGGAGGGAGAATGGAACCGGTAAAAATTATTATACACGTGTCCGAGAGTTTTTGAAAATTCCGTATATTAGAGAGAAAGGGGCTTAATTCTTGGTCTGACAGCCAAACGACTACGTTTAGAACTAGTTGAAACGTTTAGAAAGTGCGTATTTCATCTCTGCTGCATGGGGTCCTTGGTTCGATCCCAGCTCGCACCAAGCGGGCTTTGTGATAGACAAACCGTGTGCGTGTGTATTCTCGAGGCTGTTCCGTTTCCTCCCACTTACTTCATTCCACTATTTCATTCATTTCTCATCATCAGCGTCTCACTTAACCTCGATGCAGAATCGTGGGACGTTAAACTAAATGTTTCATTTCATCTTAATTTCCATGTAAAAGTACCTGCTTCTTGAGTTATACATAATATTTTCAATCTGTGAACAATGCTAAACTAGTGTATTAATATAGGTTGGTAACGTTATAATGCCTACAATTCTGATATTTATGATGTGGTGGACAAACACCGTGTGCGTGGGTTTACTAGAGGTTCCCCCGTTTCCTCCAACTTTCTTTATTCCACCATTTCATTCATATCTTATCATCACCGTCTCCTTTAGCCTAACCGGCATAATCGTGGAACGTAACACCCAAAAATTTCATTTTTTTCTGATATTTATGAATTCTGATAGAACAACTTCGTGTAGGCTTTGCTTTGGAAGTAATTTGGAAAGACGTGACTTGTTACTACTCCCTGAATACAGCGTGCGTGTAAAGTCAGTTCTTATTTGTAACAATGTATCTTTCTAAAAGTAAACAACCTATCACATTTTTATTTTCATTGAGTACATTATTAGAGTGTACCATTTGGTTAAGTTAAATTTCAACGTATACACCCGCATTTTCCACAACTTCTAAAATGTTAACAGTATTACACGCCAGCTAAAGCTGATCATAGTTTCTAGGATAATCTAGATTAAAAATAGGTTTTGACTTTACAACCACCGTTTATATTCTGCATCTGTTAAATTATTCCTTGTATTCCTGTAGATTTCGTAATATTTTTATAGATACGTTGCTTTCATCAATTCCTAATTTACAACTGCAGGGTTGGCTGGTTTAAACAAAAAAAATACTAAATCATGTGAACTTCATGATGACATCTTCACATATCGCACCATCTGCATTATGTTTATCTACTTTTCACCTTTTAATCAAGGGGTCCCGTGTTCAATTCTCGGTCGAACCACAACCCATCTTTCAAGTGTAAACCAAGTAGCGATTCAAGGTGCCCCTTTAAGAGAATGTCTTCTCAGTGATAATTTTTGGTATGTCATAAGGATGTTAAGCCTAAACATACGAAACGAAACCAAATTATATTTTTCTACTTGCCTGAATGGCTGTTGATTTATAAAGAAGCCAATGTTGCTTAAATATATTGATAGAAATTGGCAAAATGTATCAACGGTCTACGTAGCTTCCAAAATCGGCTTGGATTCGACTTTGTTTTAATTTTGTTGAATGTTATCTACATCACAAATTTGTAGTTAATATGATACGTTGACCTTAAAATTTTACATACAAACACATTTAAACTAATAACAGGGTTTTCCCAGTGGCTAAGGCGGGAGTTTCCCGATTTATATGTAATTCTGTATAATGTTTTTACTTGTGTAACTGCTTATCTTTTTGTATTTCTGAAAAGACTCTTGACAATTATATTAACAACTAGGCCTGTGTAAATATCAGTACAACGTATTTTTATCAGGAGTCCGTGAGTGAGTCGGAAATTTCATTTGTGACAAATTAGTCCCGGTTTCGTGTCGAAATAGACAATTTCTCTTGGATGTAAGCCGAGAAGCGGTTTGGATTTCCATACAGCATAACCTTGTTGTTGCATAATAACACCAAGACGAAACTAATTAATTTCTGTCCATATCTAATATAAATACATAGAGTAAATTATTTAAACCAAAAAATAATTTGTTTTTTCAATCTTTTTTGTTTTTTTTCAATAAAAACCATGGTTTTTGCCAACTCTGTGCAACTACTTGAAAATTAAAATGTAACTTTCTTTTATTGGAAAAACGAAACGTCAGTGCAAATATTAATTTTTGAGGATGCGCCAATTGCAACTGACTCGGTGACACTGTCGTCTAAAATCAATGTAATTTGTTTAAGGGCATGAGTTGTGTGCCCTAAATTTCCATTACTATTACTTGAGTGCTTAGTGTGTCTTTCGTTACAGGTCTAAGAAATGAAAAACTTGGAGGTCATAGCTTAGAAGCAATCACAGGAAACATCATGAAAAAGACAAGTTTAATAGCTGAGCAATTTAGTTGGCACGGTGCAAAAGGAAAGAGCTTTCACTCATTAATCACTAACACAATAAGAGGTAAGAAACTCTCCCTACTGTTACTTTAATCTAATTTTCAGGGTGGAAAAAAATATAGAAGTTGTCATTTGAAGACTGATACACAATGTTTAAACTCTTGTAAAAAAAAAAGGAAAAACTATCTGGTGCCCTTTTTATTTTCTTTCGCTTTAAATACATACTATTGTGCCATGAATACTTCTCAGAATCAACTTCCTGTAAACTTTCTTTGTCAAAAGCATGTACTACAAGCGCTGTTATAACATTTAAAACACTGAAAATCTTTATTTTAGCAAAATGTGCAATTTTCCCGTCTTCAAGTGACACGTTACATTTAAGTGTCCGTGGAAGAGACAGCTTAATATGTATAGCTGAATATGAAATATTTCATCCTTTTACTGAATTGTTCTGTTATGTTGGTAGTTTCCTTGAGCATTTCCTGATTCATTCCTACATTCGCGATTTTTTGTATTCTTTGCAATGCAAAGCTATCAAAATTATTCACTTGTATAAGGCAAAGTAATATGTATGGCCTGCTCCGTGGGGAAAGAAATCGAGCAAAGTAGCGGTCATCAAGGCCTTAGTAAGCACCTCGGCATTCACCTGGTGCGACTGAGGGAAAAAGAATGATCGGGTCCAGATATGATATCAGAGCCTTCGGAATGAGACGCTAGTTCTTCATCAACTCAAATGCTGCCACATGTTTTCAATTTTTTTTAAATATTAGGTTTAATATTTATAAGATGCTATACTTTTTAAAAATAAATTGTGACCGCTTCTAAATGTTACAACGTCCATAATTAAGCTACAGTATGAGGTATGTCACTTTCAGCTGTAGCTGTTGTCTTCCTTGCCGTTTACATTTTCTTCAAGATTTTGTAACACAATATTGTCTTCACAAGCTGCTGTAGGTCTACACAAATATTTTAAATATTTTTGTAAGTTTAAGATGTAATAATTGATCTTTAATCATTCCCTGCTGTTATTATGATATTAAACACTGCCTATTATTTTTATTTTCAGAAACTGTGTAACACAAGAGAAACGTAACTAACGATGAGATCGCGTAGATTATTGGGATATGGCTTCAACATATCATACAGAAACGAACAAGAAGATCCGTTAAGAACCCAGCTGCAGTTCCGCAGAACTTTAACTCACAATTCGCAGCATCGAAATTATAGTTAGTTGTGGTAGTCAAAAGTGACATTACAAAGAAGCAAATATATATTTCTGGTTATTCACAATGTGATATTTCTTGAAAGTAGCAAAAAGTGACATTTCGTGAAAAGATCTATTGCCCATGCGCCGTAGATTTCTAGAACATATTTTCAGTAAATATTGTTGTTGATTTTTATTTAATTAGTGTCAGTGACATAATTTTCTAGAACAAGTTTTCACAAGCTAAAATGTGAATTTCTGATATTTAAGAAGACTGTTCTTAATGTATAGAAACAAATAATACGACCAGCATGAATATGCTGCTGAAGAGAATTTAAATAAATAAAGCCAGAATAGTGTACATTTATATTTTTATTTAACTACTAACCAATATAAACTGATATATATGTATATTTATTATAGTGGACAGTGTAAATTATAACTACATAATGTTAGCTTGCTCTCATAATTTTAAGCAGCTTTTATTATTATTATTATTAACTCAATCTTATTTACACACAGAATGCTTCTGGGTGTTCCACTGCTACTACTGGTGTGTGGCCACGCCGTCTATGTATATTGGGATGTCTTATGTGATGTTGCGAGGTTCAGGCTGCAAGTTAGAACCTTCACAATCATCGCATGACAGTTTTCAAAGCGGCTATATTGGATTTACTATTTTTAAGATAGGAAAAGAATTGCCAACAATTATTTCTTAAAATGGATGTCTAAACTTCAATCCTTTTCGTATTAAAAAAACAATACAGTCGCTTTCAAAACTGGCAGGCGACGATTGCGAACACACTGATATGCAGTTTGAAACTCGTAAGTCACATAAGACCCCCCAACACATATGCACGGCGTGGCCATATACTAGTAGTACCAGTGAAACACCCAGAAACATTCTGTGTGTAAATAAGATTATGAGTTAAAAAAATGCTTAAAATTATGAAAGCAAGCTAACATTATGTAGTTAAAATTTACACTGTTTATTGTTATTAATATTATTATTATTTTATTTTTATTTATTTATTTATTTATTTTTGTCTGAGTGTGGGCCGCTATGGTTCCTCGTCATGAATACAGAGTGAGGCAAAGATGTCTAAGCAGGTAAAATTGTACAGAAGAATCTTATGTTTTCTTCCAGCTGCTATGTCACAGCCTGGCCGCCTTGTTTTCAACCCACTATTTGTTCCCAGCAAGACGCCGTCATATATGCAGAGGGACGCAAAAGTCCGGAACCATATTCTGTAAATGTTTTGTTATGTACAGAAAATATTCCCTAAATATTTTGTCATGCACATAAACTATTCTCTAAATATTTTTTGTGATGTACAAAAAATATTCCTTAAATTTATTCTGTCTTGTAAAGGAAATATTTCGGCATATGTAGGAAAATATTGTCTGCGTTATTGGTAAATAATTTTAAAATATTCCATCAGAAACATTTTAAAAAACATTCCGTTAACAATGTATAAAACGTTTCAAATACCTTTTCAGTAACGTTTGGAAACCGTACAGGAAACATTTATTGGAAAACTTTTCTAACGGCGTATAAAATATTTCTACAACGTTTTTGAGTGTATTCAGACAATATTTTCAGTATTATGTGAAAAATGTTTTCAACAACATATGGAATATATTTCCTTAAGGGAAGTAGGATACATTTTCTGAAGGAAAATGATGGCACGTTTTAGAAACGTTTTGAAAATATTTCATTGGTGTGTGGGATATTGCTTTCCCTCCTTTTTTTCTTTCTTATACACCTCAACAACGTTTCTCCATCTTTCTTTATGTCTTAATATCTCCTTCTCTTAATAACTTAATAACGCTTCCGTCTTTTCTCCTATGCTCTGAATTCAATTTTCTTCTTTTCTATTTCCCTTTATTTGTCCTATTCTATATTCATTACTCTTAAATTGTTTGTAGAACTTTTCAAAATCTTTCTTCCTTCCTTCGTCATTACTATTGATATCTCTATCCTCTTTTCGTGGTTCCTAATGAAGTTCATCATAGTTGCTTTCTCTACATCACTTCTCCATTGACAATAAATACCTGCCCAACACGTTTTTTGATACCAACTGATAATTACTTTCTCACCTTGCTTGTCTATCTTCATATCCATGAAATTGATAGATTTGTTTTCTTCTACTTCTAATTCTAACCTTCCTATAATTTCAACATATTTCTCCAGTTGATCTCTACTCCCCATCCATATGTCTAAACAATCATTTACATACCTACGAAAAATACTAACTTTTCTTTGCTTCTTTTTTCACTTTTTCTCCCACTTATTAATCACTATTTCCGCTAAAACTGGACTCAGCTTGGATCCAATGCTTAGACCTTCTTTCATCCTTACTAGTCTTTCTCCAGTTATACAGTAGCCATTTTCCCATAACACCTTATCCGCTCTTATAACTTTTTTCCATTTACCTATAACTTTACCTTCCATTTCTTCTTCTATCGCCAATTGCCAGCGCATTTCCAAATTTCTGCTTTCTTATTTTATTTTTATATAGAGATCAATATAATTGAAAAAACGCAAGTACTAACAATGTAATATTATGATATTGTTACATATTACAAATTTAAATCTATATAAAAACAACAATTAAAATTATATAAATGAATATGCCAACTAACGCCTGAGGAAAATAGAAGATTTGCTCTCATCTGTCTTTTCGTAACATCTGATGAAGAGGACGTTAGGTCCTTGAAACTGTAACACAAAACATATAGTTATTAATATAATTCATTTTGTTCTAGTCAAAAATGTGTTTTAAATGTTATTGTGATTATCCCGAACCATGGAGTTTGTTTCCAGCTACGGTACTGCTTTCGCAATGAGGAAATTTTAAGAAATGATGTTACATTATAGTATTAACATGACACAGTAGGACGAAAACGCATACAAACATACCGGATAAGCCGATTTTGAGTTTAACGTGCCTTTTAGAATCGAGACAATGAGATGGGGCCTACTGATTAAGGTGGAATCCGAACCACATGAGCTCCAGTTCGGAATCGGTTCCGGGCCTCTCACTCCATACACACGTACCGGTTGAGTCGAATGGTAGAAGCTCACAACGCTCGCTTCAACAACCAGTTTTCCGTCTCCTAATTTTCTTTCTTTCTTTAGGTCACATTCAAGATCTTAGATTGACGTACGGTACATATGAGAGGGGAAGTGCTCTTATCCTTTAAGTTGATTCAAGGTCACTGATCTCATCGAAGCTAGGGATAAGTTTAGGCAAACAATATACAAAACATGAAGATTTTTACTAAATATCAAAATATTATCAGATATGAAATATTAAAACATGCTATTTCGATTCAATACACCATGAGACTTTAGGACTATTGTTCTTATTGGTGTGCGCGGCATGATTTAAAAACTGAAATTTCATAGTTTGCTCTGTTTATAAAAATAATATTATTAGTTGTTTCCATAAAATAATTTAAGAAAGTAGGAGGTTTAATACTTATACACTAATACTGAATAAACAGAAAGTTGTTTCCAAGATCTTCCTAAGTACGGAAATGTGAGTATCCAATAATTGTGATGTAAGAAATTCTGGGGTGTAACAAAAATATACAACACATCTACTAATATATTTAAAAACGTTTTAGATGTATTGCATTGTTTACTATCTTGGCTTCAAATATTCCTTATTGTACTAGTGAGAAATAACAAATTTACGTCGTACTTGTCTCTTGAAGATCAGTGAATGCGAGACGAACACAACAAAATAAAAGAGCTTTTATTCTTTCTAATCTGACATTACTTATCTTTGTCTGACTATCTGATAAACACGATGAAAACTATTAAAATCTCGAGAGAGGAGCTTGTATACCGGTATACACTTTCTGTTTATTTTTGTTTTGTAGGTTAGAGACAGCAATAGCTATTTTTTAAGATATTGAGGATAATACCCGAACGATCAGTGATATCGACACCATTTATCCCTTTGTACCGTTTTCCTATTTTAACAGCTGGCTAGACACGCGATCAAAGCACACTGCATTGGAAAGAGAGAAAAAATGAAAGTTAGCGAATAACAAACATCCCGAATTCCAAGCAACAGAAATGTTTCGTTGTCCTACTTAATTTACTTCATTCAGGAGACACTGACAGGAACAAATTGAGTTCAAATATATATTTTGGAAAACCTGAAAATTACTGTTATGATCAGGAATGTCCACGAAGTGTTTGAAAAACTATTTGCAGAATATCAGAATATCCGTTAAGCATGGTTTGTGATTTTAAAACGTAACGATTAATTTTTTAATCATTACGAACTTCAATGACGAACGTCAATTAAAACTTAACTCCTAAAAATTTAATTCATTAAATTAAAAATTAAATAAAAACAAATGATTATTTTAATCCTTAATGCTTTAAGGGATTAATTACAAGTCTGAAACGCATTAAAATTGTGGGCCACAGTTGATCAGTGGAGAGTGCTTAACTCTGATGCGTAGGTTCCCTGGTTCGATCACCAGCCAAGCAAGTTTGTGGTGGACAACATCGTATTAGTGGGTTTTCAAAAATGAAATTTTCCAGGAGTGAAAGTTCAGTATGTCATTAACAATTCTTTTATGCTGGCAAAGAAAATCAACTATCTAATTTATTATTTTATAATTTACGTTTTATGAAAATCTTTTTAATAAGATACCTATTTATAGGAGTGAATGTAAACATTAGATTTTCAGTCAGGCTACTTCGTATAAAAACGAGCTATGTAAAATAATCTTATATCCATATCGCAATATGTGATGTACAACAAATGTTACATCATGTGTTTTCCATTACTCATAATATGCTTAACACATTAGTGGGTGAAGTCAATAGTCCAGGAGTTGTTATGTAAGCCTATTGCGTTCATGGGAACACAAAAGACGATAGTTAGAATAACGTTCAATTACTATAGACTGCCAATTGCTCACATGAGGTTCACTTTACCGCAACAGTTATAGCAAATTAAAATATCTGAAGAGATCTGAAGCAAATATCTGATGAGATACTTAAGTATTACTATTATATTTAAAGTAATATCAAATATCACTACATATAATTAGCCCTATTAGATATAATTAGCAGAAATTATATGAAAATTACAGCTTGCTGGCGATAAATTTGTGCATTCTGTAGCTTATAAAAGTAATAAATGCTGGTATTAGATTCAAGGCAAATAGCTGTTTCTGAATGACTTTGAAATAATTTTTAAAAAAATATGCAGATTTTCAAGACATTCGAGTCGAGTCGAGACTTTCACAAGCTCTCTCGAATTGACTCTAATTTTAGATAATGTCCCTCGATTCGAATCGAGTCATAATTTGAGACATCTCTCCACTCGTCCGCGTTCGCTTCGGCTCGAGCAATGAGCAATGAGCCAAGCTGTTGAAAACTCTAAACCTGAGCCAAGCAGTTTTGAACATGTTTATCCAGGGCCCTATAACTTTTAACAAATTTTGGCTCGAGCACAAATACTTGCTCCGCCGAAACTCAAATTCCGAACCCCATGAACGATTTTCTTACTTTTTATACTTCAAAGCTATAACGCAGTGTTTCTTTGTTTTGTGGTGGGGCACTGTTTCTTGGAGCTCTGAGCTTGCCCCGCGGAGGAGACCGAAGTAATACGTCTGTAAGATAATAATTAATAGAATAGTTTCGTGTGAAAATAATATGCATCCCTCCAAATACTAATTGTGCCCCCAGAACATTTCTTTCTGAAAGAAGCACTGCTACTGAGGTCGGGAGTCAATTATTTTTTAGTGTTCAGATACAAACCACCTATCTTTCATGTTTATGCACGGTATCCTTATAATAATAATAATAATAATAATAATAATAATAATAATAATAATAATAATAATAATAATAATAATAATAATAATAATAATAATAATATGTAGAAGTTGTAACGTTGATAATTATATTGTCCATGTAGGAAAATTGAGAGAGTACTTGAAACTACGCACAATATTTTCCTGGATTTTGTTCGTTTGGGTTCGATTCGACACAAAACTCGAACCGAATTCAAGTTGAGTTGGAAGATTTTTTCGAGCCGAATTCTCGAGTCGAGCCAAAAAATATGTCTGTTAGGGGTCGAGTCGAGTTTCAATGAATACTCGATCGAACTCGCTCGTGTTCATCCCTACACGAAATACATCACTAGATCTGAATATAACGTTAGTTTAATTTGGACATAAATATCACTAACTTTCAAGACAATAAATTTATTTACAAAAGTGTCGCTAAATTTGTGGAACAGTAACATAGAGAAAGGCTACAACAGGAAAAAGGACACTACCATGACTGGTCATGTACCAATTATCTCCATTATCATCTTTAACGTAATCAATTTTTAGAATCGTCTGTCTGTGTCCGTATGTTATATAGCGTACGTCGCAATACAATTAATAAATTAATGACCTTAATACTATACGTTCATTCTATAACTTCCTGTAATATGAAACATGAGCCTACACGTTAAACTAGAATCTGAAACACATGACCTCCCAACGTCAAATAGATCCTGGATCTACTGCGCCAAAGACACGTATGCAAACCCTTCTCTGCATTTTCTATTCCAACTGTCCATTAACGAACTTGAATCCTAACTTTTGACAATCTATGTTCTGTCCAACTTTAGTGGTAATTCCTCATGTAGTTCTTGAATTATTGTTCTTTCGAACGGATAAACACACAGAATAAATATATATAAAGAAGTGCT